>NC_053390.1:369145968-370479923 GCF_905171765.1 Bufo bufo | reverse complement strand
AGGTCCCATAACATAGAATCTGGCTTCATGTCAGCAGAGAATCAGTCTTCATGTCATAGCAGAGAATCATGCTTCACATCACCCACCACTGGAAACGTCCATTGTCAGATATTTAGGCCCAGGCACCCAGGCAGAGGAGAGAGGTCCCATAGCAGAGAATCTGGCTTCATGTCAGCAGAGAATCAGTCTTCATGTCATAGCAGAGAATCAGGCTTCACGTCACCCAACACTGGAACAGTCCATTGTCAGATATTAAGGCCCCGGCACCAAGGCAGAGGAGAGAGGTCCCATGACATAGAATCTGGCTTCATGTCAGCAGAGAATCAGTCTTCATGTCATAGCAGAGAATCATGCTTCACGTCACCCACCACTGGAACAGTCCATTGTCAGATATTTAGGCCCAGGCACCCAGGCAGAGGAGAGAGGTCCCATAGCAGAGAATCTGGCTTCATGTCAGCAGAGAATCTGGCTTCTCGTCACCCATGTCATAGCAGAGAATCAGGCTTCTCGTCACCCACCACTGGAACAGTCCATTGTCAGATATTTAGGCCCCGGCACCCAGGCAGAGGAGAGAGGTCCCATAACAGAGATTCAGGCTTCATGTCAGCAGAGAATCAGTCTTCATGTCATAGTAGAGAATCATGCTTTACGTCACCCAACATTGGAACAGTCCATTGTCATATAATTTAGGCCCAGGCGCCCAGACAGAGGAGAGAGGTCCCATAACAGAGATTCAGGCTTCATGTCAGCGACTCAGCAGAGAATCAGTCTTCATGTCATAGCAGAGAATCAGGCTTCATGTCACCCACCACTGGAACAGGCCACTGTCAGATATTTTTAGGCCCCGGCACCCAGACAGAGGAGAGGTTCATTCAACTTTGGGTTGCCCCGCAATATAATGGTAAAATGAAAATAAAAATAGGATTGAATGAGGAAGTGCCCTGGAGTACAATAATATATGGTTAAGGGGAGGTAGTTAATGTCTAATCTGCACAAGGGATGGACAGGTCCTGTGGGATCCATGCCTGGTTCATTTTTATGAACGTCAGCTTGTCCACATTGGCTGTAGACAGGAGGCTGCGTTTGTCTGTAATGACGCCCCCTGCCGTGCTGAATACACGTTCAGACAAAACGCTGGCCGCCGAGCAGGCCAGCACCTCCAAGGCAAAAAAGGCTAGCTCTGGCCACGTGGACAATTTGGAGACCCAGCAGTTGAATGGGGCCGAACCATCAGTCAGTATGTGGAGGGGTGTGCACACGTACTGTTCCACCATGTTAGTGAAATATTGCCTCCTGCTAACACGTTCCGTATCAGGTGGTGGTGCAGTTAGCTGTGGCGTGGTGACAAAACTTTTCCGCATCTCTGCCATGCTAACCCTGCCCTCAGAGGAGCTGGCCGTGATTCAGCTGCGTTGGAGATCTCTTGCTCCTCCTCTGCCTTCGCCTTGGGCTTCCACTTGTTCCCCTGTGACATTTGGGAATGCTCTCAGTAGCGCGTCTACCAACGTGCGCTTGTACTCGCGCATCTTCCTATCACGCTCCAGTGCAGGAAGTAAGGTGGGCACATTGTCTTTGTACCGTGGATCCAGCAGGGTGGCAACCCTGTAGTCCGCACACGTTAAAATGTGGGCAACTCTGCTGTCGTTGCGCAGGCACTGCAGCATGTAGTCGCTCATGTGTGCCAGGCTGCCCAGAGGTAAGGACAAGCTGTCCTCTGTGGGAGGCGTATCGTCATCGTCATGCGTTTCCCCCAAGCCACGCACCAGTGATGGGCCCGAGCTGCGTTGGGTGCCACCCCGCTGTGAATATGCTTCATCCTCATCCTCCTCCACCTCCTCCTCATCCTCGTCCTCCAGTAGTGGGCCCTGGCTGGCCACATTTGTACCTGGCCTCTGCTGTTGCAAAAAACCTCCCTCTGAGTCACTTCTAAGAGACTGTCCTGAAAGTGCTAAAAATGACCCCTCTTCCTCCTCCTCCTCCTCCTGGGCCACCTCCTTTTCCATCATCGCCCTAAGTGTTTTCTCAAGGAGAAATAGAAGTGGTATTGTAATGCTGATAACGGCGTCATCGCCACTGGCCATGTTGGTGGAGTACTCGAAACAGCGCAACAGGGCACACAGGTCTCGCATGGAGGCCCAGTCATTGGTGGTGAAGTGGTGCGACTGACCCGTGCGTGCTGCAGCTGAAACTCCACTATGGCCTGCTGCTGCTCGCACAGTCTGTCCAGCATGTGCAAGGTGGAGTTCCACCTGGTGGGCACGTCGCATATGAGGCGGTGAGCGGGAAGGCCGAAGTTACGCTGTAGCGCAGACAGGCGAGCAGCGGCAGGATGTGAACGCCGGAAGCGCGAACAGACGGCCCACACTTTATGCAGCAACTCTGACATGTCGGGGTAGTTGTGAATGAACTTCTGCACCACCAAATTCAGCACATGCGCCAGGCAAGGGTGTCATGGTCTTACCTGCTTGCTGCTCTCCTTCGTTTGACATGTGCTGGCGGCCATCTTGGGTCCTGGGTTTCTTGTAGCCTTCCACCCTGCGGCTCCTCCTTCCCCTGGGAGGAGCTGGATGCCTAGCTCATATATATAGGAGGTCTGTGGCTTCAGTTCCTTGCTTGGTCCTCTTGTGTTCACATGCTTCTAAGACTGCTGCTGCTTCTGGTTCCTGATCCTGGCTTCGTCTGACTACCCTGCTGGTTCCTGATCCTGGCTTCGTCTGACTACCCTGCTGGTTCCTGATCCTGGCTTCGTCTGACTACCCTGCTGGTTCCTGATCCTGGCTTCGTCTGACTACCCTTCTGGTTCCTGACCTCTGGCTTTGCAAAGACTCTGCTCGGTTTCACCATCCGTTTGGACTTTTGCTTTACAGCTTTATTTTCAATAAAGCCTTCTTATTTTCACTTATCTCTTGTTGTACGTCTGGTTCATGGTTCCGTGACATTAGGACCAAGCCATGAATTCTGACGTTACAGGGCCATCCTCGCTACCCACGCTGGTTGCCAGACTTGATCAGCAGGATCACCTGTTGGGTCGGTTCGCTGTGGCATTGCAAACCCTGCTTGAACGCACGGCTCATTTCGCTCCCGTTGCCGATGGGTCGGTTGTCGCTCCTGGGCTCGCTCCTACTGCCGCTCCGGTTGTTGCGCCAGAGTCTACCCCGACACCTGTTGTTGCGCCTGCGGTGTTTCGGGGTATGACCGGTTCTGCCCCTCTTCCACAGCGCTTTGGGGGAGAGCCAACTCAGTGCCGAGGTTTCCTTAACCAGGTGGGCATTTATTTCGAGTTGCTGCCACATGCCTTTCCTACTGAGAGATCAAAGGTGGGCTTCTTGATCTCGCTGCTCTCGGACAAGGCCTTGGCCTGGGCCAGCCCTTTATGGGAGAACAACAATCCGGTGGTTGCCGAGTTTTCCGGTTTTGTTGCTTCTCTTCGGAAGGTATTCGATGTGCCGGCTCGTGCTGCCTCTGCTGCGAGGCTCCTTATGTCCATCAGACAGGGTTCACGATCCGTAGCTGAATACGCCATTGAGTTTCGTACCCTGGCAGCAGAGGTGGGCTGGAATAATGAGGCTCTGGTCGCTGCTTTCTCTCATGGTCTCTCGGATGCCTTGAAGGATGAGGTTGCAGCTAAGGACCTACCAGTTGAGCTCGAGTCTCTTATTTCTTTCCTGATTTTGAT
This sequence comes from Bufo bufo, assembly GCF_905171765.1. Classification (NCBI taxonomy): domain Eukaryota; kingdom Metazoa; phylum Chordata; class Amphibia; order Anura; family Bufonidae; genus Bufo; species Bufo bufo. The sequence goes on along the minus strand of NC_053390.1, from coordinate 370,476,247 downwards.
TGACACCAGACTCAGGGAGAGACCTTCCTTTAAGGAGAACCTGCGGAGGTCTTCTAACAGATTGGTGCCTACGTTTGCTGTCCCACCCGTGCCTCCCTCTCCTCCAACGCCTCCTGGGGATGACTTGTCTGGGGGTGAACCCATGCAGCTGGGGTTTGCTCGCCTGTCCGAGGGGGAGAGGGCACTCCGGAGACGCGAGGGCCGATGCATGTACTGTGGTCTCGGTGGGCATTTTCGGTTGGCATGTCCGAACCGTCCGGGAAACGCTCGTACCCTGAGATCCTGTCGGGGGCAGATCTTGGGTGGAGTCTCCTCGTCCCCGGTTTCCCGTGTTGACAAACCACTGATCACTGTTGTCCTCTCCTGGGTCGGGGGCTCGGTGACGACCCAGGCGTTGGTGGACTCTGGTGCTGGTGGTTTGTTCATTGATAGTGTGTTCGCTGCCGCCAATTCCATTCCTCTGCAGGCTCGAGGTTCCCCACTGGCTCTTGAGGCGATAGACGGCAGACCCCTTCTGCCGCCACACGTGACTCATGAGACCCTTCCAGTGGGGATAGCCATTGGTGCCGTTCACAGAGAGTCGGTCTGCCTCCAGGTTATTTCGTCTCCACACTACTCGGTGGTCTTGGGGTACCCCTGGCTCCAGAAGCATAATCCGACTTTCGATTGGAGATCGGTCGAGATCCTCTCGTGGTCACCGCAGTGTGGGGCTAGTTGCATCCATGGGTCTGTCAAGTTGCTGTGTACTTCCTCGGACTCTCTGTTGCCTCCTGAATACGAGGAGTACCGGGATGTATTCGATAAGGTGCGCGCGGTTGCCCTACCTCCGCACCGCCCATACGATTGTGCCATAGAGTTACAATCTGGTGCCGTTCCTCCTCGTGGCAAAGTCTATCCACTGTCGGTAGCGGAGAATGAGGCCATGGAGGAGTACGTGAGGGAGGCGCTTTCACGCGGACACATTCGCAAATCTTCGTCCCCGGCAGGGGCTGGATTTTTCTTTGTGAAAAAGAAGGGCGGTGAGTTGAGGCCTTGCATCGATTACAGGGGTCTCAATCGCATCACGATCAAGAACGCTTACCCGATACCCTTGATTTCCGAGCTGTTCGATCGCCTTAAAGGGGCCACGGTCTTTACCAAACTCGACCTGAGGGCGGCATATAACCTGGTAAGGATCAAGGCGGGCGATGAGTGGAAGACCGCGTTTAACACCAGGACCGGTCATTACGAATCCTTGGTTATGCCCTTTGGGTTGTGCAATGCGCCCGCAGTCTTTCAGGAATTCATCAACGATGTTTTCCGTGACCTGTTGCAGCAGTGTGTGGTAGTCTATTTGGATGACATCTTGGTATATTCTGAATCCATGGAGGCCCACATTCTGGATGTCAGACGAGTGTTGCAACGGTTACGAGAGAACAAGCTGTTCGGTAAGCTTGAGAAATGCGAATTTCACCGATCCCAGGTAACCTTCTTAGGTTACATCATTTCCGCTGAGGGGTTCTCCATGGATCCTGAGAAGGTTTCGGCTGTCTTACAGTGGCCCCAGCCCAGTGGTCTTCGTTCCCTGCAGCGCTTTTTGGGCTTCGCCAATTATTATCGGAAGTTCATCAGGGACTTTTCCATGCTGGCCAAGCCTCTCACGGATCTGACCAGGAAGGGCAGTAATTCCCAGGTCTGGCCGCTCGAGGCCATCCAAGCTTTTGAGGCCCTAAAGTCCGCCTTTGTGTCGGCTCCGATTCTGTCGCATCCCAACCCTGGGTTGCCCTTTGTCCTCGAGGTGGACGCGTCTGAGACGGGAGTAGGCGCCCTTCTGTCTCAGCGTAGAACACCAGAGGGTCCTCTGCTTCCTTGTGGGTTTTACTCCCGGAAACTGTCTTCCGCGGAGTGCAACTATCAGATTGGTGACAGGGAGTTATTGGCCATCGTGCAGGCCCTTAAAGAATGGAGGCACTTGCTCGAGGGTTCGGTGGTTCCGGTTCTCATCCTGACGGACCACAAGAATCTGACCTACCTTTCTGAGGCCAAGAGATTGACACCACGTCAGGCCAGATGGGCTCTGTTCTTGTCACGTTTTAATTACGTGGTCTCCTACCTACCCGGTTCCAAGAACATCAGGGCGGATGCCTTATCACGGCAGTACTCCGAGCTGTCCAGGGAGGAGTCGATTCCGACTTCGGTCATACCTCCGAATAAGATCCTGGCCGCCATTCGCACCAGCCTGACCTCTCCCCTTGGTGAGCAGATTTTGGCGGCTCAATCTGGTGCTCCCTCTGGGAGACCCAACGGCAGATGTTTTGTGCCTGAGGAGTTGCGCACTCGGTTGTTGCGAACCTACCATAACTCCAAGACCGCGGGGCATCCTGGAAAGAATCAGCTGTCCTGGGCTGTTTCACGTCTGTTCTGGTGGCCTTCCCTACGTTCCGACATCGCCGCATATGTAGCGGCATGCTCCGTTTGTGCCCAGAGTAAGTCCCCTCGGCACCTTCCGTTGGGCCTTCTGCAACCCATAGCCACCGGGGAGCGCCCATGGTCACACCTGGGGATGGATTTCATTGTGGACCTCCCTGCATCCCGAGGCCATACGGTCATTCTCATGATTGTGGATCGGTTTTCCAAAATGTGCCACTGTGTTCCTCTCAAGAAGTTACCCTCTGCACAAGAGTTGGCCACGATTTTTGCCAGGGAGGTCTTCCGGTTGCACGGTTTGCCTAAGGAGATTGTGTCGGATCGGGGGAGTCAGTTTGTGTCCAGGTTCTGGCGCGCCTTTTGCTCCCAGTTGGGGATTCATCTCTCCTTCTCCTCGGCCTACCACCCTCAGTCCAATGGGGCCGCAGAACGATCCAATCAGGCCTTGGAGCAATTCCTTCGTTGCTATGTCTCCGATCACCAAGACAATTGGGTTGACCTCCTGCCTTGGGCTGAGTTTGCCAGGAACACGGCGGTGAACTCTTCCTCTGGGACGTCTCCCTTCATGGCCAATTATGGGTTCCAACCTGCCGTGTTACCGGAGGTATTCTCTCCCCAGGATATTCCGGCTGTGGAGGATCACCTTTCCGTCCTACGTGCTTCTTGGGTACAGATCCAGAAGTCCCTTGAGGTCTCTGCGCAGCGCCAGAGATTCCAGGCTGATCGCAGACGAGCGCCTGCTCCTTCCTACCAGGTCGGAGACCGTGTATGGTTGTCCACCCGCAACCTCAACCTTCGAGTGCCCACTCCCAAGCTGGCGCCTCGCTTTGTTGGTCCCTTCCGAGTGCTTCGCAGGGTAAACCCGGTAGCCTATGCCCTTGCGCTTCCTCCTGGCATGCGGATCTCCAACGTGTTTCATGTCTCCCTGTTGAAGCCACTGGTGTGTAATCGTTTCACTTCCTCGGTTCCTCGGCCTCGTCCGGTCCAAGTGGGCAATCGTGAGGAATATGAGGTGAGCAATATCCTGGACTCACGCCTGGTCCGCGGTCGGTTGCAGTTTTTGGTCCATTGGCGTGGTTATGGTCCAGAGGAGCGTTCCTGGGTTCCCTCCGCAGATGTCCATGCTCCTGCCTTGCTCCGAGCCTTCCACGCACGCTTCCCTCAGAAACCGTTTTGTGCTCCGCGGAGGAGGGGCCCTTGAGGGGGAGGTACTGTCATGGTCTTACCTGCTTGCTGCTCTCCTTCGTTTGACATGTGCTGGCGGCCATCTTGGGTCCTGGGTTTCTTGTAGCCTTCCACCCTGCGGCTCCTCCTTCCCCTGGGAGGAGCTGGATGCCTAGCTCATATATATAGGAGGTCTGTGGCTTCAGTTCCTTGCTTGGTCCTCTTGTGTTCACATGCTTCTAAGACTGCTGCTGCTTCTGGTTCCTGATCCTGGCTTCGTCTGACTACCCTGCTGGTTCCTGATCCTGGCTTCGTCTGACTACCCTGCTGGTTCCTGATCCTGGCTTCGTCTGACTACCCTGCTGGTTCCTGATCCTGGCTTCGTCTGACTACCCTGCTGGTTCCTGATCCTGGCTTCGTCTGACTACCCTTCTGGTTCCTGACCTCTGGCTTTGCAAAGACTCTGCTCGGTTTCACCATCCGTTTGGACTTTTGCTTTACAGCTTTATTTTCAATAAAGCCTTCTTATTTTCACTTATCTCTTGTTGTACGTCTGGTTCATGGTTCCGTGACAAAGGGATGTGCGTCAAACCGGCTAGTCCCAGAGCTGCAACGAGATTTCGCCCATTATCGCACACCACCAGGCCGGGCTTGAGGCTCACCGGCAGCAACCACTCGTCGGTCTGTTGTTCTATACCCCGCCACAACTCCTGTGCTTTGTGGGGCCTGTCCCCCAAACATATGAGTTTCAGAATGGCCTGCTGACGTTTACCCCGGGCTGTGCAGAAGTTGGTGGTGAAGGTGTGTGGCTGACTGGATGAGCAGGTGGAAGAAGAGGAGGAGGAAGCTGAGTAGGAGGAGACAGGAGGCAAAGAATGTTGCCCTGCGATCCTTGGCGGCGGAAGGACGTGCGGCCAAACAGCTCTCCGCCTGGGCCCAGCCGCCACTACATTTACCCAGTGTGCAGTTAGGGAGATATAGCATCCCTGGCCGTGCTTACTGGTCCACGTATCTGTGGTTAGGTGGACCTTGCCACAGATGGCGTTGCGCAGTGCACACTTGATTTTATCGGATACTTGGCTGTGCAGGTAAAGCACGGCTCTCTTGGAGAAGTAGTGCCGGCTGGGAACAACATACTGTGGGACAGCAAGTGACATGAGCTGTTTGAAGGTGTCTGTGTCCACCAGCCTAAATGACAGCATTTCATAGGCCAGTAGTTTAGAAATGCCGGCATTCAGGGCCAGGGATCGAGGGTGGCTAGGTGGGAATTTACGCTTTCTCTCAAATGTTTGTGAGATGGAGAGCTGAACGCTGCCGTGTGACATGGTTGGGATGCTTGGTGTCGCAGGTGGTGGTGTTGGTGGTACATCTCATGTTTGCTGGGCGGCAGGTGCCAACGTTCCTCCAGAGACGGAGGAAGAGGCCGAGGCGGCAGCAGCAGAAGAGGCCGAGGCGGCAGCAGCAGAAGAGGTAGCAGGGGGAGCTTGAGTGACTTCCTTGTTTTTAAGGTGTTTACTCCACTGCAGTTCATGCTTTGCATGCAGGTGGCTGGTCATGCAGGTTGTGCTAAGGTACAGAACGTTAATGCCTCGCTTCAGGCTCTGATGGCACAGCGTGCAAACCACTCGGGTCCTGTCGTCAGCACATTGTTTGAAGAAGTGCCATGCCAGGGAACTCCTTGAAGCTGCCTTTGGGGTGCTCGGTCCCAGATGGCGGCGGTCAGTAGCAGGCGGAGTCTCTTGGCGGCGGGTGTTCTGCTTTTGCCCACTGCTCCCTCTTTTGCTACGCTGTTGGCTCGGTCTCACCACTGCCTCTTCCTCCGAACTGTGAAAGTCAGTGGCACGACCTTCATTCCATGTGGGGTCCCCTGCATCGTCTTCATCCCTGACCTCCTGTTCAGTCTGCACACTGCAGAAAGACGCAGCAGTTGGCACCTGTGTTTCGTCATCATCAGAGACGTGCTGAGGTGGTATTCCCATGTTCTCATCATCAGGAAACATAAGTGGTTGTGCGTTAGTGCATTCTATGTCTTCCACCGCTAGGGAAGGGCTAGGTGGATGCCCTTGGGAAACCCTGCCAGCAGAGTCTTCAAACAGTATAAGAGACTGCTGCATAACGTGAGGCTCAGACAGTTTTCCTGGTATGCATGGGGGTGATGTGACAGACTGATGGGCTTGGTTTTTATGCATCATCTGTGCGCTTTCTGCAGAAGACTGGGTGGGAGATAATGTGAACGTGCTGGATCCACTGTCGGCCACCCAATTAACTAATGCCTGTACCTGCTCAGGCCTTACCATCCTTAGAACGGCATTGGGCCCCACCAAATATCCCTGTAAATTCTGGCGGCTACTGGGACCTGAGGTAGTTGGTACACTAGGACGTGTGGCTGTGGCAGAACGGCCACGTCCTCTCCCAGCACCAGAGGGTCCTCTAACACCACCACGACCATGTCCGCGTCCGCGTCCCTTACGGGGGTCAGAGATGTTTTCCTCATTGTTACCGTTCACCACAATGTATTGAATTCAAATTCAGGCCTTTTTTTACAGACACCTAACACTATCTGGCTATCTATTTAGGTACCGTATTACACTAATACAGGCACAGCAGTAATGACAGATTTAGCTGAATATAAATTTGAGGCCTATTATTTAGGCGCTGGGTGACAGGTATACGTTTACGGACAGAATTAGACTTGGATATGCACAGTAGCGTGTGTGTGAAGTTATTGAGAATGACCCTATCAGCACCTTGAATCTAATATTCCCTTTTAGGGATAGATTTAAAGTAGGCCTGATACAGCAGAAACCACTAATTTAGGAAATTGCTAGGTTGGGAATTGTATTTCAACCCAGAACAAAAATATATCCTTTGCCAGACAGCAGACAGTATTACAAATGGCTGGCCACAGCTGAAACACCAGATTTAGGGAACTGCTATTTTGGCAATTGTATTTCACCCCTCAATAAAATAGCAAGCACAGCCAAGCCCCTGATGTAGGATATAGCCAAAAAATAACCACACTATTGATGGTTAAATGGACTTGGTGGCAGCTTGCCCCTGATGTATGATATAGCCAAAAAATAACCACACTATTGATGGTTAAATGGACTTCGTGACAGCTTGCCCCTGATGTAGGATATAGCAAAAAATAACCACACTATTGATGGTTAAATGGACTTGGTGGCAGCTTGTGCTGGCGCACCACAAGCCACAAAATGGCCGCCGATCACCCCAGAAAAAAGTGACTGAAAAACGCTCTGGGCAGCCTAAAAACAGTGAGCAATTTAATAGCAGCAGTTCAATGATCCACAGCTGTAGATCGATCACTGTCTTAAGTGTTTTGGAGGAGTTAATCACTGCCTAATCTCGCCCTAACGTCGCAGCTGCAACCTCTCCCTACACTTGTAACAGCAGAGTGACGTGCCGCGCTACGTGACCCAAGCTTATATAGAGGCTGGGTCACATGCTGCACTGGCCAATCACAGCCATGCCAATAGTAGGCATGGCTGTGATGGCCTCTTGGGGCAAGTAGTATGACGCTTGTTGATTGGCTGCTTTGCAGCCTTTCAAAAAGCGCCAAGAAAGCGCCGAACACCGAACCCGAACCCGAACCCGGACTTTTACGAAAATGTTCGGGTTCGGGTCCGTGTCACGAACACCCCAAAATTCGGTACGAACCCGAACTATACAGTTCGGGTTCGCTCATCCCTATTGCCTACCCCTTACTATATAGGAAACTCCCCGGCAGCCATTTTCTGCTGTTTTTTGCAGTTCCGAGAGACAGAGAGAGCAGTGTCATTGCTGTGCTCTGTGCTTTGCTGAGTCATCTAGATCCTTATTCAATTACTTTAGATAGTTAGTTAGCTCATATATATAATACAGATAGTTAGTGGGAGATATTCAGTGTAGGTTAGATAGTGATATAGTGTAGCTGATAGGTTCCAGTGCAGGGTGTTAGGTTGTGTTATAGGAATTACTGTGCTGTGATAGGGATTAGTGTAAACAGTGCTGTAATGTAAAATTACTTACAGTGATCAGGAGTACTTCCTCACAGTCAGGAAAGTTGCTGCCAACCATTTTCTCCAGTCTCAGGAAACTTCTAGCAGCTTAAAAAATGTAGCAAAAGTGAGCCACGCCTGTATTGCGCACGTAATACTTGCATATTACATTGCCGATTTTCCCAATCAAGAAAATAATGAGTAGAGATCACGAATTCTAGAATTTGCGAGTTTATGGTGAATATTAGGCCAAAAAATTGTGAAATATCGTGAAAACAAATATTGCCTATGCTGCTCATCACTAGTAAACACATGCAATCATTATTGCTTTGCATCAACAAAGTTTCAGAGGTGTTACAGCATTGGACGTGGAACCACTGTATCAACCAACAGATTTAACTAAGGGTGTTATCCTGGCTGTTCATTGCTTTTCACTCTTTAACCTTTATACATGGATCTGGACTTTACTGCAGGTTCACCAACAGACTGCTACCTGCTGGAATTGTCTGTGTGGTTGACATCGGATCCACGGGGGTCAGAGACACTGCTGCGTAGTAATGGACACGCCATGGTCAGGGTATGAGCAATCATATAAGCAGTCTGAGATCAAGGCAGGCAGGGAAGGGTCAATATGGAGGTCAGGAACAGGTCAGGTCAGGCAGCGGAGGGTCAATATCCAGGAAACAAGTCTGTGCACAGGGAGACAAATGAATACAGCCACCTTTACAGGACTTACCTAGTTAGACAACATATTGCCCAGGCACCCTCCCATAGGGTAAGGTGCCCTAAATATCCAGAGGTGGCCAGCCGTATATTGATGTGAATTAGGTTGTGTGCTGGTCCTTTTACGAGCCGGAGGGGTACACAAACTACAGGCATCAGGGAGAGGCCTAGCCAGCAAGAACAGGCTGCATACTGGCAGGTGAGCCAGGATAGATGACTCTGATAGCCGTACCTGATGCAAGGAGGCTAAGGAAGACCAGCGAATCCAGACCACTTGGAAAGCACAGTGCCTTGAAAAAGTATTTTTACCCCTTGAACTTTTTCAAATTTTTTCATGCTATACCAACAAACATAAATGTATTCTATTGGGATTTTATGTGATAGGCCAACACAAAGTAGCAAGTATGTGTGAAGTGAAAAGAAAGTAATACATGGTTTTCAAAATTTTTAATAAATAAAAATCTGGAAAGTGTGGTGTGCATTTGTATTCAGCCCACCTGAGTCAATACTTTGTAGGAACACCTTTTGCTGCAATTACAGCTGCAAGTCATTTGGGGTAAGTCTCCACCGACTTTGCACATCTAGAGGCTGAAATTTTTGACCATTCTTCTTTGCAAAATAGCTCAAGTTCAGACAGATTGAACAGAGAACATCTGTAAACAGCAATTTTCAAGTCTTGCCACAGATTATCAATGGGATTTAGGTCTGACTTTGACTGGGCATTCTAACACATGAATCTCAGCAGCTCCTCCAGAGTGGCCATGGGCCTCTTGGCTGGTTCTCTATTTAGTGCTCTCCTTACCTGGACTGTCAGTTTAGGCTGGCGTCCATGTCTTGGTAAGTTTGTAGTTGTGCCATGCTCCTTCCATTTTCGTATGATGTATTTAACAGTGCTCCGTGATATGTTTAGAGCTTGGGATATTTTTTTATAACCTAAACCTGCTTTATACTTCTCCACAACTTTATCACTGACCTGTCTGGTGTGTTCCTTGGTTTTCATGATGCGGTTTGATCACTAATGTTATCTAACAAACCTCTGAGGCCTTCACAGAACAGCTGAAGTTATACTGAGAATAAATTACACACTGGTGGACTCTATTTACTAATTAGGCGACTTCTGAAGGCAGTTTGTCACACTATATTTTATATAGGGGTATCAGTGTACAGGGGGCTGAATACAAATGCATGCCACACTTTTCAGATTTTTATCTATTAAAAATTGCCAAAACCATGTATCATTTTCTTTTCACTTCACACATACTTGCTACTTTGTGTTGGTCTATCACATAAATTCCCAATAAAATACATTTAAGTTTCTGGGTGTAACCTGAAAAAATGTGGAAAAGTTGAGTACTTAGAAATACACTCGCTTCCCAGATGATGGGCAGAGTAAGGAGCAGGAAGTAGCGCTCACAAGGAGCACTGCCCCCCTTATCAAACAGCTGATGGTCGGACTCCCACCGATCACACATTGATGACCTATCCTGAAGACAGATCATCAATATATATATATTGCTGCACAACCTATTTAAGTAAATCCAAGCAGTAGATAGTTGTGCCATATTAGACACAATGCTAGTGATTTTAAAGCAGGAGCCTGCTGCATATCCTCCTTTTCCATGACCAAATGTTGCAAAATAGCACGTGTGTGTGGGGGGGGGGGCAGTATACTTGAGCTGCTGTAACAGTAGGAAGAGAATTCCCACTTGTAAATTACAGGGTGGAACAAAAATACCAAACTTCAAAAAAGCTAAATTTAGCCAACTAAGAGAGAATATCTTTAAAAGCATCCTAAAATCTCATTGTGAGAGGTACATACCATATGGGAATAAAAGGGTAAGGAACAAAAAGAAACCAATGTGGATAAATAGAACTGTAAAGAAAGCAAAACATGACAAAAAGAAAGCATATAAATCACTAAAACAGGAGGGTAGCACAGAAGCACTGAAAAACTATAAGGAAAAAAATAGAACATGTAAAAAACAAATAAAAGCGGCCAAACTAGAGACCGAAAGATTAATTGCCAAAGAGAGTAAAACTAACCCTAAAATGTTCTTCAATTATATAAATGTTAAAAAGTATAAATCTGAAGGTGTCGGCCCTTTAAGGAGTAATGAGGGGGGAGTCGCAGAGAGCGACGAGGAGAAAGCAAAGCTGTTAAATATTTTTTTCTCCAATGTATTCACTGAGGAAAATAAACTGTCAGATGACATGCAGAATGTAAAAATAAATTCCCCATTAAAAGTGCCCTGTCTGACCCAGGAAGAAGTACAGTACAGACCAAAAGTTTGGACACACCTTCACATTCAAAGAGTTTTCTTTATTTTCATGACTATGAAGGCATCAAAACTATGAATTAACACATGTGGAATTATATACATAACAAACAAGTGTAAAACAACTGAAAATATGTCATATTCTAGGTTCTTCAAAGTAGCCACCTTTTGCTTTGATTACTGCTTTGAACACTCTTGGCATTCTCTTGATGATCTTCAAGAGGTAGTCCCCTGAAATGGTCTTCCATCAGTCTTGAAGAAGTTCCCAGAGATGCTTAGCACTTGTTGGCCCTTTTGCCTTCACTCTGCGGTCCAGCTCACCCCAAACCATCTCGATTGGGTTCAGGTCCGGTGACTGTGGAGGCCAGGTCATCTGGCGCAGCACCCCATCACTCTCCTTCACGGTCAAATAGCCCTTACTTTCAAAGTTTTCCCAATTTTTCGGCTGACTGACTGACCTTCATTTCTTAAAGTAATGATGGCCACTCGTTTTTCTTTACTTAGCTGCTTTTTTCTTGCCATAAAACAAATTCTAACAGTCTATTCAGTAGGACTATCAGCTGTGTATCCACCTGACTTCTCCTCAATGCAACTGATGGTCCCAACCCCATTTATAAGGCAAGAAATCCCACTTATTAAACCTGACAGGGCACAACTGTGAAGTGAAAACCATTTAAGGGGACTACCTCTTAAAGCTCATCAAGAGAATGCCAAGAGTGTGCAAAGCAGTAATCAAAGCAAAAGGTGGCTACTTTGAAGAACCTAGAATATGACATATTTTCAGTTGTTTCACACTTGTTTGTTATGTATATAATTCCACATGTGTTAATTCATAGTTTTGATGCCTTCAGTGTGAATCTACAATTTTCATAGTCATGAAAATAAAGAAAACTCTTTGAATGAGAAGGTGTGTCCAAACTTTTGGTCTGTACTGTACATCAGCGACTTAAAAAGATTAAAATAGACAAATCGCCAGGACCGGATGGCATACACCCCCGTATCCTGAGGGAATTAAGTAATGTCATAGCCAGACCCTTATTTCTGATATTTGTGGACTCTATACTGACAGGGAATGTCCCACAGGATTGGCGCATGGCAAATGTGGTGCCAATATTCAAAAAGGGTCCAAAAACAGAGCCTGGAAACTATAGGCCAGTAAGTTTAGCATCTGTTGTGGGTAAACTGCATGAAGGTTTTCTGAGAGATGCTATCTTAGAGCATCTCAACGGAAATAAGCAAATAACGCCATATCAGCATGGCTTCGTGAGGGATCGGTCATGCCAAACTAATTTAATCAGCGGCGAATCAATGGATGTAGCATATCTGGACTTCTCCAAAGCATTTGACACTGTACCACATAAAAGGTTAGTATATAAAATAAGAATGCTCGGACTGGGAGAAAATGTCTTTATGTGGGTAAGTAACTGGTTCAATGATAGAAAACAGAGGGTGGTTATCAATGGTACACACTCAGATTGGGTCACTGTCACTAGTGGGGTACCTCAGTGGTCAGTATTGGGCCCTATTCTCTTCAATATATTTATTAATGATCTTGTAGAAGGTTTGCATAGTAAAGTATCAATTTTCGCAGATGACACTAAACTGTGTAAAGTAATTAACACTAAAGAGGACAGTATACTACTACAGATGGATCTGAATAGATTGGTGGCTTGGGCAGATAAGTGGCAGATGAGGTTTAACACTGACAAATGTAAAGTTATGCACATGGGAAGGAATAATGCAAGTCACCCGTACATACTAAATGGTAAAACACTCGGTAACACTGACATGGAAAAGGATCTAGGAATTTTAATAAACAGCAAACTAAGCTGCAAAAACCAGTTTCAGGCAGCTGATGCCAAGGCCAATAAGATAATGGGTTGTATCAGAAGGGGCATAGATGCCCGTGATAAGAACATAGTCCTACCACTTTACAAATCGCTAGTCAGACCACACATGGAGTACTGTGTACAGTTCTGGTCTCCTGTAAACAAGGCAGACATATCAGAGCTGGAGAGGGTCCAGAGGAGGGCAACTAAAGTAATAACTGGAATAGGGCAACTACAGTACCCTGAAAGATTATCAAAATTAGGGTTATTCACTTTAGAAAAAAGACGACTGAGGGGAGATCTAATTAATATGTATAAATATATCAGGGGTCAGTACAGAGATCTATCCCATCATCTATTTATCCCTAGGACTGTGACTGTGATGAGGGGACATCCTCTGCGTCTGGAGGAAAGAAGGTTTGTACACAAACATGGAAAAGGATTCTTTACGGTAAGAGCAGTGAGACTATGGAACTCTCTGCCTGAGGAGGTGGTGATGGTGAGTACAATAAAGGAATTCAAAAAGGGCCTGGATGTATTTCTGGAGCGTAATAATATTAAAGGCTATAGCTACTAGAGAGGGGTCGTTGATCCAGGGAGTTATTCTGATTGCCTGATTGGAGTCGGGAAGGATTTTTTTATTCCCCTACAGTGGGGAAAATTGGCTTCTACCTCACATTTTTCTTTTTGCCTTCCTCTGGATCAACTTGCAGGATAACAGGCCGAACTGAATATACAAATGTCTTTTTTCAGCCTTATGTACTATGTTACTAAATTACTTTATTAGACCACACACTTTGGGAGTGACTTGGTCCCTTTGTCAGGTTCGGTAATTTCTTGAAATTTGTTTCGGGTCCCATTCTAACAAATCTGTCAGAAGATTTAATTCAGGTATGAATAAATTAGACACAAAAAGAAACGTGCTGAGATTGCCTTGAAAAGTTGTGCATGACACCCTGAGGTCTCCTAGGATTAATGATTTTTCTCTCTTGCTTTCCTCCTTTTTATTTTTTAGAATTTTTATTCTCTCACTTTTGCTATATTTTCCAAGTTGCTAGAAGTTTCCTGAGACTGGAGAAAATGGTTGCCACGGCAGAACATTAAAAATGGCTTTATATGCTCCAATATATTTGCGACTGCGCTAATCAGCACTAATGATGTGACTATTTTGGCACAATACGTGAAACTTCACATTTTAGCAGGTATGACTACATATTACTGATTGGTGCACTATGTATTGTTGTGACATCACAGCACTATGTCTGTAGCATGTATGTATGGACAGCAGTATTTATCACACTACCTAACACACTGCACTGCAAGAGCTAAACTATATCAGGATATAACCTACACTGACTATCTCCCACTAACTATCTGTATTATATATATAAGCTATCTAACTATCTATCTAATGTAATGAGTGGAAAGCACAGAGCACAGCAATGACACTGCTGTCTCTCTCAGAACTTAAAAAAAACTGTAGAAAATGGCTGCTGGGGAGGTTCTTATATAGTAAAGGGTAGGCAACTTTCCTATTGGTTGCTAGGGATGTTGCTAAGCTCAGACAAAGACATTGCAGCCTTCTCATTGGCCCACAAGCAAGAAGCAGGGAGGGATCATGGGTCCAGATGAAAAAAAAAATCTAGAATTTTCGAAAATACGAATATACATCACTATATTCTAAATATTTGTGAACTCTCGAAGTGACGATATTCGCGATTAATATTCGAATATTCGAGACCAACACTAACAGCCATGCGCAAGGTGCGGCTTCTCAGGAAGGCAGTGAGAATCCTTTACACCGCAATAGTATTCTTTTGCGGTCTATGGGACAAGCAAACAGAAGATCCCATGTTCATTCCCATGTTCATTCACTACAAACATCTACATTATACGATTATCTTTCACCGAGAATTGCTAGCCTTCAATTGTAACGATTATCTAAATGTCTAACCTTAACTGACCTTATCCTATCTTTTGTGCTAAAACCTGTCTTTCTATCAAGTAATTCAATCTTCCCAACTAAATGTGTCTTCCCAATCCCTAACACTGCCCCATAAGACACTAAACTTGTGTGTCTAATTGTTGGGTCTGTGACAGACACATCCTATTACATATGTGGCTTAGCTCAAAATGGCATCTCTTTATGGGACCTTACATAGAGCCTAATGGACAAGTCAATATTGTCCCTCTTGATTGGCTGCAAGACAATATGTAAAAACTTGACAGGGTCATGTGACTCTTCATCTTCATATTGGTGGGAACCGTTTTGCATGATTCATCCGGATTAAAACTTCAGCTTAGTTTGGAAGTAGAATATGTGAGAACGTCACAATAAATTCAATTTGTCTAGAAACATTTCACTCATCTTTAGGTATAAACATGAGGCAAATAGTGATCACATTTATGCCAGTAACCTCGCCCATTACTTGGAAGGGAACCAGTATCAGCATAATTAAAAGCATCTGCAGTATCTTGTAGTGAGAATGTTTAATGTTGCCTATTGCAATTTTCGTTGTGCGGCAAAGTTCACATCTTTCACAGTCCACTGAGTCAATCATCCTTCTCCACGTCCTCCTCTATGGACATCCTCCTGTTCCTAGCTCTAGCAGGGCAAATCATTGTTCTTACTCCCACTCCTTCCTATTATATGTGTAAAGTGAATCGTTGCCATGCAGTATTACAGCCCTGGGTGAGAGTAGCCACACAGCCAATTACTTGGTAAAATGCATCAAGCAGGAAACTTTCCATTGGCTGTTTCCCCGTCAACTCCAAATGGGCGTCAGTGCCAATGGCAGGAACATAATGGCCATGCTGCATGTGGGGGAAATAATAGATGCTTACTGCAGGGCGCATGTGATAAATCTCATCTTACAACGCTTTTTGAAAAAGTACTGTGGCTTGCAGAGGGTGCTGACCATGTCCAGGAGACAGTTTTCGCATTTGTGCCATTTTTATCTGCTATTTTGCACCGCTTGGTCCATGGCTGTACGACCAAAGTAAAGCAGTAAATTATTTCATCTTGCTCCAGACCATCTCCACAGGAAGCATGTGTTGTTTTGAAGTCAGGCAGTGGCAGTTCATTAGATATGCCTGTCGCGTACTCAGGTCCTTTAAAGAGGCCACCAGATTTTTCTGTAGGGTCGTCATCTACGGTATCAACTATGTCATCCCCCCAACTATGTTATCTTATAGCACATGCTTACACTGATGCAACAAGGGACAGCAGAAGAAGAACTGCTTATGCATCTTATTGGGTACCTTGATCCAACCCTTTTTGCGTATGCAAATAAAGGGGGGACAGGGTGTCATGACCCCTAGTTATTTGTGTGTACAAGTATTATAGCATGTGCATGGTCTTACCTGGTAACAGATACGAATGGTACAGTCTGAGATCCTAAGAAAAGCGAATCTTCATCTTGATTGGAGGACGTATTAACAGACGATCTCGAGGACACCAATAAAAGAAAGGATTTGTCAGTTGCTGCGCACTCACGTAAGTGGCAGCAGTTAATCCAGACCCATACTCACAGAGTAGAATGAAAGATCTGCTTAAACAACTTATAACAAAGGCAGAAGCTCAAGGAGGAGAAGCCTGGCTTAAAAGATGCCTCCAGGAAGATCATCCATGTGAAGATCCCGATCAGTTAGCTACTCATCTGGTCTGACCTGCCTATTCATCTAGGAGCGCAGAGCCAGCACCTATAGATAACGTCGCAGCTGTGCATACTCTTAGCGGAGCTCCAACTCTTCCTCCTCCTACGAAAAGAACCAGGAAAGAAAGAAAAAAATATTCTCCACCACAACTTCAGGTAAAACGCAGAAATATTAATTATGCTGCACCACACAGCTCGAGAAGCAAGGAGAAGAAACAGAACAATTACCGACGGTCGTCTTCAGCAACAGCCAAGACACAAGAAACTGTCAACCGACCTCGGGCTACTACAAGTATACAGGGTGGTGAGAATTACGATGTACCAACACAAATTAATGAAGTTATGGTATTTTACAAGATACTGATTTAACTAATAGGAATTATTCCTTGAATACTGACACTTTCAGTTCTGATATAGTTCAGTCATTTAAGGACTTTATTTAATTTATCTCTCAAACAGAGAACACTATAAATGCAATTCCTGTCTGGTCTTCTCCAGACAGTGATTCTGTTATGGAGGGTCCCATTGTAAATAAAAACAAATCCAAAAAAACTTACGCTTCAGGCAGATTAGGATTTCAGAATGAACAACCTTTGATACCTACCTTTGAGGCAGTATCTGGGATAAAAGAACCATGCCCTGCCAGATATCACCCCTAGGTTTCCATTTATCTCTTTAAACAAAAGAAAAAATTTGGAAAAGAGAATATATCGATATATTTTCTCTTGTTCCCTCTTCTAAAGAAATAGAAAAACTTGACAAAAAGAAGAGGAAGAAAGAAACAGAAGCCAAAATAAATCCTTTTTAAACTGGCTGCAGGCATTTGGCATTTATGCGACAGTTATGGGCGAAAAACAACCGTCACATTGTAGCTGATTATTCCATCGTTTAGATAGTATATTAGAAGCATATAAAAATTTTGGTGGATCTTCTTGGATTACATATGACGAATCCTACCGACAAAAATTTGCTGTATATCCCGAATTGAATTGGTGATCCAAAGATGTAGGCCTTTGGATTAATCTCAGGCTGCCCCAAAGGTCAAATTTTTTGGGCAACAATT
The DNA here is from genome assembly GCF_905171765.1 of Bufo bufo. Lineage (NCBI taxonomy): Eukaryota > Metazoa > Chordata > Amphibia > Anura > Bufonidae > Bufo > Bufo bufo. The sequence goes on along the minus strand of NC_053390.1, from coordinate 370,459,132 downwards.
TCCAAAAAAAGGTATTTGTTTCGCCTTCAATGAATCTACCTGCATATGGCAAAACAACTGTAGATACAAGCTAGAGTGCACTTTTTGCACTGGTAACCACCCAGCGTCCAAATGTTTTAAAAAACATGGACAGCATAATTCAAACAAAGAACCCAATAGAGTAGGTGACTCCAATGATTCTGCCAAGACTCATTCATTATTTAAGAATCTACCCAGACAAAATGAAAGTGCAAACATTAATTGAAGGATTCACTCACAGCTTCGAAGTACCTACTTTTTCTGGGTCAGGATGTTCATTTGTTGAAAATTCTAAATCTGTTAATGTTAACAAAAATGTGGTTTTAGAAAAAATAAACAAGGAAATATCTGTAAATAGAGTGGCCGGCCCTTTTTCTCATCCCCCTTTTGATATTGTTAGATTATCTCTGTTAGCCTTAGTCCCAAAAAAGGAGGTAAATACTTTCCGACTTATACACAATCTTATCCAAAAGATGGATCCCTAAATAATTAAATATAAAAATTCTTCTACGGTACATTATTCTTCTCTCGACCATGCCCTATCATTACTTAAAAAAGCCGGAAAAAATGCGCTTATGTCAAAAACAGAAATTAAATCCACATTTGGACTATTACCTAGTTACCCATCTGGTTATAATTCCCTTGGATTTCAATTTGAAGGTAAATTTTATTACAATACAGCACTTCCCATGGGATTTACATTATCATGCTACTATTTTGAAGCTTTTTCAACCTTTCTGCATTTGATGGTTGAAAAACATACCAACGGAGGATATACAATCCATTATTTGGATGATTTTTTTATTCATTGGAAAGGATAAATTAGACGATTGTACTAATTTACTCAATGCATTCAAAATAATTTCTGACTATTTTAAAATCCCTCTAGCAGATAAAAAAACTGTTTATCCTACAAGAAATATAAAATTTTTGGGTATAGAGATTGATTCCAATGGAATGGAGTTCAAAATCCCTGAGGATAAAATAATTTCTTCTAGGATTTTGCTAAACAATAAAACTACACTGAAACATTTACAATCTGCTTTGGGATCTTTATATTTTATATCTAGAGTTTTTCCAATGGGTAGGGTATTTTCAAAGTGGATGTATGCAGCTACTGCAGGAAAGAAACACCCATACGACCATGTTCGTTTAACTAAGCAATTAAAAGATGATATCCAAATATGGCTATGTTTCTTGGAGGATTTTAACGCTAGATCCATATGGCAACAGGATTTCATTTATTCTGACTCACTACAGCAATTTACAGACTCAGCTACAGCTAGGTTATGGTGCAATTTTTCGAAAACAGTGGTCCGTAGAGAAATGTCCGAATGATTGGTTATATGAACTAATTGCGAAAAATATATATTTTTTTTAACTTTTTCCAGTTCTAGTATCCTTAACAATCTGGCAAAGTGAATACAGAAACAAACGCATCTTATTGTTTTCTGACAATAAGGGTGTGTGGTCTTTGCTATAAATTGTTTATCAGCTAAATCTGATTTGGTAAACAATGTATTAAGACAAATAGTCTTAATATGTTTAAAAAGATAATATATGGATTAAAGGTAAATATTTGGAGGGAAGATCAAATATAATTGCTGACTCTTTATCTGGCCCGAATTTTACGCTATTCCAACAATTAGTACCGGATACCGAGAAGAAAGGAATCCCATGCCCACAAAATCTATGGAAATTAATAGGAAATTTATCAACTGACTAATTAGAAATGCACTTGCTCCTTCTACATGGGCTGGTTATTCAGCCGCATGGCATATGTGGAGTAATTTCTGTTCATCCTAATATATAAAGGAGAAGGATTACAAATTTCTTTCCTATTATCCTTTTTATTCAGAACCTTTTTAAAACAGGAAAAGAAGGAATATATATTAAAAATTTTTTATCTGGTATATCTTTCTTTCAAAAAATACTTAATATCCCTTCTTTTACGCCCAATTTTGTGATAAAACAAATTATCAAAGGATCTAAAAGAATTACCGTAACCCAGTTAAAATTAGAACAAGGCCATTATCTCTACAAATGTTACAAAAATGTCTCGAATACTTACCAACCATTTGTTCTTCTCCTTATGAAAACTGTTTAAAGCGGCCTTTTTTATTTCATTTTTCGGTGCGCTTCGTATTAGTGAATTTACTGCTGCAAATTGATCATCAGAAGCACCCTTACTAATTGATGACATTCTTATTTATTTTAAAAGAATTAGTATTTTCTTAAAAAGATCCAAAACTGATCAACAAGCAAAAGGTATATGTCTGAACGAACTTAAATATTCAATGATATGTCCCGTTATGGCATTAAAAGATTGGCTAAGTAAAAGGACTAACTTTCCGGGCCCACTTTTTATACATTCAGATAATACCTCATTAAGCAACTTTCCAATTTAATTTTATACTTTCTGAATGCGAAAAACACTTTAACTTGCATATAGAAAAAGTATCAGCACACTCCTTTAGAATTGGAGCCGCTACGCTTGCTTACAAACTTGGACTTAAAGAGAATACCATAAAAAAGATTGGTAGATGGAACTCTAATAAATATAGGTTATAGATTATGTCTGATTTATTGTTTTAATCTCTTTTCAGAATTAAAGATTACATGGATTATTGGAGACAAAATCATTACTTTGGCCAGTAATCGTTCAACAATGAAATTCAAATCTAATAACTTAGGTTTCGGTTGTAATGTGATTATATTCTGGAGAGGTATTTTAGACCTTCATCTAAAAAACATTTATTTTATTTGTCTATCTTTGGCCAAACTCTGGCCAGTTCCTAATTTGATAATTTTACATGCTGGATCCAATGATTTGGGCAGAGTTAGTACACATCTATTTATAAATGAATAAAAAAATATGTTATTAAAAATTAGTATACTTTTCCGACAATCCAAACTGGCTTTCTCCAAAAGTGTACCCAAATGGGATTGGAACTCAAAAAGCTTGAGTTTTATTGAAAAAATTTGGATATGTATCAATAAGAATATAGAAAAATTCATGGTTGCTAATAACAAATTATCTGTTAGACATTTGGAATAAGAAGGATTTGTATTGGGTTTATACAATTCATCAAAACAGTCAATATCTGACATAGGTTTAGACATTTTCAACGTAGGACTACAGAACTTGATTGAAAGAGGCTGCGGTGTTTGTTAGCCATGTAGCTCTGCTATATGGTGGTTTGGGGGTAATAGTCACTCTTTGAGTGGACTAAGTGAATATTAAATAATTGGTTTGGTTTAAATTGGAAAATTAATTTAGTATGGTTTACTGTTGTTAATTTAAAGTAACATTAAAACACAGTGGCCATTTATATCCATTATTAAAACAATTCATACTTTAAGAGTTGTAGTTTATTTATGAGTTTAATATAATTGAGGTTTCAGAATGGAGTATATGACACCATGATCCGACCCTTTTTGCGTATGCAAATAAAGGGGGGACATGATGTCATGACCCCTAGTTATTTGTGTGTACAAGTATTATAGCTTGTGCATGTTCTTACCTGATAACAGATGTGAATGGTGCAGTCTGAGATCCTAAGAAAAGCAAATCTATAAGGCTAAGTTCACACGAACGTGTGTGACCCGTGGCCGTATTGCAATACACGGCCACAGTTCCGTGTGCATTCCGCATCACGGATGCGGACCCATTCACTTCAATGGGTCCGCAAATCCGGAATAGCGGAACGGCCGCACGGAACGGGACCCCTCGGATGCACAACGGAGTGCTTCCATGGGGTTGCGTCCCGTACTTCCGTTCCGCAAAAAGATAGAACATGTTCTATCTTTTTGCGGAACGACCGGATCGCGGACCCATTAAAGTGGGTCCGCGATCCGATGCGGCTGACCTACGGCCGGCGATCGTGCATTGCGGTGAATATTAATTAATTGGCTTGGTTTAAATTGGAAAAGTAATTTACAGATATAGCAGGGATACCACTCCAGCTCTTAAGTCAAATTTCTTAACTCATACGTTATCTGGAGACAAAAGCCATTGAAAAGCAATTGAAGGTGTTTGTTTAGATAAGATAACACAACTCAGAAATCTCAGAAAACAGGAGTTTTAACTCTACTCCATCCGTAGTATGGTTTACTTTTGTTAATTTAAAGTAACATTAAGACACCGTGACCATTTATATCCATTAATAAAACAATTTATACTTTAAGAGTTGTTGTTTATTTATGAGTTTAATATAATTGAGGTTTTAGAATGGAGTATATGACACCATGTAGCTGTTGGGGACCCACACAGAGAAATTCTATGGAGGAGGGAATGGAGGATGAGAAGCTGTCACTGGAGGAGAAGTCGCTTGTGCAGAAGGATGAGGCTGATGATCATGATGACCATGACACTGGACACAATGACCAATCATCTCAGTTGGGGGCAGATCCAGAAAAAAACTCAGGTCCTACCTAGACTCTGGCCTTTCTCCAGTGGGTGCATCACTAGCTCCAAGAAATCTAATGATTACTATATAGCCATGCTTTTTGACCCTCACAATCAAGGTGAAATGAGGGAATGTTTTTCTGTTGCTCACTGGGAGGCAAAATTGCTGTATTACCAGAATACAATGCATACACAGCTTGCCACAAGAAGACTTTTGTCGCCTGTATGTCTGACTAGGAGCCCACTCTCTGCCACCACTGAATCAACAACCTCTCATTATCTATGCTACCACAAGTAGCAGAAGCTGCAGCAAGTTGAGTCGCATAAACATGATAGAGTAGTTTTTCAGGTGCTGTGCCAGGCTGACAAATCAACAAACAGATATGTACCGCCTGAACAACAAGGTTCAATCCTGCCTGTACTGTGGTCTTTCTCCAGCACACACTGTGTTCCCTGACACCATGGACTTCTGGGCAGGCAGACTGGAACAGTGGCCCAAAATGGCCCAGTATGCTCTCTCTGTTCTGTCTTATCTGTCCTCCATTGTCATCTCAGAGAAGGTTTTCAGCATGGCAGCTTGACACTCAAATGAAAAAAGTTGCCCTATGCCAGTGTACAAAACTTTGTTAAAATGAATGAGGAATGGATCAATGAGGATTTTTACACACCTCAGGCTGAGGCTGATGAACTTGCCGCTATCTGCCTGCCTACCATCATGTTCTGTACTAGTGATGAGCCGCATAGGCAATATTCGTTTTTGTGATATTTTGTGAATTTTTTGCATATTATTCGCAATTAGGAATGAGCGAACCCGAACTGCATAACTCGGGTTCGTACCGAATTTTGGTGTGTCCGTGACACGGACCCGAACCCGAACATTTTCGTAAAAGACTGGGTTCGGGTTCGGTGTTCGTCGCTTTCTTGGCGCTTTTTGAAAGGCTGCAAAGCAGCCAATCAACAAGCGTCATACTACTTGCCCCAAGAGGCCATCACAGCCATGCCTACTATTAGCATGGCTGTGATTGGCCAGTGCAGCATGTGCTCTGATCAGTGTAGGAAGAGGTTGCAGCTGCTGTTAGGGCGAGATTAGGCAGTGATTAACTCAGCAAAAACACTTAATTCAGTGATCGATCTACAGCTGTGGATCATTGAACTGCTGCTATATAATTGCTCACTGTTTTTAGGCTGCCCAGAGCGTTTTTATGTCACTTTTTTCTTGGGTGATCAGCGGCCATTTTGTGTCTTTTGGTGCGCCAGCACAAGCTGCCACCAAGTCCATTTAACCATCAATAGTGTAGTTATTTTTTTGCTATATCCTACATCAGGGGCTTGGCTAAGGGGTGAAATACAATTGCCAAAATAGCAGTACCCTAAATCTGGTGTTTCATCTGTGGCTAGCCGATTGTAATACTGTCTCCTGTCTGGCAAAGGATATATTTTTGTTCTGGGTTGAAATACAATTCCCAAGTTAGCAATTCCCTAAATCAGTGGTTTCTGCTGTATCAGGCCAAGTTTAAATTGATCCATAAAATGGTATATTAGATTGAAGGTGCGGATAGTGTCATCCTCAATAACTTCACACGCTACCGTGCATTTCCAAGTTTAATTCTGTCCGTAAACGTATACCTGTCACCCAGCGCCTAAATAATAGGCCTAAAATTTATATTCAGCTAAATCTGTGGTTATTGCTGTGGATGGTCAATTCATTTAGTGTCCGCCCAAGCACAGTTTTTGTTCTGGGTTGAAATACAATTCCCAACTTAGCAATTCCCTAAATCAGTGGTTTCTGCTGTATCAGGCCAAGTTTAAATCGATCCATAAAAGGGTATTTTAGATTGAAGGTGCGGATAGTGTCATCCTCAATAACTTCACACGCTACCGTGCATTTCCAAGTTTAATTCTGTCTGTAAACGTATACCTGTCACCCAGCGCCTAAATAATAGGCCTAAAATTTATATTCAGCTAAATCTGTGTTTATTGCTGAGGCTGGTAAATTCATTTAGTGTCCGCCAAAGCACAGTTTTTGGTCTGGGTTGAAATACAATTCCCAACTTAGCAATTCCCTAAATCAGTGGTTTCTGCTGTATCAGGCCTACTTTAAATCTATCCATAACAGGGTATATTAGATTGAAGGTGCGGATAGTGTCATCCTCAATAACTTCACACGCTACCGTGCATTTCCAAGTTTAATTCTGTCCGTAAACGTATACCTGTCACCCAGCGCCTAAATAATAGGCCTAAAATTTATATTCAGCTAAATCTGTGGTTATTGCTGTGGATGGTCAATTCATTTAGTGTCCGCCCAAGCACAGTTTTTGTTCTGGGTTGAAATACAATTCCCAACTTAGCAATTCCCTAAATCAGTGGTTTCTGCTGTATCAGGCCAAGTTTAAATCGATCCATAAAAGGGTATTTTAGATTGAAGGTGCGGATAGTGTCATCCTCAATAACTTCACACGCTACCGTGCATTTCCAAGTTTAATTCTGTCTGTAAACGTATACCTGTCACCCAGCGCCTAAATAATAGGCCTAAAATTTATATTCAGCTAAATCTGTGTTTATTGCTGAGGCTGGTAAATTCATTTAGTGTCCGCCAAAGCACAGTTTTTGGTCTGGGTTGAAATACAATTCCCAACTTAGCAATTCCCTAAATCAGTGGTTTCTGCTGTATCAGGCCTACTTTAAATCTATCCATAACAGGGTATATTAGATTGAAGGTGCGGATAGGGTCATTCTCAATAACTTCACACGCTACCGTGCATTTCCAAGTCTAATTCTGTCCGTAAACGTATACCTGTCATCCAGCGCCTAAATAATAGGCCTAAAATTTATATTCAGCTAAATCTGTGTTTATTGCTGAGGCTGGTCAATTCATTTAGTGTTTGCCAAAGCACAGTTTTTCTTCTGGGTTGAAATACAATTCCCAACTTAGCAATTCCCTAAACCAGTGGTTTCTGCTGTATCAGGCCAAGTTTAAATCTATCCATAAAAGGGTATATTAGATTGAAGGTGCGGATAGTGTCATCCTCAATAACTTCACACGCTACCGTGCATTTCCAAGTTTAATTCTGTCCGTAAACGTATACCTGTCACCCAGCGCCTAAATAATAGGCCTAAAATTTATATTCAGCTAAATCTGTGTTTATTGCTGAGGCTGGTCAATTCATTTAGTGTCCGCCAAAGCACAGTTTTTCTTCTGGGTTGAAATACAATTCCCAACTTAGCAATTCCCTAAATTAGTGGTTTCTGCTGTATCAGGCCAAGTTTAAATCGATCCATAAAAGGGTATATTAGATTGAAGGTGCGGATAGTGTCATCCTCAATAACTTCACACGCTACCGTGCATTTCCAAGTTTAATTCTGTCCTTAAACGTATACCTGTCATCCAGCGCCTAAATAATAGGCCTAAAATTTATATTCAGCTAAATCTGTGTTTATTGCTGAGGCTGGTCAATTCATTTAGTGTCCGCCAAAGCACAGTTTTTCTTCTGGGTTGAAATACAATTCCCAACTTAGCAATTCCCTAAATCAGTGGTTTCTGCTGTATCAGGCCTACTTTAAATCAATCCATAAATGGGTATATTAGATTGAAGGTGCGGATAGGGTCATTCTCAATAACTTCACACGCAACCGTGCATTTCCAAGTCTAATTCTGTCCGCAAACGTATACCTGTCATCCAGCGCCTAAATAATAGGCCTAAAATTTATATTCAGCTAAATCTGTGTTTATTGCTGAGGCTGGTCAATTCATTTAGTGTCCGCCAAAGCACAGTTTTTGTTCTGGGTTGGTGCTGGGAGAGGACGTGGCCGTTCTGCCACAGCCACATGTCGTAGTGAACCAACTACCTCAGGTCCCAGTAGCCGCCAGAATTTACAGCGATATTTGGTGGGGCCCAATGCCGTTCTAAGGATGGTAAGGCCTGAGCAGGTACAGGCATTAGTCAATTGGGTGGCCGACAGTGGATCCAGCCCATCAGTCTGTCACATCACCCCCATGCATATCAGGGAAACTGTCTGAGCCTCAAGTTATGCAGCAGTCTCTTATGCTGTTTGAAGACTCTGCTGGCAGGGTTTCTCAAAGGCATCCACCTAGCCCTTCCCCAGCGGTGGAAGACATAGAATGCACTGACGCACAACCACTTATGTTTCCTGATGATGAGGACATGGGAATACCACCTCAGCACGTCTTTGATGATGACGAAACACAGGTGCCAACTGCTGCGTCTTTCTGCAGTGTGCAGACTGAACAGGAGGTCAGGGATGAAGACGATGCAGGGGACGATGAGGTCCTAGACCCCACATGGAATGAAGGTCGTGCCACTGACTTTCACAGTTCGGAGGAAGAGGCAGTGGTGAGACCGAGCCAACAGCGTAGCAAAAGAGGGAGCAGTGGGCAAAAGCAGAACACCCGCCGCCAAGAGACTCCGCCTGCTACTGACCGCCGCCATCTGGGACCGAGCACCCCAAAGGCAGCTTGAAGGAGTTCCCTGGAATGGCACTTCTTCAAACAATGTGCTGACGACAAGACCCGAGTGGTTTGCACGCTGTGCCATCAGAGCCTGAAGCGAGGCATTAACGTTCTGAACCTTAGCACAACCTTCATGACCAGGCACCTGCATGCAAAGCATGAACTGCAGTGGAGTAAACACCTTAAAAACAAGGAAGTCACTCAGGCTCCCCCTGCTACCTCTTCTGCTGCTGCCGCCTCGGCCTCTTCCTCCGCCTCTGGAGGAACGTTGGCACCTGCCGCCCAGCAAACAGGGGATGTACCACCAACACCACCACCTCCGTCACCAAGCATCTCAACCATGTCACACGGCAGCGTTCAGCTCTCCATCTCACAAACATTTGAGAGAAAGCGTAAATTCCCTCCTAGCCACCCTCGATCACTGGCCCTGAATGCCAGCATTTCTAAACTACTGGCCTATGAAATGCTGTCATTTAGGCTGGTGGACACAGACAGCTTCAAACAGCTCATGTCGCTTGCTGTCCCACAGTATGTTGTTCTCAGCCGGCACTACTTCTCCAAGAGAGCCGTGCCATCCCTGCACAGCCTAGTATCCGATAAAATCAAGTGTGCACTGCGCAACGCCATCTGTGGCAAGGTCCACCTAACCACAGATACGTGGACCAGTAAGCACGGCCAGGGACGCTATATCTCCCTAACTGCACATTGGGTAAATGTAGTGGCGGCTGGGCCCCAGACGAAGAGCTGTTTGGCGCACTTCCTTCCGCCTCCTACTCGGCTTCCTCCTCCTCTTCTTCCACCTGCTCATCCAGTCAGCCACACAACTTCACCACCAACTTCAGCACAGCCTGGGGTAAACGTCAGCAGGCCATTCTGAAACTCATATGTTTGGGGGACAGGCCCCACACCGCACAGGAATTGTGGTGGGGTATAGAACAACAGACCGACGAGTGGTTGCTGCCGGTGAGCCTCAAGCCCGGCCTGGAGGTGTGCGATAATGGGCGAAATCTCGTTGCAGCTCTGGGACTAGCCGGTTTGACGCACATCCCTTGCCTGGCGCATGTGCTGAATTTGGTGGTGCAGAAGTTCATTCACAACTACCCCGACATGTTAGAGCTGCTGCATAAAGTGTGGGCCATCTATGCGCGCTTCCGGCGTTCACATCCTGCCGCTGCTCGCCTGTCTGCGCTACAGTGTAACTTCGGCCTTCCCGCTCATCGCCTCATATGCGACTTGCCCACCAGGTGGAACTCCACCTTGCACATGCTGGACAGACTGTGCGAGCAGCAGCAGGCCATAGTGGAGTTTCATCTGCAGCACGCACGGGTCAGTCGCACTGCGTAACAGCACTCCTTCACCACCAATGACTGGGCCTCCATGCGAGACCTGTGTGCCCTGTTGCGCTGTTTCGAGTACTCCACCAACATGGCCAGTGGCTATGACGCCGTTATCAGCGTTACAATACCACTTCTATGTCTCCATGTGAGGTTTGACGGGCACAGAGAAAACAAGCTCTGTGGCCGAAACTGATCCAGACACGTCATAGCCGATCCACATCACTGCTAGCCACGTAAGGTCCTGAGAACTGATTACTAGATTACCGAAACAACAGTCAAAGTTTCTTTGGAACCACGTCCCTACGATAGCAGTGAGTGCCTCTGAGCCATTATACAGGAAGAGCGGGAGGCAAGTAAATATCTTAGGTAACACCTCTAATAGATTTTCCTTTTTGTACGTCCTGCAGAACCAACCTGTCCACACAATCTGGTCCTCTGTGCTTGCCTTGATGAGTGGAGGCTTGGTTGAAATCTGTATGAGCACAGCCAGTGGATCCTTTTAGTCCGGGTAAACAGGAAAATTTAGCTTTTAGGTTCAGAGACCACTTCAATGGCAAGACCCTTCTGCTTCTTGGCAGCTATGTGGGCAGACAGGTGCTTGGAATACTCTTTTAATCTGGTGTATGAGAAATTATACATCGGTGTCACACTGTACAGAGTCCATTGTTTTTGAAGGAGCAAAGCAGCCTGTGCCGGATCAAGTTTCCTACAAAGGGGGTGCACTGCAGGATTTTTCTTTTAGACAAGCTTCGCAATGCAGACCGTCGACGTGCACAGGTCAAGCTTCCGGGAGGATACCTCGAGCTGTGAAAATGACTGCTCCTTCGTGCCGATGACCTACTTCTGGCGATTAACACCCCATCAGTAGGTATTTGCATATCCTTGCGATAAATGATGTTCCCGTTCACTGACTGTAAACAGAGATATTGACAGACAAAAAAATCTAACTCTTCCGCCATATTTCGAGGCGCCATGTCTCCAGTCCCCTGACCAGCCATATCTACCAGCATCTGTTCCAGGACATAAATCAGTGGAATGACATCGTTTATCCCGTAGTCCTTGCGACTGACAAAAAAACGTCAAAGGACCAAGAGAAAACGGCAGGTGTCACACATGAGTTGCCACTGGCTGACATCGAAGTTACACAGGGGACTACTCCTGTCCGCTTGGATAATCAGGAAATCATTTATGGGCTTTCTCTGTTTGTACAGTCGGTCCAACATATGGATATCAGACTATGTAGGGGGATGCTGTTCTGCCACTGCAGCTCAAGGAGGGTGTGCTTTGTGGTGTACGAGTGGCTGAAGTGCATGCAAAGTTTCCTGGTCATTTTTAGGATGTCTTGCAGATGGGTGGAAGATTTCAGGAACCGCTTGACAAACAGATTGAACACATGTGCCATGCAGAGCGCATAGCTCAGCCCTCCTTGACACAGCACCAACAACATGTTCTTCCCGTTGTCGGTTTCCATGGTTCGGATTTTGAGTTGTCGCAGAGAAAGCCAGGATTCGATTTCTTGCTGAAGGACATGGACCAGTTCCTCCCCTGTGTGACTCCGTTCACCCAGGCAAACCAGGTGCAGAACAGCGTGAGAGCGATAAGAGGGGTCGCACATGGCTTGCATACACTACATGCCTCCAACACAATTCTTGGATCTCTACATTAAAATCGGTGTAAATCTCGAGAGGGACATTGCTGGAGACATTGACTTTACAAGAGATACAGAGCATAGAAACATAGAAACATAGAATGTGTCGGCAGATAAGAACCATTTGGCCCATCTAGTCTGCCCAATATATCTGAATCCTATGAATAGTCCCTGGCCCTATCTTATATGAAGGATAGCCTTATGCCTATCCCATGCATGTTTAAACCCCTTCACTATATTTGCAGCTACCACTTCTGCAGGAAGGCTATTCCATGCATCCACTACTCTCTCAGTAAAGTAATACTTCCTTATATTACTTTTAAACCTTTGCCCCTCTAATTTAAAACTGTGTCCTCTTGTGGTAGTTTTTCTTCTTTTAAATATGCTCTCCTCCTTTACTGAGTTGATTCCCTTTATGTATTTAAAAGTTTCTATCATATCCACTCTGTCTCTTCTTTCTTCCAAGCTATACATATTAAGGTCCTTTAACCTTTCCTGGTAAGTTTTATCCTGCAATCCATGTACTAGTTTAGTAGCTCTTCTCTGAACTCTCTCTAGAGTATCTATATGCTTCTGGAGATATGGCCTCCAGTACTGCGCACAATACTCCAAGTGAGGTCTCACCAGTGTTCTGTACAGCGGCATAAGCACTTCACTCTTTCTACTGCTTATACCTCTCCCTATACATCCAAGCATTCTGCTGGCATTTCGTGCTGCTCTATTACATTGTCTTCCCACCTTTAAGTCTTCTGAAATAATTACTCCTAAATCCCTTTCCTCAGATACTGAGGTCAGGACTGTGTCAAATATTCTATATTCTGCCCTTGGGTTTTTACGCCCCAGGTGCATTATCTTGCACTTATCCACATTAAATTTCAGTTGCCAGAGTTCTGACCATTCTTCTAGTTTTCCTAAATCCTTTTCCATTTGTCGTTTCCCTCCAGGAACATCAACCCTGTTACATATCTTTGTGTCATCAGCAAAAAGACAAACCTTACCATCGAGGCCTTTTGCAATATCACTTATGAAGATATTAAACAAAATTGGTCCCAGTACAGATCCCTATGGAACCCCACTGGTAACATGACCTTGTTTTGAATGTTCTCCATTGACTACAACCCTCTGTTGTCTGTCACTCAGCCACTGCCTAATCCACTCAACAATATGGGAGTCTATGCTCAATGACTGCAGTTTATTGATAAGTCTTCTATGTGGGACAGTGTCAAAAGCCTTGCTAAAATCTAGATATGTGATGTCTACTGCACCTCCACCGTCTATTATTTTAGTCACCCAGTCAAAAAAATCTATAAGATTTGTTTGACATGATCTCCCTGAAGTAAACCCATGTTGTTTTTCATCTTGCAATCCATGGGATTTTAGATGTTCCACAATCCTATCCTTTAATAGGGTTTCCATTAATTTGCCTACTATTGATGTCAGACTCACTGGTCTATAGTTGCTCGATTCCTCCCTACTACCTTTCTTGTGAATGGGCACGACATTTGCCAATTTCCAATCTTCCGGGACGACTCCTGTTACTAATGATTGGTTAAATAAATCTGTTAACGGTTTTGCCAGCTCACCACTAAGCTCTTTTAATAATTTTGGGTGTATCTCATCAGGCCCCTGTGACTTATTTGTCTTCACCTTAGACAGCAAACTTAGAACATCTTCCTCTGTAAAGATACATGCATCAAACGATTTATTAGTCATCCTTTCTAGTGGAGGTCCTTCTCCTTTTTCTTTTGTAAAAACTGAACAGAAGTATTCATTAAGGCAGTCGGCTAGCCCTTTATTCTCTTCTACATACCTTCCGTCCTTTGTTTTTAATTTAGTTATTCCTTGTTTTAATTTCCTTTTTTCATTTATATATCTGAAGAATGTCTTATCCCCTTTTTTCATAGACTGAGCTAGTTTTTCTTCTGCCTGCGCTTTAGAAGTTCTTATAACTTGCTTGGCCTCTCTCTGCCTAATCTTGTAGATTTCCTTATCTTCATTGCTCTGGGTTTTTTTTATAATTACAAAATGCTAGCTTTTTATTTTTAATGATTTGGGCCACTTCTGCTGAGTACCACAGTGGTCTCTTCCTTTTTTTGCTTTTACTGACAAGTCTAATGCAATTTTCTGTTGCCTTCAATAATGCACCTTTTAAGTAGTCCCATTTCTCCTGGACTCCATGTAATCCGTTCCAGTCTGATAAGGACTCATTTATGACTAATTTCATTTTTGAAAAGTCTGTTTTTCTAAAGTCTAAAACTTTTGTTTTTGTGTGGTGGGACGCTTTCACAGTTCTTATATTAAACCACACTGACTGGTGATCACTAGATCCCAAGGTTTCGCCTACAATGACATCATATACCGAATCCCCATTTGTGAATACCAAATCCAAAATGGCCTCCCTCCGGGTTGGCTCCTCAACCACTTGTTGTAGAGATAACCCCAGTAGGGAATTTAGAATATCTGTACTCCTGGTAGAACTTGCTATTTTGGTTTTCCAGTTTATATCTGGAAGATTGAAATCTCCCATAATGATAACTTCTCCTTTCATTGTCATTTTAGCTATTTCTTCAACTAGTAGATCATCTAGTTCTTTAACTTGACCAGGTGGTCTATATATCACACCTACACGAGTTACTGCAGCAGAGTTTACTTTGAAATTTAAAATTTCAACACTGCGTAATTCAGCCTATACAGCAAAAGGATTCTGTCACCCATCAATTTTTCCCAAAAAAGGCTGTTTCACATAACACATTTCACCAGTAATTCGGCCCATACCACAAAAGGAGGTGTGCATTCACCCATACATTTTCCAAGAAAAAGCCTGTGTCACATAAAGAATTTCCCCACTAAGAAAGTCATTCAATACCGCGAAAGGAGGTGTACATTCACCCATACATTTTCCGAAAAAGAGCCAGTGTCACAGAAATAATTTCACCACTAAGTAAGTCGTCCCATACCGCATAAGGAGGTGTACATTTACCCATACATTTTCTGAAAAAAAGCCAGTGTCACATAAAGAATATGACCACTAAGTAAGTCGTTCCATACTGCAAAAGGAGGTGTACATTCACCCATACATTTTCTGAAAAAGAGCCAGTGTGACAGAAAGAATTTCATCACTAAGTAAGTCTTTCCATTCCACAAAAGGAGGTGTACATTCACTCATACATTTTCCTAAAAAGATCAAGTGTCACATAAAGAATTTCACCACTAAGTACTTCAGTCCATAACGCAAAATGAAGTGTACATTCACCCATGCATTTTAAAAAAAAGAGCCATTGTCTCATAAAAAATTTCTCAGCAAAATGGGCTTTACCACAAATAACTGCACCGCTGAACGGCAAGTAGGCCCTTAATTGAGAGGGGTCGGAAATGGCTTGCATACACTACATGCCTCCAACATAATTTTTGGATCTCTACATGAAAATAATGTATTTTCTGTAAATCACGAGAGGGGCGCTGCTGGAGACATTGACTTCACAAGAGATACAGGGCAGCGCAGTTCAGCCACCTCTATTTGCTTCCCGATGTTTACTGCTCCTGAATTAAAATTGGGGCAACCAGCTTCAGCTTCCTCTGATGTGTATGCCTATGGAGTCCTTTTGTTATGGCTTTGCACAGAGAGCAAGATTGTTATGCACAATTCTTGGACTCCAAAGCAGAGGCTCTCCTGTCATGTCTTATGTGCTGTGGAGATTGAATGCAGACAGAGCAGATAAAAACCCATGAATGTTTTCAACTTAGTGAAGCTGCTTGATTTTTTATTTTTTTTGTATTTAAATATTTTATTGTTATAATACAAAAATTTAAATCCATATTACATATTATTATAAATTCAATAAATCCGCCAATTCTAATCTGTGGCCATAGTTGACAATAATTTCATGCAAATATCCATAGTAATGTCAATATTTGAAAATCAAAAGGAGGTCTCCTACTGGGGAGGGTAACAGGACTCACCCGACATCCAAAGCTTAATAAAGCAGATGGACAAAGCAACCCATTTAGCCCAGGTTCTCCATAAGCTGCAGGGATAAGAGGCCTGAAATCCCGACAGCCGCCCAGCAGCGAGCGCCACTCGCGCACGCCCTCCCCCAGACACGGGTAAGTACGAACAGAAGGATTGGCACTCATGTGGCCGATCGCTTAATGCTCACATACTGCCTAAAGGCGAGCTTGCATCGATCTTTAGTCGCAAGCATTTGATAAGCAAAAACCGGAGAGGGGGGTCCAGCAGTCTTTTACCACAGTGGTGGAAACCCACTCGTATATTTTACTGCCTCATCCCCATATGATTAAGTCAACTATCCGTAACATGGTTCGCTGTACTTCACGTTTATTCACATTGATATTTCGTGCAGCAGAGAACTCGAGACGAGTGTCACTCGGCAGTTAAAGAGGATATAAACAAAAAACAGAGCCAGAAACCTGCTCTGTCTCTTTAAAGGAGCACATAGTAGCGCGCCCACCACGTGTGTCACCTCCCTGCCCGCAATCGAACCTCATGTCTGACGGGAAGAGCCGTACCCCGAGCTGCGCCCGATACCCGGGCACCCCCGGGTTCCGAGCCACGATCCCCTACCCATGTACCGCTCGATATTATAAATGGTTAAAAATTTCCACCATTATTTAATACCGGGAAGTCCCCCCTCCACCAGTCCTAGAGACCCTCCTGTGCTCTAATATACCTTCACATTCTTCATCAATATGATACATACAGAAAAGCCGGACAGCTAGAATTTTCCCCATTCTCTTGCTCTTTTCAAGATCATATCTCTATCCGCGGACAGTAATAATTTGATTAAAACTGCACGCGGCGGTCTCCCTGGAATAAGTTTCCCTCCTGGAATTCGGTGAGCTCTTTCTATTTGAAACATAGAAGAGAAATTGTCGCTGCCAAGACTATGCATAACCACATCTTTAAGTTGTTCCTCCAGCTGTCGGCCTTCAACTCCCTCTGGAAAACCAATTATGCGGACATTGTTACGCCTTGACCTATTTTCTAGGTCCTCTAGCTTATTTTGAAGTACTTGATTTTCTGAGGCTAGAAGCAGAGTTTTAGATTTTAACGTGCCCATGTCAGTTTGCAAAGAGTCGACAGTTTTTTCCACACTGAGGACTCGGTCCCGGATCTTTACTAGGTCTTCTCTTATTAGTGAAATATCGCTCTGCACTGACCCCAATTGAGTGGACATTCCTTGCACTAAAGTGCCATTATTTTCCACAGCGCATAGGATTTTGTCCAGGACAGATGGGTCGTATTCAGTTCGCCTTTGTGCAGAGAGACATTCCTCGCCTACCTCCTGGTCTGGATCCTCCAGTCCATCCTCAGAAAATTCATCATTTTGAGAAGCTTTAGCGAATTTTTTCAGCTTAGCAGGAGGTTTAATTTTGGCTGGGTTCTTTTCATTTAAAAAGGGCGATTTCAGGAACTTATCGATTTTGTTCTCTGGGGTCTTGGCCCCAGACTTAATTGATGAGGAATCAACTGAACGTCGCTTTGGGGGCATTCTCCCCGATTTTCCTTTTATTTATTTATTTATTTATTTATTTATTTCCCCCTTCTGCTTGAGTTTCTACTTGGATCTTCCTTTCCCTTTTCCCCCTACTAGGTTTTTATTTGTATTTATTTTTTAATTTTTTTTTTCCACAACTTTTTTTTTTTTTTTTCTTTCTTTTCTCCCTCCTCTTTTATATATTTAATATTACCCCTTTCCCCCCTGCCTCCCCTGGATCCTAGCCTTTATCTTTTCTTTTCTTTTTGATTTATACTCTCTTTTATATCACTTTTATTTCTTTTCTCCCCTGATATTCTTTCACCTTTTGACCCTTTTCCTATCCTTTCTTTCCCCCTTTTTTTTCTTTCCTTTCCTTTTACCTCTGTCCTCTCCCTTCCCCTTTTCCTCTGAACGGCGCAAAATTCCCCAAAAAAAAAAACTATGCCCTCTGCACGCGTCTCGATCTTTCCCATTGCTGGCCTCCCCCCTCCAGGCTGATGCCGAACAACTGATGCCGAACAGCTGAGATTGAACAGCTGATGCCCTGAGTTGTGAGCCGCGACGCGCCGCTGCATTCACCTGGTCTTGTCGCCGGATTGTTTCTGCCAGTTTTGGGAGGACGTCTAGGCTGCTGTTGCCGTGCTGGTTACTGCCGCTTTTTCTTCTCTCTTGGCTGTGGGTGCCGTTCTCCAGCTTTTGCCCCTCGATTTGGTTCCCTCGCTGCCTCGCTCCTGGCTCCTCCATCTGCCGTCCTCGTTTCCTGCTGCTCACTGCTCTGCTGCTCTGCCTGCTCCATCTCTCCATCGGCTCCGATTGATTGGTTCTGCCTGGGTGCTCGCTCCATCTGCCGCTTTCCTGCTCTTCTCTCCTCCGGACCGTTTCCCCGCCTGATGCCACCTTGCCGTTTCTGCCTGCTACCAGACTGCTGCCTTTTTGGATACCTCGCTGCTTCTTCATAGGATACCCTGTCTCCCCTTTACACCGCCACCGTACCACCACAGTTACGGCGTGCTTCGGGACTAGGCCTCTGGACACGTGAGAAGAGAAACTCTACTCAGTTATTATATACCTGCCGTACTGTTGGTTCTTCTGCTGTATTGCTGTAAGAGGGGGTAGCAGTGTATATTGCTGTAAAGAAGCTGCTTGATTTAATTATGAATAGATGGTAAAGGGAAAGTCTGCTGGTGTGTTGTCATCAGCGTTTTCATTATGTTGACTGCAGAATCCACAACAACATAATTCGGGCCATACCACAAAAGGAGGTGTACAATCACTAACCAATTTTCCTGAAGAAAAATTGGTTGAAATAAAAATTTTCACCAAAGAAAGGATAATGGAATTTGGTTCATACAGAAAAAAGTCTACTATAACCCAGCAATTTTCCCCCAAAAAGCCTGTTTCACATAAAAAAATTCACCACTACGTAATTCGGTCCATACCGCAAAAGGAAACATGGTTGAAATCGATCTCCTGGACTTCATATTCATCATTATTATTCACCTGAATTGGAGGAGGAGGAGCGGGTGCCCGGTCTGGGAACGGATTGGCACGGTGTGGCTTCAGTAAGGACACATGAAACATGGAGTGGATGCGCAGGGATGCGGACAGCTGGAGCTTAGCAGCAACCTCGTTGACCATGTCTATGATGGAAAAAGGGCCAAGGTAGCGGGGACCCAGTTTCTTGGAGGGGCAGGAGAACCGGAGGTGCTCTGTGGATAACCACACCTTGTCCTCCTTCTTGTACCGTTGGGACACCACTCTCAGGCTTGTATCTTTTGGTGCCGTTGGGCAACTTGGAGCTGCCGCAGGAGCATCCACCGTAGTTCTTGGAGGTGCCGGAGGCACTGGGTCATCTCTGGTACTGGGGTGTCAATAGGTAGATCCGGAAGGGTGAGGGGGTGATAGCCGTAGTTGGCAAAGAATTGAGAGAGGCCGGTGGATGAATGCTGTTGGTTGTTGTACGTGAATTCAGCCAGGGGGAGATGGCTCACTCAATCATCCTGCAGATATGAGGAGTAACATCTAAGGTATTGCTCCAGTGTTTGATTAGTCCTCTTGGTTTGCCCATTGGTTTGTGGGTGATATGCGGAAGATAGGCTGCGGGTGATGTGGAGACTCCGGTGGGTCCAGAATCGGGACGTGAATTTGGAGCCCCTGTCAGAGACAATGTTATCTTACATTCTATACTACTGATAGCCAAAAGAGTGTTGCTTCAACGTTGGCTTATGGATACCATGCCAGGTATTCCTGCTGTGGTCTCTGAGTTGAAGGTGCTGTTGGGTTTTGAAAGAATAGAAGCAGCAAGACAAAAGAAGTGCTCGGCTTCAAAAAATTTCAGCAAATGGCGAACTTTCATTGCTACACACTTTAGTTCCGAAGATATAAAGGAGTTGGTCAAACCCTTCCAGTACACCTCCTGGTACCTTAAATCATCTCTATGTGATACCTTGGGTCCCCTGGCAGTGTAGCCCTGCCTTTCTTTTCCCCTCCACTCTCCCTCCCCCCCCCCCCACTATTTTTCTTTCCCTCCCTGGTTCTTTGATCACAGTTTTAGTTATTTTAATTTAATTTGAAAAATGCAGTCAGAATCGCATGTGTAAGGCTCATGTTCCTTTAAATGCTGTACCGACACCTCTGTTCCTGTCTTGGGAACATGGGGGATGTATATTGCTGTATGATATGTGTGTACATGACCCTTGTTCTTGTCTTTCTGCGAATCTGCTTCAAATAAACATAATAAAAAAAATAATGTTATCTGGGAGCCCATGGAGCCGGAACACATGTTGTAGGAAGAGGTTAGAGGCCTTCTGGATGGTAGGGAGGTTAGACATTGGGATGAAGTGGGCCCTCTTGGTACACCGGTCTACCACCACCATGATGGTGGTACAGGATTGCGAAGAAGGTAACTCAGCAACAAAGTCCATCGCAATATCCCTTCAAGGTGCCAATGGTATTGGTAGGGGTTGTAGTAGGCCGACAAGTCGGGTAATGGGACGCTTGTGGATTGCGCAAATAGAAGAGGTCTCTACAAAGTAGCGTACATCTGCAGCCAGAGAAGGCCACCAGAAGTGGCGTAGGACATACTCCTGAGTGTTACGCCAGCTCCTTTGGCCTGCTGTAGGGTGGTTGTGGCAGTGTTGCAGTACAGGTACCCGTTGGGAGATAGGGACATAGATCCATTAGAGGTGGTAACACAGTCCC
The DNA here is from genome assembly GCF_905171765.1 of Bufo bufo. NCBI lineage: Eukaryota > Metazoa > Chordata > Amphibia > Anura > Bufonidae > Bufo > Bufo bufo. The sequence continues at coordinate 370,438,554 of NC_053390.1, read as the reverse complement.
TGTTTAAGAGGTAGGTGGGCAGCCTCCTCTAGAACCAGTGAACTAGCCCTTCTGATTCCCTCGATTAGGGAGTGGTGGGTAGCTAGGAAGAAAGCTGCTGGCCGGAGAGGTTCTGGAGGCACAGGCCCGATCTCGGAGCAATGCACTCGGGATAGAGCGTCAGCCTTGCCGTTCTTGGACCCGGGCCTGTAGGTTATCTATAGAGGGAAGCGAGAGAAAAAGAGGGCCCACCGGGCCTGTTGGGGTCTCAATTGCTTAGCGCTGCGGAAATATTCAAGATTCCGGTGATTTGTATAGACCACCACCGGATTTTCTGCTCCCTCGAGTAAGTACCGCCACTCTTCCAGGGCATTCTTGATGGCGAGTAGTTCCCGCTCGCCAACGTCATAATTGCGTTCAGCCCCAGTGAGTTTGCGGGAGTAGAAGGCCATGGGGTGTAACAATTGCTTCTCTTTTCGTCACTGGGAGAGCACTGCTCCGACCACCCCCTCGGAGGCGTCCGTCTCCAAATAGAATGGGTGATCGGCATCTGGCTGTGCCAAGACAGGAGCTTGTGTAAACATGCGTTTAAGGCGCTGGAACGCCACGTGGGCCTCCGGGGTCCATGTAAACGTGGTGTCGCTCTTGGTTAGTGCAGTGATGGGGGCACAGATGGCCAAAAATCCCCGGTGAAACCGCCTATAGAAATTGCCAATGCCAATGAATTGTTGGACCATCCGGCGGTTGCGGGGGACGGGCCACTCCAGGACAGCCTGGATCTTCCTGGGGTCCATCTCCACCCGTCCTGGTGATAGAATGTAGCCAAGGAACTTGATGGACGTCGCCTCAAAGGTGCTCTTTTCCAGTTTCCCATAAAGCTGGTGTATCCAGAGGCGGTGGAGGACCGACTTGATGTGTTTTTCGTGTTGAGGCAATGTCTGAGAGAAGACAAGTATGTCGTCTAGATATACCACCACATGGGAGTCGAGAAGGTCACGGAACACGTTGCTGACAAAGTACTAAAACGTGGCTGGGGCATTATAGAGCCCAAATGGCATTACGAGATACTTGTAGGGCCCGAATCGTGAGCGAAAGGCCTTTCCATTCATCGCCCTGCAAAATGTGGACAAAATTGTAGGCAACGACCCCTCTCTAGTAGCTATATCCTGTAATATTATTACACTCCAGAAATACATCCAGGCCCCGTCCGTCCATCCGTATTGATGACCTTTCCTCAGGATAGGTCATCAGTACCTATCAGTGGGGTTTCCACACCCAGCACCACTACCTGACTGAGGAGGCTGCAGACCACTGAGGCCTCTTCACAGCATACCGAGCACAGCACCATTCATTGAATAGTGGCTGTGTTTGGTATTGCAGTCCAGGCCCATGCTGTGTCTAGGGCATTTGACTGACGAATGTGATGTTACTGGCCTAGTTGATCAGCCCCCCCCCCCATCCCAGCAGTTAGACCCCCACAACCAGATGTTGATGGCACATCCCCTTTAAGTTTTGCAACAAATCATTATCTACAGAAAATGTTGGCAATTACATGTCCAATTTAGGGTAATTGGGTGTCAGACTGTGGTGTGATGTTTTTATTGTATTTTATAGTAATTTTTTATTTTTTTTTGTTATCCCTTAAAGGTCAGAAAATACCTTTCCATATATTTCAAATATTTTTTCTATATACTTTTACACTGTAACTGGGACTGTAACTGGTACTGCCCTGTTGTAGTGCTCCAATTTACCCATTGAATGTTGTGTATTTAAGAACAGAGAAAACAAAAGCTGTGAAAATTACTTCTGTCTTATCTCCAGATTCCCCAGCAGTCTCTGACAAGACATTTGGGTTCTTGATCACTTGGGCAGCAAGCTAAAACCTACACCATAAATATACAATGGCTTTAGGTACCTGCCTCCTATAAATATACAACGGGCAGTCCTTAGCCAGTCAAATAATGATAATTATTAGAATAATGGAAGGTAGAATAAAGTATTTAGGATTTCCTTTGTAATGCAAGATAATATGACTCCTATGGCGTTCTGTCGAATAAATGAAATACTGCAATTACTTATGAATAACATTCTTATAAATAGACATAAATTTGTAGATTCAGCAAATATAAAATGTATCTAATTCACTTCATTTAAAAGGTTCAATGTTCAGCAGCTCCTCTCATTATTTCTAGAGAAGCTGCATACAGACATGCTCTTATAGCTTAGTAAAAGCAATAACTGCTGATTTTTATTTTATTTTTTGAGGGGGGGCACTACAATTTAATATAATCCAAGTTATCACCCAAATACCTTATCAAATTTATTTTATTTTATTTAATGGATCACAGAGGCAGAAGCGCAATCATAGACAACCCTGCACAGTCAACTATTCTGCAAGTGCATATGGTCCACATTACAATAAGTCTTTCTTTTCATGGAAAAATGTTTAGAAGTTTTAATAGCAAATAGCTCAGCTGTACCATTGTTAGGGGCTTCCGTTCTTCTTTCTTGCTTTTCTTCCCACGACTCTTGCAACCAGGACCCACTTACTTATCTCCCTATGGCATTGTTTTACCAGATTCACTCTATTTCTCAAAGGGGAATGCAGTGTAAATGGCTTTCCTATATTATAAACGACACAACCTTCTCCCGCATTAACATAATTTGGACTATAATTGAGCCTGAGACTTCTGGTGACACTCTCGGCGTATTGACCTGAGGTTGCTGTTGTCAACGCAACTCTATAATGCTAATGACAGACTTATTATGAGCAGATGGAAATAATTTATTCTGAATCAGGAGGAGGAAAAATAATGAAGTCATTGAGTGAAAGACGTATGTGAAACAAACTTTACAGTCTTTTGCTCTGTGTCAGCTAAACAAGTCATGTATCTGGATTTGCAAACTATTAACATATTTATGCATGATTAAAGCTGTTAAAGACATGAATGTTAAGGTTACAACTGAGTTAAAATTTCTGTTCCAAATGGATTTATAAACAAAGAAAAAAGTGGAATAAATATAACATACAAATAAAACATTTCTTTACATATGCAAATTGCATTAGATCTTTGCATAAAAAGCCAGACTCAAACCGTATAAAAAATTCTTCAATAAAGCTAAATATAAGAACTATAGCAAATAAAACATACATTCTACGTATACACCTACATTGGGGCATTCAGATGGCTGGTTAATTCTCTTATCAAAGTATGCAAGTTTTTTATGGTCTAGTTCAGTGTTTGCCCACCAGTAAAAACAAGAGACACTATTGTTTTGAGGCAGCATTCTATGTGTGGCACTATTTTTTTAGGGGAATGTGGGAATTATAGTTATGACAATGTTATTTCTGAAGTGCAGTATTTGGGAGCACTTTGGCACACAGTAATGTAGAGTATCGATGGCAAAGAGGGCATCAATAGATACAGAGTAGGGTTACCAGCAGGACGGGGAGTTTATATACTGAGTGTGCTGGAAAAATGAAGAACCAATAATGTATTTGTTGCAAACTCTGTGGGGTTCATTTATTAAGACCAGCATTTCCACGCTGGTCTTAAGTCTCTCTGAACTGCTAGAGAAAGCGCCAAAGTTATGTGGAGGGGCAGGTCTCTACATAACTTTGGGGTTTCCTCCAGCGGGCCATGCGACAGACTTAATCTACACCAGCTCCCTTGATGATGTAGATAGAAGAAGAATAAGAAAGAAACTGCACAACTACAAAATAGTTATTTAATGGGGGGAAAATAGCATGGTACCATGTTAGGGCTTATGCACATGGCTGTTGCCATTTTTTCTGTCTGCAAATTGCAGATCCGCAAAACACAGATACTGGCCATGTATGTTCTGCATTTTGCAAAATGGACAAGAATAGGATGTGTTCTTTTTTCTGCGGGGCCGCGGTATGACATACTGATGTGGACAGCACACGGATGTGCTGTCCGCATCTTTTGCAGATCAAAAATACGTTCTTGTGCATAAGCCCTTAGTCAGAAAAATCCAGGTGTTACTAAAAAAACACCTATCAGCAGGATCAATTCAATTTAACTAGGCATGCTGCTTCATAGTGTTTATCCTGCTGATTAAAGTGGTACCTGTCTTGTGAAAATCGCTTGTGTGGTGCCCAAGAAAAGATGCTTTAATTCATTACACAAATGAGGGCTTCAATGCACTGAGAGGTGGGTCCTATCCCCTTGGTGCACAGTGTGTTGAATATGTGGATGGTGTCTGTGGATAAGATGTGGGAACATAGCCTGCATTTCTTACTGTTGCACGGCAATCTGCCAGTCTCTGGTGGACATGATTGGGTGCTTCTGAATAAAAGATTTCTTTGAGGGAAACTTCTGTCAGAAAAGGTTTAAAAAAAACAAAAAACTCAAGATTCATAAAAAGATTTTGAAAAATGTTTGGCTGTTTTTCTTTTTCATCTCAGCAGTACTATGTCACTACAAATTGAACACAAAATCTTGTCCGTCTTTAGCAGTCAGCAGATATAACAGTCCTATATAGATAAGTAACCCACTATTAATTTACTACTGCTGTGGGGGAATTATGTTATCTATTAGCAAAATAGTAGATTAATATAATTGGAATGACAGTAAGACAGCTCTATTGTTCTATTAATAGGCCTAGATAAAGATGCCTACAGAGGAGTATTATGCTTATCAGTGTAATGTGTCATACTCTAATTGAGTCTCTCATTCCATTCCCTTTCTGGTTGCAGAATGGTCTGACTGAGAAAGTTAAGCAAGGCTATTTGCTGTGCTAAAAGTCCAAACAAATGAGAATGTTAAAGAGCCAGTAAAGGAAGTACAATACATGGAATGACTTCAAAAAAATCTAAGCAGAAAACCATCAACCTGTTTTTGTAAAACAAAATATACAAAATATTCACATATAGATTAATATGTGCCGGAAAACAATTTATGGTACTGTGCCTTTAAGTTGAATGGTTGTTTGTAAGAGAGGAGAGGTAGAACTTGCAAAATATGTTTCAGTTTATTGTCTTTAGGAAATATGGGCTGGAGATCAGCAGCAATTGTCCTCAAGATTTGAACTTGGGGCTGTAGGAGACCACGATTGGCATCCTGCTGTTCCCCCCTTTTGATTTTAATCCTTGTGGCTCTTTGGATCTGTTAATCTATAATCAAGAAGTGATATTTTATTTATGAAAATGGAGTATAAAAGTATTTACTGGAACACACATATCAGAGGAGCTGGCAGATCCTCTGTGAAGGTCATCCATCAACAAAATGTTTTTGTTTTAATATGTTTTGATTAAAGGGGTTATCAAGCATCTAAAAAAATGAGAAGCAGCTCCATATGCTATAAAGCAAAAAACATAACAAAACACAGTACTCACCTCTTTGTTCTCCCAGTGATCCAGTGCTCTCTAAGTTTTTTTTTACAAGGGCCCAGCATGTGACCACTGCAGCTGATCAGTGGCCACAGTGGTCATGTGCCATACTTTACTGTCATCACTGCTCAGCACTGCACCATAATGGCAGTAGTGTGATCGCCGTGATCACTTGTAAACAAAGCCCTGGAGAACTATTGGAGCATTGTTGCTGGGTCGCTAAGGAATAGAAAGTGTTGTATGAGTGTGTGTGTGAATGGTTGTTGGGTCCTGTACTCGTAAATATGCCATGATGTATTACGGGACTGCTCATTTGTTTAATAACATATTGCCATTGACTTATTCTGATGTACTTCCCGACTAGGGATTCTTGTATGAGTACGGGTCTTCGGACTTGTTGTCTGGCTGTCTTCGTTTCTGTATCCCTTTGGGATTTGGAGAAGTTTTGTAAAATTTCAAATGCTTTCTATAATTAAACACTATTAAAAAAAAAAGGAATAGAAAGTGTGTATGTTTGTTTTTGTTGTTTTAGAACATTTGAGGCTGTTTTTATTTTTTAGAAGTTGGATAAATCATAACTCCTTTGAAATCATTTTATAAAGATAATAAATATAGTCTGCTATGGACGACTATTTTCTCCATAAAGATATAAATGTGACTGGACAACGTCTTTTCTGTATCTCCAGCACTTAGACCTACTGTATATATTGACAGCCACATCCGTTAGACACATTCTTTTTAAAAGAAATTGTCTTTCTAAAATTTTCTCAAAACCTTTCATGAGAAAGAAAAGTAATTTCACATTGGTTTCTCAAAAAAATATGGCCAATTCATATCAATATAATTGTCTATACACTCCCTGAACAGGACTTTTAAAATTGAGCCTATACTTCAGAATGTATCAAGTTTTCAAATCTAACTAATTTCTAAATGTCTCACTTGCTGTAGAGTTATTAGCAATTTAGAGCTTTTCTCACTAGCAAATGTTTTTTGGAAACATTTCTCAAACATCTGCTGTGAGTTAGTTATTAAATGTTTTATTATTGAAAAATACATGTTCTCAAGAAAGTTCCAAGTGCTCCAGAGCTACTCTTCCTATGAAAACCATTGTAGTCATTTGGATCCTACACTATCTTTGGTCATACAGACACCCAACATGAATACAAGAGCGCACTGACTCTTTTTCTGTTCATTTTCTCATTTCATATTTGTATTACAGTGTATATGCGGCTACACGCTTGGGCCTTCTGTTCTTGCTTTAATACACAAGGGAATACCACTCTAATGCACTGAGGCAGGGATTGTGTTCACCCTTGAATACCATTTTTTTTTAAATTAAATTGATTTACAGTTTTTTGATAATTTATATAACTTTACAACAGTTATTGTTCAGTTTTTCTGATATCATCCCGCTATCCAGGCTGGGCATGGGCACCACATCCCTCACCTAGTTGTTGCCCAGCAGCCTAGCCCTGCAGAGCCCTGTCTGCCTGTCAGTAGCAGAGCTGGCAGCCAGGGTCCTGTCTTTTGTAATATAGGCCGTAGCCATGCTTCTAAGTCTCTTGTGATCCTTAGGGTGCACTCACACTCTACCTGGCTCTTCAAATCCGAGCACACCTGAAAACAATCTACACTAATGTAGGTATTTAATGCACCTCTTCCTTAGGAGAGGTGACAGCAATAGGTCTTTTTTAGCTTGCCTAGATCCTGCAAAGGTGCAATAAGCTATTTATCTGCATGTGTATTGACTTCTGCCTGATTCCCAGATTCTAACTCTCTCTTACCTGACGTGACTTGTGTCTGTTCACCATACTGATCCTGTGCCATCTGCCCTGACCTTTGGTCTGTTTTATGGATTTTCTAAAACCGCCTGCCCTGATCTCTACTGGTTATTGACTAGGAGTTTTCCAGATTCCTCGGTTCCACACACCGGTGTCTCTGACCCCCGTGAGTCAGCAGCCAACTACACAAAGACTACACCAAGAAGTAGCGGCCTGGTGAATTCCCTGCAGCAAAGACCAAATCCCTGTATTGGGGTTAAAGGGTGAAAACCAGGGAGCCACCAGGATTATGCCCTCAGGTGTAGCTCATAGCCAAATCTGTTCATTGGCACAATGGTTGCACAACCTTTGTCAATGACACAGAATATCATTTATACTGGATACCTGCCACATCCACTATAGGGAGCTAAGGAGCTTACTGTTGGTTGGTTGCAGTAGGCTAGTAAGCTTCCATATTCTACACAGGCAAAGATTGGTGGTCAGAAAGAAATCATGAATTGAAAAAACATGAAAAAAAATGTCACAAGAAAAGGAGTAATTCATGAAGATTTCTTCTCAGCTCAGTGAAGAAACAGTAATGTCAAAAATAGCTATAAAGTGTAGTAAGACATATAGGTGGAATTTTATCAAGCTCTGAACTGCAGACTTCAAAAAGTTCAAAATTTGCAACTTTTTGATGCCACTTGTGCAAAGCTTTGCACTATTTTTTGCAATTTTATGCCACTTGCTACAGTTTTGAAAATTAGGTAACAAAGTGGTAGTGGGCAGCTATGTTAATCAGTTTCACTCCAGATTTATCACTGGGATGTTTTTTTTTTTAAAGTAAAAAAAAATTCACAATCTCACTCCAGGAGTAGGGTAGAGTAAAAATAAACTGGAGTAGCTTTTGACGACAAAAGTATTCGTTTTAACCACTTAAGGACCATAGGTTTATACCCCCCTAAAGACCAGGCCCTTTTTTACAAATCGGCACTCCACAACTTTAGCGGTTTATTGCTCGGTCATGCAACTTACCACCCAAATGAATTTTACCTCCTTTTCTTCTCACTAATAGAGCTTTCATTTGGTGGTATTTCATTGCTGCTGACATTTTTACCATCTATCAGTGGATCTGTAAAAATCATGCGGACGTCTGAATGGAGCTTTACAGTGGGGTGATCAATGACAGGGGTGTAATCAATAACAGGGGGGTGATCAGGGAGTCTATATGGGGTGATCACCACAGTCATTGATCACGCCCCTGTAAGGCTCCATTCAGACGTCCGTATGCGTTTTGCGGATCCGATCCATCTATCAGTGGATCCGTAAAAATCATGCGGACGTCTGAATGGAGCTTTACAGGGGGGTGATCAATGACAGGGGGGTAATCAATGACAGGGGGGTGATCAGGGAGTCTATATGGGGTGATCACCACAGTCATTGATCACGCCCCTGTAAGGCTCCATTCAGACGTCCGTATGCGTTTTGCGGATCCGATCCATCTATCAGTGGATCCGTAAAAATCATGCGGACGTCTGAATGCAGCTTTACAGGGGGTTATCAATGACAGGGGGGTGATCAGGGAGTCTATATGGGGTGATCACCACAGTCATTGATCACGCCCCTGTAAGGCTCCATTCAGACGTCCGTATGCGTTTTGCGGATCCGATCCATGTATCAGTGGATCCGTAAAAATCATGCAGACGTCTGAATGGAGCTTTACAGGGGGGTGATCAAAGACAAGGGGGTAATCAATGACAGGGGGGTGATCAGGGAGTCTATATGGGGTGATCACCACAGTCATTGATCACGCCCCTGTAAGGCTCCATTCAGACGTCCGTATGCGTTTTGCGGATCCGATCCATCTATCAGTGGATCCGTAAAAATTATGCGGACATCTGAATGGAGCTTTACAGGGGGGTGATCAATGACAGGGGGTAATCAATGACAGGGGGGTGATCAGGGAGTCTATATGGGGTGATCAGGGGTGATCAAGGGTGAATAAGGGGTTAATAAGTGACAGGGGGGGGGTGTAATGTAGTGGTGCTTGGTGCAACATATTACTGAGCTACCTGTGTCCTCTGGTGGTCAATCCAAACAAAGGGGACCACCAGAGGACCAGGTAGCAAGTATATTAGACGCTGTTATCAAAACAGCATCTAATATACCTGTTAGGGGTTAAAAAAATCACATCTCCAGCCTGCCAGCGAATGATCGCCGCTGGCAGGCTGGAGATCCACTCTCTTACCTTCCGTTCCTGTGAGCGCGCGCGCCTGTTTGCGCGCGTTCACAGGAAATCTCGGCTCACGCGAGATGACGCCAATCGGCGTTAGCGTAGCCTGGGGGAGCCGCCGCGATGACGCCTTTCGGCGTTACAGTTGCGGCAACTGGTTAAAGAAGGAAATTTAGCAAACAATGTGCAACATTTCATGAATATGGTACAAAGTAAGCTAACACAACTCAAGCAAAACTAAATTCAAATATTACTCTCATAATGAATTACCACCCACACCCATAGTGTTAAATGGGTTATCCAACCCCTAAAATGCCTCCCATATACTTGGACCCCTTACACTGATTGTACTATTGTACTGACTGCCAGGGAGCAAGGCAAGTACAATCAGTATGAGGGGCCCTGCAGTAGGGGAGGCATTTTAGGGGTTGGATAACGGCTTTAAATAGAAGAGATCAAGCCATAACTCTACTAGAAATCTAGATCAAATTAGTTTATTTCATCCCTATAGTAAGTCCATTGTGTGTCTGTTCCCTGATTAACCCCTTAAGGACCGGGCTCATTTTCACCTTAAGGACCAGGCCATTTTTTGCAAATCTGACCAGTGTCACTTTAAGTGCTCATAACTTTAAAACGCTTTGACTTACCCAGGCCGTTCTGAGATTGTTTTTTCGTCACATATTGTACTTCATGTCACTGCTAAAATTGGGTCAAAAAAGTAAATTTTTTTGCATAAAAAAATACAATTTTTACCAAAAATTTTGAAAAATTAGCAAATTTCAAAGTTTCAGTTTCTCTACTTCTGTAATACATAGTAATACCCCCAAAAATTGTGATGACTTTACATTCCCCATATGTCTAATTCATGTTTGTAGCATTTTGGAATGATATTTTATTTTTTGGGGATGTTACAAGGCTTAGAAGTTTAGAAGCAAATTTTGAAATTTTCAGAAATCTTCAAAATCCCACTTTTTATGAACCAGTTCAGGTTTGAAGTCACTTTGTGAGGCTTACATAATAGAAACCTCCCAAAAATGACCCCATTCTAGAAACTACACCCCTCAAGGTATTCAAAACTGTTTTTTCAAACTTTATTAACCCTTTAGGTCTTCCACAAGAGTTAATGGCAGATGGAGAAAAAATTGTGAAATTTCTATTTTTTGGAAAATTTTCCAATATAATCAATTTTTTCCAGGAGTAAAACAAGGGTTAACTGCCAAACAACACTCAAAATGGGTTGCCCTGATTCTGTAGTTTGCAAAAAACACCCCATATGTGGTCGTAAACTACTGTTTGGCCGAACGGTAGCACATAGAAGGAGGGGAACACCATATGGGTTTTGGAAGGCAGATTTTGCAGGACTGGTTTTGTTTATACCATGTCCCATTTGAAGCCCCCTGTTGCACCCCTAGAATAGAAATTTCAAAAAAGTGACTCCATCTAAGAAAGTACACCCCTCAAGGTATTCAAAACTGGGTTTACAAACTTTGTTAACCCTTTAGGTGTTCCACAAGAGTTAATGGCAGATGGAGAAACAATTTAGAAATTTCTATTTTTTGGAAAATTTTCCAATATAATCAATTTTTTCCAGGAGTAAAACAAGGGTTAACTGCCAAACAACACTCAAAATGGGTTGCCCTGATTCTGTAGTTTGCAAAAAACACCCCATATGTGGTCGTAAACTACTGTTTGGCCGAACGGTAGCACATAGAAGGAGGGGAACACCATATGGGTTTTGGAAGGCAGATTTTGCAGGACTGGTTTTGTTTATACCATGTCCCATTTGAAGCCCCCTGTTGCACCCCTAGAATAGAAATTTCAAAAAAGTGACTCCATCTAAGAAAGTACACCCCTCAAGGTATTCAAAACTGGGTTTACAAACTTTGTTAACCCTTTAGGTGTTCCACAAGAGTTAATGGCAGATGGAGAAACAATTTAGAAATTTCTATTTTTTGGAAAATTTTCCAATATAATCAATTTTTTCCAGGAGTAAAACAAGGGTTAACTGCCAAACAACACTCAAAATGGGTTGCCCTGATTCTGTAGTTTGCAAAAAACACCCCATATGTGGTCGTAAACTACTGTTTGGCCGAACGGTAGCACATAGAAGGAGGGGAACACCATATGGGTTTTGGAAGGCAGATTTTGCAGGACTGGTTTTGTTTATACCATGTCCCATTTGAAGCCCCCTGTTGCACCCCTAGAATAGAAATTTCAAAAAAGTGACTCCATCTAAGAAAGTACACCCCTCAAGGTATTCAAAACTGGGTTTACAAACTTTGTTAACCCTTTAGGTGTTCCACAAGAGTTAATGGCAGATGGAGAAACAATTTAGAAATTTCTATTTTTTGGAAAATTTTCCAATATAATCAATTTTTTCCAGGAGTAAAACAAGGGTTAACTGCCAAACAACACTCAAAATGGGTTGCCCTGATTCTGTAGTTTGCAAAAAACACCCCATATTTGGTCGTAAACTACTGTTTGGCCGAACGGTAGCACATAGAAGGAGGGGAACACCATATGGGTTTTGGAAGGCAGATTTTGCAGGACTGGTTTTGTTTATACCATGTCCCATTTGAAGCCCCCTGTTGCACCCCTAGAATAGAAATTTCAAAAAAGTGACTCCATCTAAGAAAGTACACCCCTCAAGGTATTCAAAACTGGGTTTACAAACTTTGTTAACCCTTTAGGTGTTCCACAAGAGTTAATGGCAGATGGAGAAACAATTTAGAAATTTCTATTTTTTGGAAAATTTTCCAATATAATCAATTTTTTCCAGGAGTAAAACAAGGGTTAACTGCCAAACAACACTCAAAATGGGTTGCCCTGATTCTGTAGTTTGCAAAAAACACCCCATATGTGGTCGTAAACTACTGTTTGGCCGAACGGTAGCACATAGAAGGAGGGGAACACCATATGGGTTTTGGAAGGCAGATTTTGCAGGACTGGTTTTGTTTATACCATGTCCCATTTGAAGCCCCCTGTTGCACCCCTAGAATAGAAATTTCAAAAAAGTGACTCCATCTAAGAAAGTACACCCCTCAAGGTATTCAAAACTGGGTTTACAAACTTTGTTAACCCTTTAGGTCTTCCACAAGAGTTAATGGCAGATGGAGAAACAATTTAGAAATTTCTATTTTTTGGAAAATTTTCCAATATAATCAATTTTTTCCAGGAGTAAAACAAGGGTTAACTGCCAAACAACACTCAAAATGGGTTGCCCTGATTCTGTAGTTTGCAAAAAACACCCCATATGTGGTCGTAAACTACTGTATGGCCGAACGGTAGCACATAGAAGGAGGGGAACACCATATGGGTTTTGGAAGGCAGATTTTGCAGGACTGGTTTTGTTTATACCATGTCCCATTTGAAGCCCCCTGTTGCACCCCTAGAATAGAAATTTCTAAAAAGTGACTCCATCTAAGAAAGTACACCCCTCAAGGTATTCAAAACTGGGTTTACAAACTTTGTTAACCCTTTAGGTGTTCTACAAGAGTTAATGGCAGATGGAGAAACAATTTAGAAATTTCTATTTTTTGGAAAATTTTCCAATATAATCAATTTTTTCCAGGAGTAAAACAAGGGTTAACTGCCAAACAACACTCAAAATGGGTTGCCCTGATTCTGTAGTTTGCAAAAACACCCCATATGTGGTCGTAAACTACTGTTTGGCTAAACGGCAGGACATAGAAGAAGGGGAATGTCATATGGTTTTTGGAAGGCATATTTTGCTGGACTGGTTTATTTACACCATGTACCCTTTCAAGCCCCCTGATGCACCCCTAGTGTAGAAACTCCATAAAAGTGACCCCATCTAGGAAACTACGGGATAAGGTGGTTGTTGTTTTGGGACTATTTTAGGGGTAAATTTGATTTTTCGTTGCTCTATATTACTCTTTTTGAGGCAATGTAACAAAAAAATTAAATTCTAAAATTGTTTCTACATTCGCTATTTAGTTTTGTGGAACACCTAAAGGGTTAACATAGTTTGTAAAGTAACTTTTGAATACCTTGAGGGGTGTAGTTTCTTAGATGGGGTCACTTTTTTGGAGTTTCTAGTCTAGGCTACATCAGGGGGGGCTTCTAATGGGACATGGTGTCAAAAAAAAAACTGTCCATCAAAATCTGCCTTCCAGAAACCATATGGAGTTCCCTTCGTTCTATGCCCTGCCGTGCGGCTATATAGCCATTTACGACCACATATGGGGTGTTTCTGCAAACTACAGAATTGGGGCAATAAATATTTAGTTTTGTTTGGCTGTTAACCCTTGCTTTATTACCGGCAAAATGGATTAAAATTGAAATTTTGCCCAAAAATGGGTGTTTTGGCACAGTTTTTATTTTATATTTTTAACACCGTTCATCCGAGGCGTTTGGTCAAAAGTAATTTTTATAGCGACGACTTTTACGCACGCGACGATGCCCAATATGTATGTCTATCAGTCTTTGGAGACACTAAGCAGGCATCCTAAAACTGCGGCCCTCCAGATGTAAAACTACAATTCCCACCATGCCCTGCTGATGGCTGTAGGTTGTCTGGGCATGCTGGGAGTTATAGTTTTACAACATCTGGAGGGCCGCAGTTTGAGGATGCCTGCACTAAAACTAATATTTTTTGTGGAAAGAAAAATTGTTTCTGTGTCTCCAAAGTCTGAGAGACATAGTTTTTTATGTTCTCTAGTCCGTTGGGGATTATAAAAATTTAGTACTCCATGGAAGTGTGATACTCCCTGAAGCAATCGATAATGCAGAGGCCCGGGTGATCGGGGCACGTGTCACACTGAGTGGTGGTGTCCTTCCGTATCCCCCTCTTGTGACACACTCTGCACTTTTTTTGGGTTCGTCCCTTCTTTCCAGTATGGGGGACCACACCTGGAAAGTGTTGGCCAGGGACGATCCGGGCGCCTCCAATTCCCGAGGTACTCCGGCCTGCTCTTTCCCGGTCCGAAAAGATCAGGGCCTTGAGGACTGCCTCATAGAATTGGAGGAATGTCCCTGTGCTGCCAGCGCTTCGGGATAGTACAAAAGAGTTGTACATGGCAACCTGCACCAAGTAGACCGCAACTTTTTTGTACCATGCCCGGGTTTTGCGCATGGCGTTATATGGCTTGAGGACTTGATCAGAGAGATCAACTCCTCCCATATACCGATTGTAGTCGACGATACAATCGGGCTTGAGGACCGTTGCCGCGGTACCTCGCACAGGGACTGGGGTGGTGCTGTTACTGTGGATTGTGGACAGCATAAGGACATCCCTCTTGTCCTTATACCTGACCAGCAACAGGTTTCCACTGGTAAGGGCACAGGTCTCACCCCTGGGGATAGGTACCTGGAGGGGGTAGGCAGGGAGGCCGCGTTGATTTTTCCGCACGGTCCCACAAGCGAACGTGGATCTGGCGGCAAGGGACCTGAACAAGGGGATACTGGTATAAAAGTTGTCCACGTACAAGTGGTAACCGTTATCCAGCAGTAGGTACATAAGGTCCCACACGAGTTTCCCGGTAACACCCAGAGTGGGGGGACATTCTGGGGGTTGAATACGGGAATCTCGCCCCTCGTACACACGAAATTTGTAAGTGTACCCTGAGGTACTCTCACAAATTTTGTATAGCTTCACGCCATACCTCGCCCGCTTTGTGGGAATGTATTGGCGGAAACTGAGTCTCCCCTTGAACGCAACGAGAGACTCATCAACCGCGACCTCCCTTCCAGGTACGTAGGCCTCCATGAATTTGGCCCCAAAGTGATCGATGACCGGCCGTATCTTATACAGCCGGTCATAGGCAGGATCACCTCGGGGTGGACATGCTGCATTATCGGAATAATGCAGACATTTCCGGACGGCCTCAAACCGGGAGCGTGTCATGACCATACTGTACAGTGGGGTCTGGTATAGGACGTCCCCACTCCAGTATTGCCTGACACTGGGTTTTTGGACTAGACCCATATGCAGCACGAGGCCCCAAAATGTCCTCATCTCGGCTGCACAGACCGGCGTCCAGCCACCGGGTCTAGCCAAAAATGAGCCTGGGTTTTGAGCGACGAACTGTTGGGCGTACAGATTCGTCTGCTCCACCATCAGATTCACCAGTGGGTTACTGAAAAAAAAACTAAAATAGTCAATTTCAGTAAACCCCACTGTGGGAATCTGGATTCCAGGATTGCCAGCAAAATCCGGAATCTCAGGCTCAAAGTCCACTGGGGGACACCAACTAAGTTCATCGGCAGGGGGCTCCGGTGGACTTATTTGGTGGGCCGGGAAACCAGTACGAACCCCAGGGCGGCTCGTACTAGGGTGGGCCACAGGATCCCTAGCATGTGGGGTCCCTGCCTCCGCCTGGCGGCGTCTCCGCCGCCTTGGTGGCTCATCGTCATCCGATGATGATGAGGAGGATGCGGATGATAAAAGGAACGTGGGGTCATCCTCATCCTCACTGGGGCTCTCAGAGTCGGAGGCAATCTGGGCGTATGCCTCCTCGGCCGAGAACATCCGGCGGGCCATGGGTGTGTGTGCGTGTATGTGTGCGTGTGTGGAAACCTTTATTATATGTGCGTGTGTGTGGGGGCAACGGGTGTTCACGTACTAAAAAAGGCAAAAAAAGAAAGGGCAAGTGTTAGGAAAAAAAAAGTTCAAATTTGCTGATCAGCGGTACAACGCTGATCAGCGGTCGGTGGGGTGGTGCGGTGGTGGGGCGGGCGATGTGCTAACAGTGGACGGACGCTAAAAAGTGCCGGCCAGTCAGCGCACGCAGAAAAAAAGAAAAAAAAGTGGTGGTGAGGGGAAGGGGGGCTGGTGGGGGTGGGGGGCTGGTGGGGGGGGCAAGTGGCAGGGGGGGTCTGGGGTCTGATGGATGGATCAAAAAAAGTTTTGAAATAAAAGAACTTTTTTTTTTTTTTTCTAACTAACTTTTCCCTTCTTTCCCTGCCTAACGGTGCCTCTCCCTCACTGACCCTAACCTACCTGGGTGGCGATGGGTGCAGGAGGGTGATGGATGGCGATTATGGGGACGCAGGAGCTGGTGCTGGACGATGCTGCACGGTCAGGGTGCTGGACAGGAAGAGGAGGGGAGAGAGGAGCGCAGGAAGTTTGAATCTCGCGCCTCTCTCCCCTGCACCAATCAGCACCCTGGACAGCAGGCATCAGCACCAGGGCCAGCACCGCCTCTCCAAATCCTCGGACTGCGATAGGTGGTGTATAGTTACGCCACCGATCGCAGTCTTTTTCCGGTTCATCGGGTCACAAGACACCCGAATGGACCGGAAACGCAGAAAACCGCAGGTCTGAATTGACCTGCGGTTTTCTGCGATCGTCGATACGGGGGGTCAAATGACCCCGCCTGCATTGTTACGGGATGCCGGCTGAATGATTTCAGCCGGCATCCCGTTCCGATTAACCCCCGCGGCGCCGGAATGCCGATTTTAAGTCAGGACGTACCGGTACGTCCTGTGTCCTTAAGGACTCGGGAAATAGGGCGTACCGGTACGTCCTATGTCCTTAAGGGGTTAAAAAGATTAGGAATTCATCTGGCTAAGTGAAATATGTTTTGATATTTTTTGAGAGCTATTATTTTAAGCATTTATATTGTATTCAGCAAAACTATTATTCAAGTACATTCACAGAAATATGTTAAAGTACAATTTGATATAACTTCTATTTTGTTTTTCAAACTTAAATGGATAGTCTCATCATTACCGCAATAGGATATGCAGTAAACATCTGATAGGTGTGGGTTCCACCTCTGGAACCTGCGCCTACAGTATCTCCAAAATAGGGGTCCTCCAATTGCCATGATGGGTTATAACTGAAAAAGTGGCTGTGAATGTGTGCCACTGGCCCTATTGCTTTCTATGGGAGTTATAGAAAGCAGAGGTGGGATATATCATAAATGTCTCTGATGGGAATACCTATTTAATTAATAAAACTCCTTGTCTAGATGTTGCTGCTGAGGTTTGTCAGCTCGCAAAATCCTAGAATATTCCCTCTATTTGTTGGATCTTATATTTTTTGTAATTTCGTATAGCTATTGCACATTGTATAACAATTCACCATAGTATAGCTTTATTAGTGTATAAATGCTAAGACAGATGAAATGCATGTTAACCATGGACATTAGACTATAACACAATACATATTCCGTATGTTATTGGGATTGAAACAAATATTGTATTACTATGGCAGGAGCTTTCCCAGCATGGATGCAATAAATAATATACTATAGCTCTGAATGGTAATAACGAAGGGCTTGCTAACTACCTGCCTTGTTGGAAGCCACAAGAATAGTGAGTTGTCATTCAGATTAGGTGATGGTATAAGGAGTGCTTCAGTTAATTTATCGGATGTATGCCTCGCCCTTTATTTTACAGTGCATACTAAACCTCCAAAATTAATCCTTATTATAAGCATGCAAATTAAACTCTTGTACTGTGTTTTGTGTCTCAGTGGTGGCATTGTTGAACACAAGTTGGGGAGAAAGAATAACACAGATATGTTACAGTTTAGGACATTGCCAGGAATACGTGTATAAGTCATGCACAATAATTTGTGTTGGCTATGGGTCTTTTGGAGATACAGTATTTGGTCCCACAATTTACAGCACTGATCATGTACAGTACTGCCCTCATTTAGCTTTTACCATTGCCTAGTTTTGATACTTTATGATTCCTGTGTTGTTAGTCATGTATCCTGAAAAAGCAACAACATTAAACTTTACTCTGTCAAAGAAAACTTTCCCAACAGTCATGCAATAAATAATGTTGAGCACAAATATGTGAAAAAATAAAAAACAAAAACACAATGAGTAGAGGCTTCAAAGCAAGTTGAAGGACATATCTGGTTTCAGAAGGAAACCAGACAAAATCTGGGTACTACAGACACTCCCTGTGAGTCTTGCTCTGGGATGTAAAGACAGGGTGCAGGTTACAGATTGCAATAACGTTGGAGGAGTAAAGTGCACTCACAACTTCAATATCTGATTTATATACTGCTGGTGAATTAAGGTTCAATGCTGGTGTTATTTTATTTATTCATTTATGCTGTTTAACCAGAAAACCCCTTTAACTCATTTTACTACATCAATATACCAGTTTCAATCACATTGCATTGCGGCAATATACTGTGCAATTTTATTTAAAACATTGTATTACATAAATATACTATGCAGCAGTTTTAGTTATCACTTTGTATTTTATCAATGAACCAGATTCATTTAATGCATTGTACTATGTCAACATACCATTGTAAATTGTCAGTACCAGTGTTGTGTGTTTTTAGAAAGGGAGGACATTTAATTGTGCCTTTGTCTGTAAATTAGAGAAAAATAACTTGCAATTTTTCTACCGTTTCATAATCTGTGTTCTGAATTTGTGACTTTGCATTTATAGACCTCATAATGTCTGGTAAATAGAAGAGTGGAAACCATGCTTGGTCATCCAAGAGTCAGAATGTGCGTGGCTGTAGTAATGCAAATAGCAGTAACAGCACCAGGCGTTCGTCCACTGGTAATAGTTGTATCAATCTCCAATGCTTCTGACAGACGAAATACTATAATTGAGGACAAAGATAATGGCATTTTGGACATTGTTTTCAATGTCACCTGCCCTTGAACCAGGGTTCACACCATTCCTTCTCCTCCTTGCTGCCAAAAAGAAGCCTTTAATTTGCATCATCTCCGTCTTTACTGCCCTAGGGGGAAGCTGGATCGGGGTACTGAGGAGCAGGTGAGATCAGAGGAGAAGGGTGGTAGCCATTGTAACAATACAGACGTACAGCCAAAAAAAAAAATGGCAGGAAGAGATCTGCATCTATTGTGGTCAGCTTGAGAACTGGTGATGCCACTGATACTGTTGGCCCAAGATCTAAGAATGCCAGACCTAGGCCAAGCTTGACTGCCACTAGCTCTGTGCAAGTATCTCCCGGCTGACAGTTTTTCTCCACAGGGCCAGCAAAAAAAAGCACTGCCATGTGCAAGATCTTCAGGATAAAAATCAGCCCTGGGCGTTGAACTATAAACATATGTTCAATGGCTCTTTTGCGGCACATGAAGCAGCATAACCAGATACAGTGGGAAAATAGAACTGGCCAGTAGAAACCAGAAGAAGACTGTCCTCCTTCTCCTTGTCTAAATCCACATGCAGTACAGTGTCTTTGTCATCATTATTATCAATAACTGCTTCTCCTTCTCCTCCTCTCCTCTGTCATCAGCCACTGATAATGGAATGTGTGGCCAGGAAGAAACTCTACTTGCCCAACTATTTAAGGGTGTGCAGCCTATGTGGAATCTACTAAGCCATCATTATTTCTCAAAAAAAAACATGGGCGGGAAGAACGTGGGACTCTCCTTGCAATTCTTTTTGTGCGGCAGGGTGCACACCACAATAGACACCTGGAGCAGGACAGGGATAGTATATGTCTTTCAGGGTCCACTGGGTCAATGTTTTTTGTGACAGCGGCTATGAAACACCACACATCTCTCCTATAATATGCATAAAGTGAAGTGTTACTATGCTGTGTTAGAGCTAATCAGCCTGGGCAAGTGTAGCCACACGGTGGATCAGTTGCTAAAATGCATAAAGCAACAATTATCCTGCTGGATGCCCCTCTGCCAACTCCAACTAGGCAAGGTGGTCAGTGACAATGGCAGGAACATTGTGGCTGCTCTGGGAGAGATAACACATAATACCTATAGGGTGCACGTAATAAATTTAGCGGTGCAACGCTCTTTGAAAAAGTATCATGGCTTGCAGAAGGGGCTGGGCATATTCAGGACACTGTTCTAACATTTCAGCCATTCTTAAATGGCAAGGAACTTCTTACTGGACTTACAGCGACTGAATAGTCTGCAATTGCACCTCTTGATCTGCGATGTTCCAACTCGTTGGAATTCCACCTTGCATATGCTGTATTATATGTACTAAAAGTGTAAAGTTATGAATGATTTTATTGTGTACCAAACCACCAAGCAGGGAACTTATTTTTTTAGGTCAGGCAATGGGAGCTCATTAGAGAAACGTATCACATACTCAGGCAATTCTCAGTAGGGACATCTGCAGCTTCAACTATGTCACCTTCCTGATATTTATATTAGAGCAAATGTTCATGCTGATTCAACAAGGGATAGTGTAAGAAGAACAGCTTCCTCATCTTGCAGGCCATCCTTTAGCTGTTGGGGACCTACATGGACAAGTGCCATGGAGAAGGAAGTGGAGGACGAGGATAAGGAGCTGTCACTGGAGGAGGAGGACCAGAAGGAGGAGTCACTTGTGCATGAGAATGAGGCCGATAATGATGATGATAACACTCGCCATGATGATCAATCATCTGAGTGGGGTGACAGAGCTAGAAAGAAGTTGGTCCTTGGGCATGCCATTGAGTATGGCAAGCTGTATACTTGCTTACTTATTTATAGACAGGTGTATCATTAACATTAAGCAATCTATTGATTCCTGGATAGCCATGCTTTAAGAACATCGCTATCAAAGCAAAGGAATGTTTTCCTATTGCATAAAAGGAGCTTGCAGCAGCTTGCAGCGAGAAGACTCTTTCCACCCATATGTCTGACAGAGCCCCCTCTCTGCCCCCCACTAAGACAACCTCCCATCATCTCTATTACCACAAGTAGTAGAAGCTGCTGCAGCACCAGCAGCAGCCAGTTCAGTCTCAAGAACATGATGGAGCAGTTTTCAAGGTGTTGCGCCAGGCTGCCACAAATCAGCAAATGGAGATGTACTGCCTGAACAACCAGGTCCAGTCCTACCTCTACTGTGACTTTTTTTCACCACATACAGTTTACCTTGACCCCATGGACTTCTGGGCAGGGAGATTGGAACAGTGACTGCAACTGGCTTAGTTTGCTGTCATTGTACTGTTAATTTAATATCTGTAAATATCTGGATATGAATAGTATGTATATATATATATATATATATAGAGAACAAAAATCGGACTGCACTCCAAGCAACTCTTCAGAAAATGTGTTTATTCACCCATTTGGGTGATCAATACCCAGAGTAGGTCATCAGGTCATCAATACCTGATTGGCAAGCGTCCGAGTCGACACCCAGCACCAATGCCAAACAGCTGTTTAGAGAAGAGGCGTTACTTCATGTGCTGCTTCCTCTTCATTACACTGCTCATCATCTCCTTTTCAGCGGCATAATGTTACTACAAATAATTGCTCCATTCAAGTGAACGGAGTGAGTACTGAGATGACGGACAGTGTAATGAAGAGGAAGCAGTGCTCACATGGAGCGACGCCTCCTCGCCGCTGTTCTGTGGTGGTCCCGGGCACCATTTCAGTTTTCGCCTCAGGTAGCAGAAAGGCTAGGTGCAGTCCTAACCTTGGTAAATTGTTCTCCAACTGCAAAAATACTGCAGTGAGACCTGGTTTATGCAGTAAATGATGTAATCTAATGTTCTACCTTGTGACATTACAATATTGATTCCATATGTTTAGACTACTGCTTTTTACATTAATTTGATTTGTTTGTGCCCTTGCCGTCTGTCCATTTTTGCATACAGATTACATAATGCCCAAGTATGTTGTTAAATACAATTTTTTGTTAAATATTTATGTACATTAGCACTTGAAGTGCTGGACGTGATGAGGTAGACACGGTACGTCGCGCTCAGCACCCTCCCCAGGGCTCGGCTACCTCGCTATCCTGATCCTCCTGGCGTCTCTGCGGTGGTTCCTGCCCCTATGCTCCTTATGGTCGCGGGGTATGTGCTCCTGATCTAGCCACTGACACTACTGCCTCTGACTGCTGAGTGCTCTCCTACCTTCTCCCGATCCTCCTGCTCTTCTCCCCTGTATCGCTGGGACTAATTCTCCTGTGATCGCTTTTTCTGACGAGTGGCTGGACGGGCTGTTGGATTATACGCCTCGACTGACGGCTGCTGGATGGGCTGTTGGATTCCACCTGGGAACTCTGCTTGGCTTCTGCTTTGTGGATCGGCGGCTCCGCTGTCGTCCTGGTCGGCGATACAGCTCTTCATGTGGACTGACGGGGTATATTAAATCTGGTGAGACTGTTCCTTTTTTCTCCCTTTTTTTTTTTTGGCTTATTGTGTTTCCATATGTTCTCTACCTTCAATACTAACCACTAACTAAAACTGTTTCAGCATTTTAGAACATTTTCAATCTATATGCTCTAAAGCTTACTGCTAGTACCCTCACTGTTGAAAGAGAAAAGTGAGGTGGTCTAAAAGCAAAATGAAAAGTAAATTATAAATACAAATATAAAAGGAACAAGCTATAAAAGCACAAGGTGAAAGAAAAGAAGGAAGAGGAAAAAGAAAGAAAAGGAAAAAAAAGAAAAAAAAGAGGAGGAGAAGGGGGAGAGGAATATAAATATGAAGAAGAAGAGGGTATAATGGGAGAAGTTATGCCCAATGACAATTCCTCTCCGCTAGAAGAAATACTGCTAGCAGTTAAACAAAATGGGGATTTAATACAGGCTGTTACAACCCAACTTGGATTTATCCAGGTTGATGTGGGTCTGATAAGAGACGATTTGTCGAAAATCCGAGACAGAGTTAATAATCTTGAGAGCTCTACGGCCTTGATACAGAACGAATCCCAAAAAACAAACTCTGAAGTCTCCACACTGAAATTAGAGTGTAACCTTCTGAAGAAAAAGGTGGCGGACCTTGAGGATAGATCGCAAAGATACAACGTGAGAATAATAGGGATCCCAGAGGATGCTGAAGAGAGGAATCCCACTCAATTTATACAGAAGTTAATCTTTGAGAATTTTGGGAAGGACTCGTTCTCCCCACTATTTATGATAGAAAGAGCCCATCGGATCCCAGGGGGTAAACCAATCCCAGGGAGACAACCTCGGACATTCCTTGTTAAGTTATTGGCCACAGGGGATAAAGATATGTTATTGAGAAGGGCGAGGGAATGCTCACCGGTTGTATATAATGGTAATAGATTGGCTTTTTTTCCGGATTTTCAAAAGACATACAAGAAAAGAGACGCACATTTATGACGCTAAAAAAGAAGCTAAGAGAAAGGGATATCAAATACTCTCTCATGTTCCCAGCAAAATTGCGGATTATTTTTAATGATAAAATCCTATTTTTTGATACTCCAGATAAAGCCGCGGACTGGCTCGAACGAAATGATCTGTGACTTAATTGTTTCAGGATTTGGTGGGAACAATAACTGCTATGGGGGGTTTATATCCCCAATTGTCCTTTTCTCCGTTTCTTAATAGGGAGGGCTGAGTGTGGGGAGTGTGGGAAGGATGGTCATAGGAGAGAAATCTACTACAATACGTGGTGGATTACCTGTAGGGGGGGGGGGGGGGGTGGGAGATGGGCTGTGGTGCGTCCAACTTTTTTTTTTGTCTTTTGTTTTGTTTGGTGTTTTTGTCCCACCTAACCGCTTTTGATAATGACGACTAGAATCCTTGCCTGGAATATACGCGGATTGGGGGATAGAGGAAAAAGACGAGCGGTTTTTGATTTGACACAGGTCCACCTACCAGCAATAGTATGTTTGTTAGAAACCCATCTTACTGAAGAGACCTCTAGGGTGGTCGGCAGGGGATGGGCCGCGCATACGTATCATTCTACTTTTTCCAGCCACTCTAGAGGTGTTACTGTCTTGATACATAGACAGATTGATTTCGTCTGTGAGGCATCCTCTGTTGACCATCAGGGGAGATTTATCTTCCTATATTGTAGATTAAGGGGGAAGATATGTATTTTGGCTTTTGTCTATATTCCACCACCATTTTCCTTTTTGGTTCTTAATTCTTTGTTATTATTTATGGATAAATGGCCAGAGTGCCCAACAATGATTATTGGTGATTTCAACTGTGTCATTGATCCTCTGCGTGATAGAGTCTCTATGAGTGCCAAGGGAGATAGCCCGGTTCAGGGGTCTCCCCTGGCACGGTTTTGCTCTGAGGCGGGTTTTGAAGATGTGTGGGGACACCTAGGACAGGGGAAAAGGGCCTTTTCATGCTTTAGTAAAGCAGGTAAATCTATGTCTAGAATAGATCTTGCATTGATAAGTAGTAAATATGTGAAATTCGTAAAACGAATGAAATATGAAACAAGGTCAATTTCGGACCACTCACCGTTACTCCTCGAACTCTGTTTAACCCAGGAAAGACACATACAAAAGCCCCCTTTTAGATTAAACCCTTACTGGTTAACAGTAACAAAGACACATGAAACAATCCAGAATGAAATTGGCCGATTTTGGGACAACAACTATGGCTCAGCAAAAATCCAAGTGGTATGGGATACCTTTAAGGCGTATATGAGGGGAATGATGGTCAGTAATATTGCGAACCTTAGAAAGGAGTATGGGAAAAAACAGAAAAATCTAGAAGAACTTGCATCACTGGCTACACAATCCTTTTATACGAATAAGACGGAGGAGAATAGAGAAAGTATGCAAATGGCCACACAAGTATACTCTAACTTTTTACTGGATAAGGCCCAACAGGGCCTTTTCTTTAAAGGGTAAAAATATTTTACGGAGTCAGGGCGACCTGGTAAACTTTTGGCCAGAGTGATCTCAAGTCAACAATCCCAAAAATATATAGATAATGTTAGACTGGTTAATGGTAGGATGGTTAGTGGACAGTGTCCTGTAGAGAAGGCCTTCGTGGACTATTTCTTGGATTTGTATAAAGCTGATTCGAAGATCACAGATGATAAGATGGATGCCTATCTTGATGGCATTGCTTTTCCAACTATTACTGAGGCGCAAAAGAAAGCACTTGAATTGGATGTTTCAATCCAGGAACTTGAGGGAGCTATTAAATTATGTTCGGCCAATTCCACCCCTGGCTCAGATGGACTCCCATACGAATTCTACAGTAAATATGGGGACTTTATTTTCCCCAGATTGCTGGAGGTCTTTTCTGATTCAGTGGAGGATGGGAAGTTACCAGATTCAATGTTGGAAGCCGTAATAACATTAATTCCAAAAAAAGGCAAGGATCCCGTAGATCTAGAATCATATAGACCAATCTCACTGCTTAATGCAGATGTAAAGCTCCTTGCGAGGATTTTTGCCACAAGGCTTTCTAGGGTTGTTTCCTCCATTGTCCATCCGGATCAGAATGGCTTTATTCAAAACAAGGGCACGCACCATAATCTTCATCGGCTCTTTGCTAATATTCAGGCCCCTGGGGGGACCGCTCGCTCCATCCTGTCACTGGATGCCTCTAAGGCCTTTGACAGGGTGGAGTGGCGATTCCTCTGGAAGGTTCTGGTAAGGATGGGCTTTGGGGAAAGATTCATAGGCATTCTCAAGTTACTGTACAGATTCCCCAAGGCAAAATTGAGTCTCAATGGGATCCTGACTACTAGTTTTGATTTAAATAGAGGCACGCATCAGGGCTGCCCACTATCCCCATTGTTATTTGATATTTATATTGAACCTCTTGCGTTGGCCATCAGGCAGGATGATCAAGTTAAGGGATTTGGTACGCTAGGACTGCAGGACCGTATTTCCCTATACGCGGATGAAGTTCTCTTTTTTATAGACCATACGGAAACAACTCTCCCCAGAATTATTCAAATGGTTAAATCATTTGGTGAGGTGTCCGGTTTTCTCATAAACTGGTCTAAGACCAGTTTGATGCCAATAGACCCCCTACCACAGAAAGAGGTTCTTGTGACGCAGTTGGATATCGTTGACTCTTTTCAGTATTTGGGTTTGATTATATCACCCAGGGTTGAAAATTTTCTACAACTTAATTTGATCCCCATGGTGACAAAGATTAGAGCTAAAATAGGGATCTGGTTGAGACTTCCCCTGTCTAGAGCTGACCGAGTTTCATTGGTCAAAATGGTGATATTACCACAATTTCTTTATGTGCTTAGGAATACACCTATCTGGATACAAGATAAATACTTTAAACTTATGGAAAGAATAATCAATGATTTAATATGGGGAAGAAAACGAGTGCGAATAAAGTTAGAATATTTGTATAAATCACTGGAGTGCGGGGGTTTAAATCTCCCTTACTTTAAAGGCTATTTTATTGCTACTCAGCTATTGATGTGCTATGAATCAGAAAACAGTGCACTTTTAGGGAAAATAGTGGGTAGCCACGCTCATAGTAATATATTCACTCTTCTGGAATCCGGGTTATTGAGGAGCTATGAGCGGGGCTACAGAGAGACTATAAAATTACTCCTGAAAGTGTGGGCTACTACTAGGACATGGTTGAAGGTAAAGGGCTCACTTACATTCACGCCTCTTTGGCATAATCTGCACCTACAAAGGTTAGACGATATTGCAGCTGACACATTCTGGCAAAAGAATAAAATTTTGTATATTTCACAGGTAATTAAGGATAGAGAGATTAAGCCATTTATAGAGATATCACATAATATAGAAAATTTTTCATGGTTTAGATATTTTCAATTGCGTTCAGCATTATCCAGTCTGGACGATAAATTGGTGTTGGATATAGATAGCTCATCCTTCTTGAACGATTGGTCATCCTTCTTGAACGATTGGGTAGGGGGGACACCGCCTAGATTGAAGATTTCAAATATATATGTTATTACTTAAGGCACGATTTAGTGATACACAATCACCAGGACAAAGAGCGTGGGAGATGGATTGTCCGAACACACAAGTAGAAGGGTGGGAGAATATTTTTGGGAATCTAGGTTTACTATCCCAGAACTTTAACCATGTTCTAGTACATTTTAATATTTGTCACAGAATATATGTTACCCCTTTATGGATGAATAAATGTGGGCTAAGAGATACCTCTAATTGCCCTAAATGTGACACCTCAGGTGCGGACTATCTTCATATGATCTGGACCTGCCAGAACTTATAAAATACTGGAATAGCATTAATAACTTTATCCGCTACAAATTAAAAATACGAATTCCTCTCGAACCACAAGTGTTTGTGCTTAATGATCTTTCCAAAATAAATAACCATAAGTATCAAAAGATTTTCCTAGGTAGAATACTGATGTTGGCCAGAGTTTTGGTCAGTCGGACCTGGTTTGCTCGATATATTCCAGAGATAAATACATGGATAAACCTAATTAACAAGGTAACAAATTATGAAAAAATTATGTATAGACAGAGGGAAGCTGAGGAGAAGTGGACTAAGATATGGGGCGGTTGGAGGATTTGATTAGTTTGGATGATTGTTTTGTTTTTTGACGCACCACAGGTACGGGGAAGGGGGTGGGTACGGGGATAAGGGGAAAGGAAAATGAAAAATTATTTTTGTACTGTAATTTGCTTTTATATATCAAGTAATAAAGATAATTAATTCAAAAATAAATATTTATGTACATTTATATAATTCAACAAGACATGAAACTATTATTGGGACCGCGCGAGAATCGCCCCTGACGAAGCTTTATGTGAAACCCGGGTCGGGCTGTGCGGAAAGAATACTATCATATTGATATGCTGAATAACCTTTTTACTTCTGTGAGTATAATAAAACAGAAAGTTTTTACTGTGCCGGAGGTACTCTCACTATTGTGTGATTTATGACATCTTGCAGAAAAGCCTTTAACGATCCAGCATAGATTTGCTGAGCTTCAATCTGGGTTGAAGCACACCACTATCCAACTGAAGGGTGTCTGTCTTGAGCCAGAGAAAGTGATTACCTGCATTCCTGGAAAAACGCCTTGTGTGAACAAGGAGCAGCGCGGTCCCACTATATTAACACTTTGCATTTGTGAAGAACCCACTTCATTTCGGGAGACCAGCAGCGCAAGTACCGTTGAAACCTAGTGACTCATTTTATTTCATTTTATTGCATGAAACTATTATTGTAGTCTATGAACAGCTTTTTACACATTCCTCAGTTGGGAAACGTGGCCAGATTTTTTTTAGAATACATTCAAGCCCGTATTCTGGAATAAAATGCATATAGCTCTACTACTATATGAGCTAATTATTATCTTATTACATTCCCCAGCATGCCCAGTGGTGAACCTCTAAATTTCAATATTAAACCTTGTGGCAATCTTCAAACTATATGAAGTGAGATTTCATGCTAACTACACAACATTTTCTGTGATATCACAGCATGTCTGGCTAGCTTTTGTCTAGGGGAGAAATGAATTACATCACTAAGATCCAGCAGAGGTGTTAGTAGAAGGGTTTTACTCTTGACTACCATGAAGGTTCTTCTAAAGACATACTGATGGAGAACTTAAATTGTGAGCTCCACTGGGGACAGTGAGTGATGATAATGTCTGTAAAGTGCTGTGGAATATGTCAGCGCTATATAAGTGCATTAAATAAAAATGAATTTTATATTTTGCAATTAATTGTTAAAGCAACATGTAGCAACATTTAAGCAGTCGAGCCTAGACACTATTAAGAATATATTTTTCATTGGTTAATAGCTAGAAATTGCATGATTTTCCTATTTTATGACGTAAAGTCATGATTTTATTAAAGACACGGATGCGAGTATTGCTTTTCTCCTTCTTTACTGAAACCAACAGCAGCAAAGAATTAGCATAAAAAATTAAGGACAACCCCAAACAATCCCTCCCAATAGATAGTCCATAAATAGGTCCTCCTCTGTCATCTCTTCCTCTTTCTTTGATGTGGACCACTTGAACACCGGACCGAACATCTTGTAACCGAAACTCCAAATGGAAACACAACCCGAGAACTGGAACCAAAGCTCAACCGAAACCACGGCCAACTGGTCCTAAGAACGTCCTGGCAACCTCACAAGGTATGTAGGTATGTATCAGGAGTCAACCTATGGAAAGAAAAATATGATAATACAAGGAAATTTCGAGAATCTAAAGACTTACCAAACATGTGGGAAGCAAATATCAGTCATAAATAACACCATAAATAACATAATTCAAACATCTGGTTATCTGCCATAAATAACATATAAACAAAATAACAGGGAGGGAACAATTAGAGTGGGCAATACTCGCCTCCGTGTCTTTAATAAAATCATGACTTTACGTCATAAAATAGGAAAATCATGCAATTTTATAACAAGACACGGAGGCTTCGTATTGCAAGTTTAAAGCGACGAAATCACTGTAGAAAAAGCATGTGGAGGTGGTCTGAAATAAAATTCCCTAAACGTAGAAGCTCTAGACCAATCAGCTAAACGTAAGACATCTTCCAGACGGGCACCCGCAACGGTCATGGAGGTAGCCGAAGCTCCCCTCACCGAATGAGCCGTGAATATCGACGTATCAACTCCAGCCAGAGAAAGAATCCATTTAACCCAGCGGGAAAGAGTGACACTAGCAACAAGAAGAAAGGGCTTGCGGAAAGAAATGAACAATTGCGGGTTAGAAGGGACACGCAAAGAAGTAGTGCGCTCCAAGTATTCTTTCAAACATTGCATCGGGCACAGGGCTGGGTTATCTGGAAAGGCCGGGTACGATACCGATCGAATATTAGTTTTTGTGCGGCGAGAAATATTAAACAAGACACCGCTAGGAATAAAAGAGAGAGCATCGAAATCCAAAGCTCTTACATCTGAAACTCTCTTGCATGAGATCAAACACAGCAGGGTGACCAATTTCGCCGAGAGTTGTCGTAGAGACAAAGAAGGATTGAGGGGCCAACCAGAGAAAAATTGAAGAACCAACGTAACATCCCAAGAACTAGAGAAACGGGGTCTAGGAGGACGAGATAACCGAGAGCCCCTTAGAAGACGACATACCAAAGGATGTTGCCCCCCTGGGCAACCCGCAAAACCTTGGTGTCGAGAAGATATGGCTGAATGGAAAAGATTAATGGACCTATAAGCTTTGCCCTCATCATAAAGTGACGTCAAAAACTCGAGCATGTCAGTCACAGGAGCCGAAGAGGGATCCAGATTCCGTCCCACGCACCAGTCAGACCAACGCTTCCAGGCTGATTGATTCCTGAGACTCTGCACACGAGTAGGCGAAGAGAGCCGTCCGTCACCAGCGGATGAAGTTGGTCCAGAGGTCCACGAAGAAGATCTGGAAACGATGGAAGAAGACGGGGGTCCTTCACTAAAAGTTCCAGGAGTTGAGGGAACCATGATTGGGCTTGCCAAAAAGGAACTTTCAGCACCAAGTCCGCGAGTTGGCGACGGACCTGAGACAGCACTCGCGGGATGAGCTCAAAAGGGGGAAACGCGTAGGCTAGTTGACCCGACCAATCTTGAAGAAGGGCGTCCACGGCTACCGACAGAGGGTCCGGTCTCCAACTGTAGAAGTGCGGGAGCTGGGCGTTCCAACGTGAAGCAAACAGATCCATAGAGAGAGGTCCCCAAATCGATGTGATGGATGAGAATACCGCTGGATCTAATTTCCAGTCGCTGAAGTCCGATGAGTGACGAGAACTCCAGTCCGCGAAAGTATTGTGTAGCCCTGGGATGTATTCCGCGACCACTGTAAAGCCTCTGTCTAGGCAAAAGGACCAGAATTCCTTCGCTAGATGGGTTAGGATTGACGAGTGGGTGCCCCCCATGGCGTTGACATACCGTACGGCCGACACGTTGTCCATCCTGAGCCTGATACACGCCGAAATCCTGTCGCTGGTGAAGCTGCGGATGGCGAAGGAGCCCGCCAACAGTTCCAGAGCGTTTATGTGGAGGTGAGATTCGTTGCCTGACCACGGACCTCCGGTGGAAACCCCGTTGCAGTATGCACCCCAGCCACGAAGACTGGCGTCCGACTCCACGATCAGATCCGGTTGAGGTCCCACGATGGCCTTGCCATTCCACGCGTCGAGATTGGAGATCCACCACGTGAGTTCGTCCCTCGTCTCGCGATCCAACGTCACCATGTCCGCATAGGATGCACCCGCTTGCAAATGGGCGATCTTCAGTCGTTGCAATGCTCGGTAATAAAGGGGAGCTGGAAAAATTGCCTGAATCGACGAGGATAGAAGGCCGATAATGCGTGCCAGGTGACGCAGGGACATCTGAGGAAGTCTCAGGACGTGACAAAGTTCCTTGCGTATAGATCTGATTTTGGATCCAGGGAGGCATAGGGTCTGTTCGGTGGAGTTCACCACAAAACCCAGGAATTCCATCGATCTCGAAGGATGTAGGCAGGACTTCTCGGTATTGATGACGAATCCAATACCTGTAATAAGAGACATCGCAGCATGTAGGTGGGTTAAGAGTTCCGATGGGGATTGAGCCATGAAGAGGACATCGTCTAGGTAAATCACAAGACGGATACCTTGACTGCGAAGGCAAGCCACCACTGGTCTCATCAACTTGGTGAAACACCAGGGGGCTGACGATAGGCCAAACGGGAGGCACGTGAACTGCCATAGGAGGCCGTGCCAGTAAAACTGGAGGAGCGTTCTGGACTGAGGAGACACCGGAACCGTCAGATAGGCATCTTTCAGGTCCAATTTCACCATCCAGTCCCCTGGTAGTAGAAGGTCCCTGAGCAAATGAATCCCTTCCATTTTGAAATGGCGGTAACATACAAATTTGTTCAGATTCCGTAAATTTATTACTGGACGGAATTGACCTCCCTTCTTTTCTACCAAAAACATATTGCTGATCACCCCCAAGGAGTGAGGAGGTGCTCTCTCTATTGCCCCTTTGTCCGCAAGGGAACGGAGCTCCCGGTCTAAGCAAGACCGGGCCGATCTCGAGAGTATTAGCGGATGAGGGTGTGGGAGTGACAGGTGAGAAACCACAAGATCTATTTGAAACCCTTGGACCGTGGTTAGCACCCACGGATCGGAGGTAACCCGGTTGCAAGCGGGTAAAAAATGTTGGAGTCTGCCCCCGATGCAAGGGTTGGAAGAAACACACAGGTTTTGAGGACTTACCCAGTGGACGTCTGGATCCAAGGTTGCCTCTGAATCCTCTGGAGCGAAACTGTTGACCCCTGGATGGGAAGAAGGAAGATTGTTGCCTTTGTTCTTGGAACGATGGTCTTTGGTTATAGGGACCTCGAGCGTTTCCAATCGTCTGGAAGTGGACACGGCCGGACAGTCGGCCCCTAAAACTGCCGGCCCTATTAGAGACACGCCCGTGGAAAACTCTACGCATGGAGCTCTGAGCTTTATCAAGCGCAGTAAATGCTCCCACAAATTTACCTAAGTCTTTGATAAAACTATCACCAAAGAGGAGCCCCTGGGCCTCCTTACCCGTCTCCGTTAGGGCCATGTTAGTAAGTTTGGGCTCAATCTTCATGAGCAATGCCTTCCTACGTTCAATGGATAACGAGGAATTAACGTTTCCTATTAAACAAATGGCGCGTTGCGCCCAGCCACTAAGCTCTTCTGGGTCTATGGCCGTACCCTCAATTCTGGCAGTTTCTGCCAACTCAAAGATTTTTGTCATGGGTCCTAGACTGTCTAAGAGCTTGTCTTGGCAAGCCCTAAGAGCGGAGTCTAGGCCCTTACGGGGATTAAAACCCGACTTTGAAAGGAACTGGATCATCTTAGGATCCACATTGGGCGTCTCACCCACCTTTTTCGGGATTAAGGGACGGGGGCACTCGGCCTTTAGTTTATTCCTAGTCTCCTTGGAGAGAGGTTTCCTCATCCTATTCTCCAGGTATTGTGCCACATGTGGAATAGGCACCCATTCAGCCGACCTTGGATGGTGAAGGTTGTCTGGATCAAACAGGGGTTCGCCCTGCGGATCAATAAGGGAACTGGATCCTGGAAGATTAGGATCCGGAACCATACTAGAAGGGGGGTGAAGTGGAGGTGAAAACCCTTCTAATTCGTCAGCCACCCTGACCCCTTCAAGATCTACATCAGAGGCATACTGATCCTCACTAAAAACCTCCTCATCAGACTCAATTTCAGAGTCAGAGCTGAGTTCGGGACGGGCCCGAGCAGACTTCCAGGGGCGCGCTTTTTCCGCCTGGCGCGGGCAGGCTCTCTTGCGTGACCTATGCACGCCGTCTTTGGATGGAGCTAAGCCATCATTACAATCAATTCTGGAGGTAGCTGGGGTAATATCGACAGATGGGGTGGTGACAGGGTTTTACGCCTTAAGTGCCTGGGAAATAGACTGTGATATCATGGAAGATACATTGCCCATGGCATTAGCAATTGCTGCAGATATAGACTGCTGCAAGTCTACCCCAAGTGGTTCAGCATGGCTGATATTAGAAACTGTAGGGTGTAGGGCAGGTGTAGTGGAGGGGTCCCCAAGTACAGAGGGCACATCGGTAGGAAAAGACATGATAAAGGAGTTAGTCACTCCTGAGAGAGGCAGAGAATAGAGCGAAACACCTAACTACGTTCAGGGCAGGCAGGAGCAGACGACGACCGTGTCCAGCGCTGAGTGAAGATGGTGCCGACGGAAGAAGGGGGCGGAGAAACTCTGATACGCCCCCCTACACCCAGTATGAAAAAGGTGCACTAAAATGGCTGCCGAGATGACCAATCTCGGCGCCGAAGGTGTACCAGGGTGTAGGAAGATGGCGGCCGAGAATCCCGTGTGACGCGAGACTTCGGGCGGCAAAAAGCGCGAACGGCTAGCCGAACTGGGGAATGGCGCCTGAAGTAAGTGGAAAGGGGGGGGGAGGGGAAGGGGAGACCGGCCGGAGGTGTATGAACAAAGCTAAGCTTGCCGGCGATGCGGCGCAATGAAAATTAATAAGACCTGGGTGGAAAAATGTCACAAATAAAACTAAGACAGGCAAAGGTTGATTTACCTAAAAAAGATAAACCTAGTCACATCGGTAGAAGACAATTGAGTAAACATGAAAAGGCGATTCAACCTATATACATAAGGGTAATAAAATCCTCAATAATATCGGTTAAGAAATATAAATGTACTGTAAAAAACGAGAGGTACTTATCTGCTGTGGGCAGCAGCAAAGAAAGAGGAAGAGATGACAGAGGAGGACCTATTTATGGACTATCTATTGGGAGGGATTGTTTGGGGTTGTCCTTAATTTTTTATGCTAATTCTTTGCTGCTGTTGGTTTCAGTAAAGAAGGAGAAAAGCAATACGAAGCCTCCGTGTCTTGTTATAAAATTCTAGTTATCCCTTTGTCAAAACATTTGATTACAATTTTTTTTTTATTCATTTAGAGTTAAATTAGTTTGTGTATATGGATCATATTCCTGAAATGATTTATCTTCTGAAAGTGTCACAGTGCAGTTCACTGTGTCACTTGGTGCGATGTAGGCTGGCTGCAGAAGCTCTTGCATGCTTGCGGCTGTGTGCCAGCTACGGTATTCTGTGTGTGAACTGTGGTCTGTGAATGTGTACTCCCCGTGTGTATCACTATGCAGTTCTTGCTGTGCAGGCTGGCATGCGCTCTGCGTATTGGCTGAGGGCCTGCTACCTGTGTATGCTGGTTGCTTGGGTGCTGCGTGCTGGCTATGGTCTTCTGTATCTGAACGTGGGCTTGCGTATGTGGAAATTCCCTGTGTTTGTATCACAGGACAGTTCTCTGTGTTGCCATGTTGGCTGGCTGCCTGCAATATTACGTATTGGCTGTGGACATTTCCCATGTATGGTGGTTTCTTGTGGTGCTTGCTGGCTTTTCTATGCTCTTTGTTCACATAGCATTAATGTTTCCCTGGTCTGTGTGCTTGATACCAGGATCGCCATGTATCTTTTCTACATGGGGTTCAGGCATTTGCCTGTATCATGTCTGAGCAGCTCTGTCTGTGACCGCCATGTATCAGTTCCACATGGGGTCCAACATTTGTCCATCTCATGTTTGAGCAGTTTTGTCTTTGACCGCCATGCATCCGTTTCGGTAGGGCAGTTTTGGAAAGTAATGATGCAAATTATCTTAATATTAGTAATTTTTTTTAATGGACAAATTTTTATTTTATTTTTTTATATTTCTAAAAAACACTTATTTTAAAAGGAGTCTGTCACCTACATAACATGTTTTAAACTGACTATATAGCTCTGTGGGAGGCAGATCCATAACACTGATGGTACCCATGTTTAGTTTTTCAGAGCCTCCAAAGTACCTAAAATGAAGTTTTAAAAATATGCAAATTACCTATCGCAAGTGCCCAGGGGCGGAAAGTGTGTTGCAAGTGCCCAGTGCTCCCCGCCTTACTTGCTCCTGACTCCTCCCCTCTGTATCGTGCGGCCAGCCCTGTATACTTGCTGGGTCATTTTCATTTCCATTCATAATCCAGAGCCTGTGCGCTTTACCGCCGGTGTACGTAACTGGCGCATGCGCACGGCATATCAGTATGCCTCTGCCCACAGTGGGCAATGTACTGCGCATGCCCGGACCCGGCGGTGAAGCGAACAGGCACTAGATTATGAATGGTATGAATGGAGATGAGAATGACCCAGCAAGTATACAGGGCTGGCCGGACGATACAGAGGGGAGGAGTCAGGAGCAAGTAAGGCGGGGAGCACTGGGCACTTGCAGCACACTCTCTGCCCCTGGGCACTTGCGATAGGTGATTTGCATATTTTTTAAACTTCATTTTAGGTACTTTGGAGGCTCTGAAAAACTAAACATGGGTACCATCAGTGTTATGGATCTGCCTCCCACAGAGCTATATCATCTGTTTAAAACATTTTATGTAGGTGACAGACTCCCTTTAAGTACTTAGGGGAACTTTAACATGCGATCATATTATTGCTTCTCCCACAGTCTGAAATGATTTAACATTGCTGCCTATGGGAGATTCAGTGTGCTCCTATCAAGCCTTGCCAAAGGCAGGGCTTGATCTGAACCTTGCTATGGTAGGCTCCTATCAAGCCCAGAGAGGGCACCATCTTTATAGTCCTGACATATATGCCCGGCAAGTAGTGAAGGGATTAAATGAAGTCAACTCTAAGGCGTCTTTTTTCCAAGCTGAACAAAGCCCAATTTTGTAAACCTCTCATTGCCAGAGAGACCTTATATCCCATGTAATAATATGGTTGCTCACGTCTGAACCACTTCTAGCTCCCCTATATCCTTTATAGTATGTAAAACCAAAAAATTGAATCTCATATTCAAATGTAGCCTTACAAGGGATTTATAAAGTGATAATATTACATTGGGATCATAGGTTTTATTTCTTTTATACAATCCAAAATCTTATTTGCTTTATGGATGCTGCCAGACATTGAGTACTGCTGCTTAGCTTACTTGTGACTAGAATACCCAAGTTATTCGTAGTTCTGTTGTCCCCAGTTTGATTCCATTTAATGTGCATGCAATTATATGACTGCTGTGCATTACTTTACATTTATTAACTGTAAAAAGTATCTGTCATGTTCTTACCCATGCTGCCAGATTATCTAAGTCTTACTGTAATATTGGACAATCAAGATAAATATCTTACAGTTTTGTGTCATCTGCATTTTATTAGTAATCCTGACCCAATTAAAAAGATTAATTATAATTAGGACTCACACAGATCCAAGTGGTACTCCGCTACTTACTTTAGCCCATTTTGAGCACCATTTATTATGACTATTTGTTTTCTGTCCCGTAACCAATTTTTGAATTGTTCCATAGTCCCTGCATTTGTAGCTACAGCACAAGGCTCTTCTGTGGTATTGTATCAAATGCTTTAGCAAAATCCATCTTTATACCGTTCTTAAATACTGGCACCATATCTGCCATCCTCCAGTGGCACTGACTCTGTTACAGAGAGTGGCACTGACTCTGTTACAAGAGAGTCTAAGAAGATGAGATAGAATGGTCTATCAATTACTGAGCTTAGTTCCCTTAGTACCCATGGATGTATACCATCTGGGCCAGGAGCTATATTAATATTTCATTTGCTTAGATATAGCTGTTCTTCTTATGTTAAGATAGTTATATTTCACAGAGAACCTTGAAATATATTGTTCTCCTTCCTGCTGGATCCACTTCTGACTGTGGCTGAAAGAACATACAGGAAAATATGCCTCAAAATCTCCTCCAAAAAACAAAGGGTCACATTTATTAATAAAGGCCCATAGCTGGTGGTAGATACGCCGAAGCTACCAAGAGGTGCCGACCTCTACATAACTTCGGCAGATCCTCCGCCAGTTCTAAATGTGAGAAAGCTTTCTTGCTGTCTTACATTTAGACCATCTTTTATGCTTAAAACAGGCATAGAAAATGGTGAATGAGACGGGCCTTCTGGCCCATACCCTTCCCCTCCCACTCCACACCCACAATTTAAACCTGGCGTGAGCTCGGAAAAATCACAAATAGCGCCTCCATCTGCACCTGAAATACGCCTACTTTAGGCATATTTCAGATTAGTAAATGACCCCCAAGGTGTAAACCTACCCTGAATTTTATTTCTCTGTTCTTCTACAATTATATTCTCATGATTATCTTTTAGAGTGCCAATATTATAAATTTTTTTGTTTTTGGCATTTATATATTTATATAGATTTTGGGATTTATTTCAATGTCATCCGCAATTTGGTTTCCTGTGGCTAATTTACCTAACTTTATTTCATTTTTACATTTCCTGTTGAGGTCTTTGTAAGACTGGAATGCTTTTTCAGAACCCTTGGCCTTCAATGTTTTAAATGCTTTTTGTTCTTGTACAGTACAAGTACAGTACATCCCTTTTTAGCCACATTGGTTTCCTTTTATTCCTGGACTATTGCATGTGCTTACTACAGGAGGCTTGTAATATCTCTCTTTAACTTCATTATCCCTATTTATCAGAACAAAATCCTGTATATATGACTGAATTTAGCTTTTTGAAAGTTCCATAATTTTCTACCTCCATTTTATAGGACCTTCTTGAATAGTATATTGAAGTTTACAATAGTACCATCAATATTACAGCCAATATTTCCCCAGTTCTCCCAGATCTGATCTGGGAGAATAAGACCAGCTCCAGCAAATGATCACCTCTGATCGATCCCCTAAAATGTTTTGCTTTGGGTCCAATTTGCCAAATGTTTTACAAAGTTCAATTTGGGTATGAATCGATTCTACTCAAGAGAAAAAACTTAGTGGAGAAAGTATGATGAAGCACAAGGAGATATGTATAAATACATATACTAGAGATGAGCAAATCAATTTGGAATTTGTTCGGGTCCAATTTGTCCAACTGTTTGAAACATTTCAATTCAGACCTGAATCAATTCTGGACTAATCAAATATTCTCCAATTTGTGTATAACACATTATAGTCTCATTATACTCATATGTTTTCTAAAAAGCCTCAGCAAACAAACATCTAGAAGCAGATTTGTTAGAATCTGACCTTTTTGGGAAATTTGGTATGAATTCTGAACTGGTAGAATCAATGTTTCAATTAATGTTGGAATAGTTAAAATCCCCATTATCGCTTGCTGCATTTCCATTTGTTACAGAATTTCATTCTTAGCCTGTTTGGCTATGTTAGGTGGTTAACAAATTCCAACTAATACTTTATTGTTATCGCCCGCTCCATGGATATCCACCCCTAAGGACTCCACATTGTCAGAGCCTTCCTAAATGCTGTCATTTAGCACTGGTCTTAAAGGGAATATAACCTGCTGTTTAAATAAAAATGTTATGTTACATTTTCCATATATTTAAACAAAAAAGATAAAATCCTAAAATTGTTGCACTGGCTACTATGTCTAATATTTGACGCCACTTTTTGGTTTATCAGTTTACTACAGTTAACTCATTCTAATCCTGCCTGTAATAATATCACCTTTGTGTATAGATAAGACTGGATCCTCCACTCACAATAGGTGATATCATAGCTTATCTATTCTTTCCTTGTACAATTACCTCTGCACAGGTGACAGAACATGCCTAGAAAACTCTCCCATATAAGTCAATAGGGTCTCCTCCTGACCATTGTGTCTATGGCCCAAGTGGCTGCCATAAATCTATTTTCTTAAGGCTTTCTAAATGCTGTTAAGAACATCTCAGGCAAGAAGGCATTCCCCATAGTAATATTCAGGAAAATAGAAGAAATTTCTGCAATCTAACAATTTCCTACAGTGTCTTTACTGACCAAAATACAGGACCTGTGGTTCGTTTGACTGATTTAATGTAAGACAGTATCGTATTGTTTCCTACAGTATCCCGTTGACTTATAACCTTGCTATGTTGACCCTACACTGACTGACCAAAATAACTTGTATCAGCATCACAGGTTGGATTACTCTATCACTCCCTGCAGCCATTTTTGGCTACCCCATGTCTTCTTCCTGGATATCCCAGTGAGATCAGGTTAATACAGGGAGAAGAAAGAAGACTGTGGGATTGCCCTTGTCATGGCAGCAGTTTTGCTCTTACGCACAGTAAAAATAGCGACACTGTATGGTGTTTTTCTGGGGTTGTTTTAATTTTGGGAGTTTTATGACAACAATTAAAGGTTACGTTTTATGGGGTATTTTGGTTTTTGCTGTGATGATGGTGTCGATTTAAGACATTTTCCACGCCAAAAACTGGAGTGGAAAAAGATAATTAAGCCGGGTCTGCTGGCCCACCAGCTTGCCCAGCCAAGCCACACCCCTTTTTTCTCAATCTGGATAACAGGCATGAGCAGGGAAAGGTCACTGATTTTGTGGCACGGACATACCGAGACATACGGACGTCCCAGCGACACTGAGTGGCAGGAGATCTTAGAGACTGGCAACACGTGGTTTGATTTGACATGTTTACCTTGTGGATCAATAGGCATCTGTGTTGTTTCTGGTGCTGGCCACACCCTTTACCTCCAGGTGTTGCTATTGTGGTCATTTAACTTTCCCTATTTATCGTTGTTTCTCCCACAATGCTGTGCGGTTTATAACTTCAGTTGGAACTGTGGACAGCTGGTGTTTGGATCTCGGCAGAGTTCCTGGTGCTGCCATAGCTTCTTGGAAGTTAGTTGTGACCTTTCCCTTTGTATTTTGGCTTTTCTATGTGTTGCATTTCTTTGTTGTTTTGTATTAGGCCTTAGGGAGACTCCCGTTCATTCTTTCTTTTGGAGGAACAGGATGTCTCTCTCCTGTCATTAGTACCAGGGTCCTTTAGGATTAGATAAGACTTTAGGCATTCCTGTGTATGAACTCCTTTGTATGAAAGCCCTGACTGACTACCATTATGAACAGACCTCTGGGGTCTGTTCATACTGGTAGTCATGTAAAAAATCCCAGCAGCTGTGTCTTTAAAGGTATATTAATTTATTGTATTATACTCTCAATATGTCCTATGATCAGCCAGGACGGGTTTCGGCAAACATGCCTTTATCAACAGGTAGTTCCTAATACAAATGCATGTCATATATATATATAGTTAGTTGCGCCGCCTCGGTGACGTCAGACGCCCAAAGCGGGTGGTAATCAACAGGTGGTCATCAATCAAATACAAAGCAAAGCAAAAACAAAACAACAACTCAGGATCTCGCTCTTAACAGGTATCTCAATCAAACAGATATTACAGTTGCAAGAAAAAGTATGTGAACCCTTTGGAATGATATGTATTTCTGCACAAATTGGTCAAAAAATGTGATCTGACCTTCCTCTAAGTCACAACAATAGACAATCACAGTCTGCTTAAACTAATAACACACAAAGAATTAAATGTTACAATGTTTTTATTGAACACACCATTTAAACATTTACAGTGCAGGTGGAAAAAGTATGTGAACCCTTGGATTTAATAACTGGTTGAACCTCCTTTGGCAGCAATAACTTGAACCAAACGTAGTAGTTGCAGATCAGACGTGCTCAACGGTCAGGAGTAATTCTTGACCATTCCTCTTTACAGAACTGTTTCAGTTTAGCAATATTCTTGGGATGTCTGGTGTGAATCGCTTTCTTGAGGTCATGCCACAGCATCTCAATCGGGTTGAGGTCAGGACTCTGACTGGACTACTCCAGAAGGCGTATTTTCTTCTGTTTAAGCCATTCTGTTGTTGATTTACTTCTATGCTTTGGGTCGTTGTCCTGTTGCAACACCCATCTTCTCTTGAGCTTCAGCTGGTGGACAGATGGCCTTAAGTTCTCCTGCAAAATGATAGCAATCCGTCCAGGCCCTGACGCAGCAAAGTAGCCCCAAACCATGATGCCCCCACCACCATACTTCACAGTTGGGATGAGGTTTTGATGTTGGTGTGCTGTGCCTCTTTTTCTCCACACGCAGTGTTGTGTGTTTCTTCCAAACAACTCAACTTTGGTTTCATCTGTCCACAGAATATTTTGCCAGTACTGCTGTGAAACATCCAGGTGCTCTTGTGCAAACTGTAAACGTGCAGCAATGTTATTTTTGGACAGCAGTGGCTTCCTCTGTAGTATCCTCCCATGAAATCCATTCTTGTTTAGTGTTTTACGTATATCGTAGATTTGCTAAAAGGGATGTTAGCATATGCCAGAGACTTTTGTAAGTCTTTAGCTGTCACTCTAGGATTCTTTTTCACCTCATTGAGCAGTCTGTGCTGTGCTCTTGCAGTCATCTTTACAGGACGGACACTCCTAGGGAGAGTAGCAGCATTGCTGAACTTTCTCCATTTATTGACAATTTGTCTTACCGTGGACTGATGAACAGCAAGGCTTTTGGATATTCTTTTAACCCTTTACAGCTTTATGCAAATCAACAATTCTTAATCGTAGGTCTTCGGAGAGCTCTTTTGTGCGAGGCATCATTCACATCAGGCAATGATTCTTGTGAAAAGCAAACCCAGAACTGGTGTGTGTTTTATAGGGCAGGGCAGCTGTAACCAACACCTCAAATCTCATCTCATTGATTGGACTCCAGTTGGCTAACATCTCACTCCAATTAGCTCTTGGAGATGTCATTAGTCTAGGCGTTCACATACTTTTTCCACCTGCACTGTGAATGTTTACATGCTGTGTTCAATAAAAACATGGTAACATTTAATTCTTTGTGTGTTATTAGTTTAAGCAGACTGTGATTGTCTATTGTTGTGACTTTGATGAAGATCAGATCACATTTTATGACCAATTTGTGCAGAAATCCATATCATTCCAAAGGGTTCACATACTTTTTCTTGCAACTGTATATATTCATATATAAAGAATACCACTGTATAGACTTGAGGATCCTTCAATGGAGGGTCATTTTTTCATATGGGTTGGGCCATGTGAGACCCTCCTGTCCTTCATCCATTATTTGAATAATTCCTGCAATGGATTACAGTTCACGTTGGTTTATGATGAAAAAACTAAGTTTTTTAGACACGAAGGTGATAAAAGATCAGCAAGGCCACTTATCTACAAACCTTTATAGGAAAGAGATGGATAGAAATAGCACTCTCCATTTTACTAGTGCCCATCCACCATCTCTTAAAAAGGCTATACCCAAATCCCAATTTCAAAGAGTTAAGCATATTGTCACTAATCCTGAAACACAAAAGATAAGGTTCGATGAGATGACTAAGAGGATTGAGGAGAGGGAATACCCTCAATCTATCTTGGAAGAAACAAGAACAGGATTAGACAGACCTAGAGATTCCGATGAGGGAGATAAATCCTTGAGAGTAACATTTGTACATAAGTATCATCCTTATATTACGGTATTTGATAATACAATTTGGAAACACTGGCATTTATTGGGGAAAGCATATCCGCAGGTGGAAGAATCCACCTCTAATATGTAGTCCCCCCCCGACCTATATCGACGGATCTGAAGTCGCAAGGGTACCCAGTGCCCGCCTCCTAAGGCACGGCAATCTCTGAGGACCTATCTTGGCGTCCCAACATCTCGTCCATCATAAAGAAGGCTCACCAGCGACTTTACTTCCTTCGACAACTGAGGAAGTTCGGCATGGCTCAGGACCTACTGAAGTACTTCTACTCCTGTACCATCGAGTCGGTACTGTGCTCGTCCCTTCTGGTGTGGTATGCCGGCTCATCAGCCAGTGACAAGCGCAAACTACAAAGGG
Organism: Bufo bufo; assembly: GCF_905171765.1. NCBI lineage: Eukaryota > Metazoa > Chordata > Amphibia > Anura > Bufonidae > Bufo > Bufo bufo. The sequence goes on along the minus strand of NC_053390.1, from coordinate 370,395,503 downwards.
TTATCAGCTCGGCGGAGAGAACTACTCGACTGCCACTACCACCCCTTGACTCTATCTTCTCCAACAGACTGCGCTCCAGGGCTCTGAAAATATCCAATAACCACTCCTATCCGGGCCATCATCTCTTCAGACGTCTAAAGTCCGGCGGCAGGTATCAGGCCATCCCTGCAAGGACATCGAGGAGGCTGAACACTTTCTTCCTTCAGACTGCTGAACTCACCACGCCCCATCTCCCGCCCATAATCCCTCGCCCCTGATGTGCCCATTGCATAACCCTACCCCCCCCCTCCCACCCCTAGTACTATGCCTGTACCTGTGCCTAACCCAATTCCGAGCACGATCGACTGTGTCGTGTTTGGCAAATAAAGCTGATTCTGATTCTAACAAGAGGAACTCCAGTTATGAAGATAAGCTGGTTCATGCTGATTTGGGTAGCAGGAGACTAACATTGAAACAAAGTGTATTGTCAACACAGCGGAAGGGTACCTTCCCGTGTCTCCATTGTCTCCAGTGTTCTCACATAATCAAGGGTTCGGTTTTCCATCATCCCGCACAGGGAGTGCGTTTGAAGTGGAAGGTTTTTTCACGTGTGAATCCACAAATGTGATTTATCTTATAAAATGCCCATGTGGTTTGCTGTACATTGGGCAAACAATGCAGACAATTAGGGATTGGATTGGTAAGCACAAATCTACTATTAGGATGAAAAATCTGATGTTACCCATTCCATATCACTTTGACAAATGTAAGCATACTATAGCCCAATTAAGGTTTCAGGTATTGCAACAAGTAAAAAAGACCAAGAAGAGGGGGAGACATCAAGAAACTTTTATTACATAGGGAGACCTACTGGATCCACATATTGGATACATTACATCCCAGGGGACTAAATAGGGACTATGAGGGGGGCGTGGCCTGAGCACAAGATGGACGATCGTGTTTAACCGAGCTCCGTCACTGTAGCCCTAACTTTGCAGTTATCCTGAACGTACCAACCGCAATCATACCATCCACGGAGGAGAGAAGACCGGGACGTTCCCGCAGAACCGGGATGGCACGTAACAAGGCGCTGAGAAACTCAGAGAGTTTGCCTGATCTGACTCCCAAGATGGCGCTGGTTCTGGGCCGCGTGCGCATGCCGCGACCTCTAGGAGTGTCTCTCCTGCACATAGTGAGGACATTGCATCAGACACCGAGCCCTCCCTTAAACAGGTGACCGATCAGCTACTCCAGGCAATAGCCACCTGCCGCTCCTCTCTTTCAGGGAAGATGGAGGAGGTGAAGATTGATATCGGCCTCCTGAGACACGACATGCAAAACATGCGTGATCGCATTGCGGAGGTGGAAAACCGTGTGTCTACGGTGGAAGATCAGTTGAACCCACTACCAGCTCGCTTGGCTGATCTGGAAAAGAAGGTGGATTATTGGCAGCAGAAGTGCGACGATTACGAAAATCGCACGCGCCGCAACAACCTGCGTACAGTGGGACTGCCTGAACGTTCAGAGGGCAATAACCCGTGCGATTTTGTGTCAACATGGCTGAGAGCCACCTTCCCTGATGCCGCCTTCTCTTTTGCCTTTATTGTTGAGAGGGCGCACCGGGTACCGGCCAAACCGCTGCCTCCTGGAGCACCACCGTGGCCATTATTGGCGCGATTACTAACGTCTGCAGACCGAGACCTCATACTACAGCTGGCTCGTCGCAAGCAAGAGCTCCGCTTTGAAAATGCGAATATCATGCTCTTTCCGGATTTCTCCGCTGAGCTTCAGAAGCGCAGAGCGACATTCACAGTGATTAAGAGACGTCTCCGGGACTTGAGCCTTCCATATTCCATGGCCTACCCGGCCAGGCTACGGGTAGTGGACGGAGAGTCCATTAAGTTCTTCAACACTCCTGCAGAAGCTGCGGCCTGGTTGGAGGGTAAGCCGTATCCAGCGAGATCCCCAAGATGAACATTTGCTGCAACCCTCAGATGTTATCACCTCTCAAGGGGGGTCCCCCTTCTTTTTCTCCTTTTTTCGCCCTGTTGTTCGCAGGGGACTTATTGAAATATGTTATGCCAAATGTGGGCCTTATCTACCTCACAGTATGATGCCACCCATGCTTTGCCCTTTACCATCTGATGTTTATTGCTTGGTGCCTGGCGTGCACCTCATAGAGCACCTCATAGAATTGCACTGTTGCATAATGTTGTTACCCTGCATTAGATGATGTAAAGCAGCCTATATGATAAGAGCAACCGATGGTAATCCGCAGACTTAATGCTGTGAAAGGGCAGAAATGTAATTGCCGGTACAAGGGTGAGCAGTTTTTCCCTCAGATAGGTGTATTTACATACCACAAAGTTAGGGCACGAGTTTTCAGTGGGCTACTTAAGTCTGTTTCAGTGCAAAGGGTTAAGTTAACCATTAGCACACCCCGTACACTATTGTGCCACGCATGACCTACCGCTGAGTATCCCGCTGCATACATGTGATGCCCCGGATACCCGGTGCTAGATCTGCTTTTTCAATGACCTTTAATGAACCACTGTTAAATGTTTGGTTTTTCCTAGTTCTTAAATACCACTACATACCGACCTATGTGCTATCATGTTATATAAAAGGTACAAAGATGTATGATTGGAGGGGGCCGTATGTACTAGAGTGTAGGGAGGGATATGTGTATTTCATGATGTTACAATGGCAGACATAAGGTTGATGTCATGGAATGTCAGGGGCCTTGGGAGTGTTAGGAAGCGTACCATGGTGTTCTCAGTGATCAATCAGTTTAATCCTCATATCCTGTGCTTGCAAGAGACCAACTTACTCCCAGACAAGACTAGGAGGTTATGTAAACCTTGGGTTCAATGGTCTTGCCACTCATGCTACTCTAATCTGGCCAGGGGAGTCTCTCTCATGGTTCACAAGTCCCTAAGATGGGAGGTGGAGAAACTACAGATAGACAATGCGGGAAGATATATTTTTGTGGCAGCATATATTAATTGCATACTGTATGTTATACTGGGAGTTTATGTCCCTCCTCCTTCCTCCCTCCAAGTAATACATCAGGCGATATGCTTCGCAGACACTTTCCCCTCAGCGCGGGTTATATGTATGGGGGATAGGTTTCATGGTGATGAGCAGCCACAAGGAAGTGCTTCAGTGGAATCACCATTGTCCAGATTGATGACGGAAGTGGGCTGGGTTGACTTATGGCGCCATAAGCACCCTGAGGAACGGGCTTACTCATGTCAGTCAGCTAGCCATAACTCCTTATCCCGCATTGACTATATCTTTGGTGGATCCACAGTGTGTTCACTCTCTTATCAGGTGGAATTTGGTACCAGGGGGGTATCGGACCATAACCCTATTCTACTATCCCTATTGATGAATGTAAGGGGCACAGGGCGTTCCATGAGGGTACACCCCTTCTGGCTTACATTGTTCCCGCCTTCGGACCATATCCCGGACCAATTATCTGTGTTTTTGTCTGACCATGTCGCGTTTGATGATAGGTCAGTGGTGTGGGAGACGCTGAAGGCATATTTGAGAGGGTGCTTGAGGTCTTCTATTTCCTATATTAAACGCAATTCTGCTGAACAAGAAAAAAACCTAGCGGAGGAATGAGGTGGGTTGGAGAGGCTGTATGTTGCAGATCCATCATCCCAGAATAGGGAGAAGTGGTTACAAACTGGGAGACGATACCTTACTTTATTACAGGAAAAAGCCCAGCGCAAAATGTTTTTTACCAAACAATCTTATTTTGAACTAGGCAACCAATCTAGTAAGTTGCTGGCACATATCATTCACCAGAATCAGGCATCTCCCGCCATCCTGCGTATCCGAGACGGAGAGGGCACCATAGTAGTGGAACCGGAGGCCATAGCTCACCGTTTCCGGGAGTTTTATCAAGATCTGTATGAGGCCAGAGTCGATTATACTAGGGAGGCGGTTAATACTTACCTGCAGGAGCTGGAATTCCCCAAGCTATCGCAGGAGATGGCTCAATCTCTGGAGAACCCAATAACGGATCAGGAGATATTAGAGGCCATTAAATCTTCGGCAAATGGGAAATCCCCTGGCCCGGATGGGCTACCTCTAGAAGTATATTCTAGATATGCTGACCTATTGGCTCCTCCCTTACTGCAAATGTATCATGACTCCTTTTCGAAAGGTACCCTACCGCCTTCATTATACAAAGCTACCATTGTGATACTCCTCAAACCAGGCAAGGATCCAGTTTATTGTGGGTCATATAGGCCCATATCACTATTAAATCTAGACTACAAGATCTTAGCTAAGATATTGGCACAGCGGTTGAATGAGGTTATTTTAAACCTTATTCACCCGGATCAATCTGGATTCTTGCCTGGTAGGTCCACAACAGATAATATCCGTAGAGTGCAGGTTGTCACCCAAATAGGCCTTCAGTGGAAGAGTCAGTGGACCCTGGCATCCCTAGACACAGCCAAGGCCTTTGACTCAGTGGAATGGCCATACTTACTGGCCGCCCTAGAATGCTTATATAATGGAATAGGTCCCGCATTTATTAAGTGGATATCAATTTTATATAAACGACCTTCGGCTGGTATTCTGGTGAATGGTATGTGCTCGGCGAACTTTGATCTGGGCCGCGGTACCAGGCAGGGATGCACGTTGTCACCACTATTATTTGCTTTAGCGATTGAAACTTTAGCTATTCGTATTAGATCTGATGTTCAATTCAAGAGGATATTTATAGGTGATCAAGAGGATAGAGTGGGACTATACGCGGATGACATGGTACTGTTTATGTCAGAGGTGGAATCTACACTGCCTCGTGCTACTTATCTCATTGAAACGTTTAGTCAATTTTCTGGTCTGAGGATAAATTGGTCTAAATCTGTTCTGTTTCCGCTGTACTCCCTACCCCCATCCTCCCTTAATACCGAACTACCTATAGTATCTGAATTTAAGTATTTAGGGATCCATATCACCAAAGACACGGCTTTTTTCCACACCCTCAACATATAGCCTCTCCTGAACTATAGTGCAGACAAATTTAAGGTGTGGGGTGGTCTCCCATTATCCGTCCCGGGTCGAATAAACTTGATTAAGTTAATCATTTTACCTAAATGGTTATATGTGCTAGAGCATGCACCCTTCATCATTCCTAAAAAGATATTCCAGCGTTATAAGTCACAAATGTCTCCATTTATATGGGGCAATAATAGGCCTAAGTTATCCATTGACGTACTGTGCCACCCTAGAGGAAATGGAGGTATGTCCTTGCCTGATTTATATTTATACTATTTGGCGGGACAATTGAGACAAATGCAGTCATGGATTTCCCCGGGGAATGTTCTAGTTAGAGCAGAAAAGCAGCTGGCTGCATATTTGGATATATCCTCGTTATGGCCAGTGCTGGAGCAACCAAAACTCTTTAACCGAGCACTCTTACCCGTACACAAATTAGCCAGTCAAGTGTGGAAAGCTGGCAAGAAGATGCATTCTTATATAGCGTTGGCCCCTGATATACCTTTATGGGAAAACACTATGTTTCCCTCTCTTCATACTGGGATAGATAAACAGTTCTGGAGGGACCATGGGATTACCGTCCTAGGTGATCTATATTCCAGCAATGTATTCAGCACTTTTGAACAACTGAAAGAATGTCATAACCTACCTAGAACCACATTTTTTAAGTATCTTCAGTTACAACATGCTATGAGCATTCATTTTAGGGATATCACAAAATCACTGACTACCCACTATTTGGTGTCATACGCTCTCAAGGCCCCAAGGGATTTATCTCCGCCCTCTACACTCACTTGCTGAGTACCAAAATGCATAAGGCCCCCCTCCTGGTACTATCCAAATGGGAAACTCTAATACCGGGTATCACAAATGAAGAAATTAATGATCTATTGGAATCTCCGGTATTGGTTTCTCCGTCTATCAATAATACATTTATACAGCTATGTATTATTCATCAAAGTTATCTATCACCCGCTGCAAAAAATAGGCAAAATGTCACATTCTAGATGTCATAGATGTGACGCGGAAGAGGCAACTTTCTGGCACCTTATATGGGAATGCCCGTATATACAAACCTTTTGGTCTGACATCACAAGCTTTCTTTCTATACTTGTACAACCTTCGATAGCATTAACACCACAAGTGTGCCTGTTTGGTATACTTGATGAAGAGGTATACCCTCACCATGTCAGAATACTCTTGAGAGAAACATTGTTTCTCGCACGGAAAGCTATTGCGATTCGCTGGATGGGTGATAGACGACCTTCCCTCAACCAATGGAAAGTACTTGTGAATAATGTAGTATCCTATGAGAATATTGTATTCAAGAATCGGGGATGTCCTCAGAAGTTTAATAAAGTATGGGGACCCTGGTGTTCATCTATGCAAACAATGTATTCAGCCCCTAGATTTTCATAATATTAAGATAGATGATTATGTACTCAGCACAAATATGTGTCCTGTCAAATACGACTAATTATGTACACGTTTTACATGCGTGAATTGTCATCTCACCTTTTATTGATTTTGGTATGTATATGGTACTGTTTATGTTTTTGAATGTCTTATTGAACTTCATGTATACTGATGTCTTTGAACTTTTCTGATGATTCGTTCAATAAAACGAGTTAAAAAAGAAAATAGGGACTATGAGATTATGCATATATGAGAATTTGTCTCTTGATTAGTCTATTTCATGACTAATAATTTTATATTGTATTTCCCTAGACACTGACCGTCCATTGAAGGATCCTCAAGTCTATACAGTGGTATTCTTTATATATGAATATATAATATGTGTTTGAGCGAGATCCTGAGTTGTTGTTTTGTTTTTGTTTTTGTTTGCATTTGATTGATAACCACCTGTTGATTACCGCCCACTTTTGGCGCCTGACGTTACAAGGGCGGCGGAATGAACTATTTATATATGACATGCATTTGTGTTAGGGACTACCTGTTGATAATGGCATGTTTGCCAAAACCCGTCCTGGCTGTTTGTAGGACATATTGAGAGGATAATACAATAAAAGAATATACCTTTAAAGACACAGCTGTTTGGATTTTTTACATGTAAAGCGTTGGAGTCTTCTCCTTTGCCGTGCAGTGTGCATACAGCGAGTGCCGGCCGGTTTCCTTACATACTGGTAGTCAGTCAGGGCTTTCATTAGGGTTTTCACTAGGAGGTGTTCATCTTCCTGTCACGGCCTTTGCTGTAAAAAAAATTTAGTGTATTTTTGCTCGGTTTGGCGCCTTTCCTATACCTCCTCCCCACCCCTATTTTTGTTTTTTCTAAATCTGTGTGCGCCGTGACACTTTTGCCATGCTTGCGGTTGCCCTAGGCAATGTGTTCCGGTTATAGCATGCAGGTGCAGTGTCATGGCCTTTGTTGTGTGCGCCGTGACATGGTTGACACGCATGCTATTGCCTGCGGCAACAGGTTGTTTTTATGCTTGTGTGTGCACTTCCCCTTTAAGTTGTAGCCTCCCTCTGTCTGGTGCTGTAAGGGTTAACTCCCTGACTGGGTGTGATCACTTATCTTTCATCTCCTGTGGCTTCCTTCTGGAGGCAGTTGGTTGTACTACAGCCTTGCTTGGTGTTGGAGCTTTGCTCCAGTCCAGGGTGTCCTATCTGCCCAGTCCTTGAGGGTCACCTTGTAGGACATCGATATCATCTACCATGTCATCTGCCATGTCATTCCTTTGTCTCCCTTGTATCCTCAGTGTACCCAACCTCACTTGTATGTTTGGTGTGGGTTTTTGTTCAGGGTTTGTTGTACGTCTTACAACATTGTTACATGTGTGGGATGTTGTTGGCGTTTTTCCCTGCATGTGTGCAAGACGTTTCCCTGTGTGTGTTGTACCTCCGGAAGGGGGCTGGTTTCCCAGAGGGGTGAACCATAAGTCTGCATGCAGTGCTGCCTGGGGCTGCAGTGCACCTTTCGGGCCCAGGCAGAATCAGGAGTGCTGGATACCTGTGTGTGGTGTTGTTTGTACGGTGTCCTATTTGGTGTGTGGGCAACTGTACTTATGCACGGGTTCCAGTCATGGTGGCTTCGGCAGGTAAGTGTGTTTCTGGTGTTCTTACCTGCTGACTCTGTTGCTGCATATGGTCTTTTCCTTTCCCTGCTGCTAGGCCATTTGAGGTGAAACCTGATGAAGGGGAGCCTCTAATCCCCGAAACGCGTTGTTTCTTATTAAAACAAGAAGAATCTATCTATTAAGACTGCTTCCACTAGTGATTTTGCGCCGATGCAGAACCTTTCTTTCCTGACCTACGAATTCCTTTTGGGGGACTGGACATCCCAGCCAAGAGATCATAAAATCTGCGGCTGCAATCCTGGTTTAAAGGTCTTATTTCTACTAAGTCTACAGTAGCGTTGTGCCTGCCGGAGCACAATCCTATAAGGTGAGTTTGGATATTTCTCACTCTGACATTCTTATCCGGTTGAACATACTACCCTATTGTGCGCTCTGTTTTTTCTCTGTTTCCCTGCTCCCGAGGGAAATTTAGATTTGTCCGTGACCTACGCTAGGCCATTTGAGACTCCTGTTCATCCGTGTCTGGAAAGAACAGGTCGTCTCTCCCCTGCTCCTATGTGAGGGATTATCAGGGCGACTCAGGGCCAAAGGTATCATGGTATGAGCCGTCCTACCATCCAGGTCCGCTCATATGGTGAGGAGTTAGGGTGAGGATTAGGGACGCTTTAGGAGGTGACCTGCTGCCTGATTCCGGCGTTCTGGCCTAGCTGCTTCTCCTTTATTCCTGACATTGTATGGTGGGGGGTTTTCCCCACTCCCCACCGTGACACTTCCTTCCCTAGTTTTCAGGTCTTATTTCCTTTTCCCTTTCCCTCCTATGTTCAGTGTGGGGTTTCCCTCCCACACCAGAGCGTGACATTTTGCAGCAAAAATGCAGTGTGATAAAACCTGAGACTTTAATATGCCAAAAAGTGGTGTATGTGTTCTTAAATGATCCTCTTAATATTCAGTCCGGTACTCATTGATCCGAGCTTTTAGAAATGACAATAATTGACATCTGAATACTGCCCCACAAAAAATGCATATCTAAAGCCTGCTAGCCCACTAAAGGCAACGTGGAAGGACAATCGTATTATATAAAGGACTACTTACTCTTATTGATTTTCTATATAACTGTCCTCACAAAGTCTACTTTCATACATCTGGACTATTAACTATTATACAAGGATGTTCCTCTTTCTAGCTCACAGGCACAGGAATAAGTTAGGGTAATCTGATGCAAACAGAAACGCTAGCATTCACTTATTATGTGCAAACATTATACAATATTAGATTTTTTTTTTTTTTATGATTAAAGAGGATTTCCTGCCAAATATTAAAATTGGTCTTATTAATAAATCAGAAGTCAAAGCAGTAGTCAAAGTTTGGTAACTACATTTTCTTTACACATAGAGAAATTATCATTTGTCTGCTTTGGAGAAGTCTTTATTTTTTTTTTTTTTCTATTAAGTGAGAACAGGAAGTGCAACCATATTAGCTGTATCTTTTGCATTACCTTCTCAGAAATAGATGGTAAGTCTGGTGTCCATCCCTCAAAATGCCTCACACACTTATTTCCCTATGTGCAGAATCTCCACATATGAATGTAATACCCTGGACTATTATAATATTACGCAATATACTTGATGTGATTGTATACTGTTTCTGTGGGTTGAGTATCAATTTCATGTATATTTTATACTGTCATTGTGTCACTATGTGCAACAAGTAACAAAGTGACAAATGCTGAGAGGATGATTGAAATGTAACAATCAATATGGCTGCACTTCCTGTTGTCACTTTTGCTAAAAGAACCAAATAATAACAAAAAATAAGCACTTACCAAAGCTTGGCTGTTGCTCTGAACTTGCTAATTTCAAAAAGCAATTTACAGTTGTAACATCAAAGCCTTGTAACAGTGTAATAACCTTGTCTTGTAGAAGGCACAAAGATTTATTTATGCTACTGTTGTTTTTCCTCTATACCGTTTTGTTAGTGGGTATTGAAGTCACATGAACTAATTAAACTCAATTGCTTAATGCAAACATAGCTGATATAATGAGGCTGGGAAACATGATGTGAAACAATGTCCCTCAGCAGGCAAGGCAGACAATGGCGCTTTAGGTCCACACAGATTCCTTTGATGTCTACATACAAATATTGCACTTCTTCATGTGAAAACGCTTATTCAAGTCCTTGATACACAAACACAAATGTGTAGCTTGTAATATTCTTGAGATTTCTGGGACTTTCTCCCTACAAAAACTCTATGAAAGGTAGGTCACCAGACACTCACCATTCCACCGTAAAATGCCCATTATAAACAAACAAGGGAATATTTCTCATGTTTTCAGAGGGGTAGTGAATAGTCATTATTGCAATTGGCACATTGGGCCTGCGTGGGACTCAACGCCTCCTCTCTCCTCCCATTGTATGTACACTGCTCAAAAAAATAAAGGGAACACAAAAATAACACATCCTAGATCTGAATTAATTAAATATTGTTCTGAAATACTTTGTTCTTTACATAGTTGAATGTGCTGACAACAAAATCACACAAAAAAAAAAAAATGGAAATCAAATTTTTTAACCCATGGAGGTCTGGATTTGGAGTCACCCTCAAAATTAAAGTGGAAAAACACACTACAGGCTGATCCAACTTTGATGTAATGTCCTTAAAACAAGTCAAAATGAGGCTCAGTAGTGTGTGTGGCCTCCACGTGCCTGTATGACCTCCCTACAACGCCTGTGCATGCTCCTGATGAGGTGGCGGACGGTCTCCTGAGGGATCTCCTCCCAGACCTGGACTAAAGCATCTGCCAACTCCTGGACAGTCTGTGGTGCAACGTGACGTTGGTGGATAGAGCGAGACGTGATGTCCCAGATGTGCTCAATTGGATTCAGGTCTGGGGAACGGGCGGGCTAGTCCATAGCATCAATGCCTTCGTCTTGCAGGAACTGCTGACACACTCCAGCCACATGAGGTCTAGCATTGTCTTGCATTAGGAGGAACCCAGGGCCAACCGCACCAGCATATGGTCTCACAAGGGGTCTGAGGATCTCATCTCGGTACCTAATGGCAGTCAGGCTACCTCTGGCGAGCACATGGAGGGCTGTGCGGCCCTCCAAGGAAATGCCACCTCACACCATTACTGACCCAATGCCAAACAGGTCATGCTGGAGGATGTTTCAGGCAGCAGAACATTCTCCACGGCGTCTCCAGACTCTGTCACATCTGTCACATGTGCTCAGTGTGAACCTGCTTTCATCTGTGAAGAGCACAGGGCGCCAGTGGCGAATTTGCCAATCTTGGTGTTCTCTGGCAAATGCCAAACGTCCTGCACGGTGTTGGGCTGTAAGCACAACCCCCACCTGTGGACGTCGGGCCCTCATATCACCCTCATGGAGTCTGTTTCTGACCGTTTGAGCAGACACATGCACATTTGTGGTCTGCTGGAGGTCATTTTGCAGGGCTCTGGCAGTGCTCCTCCTGTTCCTCCTTGCACAAAGGCGGAGGTAGGGGTCCTGCTGCTGGGTTGTTGCCCTCCTACGGCCTCCTCCACGTCTTCTGATGTACTGGCCTGTCTCCTGGTAGCGCCTCCATGCTCTGGACACTACGCTGACAGACACAGCAAACCTTCTTGCCACAGCTCGCATTGATGTGCCATCCTGGATAAGCTGCACTACCTGAGCCACTTGTGTGGGTTGTAGACTCCGTCTCATGCTACCACTAGAGTGAAATCACCGGCAGCATTCAAAAGTGACCAAAACATCAGCCAGGAAGCATAGGAACTGAGAAGTGGTCAGGTCACCATCTGCAGAACCACTCCTTTATTGGGGGTGTCTTGCTAATTGCCTATAATTTCCACCTGTTGTCTATCCCATTTGCACAACAGCATGTGAAATTGATTGTCACTCAGTTTTGCTTCCTAAGTGGACAGTTTGATTTCACAGAAGTGTGATTGACTTGGAGTTACATTGTGTTGTTTAAGTGTTCCCTTTATTTTTTTGAGCAGTGTATGATTTCATGGAGGTAACCAGGGAGCTGTTTGCTATGTGTTGGACTTTATGACCCTGTAATTGCCCATACGGCCCCTGTAATTGCCCACTGGCAGAGGTAGGTTAGCATTAGGTCCTGTGCCACTATGAGAGACCTTGTCGAAGTGCGCGGGCTCCGGTATGTTCTTGATATAAGAATATTATGGTGAAAGTCTCATTTTTAATATCAGAGTGAGGGTTTAGCCATGTATTGTCAATTGCATTTACCATTGTAGTGCACTAATTTTTGTAACTTTTATTTTTATTTAATCAATCACATCCGCACATTAGGCTATCTTGTTTTGGATGTCCTTGTGGTACATGTGGTCCGTTGTAGGCATCCTCCATTGTATGCATTTTTGCTGGGGATTGCAGTTAGCAACGGATCACATGTGCAAAATTTTCTTTGAGCATTTTTCTGCCGTTTAAGACCACTTCATAATACTCATTTAGTTATTTTGTTTCAATTGGCATATTGTCAATAAGCAACCAAAACCTCTACTGTCGTCTGATAGGCATTGGTTGAGATCTAAATTTTTGACAATAAATACAATTCTGAGGTAAGTAGTATCAAACCCAGCTGCATCAACATGGTGGTGAAAAGATAAATGAGATCCTTCCCTGCTGGATATTTAAGCACTGAGACAACACAGCTATGAAGGAATACATTTCTCTATATCTCTGAAACAGCTGCCACGTTCCTGCTGTCGAAGGCAGACCAGCAAACAGAAATTCAATCACTCTTCTATCACGTTCAATGATTGTGTATTTACCACATTATTTGACCTTATTTAGAAATTATACATTGTTGTACAGCCGTTCCTACTATGTTAAATTAAATATTAAAAGTATGGAGAATATAAAACCTTCTTTGTTAAATAAAGAAATTAAAAATAACTAAAGTGGTTTTCCAGGCTTTTTTTTATCAATGCTTTCTTCTAACCTGTACCACTCTGCTGCCCTCTCCGCTGTAGTCACACATGCTGGGGGCACTTCCCAACCAGATGTCTTCCCTTCTCTTCCTGTTCAGCTGCATAATAGAAACTTCTGCTAAAAAAGGCTGCAACCTGTGTGAGTGCAGTGGACATGGCAGCAAAGTAGGGGAGTTGGAGGGGAAAATATTAACTAAACTATTTTTCTTCCACAGGTTAGAAGAAAGCATTGCTAATTTTTTTAAAATAAATATGAGAACCCCTTTAGAGGGTGTCTATCACTTGAATTCACTTTAGACCTTTTTATCTTAATGTGGATTATATGACACTAACTCATACATCTTTATTCCAACATATGGGCCCATTTTAAGATTATTGGTGTTACTCCTCCCTTTCTTCCATTCGGCCAACCTTCTGTTCCATTCAGATGACATTGAAGTCCATAAGATGGCTGCAGATGAAGGGGCATGTTAGCAAATATGTCATCATCCCTAATCAATAGTCTAAAAACTGGGCCCAGATGTTGAAATTAAGATGAGTATGCTAATCCATATAAATATACTAAGTAGAGATAAAGTGGCCAATCCCTTTAAGGTGATTCATTTTAATAAAGTAATCAGTCAGATATATCCTTTAATTTTTTTGCAGTAAAAATGAGGATAGGTCATCAATAGAAAAAGCCCGGACAACCCCTTTAAAGAAGCAATCCATTTTTATCTATTGTTGCCCTCTGTTTAAAGACTGCCTAAGACATAGTGTAGTACAATGCTGAGACACATCATCTTTAGTGTGGGACCCTATAATAAGGATTTCTGTTCATTCCTATAAGACTAACATTGAAGCTGCAACTAGGAATAAACTGAAAAAATTTCTTTCCACTGTAAAGATGTTGTGACAATGAATAGTCAGATCAGGGGGTTATGAGACGCACTGTTGACCCAGGCCTGGAGCTATAATTTTACTATATTGCAAGCCCGTAAGATTTATCACTGCACTACCCTATGTCTTATGTAATGATCAAAAGGGGCGACAATAAAAAAATGGTGTGCTACTTTATTGCTAGGATTACACTTTGACTTTGGAAGTGCAAAATTAAAGGTGGCATACATATTCATTAGCTGACAGCTGTCTCCCCTGACTCCCCCATCCAAATACTCATTTGTTTCAGAAAAACTTGTATGTGGAGATGGGAGAAACACCATGCCGGACACTTCTGTATAGTGGCCTTTAGATCGCAATGTCATGCTACTAAATATAACTAACTAGGTGAAGGACTCGGCTTTGCTCGGGTATATTTAATGTGTGTGTGTGTCATTAAAAGATATCAACACTATCCACTATAACAGTGACATCTACGGCACCCTTCCCCCAAAACAGTGACCTCCACAGCCCCCCACCCCTTAACACTGACCCCACCCACAGTGCCCCGTCCCTTAAAATTAGACCTCCATAGCAGTCCACCCCCTTAACTTTGACCTTTACAGCAGTCTTCCCCTTTAACAGGGACCTTCACAGCATACCACCCCCTTGACAGTGAAGGACCTGGCTTTGCTTGGGTATATTTAATTTACTTACATTAATGTTTGTGTGTTTCGTTAAAAGATATCAACACTATCCACTATAACAGTGACATCTACGGCACCCCGCCCCCAAAACAGTGACCTCCAAAGCCCTTCACCCCTTAACACTGACCCACCATAGTGCCCCGTCCCTTAAAATTGGACCTCCACAGCAGCCCACCCCCTTAACTTTGACCTTTACAGCAGCCTTCCCTTTTAACAGTGACTTTCACAGCATACCACCCCCTTGAAAGTGACCTCCACAGGGGCCTGCCCTCTTAACAGTGGCCTTTACTGGATCGGAGGCGTGTCCTTTTGAACAGCTCACTCTAAGACAGCAGCAATGTGCTGTCTGAGTGTGAGCTGCAGGGATAAAGTCACCGTCCCCCCCACCCCTGCAGCTGACAGAAGTTGATTTTTGCCTTCATTTTTTCAATTCTCATTGGCTCAGGAGTGGGAGGGGGTGTGGCCTAACTAGATCGGGTCGTGGATTAGCGGGACTTAGAAGTTGATTTTTAACTTCATTTTTTCAATCTCAGTCGGCTGAGGAGTTGGAGGGGACGTGGCCTAACCGGATCAGGGTATGGCTTAGCGGGACCTGGGGCGTGTCTGGGCTCCTTCCTACAAGAGTGACGTACATCTATTGCTGGAACAAAGGCACATCTGGAAATAAGGTACTAAGTGCTATTAGGCCATGGCTTTACTTCAATAGCGATTATCCTGGTGACAATTTCCCTTTAAAGCTGACCTACAGCAGTGAAAATAAAGGCTGAGTTGTTATGGAAACCTGGAGTAAAACTGTGTATGTGGAGACTGGAGGACCTGCGAGCTTCTATTGGCTGATAAGGGTCATGTGACCAAGCTTCTATTGGCTAATGCATTTTTTGGGAATATCTCAGTTCCAGAGACCTGAGACCTGGTCTAAAACCTTCCCGGACACCTGATGTACCTGTGTGCCAAATTTTGTGATTGTAAATGCGCCGGTGCAGATTCTTTTAGCGGACATACACACACACATACACTCAGCTTTATATATTAAATGATACTGAGTACATTGAAATATAGCATGTTGTGGTCGTGTTAACTTGCACAATGCAATACAACTAGGGTTAAAACCATTACTTGATATTTAGCACCGCAACATTGGGATCTAACTGCCACATGGCCAAAGCTTCCATGTGGCCCTACCCTAAAGGGAATTTATATAGCACATGACAGTAGATGTACAGTTATCATTTTAGCTTATGGCTTTGTCATCCAAAAGGACAACCTGTGCAGACCAACAATCTTTAATGAACTTGAAAACAGCCATTTTCTAACAGTTTTAGAGGAACACTTCACTCAGGTGCATTTTTTAATTCAATATTCATAGAAAATGTTTTTAAGAGTTTTCAGCTTTTTTTCTTTTTCACTTAGACAGTCCTATGCCATGAAAATTAAATACAAAGTATTGCCCTTCTTTAGCAGTCAAAACAGAGAGATGAAACTTACATAATATACATAGATATTCCATTTGGCCATTTAGTTTACTGCTGCTGTAAGGGAAATATATTACCCATTAGTAAAATAGTAGATTAGCAGAACTGGGATTACATTTTTACAGCTAAATTGTTCTCTAGATAGGCCTAGAAAATGCCTACAGAAGAACATTGAACTTATCAGTGTAATGTGGGCGGCTCTAATTGAGTTACACACTCCATTCCCTCTCCATCCTTTGTAAATGGTCTGATGGTGGAATTCAGGTGAGGCTATTTGTCGTGCTGAAAGCCCAAACAAAGGAGGAAGTTAAGAACCAGCTGAGCAAGTAGAATACATGGAGTGAATTAAAATTATATACAGAAACCCAGACAACCTTTAAAAAAATACAGTACATAGAATAGTCACATATAATATGTTAATATAACATTAAATTTTTTTGTTATGGCAGTGTCCCTTTAAAAATACAATAAAAAAAAAAATACAATCTCTAGTGGTCAACAAATGTTTAAAAAAAAACAATTAACATAAAAATAATGTTTATGAAATAAATGTCACATTGTGATAAAAATAAAAACAGTCTGCAATCTAAAAAGCTCAATTGCATCTACAGAAGGCCTACTATCCCTTACAACCAGTGGT
The DNA here is from genome assembly GCF_905171765.1 of Bufo bufo. NCBI lineage: Eukaryota > Metazoa > Chordata > Amphibia > Anura > Bufonidae > Bufo > Bufo bufo. The sequence continues at coordinate 370,378,841 of NC_053390.1, read as the reverse complement.
TGTAAAATGGGAAGGCAAGGAGGGTTTCAATTTTAATAATGTATATTGATTGTGAATTTGCTGGTCAATTGTAAAATGTTCAAAAATGGAACCAGTTGTATACAGAAAACAGATTTGAGTGCATAATCACAAATCCAGGATTACTCCTTGAACGTACAGTAGCTAACATAGTTATTGTTGTCCCTTCCCAAACTACTACTACATACTTCATCTTCTAAATTAAACTTAGCAAACTTGATGTGAGATCCAAATACGCCTTCTCCTAATCTTATGGATTAAGTTGTGGTGTGCAAAACAAGTGATTTGTGTTACTTAGGGACTGTGAGAACTGTGAGGAAAAAATGTTTGTATGTTTATATGGACAGTCGTATGAAGACCACGCTGAAGACCTTAAAAATATTTATTGTTAAGAATCTAAGGAGAACATAAAATACACTTTGGAGGTAAAGGTATTGTTATGGAAGAAAATGTGAAAGCAAAGGTGAGAAAGATATAAAGAAACACTTGACTGAGGAACTTGGGAGAGGTTATGCAACCAACTTGAGACAGGGAGTTATTTCTCTACACAGTCAGTGCAGACTAGATCCATGTGGCTGTTGCCTGGGTGATGGCTGGGGATTATATGGAATGCCTGAAAACCATATCCTTCTCTTAGGCTCATAAAATGAAGCAGAAGGGGGTGGTTGGCTTTTCTCTATGTTTCTCCTCTTTTTTTTCTCTTTAGAAGATTAGACAGGCTGGTTGCTGTAGCAACTACACAGAGGAGGTCTCTGGCACACCTGCACCTCAAACAGAGATCCCCTCCAAATCCAGACCTGCAGGCAAAATTTGCTGTGGGAAAATGCAGAATAAACAAGGAATGGAGAGAAATATCCACAATGATAGAAAGAGGAGATGCAGAGAGATATATGACCATTCATTTCTTAAAACCATTAGAAGTCTTTAAAGCACAGATTATGTGCCATCAGTATAAATTCAAGAACAAGGTTTCTTATTACTTGCTTCCTCTAGCCACAAAGTTCCTAAAGAATGGATATTGAATATCTATTGGATGATATGTAAATATGACGTCTAAAACACAAAAACATTACTCTTACAGAGAACAGTTGCACAAAATGACATTTGATCCTCCTAGATGAAAAGGTTGAAAAGAATTGAAACCGAGGAGGTCTTAAAGGCAAATATACTGATCTGGAATGCCTTGGCAGGCCTCCAGGTCCCACTAATGAAGCAGTCAGTCAGTTGTAAGCAGTGTCCTTGCTTCACCTCTTCTGCTCCCCTCCTCATTTTCTCTCCCAAACAATATGCTTTCTGACGTGAGTCTCTCATGGTGATCTTTCACATGACAGCTGTGGCCATGCTGACCCCATATCATAAAACAGCTGTGTTTTCATAACAACAGGAAAACTGGTCACAAGCGTTCTAGAACTGCCGTAACCAACCATTCTTCATGCCTTGTCTACTGTGCTGGCATCTACAGTGCATTCAGAAAGTCTTCAGATCCTTTCGCTTTTTCACAATTGGTGTGTTGCGGCCTTGTGCTAAAATTAAGAAAATCACGTTTCAACCCCCCATAATGAGAAAGTGAAAACTGAATTTTAGAAATGTTTGCAAATGTATTTAAAAGGGAAAAAAATGGATTAAAAATGCTATGAGATTTAAATTTTAGATCCCATTTTTCTAGATCATCGTTGAATCAGTTGATTGGACATGATTTGGAAAGACGTACCCCTGTCTATGCAATTTCTCACATCTCACGATGCATATCAAAACCAAGCCATAAGGATGAAAGGACTGCCTCTAGAGCTCAGAGATAGGATGGTCTTGAGGCACAAATCTGGAGAACAGAAGAATTCTGCTGCACTGACATTTCCCTAGAGCCCAGTGGCCTCCATAATTCTTGAATGGAAGAAGTTTGGTACAATCAAAACACTTCCTAGAGCTGTCCGTCCTACCAAACACAGTAATTGGGGGAGAAGGGCCTTGGTAAGAGAGGTGACCAAAATCAAATGGAGACTGAGCTGCAAAGATCCTCTGTGCAGATGGTAGACACTTGCAGAAGGTTGAGTATCACTGCAGCACTCCACCAATCTGGGCTTTATGGCAGAGTGGTCATAAAGAAGCTTCTCCTCAGTAAAATACACATAAAAGCCTGTCTGGAAGTTGCAAAACAAAAGCACCTAAAAGACTCTTAAACTGTGAGAACCAAGATTCTTTGGTTTGATAAAACCAAGAATGAACTTTTTGGCCTTAATTCTAAGTGTCATGTATGGAGAAAACCAATAGGGCTTAGCTGATTCCAGGCCACGTGACACAGTAATGACGTCACTGGCCTGTATGAACCAGCGAGAAGGTTGTGGTGCTACTATGAGTGCAGCTGTCTTCTCAAACAGCTGATCAGCAGGGATCCCTGCCGATCAGATTCTACCCAAAGGATAGATCATCAGTAAGAAAAAGGTAAAAGGATAGTTGAAAGAATAGAGAATTGCGCCAGTGATCCATTATTGCAAAAGACGCTATAGTTATCCATGTTAAGTACAGTGTTTTCTGACAAACTGCTGCTGCTTTGAGTTAATTGGGAAACCCATTTGGCAATAATTATAGCTTGCAGTATGTTGAATATATTATTAGAGGGTTTTGTCAGTCAACACAATTTTCAAAAAGAATATTATGTATTTAGTTGTTTTATCAAAATTTTTCCAGCGCTGGGTAACACATTTGATAGTTGGTACATTAATTTTAACCCCTTAGTGTCAACGCACATTTTTTTAAAATTGCATTCCAAGAGCTATAACTTTTTTGTACAATGTACTTGTATGAGGTTTTATTTATTGCAGGACAAGTTATAGTTTTTAATGCACCATTTTAAGTACATGTAAGGATTGATTAAAGCAAGCTGTTTAGCTAAAACCTCCTTTGTTTACGTCAATAAAAAAGCGTATTAGTGGTCACTTACTACTTTTTGAATACTGTCCCAATAAATGTTTCATTTGCTGTATAATGGTATTTTGAAGCTCCTTTCTTCTTTTTTTGTTTTGTTTTATCATCATATGTACCCTGCAGTGGGACAACTTTATTTTGATAGGGGGAGGATGCTTGCCATCTAGTGGGGAAACTCCATAATCGAAAGAGAAAGAATATTAACCACAAAGCAAATCAATATTATTAGTGAATTATGTGACTGTCACTTTGCATAAGTGACCTTTTTTATATTTCATTTAATTAACACTAGATAAATCATTGATAATATTATCTTCTGTTTATTTAGGTATTAATATGTAAGTGATCATGAAGATTTATTTATTTTTTAAAATATATGGGTATGGGTTCCTGAAATACATTTTCAAATATATCACATTATATTACGTTAAAGGTCTACTTTTGTATAACTCATAAAAATATTAAAATTTTCCCTGAATGCATCTACATAAAATGCTGAGTAACATGCATTGTAATTGCATATCTTTTATTGACCAGTGGAGTACCTACCATGGAGGCAGGCCAGGCATCTGCTATGGGGTCTGGATGGGAGAGGTGCCTGGCACTGAACTTCCTCCATTCCTGACTAAAATCTGCAGCATTTTAAAGTAGTCTCCATTAGGGAAAGCTCAGTTCATAGAGATTTTTACAGTTTACATTTAAGGGGTTGTGTCACTTCAGCAAGGGGCATTTATTATGTAGAGAAAGTTAATACAACTGGTAACTGACTTGTACTCTGTGTAATCCTGTGTGTACCATACCACCTGTATTTGTAACCTCAGACCACTGTATATATTCTCTGTGTATAGTGTTATATCTAGTGTGCCCTTACGGCGATTAAATATACAATTTAATCTTGTGCTGTCTTGTATCTCGATCACGAATCCCCACGTCCGTGTTTTGGCCTAGTTTCTCACCCTATATAATCCCGTTAGCGGACCGGGCTTATATCAGACGAGAAGCTGGTGACAGATTACCCAGGCTGAGACAGCGCTGTGAAAAGGCTCTCTTGGCTTATTGCCTCTCTGGGCCCGTGTGGACAGGAGGTATCTGTGTAAACGGTACCAAGCTGGCCTTACCCGCTCCTCCAGGAGGGTGTAACGTCATGTCTTGGTATCCAGGGACCATACCGCGTCTTGTGAGCTCGACTTAGTTGATGTCAAGCGGGCACGAGGGGTGGTATTCATCACAACCCCGTTAAGTTCAAGGGTAATTGTTTTTAATTCCTTTTCATTCATCTCCATCTAATGGTGACTGCAGACATCCAGCTTTATCATATACTATATGAAGGGAATCAAAAGATTTAGAGCTGTATTTTCAGTCAGCCCTAAATCCTCTCATTTCCTCCATTTAGTATATCATAAAAATGGATGTCTTTAACTCTAGCAGTTACTGGGGGCGATGCATTCAGCCATTTGTTTTGCCAGTACCAGCTCTTTACATGCTAATTAGTGCTGAGCGAGCGAGCTTCGCATAATTCATCCGAAGACGCTTTCTTCAAAACCTCTGAATAATACTGTACGGAGATCCGTCTCCGCAAAGTATTAGAATGTATGAGCTCAGTTGAGCCGAAGTAAGTTATTTGTAACTTTCTAGAATTACTTTGGTATTAGTTTTTTAAAGTCGAAAACCACTTTAAAAGTTAAAACCAAACTCGGCATCAGTTCCGACTAGTACTTTGGAACTGAAGCCGAGTTCAGTTTCAAGTTTTAAAGTGGTTTTCCACTTGAAAAATCAACTACCGAAGTTATTCAACAAAGTCACACACGACTTCGCAAATTACTTACTTCGGCTCATTGGATGAAGCATCTAAAGCTCGCTTCGCTGAACACTAATGCCAATGCATGGCCAGGTGGATTCTTCTACAGTAAGAGGAAGTCTGTGTTAATAGGGAGAATCCTTAGTGGGGTACCTTATTACCCTACTGCATTAATAGAACATATGGGAAGACGTTTCTGTTACAATACCAACCCGTGCCAAGCGCTGTCCTGCTCCCTCAGGATCTGCTTACCTTAGCTACTCACTCGCGGCAGTCCTGGCTACTGGCGTCAGTATGATCTCTTCAGGCCATGCCATGCACTTCTCTCTGAAGACCTCCAGGCCTGTCTATAGGGTGGACGTGTGCTTTCTGGCTCTTAAAGAGCCAGTGTGCACACCCTATTTGCTTCCCCAGGTGGAAAGTACTTGAGCTTTAGGTTCCCAGTTTGATAGTGTTTCAGTTAAGGTATGCTTATCTGTTTGTCTGCCTGTATACTGACCTTCTGCCTGTTCATCGACTGATCGTCTATGGCCTGCCTTTACTGTGGCCTGACTACCGTATTAAACCATTGCTTCCTGCTCTGATTTCAGACTAGTTTCATGAATAAACACACACTCTGCCTGTCCTGACCTCAGTCTGTTTCAGACTATCAAGACCCTTATGGGTCAGCTGCCAATTATACTGAGACTATTCCAGGAGGTAGCGGCCTGGCAGGTTCCCTGCAGTGGTACAGATACCTGTATAGGGGTTAAAGGGTGAGTACCAGGGGATCGCAAAGACAACCTTCTTTAGGTTTAGCCCAAAGCCAAACTGGTTAGTTGGCACAGTGGTCAACACCCACTACTAATTACAGTTGCTTGCTTGGACAACCCCTTTAATGAGCAGTGCATATAATTTCTCTATGTTTGTGCAGTACCTGCACAAGCTGGGAAATGAATGTACATATAACAAGTTAATGCTTGAATTCCCTTACCTTCACAGCTTCTCTGCCTGTAGGGTCATGTTTATAAAATGCGTAAGTAAGTTGCAGGCCCTGAAATCTTCTCTAAAGAGTTAAGCTGAAATACAAGTACTGTATATTACAATAGGACCAGCAAAGTTTCTCTACTCATTAAGACATCAGTAAACTTACGGTATATCATTTTAAGGGTCGCTTGTTAATTATAATCACTCCACCCCATTATTTCTAGTGTTATGTAAAAAGAAATAAACAAATGTGCCTAAAGAACTAAATTTGTCACATTATCCCAAAAGATAACCCACTGCTAATACCAAATCTATGTCTAAACATGTATTCATTCCACTAAGTGGTGATGAATTTGCTTATTCTATTGTAAATGAGTCAGTTCTTCTAAGCAGAACCATATTGCCACTAATTCATGCATCTATTAGAACACGTAAAGCTCAGATAAGAGAATGTTTTATTAACAGAGCTTGAAACATTTCCTTGGTTTTTATATCAAGGAAAATAGTTGGCTTTCTCTGCTGTTTTCTTGATGGTTAAATGGAAAATCTTAGCTACGCTACTCACGGACTGTGTTTTGCCTTCAGCACACTCCTTCTTAACTATGAGCTATAGATATATTTTGGAATAAAGTTGCAGGCGAACTGATATATCATTGTAAATTGCTTTTATTTTCTTCATTACAACTGAAAGCACACAAATGTACTGTTTTATTACATAGATATAGGGGGTAGAGATGTCGCGAACATAAAATTTTCCGTTCGCGAACGGCAAAGGCGAATTTCCACAAATGTTCGCGAACGGGTGAACCAGGTGAACCGCTATAGACTTCAATAGGCAGGCGAATTTTAAAACCCACAGGGACTCTTTCTGGCCACAATAGTGATGGAAAAGTTGTTTCAAGGGGACTAACACATGGACTGTGGCATGCCGGAGGGGGATCCATGGCAAAACTCCCATGGAAAATTACGTAGTTGACGCAATGTTTTAATCCATAAAGGGCATAAATCACCTAACATTCCTAAATTGTTTGGAATAACGTGCTTTAAAACATACAGTGTGTGTATACGATCAGGTATGATGTTGTATCGATCAGGTAGTGTAAGGGTTACGCCCGCTTCACAGTGACAGACCAAACTCTGACAGACCAAACTCCCCGTTTAACGCACCGCAAACAACCGCAACAGTCCATTTGCACAACCGCAAACTCCCCATTTGCACAAGGTTGGATACCAAGCTAGCCATGTCCCGTTCCTTGTCCTCACTGACGTCATTGAAGGTCTCTTCCTCCACCCAGCCATGCACCAAGAGTCCCCGAAAGGTGACAACAAGCCCCCTGGGACGCCTGCTGTGGTTGGTCTTCCACCTCCTCAAAGCCACGTTCCTCCTCTGACTCCTCTTCTTCAGACTCCTCTCTCTGCGTTAACGCAGGTCCAGCAATCGACGATGACAAGGCTGCTTCTGGTGGTGATGGTGACCACAACTCTTCCTCTTCATGCTCATCTACGGCCTGATCCAGCACTCTTTGCAGGGCACGCTCCAGAAAAAACGTATATGGGATGAGGTCGATGATGTTGCCTTGGGTTTGACTGACCAGGTTTGTCACCTCCGCAAAAGGACGCATGAGCCTACAGCCATTGTGCATGAGCGTTCAGTAACACGGCCAAAAAATACCCAGCTCCGCAGAGGCTGTCCTCTTTTTTTTAAATAAAAGAAATCTGTTCTTACCAGTTTAATCTCTGTTTTGTCCCCTATCAGGGGCCGGTGTATGGAATAGATTTTAGGAACCGGGAGATGGAAAAAGATGGTTGGTCGGTCCTCTTACTTCCAATTTGGGGCACTGTGCGTGCGCCGTGCAATGTACTGTGCCACCCTATATGAGTGGTGTGTTAAGTAGTACTATTCCTATCAGTTTAATCCCTGTTACGTCCCCTATCAGGGGCCGGTGTATGGAATAGATTTTAGGTACCGGGAGATGGAAAAAGATGGTTGGTCGGTCCTCTTACTTCCAATTTGGGGCACTGCGCGTGCGCCGTGCAATGTACTGTGCCACCCTATATGAGTGGTGTGTTAAGTAGTACTATTCCTATCAGTTTAATCCCTGTTACGTCCCCTATCAGGAGCCGGTGTATGGAATAGATTTTAGGAACCGGGAGATGGAAAAAGATGGTTGGTCCGTCCTCTTACTTCCAATTTGGGGCACTGTGCGTGCGCCGTGCAATGTACTGTGCCACCCTATATGAGTGGTGTGTTAAGTAGTACTATTCCTATCAGTTTAATCCCTGTTACGTCCCCTATCAGGGGCCGGTGTATGGAATAGATTTTAGGAACCGGGAGATGGAAAAAGATGGTTGGTCGGTCCTCTTACTTCCAATTTGGGGCACTGCGCTGTGCGCCGTGCAATGTACTGTGCCACCCTATATGAGTGGTGTGTTAAGTAGTACTATTCCTATCAGTTTAATCCCTGTTACGTCCCCTATCAGGGGCCGGTGTATGGAATAGATTTTAGGAACCGGGAGATGGAAAAAGATGGTTGGTCGGTCCTCTTACTTCCAATTTGGGGCACTGCGCGTGCGCCGTGCAATGTACTGTGCCACCCTATATGAGTGGTGTGTTAAGTAGTACTATTCCTATCAGTTTAATCCCTGTTACGTCCCCTATCAGGAGCCGGTGTATGGAATAGATTTTAGGAACCGGGAGATGGAAAAAGATGGTTGGTCCGTCCTCTTACTTCCAATTTGGGGCACTGTGCGTGCGCCGTGCAATGTACTGTGCCACCCTATATGAGTGGTGTGTTAAGTAGTACTATTCCTATCAGTTTAATCCCTGTTACGTCCCCTATCAGGGGCCGGTGTATGGAATAGATTTTAGGAACCGGGAGATGGAAAAAGATGGTTGGTCGGTCCTCTTACTTCCAATTTGGGGCACTGCGCGTGCGCCGTGCAATGTACTGTGCCACCCTATATGAGTGGTGTGTTAAGTAGTACTATTCCTATCAGTTTAATCCCTGTTACGTCCCCTATCAGGAGCCGGTGTATGGAATAGATTTTAGGAACCGGGAGATGGAAAAAGATGGTTGGTCCGTCCTCTTACTTCCAATTTGGGGCACTGCGCGTGCGCCGTGCAGTGTACTGTGCCACCCTATATGAGTGGTGTGTTAAGTAGTACTATTCTTATCAGTTTAATCCCTGTTACGTCCCCTATCAAGGGAAGTGTATCGAATAGATTTTAGACAACCGCAAAGAGTTGTCAATAGTTGACACACTCATGACATAAATGTAGGGATGAGCGAACCCGAACTGTATAGTTCGGGTTTGTACCGAATTTTGGGTTGTCCGTGACACGGACCCGAACCCGAACATTTTCGTAAAAGTCCGGGTTCGGGTTCGGTGTTCGGCGCTTTCTTGGCGCTTTTTGAAAGGCTGCAAAGCAGCCAATCAACAAGCGTCATACTACTTGGCCCAAGAGGCCATCACAGCCATGCCTACTATTGGCATGGCTGTGATTGGCCAGTGCACCATGTGATCCAGCCTCTATTTAAGTCACGTAGCGCCGCACGTCACTCTGCTATGATCAGTATAGGGAGAGGTTGCAGCTGCGACATTAGGGCGAGATTAGGCAGATTAACTCCTCCAAAAGACTTCATTCTGTGATCGATCTGCAGCTGTGGATCATTGAAGTGCTATTATTGACTTGCTCACTTTTTTGAGGCTGCCCAGAGCGTTTTTAGATCACTTTTTTTCTGGGGTGATCGGCGGCCATTTGTGACTTGTGGTGCTCCAGCACGAGCTATCACCAAGTGTATTTAACCATCGATAGTGTGGTTATTTTGTGCTATATCCTACATCAGCTGCAGGCTGAGCCTGTGTCACCGAAGTGCATTTAACCATCAACAGTCTGGTTATTTTTTGGCCATATACTACATCAGCTGCAGGCTGAGCCTGTGTCACCCAAGTGCATTTAACCATCAACAGTCTGATTATTTTTTTGGCCATATACTACATCAGCTGCAGGCTGAGCCTGTGTCACCCAAGTGCATTTAACCATCAACAGTGTGGTTATTTTTTGGCCATATATTACATCAGGGGCAAGTTGAGCCTGTCACCCAGCGCCTAAAAAATAGACCTGACATTTCTATTCAACCAAATCTGCACAGTTTTAGCTGGTCAAGTTATTTGTAGCGACGGTAAAGCAGACTTTTTGTTCTGGGTTGAAAAAGCATTCCCAAATTTGCCATTCTGAAAATAACTAGTTTGTGGTATTTGAGGCCTACTTGAAATCTATCCCAAAAAGAAAATCTTACATTGAAGGTATTGATAGTGTCATTCAGAAAAACCTAAGACACACGCTAGCGTGCTGATAGAAGTGTCATTCTGTGATTAAACCTATAACTGTCACACAGCGGGAAAAAAAACAGGTCTCACATCTCTATTCAACCAAATCTGCACAGTTTTAGCTGGTCAAGTTATTTGTAGTGACCGTAAAAGCAGACTTTTTGTTCTGGGTTGAAAAAGCATTCCCAAATTTGCCATTCTGAAAATAACTAGTTTGTGGTATTTGAGGCCTACTTGAAATCTATCCCAAAAAGAAAATATTCCATTGAAGGTATTGATAGTGTCATTCAGAAAAACCTAAGAAACACGCTAGCGTGCTGATAGAAGTGTCATTCTGTGATTAAACCTATAACTGTCACACAGCGCAAAAAAAAAACAGGTCTCACATCTCTATTCAACCAAATCTGCACAGTTTTAGCTGGTCAAGTTATTTGTAGTGACCGTAAAAGCAGACTTTTTGTTCTGGGTTGAAAAAGCATTCCCAAATTTGCCATTCTGAAAATAACTAGTTTGTGGTATTTGAGGCCTACTTGAAATCTATCCCAAAAAGAAAATCTTACATTGAAGGTATTGATAGTGTCATTCAGAAAAACCTAAGACACATGCTAGCGTGCTGATAGAAGTGTCATTCTGTGATTAAACCTATAACTGTCACACAGCGCAAAAAAAAACAGGTCTCACATCTCTATTCAACCAAATCTGCACAGTTTTAGCTGGTCAAGTTATTTGTAGTGACCGTAAAAGCAAACTTTTTGTTCTGGGTTGAAAAAGCATTCCCAAATTTGCCATTCTGAAAATAACTAGTTTGTTGTATTTGAGGCCTACTTGAAATCTATCCCAAAAAGAAAATCTTACATTGAAGGTATTGATAGTGTCATTCAGAAAAACCTAAGACACACGCTAGCGTGCTGATAGAAGTGTCATTCTGTGATTAAACCTAAAACTGTCACACAGCGCAAAAAAAAACAGGTCTCACATCTCTATTCAACCAAATCTGCACAGTTTTAGCTGGTCAAGTTATTTGTAGTGACCGTAAAAGCAGACTTTTTGTTCTGGGTTGAAAAAGCATTCCCAAATTTGCCATTCTCAAAATTGTGGTGAACGGGAACAATGAGGAAAACATCTAATAAGGGACGCGGACGTGGACATGGTCGTGGTGGTGTTAGTGGACCCTCTGGTGGTGGGAGAGGACGTGGCCGTTCTGCCACAGCCACACGTCCTAGTGAACCAACTACCTCAGGTCCCAGTAGCCAGCAGAATTTACAGCGATATTTGGTGGGGCCCAATGCCGTTCTAAGGATGGTAAGGCCTGAGCAGGTACAGGCATTAGTCAATTGGGTGGCCGACAGTGGATCCAGCACGTTCACATTATCTCCCACCCAGTCTTCTGCAGAAAGCGCACAGATGGCGCATGAAAACCAAGCCCATCAGTCTGTCACATCACCCCCATGCATATCAGGGAAACTGTCTGAGCCTTAAGTTATGCAGCAGTCTCTTATGCTGTTTGAAGACTCTGCTGCCAGGGTTTCCCAAGGGCATCCACCTAGCCCTTCCCCAGGGGTGGAAGAGATAGAATGCACTAACGCACAACCACTTATTTTTCCTGATGATGAGGACATGGGAATACCACCTCAGCACGTCTCTGATGATGACGAAACACAGGTGCCAACTGCTGCGTCTTTCTGCAGTGTGCAGACTGAACAGGAGGTCAGGGATCAAGACTGGGTGGAAGACGATGCAGGGGACGATGAGGTCCTAGACCCCACATGGAATGAAGGTCGTGCCACTGACTTTCACAGTTCGGAGGAAGAGGCAGTGGTGAGACCGAGCCAACAGCGTAGCAAAAGAGGGAGCAGTGGGCAAAATCAGAACAACCCGCGCCAAGAGACTCTGCCTGCTACTGACCGCCGCCATCTGGGACCGAGCACCCCAAAGGCAGCTTCAAGGAGTTCCCTGGCATGGCACTTCTTCAAACAATGTGCTGACGACAAGACCCGAGTGGTTTGCACGCTGTGCCATCAGAGCCTGAAGCGAGGCATTAACGTTCTAAACCTTAGCACAACCTGCATGACCAGGCACCTGCATGCAAAGCATGAACTGCAGTGGAGTGAACACCTTAAAAACAAGGAAGTCACTCAGGCTCCCCCTGCTACCTCTTCTGCTGCTGCCGCCTCGGCCTCTTCTGCTGCTGCTGCCGCCGCCTCGGCCTTTTCCTCCGCCTCTGGAAGAACGTTGGCACCTGCCGCCCAGCAAACATGGGATGTACCACCAACACCACCACCTGCGTCACCAAGCATCTCAACCATGTCACACGGCAGTGTTCAGCTCTCCATCTCACAAACATTTGAGAGAAAGCGTAAATTCTCACCTAGCCACCCTCGATCCCTGGCCCTGAATGCCAGCATTTCTAAACTACTGGCCTATGAAATGCTGTCATTTAGGCTGGTGGACACACACAGCTTCAAACAGCTCATGTCACTTGCTGTCCCACAGTATGTAGTTCCCAGCTGCCACTACTTCTCCAAGAGAGCCGTGCCTTCCCTGCACAACCAAGTGTCCGATAAAATCAAGTGTGCACTGCGCAACGCCATCTGTGGCAAGGTCCACCTAACCACAGATACGTGGACCAGTAAGCACGGCCAGGGACGCTATATCTCCCTAACTGCACACTGGGTAAATGTAGTGGCGGCTGGGCCCCAGGCGGAGAGCTATTTGGCGCACGTCCTTCCGCCGCCAAGGATCGCAGGGCAACATTCTTTGCCTCCTGTCTCCTCCTCCTCCTCCTACTCAGCTTCCTCCTCCTCTTCTTCCACCTGCTCATCCAGTCAGCCACACACCTTCACCACCAACTTCAGCACAGCACGGGGTAAACGTCAGCAGGCCATTCTGAAACTCATATGTTTGGGGGACAGGCCCCACACCGCACAGGAGTTGTGGCGGGGTATAGAACAACAGACCGACGAGTGGTTGCTGCCGGTGAGCCTCAAGCCCGGCCTGGTGGTGTGCGATAATGGGCGAAATCTCGTTGCAGCTCTGGGACTAGCCGGTTTGACGCACATCCCTTGCCTGGCGCATGTGCTGAATTTGGTGGTGCAGAAGTTCATTCGCAACTACCCCGACATGTCAGAGCTGCTGCATAAAGTGCGGGCTGCCTGTTCGCGCTTCCGGCGTTCACACCCTGCCGCTGCTCGCCTGTCTGCGCTACAGCGTAACTTCGGCCTTCCCGCTCACCGCCTCATATGCGACGTGCCCACCAGGTGGAACTCCACCTTGCATATGCTGGACAGACTGTGCGAGCAGCAGCAGGCCATAGTGGAGTTTCAGCTGCAGCACGCACGGGTCAGTCGCACTGCGGAACAGCACCACTTCACCACCAATGACTGGGCCTCCATGCGAGACCTGTGTGCCCTGTTGCGCTGTTTCGAGTACTCCACCAACATGGCCAGTGGCGATGACGCCGTTATCAGCGTTACAATACCACTTCTATGTCTCCTTGAGAAAACACTTAGGGCGATGATGGAAGAGGAGGTGGCCCAGGAGGAAGAGGAGGAAGAGGGGTCATTTTTAGCACTTTCAGGCCAGTCTCTTCGAAGTGACTCAGAGGGAGGTTTTTTGCAACACCAGAGGCCAGGTACAAATGTGGCCAGACAGGGCCCACTACTGGAGGACGAGGAGGACGAGGATGAGGAGGAGGTGGAGGAGGATGAGGATGAAGCATGTTCACAGCGGGGTGGCACCCAAAGCAGCTCGGGCCCATCACTGGTGCGTGGCTGGGGGCAAACACAGGACGATGACGATACGCCTCCCACAGAGGACAGCTTGTCCTTACCTCTGGGCAGCCTGGCACACATGAGCGACTACATGCTGCAGTGCCTGCGCAACGACAGCAGAGTTGCCCACATTTTAACGTGTGCGGACTACTGGGTTTCCACCCTGCTGGATCCCCGGTACAAAGACAATGTGCCCACCTTACTTCCTACACTGGAGCGTGATAGGAAGATGCGCGAGTACAAGCGCACGTTGGTAGACGCGCTACTGAGAGCATTCCCAAATGTCACAGGGGAACCAGTGGAAGCCCAAGGCGAAGGCAGAGGAGGAGCAAGAGGTCGCCAACGCAGCTGTGTCACGCCCAGCTCCTCTGAGGGCAGGGTTAGCATGGCAGAGATGTGGAAAAGTTTTGTCAACACGCCACAGCTAAGTGCACCACCACCTGATACGGAACGTGTTAGCAGGAGGCAACATTTCACTAACATGGTGGAACAGTACCTGTGCACACCCCTCCACGTACTGACTGATGGTTCGGCCCCATTCAACTTCTGGGTCTCCAAATTTTCCACGTGGCCAGAGCTAGCCTTTTATGCCTTGGAGGTGCTGGCCTGTCTACAGCCAATGTGGACAAGCTGACGTTCATAAAAATGAACCAGGCATGGATCCCACAGGACCTGTCCATCCCTTGTGCAGATTAGATATTAACTACCTCCCCTTAACAATATATTATTCTACTCCAGGGCACTTCCTCATTCAATACTATTTTTAATTTCATTTTACCATTATATTGCGGGGCAACCCAAAGTTGAATGAACCTCTCCTCTGTCTGGGTGCCGGGGCCTAAATGTGTGACAGTGGCCTGTTCCAGTGGTGGGTGACGTGAAGCCTGATTCTCTGCTATGACATGAATACAGATTCTGCGCTGACATAAGGCCAGATTCTCTGTTACGGGACCTCTCTCCTCTGCCTGGGTGCCTGGGCCTAAATGTGTGACAGTGGCCTGTTCCAGTGGTGGGTGACGTGAAGCTTGATTCTCTGCTATGACATGAATACAGATTCTGCGCTGACATAAGGCCAGATTCTCTGTTACGGGACCGCTCTCATCTGTCTGGGTGCCTGGGCCTAAATGTGTGACAGTGGCCTGTTCCAGTGAAGGGTGACGTGAAGCCTGATTCTCTGCTATGACATGAAGACAGATTCTGCGCTGACATAAGGCCAGATTCTCTGTTACGGGACCGCTCTCCTCTGTCTGGGTGCCTGGGCCTAAATGTGTGACAGTGGCCTGTTCCAGTGGTGGGTGACGTGAAGCCTGATTCTCTGCTATGACATGAATACAGATTCTGCGCTGACATAAAGCCAGATTCTCTGTTACGGGACCTCTCTCCTCTGCCTGGGTGCCTGGGCCTAAATGTGTGACAGTGGCCTGTTCCAGTGGTGGGTGACGTGAAGCCTGATTCTCTGCTATGACATGAATACAGATTCTGCGCTGACATAAGGCCAGATTCTCTGTTACGGGACCGCTCTCCTCTGTCTGGGTGCCTGGGCCTAAATGTGTGACAGTGGCCTGTTCCAGTGGTGGGTGACGTGAAGCCTGATTCTCTGCTATGACATGAAGACAGATTCTGCGCTGACATAAGGCCAGATTCTCTGTTACGGGACCTCTCTCCTCTGCCTGGGTGCCTGGGCCTAATGTGTGACAGTGGCCTGTTCCAGTGAAGGGTGACGTGAAGCCTGATTCTCTGCTATGACATGAAGACAGATTCTGCACTGACATAAGGCCAGATTCTCTGTTACGGGACCGCTCTCCTCTGTCTGGGTGCCTGGGCCTAAATGTGTGACAGTGGCCTGTTCCAGTGGTGGGTGACGTGAAGCCTGATTCTCTGCTATGACATGAAGACAGATTCTGCGCTGACATAAGGCCAGATTCTCTGTTACGGGACCTCTCTCCTCTGCCTGGGTGCCTGGGCCTAAATGTGTGACAGTGGCCTGTTCCAGTGAAGGGTGACGTGAAGCCTGATTCTCTGCTATGACATGAAGACAGATTCTGCGCTGACATAAGGCCAGATTCTCTGTTACGGACCGCTCTCCTCTGTCTGGGTGCCGGGGCCTAAATGTGTGACAGTGGCCTGTTCCAGTGGTGGGTGACGTGAAGCCAGATTCTCTGCTATGGGACCTCTGTCCAATTGATATTGGTTCATTTTTATTTTTTTTATTTTAATTTTAATTCATTTCCCTATCCACATTTGTTTGCAGGGGATTTACCTACATGTTGCTGCCTTTTGCAGCCCTCTAGCTCTTTCCTGGGCTGTTTTACAGCCTTTTTAGTGCATAAAAGTTCGGGTCCCCATTGACTTCAATGGGGTTCGGGACGAAGTTCGGTTCGGGTTCGGATCCCGAACCCGAACATTTACGGGAAGTTCGGCCGAACTTCTCGAACCCGAACATCCAGGTGTTCGCTCAACTCTACATAAATGTTATTCCTCTATGCGTTAATCTTGGTGTAGTGATGACTGTGCTCGTGCGCACGTTTGGGAGATTGCAGGCGATGGCGGTTTTTCAAAGTCTATGGTTGTGCTGAGGTAGTTCAGTGACAGTTAAGTGCCCCAGAAAACAATGATTCTGCAGTGTGGGCCCATTGTTGGCCTAGTAGGCTTTATTGATCACCTTAGATGATCACAGCCACAGTGCAGCACCAGAGGCCAGAAAAATTAGGCATGTACACATGCCTGAAAAATTAGGTATTGTTGCAGCCGCTGGAGCCGTAAAAATTGATGTTTTCCAGGCAGAAAGTGCACTAAAACATTGCGGCTTGACCCCTAGTTGGTGGCGGAGAAGTCACGCAAGTCACCCGGCATGCAGAGATTAAATGCAGCAGCGTGTGGACCATTTTTAGCCCAAGGCATTTCATCAGGCCTTTTTTAGTCAAATGCATCCCCCACTGTCAGTCCCTTTGGGATCCATGCCTCATTCATCTTAATAAAGGTGAGGTAATCTAGACTTTTTTGACCTAGGCGACTTCTCTTCTCAGTGACAATACCTCCTGCTGCGCTGAAGGTCCTTTCTGACAGGACGCTTGAAGCGGGGCAGGCCAGAAGTTCTATCGCAAATTGGGATAGCTCAGGCCACAGGTCAAGCCTGCACACCCAGTAGTCAAGGGGTTTATCGCTCCTCAGAGTGTTGATATCTGCAGTTAAGGCGAGGTAGTCTGCTACCTGTCGGTCGAGTCGTTCTCTGAGGGTGGACCCCGAAGGGCTGTGGCGATGCGTAGGACTTAAAAAGCTCTGCATGTCCTCCAACAACAACACGTCTGTAAAGCGTCCTGTCCTTGAGGAGGATTACTTTCACCTCTTCCCCTGTTAGATTCCCGTTGTGCTGTGACATCACCCTTATACGCTGTATAAAGCATACTTTTTAACTTGTTTTGTAACTGCTGCATCCTTTCCGACTTCCGGTAATTCGGTAACATTTCAGCCACTTTCTGCTTATACCAGGGGTCTAGTAGCGTGGCCACCCAGTACAGGTCGTTCTCCTTCAGCCTTTTTATACGAGGGTCCCTCAACAGGCATGACAGCATGAAAGACCCCATTTGCACAAGGTTGGATGCCGAGCTACTCATGTCCCGTTCCTCATCCTCACTGATCTCATTGAAGGTCTGTTCTTCCCTCCAGCCACATACAACACCACGGGTACCAGAGAGGTGACAACGAGCACCCTGGGAAGCCTGCTGTGTTTGGTCTTCCTCCTCACCAAAGCCACATTCCTCCTCTGACTCCTCTTACTCAGACTCCTCTTCTAGCGTTGCCGCAGGTCCAGCAAGCGATGATGATAAGGCTGTTTCTGGTGGTGATGGTGACCACAACTCTTCCTCTTCACGCTCATCTATGGCCTGATCCAGCACTCTTCGCAGGGCACGCTTCAGGAAGAAAACAAATGGGATGATGTCGCTGATGGTGCCTTCGGTTTGTCACCTTCTCAAAAGGACGCATGAGCCTACAGGCATTGCGCATGAGCGTCCAGTAACGTGGTGGTGGCAACAACATGCGTTGATTGGCGTGCTGTCTGGCTGACCCAGGGTGCCGATACATGCTATCTGACTGTGCCACTAGCTCCTTGCGACGACCTCCCCTTGCTTCCAACTCGTCTCCTCCTCCTCTCTGTCTCCCCATCTGAACTTTCCCCCTGTTCTTCTTCTCTTCGAGCGGGCACCCACGTGACATCCACGGACACATCGTTATCATCAACCACTTCACTTGTATCTGACAACTCAGCAAAGGAAGCAGCAGCGGGTACAACATCATCATCATCACACCGTACGTCCATGTGTGTAATGCTACCTGACTGAGACATATCCCTGTTATCTACATCCTCTGGCAATAATGGTTGCGCATCACTCATTTCTTCCAACTGATGTGTATATAACTCCTCTGACAGATCAAGTGAAGCAGCTGTGGTGCTAGTGTTGGTGGTGGCGGCGGGCGGGCGAGTGGTAACTTGAGAGGTGCCCGAAGCTGAGCTGGAGGAGGCTGGTGCATCAAGGTTCCGAGCAGAAGCTGTAGAAGATTGGGTGTCCTCAGAACTTTTCGAGTTCAGGGTACGTGGCCTCTGAACACTGGGCATTATTCTAGGGCCAAAGGAAATCACAGCACCACGACCACGATGGCCCCTGCGGGGTGGCCTGCCTCTGCCTGTCATTGTTTTTTTAGATTAGTGGTACTATGCGTGCAAGGTACTGTGCCACCCGATATGAGTGGTGGGCAGTGGGCACAGTACAGTCTGTGGGCCTGACACTCACTGGCAGGCAACTGCAATTATATTACAGAGAAAAAATTAAATGACTTTTTTATCTGCAAGGTACTATGCTACCCGATATGAGTGGTGGGCACTGGCAGTGGGCACAGTACAGTCAGTTTGCCTGACACACACTGGCAGGCAACTGCAATTATATTACAGAGAAAAAATGTAATGACTTTTTTATCTGCAAGGTATTGTGCCACCCGATATGAGTGGTGGACAGTGGGCACAGTACAGTCTGTGTGCCTGACACTCACTGGCAGGCAACTGCAATTATATTACAGAGAAAAAATTAAATTACTTTTTTATCTGCAAGGTACTGTGCCACCCGATATGATTGGTGGGCACTGGCAGTGGGCACAGTACAGTCAGTGGGCATGACACACACTGGCAGGCAACTGCAATTATATTACAGAGAAAAAATGTTTGCCGGCGAATAGTTCTGGACATCTCTAATAGGGGGTTGAAATGTGCTAGATTGCAGTCCCTCAGCAGCATTCCACTGTCTAATTATTGAATCTCCCAGATCATAATGGAAATATTAAAACAACTTTTATTTTATATCCCATAAAATAATGCTGTATACCTGTATTGCCATTTCATTTATGCTGATATATTCATAAAATATGTTTCATGGCATGATCATGCATTGGTACAGCAACATACTATATTTTTCATTAGTATGTCTGAGAATTGAAGGTACCCTGCATTATCATAAATGATTATCAATTCTCTTGGCATGATTTGTACATTATATTATATCATGGAGACCTGCAATACTATAATGAATTATCCTCTTTTTGTTTGTTAACCTGATGAAGGGCTACATATAGCCCAAAACTTTTCCTGAAATTATGTCCGGCTTAATAAAATCATTAATTACTTTGACTTCAACTTTGGAGTACTGTCAATTTTTATATATATGGACAAAATCTAGAGTAAGGAGTTGGGAACCAATCTAGACGAGCACCCTGTGAAAACCAGTGATAGATGAGTGCTGTGATCATTTGAATCTCAACACTAAGTGTATCTTCCACCAAGACCATCTCTGGTGAACCAACATTTTCAATGTCATTCCTTACTCCTAGTCAGCATGACACAAGTGATATTTTCTCATTCTCTGAAGAGGAAGCCAGAACAATCACCTCTATGGTGACGGCGTCCAAAGACTTCTTGTCTATCACAGGCCCAAGAGTGTCTGTGAACACATTGGAAAAATCACTGAAGAAATCCACATCTCTGGAATTACAAACGGTTACTTTAGCCGAATATTATAGAAAGAAAATCATCCCTCGAGCCCTACGGTATAACCTATGCCCCACATTATTTTATGAAGACTCAGATTTCTGCCTTCAGTTTGAAAGAATATTAAATAAAGCATCATTTTATATCATTCTACTTACTATTGAACGCGCTAATAAAAAGATAAAAAAGACTCAAGAAGAAATTTTTCTTCTCAAACAAAATCTGTTTCAGAATTTACACCCAGAAGAAGCTACATCTCTTAAAAGGGACATTGTACAAAAAATTAACTTGTTTAAGCGAAACCTTGAGGACCGAAAAAGATCCAAATTCCAACGGGACTTACAGGATTAAGCGACAAATCAAGTATGCCGAAAACTTACTCAAACTTATCCAACACAAGCCCCCTTACCATCGAGAAGATCCGGGTCCTCAAGTACCAATAGTGATATTGATTTGTTAGGCAGAGATGAGCCGAATATAAGAAGAAGAGGGCGGGGAGGAAACACAAGAGGCAGATCACGGTTCCTTCCTCAACAATCCCCGAATCCAATTGGGATCAGGTCTGCCAACCGCAATTAATTATGAATTAAACAGAAAACCAAGAAGATCCGGGCAATCCGGTAATCAATTTATCAAAGAGAACCCTTTCAGACGAAGAAACCTCAGCCCTAAATCTTGGCTTAGGATTTGTACCAACGAGTTTCACCAACCCCTATCAACTAGACAAGGAGATCTCAAGATTTTTTAGAGCAATTTGACTTAGAGTATTTATTAAAATAGAAAAACCCACTTGGAGCACCCCGACCGAGACATCACCCACATGTTTTGAAGCACATACCCGTACGTGTAAACCTCCAAGTCAATTTACCCCTCCAATAACCCCACACAGGACTTTATGAAAGAACTGAAATTAATCGTTGAACGGGCCTATTGTAACAGGATTATTAATAAGAGGCTGGCGGAAAATCTTCTTCCCATGCATCCACGTGTCCCACTGTTATACACTCTACCAAAAGTTCATAAGAACTGCGAACATCCCCTGAGAAGGCCCATGGTTTCAGGGTGTGATTCTTTGTTTCAACCGGCATCCAGAATGCTGGATTACTTGCTAAGTCCTTATGCCCAGAATGGCAAATCTTGTATTAAAGATACTACGGACTTCTTAACCTGTTGGGGACACATGACGTACCGGTACGTCATGATGTCCTGGTACTTAAGGACACATGCCGTACCGGTACGTCATGTGTATTTCCAATCACCGCCGCGCATCGGGCGGTGATCGGAACTGGGTGCCTGCTGAAATCAATCAGCAGGCACCTTGGGTCAATGCAATAACCCCCCCCCCCCCCCGTATCGGCGATCGTGTTTGAGTGAGCCCATCGAGTCCCCACGCTGCTGTGGCGGGGACTCGATATCTCAGAAGGCAGCCCGAGGCCATGCAGAGGCTGCCCAATGCCTTGCATTGGGAACTGCCTTCTACGGGAGCCGAGGAGATCCAGTCTCAGGCTGGGTCTCCTAGGCA
Organism: Bufo bufo; assembly: GCF_905171765.1. Lineage (NCBI taxonomy): Eukaryota > Metazoa > Chordata > Amphibia > Anura > Bufonidae > Bufo > Bufo bufo. Next base: position 370,357,479 of record NC_053390.1, on the reverse strand, counting down.
ACCTGTTTGTGTACTACTCACTGTAATACAGGAACAGGCAATGCATTACAATAGAGTTGCATTGTAATGCATTGCAGAGGGGATCAGACCCCAAAAAGTGAACATTAGAAATAAAGTAAAGAAAAAAAAGTAAAAAAAAGTGTTTTTAATAAAATTAATAAAGTAATAAAATTATTAAAGTAAAAAAATAAAATAAAATGCCCCTTTCCCCTTGGAATCCCACCAGGAATTCTCTCCAGTTGAACAACAGTTTATTCTTACTATGCTTTCCTTTGTGTTGAAACATAACTACTTTCTTTTTGAGGACCAATTTTTTCTTCAGATATGAGGGCTGTTATGCCGCTCCTACGTTTGCTGTTATGTACAGTATTTGAACCATTTTGAAGAAAAAATGGTTTATACTCCACCGCTATTCAAGGAGAATGTTGTACTATTGGTTTACTATATTGATGATGTGTTTTGTATTTGGCAAGGTTCTCAGAATGACTTACTCGATTTCCATGCATCCATCAACACACAGGTGGACTCCATCTCTCTCTCCCTGGACTCCAGCAAGAAGACAATATCATTCCTAGATGTCCTACTCAAGGAAAAAGAAGGCATTTTAAGTACTGACCTTTACACCAAACCCACAGATAGGAATAGTCTCCTCTGGGTTTGGTCAGGTCCCTCCCTTTGTCACAATTGATGCGAGTGAAACATATCGTATCTAATACGGACAGTGTTGAATCTCGCCTTCTCGATATGTCTAACAAATTCCATAAGAGGGGTTTTCCAACACACATGCTTCATGATTATTCTAACAAAGTCCAAAAATTATCTCGAGATAGCCTTTTATCTCCTAAACCCACTCCCCCTGGGACTTGGATTAAACAGATACCTTGTGTTACTACCTTCTCGCATTTGAGCCATGATGTAAAAAAGATCATTTTTAAACATTAGCATATCCTTAAGAGGAATTTTCTGAATATTTTCCCAACTAGACCTTTAATGTCCTACAAAAGAGCCAGAAATGTTTGGGACATGGTTGTCAAGTCTGATTTAGGTTCTAATAAACTAACGAGTATTCAGCGAACCATCACAAATATCCCATTAAAGGCACCTATCCCTGTCTTACGTGTGCCCAATGTGGCAATATCATGAAAGGCCCATCCTTTACCCACCCATCAACAGGAAAAGTCTTTTACATTAGGGGCCACTTCACATTTTCAGCAGCAATGTGGTATATCTCATTAACCCCTTAAGGACACAGCCTTATTTCACCTTAAGGACCCGGCCATTTTTTGCAAATCTGACCAGTGTCACTTTAAGTGGTGATAACTTTAAAACGCTTTGACTTATCCAGGCCATTCTGAGATTGTTTTTTCGTCACATATTGTACTTCATGACACTGGTAAAATGAAGTCCAAAAAATTTTGCATAAAAAAATACCTAATTTACCAAAAATTTGGAAAAATTAGCAAATATCAAAGTTTCAGTTTCTCTACTTCTGTAATGCATAGTAATACCCCCAAAAATTGTGATGACTTACCATTCCCCATATGTCTACTTCATGTTTGAATTATTTTGGGAATGATATTTTATTTTTGGGGGATGTTACAAGGCTTAGAAGTTTAGAAGCAAATCTTGAAATTTTTCAGAAATTTACAAAAACCCAATTTTTAGGGACCACTACAGCTCTGAAGTCACTTTGCGAGGCTTACATAATAGAAACCACCCAGAAATGACCCCATTCTATAAACTACACCCCTCAAGGTATACAAAACTGATTTGACAAACTTCGTTAACCCTTTAGGTGTTGCACAAGAGTTATTGGCAAATGGGGATAAAATTTGAGAATTTCATTTTTTTGCCTAATTTTCCATTTTAACCCATTTTTTTCCACTAACAAAGCAAGGGTTAACAGCCAAACAAGACTGTATCTTTATTGCCCTGACTCTGCCGTTTCACAGAAACACCCAATATGTGGCCGTAAACTACTGTACGGCCACACAGCGGGGAGCAGAGTGAAAGGTGCGCCGTTTGGTTTTTGGAAGGCAGATTTTGCTAGACTGTTTTTTTGACACCATGTCCCATTTGAAGCCCCCTGATGCACCCCTAGAGTAGAAACTCCATAAAAGTGACCCCATCTAAGAAACTACACCCCTCAAGGTATTCAAAACTGATTTTACAAACGTTGTTAACCCTTTAGGTGTTGCACAAGATTTAATGGAAAATAGAGATACAATTTCAAAATTTCACTTTTTTGGCAGCGTTTTTTTTTTTGTTATTTACAACATTCATCTGACAGGTTAGATCATGTGGTAATTTCATAGAGCAGGTTGTCACGGACGCGGCAATACCTAATATGTATTCAATTTTTTTAATTTATGTAAGTTTTACCCAATGATTTCATTTTTAGAACAAAAAAAAGTTTTAGTGTCTCCATAGTCTAAGAGCCATAGTTTTTTCAGTTTTTGGGCGATTATCTTAAGTAGGGTCTCATTTTTTGTGGGATAAGATGACGGTTTGATTTGCACTATTTTGGGGTGCATATGACTTTTTGATCGCTTGCTATTACACTTTTTGTGATGTAAGATGACAAAAAATTGCTTTTTTTACACCGTTTTTATTTTTATTTTTTTACGGTGGTCACCTGAGGGGTTAGGTCATGTGATATTTTTATAGAGCCGGTCGATAAGGACGCGGCGATACCTAATATGTATACTTTTTTTTTATTTATGTAAGTTTTACACAATGATTTCATTTTTGGAACAAAAAAAATGATGTTTTAGTGTTTCCATAGTCTAAGAGCCATAGTTTTTTCAGTTTTTGGGCGATTATCTTAAGTAGGGTCTCATTTTTTGCGGGATGAGATGATGGTTTGATTGTTACAATTTTGGCGTACATGCGACTTTTTTGATCACTTTTATTACCTTTTTTTGGGAAGTAAGGTGGGCAAAATTTCAATTTCATCATAGTTTTCTATTTTTTATTTTTATGGCGTTCACCGTTCGGGTAAAGTAACATGACAGTTTTATAGATCAGGTCGTTACGGACGCGGCGATACCAAACATGTGTAGGGAATTTTTTTTTTTTTAATCAGTGATAAATGTGTTTTTTGATTTTTACTTTTTTTTCACTTTTTTTTACTTTTTTTTTTACCCAGACCCACTTGGTTCTTGAAGATCCAGTGGGTCTGATGTCTGTATAATACAGTACTGTACTCTATATAGGGTACTGCACTGTATTTTACTTACACTGAACAGATCTATGCTTTCAGCACAGATCTGTTCAGCACCATGGACAGCAGGACGCCTGAGACGGCGTCCTGTTGCCATGGGAACCTTCCCCATCTGCCACAACTTCGCAGACGGGGAAGGGTGAGGACGGGGCTGGCGGGGGGGCTCTCTGGGAGCTCTCTCCCTCTCTCATCGGGGGGCTGCAAAGGCACAGCAGCCCCCCGATCGGAGAGGGAGTGAGCTCCCTCTTACTGTTAACTTTTTCCATACAGCGGTCCGTACGGACCGCTGTATAGAAAGGGTTAAACGGCTGACATCGCATCACCGATGTCAGCCGTTTATACCAGGGTGCCAGCAATGTGCTGGCACCCTGGTATACCCACTGTACACCAACGATTATTCAATGGGAGGCGGGCGGGGGATCGCGATCCCGCCTGCCGCACCGCCCGCCTCCCGCACCGCCCCCACCGCCCGCAACACCCCCCTGCACCTCCCACCGGGCTAAAATCATTCAGAGGTGCAGGGGGGGGGTGATAAATATATATTTTCGCCACACTAAAGTTTCTGATCGCCGCGGTCAGGGACCGCAGCGATCAGAAACTGCAGAAAGCGCAACAAACCGCAGGTCTGAATTGACCTGCGGCTTGTTGCAATCGCGGACATCGGGGGGTCACGGGACCCCCCCGCGCATTTAGCCGAGGTGCCTGCTCAATGATTTGAGCAGGCACCTTGTTCCGATCACAGCCGGCCGGGCGGCAGTGATCGGAACAACACATGACGTACCGGTACGTCATGTGTCCTTAAGGACTCGGGAAACATGCCGTACCGATACGTCATGTGTCCTTAAGGGGTTAAATGCCCATGTGGCATGGGATATGTAGTAGAAACAGTTCAAAAAATTTAAGATAGGATGTGCCAAAATAAATCGAATATACGCGCAATGAAACTTGAGGCCCCCCCTAGTGGAACACTTTTCCACACATAAACACTCGATAAGCCAGTTACGTTTTCAGGTCATTGACTGCGTCCCTTCCCCTGAGACGGGGTGGCGATCGTGAACAGCTACTCCGGGAGAGAGAGATGGCATGGATTCGTAGTCTGAATACCTTACAACCGACTGGTCTAAACAGAGATTACTGTTGGGATTGATTGCATAATCATTAATACTTTTATTATTGTGGGGGATTAGCTCTCTTTCGGGGGTCATTCTCACAGATATCTTCGCCAGACACCAAGTTTAAGGTCCAAACACTGTGCTTTATTGCGGCACATCCGCATAAATATAAACAATTATACAAAATAATAAACACTCGCCCGGCTGGGCTCAAACTAAACATAATACATCCCTGAATCACCTAAAGCACCGTTCACACACGGTCATAACATGCAGATTTTTCAGCCCAATATCCATCAGCTTCCTGGCTGTACAGAGTACCATTCACACACAGTCTCAAGTCCAGTACATTTATGGGGGAGTGTGGCGCAGTAGTCCTCCCGACTCCGGCCTCATGACTCTTGATGTCCCTCAATGTTCCGACTAGCACCTAGCCCCATGGCCCCTTATCCAGCCCGGCTGAGACCACTCGTACAGAGCCTCCAGCAGGACTCTGTTTCACAAAGACTCTCTCCCTGACTGACAGTCTGGGCTGGGCTCTTATCACAGACTGATTTCATCATCTGGTGCTGCCTCAGACCTGATGACTAGTGATGGATGAACATCTGCCAGGACGGTTCACGAAAGCGATAGTGCGAACACGATTAAATGTTCGCGAACCGCAAGTTTGCGACGTGTCCCCTTTATTTTAATGGCAGGCGAACCTGAAAAACCTTCAGTTCATATTTGCAGCCAAGAAATAATTACTAGAAGTGCACAAATAGTCCCACAACATGGACAGTGACATACCAGATGTATTATTCGAATTTGCGATCTCCATTCATTATTTTTTTTAAATGCGAAATATCAGCAATATAATATTCTCGTAGGCGCATGCACACACCAGTTATAATTATTTTTTCCAATACCGTTTGTCACTGTGTGTATCAGAGGGAACGCAGCAAAACAGCAAACAAATGCTGCAGTACCCAAATGCACTATATAGAAAGTATATTATTGGTATATACCCCGCTTCTATCAGTTTTTTGGGGGGCGACTGGTATATCACACCAGTTATGGTCCAATGAAAATAGGAGATAATCCAACTCAGCTCGGGTGAAGTAATAATATCTTTATTCCAGCTATTTAAAATTTCCTTATAACAAGAAGTGTAAAGTGACGCATTTCAGACCTCTAAGACATATGGGTCCATCCTCATGACAAACACAAATGTGAAATGGGAGCACCCTCAGATATATCCCCTGCTAACCCCAGGTAATGAATATCACCTAGGAGGGGGAGACACCGGAGGGCAGTCTTACAATACCTTTAATTAAAATACCTAGAAGCCAAAAAAAACAAAAGGAGAAAGCCGAGGTATACATTCTAACATTAAAATAATAAGTAGAACCAAGTAGTCACAAATAATCAGGGCAGATGTATATACAAATACAGAACAGCAGCATATTGTCATATTCAATATTGCAAGATGAGATCGTGCAGTTTATTTAATCCCTCTGGTTGGCGGGATCCAAGTTGGAAGATCCAGAAGGCTTCTCTATTGAGAAGTTTTCTTCTGTGATTCCCCCCCAGGTGGTAAGAAAACTCATTCTATGCCCTGCACTTTTAAACCGGAGACATCTCCCGCATGTAGACTGGCTGCAGAAACATTGCGGTCTCCACAATGTGGTTTGTGTGTTCACAGCAAATGCATTTTTTATGTCCACATTTAAAACTGCCCTTGTAATGGAGCCATGTTGGTTGCGAATTTTTTTTTTATCTGAAAAAAAGCTTGGACTAATTAAGTTGCCAAGGGTGGGTGCTCTCTTAGCCACACATCTCATTCCATCAGATATAATTCTGGACCAATGTCCATCAAAATTCAGGACATGAAGGTACTTTTTCATAATTTTGCAAATAGCAAGACAGTACTATCAGGATGTCCATGCTCCAAAGAGGATTTAGGGAAAACTAGGGAGTGTCTATCTATATCAGAGACTACTTTTTTGGCCCGCTCTATGTTGTTACATGGGTATGCCCTGCGTAATAATCAGTTTTTTATATTGGAAGCTTCCTTCTCATAAGCATCATAGTCAGAACAGTTACGACGGCCCCGAATTAGCTCCCCCTTGGGGATGTTGCGGATAGTATGGGGAGGATGGCATGAATGAGCAAATAGTGTGGTATTGCCAGCCAGTTCTTTACGATAGGTGGATGTGTTAACCCTGTGGGTGGAGATATACCTTCTCAAGCACAAATCCAAAAACTGTATTTCAGTGGCATCAGAATGAAAAACAAATTGTATAGAATCCACACAGGAATTAAAATATGTAGTAAGCTCTGGTATGGACGCCACCCCATCAGACCACACCATCAGTAAGTCATCGATATAACGTCCAAACCAGAGCAAACGATCCAAAAATGGAGAGTTGTCGATGAGGAGAAAATTACCCTCCCACCACGCCATAAAAATATTAGCAATGGAGGGAGAGAATCTTGCCCCCATCGACACCCCTGACACCTGCAAATAAAATGCATCATCAAATAAAAAATAATTGTGTCTGAGAAGGAAATCCACCACCAGGGCAACATATTCCCTATGTTCCACGGTATAATTGCTGTAGTGGTTTAAAAACCAACACAGCAATGTGATTGCCAAATTATGGGGAATATTGATATAGGGATGTGATATCTGCTGTGATCCACAAATATCCCTCTTTCCATTCAAAACCAGAGAAAGCCTGGAGTACGGATCTTGTATCCTTTAACCACCTCCGGACCGCCTAACGCAGGATCGCGTTCCGGAGGTGGCAGCGCTGCGCACAGTCACGCATATACGCGTCATCTCGCGAGACGCGAGATTTCCTGTGAACGCGCGCACACAGGCGCGCGCGCTCACAGGAACGGAAGGTAAGAGAGTTGATCTCCAGCCTGCCAGCGGCGATCGTTCGCTGGCAGGCTGGAGATGTGTTTTTTTTAACCCCTAACAGGTATATTAGACGCTGTTTTGATAACAGCGTCTAATATACCTGCTACCTGGTCCTCTGGTGGTCCCCTTTGTTTGGATCGACCACCAGAGGACACAGGTAGCTCAGTAAAGTAGCACCAAGCACCACTACACTACACTACACCCCCCCCCCATCACTTATTAACCCCTTATTAGCCCCTGATCACCCCTAATCACCCCTGATCACCCCATATAGACTCCCTGATCACCCCCCTGTCATTGATTACCCCCCTGTCATTGATCAACCCCCTGTAAAGCTCCATTCAGACGTCCGCATGATTTTTACGGATCCACTGATAGATGGATCGGATCCGCAAAACGCATCCGGACGTCTGAATGAAGCCTTACAGGGGCATGATCAATGACTGTGGTGATCACCCCATATAGACTCCCTGATCACCCCCCTGTCATTGATTACCCCCCTGTCATTGATTACCCCCCTGTAAAGCTCCATTCAGATGTCCGCATGATTTTTACGGATGCACTGATACATGGATCGGATCCGCAAAACGCATCCGGTCGTCTGAATGAAGCCTTACAGGGGCATGATCAATGACTGTGGTGATCACCCCCCTGTCATTGATTACCCCCCTGTAAAGCTCCATTCAGATGTCCGCATGATTTTTACGGATGCACTGATAGATGGATCGGATCCGCAAAACGCATCCGGACGTCTGAATGAAGCCTTACAGGGGCATGATCAATGACTGTGGTGATCACCCCATATAGACTCCCTGATCACCCCCCTGTCATTGATTACCCCCCTGTCATTGATTACCCCCCTGTAAAGCTCCATTCAGATGTCCGCATGATTTTTACGGATGCACTGATAGATGGATCGGATCCGCAAAACGCATCCGGACGTCTGAATGAAGCCTTACAGGGGCATGATCAATGACTGTGGTTATCACCCCATATAGACTCCCTGATCACCCCCCTGTCATTGATTACACCCCTGTCATTGATCACCCCCTGTAAAGCTCCATTCAGATGTCCGCATGATTTTTACGGATGCACTGATACATGGATCGGATCCGCAAAACGCATCCGGTCGTCTGAATGAAGCCTTACAGGGGCATGATCAATGACTGTGGTGATCACCCCCCTGTCATTGATTACCCCCCTGTAAAGCTCCATTCAGATGTCCGCATGATTTTTACGGATGCACTGATAGATGGATCCGATCCGCAAAACGCATCCGGACGTCTGAATGAAGCCTTACAGGGGCATGATCAATGACTGTGGTGATCACCCCATATAGACTCCCTGATCACCCCCCTGTCATTGATCACCCCCCTGTCATTGATTACCCCCCTGTAAAGCTCCATTCAGATGTCCGCATGATTTTTACGGATGCACTGATAGATGGATCCGATCCGCAAAACGCATCCGGACGTCTGAATGAAGCCTTACAGGGGCATGATCAATGACTGTGGTGATCACCCCATATAGACTCCCTGATCACCCCCCTGTCATTGATTACCCCCCTGTAAAGCTCCATTCAGATGTCCGCATGATTTTTACGGATGCACTGATAGATGGATCGGATCCGCAAAACGCATCCGGACGTCTGAATGAAGCCTTACACGGGCGTGATCAATGACTGTGGTTATCACCCCATATAGACTCCCTGATCACCCCCCTGTCATTGATCACCCCCCTGTCATTGATCACCCCCCTGTCATTGATCACCCCCCTGTCATTTATCACCCCCCTGTCATTTAGCACCCCTCTGTAAGGCTCCATTCAGATATTTTTTTGGCCCAAGTTAGCAGAATTTTATTTTTTTTTTCTTACAAAGTCTCATATTCCACTAACTTGTGTCAAAAAATAAAATCTCACATGAACTCACCATACCCCTCACGGAATCCAAATGCGTAAAATTTTTTAGACATTTATATTCCAGACTTCTTCTCACGCTTTAGGGCCCCTAGAATGCCAGGGCAGTATAAATACCCCACATGTGACCCCATTTCGGAAAGAAGACACCCCCAGGTATTCCGTGAGGGGCATATTGAGTCCATGAAAGATTAAAATTTTTGTCCCAAGTTAGCGGAACGGGAGACTTTGTGAGAAAAAAATAAAAAATATCAATTTCCGCTAACTTGTGCCAAAAAAAAAAAATTTCTATGAACTCGCCATGCCCCTCATTGAATACCTTGGGGTGTCTTCTTTCCAAAATGGGGTCACATGTGGGGTATTTATACTGCCCTGGCATTCTAGGGGCCCCAAAGCGTGAGAAGAAGTCTGGTATCCAAATGTCTAAAAATGCCCTCCTAAAAGGAATTTGGGCACCTTTGCGCATCTAGGCTGCAAAAAAGTGTCACACATCTGGTAATGCCGTACTCAGGAGAAGTTGGGGAATGTGTTTTGGGGTGTCATTTTACATATACCCATGCTGGGTGAGAGAAATATCTTGGTCAAATGCCAACTTTGTATAAAAAAATGGGAAAAGTTGTCTTTTGCCAAGATATTTCTCTCACCCAGCATGGGTATATGTAAAATGACACCCCAAAACACATTCCCCAACTTCTCCTGAATACGGCGATACCAGATGTGTGACACTTTTTTGCAGCCTAGGTGGGCAAAGGGGCCCATATTCCAAAGAGCACCTTTAGGATTTCACAGGTCATTTACCTACTTACCACACATTAGGGCCCCTGGAAAATGCCAGGGCAGTATAACTACCCCACAAGTGACCCCATTTTGGAAAGAAGACACCCCAAGGTATTCTGTGAGGGGCATGGCGAGTTCCTAGAATTTTTTATTTTTTGTCACAAGTTAGTGGAAAATGCTTATTTTTTTTTTTTTTTTTTTTTCATACAAAGTCTCATATTCCACTAACTTGTGACAAAAAATAAAAACTTCCATGAACTCACTTTGCCCATCAGCGAATACCTTGGGGTCTCTTCTTTCCAAAATGGGGTCACTTGTGGGGTAGTTATACTGCCCTGGCATTCTAGGGGCCCAAATGTGTGGTAAGGAGTTTGAAATCAAATTCTGTAAAAAATGACCTGTGAAATCCGAAAGGTGCTCTTTTGAATATGGGCCCCTTTGCCCACCTCGGCTGCAAAAAAGTGTCACACATCTGGTATCTCCGTAATCGGGAGAAGTTGGGGAATGTGTTTTGGGGTGTCATTTTACATATACCCATGCTGGGTGAGAGAAATATCTTGGCAAAAGACAACTTTTCCCATTTTTTTATACAAAGTTGGCATTTGACCAAGATATTTATCTCACCCAGCATGGGTATATGTAAAAAGACACCCCAAAACACATTCCTCAACTTCTCCTGAATACGGGGATACCAGATGTGTGACACTTTTTTGCAGCCTAGGTGGGCAAAGGGGCCCACATTCCAAAGAGCACCTTTCGGATTTCACAGGTCATTTACCTACTTACCACACATTTGGGCCCCTAGAATGCCAGGGCAGTATAACTACCACACAAGTGACCCCATTTTGGAAAGAAGAGACCCCAAGGTATTCGCTGATGGGCATAGTGAGTTCATGGAAGTTTTTATTTTTTGTCACAAGTTTGTGGAATATGAGACTTTGTATGAAAAAAAAAAAAAAAAAAAAAAAATCATCATTTTCCACTAACTTGTGACAAAAAATAAAAAATTCTAGGAACTCGCCATGCCCCTCACGGAATACCTTGGGGTGTCTTCTTTCCAAAATGGGGTCACTTGTGGGGTAGTTATACTGCCCTGGTATTCTAGGGGCCCAAATGTGTGGTAAGGAGTTTGAAATCAAATTCAGGAAAAAATGAGGAGTGAAATCCGAAAGGTGCTCTTTGGAATATGGGCCCCTTTGCCCACCTAGGCTGCAAAAAAGTGTCACACATCTGGTATCCCCGTACTCAGGAGAAGTTGAGGAATGTGTTTTGGGGTGTCTTTTTACATATACCCATGCTGGGTGAGATAAATATCTTGGTCAAATGACAACTTTGTATAAAAAAATGGGAAAAGTTGTCTTTTGCCAAGATATTTCTCTCACCCAGCATGGGTATATATAAAATGACACCCCAAAACACATTCCCCACCTTCTCCTGAGTACGGAGATACCAGATGTGTGACACTTTTTTGCAGCCTAGGTGGGCAAAGGGGCCCATATTCCAAAGAGCACCTTTCGGATTTCACAGGTCATTTTTTACAGAATTTGATTTCAAACTCCTTACCACACATTTGGGCCCCTAGAATGCCAGGGCAGTATAACTACCCCACAAGTGACCCCATTTTGGAAAGAAGAGACCCCAAGGTATTCGCTGATGGGCATAGTGAGTTCATAGAAGTTTTTATTTTTTGTCACAAGTTAGTGGAATATGAGACTTTGTAAGGAAAAAAAAAAAAAAAAAAAAAATCATCATTTTCCGCTAACTTGTGACAAAAAATAAAAAGTTCTATGAACTCACTATGCCCATCAGCGAATACCTTAGGGTGTGTACTTTCAGAAATGGGGTCATTTGTGGGGTGTTTGTACTGTCTGGGCATTGTAGAACCTCAGGAAACATGACAGGTGCTCAGAAAGTCAGAGCTGCTTCAAAAAGCGGAAATTCACATTTTTGTACCATAGTTTGTAAACGCTATAACTTTTACCCAAACCATTTTTTTTTTACCCAAACATTTTTTTTTTATCAAAGACATGTAGAACTATAAATTTAGAGCAAAATTTCTATATGGATGTCGTTTTTTTTGCAAAATTTTACAACTGAAAGTGAAAAATGTCATTTTTTTGCAAAAAAATCGTTAAATTTCGATTAATAACAAAAAAAGTAAAAATGTCAGCAGCAATGAAATACCACCAAATGAAAGCTCTATTAGTGAGAAGAAAAGGAGGTAAAATTCATTTGGGTGGTAAGTTGCATGACCGAGCAATAAACGGTGAAAGTAGTGTAGGTCAGAAGTGTAAAAAGTGGCCTGGTCTTTCAGGGTGTTTAAGCACTGGGGGCTGAGGTGGTTAAGAATCCAGGTATCAATGGCACCAGGGGTTGGAGAAGGGAATCCACCCACTCTGAAAAGCGTTCAGAGTATGAGCCGATTCCAGCCACGATGGGTCTGAGAGGAGGAGGGAAAACATTTTTGTGGATTTTAGGCAGCGCATGGAAAATCGGGGCTACCGGATGTTCCACAAAAATTTAATCCTTTTCTCTAATGCTAAGACAGCCGGAAGATATCCCTAACTCCAAAATGTTCCTCATTTCAGATTGAAAAGACAGGAGGGGGTCACCGGACAGACAAGTATAGACCCGAGTATCATGTAACTTGGTAGTAACAAGATGTTTGTATAATCCCCTATCCAAAATGACCACCGACCCACCCTTGTCTGCCTCCTTGATAACACCCGTTATAATTATTTTTTCCAATACCGTTTGTCACTGTGTGTAGCAGAGGGAACGCAGCAAAACTGCAAACAAATGCTGCAGTACCCAAATGCACTATAAATAAAGTATATTATTGGTATATAACACCCCGCTTCTATCAGTTTTTTTAGGTGGCGACTGGTATATCACACCAGTTATAATAATTTTTTCCAATACCGTTTGTCACTGTGTGTAGCAGAGGGAACGCAGCAAAACCGCAAACTAATGCTGCTGTACCCAAATGCACCATATAGAAAGTTTATTATTGGTAAATAACACCCCGCTTCTATGAGTTTTTTGAGGGACGACTGGTATATCACACCAGTTATAATTATTTTTTCTAATTGCGTTTGTCACTCTGTGTAGCTGCAGTATCGCTGCAGAACCGCTCACCACTGCGGCACAATATACTAGAGAGAGTCTCATTAAGGGGCACATTAGACCCTCTGTCTCTCCGATGGGGGCAGGGTTTTTCTTTGTTAAGAAGAAGGATGATGGTCTTGTGTATCGATTACCGGAAATTAAATAAAATTACTATCCGAAATAGATACTCCCTCCCATTGATTCCTGATTTGTTTCACCAGGTACTAGCGGTGGCCTGGTTTTCTAAGATTGACCTGAAAGGGGCATATAACTTAATCCGAATCAAACGAATGGAAGACAGCGTTCAATACTCCGGCTGGGCACTTTGAATATCTGCTTATGCCCTTTGTACTCGCAATGCCTCAGCTGTGTTCCAAAACTTCATGAACTATATTCTCAGTGAGTTCTTGGGTAAATTTATCATTGTCTACCTTGACGACATTTAGATTTTTTCCCTTGATTTCGAATCTCATGTGTTTTTTATGTTAGACAAGTGGTGGAGGTTTTGAGGGAGAATCAGTTATCCGCTAAACAAGAGAAATGTGTCTTTGGGGTGCAGGAGATACTATTTCTAGGTCATGTTCTGACTTCTCACGCCTTAAAAATGGATCCTAGTAAGGTACTATCAATTAAGGGATGGGTAAGACCATCCTTACAACGTTTCCTAGGGTTTGCCAATTACTACTGTAAATTCATAAATAATTTTTCGGTAATTGCTAAACCGTTGACCGATCTCACTAAGAGAGAGGCGGATTTGGAGGATTGGTCTACTGAGGCCTTACCTTCATTTTAAAACCTAAAGAAGGCATTCAGTAGTGCTCCCATTCTGATTCAGCCAGACAGGAGAAACCTTTTATTGTAGAGGTAGATGCATCCGAGGACGGGGCAGGGGCGGTCCTCTCACAAGGTCCCACTAGCCTTACTAACTTAAGGTTTTGTGCCTTCTTTTCCAGAAAATTTTCCCCCACCGAGAGAAACTATGACATAGGGAATCGTGAATTGCTGGCCATTAAATAGGCTTTTGAGGAGTGGAAGCATTTTCTGGAGGGGGTTGTGTCACTATTGTCACTGATCATAAGAACCTAATGTTTCTCGAGTCTGATAAGAGGTTAAATCCTCATCTAGCCAGAAGGGCATTGTTTTTTACACCTTTTGATTTCTCCATCACTTTCAGGCCAGGAAGTGAAGGCTGACACATTGTCTCGGAGCTTCTGCGCGTTTCAGCCTACGGATGCACCACCTGAACCCATTCTACCAGCTAATATCTTTGTAGCAGCCTTGACCCAGGATATCACGACTCTCATTAAGGCTGAACAACATCTGGCCCCGGCACCCACCCCAACAGATAAGTTGTTTGTTCCCGTACAATTTTGTCTCCGACTGTTGGGTGAGTGTCTTGATTCTGCTTTTTGTGGACATCCTGGTATTGAGGGCACTAAGGAGCTGGTTTCTAGGTCATATTGGTAGCCTACTCTAATATGTGTCGGCCTGCGAGGTTTGTGCTAGGTCAAAAACCCCTAGGACTCGCCCTGCTGGTGACCTACGACCCCTACCCATTCCCAGCAGAGCCTGGTCTCATATCTCGATGGACTTTATCACTGACCTGCCGCCTGCGGAAGGTAAGACTGTGGTTTGGGTAGTGGTCGATAAGTTTAGCAAAATGGTTAATTTTATTCCCCTGTCTAAACTCCCAATGCTAAAACCCTGGCGTCTATATTTGTGAAGCAGATTGTACGTTTACATGGTATTCTGGAGAATATTGTATCTGACAGGGGTGTGCAGTTTGTGTCCAAGTTTTGGAGGGCTTTCTGTCAGAAATGCCAGATTTCATTGTCTTTTTCGTCCGCCTGTCACCCGAAAAGTAATGGGCAGACTGAATGCCTCAATCAGTTGATGGAACAATTTCTTAGGTCATATGTTGCTGATGACAAGCAATTATGGGTTAAATGCCTTCCGTTGGCCAAATTTGCTCTGAATAACCGTGTCAATTCTTCTGCTGGTGTCTCCCCATTCTTTTGTAACTATGGTTTCCATCCTCGTTTTCATTCTGGGTCATCCGTCTCCTCATCCAACCCCAAGGCGGATAAGGTCTCCAATCGAACCTAGGAAAAGGCTCAGAATACTCTGAAAATCAAGGCCAATAGGAGACGTTCTAAGGGGGTGAACTTTCAGGTTGGAGATAAGGTGTGGTTGTCCTCCAAGAATCTCTTGCTCAAGGTAGCTTCTAGAAAATTTGCTCCTCGTTTTATAGGGCCGTATAAAATTACGGAGGTGATTAACCCGGTATCGTTTAGGTTGGAACTGCCCGAGTCGTTCACATTCATGATGTATTTCACAAATACGCCGGTTCTTGTTAATGATTCTGTGGAGTATGTGGTGTCTAGGATTGTGGATTTCAGGAGAGTGTGAAGTTCCTTACAGTACCTGGTGCACTGGAAGGGCTATGGACCCGAGGAAAGGTCTTTGGTACCAGCTAGGGAGGTTCATGCCCCGAGACTGGTTAGAAAATTCCATGCAGAACATCCTGAGAAGCTATCGCCTGAAGTCTTGGGTCCGGTGGCCCCGCATAAGGGGAGGGGTACTGTCACGGGACCCTTGGTTCTCCCAGCAACCAGGATAAGACTGAGCACCGAGCTGGGCACTCGGTGCTCAGCCCTATGCAGCAGGGTGAGTCATGTGAGGCTGGCCACGTCACATGACCCCTGCTAGTCAGTATTTAAACAAGCAGCCTTCTGGCCACAGGTTGCCTGTTATTTAGGTTCCACCTGCGATTTTGTCTTACCTGGCATACTTACCTTCTGCTGAATTCCTGATGTTCCTCTGCCTGCTCCTTTTGTACTTTTGCTGCTCTCCTGGTATTCTGACCCCGGCTTCCTCCTGACAACCTTCTGATGACTCCTTTGGCACTTCACAACTCTCCTTGTATTTATGACCCCGGCTTCTTCTGACTATTCTGTGCTTGCTCCATTTGTACTTCGTTGCTCTCCTGGTATTGACTCGGTCCGTTCACGTTCTGTTGTTTGTCTGGTCTGTCCTCCCTGCACGTATTCCAAGCTAGGGATTGCCGTCCAGTTGTCCCCTGTCATTAGGACTTGCGAGGCAAGTAGGCAGGGCCAGGGGTGAGGGTGGAGCCCAGTAGTCACTTCCCTCCCCCCTGTGTGTGGTGTGTACACGACCATTACACTCACCCAGTTAAACCAGCACTCTCTGCTCTGCACTGAGGAGGGGAAATCATCCCGAAACAGCTGTCTGCTAATGAATTGCTGGCTTATTTAATATCCAAGTACTACTATAATAGATAAACTTTCTGTATAGATAACACAGAAACCACCAGTCACAATAGGTGATGTCACAATATATCTACTTCCATCCCTGCACAATGAACCTTGCACAGGTCACAGAATGTCTAGAAAACTCTCCCGTAGAAGTTAATGAACAGCTAATTTCCATTCTGTCTATGGTCCATAGTGGCTGCTATAAAATGTATCTCTAAATACAGTTAATAGAAGCTCAAGCAAGATGACAGACCCCATAATCATATGAAAGAAAATAAAAATAAAAATCTACAATTAGCAAATAAAAACAAATGCAAAAAATGTATTTGTTTCATTGTCTGGCTTTAAATAGTAATATAGGTGACACAGTGTCTTTAAATACCACTAAAATATGTAAGAAAGTAAAGATCTATCAATCAGTATACAGCAGATGACAAATAGTAACTGAGTAACTTAAAAGTAAGTTATTTTCCCTTTGTTCACCAAGAACACAGTAACACTACATTTCTCCAATTCTGATTATAATTAGCTATATTCCCAATTCTCACATTACAGGTTGACTAAGTTGACTGCTTGAGCAAGGATTTAGAGATGAGCGAATTTCTTGAAATTAATTTCATGTCTAATTCATAAAAAAATTTAATTTTATTTATTTCTGCCTCAATTATATCTATATGAATCAAATATTCTCCAATTGACCTGAAAACTGGTATATGACACTCTCAGGTCTCCTAGAACTCAGATTTTTTGTGTGCTTTTTCTCCCCTCCCTCTTTTAAGCTCTTTAACACACTAACTGCCATAGCTTACATATATAGCTATGGGTAAAAGCATGATTGACAGTGTTAATAAACAACATGTTTAGTGTGTTATGCTTTTTCATATTAAAAAGCATCCAAAAATTGTTCCATATGGGGATCAGATGGTGTTTAAACACACAGTGTTATAGGCAGAAAACTGTGACTTGCTATCAAGCATCCAAAAATTATGCCTCCACAGGGGTAGACCCCTGCCCCTGTTAATGCATGCACAGGTTAACACCAGAATAAACAATGGCTTGTTCTGCACAAGTGCCCAAAAATTATGTCTTAACGGTGGCAGAATACCTGCCCTTATTTATATATACATAAGTGTAAATTGCCAAAAGAAACTGTTGCTTGTTCCAATTGAGCCTGGAAAAATATCACCTAATAGCAGCATAGAATGGAATAGATAAAGCAGTAGATCTGTATGCAGCTGTGTTGGGGAAGTAGTAGTAGTGGTGGCTAGCGGTAGGAGTAATTGAAGTGGTAGTCGGGGGATTGGCAGCAGGGAGTAGCAGCTGCGGTGGTGGCAGTAGCAACAGCCATATGGTATGGAACATGATGGTAGGTAGGCAGACAGCAGCAGTGGCATGGTGGGGCACCAGCAGCAATGGCAGATCTATTCATCAGCCTTAGCTGGAGGTGTTTGAAGATCCACGGATCCATATCTAATTCATTTTGGCAAAAGTGATGTTTTGTACACTGAAGGACAAGTTTCTACATTTGGGTGTGACATCAACATCTGCCATTCTGAAAACCCTCTCTAAGATGACAATGGAGGCTGGACAAGACAGTAGAGAGAGAGAGAGAGAGTAAACAGGGCTAGTTCTGGCAACTGATCCAATCTGTCTCCCAAGAAGTCCATGGGGTCAGGGAACAGAGTATGTATCTAGGAAAAACCACAGTCATTTAGAAAAGGAAACAATTATAAACAATTTAAAAAAATGGACAAGCTGGGCAGAAGTATTAATATCATACAGGAGAATTACATTTTGGAGAAGGCACGCAACTGCACCACTATGGACACTAGTGATGAGCGGCAGGGGTCATATTCGAATTCGCGATATTTCGCGAATATTTTGTAGAATATTCGTTGAAAATTCGCAAATTCGAAAATCCGCGATTTCTTTTTTACTCAAAAAATCGGAAAGGTAATGATTGTGCAATATGCAAATTTTCGGATTTCGAATTTTCGGATTCAAATTTTTTTGCGAATTTTTCAACTTACAACTATTAGACAAAGAAGATTATATCACTATATTAGCTAAATTGCTCTATTCGATTTTTTTAGAATATTCTCTATATTGCTATAACTTCGTTTTTTCGAATATTCGTAATATTCTAAAACAAGAATATATAGCAATATAGCGAATATTCAAAAAAACGAATATAGAGCAAAATTCGCAAACACTACTACTCCTAAAGTCAAGTATATTGCAGCCTTCTTATTGGCCCACAAGCTAGAAGCAGTGAGGGATCATGTGTACTGATTAAAAAAAAAAAATAATATCGGAAAAATTCGAATATTCGAAATTTCGAATATATATAACAATATTCGAAATTTTCGCGAATTTTCGAAGTACCTATATTTGCGATAAAAATTCGAAATTCGAATATTCGTGATCAACACTAATGGACACCTGGCCAAAAGTCCAACTGATGGAATATAGCAAAAACTGTGGCTAATGATATAGTGAAAAATTCAGTTTCAGAAAAGGATTGCATTTTGATAAAGGCGCTGTGGCAGTATTCCATAGTGGCATATTGGGGTCAGTAAAAGGGTATTTCTCCCAGAGGTAGCTGGATAAGAGTAATAAAGTCTAGGAAATAGTTTTTTCCCTCTCTGTGTATCCACTAGGCTGGTAATAAGGTTTTACCAGCTGAGGAGCTCAGTTAAATGTGGGCTCCCACTCTGGGGAAGAAGTCGGCTGCGTCAAGGCCTGTGAGAGCCAGGATCCTCCGATCACATGTGTGGTATGCATTATAAATTGTGTTTTGGGGAACTGGGTGGTAGACCCAGGTCCTGCTAGTGAGGGAAACTAATGTGAAATTAGTGGCCAGACAGCCTAGGATTTTGTTTGTATTTGAAAGTACACTGTCCCCAAAATCATACCAATCAAACCATCATCCCATCCCGCAAAAAATGTCTACCTAAGACAATCGCCCCAAAAAAAAAAAAAAACTATGACTCTCTCAGAATATGGAGACACTAAATCGTGATTTTCTTTTTCCAGAAAATGCTGTTATTGTGCAAAACTTAAATAAAAAAAGGACACATATTAGGTATCGGTGCCAAAATAGCTATTTTTTTGTAACCTTGCCTCACAAAAAGTCTACTAAAGAGCAACCAAAAATCATATGTACCCTAAAATAGTACCAACAAAACTGCCACCTTATCCCGTAGTTTTTCAAAATGGAGTCTTTTTTTGGAGTTTCTACTCTAGGGGTGCAACAGGGCGTCTTCAAATGTGACATTGCAACTTAAAATTATCCCAGTGAAATCTGCCCTCCAAAAACCATATGGCGTTTCTTTCCTTCTACGCCTTGCCGTGTGCCCGTACAGCAGTTTACAACCACATATGGGGTGTTTCTGTAAACTACAGAATCAGGGTAATAAATATTGAGTTTTGTTTGGCTGTTAACCCTTGCTTTGTTAGCGGAAAAAAAATGGATTAAAATGGAAAATCTGCCAAAAAAGTCAAATTCTGAAATTTCATCTCCATTTTCCTTTAATTCTTGTGGAACACTTAGATTCAAACAATTTTTATTGTTCATATTTGTCCCATAAGTACAGAAATATTGTAAATATCTTTACAAAAGTCAATGAAAATGATAATGACATCTTATACTTTATAAGACAGCTTTTCCTCTTGATTTACAAACCAGAGATAAAGAGTAAATCACAGCATTAGAGTGAAGCACAAATTAAATATGTATAAATGGGGGGGGGGGGGGGGGATAAAGGGAGGAAGGGGGGGGGGGGGAATTGGATGTTGCAGCACATGTTTCAGTTTTCTCATACAGACAGGTCTCAGACCTCTTCAGCCCTATGGCCAGAAGGTGATAAAAGTATTACTTTACGGAGATTGGAAGCCTCTGTATGTTACCCATGGACTCCACACTTTTTGGAATACATGAGTGGATCTGTTTTCCCATCCTGCTATTTGCTCCATCCTATATATATCGTCACATTTAATTTCCCAAGTACTCAATGAGGGAGGGGAGGTATTTCGCCATTTTACAGCAACTAAGACTCGTGCGGCAGCAAGCAGGTGGGAGATGAGACGTTTGGTCGACCCACAACACTTTAATTTGTCCAGTTGATTCAATAGGCAAATCTGTGGAGATGGTAGGACCAAGCATTTACTTATCTTTGTGATTGTTGAGCAGATTTGAATCCAATAATCCCCAATCACTTCGCATTTCCACCATATGTGAAAAAAAGTTCCAATCTCTCTATTACATCTCCAGCAACTTTCACTAACATCTGGATACATTTTATGTAAGATTTCTGGTGTGTAATACCATCTGGTGAGTATTTTAAAATAATTTTCTTGTAATCTCACAAAAGTTGAGATCTTTGGGGTCATAGAGAGACACTTAATAAGTGATTTATCTTCCTTATCTAAACTTAAATCTAGTTCCCATTTCGCTAAATATGGATTAATCTCTGCACTTCAAAAGGTAAGTATCATAGAATACAATATAGAGATTTTTTTAATAGGCTCTTGTTTTTGGAGAGCTATTTTCTCAAACCTTGTTGGATCTATCTTATGTAATGGGGTCATTGGTTTTAGATAGTTTCTTATATGCATTTTATGCAAAAATGATAAAGGAGAGATATTGTCCTCTTTATCCCAATCTTCTCTTAATGCACCCCAAGCATCTAACAGATCTACAACTGGTGTGGTAAAAGTTTTTGCCTTTTCAGGTAGAGTTTGAATAAATTGTGGAGATGCATCTTGTAGGATATCTCTCAGTTGTATCAAAGGGGAAATTGTGGCAGTAAGAAAGTGAAAACACAATTTTTGTTTCCAAAGCCGTATCGTATTCTTAGTAGTGGGGTTTTCAATATCTGTTTCAGTGGTATAGTTACCAAGTAAAAGTAACGGTCGGATAGCAGAGTGGCTAATGGCAAACTCAGATTGTATATCAAGCCTGTCGCCTTTGTGACGCAGCCATTCTAAGCATCTCATTCCATGAACAGCTAAATAATAGCCATGGAAGTCCGGTACCCCCATACCTCCTTGTTTGATAGGTAAATAAGTGCATTGTTTTGTAAGTCTAGGTCTTTTTTTATTCCACAACAATTTGGAGAGAATTGATTCCAATTTTGTGAAAAAGGATCGAGGGAGGAGAATGAGGAGTGTTTGAAGGAAGTATAAAACTTTTGGTAATATAATAGTTTTGATTAAGGAGCGTCTGCCGAACCATGAAGTAAATGGTATCTCCCATGAATCTAATGTATGTTTGATTTCATCAGATAAACATATGTAGTTCTCAGCATACACTGCGTGCAGAATTATTAGGCAAATGAGTATTTTGACCACATCATCCTCTTTATGCATGTTGTCTTACTCCAAGCTGTATAGGCTCGAAAGCCTACTACCAATTAAGCATATTAGGTGATGTGCATCTCTGTAATGAGAAGGGGTGTGGTCTAATGACATCAACACCCTATATTAGGTGTGCATAATTATTAGGCAACTTCCTTTCCTTTGGCAAAATGGGTCAAAAGAAGGACTTGACAGGCTCAGAAAAGTCAAAAATAGTGAGATATCTTGCAGAGGGATGCAGCACTCTTAAAATTGCAAAGCTTCTGAAGCGTGATCATCGAACAATCAAGCGTTTCATTCAAAATAGTCAACAGGGTTGCAAGAAGCGTGTGGAAAAACCAAGGCGCAAAATAACTGCCCATGAACTGAGAAAAGTCAAGCGTGCAGCTGCCAAGATGCCACTTGCCACCAGTTTGGCCATATTTCAGAGCTGCAATATCATTGGAGTGCCCAAAAGCACAAGGTGTGCAATACTCAGAGACATGGCCAAGGTAAGAAAGGCTGAAAGACGACCACCACTGAACAAGACACACAAGCTGAAATGTCAAGACTGGGCCAAGAAATATCTCAAGACTGATTTTTCTAAGGTTTTATGGACTGATGAAATGAGAGTGAGTCTTGATGGGCCAGATGGATGGGCCTGTGGCTGGATTGGTAAAGGGCAGAGAGCTCCAGTCCGACTCAGACGCCAGCAAGGTGGAGGTGGAGTACTGGTTTGGGCTGGTATCATCAAAGATGAGCTTGTGGGGCCTTTTCGGGTTGAGGATGGAGTCAAGCTCAACTCCCAGTCCTACTGCCAGTTTCTGGAAGACACCTTCTTCAAGCAGTGGTACAGGAAGAAGTCTGCATCCTTCAAGAAAAACATGATTTTCATGCAGGACAATGCTCCATCACACGCGTCCAAATACTCCACAGTGTGGCTGGCAAGAAAGGGTATAAAAGAAGAAAATCTAATGACATGGCCTCCTTGTTCACCTGATCTGAACCCCATTGAGAACCTGTGGTCCATCATCAAATGTGAGATTTACAAGGAGGGAAAACAGTACACCTCTCTGAACAGTGTCTGGGAGGCTGTGGTTGCTGCTGCACGCAATGTTGATGGTGAACAGATCAAAACACTGACAGAATCCATGGATGGCAGGCTTTTGAGTGTCCTTGCAAAGAAAGGTGGCTATATTGGTCACTGATTTGTTTTTGTTTTGTTTTTGAATGTCAGAAATGTATATTTGTGAATGTTGAGATGTTATATTGGTTTCACTGGTAAAAATAAATAATTGAAATGGGTATATATTTGTTTTTTGTTAAGTTGCCTAATAATTATGCACAGTAATAGTCACCTGCACACACAGATATCCCCCTAAAATAGCTAAAACTAAAAACAAACTAAAAACTACTTCCAAAAATATTCAGCTTTGATATTAATGAGTCTTTTGGGTTCATTGAGAACATGGTTGTTGTTCAATAATAAAATTAATCCTCAAAAATACAACTTGCCTAATAATTCTGCACTCCCTGTATAGTCGAGTAGGATCCGATGTAAGTTTGATGCCTAAGAACTTAATACTAGTATTTGACCATTGATACGGTGTGTGGAGTTCCAAGTCTTTCTGAATCTGGGTATCCAATGTCACATTCAGGACTTGAGACTTTGTGGGATTAATCAAAAAGTTGGATAGATCCCCAAAGAGTTCGAATAATGACTGTATAGCAGAGAATGCTTCATTCGGATTTGTGATTATTACCAAAAGGTCATCAGCGAATGCCGCTAATTGGTGATGAACTCCTTGTAACTCGACACCCCGTATTCTATCATCCTGTCTTATAGCCTGGAATAAACACTCGACTGTTAAAACAAATAACAAAGGCGACAAAGGACAGCCCTGTCTTGTCCCATTTGAAATTCGTAGAGGGGGAGAGAGTGTATCATTAACCACCACCTTAGCTGACGGCTTAGAATACATAGCCATGATAGCATTGACAAAGTCCATAGGAATGTTAAACCTTGTCAAGGCGTTCTGCATAAACAACCAATCTATGCGGTCAAATGCTTTTTCGGCGTCTGTCCCCAATAATAATAATGGAACAGAGCGGCTACGTGCGTAGTGAATAATGTTGAGAAGACGAGTAGTGTTCATCCTACCCTCTCTCCCCGCTACAAATCCAACTTGTTCGCTGTTGACAAGGTTTGGTAATAACGGTTTTAGCCTAAGCGCTAAAATTTTGGCAAACATCTTTAAATCATTATTTAATAAAGATATGGGTCTATAACACGCGCAGTTCGTTACATCCTTACCCTCTTTAGGGATGATGGTGATGTGAGCCATCAACATCTGTTCTGGTAGTGGTGTCCCTCTAAATGTATCATTGCACAATTTCAAAAATTGTGGGAGAAGAACTTTCTGAAATTTACGGTAATAGATCATTGGAAGGCCGTCAGGACCCGGACTTTTATGCATCGGGAATGATTTAACCACCTCTATTAGTTCCTGCATTGTAATAGATCTAATTAGAGAAGCTATTTGTTGGTTTCCCAGAGTAGGTAGCTTCAGAGACGCTAACCAACCGTCGATCTTTTTTGATCTAAGATCTCTATCCTGTAGTGTATCATTGGTACGGAGATTATATAATGCCTCCTAAGATTTCTTGAACCTTTTCACTATGTCTGCTGTATTCCTAGCCAGTGAGGATGTAGTTGTCCGAATTTTTGTATATATGATTTAGCTTTCCTCTTTTTAATCTGTGCGATCAAAAACTTTGAAGCTTTGTCCCCATGCGCATAATACTTAAATCGCGCAGAGAGAAAAAGCTTTGCCGTTTTTTTGGTTCAGGATATTCTTGAGGGATGAACGTACTAAATTCAACTCATTAAGGTCCTCTTCAGATCTGGTTCTTTTATGAGAAGTTTCCAGAGTCTGTATTTTCTTTGCCAGAGACAACACCTGTTCTTCTCTTTTCTTTTTAAGGAAGGAGCCCAAACTTATAAAGTGACCTCTTATTTCAGCCTTATGGGCCTCCCATATCATTCCTTGCGCTATATCTGGAGTCACATTTAGTTGGAAATATTCCTCTAATTTTTCTGTGGCTTTATGGACATGTTCCGATGAGTCCAATAATGTCTCATTAAGCCTCCAATTAGACATAGGTCTAGGTAAAGACTCAAAGCTCATCTCCAGAGACACCGGGGCATTGTCACAGCCAGACAGCTGAGAAGCGCTCACAGGAGCTTCTCAGATCCTCCTCCTTGAATTTCTTTGTTTTGGTTTAGTTTCTCATCTCGTTAGTCTATCTCAGCTGTCATGCAGTTAGACTGATCGCTACCCTTTAAGTTCCTCCCCATAATGCAGTAGTGTGGGGCTGATACAACTTCCTGGAGTGTGTGTGCATGCTGTTCCCAGTTCCCAGTTCCCAGTTCCCTGTTCCCAGTCGTCAGTCGTCATTCGTCTGCAAGATAAGTGCTGTTTATGTATTTATGATTTTGTCTTTTCTGGATCCAGGTGACCCTGACTCCCTCCGTGTCAGTGTAGGGAGCCGGTGGTCGTGTCCCTTCACTATTGTAGGGTCTTCAGGTAATAGATAGCCGAGGAACGTGGATATGCGGCCATCCACCTTTGGGGTGTTCGCATAGGCTGAGCAGTGAGGGAGAGCGGCAGGGGTCTATTGCAGGGGTCTCCCTTTGTTCCTTAGTTGTGGATCCAGAGAGACATTGTTTATATGGTATTGTCTTGTTTCCTGTACACCATCCGTGACATTATCAGCCGCCAAAACCGTCTCAAGCATGGATCCGGTTTCACTTTTGGCTGAACGCTTTCAGGGTCTTTCTTTGGAGGTAGCTGATCTCCGTAAGACTTTTTCTCAGTTTCAAGTGACCGGTTCAGCTTGCGTTCATGGAGTTTGTGCTGAGCCTAAGATCTCGCTCCCGGATACGTTCTCCGGGGGTAGTGAGAATTTTGTGCGTTTTAGAGAGGCTTGCAAACTCCATTTTCGCCTTCTTCCCCATTCTTCTGGTGATGAAGAACGGAGGGTGGGGATCATTATATCGCTGCTCAGGGTAACGCTCAGTCCTGGGCCTTTTCGCTGCCGGAGGGGGCACGGCCCCTTCGTTCAGTGGATGAATTCTTTTTAGCCCTGGGTCAGATATATGATGATCCGGATCGTATTGCTCTGGCTGAGTCTAGACTACGTCTGTTATGCCAGGGTAAACAATCCGCAGAGATATACTGTTCAGAATTTCGGAGATGGGCAGCAGATACGGGTTGGAATGATGCTGCACTCCGAAGTCAATTTTGCTATGGTCTTTCAGAGGGATTGAAAGATGCATTTGCCTTTCATGAAAGACCTACCTCCTTGGATTCTGCTATGTCTCAGGCTGTTCGTATTGACAGGCGTCTTAGAGAGAGAGGAGAGATCTCTCCTTCCTGTCATACTCAGTCCCGGGACAGTGCAGCGGTCTCATTCTGTGCACAGGGGTCTCAGTCGCTGTCAGCCCCTTCTGAGCAGGAGTCCATGCAGCTGGGGTTGATTGCCTCTGACAATAGAAGATTCAGCCCGCAGGGGAGGGTTTGTTTTTGTTGTGGAGGTATAAATCATCTGGCAAATGTTTGTCCCTCTAGGAGATTCAGGCAGTATTCTGGGAGTAATAAAGAGACAAAAAGGAAAAAATCTTTTAAAAATGTTCCGTCTGTTACTATTGGCAGGTTTGAGGCGGAAATTGAAGGTTTTCCGTTTGCTTGTAGTTCCCGTTTTGTCCTGCCTGCTAGGATGGCGCTAGAGAGCAAGAGCATTTTTTGTGAGATTTTTGTGGATAGTGGAGCAGCTGTCAACCTCATTGATAATCAATTTGCAATAACTCATGGTTTCCAGGTATGCACTTTGGGAAAGGATATTCCTGTTTTTGCTATTGATTCAGCTCCACTTTCTCAGAAATCATTAAAGGGCATAGTTCACAATATCCGTTTAATTGTGAGTGATGCTCATGTTGAGGATGTGTCATGTTTCGTCCTTAGCGGTTTGCCTACTCCTCTAGTGTTGGGGCTACCCTGGCTCACTAAACATAACCCCACCATTGATTGGCAAGCGAGGCAAATAAATGGTTGGAGTAACTTTTGCAGAGAGAATTGCCTCATAACATCTGTTTCTGAGGTTTCTACTAAAACTGTACCACCTTTCCTCTCTGAATTTTTGGATGTCTTCTCTGAGAGTGGAGTTCAGGGTTTGCCTCCGCACAGGGAGTATGATTGCCCTATTAATCTCATCCCAAGCGCCAAGCTGCCTAAATCTCGTTTATACAATCTCTCCCAACCTGAGAGGGTCGCTATGCGGGCTTATATCTCTGAGAGTCTGAGAAAAGGACACATACGACCCTCGAAGTCACCTGTTGCCGCTGGTTTTTTCTTTGTTAAGAAAAAAGATGGTTCTTTAAGACCTTGTCTGGATTTCAGGGAGCTGAACAGTATCACTATTCGTGATCCTTATCCGCTTCCTCTGATCCCGGACCTGTTTAACCAGGTTGTTGGGGCTAAAGTCTTTTCCAAATTAGACCTAAGAGGGGCATACAACCTGGTTAGGGTCAGAGAAGGAGACGAATGGAAGACGGCTTTCAATACTCCTGAGGGCCATTTTGAGAATTTGGTTATGCCTTTTGGTTTGATGAATGCCCCAGCCGTTTTTCAGCATTTCGTCAACAGCATTTTTTATCATTTAATGGGAAAATTTGTATTAGTGTATTTGGATGACATTTTGATTTTTTCTCCTGATTTCAAGACTCATAAGGAACACTTACGTCAGGTCTTGCTCATCCTGCGGGAGAATAAATTATACGCGAAACTGGAAAAATGTGTGTTTGCGGTTCCAGAAATCCAATTTCTGGGGTTTCTTGTCTCCGCTTCTGGTTTTCGCATGGACCCCGAGAAGGTCCGCGCTGTGCTTGAGTGGGAGCTTCCTGAGAATCAGAAGGCGCTGATGCGTTTTTTGGGCTTTGCCAATTATTACAGGAAATTAATTTTGAATTATTCCTCTGTTGTTAAACCACTCACTGATATGACCAGAAAGGGGGTAGATTTTTCTTCCTGGTCGGTAGAGGCGCGTAAGGCCTTTTCTAATATCAAGGAGAGTTTTGCTTCCGCTCCCATCCTAGTACAACCTGATATTTCGTTACCCTTCATAGTTGAGGTTGATGCTTCTGAGGTAGGGGTGGGTGCGGTCTTGTCTCAGGGTTCCTCTCCTGCCAAATGGCAACCGTGTGCCTTTTTCTCAAAGAAACTCTCCTCCGCAGAGAGAAATTATGATGTGGGAGATAGGGAATTGTTGGCCATCAAGTTGGCTTTTGAGGAATGGCGCCATTGGCTAGAGGGAGCCAGACACCCTATTACCGTGTTTACTGACCATAAAATCTGGCCTACTTGGAGTCAGCCAAGCGTCTGAACCCGAGACAGGCCAGATGGTCTTTGTTCTTTTCAAGGTTTAATTTTGTTGTTACGTTCCGCCCTGGGGTTAAGAATGTGAAGGCAGATGCCCTGTCACGTTGTTTTCCGGGAGGTGGGAATTTTGAAGACCCGGGTCCCATTTTGGCTGAAGGTGTGGTGGTCTCTGCTCTTTTTCCTGAATTGGAGGCAGAGGTGCAGGCAGCCCAGTCAGAAGCTCCTGATCTTTGTCCTCCTGGGAGGTTGTTTGTGCCTCTCGCTTTGAGACACAAGATTTTTAAAGAACACCACGACACGGTCCTTGCTGGGCACCCGGGGGCAAGAGCCACACTGGATCTCATCGCTCGGAGATTCTGGTGGCCTGCGCTTCGTAAGTCGGTTGAGGGTTTTGTGGCAGCTTGCGAGACTTGCGCTCGTGCCAAGGTCCCTCATTCACGGCCATCAGGTCCTCTCCTTCCTTTGCCCATTCCTTCCCGTCCTTGGACACATCTGTCCATGGACTTCATAACGGACTTGCCTCGTTCCTCGGGGAAGACTGTGATTCTGGTGGTGGTGGACCGTTTTAGCAAAATGGTGCATTTTATCCCTTTTCCTGGTTTGCCCAATGCTAAGACGCTGGCGCAGGCATTTATTGACCACATTGTCAAATTGCATGGGATTTCTTCAGACATAGTCTCTGATAGGGGCACGCAGTTTGTTTCCAGATTCTGGAAGGCTTTCTGTTCTCGCTTGGGGGTTCGGTTGTCATTCTGTTCTGCTTTCCATCCGCAGTCGAATGGCCAGACAGAGCGCGTCAATCAGAATCTGGAGACATATCTGCGCTGTTTTGTGGCGGAGAATCAGGAGGATTGGTGTTCTTTTTTGTCCCTTGCTGAGTTTGCTTTAAATAACCGTCGTCAGGAGTCCTCTGATAAGTCACCATTTTTTGGTGCATATGGGTTCCATCCGCAGTTTGGGACTTTCTCGGGAGAGGGCTCTTCTGGTTTGCCTGATGAGGACAGATTCTCCTCGTCTTTGTCATCTATTTGGCAAAAGATTCAGGATAATCTAAAGAGCATGAGCGAGAGATATAAGCGTGTGGCGGATAAGAGACGTGTGCCTGGTCCGGACCTGAATGTTGGTGATCTGGTGTGGTTGTCTACCAAGAATATCAAATTGAAGGTTCCCTCCTGGAAGTTGGGTCCTAGGTTTATTGGGCCTTACAAGATCCTGTCTGTCATCAATCCTGTTGCCTACCGTCTTGATCTTCCTCAGACTTGGAAGATCCATAATTTTTTTCATAAGTCCTTATTGAAACCTTATGTTCAACCTATTGTACCCTCGCCTTTGCCTCCTCCTCCGATTATGGTTGATGGAAATCTTGAATTTCAGGTCTCTAGGATTGTGGATTCTCGTCTTGTCCGCGGTTCCCTCCAGTACCTCGTTCATTGGGAGGGTTATGGTCCTGAGGAGAGGATGTGGGTCCCAGTGACGGACATTAAGGCCTCTCGTCTCATCAGGGCTTTCTATAGGTCCCATCCTGAGAAGGTGGGCCCTGAGTGTCCGGAGTCCACTCCTAGAGGGAGGGGTACTGTCACAGCCAGACAGCTGAGAAGCGCTCACAGGAGCTTCTCAGATCCTCCTCCTTGAATTTCTTTGTTTTGGTTTAGTTTCTCATCTCGTTAGTCTATCTCAGCTGTCATGCAGTTAGACTGATCGCTACCCTTTAAGTTCCTCCCCATAATGCAGTAGTGTGCGGCTGATACAACTTCCTGGAGTGTGTGTGCATGCTGTTCCCAGTTCCCAGTTCCCAGTTCCCTGTTCCCAGTCGTCAGTCGTCATTCGTCTGCAAGATAAGTGCTGTTTATGTATTTATGATTTTGTCTTTTCTGGATCCAGGTGACCCTGACTCCCTCCGTGTCAGTGTAGGGAGCCGGTGGTCGTGTCCCTTCACTATTGTAGGGTCTTCAGGTAATAGATAGCCGAGGAACGTGGATATGCGGCCATCCACCTTTGGGGTGTTCGCATAGGCTGAGCAGTGAGGGAGAGCGGCAGGTCTATTGCAGGGGTCTCCCTTTGTTCCTTAGTTGTGGATCCAGAGAGACATTGTTTATATGGTATTGTCTTGTTTCCTGTACACCATCCGTGACAGGCATGATCTGACAGCAGCATAGTGCCAATTGAGGCGCTGATACAAGAGGTCAGTCTATAAGCTGGGACAAACAGATAATCAAGTCTCTGATATGATCTGTGGGCCACTGAGTAATGGGAGTAGTCCTTAACAGTAGGATTTAATGTCCTCCACACGTCTACCAATCCTAGTGAGTGTATAGCTGATTGTACTTTTTTCAAAGCTATTTGTGAGGCAGATGATATTCCCGTCGATGAATCTATAAGCGGGTGCAGTGTGATATTTAGATCTCCCCCAATTATTAAAATACCTTCCGTAAAATCTCTTAGGAGGTTTAGGGTAGTGCATATCCATTTGGTTTGTGCAGTGTTAGGTGCATATAAATTACAAAATGTGTATGTACTGTTCCCAATTGTTCCTTTAATAAAGAGGTATCTACCCTCTGGGTCCTCTAAGGTAGAACTCACGGCTAGGGGAAAGTTCTTGTGCAAGGCAATTGAGACCCCCTTTGATGCTGAGGAGGGCCATGTACCGTGGAACCACCTGTAAGATGGCTCATCCACGGCACGTGGTCCTTCTTAAAATATGTCTCTTGTAACATCAAGACGCTCACCTTTTGCTTACGCATAAGTTGAATTATCTGACTTCTTTTGGCAGGTGAGTTTAACCCTCTGACATTGAAGGAGCAAATCTTTATGGTAGCCATTTCATGACTTCTTGCAGGTTCAGTGAATGGTCAATGAGGTCTATAGGGGATGAGTACTGAAACGTCCGCTGCAGGGAGAGAAGTGGGATAGGGGGGGAGGGGAAAGTGGAAAACGCAATTCAAAAAGAATAAAGAAAATAACATTAATACATGAATCCAAAGATATCTCTAGACATGTAACATATATGGTAGACAGTAATAAGATAACCATCATAATAACAAAATCTCCTCACTAAAGGAGACAATTTAGGGGAGGAGAATTGGACCGTGAACACGGTTATTCCGCGCACACAAGCATAAAGAACTTCCTAATGTCACAACTGGAAATAGTGAAATAAACACAGGCTATCAGGACTGTTAAATGTATGGTTTGTCAAGCAATCCTGATACTATAATAACTGGTATTACTCCTGCTCACCAGTCCCTCCACCATCCCCTCCCTCTATAATGTAACTTCTAGCCATTAAAGCTCTCTGATAGTGGAGCGGGGGATGGGAAGATAGGGAGAAACTTAAGTGAGCAGCAGAGAAGGAAAGAGGTACACATCCTATGATTCTCATATCTCCTTATAACATCCAGAGGTATATCTCCAATACAACCCAGCTGGAAATAACAGATGAATAACATAATATTGGCAACATCATTTTTCCCTGGTTAAATCTGGGAAATACCCATATCTACTCAGTACCCCTCTTCAAAAATATATAACCTAGCAATAAAAATAGGCATATTATCTGAATCTGGATGTAATGTCAGCCGCTTAGGTGTCATCCTGGGTAAATTCTTCTTTTGCCTTTGAGGTCTAGAAGACGAAGCAGGGTCCAGGCGGTCAGCGTCGGGACAGCAGGTAGATCTGTGAGATTCTTCACAGTGGTCCAATCCTGGATATCCAGCGGCTCTGTCTCCAGGATATTGTAAATCTGGATAAGGTCAGCAGGTGATCTAATCACGACCTTGCGTCCAAGAGTATTCACCAGCAGACCGAACGGATGGAGCCAACGGTAAATAATTTTTCTATTTTGGAAGATTTCCAAGAGTGGTTTTAGGGCTCGCCTTTTTTGCAGGGTCATAGGCGACAAATCTTGGAATAAAGTAATTGTGGAACCAAAGCAGGCTATTGGATGCTTATCTCTTGCCACTTTGAGCAACTTCTCCTTAGT
Organism: Bufo bufo; assembly: GCF_905171765.1. NCBI lineage: Eukaryota > Metazoa > Chordata > Amphibia > Anura > Bufonidae > Bufo > Bufo bufo. The sequence goes on along the minus strand of NC_053390.1, from coordinate 370,325,406 downwards.
GGTAAAGCTAGTTAAGCGACATATTATGTCCCTTGGTGCTTCTTGGGGTTTAGGCGGAGGACGTAGCGCTCTGTGGGCCCTGTCCATAGTGAAATCATCTGTGGCGTCCGGGCCTAGGATTTTATGAAAAAGTTCCACCATTGATGTCATGATAGCGTCTGAGAGCAGAGTCTCTGGAACTCCTTTTATACGCAGGTTGTTCCTGCGCCCACGATTATCCTGATCTTCTATCAGATTGTATAGCTGATTGATATGGGCTTGGGCATGGTCAAAGCTATGTGCCACTGCTGAATTGAAAGCAGTAGTTCCTTCCCATCCCGCTTCCAGGGCTTCTACCCTTTCACCAACCTGTTTCAGATCAGCTTTAATATCTTGTAGATCCTCTCTCAACAGAGCTAATGCGGCCCCTAGTGCTTGAGTAATAAAGTCCCTTGATACTGGGAGGTTGTCTCTGGGACGTCTGGTGCAAGTTTCGCTGTCCCTACCTCCATCGGAGTCGACCGAGGCGTCCGTTTGCTCCCCATGTTCGGAAGCTTCTCTTTCCGGCGCCATCTTGGATTCGGCTCTAGTCGGCCCGACTCCTCTCCTTAGAAATTTCTCCATCTCTCCGTGGGTAGAATGATTCCCACGTGCGCCCGGAGTGTCTTTGGCTCTGTCTCTGCCGACTTTGCCCATTTCTGATTGCCAGTTGTGCCTGTAAAAGCTTGTGTGAGCGTAACCAGAAGCAGAGCTCACACAGACATGTGCGTCTCGCTCTGCAGCCAAGCTCTGCCCCCTTTTTTACCTTCTTGTGGAACACTTAAAGGGTTAACAAAATTTGTAAAATCTGTTTTGAATAACTTGAGGGTATAGTTTCCAAACTGGGGCCATTTATGGGTGGTTTCTATTATGTAAGCCCCACAAAGTAAGTGACTTCAGACCTGAACTGGTCCTTAAAAAGTGGGTTTTGGAAATTTTCAGAAAAATGTCAAGATTTGCTTCTAAACTCATAAGCCTTCTAACGTCCCATAAAAAGAAAATGAATTTACAAAATGATCCAAACATGAAGTAGACATATAGGAAATGTAAAGTAATAACTATTTTAGGAGGTATCACTATCTGTTTTAAAAGCAGAAAAATTAAAATTTAGAAAATTGCTAATTTTTCAAAAGTTTTGGTAATTTTTTTCTTTTTTATAAATAAAAATTAAATATTTCGACTAGAGGTGGGACGAATCCAATTTTTTTCGAATCCGAATCCGAAAAGGTTCTCGAATATATCGAATCTTTCGAATCTCGAATCCTACGAATCCTGTACATAATTGTGTGAACGCACGGTGTAAGAAACAAAATCAGACCGCGTCAGTTTGTCTGAACCTCCACCTCCCAGTCACGGTCGCACCCTATATGACCGCGATGACCCCTGCTATGACCCCTGCTCCTATCACTACAGAACATACAGGGTAATACAGCCACATACCTCTTACATCCAGTGACGTCTCTTGTAGATGTTCTCTTTCCTCATCTTCTCCTTTCAGACCAGACTGCCATTTTTCTGCCATTTTTCGTCTCTGCAGCTTGACAAAAAAAAAAATCTTAGTTTACTACTTTTCCATCATCCTCCCATCTTCTGGACAAATCATCCTAACACCCCCAATACTGTTCCGCTGTGCTCCCCAATACTATACTGCAGAAACAGATAATACCCCTCATAATACTAGTACCACACAGAGCCCCCCATATAAAATACCCCTTCTTTGTGGCCTCAGTAGATGCCCCCATAGTGCCCCCAATAATGTGCCAATAAGAAGTGGCCCCACAGTGCCACCCAATAATGTGCCAGTAAGTGTCCCCATAGATGCCCCCCTAATCATGTGCCAGTATCAAGTGTGGAGTGCCTCTCCCCCCCCCCCCATGTGCCGGTATCATAGTGCCATCTCCCCCCCAATGTGCCCGTATCATAGTGCCACCTCCCCCCATAATGTGCCCGTATCATAGTGCCACCTCCCCCCCATAATGTGCCCGTATCATAGTGCCATCTCCCCCCATAATGTGCCCGTATCATAGTGCCATCTCCCCCCATAATGTGCCCGTATCATAGTGCCATCTCCCCCATAATGTGCCCGTATCATAGTGCCTCCCCCCAATGTGCCAGTAGTATCATAGTGCCTCTCACCTCTCCCCCTGGCATTCACAGATCCCCCCACCCCATAACAGTGCCATCCACAGACCCCCCACCCCATAACAGTGCCATCCACAGACCCCCCCACCCCATAACAGTGCCATCCACAGACCCCCCCACCCCATAACAGTGCCATCCACAGACCCCCCCATCCAATAACAGTGCCATCCACAGACCCCCCCCACCCCATAACAGTGCCATCCACAGACCCCCCCACCCCATAACAGTGCCATCCACAGACCCCCCCACCCCATAACAGTGCCATCCACAGACCCCCCCATCCTATAACAGTGCCATCCACAGACCCCCCCACCATTGCCGCTCCAGTAGTTATAAAATGTGTCATTGTGATTAATAATCATGCTGCCCCCTCTGTCTGTAGTATTACATGATTCAATAAATCTTACTTACAGGGCTAGTACTGCTATCGTAACAGGCCGGCCGGACAGACGAGCGGCAGCGGCACTGACTGACGTCACCTGCCTGAGCCGCCTGCTTTATGAATGACTACTGGAGCGGAGGGGCCAGAGCACAGTGAACGCACCGGCCCCCAGCTCCGCCTCCCAGTCCCTCCCACCGGATTCGTTTCAGGCAAATTACGTCGGGATTCGAGTCCACGAATCCCACGAATCCAGCAAGATTCGAGGGATTCGTGGATTCGACGAATCCCCCGTCCCATCTCTAATTTTGACTAAAATTTACCACTGTCATGAAGTACAATATGTGACGAGAAAATTCTTAGAATGGCTTGGATAAGTAAAAGCATTTTAAAGTTATCACCACATAAATTGACACATGTCAGATTTGCAAAAAATGGTCTGGTCTTTAAGGTGAAAAATGGCTGGGCCCTAAAGGGGTTAAAGACAGAGGTAATATTAAATACCCCTCCCCTTTTGCCTCCCACACTGCACACTGGTATTGAGAATTTACTTATAATGCAGCAGGAAATTACCTTTTTGAAATATGAGATTTTTAAATTAACCACTAAACAAACTCAGGCTGAGAACATTGCAATGCCACTGCCACAGAGGCCCCCTAGAAATGGAAGATGGGTTACTGTAGGTTCTGGTAGACTGAGAGTTGTGCATTTAAGGCATGTCCCACAGTCTGTGGCTCTCCATAATTCATTTGCAGCACTTTCAGAGTGCAAGAGCAACATGGAGGATGGCTCAAGCACAGTGGGTGAGAAACAATCATCTTCCATGCCTAAAGTATGTAAGACTGCAGCCAAAGACAAAAAGGAGAAGGTCAGGATTGATAGTAAGCAGCTGTTGGTGGGCGATTCCATCATAAGAGGTGTGAAGTTTGAGGAGAATGGTGTTGTGAGATGTCTCCCTGGTGCTACCGCTAGCAGGGATAGAAGACGGATCCTTAATATTGTTAGGCAAGCAAAGCAGGAAAGGGAAGTGGATGTTATTATCCATCTTGGGACAAACGATCTGGCTTGCAATGAGGTTTCAAAGGTGAAAGAAGCTTTCACACACTTGGAAAGGATATACGGGAGGTTGCATCAACTGTTTCATTCTCTGCAGTTTTGCATAACCTTCAGCATGACAGGAAGATGCGCATTAAGGAATTCAATGTATGGCTTGGTGAATGGTGTCTGAACCACGGGTTTGGCTTTGTGTCTCATGTTAACTCTTGTTGGAATGGAAAAGAACTGTACAAGAAAGATGGTTTGCATCTTTCTCTCAAAGGAACGAATGTCCTAAGTGAACAGTTCCAGGTATTTGCTAAGAAGCATTTAAACTAGGAAAGGGGGGCAAAAGAGTGATAATCCAGCAGTCCAACTGCCCTCCGGAACAATGCCAGAAGAGGCCAGTAGCACAAAGGTTAAGAAATGACAAGCTCAGAGTCTTGTCTACAAATGCTCGCAGTCTAGGGAATAAGATAAATGAACTTGAGGCTATAATGGCATCTGAGAATATAGATGTAGTGGCTGTTACTGAGTCGTGGTTCAAGGGGAGTAATGACTGGGATATATCAATACCAGTTCTCTCTATACAGGAAAGACAGAGAAGGCAAGAAGGGGGAGGTGTGGCCCTGTATGTGAAAGATAGCATAAAATCTAATTTGATACAAGTTAGCGAGAACAATTTAGAGTCAGTTTGGGTTACCTTGCAGCTTGATAATCATATGGTAACTCATGTAGGTGTGATATATAAACAACCTAGCCAAGTCAAAGAATTCGATGATCTACTAGTTGAGGAAATAGCTAAAATGACATTGAAGGGGGAAGTTATCATTATGGGAGACTTCAATCTTCCAGATGTAAACTGGAAAACCAAAATAGCTAGTTCTGCCAGGAGTACAGATATTCTAAATTCCCTACTGGGATTATCTCTACAGCAAGTAGTGGAGGAGCCAACCCGGAAGGAGGCCATTTTAGATTTAGTATTCACAAATGGGAATTTGGTATCTGATATTACTGTAGGGGAAAGCTTGGGATCTAGTGATCACCAGTCAGTGTGGTTTACTATAAGTACAGTGACAGAGTCACACCACACAAAAACAAAAGTTTTAGATTTTAGAAAAACTGACTTTTCTAAAATTAGATTAGTGGTATACGAGTCCCTATCAGACTGGAACAGTTTCATTGGAGTCCAGGAGAAATGGGACTACTTAACCACTTGCCGCAACTGTAACGCCGAAAGGCGTCATCGCGGCGGCTCCCCCCAGGCTACGCTAACGCTGATTTGCGTCATCTCGCGTGAGCCGAGATTTCCTGTGAACGCGGGCACACAGGCGCGCGCGCTCACAGGAACGGAAGGTAAGAGAGTGGATCTCCAGCCTGCCAGCGGCGATCGTTCGCTGGCAAGCTGGAGATGTGTTTTTTTAACCCCTGAAAGGTATATCAGACGCTGTTTTGATAACAGCGTCTAATATACCTGCTACCTGGTCCTCTGGTGGTCCCCTTTGTTTGGATCGACCACCAGAGGACACAGGTAGCTCAGTAATATGTTGCACCAAGCACCACTACACTACACCCCCCCCTGTCACTTATTAACCCCTTATTCACCCTTGATCACCCCTGATCACCCCATATAGACTCCCTGATCACCCCCCTGTCATTGATTACCCCCCTGTCATTGATTACCCATTCAGATGTCCGCATGATTTTTACGGATCCACTGATAGCTGGATCGGATCCGCAAAACGCATACGGACGTCTGAATGGAGCCTTACAGGGGTGTGATCAATGACTGTGGTGATCACCCCATATAGACTCCCTGATCACCCCCCTGTCATTGATTACCCCCTTGTCATTGATCACCCCCCTGTAAAGCTCCATTCAGACGTCGGCATGATTTTTACGGATCCACTGATAGATGGATCGGATCCGCAAAACGCATATGGACGTCTGAATGGAGCCTTACAGGGGCGTGATCAATGACTGTGGTGATCACCCCATATAGACTCCCTGATCACCCCCCTGTCATTGATTACCCCCCTGTAAAGCTCCATTCAGATGTCCGCATGATTTTTACGGATCCACTGATAGATGGATCGGATCCGCAAAACGCATACGGACGTCTGAATGGAGCCTTACAGGGGCGTGATCAATGACTGTGGTGATCACCCCATATAGACTCCCTGATCACCCCCCTGTCATTGATTACCCCCCTGTGATTGATCACCCCCCTGTAAAGCTCCATTCAGATGTCCGCATGATTTTTACGGATCTACTGATAGATGGATCGGATCTGCAAAACGCATACGGACGTCTGAATGGAGCCTTACAGGGGCGTGATCAATGACTGTGGTGATCACCCCATATAGACTCCCTGATCACCCCCCCTGTCATTGATTACCCCCCTGTCATAGATCACCCCCCTGTAAAGCTCCATTCAGACGTCCGCATGATTTTTACGGATCCACTGATAGATGGATCGGATCCGCAAAACACATACAGACGTCTCCCTGGAGCCTTCCAGGGGGGGTGATCACCCCATATAGACTCCATGATCACCCCCCTGTCATTGATCACCCCCCCTGTCATTGATCACCCCCCCTGTCATTGATCACCCCCCCAGTCATTGATCACCCCCCCTGTCAGGCTGCATTCAGATGTCCGTATGATTTTTACGGATCCACGGATACATGGATCAGATCCGCAAAACACATACGGACATCTGAATGGAGCCTTATAGGGGGGTGATCAATGACAGGGGGGTGATCACCCCATATAGACTCCCTGATCACCCCCCTGTCATTGATCACCCCCCTGTCATTGATAACCCCCCTGTAAGGCTCCATTCAGACATTTTTTTGGCCCAAGTTAGCGGAATTTTTTTTTTTTTTCTTACAAAGTCTCATATTCCACTAACTTGTGTCAAAAAATAAAATCTCACATGAACTCACCATACCCCTCACGGAATCCAAATGCGGAAATTTTTTTAGAGATTTATATTCCAGACTTCTTCTCACGCTTTAGGGTCCCTAGAATGCCAGGGCAGTATAAATACCGCACATGTGACCCCATTTCGGAAAGAAGACACCCCAAGGTATTCCGTGAGGGGCATATTGAGTCCATGAACGATTGAAATTTTTGTCCCAAGTTAGCGGAAAGGGAGACTTTGTGAGAAAAAAATAAATAAAATCAATTTCCGCTAACTTACCACACATTAGGGCCCCTGGAAAATGCCAGGGCAGTATAACTACCCCACAAGTGACCCCATTTTGGAAAGAAGACACCCCAAGGTATTCCGTGAGGGGCATGGCGAGTTCCTAGAATTTTATATTTTTTGTCACAAGTTAGCGGAAAATGATGATTTTTTTTTTTTTCTTACAAAGTCTCATATTCCACTAACTTGTGACAAAAAATAAAAACTTCCATGAACTCACTATGCCCATCACGAAATACCTGGGGGTGTCTTCTTTCCAAAATGGGGTCACTTGTGGGGTAGTTATAGTGCCCTGGCATTCTAGGGGCCCAAATGTGTGGTAAGAAGTTTGAAATCAAAATGTGTAAAAAATGACCAGTGAAATCCGAAAGGTGCTCTTTGGAATATGGGTCCCTTTGCCCACCTAGGCTGCAAAAAAGTGTCACACATCTGGTATCTCTGTACTCAGGAGAAGTTGGGGAATGTGTTTTGGGGTGTCATTTTACATATACCCATGCTGGGTGAGAGAAATATCTTGGCAAAAGACAACTTTTCCCATTTTTTTTATACAAAGTTGGCATTTGACCAAGATATTTATCTCACCCAGCATGGGTATATGTAAAATGACACCCCAAAACACATTCCCCAACTTCTCCTGAGTACGGCGATACCACATGTGTGACACTTTTTTGCAGCCTAGGTGGGCAAAGGGGCCCATATTCCAAAGAGCACCTTTCGGATTTCACTGGTCATTTTTTACAGAATTTGATTTCAAACTCCTTACCACACATTAGGGCCCCTAGAATGCCAGGGCAGTATAACTACCCCACAAGTGACCCCATTTTGGAAAGAAGACACCCCAAGGTATTCGCTGATGGGCATAGTGAGTTCATGGAAGTTTTTATTTTTTGTCACAAGTTAGTGGAATATGAGACTTTGTAAGAAAAAAAAAAAAGAAAAAAAATCATCATTTTCCACTAACTTGTGACAAAAAATAAAAAATTCTAGGAACTCGCCATGCCCCTCACGAAATACCTTGGGGTGTCTTCTTTCCAAAATGGGGTCACTTGTGGGGTAGTTATACTGCCCTGGCATTCTAGGGGCCCAAATGTGTGGTAAGGAGTTTGAAATCAAATTCTGTAAAAAATGACCAGTGAAATCCGAAAGGTGCTCTTTGGAATATGAGCCCCTTTGCCCACCTAGGCTGCAAAAAAGTGTCACACATCTGGTATCTCCGTATTCAGGAGAAGTTGGGGAATGTGTTTTGGGGTGTCATTTTACATATACCCATGCTGGGTGAGAGAAATATCTTGGCAAAAGACAACTTTTCCCATTTTTTTATACAAAGTTGTCATTTGACCAAGATATTTATCTCACCCAGCATGGGTATATGTAAAATGACACCCCAAAACACATTCCCCAACTTCTCCCGAATACGGAGATACCAGATGTGTGACACTTTTTTGCAGCCTAGGTGGGCAAAGGGGCCCATATTCCAAAGAGCACCTTTCGGATTTCACTGGTCATTTTTTACAGAATTTGATTTCAAACTCCTTACCACACATTTGGGCCCCTAGAATGCCAGGGCAGTATAACTACCCCACAAGTGACCCCATTTTGGAAAGAAGACACCCCAAGGTATTCGCTGATGGGCATAGTGAGTTCATGGAAGTTTTTATTTTTTGTCACAAGTTAGTGGAATATGAGACTTTGTAAGAAAAAAAAAATCATCATTTTCCGCTAACTTGTGACAAAAAATAAAAAGTTCTATGAACTCACTACGCCCATCAGCGAATACCTTAGGGTGTCTACTATCCGAAATGGGGTCATTTGTGGGTGTTTGTACTGTCTGGGCATTGTAGAACCTCAGGAAACATGACAGGTGCTCAGAAAGTCAGAGCTGCTTCAAAAAGCGGAAATTCACATTTTTGTACCATAGTTTGTAAACGCTATAACTTTTAACCAAACCATTTTTTTTTACCCAAACATTTTTTTTTTATCAAAGACATGTAGAACAATAAATTTAGAGAAAAATTTATATATGGATGTATTTTTTTTTGCAAAATTTTGCAACTGAAAGTGAAAAATGTCATTTTTTTGCAAAAAAATCGTTAAATTTCGATTAATAACAAAAAAAGTAAAAATTTCAGCAGCAATGAAATACCACCAAATGAAAGCTCTATTAGTGAGAAGAAAAGGAGGTAAAATTCATTTGGGTGGTAAGTTGCATGACCGAGCAATAAACCGCTAAAGTTGTGGAGTGCCGATTTGTAAAAAAGGGCATGGTCTTTAGGGGGGTATAAACCTGTGGTCCTTAAGTGGTTAAAAGTGGCACTATTGAAGGCAACAGAAAATTGCATTAGGCTTGTCAGTAAAAGCAAAAAAAGGAAGAGACCACTGTGGTACTCAGCAGAAGTGGCCAAAATCATTAAAAACAAAAAGATAGCATTTAGAAATTATAAAAAAAAACAAAAACGAGGATGACAGACAAATTTATAAGATTAGGCAGAGAGAGGCCAAGCAAGTTATAAGAGCTTCTAAAGCACAGGCAGAAGAGAAATTAGCTTAGTCAGGGAAAAAAGGCGAGAAGGCATTCTTCAGATACTGTCACGGGGTTCCGAAGGTGCACTCTGTCCCCCATTGCCCGCAGAACTGTTGCTTAGCTTTTGGAATGAGGTTCTGTGTTTGACCTCATTCCCAGGGCGGCTTTACTAGCTGGGTGGCTCCCTGCTCCTAGTCTGCCTTGAGCGCCGAGCTGATTACTCGGTGCTCGACTGGTTGGTCTGTCGGTCATGTGATGCTGGCCACGTCACATGACCCTCACTCCCCACTATAAATACAGGCAGCCTGCTGGCTATAGGTTGCCTGTTAATTTCTAGGTTCCTGGCTATTTGTTGGACTACTGAATATTTACCTGATCCTGTTCCCTGACGATCCTCTGCCTGCTCCTCCTGTACTGCGCATACATCCTGGTATTGTGACCTCGGCTCCCACCTGACTACTCTCTTAGGACTCCTCTTGTACTTCGCTACTCTCCTGGTATTTGACCCTGGCTTCTCCTGACCATTCTTTGCTTTATCCGTTGTACTGCGTAGCTCTCTTGGTTCTGACCCGGTCCGTTCATGTTCCGTATTTTGTCTTGTCTGTCTTCCCTGCACATATCCTAAGTTAGGGACTGCCGTCCAGTTGTCCCCTGTCATCAGGACTCGTGAGGCAAGTAGGCAGGGCCAGGGGTGAGGGTGGAGCGCAGTGGTCACTACCCTTCCCCCTGTGTGTGTGTGGACGTGACCGTTACAGATACATAAATGAAAAAAGGAAACTAAAACAAGGAATTACCAAATTAAAAACAAAAGAAGGAAGGTATATGGAAGAAGATAAAGAACTAGCTGACTGCCTCAATGAATACTTCTGTTCAGTTTTTACAAAGGAAAATGAAGGAGAAGGACCTCAGTTAGGAAAGAAGACAAATGAATCTTTTGATGCATGTGTCTTTACAGAGGAAGAGGTTCTAAGTCAGCTGTCTAAAATGAATACAAATAAGTCACAGGGGCCTGATGGGATACACCCAAAGCTATTAAAAGAGCTCAGTGGTGAACTAGCAAAACCATTAACAGATTTATTTAACCAATCACTGGCAACAGGAGTCGTCCCAGAAGATTGGAAATTAGCAAATGTTGTGCCCATTCACAAGAAAGGTAGTAGGGAGGAATCGGGCAGCTATAGGCCAGTAAGCCTGACATCAATAGTGGGGAAATTAATGGAAACCATACTTAAGGAGAGGATTGTGGAACATCTAAAATCCCATGGATTGAAAGATGAAATACAGCATGGGTTTACTTCAGGGAGATCATGTCAAACTAATCTTATTGATTTTTTTGATTGGGTGACTAAAATAATAGATGGAGGAGGTGCAGTAGACATCGCTTATCTAGACTTTAGTAAGGCTTTTGATACTGTCCCACATAGAAGGCTTATCAATAAAGTGCAGTCATTGGGCTTGGACTCCTATATTGTTGAATGGATTAGGCTGTGGCTGAGGGACAGGCAACAGAGGGTTGTAGTCAATGGAGTATATTCAGACCAAGGTCTTGTTACCAATGGGGTACCTCAGGGATCTGTTCTGGGACCCATATTGTTTAATATCTTTATCAGCGAAATTGCAGAAGGCCTCGATGGTAAGGTGTGTCTTTTTGCTGATGACACAAAGATTTGTAACAGGGTTGATGTTCCGGGAGGGATGCACCAAATGGAAAAGGACTTAGGAAAACTAGAGGAATGGTCAAAAATCTGGCAACTAAAATTTAATGTTGATAAGTGCAAGATAATGCACCTGGGACGTAAAAACCCAAGAGCAGAATATAAAATCTGTGATACAGTCCTAACCTCAGTATCTGAGGAAAGGGATTTAGGGGTCATTATTTCAGAAGACTTAAAGGTAGGCAGACAATGTCATAGAGCAGCAGGAAATGCTAGCAGAATGCTTGGGTGTATAGGGAGAGGAATTACCAGTAGAAAGAGGGAGGTGCTCATGCCGCTCTACAGAGCACTAGTGAGACCTCATTTGGAGTATTGTGCTCAGTACTGGAGACCATATCTCCAGAAGGATATTGATACTTTGGAGAGAATTCAGAGAAGAGCTACTAAACTGGTACATGGATTGCAGGATAAAACTTGCCAGGAAAGATTAAAGGACCTTAACATGTATAGCTTGGAAGAAAGACGAGACAGAGGGGATATGATAGAAACTTTTAAATACATAAAGGGAATCAACAAGTTAAAAGAGGAGAGAATATTTAAAAGAAGAAAAACTGCTACAAGAGGACATAGTTTTAAATTAGAGGGGCAAAGGTTTAAAAGTAATATCAGGAAGTATTACTTTACTGAGAGAGTAGTGGATGCATGGAATAGCCTTCCTGCAGAAGTGGTAGCTGCAAATACAGTGGAGGAGTTTAAGCATGCATGGGATAGGCATAAGGCCATCCTTCATATAAGATAGGGCCAGGGTCTATCCATAGTATTTAGTATATTGGGCAGACTAGATGGGCCAAATGGTTCTTATCTGCTGACACATTCTATGTTTCTATGTTTCTATATTATATTATTACTAATGCAATTTGTGCCGTAAAATGTTTTTGAACTATGCATTCACTAACACAGGCATAGGAATGCAATGTTTGTAGTACAATTACTGAATTACATTTATATGGTCTGATGCAGTAACACATTTAATAAGATGGTTATAATAATAAAAATTTGATGGTAAAATGTTTTTGAACTATGCGTTCACTATAATGAAATTTTTGTAATTAAATGTCTTTGAACTAAACGGTCTAATGCAGTAATGCATTTGGTAACATGGGTATAGCAATGAAATATTTGCAGTAAAATATCTTTGAACCCTAATATGGGTATAAAAGTGGCATTATTGCTATAAAATGCTTTTACTATACATGAAGGTTATCCTGCAGTAATATGCAACGCGATTAATAACACAGGTATGATAATGGGGTTATTGCCGTAAAATGTTTTTGCCATAATCCAATGCATTTAATAACATGAATATAATGAAGTTATTGCCATAAAATGTTTTTGCTATAATCTAATGCGTTTAATAGCACGTGTATAATTAAGGCAATATTGAGTGCTACAAAATGCTTTTGTTATAATGCAATGCATTTAATATCATAGGTATAATAATGGTGTTTTTGTCATATAATGCTTTTGAATGTTATCTTGCAGTAATATACAAAGTATTTAATAACACGGGTAGAATGCACTACAATGGTTTTTAGAAGGAAAAAAATATGCAATTGCTGAGCATTTGCAGAAAAATGCTATTGGGGTGCTGGCTATAAGCCTATTAATTGTAGAAACAAGGTTTAAAAAAAACTGTCAGAAAAATAAGTTCTTTTTTCTTGCAGGCAGTTATGTAATGCAGAACTAGCTGCCAACCAGCAGCTGTATTGAACATACAACTGGGTGACCATGTCCCTCACTCCCTCAAAAATTCCCCTTATAAAATTCCCCGTAATCTACCCAATTATATTTCCATATTCTCTCCCTATAATGTCCCTATAACACTACATTGTTTCTGTAATAGGTTTTTGTCAGACACTGACACATGACACCCTTTCAGGTCAGAAACTGAGCACAGAATGGCATTCTATGACATTTTTAACAAACGACCATTCTGAATTCTGCCTCTGATTGGCTGATCAGGCTGTCTGTCAGCCTCTGAGCCAATCAGGGTAAGCCATCCCCCCACATGTGATCTTACAACTTCTTCCTCATTCATGGTTTTCCCAGCCAATATTCACAGTAAAATGGCACTGGGCACCATTTTTATGCACATCATCCGAAACAAATAAAAAATCCATAGATTCATTTGGCGGACACATTTTTGAGAACTCCACAATTAATTTGGTTCATTTAGAATTGAGTCTCTCATTTCTACAAGGATAAATTGAGAACTAACAGTGCACAGTTCATAAATAGATTTAACCGTAATGTAAAACAATAGTGATACTTCATTTTTTGTATAGGTGAAACAGAAAGGCGAAAGATCAACCGATGTTGGACATTTTCTTTTGGACTAATATTCACTTTTCTGAGAATTTAGAAGCAGAACTAGTCACTATGAACAACATGTGCAGCAATGCAGACTTCTAAGTGGTTTGACCATTCTTGGCTATGAAATGTGTTTCTCATTCAGTAAGTATTGGCTCCTGATATTCCAGCGGATTCCAAAAAATCTATTGACAAATAGTCCCATAAATCATTGTTAAGGTTAATTTGACTAAAGCAGATGTAGTCTTCCCATTCCAGTTATTACTTTAGTAGCCCTCCTCTGAACCCTCTCCAGCTCTGCTATGTCTGCCTTGTCCACAGGAGCCCAGAACTGTACACAGTACTCTATGTGTGGTCTGTCTAGTGATTTGTAAAGTGGCAAGACTATGTTCTCATCATGGGCATTTATGCACCTTTTGATGCAACCCATTATCTTATTGGCCTTTGCAGCAGCTGCCTGACACTGGTTTTTGCAGCTTAGTTTGCTGTTCACTAGTGATGAGCGGCAGGGGTCATATTCGAATTCGCAATATTTTGCGAATATTTTGTAGAATATTCGTCGAAAATTCGCAAATTCGAAAATTCACGATTTTTTTTACTCAAAAAATCAGCAAGGTAATGATTGTGTAATATGGGAATTTTTTATTGCGAATTTTTTAACTTACAACTATTAGACAGAAAAGATTATAGCACTATATTAGCTAAATTGCTCTATTCGATTTTTTTCGAATATTCTCTGTATTGCCATAACTTAGTTTTTTCGAACATTCGTAATATTCTAAAACAAGAATATATGGCAATATAGCGAATATTCAAAAAAAAAGAATATAGAGCAAAATTCGCAAACACTACTACTCCTAAAGTCAAGTATATTGCAGCCTTCTTATTGGCCCACAAGCTAGAAGCAGTGAGGGATCATGCGAATCGAAAAAAAAATAAAAAATTTTGAATATTCGAAATTACGAATATATATAACTGTATTCGAAATATTCGCGAATTTTTGAAGTACCTATATTCGCAATAAAATTTCGAAATTCTAATATTCGTGATCAACACTACTGTTCACTAAAATTACTAGGTAATTTTCCATGTCAGTGTTACCCAGTGATTTACCATTTAGTATGTATGGGTGACTTGCATTATTCCTTCCCATGTGCATAACCTTACATTTGTCAGTGTTAAACCTCATCTGCCACTTCTCTGCCCAAGCCTCCAATCTATCCAGATCTCTCTGTAGCAGTATGCTGTCATGCTTTATATTTTACTGTGCAAGTCTTCTACAAGATCATTAATAAATATATTGAAGAGAATAGGGCCCAATACTGACCCCTGAGGTACTCCACTAGTGACAGTGACCCAATCTGAGTGTGTACCATTAATAACCACCCTCTGTTTTCTATCACTGAGCCAGTTACTTACCCACATATAGACATTTTCTCCCAGGCCAAGCATTCTCACTTTATATACTAACCTTTTATGTGGTACAGTGTCAAATGCTTTGGAAAAGTCCAGATATACGACATTTATTGATTCGCCGCTGTCAAGTCTAGAACTTATCCTCATAGAAACTGATCAAATTAGTTTGACATGACCGATCCCTCATGAAGCCATGCTGATATGGCATTATTAGCTTTTTATCATTCAGGTACTCCAAGATAGCATCTTTTAGAAAACCTTCAAACAGTTTACCCACGACAGATGTTAAACTTTCTGGCCTATAGTTTCCGGCCTCTGTTTTTGGACCTTTTTTGAATATTGGCACCACATTTGCTATGCGCTAATCCTGTGGAACACTCCCTGTCAGGGACGTGCACACATAGGGCTCAAAGGGGGCTTGAGCCCCTGCCCCCTTCTGCCCCTGGCCCTTTAATGCCCCTTTTTTTTTTTCAATTGCGCAGTGTTCAGCGCTGCAGTCAGGGTCACTCAGTCAGTAGTAGTCAAGTGGGGCGGCGCGCAGGGAGTCTGGAGCTGAGCCTACTGTGACTGCGACTGCTTACCTGTCTGTGAGTGAGCTCGTGTTGTGCTAGTCTGTGAGTGCCACTGCCAGTGCCACTGTGCCATCATGGAGGGGGTCGGGGGAGAAATGTACCATTGGGGGGAATGTGCTGCTGCCAGGCCCATGGAGGGGAGGGGGGGGGGAGTAAGATGTGCTGCTGCGCTGTCAGGCCCATGGAGGGGGAGAAATTTGCCATTAAAGGGAGGGGGTAAATATGTGCCGCTACCAGGCCCATGGAGGGGGAGAAATGTGCCATGGGGGAGGGGGAGGCAGAAGTGCTGCCATGGAGGGGGGGGGGGGGGAGAGAAATGTGACACGAAGGGGGTGATGTAAAAAGGAGGGGAGGATGTGACATGGATGGAGGGGGAGTAATGTGACATTAAGGCTGGGGGGCATCATTGGGGGTACTTTTTACTGGCACATTATTAGGTGGCACTGTGGGGGCACTTCATGCCGGCACATTATTGGTGGGCACTATAGGGGCATCTACTGAGGCCACAAAGAAGGGGAATGTTATATGAAGGGCTCTGTACAGTGGCATTTTATACTGGGACACATTATGGTGGGTACTATGGGGAAGGGGGGAGAAGAGTACTATCGGGTATTTTATGCTTGCAAATTATAGGGGACACTGAGGGCATCTACTGGGGCACTATTTAGGGGCATTTTCTACTGGTACATTATGGGGGCACTAGGAGGAAGCGGGAGAGGAGCACTATGGGGCATTTACTGGTGGCACTATATAGGGGTATTTTATACTGGCACATTATGGGGGACACTATGGGAACATTAGCTCAACTGGGGGCATTACAAGGGGGTATTTTTTGCACTGTCTATTATAAGGAGAATTATTTCTACTGGGGGGGGGGGCATTATGGTGGGCTTTATTACTCCCCCATGGTATGACCCCCTAGTAGCAGCTCCAGCCTCTCCCTGCTCTGCTATCCCTCTGCCCCTTCTCCAAATCCTTATTATGAAATCTTTCTCATTAGGATAAAACACATCAGCTCCGCCGAGCCCCCGGCCAAAGTGTTGAAGTGGTGTCCGAGATCCCCAAGGGCCAAGCCAAGTAATTGTAAGTTTTCCTGTGTTTGTTATACACATATAGCATAAACTGTGCCACACAATGTACAATATACCGGTACACTGTGTAGTCTGTTCTATAAGCACCACATTATTTTCTGTCCGCCACAGCAAAACAATCTGGAAGTGCCCCTCCATGTGGCATCATGTGTGTGGGCAGACAGTGTTGGATCATGTATGATGGCAGTCATTTTTTGAAATTATGACTAGTGATGAGCGGCAGGTGCCATATTCGATTTCGACTAAATTCGCGAATATTCAATAGAATATTCATTTCATATTCGTCGATAACGAATATTCGTCATTATTCTAGTTATCGTGATTAATATGCGATTTAAATAATCGCGTATTGCGATTTTAACTTAAGGATACTTTCCTATTGGTTTGATATCTAGAATTAGCGAAGATGACGAATATGACGAATGTATTCGTCATATTCCTCAAAACTAAGATAAAGTATTCTCCATCTTCGCTTTTAGCTACCTATTCGTCAACTTGCTAATTCTAGCAATCAAATAGGAAAGTTTACTATAGAGACAGCTAAGTTTAATTCGCTATGCGATTATATTACTTTGCTTTTTTTTTTTTAAATTGAATAGTTAAATACTTGATTATTATAATGATTCTATTTATAAAAAAAAGCAAAGTAATATAATCGCATAGCGAATTAAACACAGCTGTCTCTAGAGTCAACTTTGCTATTTGATTGCTAGAATTAACGAAGTTGACGAATATGGAGCTAAAACAAAGATGGAGAATACTTCGTTATCTTCGTTTTGAAGAATATGACGAATACATTCGTCATATTTGCTAATTCTACCAAGTAAACCAGGTCCAATGCGATTAATTCAAGTTGTACTGATTGCATTACGATTACAACTTAGCACTGCTATATTCTGTATTAGACTAGAATTAACGAATATGGAATATAGCAGTGCTGAGTTGTAATTGCAATTCGATTATTATAACTTGAATTAATCGAATTGCGATTTCAACGTAATTCTCAAATCCGACAGTACATTCTAGTATGGAAATGTTCCCATGGTGATGGGGACTCTCCATGAGCACGGAAGTCGGCATAAGCGGCAACGGTCACTGACTGGAGCAGCCAGGAATCCTAAGGACAGGTAAGAACTACTTTTGGGAAGTGGGAAAGAAAAAAATATAACAATAGAAAAAAAAACAAAAAAAAACGAATATTCGAAAAATCGAATTTATAGCACTATATTCAAAATTTTCGCGAATTAGCGAAGTGCCGATATTCGCTAAAAAAATGTGATATTCGAATATTCGTGCTCAACACTAACTATGACAAGTGCCCTTATTTTTTTAACTTAAACCCCTGCCCTTCAAAATGTCTGTGCACGTCCCTGCTCCCTGTCAGTATAGAGTCTTTAAATAGCAGAAATAAGGGTCTGGCTATGACATTACTTAATTCTCTTAGGATACGGGGGTGTATGCCATTTGGTCCTGGCGATTTGTCTATTTTAATCTTTTTTAGATGCCGCTGTTCTTCTTCCTGCTTCAGACAGGGCACTTTTAATGGAGAATTTACTTTTACTGCATTTCATCTGACAGGTTTTTTTTCTCAGTGAATACAGTGGAGAAAAAAATATTTAATAGCCAATGTTTTCTCCTCATCACTCTCTGCAATTCTCCCCTCAATACTCTGTAAAGGGCCGACACCTTCAGATTTATACTTTTTACCATTTATATAATTGAAGAACATTTTAGGGTTAGTTTTGCTCTCTTTGAAAATTAATCTCTTGGTCTCTAGTTTGGCTGCTTTTATTTGTTTTTTTTATATATTCTATATTAATTGTTTTTTACATATTCTATTTTTTTCCTTATAGTTTTTCAGTTTGTCATTTATCGCTTTCTTTATTAGTTCTATTTATCCACATAGTTTTTTTCTTGTTGCTTAACCTTTTATTCCCATAAGGTATGTACCGCTCACAATGAGATTTTAGGACGCTTTTAAAAATATCCCATTTTGTGGCTCTATTTTTATTTTTGAGGACTTTGTCCCAGTTAGTTAGGCCTATGGCCTCTTTTAGTTGGCTAAATTTTGCTTTTTTTAAGTCTGGTACTTTTGTTCCTCCCTTAAGAAACACTCTTTTGAATGACAATTGGAAGGTTATTACTTTGTGGTCACTATTTCCCAGGTGTCCCCCAACCTGCACATCTGTTATTCTGTCAGGTCTATTGGTTAATACTAAGTCCAGTATGTCCCTCTAGTCGGGTCCTGAATCAGTTTTGAAAGATAATTGTCTTTGGTTATTGCCAAGAACCTGTTTCCTTTATGAGATATACAGGTTTCAGTTTCCCAGTCTATATCTAGGTAGTTGAAGTCCCCCATAAGAATTACCTCATTATGATCTGCCGCCTCATCTAACTCGTTTATTAGCAGATTTTCTGTAAACTCTGGTATATTAGGTGGTTTATAATAAACTCCTATTAGTATTTAATTATTGTTTTTGCCTCCATGTATTTCTACCCACAGTGGCTCCATATGTTTATGTCCCTCACTTATATCTTCTCGGACTTTGGGCTTTAGACACTTTACATAAAGGGGTTTGGCGATCCTTTCTAAACAGACTGTAACCCTGTACATTAACTGCCCAGTCATAGCTATCATCCAGCCATGTCTCAGTTATTCCCACTATGTCCTCACACATCACTAATTCCAGTTTACCAGTTTTATTAGTCAGGCTTCTGGCATTAGTATACATACAATTAAGAGGTTTATGTATATTTATGTATCTACAAAATAAATCTTTTACATTGCCTACAATGGAAGTTTACTTGTGTTTACTAGAGATCCTTAGTAGTTGCTTGCCAGAAACTTTTGGCTCTGTTAGACAAACATGCTCTCACTACTTGATTTAGTATCCAGTGGTATTTTAATATCTCAGTGTATTCCTACAAGTCAACGCCACAAAAAATAGAACAACACATACATCAGTTGGAGACTGTTATAGGCAATGATCAAACTTGCTTTTTAAATTTCCCACAAGACAAAGGGTCAAGCACAGTAACATCAATTTAGTTATGTGTACAAGTTAGCAATTTTAGTAGAAATGGCATACTGTTCTAAAAATATTTTATTATCTGGTCTGCATTGCTAAAATACACAAAGCACAAGTGAAATAACAGTTTTCCAAATGTTTTTGAGATCTATATCCTTAAAAACAAGGCTGGATACACTAGTGCCACAAAAATGGTCATTAGTAGAAAACAACTAAAAATGTGACAAAAAAACATAATAATATAGTAATCACGCTCCAACACTCGGATACAGTTCCACTGACAAGTCTGTATACTGCACTGCTCTGTGAGAAACAATGCCTAGAGCTCTGGAATAATAATGGGAGAGATTTATCAAACTAGTGTAAAGGAAAACTGGCTTAGTTGCCCATAGAATTCAATCACATTTCAACTTTCATTTTCCTTTTGGAAAATAAAAGGTATAAACTGATTGGTTGCTATGGGCAACTAAGACAGTTTTTCTTTATATCGGTTTTGATAAATCATTCCTATGCATTTTATATGGAGAGAGAGACTTATTCAGGTAATCAGAACACTTTAGATTGAAGTTGAATTTATTTGGACCCAAATAAGTTGGGTGGGTAATTTGGCCAAAATAGACCCAATCAAATTCTAAGACATCCCCTCATAACTGTTCCTTAGTTGGAAAGCTTATGATCGGTCTAAATTGCACCCTATCCATCTCTCTATAGGTCTTTTAACTAGCTAATGCCCTTGGGCTACAGATGAATGGATTGTGAAAACAATTAATCCAGGTAGGGACCTTGCAGTGGTTATGCAGGTGACATGGAGGTGTTTTGGTGAGTAGCATCCTCCACATGTGTTATAATAAACATTACTTTAGAATCATCTTGTAAAATGTGAGTAATTAGATATGAGCAAAGTTCAGAAAAATTAGATTCGGCTGCTTTGCTGAACTTCATCAGGAAATTTGACTCATTACGAATTACTTCAACACGAATCGATTTGAATTAATTTAACCCCTCAAATGCCGCATTCAACTCTGATTGCGCCATTTGAGACTCACATTGAGGTGCTCAGGGGTTAATCGGTGGGTTAAAAAAAAATTATACTCACCTCATCCACTTGAACGCGGAGAGGCCATCCACTCCTGTCTTGTTTGAAAAAAAAACGCCAAAGGACCTGCAGTGAGCATGAAGACGTCACCATGTGATCACGCTGGACATCACCATGCGAAGCTAGTGTGATCAAGTTGTGACGTCTTCACTGTCACCACAGGCCCTTTGGCAGGTTTTCTTCAATCAAGATGAAAGCGGACAGTCAAGTGGATAAGGTGAGTATATATTTCTTTTTTTACTTTTAGCCACCATTTTAGGAAAAATTGATTCGTTACCACGAAATTGGGCTTCGTGGTAAAACAAATTTTTCATGTAATTGGGATTGAAGTCCACTTCGTATACTTTGATTTGCTCAACACCATTAGTAATGTTGTAAAATGTCAGTAAATAAATAAAAAAATGATAATAGCCTGGTTAGTAAAACAAAAACATCCACTTTATATGCAAATACTTTAACTGCTCAATTCAACAATGCAAGGGCAACATTTTTTAAGTAAAAAATCTGTTTGCTCTCAGCTTTAAACATTTTGGTAACAAATCGTATTTTTTCCTAAAATGACTGATGCACGTGTGAGGACATGGAGAAAGGCACTCTGGGAAGGCGGGATCACCCATAATGCCATGCATGCAGCCAATCAGCAGCCAGCCCTGTGATGTCACTGCCATCTTAGATTCTGCTATTTACCAGTGAATTTAGTGCAGGGAGAGACATCAGCAGGCGATAGGGACAGTGATAGGAAAGACTTGATTGTGGCAAAAAAACAATTTATAAGAGCAGGGAAAGGATAGGGAGGAATTGGTTCACAGTATTTGTGTAGAACAGGGTTCAGTAGGGGAGGTTACAGACTGGGTAGTAGGAACAATCCTATTACACCTTGGTGCACTGACTGGGAATCCAAATTGTCATTATACAGCTCTGCAATTCCAGAAAACCGTTCTTGTTATTGGGGTGCAAGTGCTGTTTGATACAGACATTAACAGGGTTTATTACAAGGAAATATTTCCAGAGTACATCTTATTTGCCCTTGTACAGTGCAGTTATATGTTGTGAAGCCCTTTTTGCCCTGTATTAGTGGCGAAATAACAATATATTTGCCATTCAGAGTTGCACATATTTGTTGAAAAGCCTTTTCTGTTGTGTAAAAGTAGAAAAAATTAGGACCTAATTGCCGTTCAGCGGTGCAGTGATATATTCTAAAGCCCTGTTTGCCGTGTATTAGTGGCGAAATTAATATACAATCGCCGTTCAGCGTTGCACTTATCTGTTGAAAAGCCTTTTGTGTTGTGTAAAAGTAGAAAAAAATTAGGGCCTAATTGCAGTTCAGCTGTGCAGTGATATAATCTAAAGCCCTGTTTGATGTGTATTAGTGGCAAAATTAATATACAATCGCCGTTCAGCGTTGCACTTATCTGTTAAAAAGCCTTTTGTGTTGTGTAAAAGTAGAAAAAAATTAGGGCCTAATTGCCATTCAGCGGTACAGTGATATACTCTAAAGCCCTGTTTTCAGTGTATTAGTGGCGAAATAAAAAATATTTGATCTAACATTTCGTTATTTGATCTAACAGTATGTCAGACAAAGAAGTGCCCGGCCATGCACAGGGGAGTGGCAGAGACCTAAATGTTTCTGGCGCAGGCAGAGGTCGCAGCAAAGTTAGAGGGCGTGGCAGCAGGGGTCACATGTGAATCTCACGGCCACATGAGCCCTGTGGGTAATGAACTGGAAGAGGAGGAGGACATTGGAGCACAAGCAATGTGTTGCAAAATGAGTGGTTTTTCTACACAGGTGAAAGGAGAGGAGGATCATGAGCATAGGCAAGAGGCCTGAGCTCCCGTTGTCATCTAGCGGTTGTGTTTTGACCAGCAACCCAGCAGTTCTTGAATGGTTGACTCGGTCATCCACTTCATCCCAAGTGACATCAGACACCCCCATCCAAGAGTCGGTGGGTTCCTCTGACATGATGCTTAGTTGGCATGGCCCGGGAGCAGACCCTGTGCCCCCACCTGTCCTGAACCTTCCTCTGTCATTTTCAGTTCCCTCACCGTGAGAAGTATTATATGCCATAGGCGAGGCTCCACTTTTCAGTGAGGAAGAGCTACTAGAGGGCAGTCAGCAGCTACTGCCCAGCCAAGATCTGGAGGAGACATCCGCCGCTTCCTCCAGTAGGCGGGCAAGTAGTGATGAGGAGAGTGGCGTGGCAGCTGGTGTTGCGAGCGGTCAGGCTCCTGACCCAGAGACGGTTGAGGAGGACATCAGTGACGTGCAGATAGTTCTCAATAATGATGATATAGCTGATCGCACTTGGGAGGCGGGTGACGAAGGGGCTTAATCATCATCGGAAGAAGAGGATGGCAGCTTGCCTGTGAGCAAGCAGTGGAGCCAGCAAGTCGCTAGCTTGGGCGGGAGTCAACAAGGTGGCAGCAGTGGGAGGTCAGTAGCCAAACGTGCCCGGGGTAGACCACCCGCTTTGCGGTAGCCTACCTGCCCGGGAAGTTCAAGGAGGCAGTGGCGGTAGCAGTCAGTCAGTGTGTAGTGTTGGGGGTAAAATCACCTACTCGGCGGTGTGGCAGTTTTTTTTGTTAATCTCCCGGAGGATGTAAATGTGGCCATATGTAGAATGTGTGGGCAGAAGGTGAAGCGTTGCCAGGGTGCCAATGTTGGCATTACGGCCCTGCATCAACATATGCAGAGTTGCCCTTAAAGTGGCCTGGGAAAACCATGGCACCGATGTGGTGTTCCAGCCTGCCATAGCAACCGCTGCATCAACCAGTGGCAGGCACCCAGTTTCAGGCAGTCAAGGCTCCACCACCTCAGTAGAAGGGAGCTGTCTGTACTTCCCATCATCTGCAGGTCCTGATGCTCCTGCTCCTCCTCGTCACTCATTCCGTCAGCAATGGATTACCAAAGCGATTGCCAAGAGACAACAGTATGCGTGCACTCATCCTACAGCGCAGAAGCTGAATGTCATCCTGTCAAAGTTGCTGGTGCTGCAGTCCCTCCCTTTCCAGGTGGTGGACTCTGGACCTTTCAGAGAACTGATGGCTTCTGCCGAGCCAAGGTGGAGAGTCCCAAGAAGTCATTTCTTTGCCAAAAAGGCAGTACCAGCCCTGCACACACATGTAGAACAGAAGGTAGGCCAGTTTTCGAGCCTGTTGGTGTCTGCCAAAGTTCACGACAGTGCCGACATGTGGAGCTGTAACTACGGTCAGGGACAATACATGTCCTTTACGGCCCACTGGGTCAATGTGGTTCCTGCAGAGCCACACCAGCAACTTGGCCAGGAGACGCCGCTTCTGCCTTTATGTTGCCACGCCGTTGGTCTAGCAACAATGTCCGCCTCTCCACCGTGTCCTCAGCCTCCACTGCCGGGACAATTCACAGTGCCCCTCCAGCATACCACATGTGCAGGGCACAATGGTGTCACGCTGTTCTGCACCTTGTTTGCCTGGGCAAACTGAGTCACATAGGAGAGGCAATGCTCCATGTCCTTCAGCAAGAAATCGAATCCTGGCTTCCTCCGCGACAACTCAAAATCGGAACGATGGGGATTGAAAACAGGAAGAACATTGTGTCTACGCTGCATCAAGGAGGGCTGAGCCACGCGCCCTGCATGGCACACGTGTTCAATCTGGTTGTCAAGCGGGCCTGAAGTCTTCCAACCATCTGCAAGACATCCTAAAAATGGCCAGGAAACTTTGCATGCACTTCAGCCACTCGTACACCGCAAAGATGCAGCGACAGGACGGAATCCCCCAACATAGGCTGATATGCGTTTCCACCCGTTGGAATTCCACCCTCCATATATCGGACCGACTATACGAACAGAGAAAGGCCATAAACGATTTCCTGATGATCCAGGCGGACAGGAGGACTCCCCTGTGTAACTTCGATGTCAGCCAGTGGCAGCTCATGCGTGACACCTGTCGTTTGCTCAGGCCCTTTGAGGATGCCACGTAATTTGTCGCCAGGACTACGGGATGAACGATGTCATTCCACTGCTTCATGTCCTGAAACAGCTGGTAAATCTGGCTGGTCAGGGGAATGGAGACCTGGCGCCTAGATCTCACGGCCACATGAGCCCTGTGGGTAATGAACTGGAAGAGGAGGAGGACATTGGAGCACAAGCAATGTGTTGCAAAATGAGTGGTTTTTCTACACAGGTGAAAGGAGAGGAGGATCATGAGCAGCCAGATGAGCTACAGGGTGATGAGGAAGATGAGGCAGAGGACCCAGACACACCGTGGCAGTATGCAGTGGAGATGGAGGCAGAGAGTCCGTCCGAGTCACTTGCGCAACTGGCCCACTGCATGCGCACTTGCTTGGGTAGTGACAGCCGAATTGTCACCATTCGGCAGAGGGATGACTTCTGGCTCTCTACCTTGTTGGACCCTCGCTACCGGTCCAAAATGGGAGCCTTTTTTACACCCACTGAGAGGAAGGACAAACTGAACTACTACAGAGACATCCTATGTAGTCAGCTGGCCGCTGTCTATCTGCACCATCGTCCATCCTTTCGCAGGTCTGACTGGAAGGCCCACGTTCCACTGCCATGGCTGCTGGGGATCGGTGGGGAGGCAGGAGCAGTACCAGCTCCATCAGCAGCAGCCTGAGTCTACAGTTGCCGATGAGAAGCTTTCTTCACCCGCTTAGTGAAGAAACTACTCACCAGCAGCTAGATGTAGAGCATAACCTGAACCAGCAGGTGGTGGCATACTTGGAGTGAACTCTGGCAGCCATCATTGAAGATTAGCTGGGCTAGTGGGCAGCCAAACTGGATTTGTGGCCGCAACTGGCCGAGTTTACCCTGGAAAAGCTGTCCCCCCGGCCAGTAGTGTGGCATCTGAGCGGGTGTTTAGTGTGGCGGGGGCCATAGTTACCCAAAGAAGAACTCGCCTGTCCACCCAAAATGTGGAGAGACTGACCTTTGTCAAGATGAATCAGGCGTGGATCAGCCAGGATGTCCACCCACCAATTCCTGATGCATCAGACTAGATCATCCATGGTGCCACACCAACACTTTGACAAAATAGTCCCGTTTCTTCTGGCTACCTGCCTCAGCTACTATTCTGATGTTGCCACCCGCCTGATGCCACATATCTGATGCCAAGTGCTCCTTCTTTCACCCACCATCTTCAGCGGGTACTGGTATTGCCACCCAACTCCACATTATATCACCTTACCACTCTGTGGCCTCCTTATGCTGCTACCTCCACACTATGTCACCTTGCCACTCTGTGGCCTCCTGATGCTGCAGCCACCTCCACATTATGTCACCTTGCCACTCTGTGGCCTCTTGATGCTGCTGCCACCTCCACACTATGTCACCTTGTCATGCTGTTGTCTCCTCATGCTGCTGCCATCTCCATACTATGTCACCTTGCCACTCTGTGGCCTCCTGATGCTGCAACCACCTCCACACTATGTCACCTTGCCACTCTGTGGCCTCCTGATGCTGCTGCCACCTCCACTCTATGTCACCTTGCCATTCTGTGGCCTCCTGATGCTGCTGTCACCTCCACACTATGTCCCCTTGCCAGTCTGTGGTCTCCTGATGCTGCTGCCACCTTCACACTATGTCACCTTGCCACTCTGTGGTCTCCTGATGCTGCTGCCACCTCCACACTATGTCACCTTGCCACTCTGTGGTCTCCTCATGCTGCTTCCACCTCACCACTATGTCATAGGGCCACTCTGTGGACTTCTCATGCTGTTCCCACCCTCCCCACTTCATGACTGGGCCACTATTTTGCCTTTTTGGCTTGGCTAACATCATCATTTATTTGACCCTTCTTCTGATCTGTCATAAGGAAGGTAAAACGAGACGCACAACGGATCCTCTCTGTGTAGCAGCTGTAAGGCCTGTATGGTCCCTTCAGAATTGGCTTATGATTTGGTAGCTAAAAGCAGGAGTGGGTACAAAACACAGAAGATTTGCAATTATTCCATTCACGTGTCATCTCTGTTTTGGATCCACTCCTGTTTTTTTGGCATAAGCAATACTGATGGATTACTGACCAAATGCTGACCCAGCGAAGGTGGATGCTCCAAAGACAGGATTTTTTTGGGGGGGGGTTATTGTTCTGACAGATCAGAGGAAGGGCAAAAAAAATCAGTGATGTCAACACAAACTTACTGCTGACACCCTCTCCACTCTGTCGGGGGGCTCTACTTGTATAAAGGTTTAATAGAACAGGTTCTGTAGACATCTATGTGGAATCAGCTGACAACGGTGTAAAAGGAGTGCGCTTCTTCTTGGCGCTAACATCGACCTGTAAGGCTGAGTTCATCATTGAGTTATTTCGTCAGCTTTGGCCCCGTGACTGCCCAAATGAAGTTTGCAGTGATTCTAAGAGTGACGCCTGTCATCTGTACGTCATACTGACTTACAGTATTATTTCACTACCAAAGCAGACCCTCTATGCGTGTTACTGCAAGGCACAGTGTTCTACACCACTATAAAGGCTCTCTGCAGCCAGGAAAGAGTCGCTTTTTAACTAAATTTGCCGCAAATATATTCAGATCTAACCAAATTTTTCCCAAAAAGTTTGGCAAACCGGCGAATCGAATTTTTTAAAAATTCGCTCATCTATAAATATAATATAATGTGAAAACTTTACAAAGTTGTTTAAAGCTGAGAGCAAATGGAGCCAGAAGCCTGAGAGACACTCTAGCGAATAGTAAAACGTTTTGTATCCATTAAAATGCGTTTCTGGCACCTTTTATTAGACACATTCCAGAAAATAGATGATTAGATAAATAGACAGATATCAGATCGATTTATTTCCAGCAGAGCCATTGAGTCAGACAGGGCTTCCGCCTCAGTCCAATGCTCTTCAACATCTACATCAATGGCAGCAACTCTGGAGTGCTCCTCAGCATCAGGTCTTACCCCCCATGACACTGAGGTGAAATTTCTGCTGTATGTAGACAACCTCCTGCTGCTATCACCAACTGAGATAGATACTGTAGATATGAGATAGATAGATAGATAGATAGATTTAAAAAAAAGCATGAACAGATCACAGCATTGCAGGATCCAAATCTTGCTCACAATTGTTTATTACAGCAGGTACATCCTCCAAAAAGGTTTTGAGGTTTTGGCGGGGGGAAAAAACATCTTTATCAAGCGTCTGCTTTTTTTGCCAAAACATTGCAGTCTTTTTTGTGGTGGATGCTCCTGCTGTAATAACAGTTTGGTGCAAGATACGGAGCTTGCAATACTATTATCTATTCGTAAATTTAGGATTATCCAGGTGGTTTGTCTTGTGGCCATGGGCACAACGGGTAGAAGTCCTGGTTTGCTGATCCCTTCTTTGTCTACTAGTAGATAGATAGATATAGATATGAGAAATAGATTGATAGATAGATAGATAGATAGATAGACATATATAGATATGAGAAATAGATAGATAGATATGAGATAGATAGGATATAGATATATACATGATAGATAGATAGATAGATAGATAAATGATAGATAGATAGTTAGATAGATAGAATATACACTCATCTAAAGAATTATTAGGAACACCATACTAATACGGTGTTGGACCCCCTTTTGCCTTCAGAACTGCCTTAATTCTACGTGGCATTGATTCAACAAGGTGCTGATAGCATTCTTTAGAAATGTTGGCCCATATTGATAGGATAGCATCTTGCAGTTGATGGAGATTTGAGGGATGCACATCCAGGGCTCGAAGCTCCCGTTCCACCACATCCCAAAGATGCTCTATTGGGTTGATATCTGGTGACTGTGGGGGCCATTTTAGTACAGTGAACTCATTGTCATGTTCAAGAAACCAATTTGAAATGATTCGAGCTTTGTGACATGGTGCATTATCCTGCTGGAAGTAGCCATCAGAGGATGGATACATGTTCTCATTCTGTTTACGCCAAATTCGGACTCTACCATTTGAATGTCTCAACAGAAATCGAGACTCATCAGACCAGGCAACATTTTTCCAGTCTTCAACAGTCCAATTTTGGTGAGCTCGTGAAAATTGTAGCCTCTTTTTCCTATTTGTAGTGGAGATGAGTGGTACCCGGTGGGGTCTTCTGCTGTTGTAGCCCATCTGCCTCAAGGTTGTGCGTGTTGTGGCTTCACAAATGCTTTGCTGCATACCTCGGTTGTAACGAGTGGTTATTTCAGTCAACGTTGCTCTTCTATCAGCTTGAATCAGTCGGCCCATTCTCCTCTGACCTCTAGCATCCACAAGGCATTTTCGCCCACAGGACTGCCGCATACTGGATGTTTTTCCCTTTTCACACCATTCTTTGTAAACCCTAGAAATGGTTGTGCGTGAAAATCCCAGTAACTGAGCAGATTGTGAAATACTCAGACCGGCCCGTCTGGCACCAACAACCATGCCACGCTCAAAATAGCTTAAATCACCTTTCTTTCCCATTCTGACATTCAGTTTGGAGTTCAGGAGATTGTCTTGACCAGGAACACACCCCTAAATGCATTGAAGCAACTGCCATGTGATTGGTTGACTAGATAATTGCATTAATGAGAAACAGGTGTTCCTAATAATTCTTTAGGTGAGTGTAGATAGATAAATGATAGATAGATAGATAGATAGATAGATAGATAGATAGATAGATAGATAGATAGATAGATAGATAGATAGATAGATAGGATGATGCAGTCCTGTACATGCAATATATTTGTGATATTTCAAATGTTGAATAGTTTGTGAAACAAATAATAAATGTTTTAGTGCAGTGATCTTTATTATTACGGTGATCTTCATAAGTACAGTTAACATTTTTCTGTGTTAAATATTATTTACCTTTTGGAGAAATCCTATTAATGGGTTAGAAGAATGTATAAAATGTAACGTACATATTCATTTTATCTTTGTGATTCAGACTGTATATTAGCCTATATTGTTATTAGCAGCTCATTTGGTTTCAGCTTTTATTTCTACTGTGTTAAAAGCTACAGATTACAATGAATAATGTAAAGCTACAATAAGCTGATTAATATGTATTATCCGTACACAAGTCACAGACATTAGTCAGTAAATATTACATCCTGCCCTGTTTGAGATTTTATTACATGTGCAATTGCTTCTGTCAACCAGAAATGGGAAACTATAAACCTCAGAAATGTCACTAAATGCAGTACATTTGAAAGCCTGGGAATTGTATTGTATAGAGAGGGAACTGTATATAAACCTCCCATATGGAACTAATTTGATTGTCTGATGTCACCAGAGATATGGGTCACTATATTTATATAGGATACACTTCGGCATTAGACTCAGCAGCAATGTCACCACTAATAATATCATGTTAATACAATTATGGAAAACTTAATGAAACCAGATCTGTCATGCGAGCAGTAAAAGTACAATGTGTGATTAGTGTTAGCTTTGTAAGTGATCACTTAAGACAGATTCCAATGAGACATAGAAATCTGCAAAGTAATAAAAAAAAATATATTCAGGATTATGTAATATTTAATAGGGAACCATATCAAAATATAAAACTGAATTCTAAAATAAATTATGCTAAGTTCTTTCTTTGTTCTATATCATAGAATTGAAGTTCTTATTAGAAAACTAAGAGGCACATTTATAAGACTGGTGTTTTAGATGTCGGTCAATAAAGCCCTAAACTGATGATGGATCCGTGCTGTCTTACATTTAGACAATTTTTTACGCCTCAACCATGGGTTGAAAATGATGAATGAGACGGGCCTGCTGGCCTGTGCCCTTCCCTGCCTGTGCCATGTCCACTTTTTTAGACCTGGCATGAGGGAGGAGAGACATTAAATAGCTAATTCTAAATATATAAAATAGATAAACTATCTGTATATATAAAGAAGGACGTATGTATGTGTGTATGTTCCGCGATCACTCAAAAAACGCAACCATCGATTTCAACGAAACTTGGTATACACATCCCTTGCTACCTGGAAAGAGATCTTGTGGAGGACACAGCTCTCTAGCATGTACCGTTCCTGAGATATTCCCAAGAACGGTACATGCTATGGCACATCACATGACCTACATTAGCCAATAGAAGCCTGCAGGTCTTTCTTCAGATCCCAACTGCCATACACATGGTCACATGTCCCTTATCAGCCAATAGAAGCTCACAGGTCCTTAGTCTCGACATACACACAGTTTTACACCAGGTTTCCATAACAACCCAGCCATTTTTCTTCACTGCTGCAGGTCAGCTTTAAAAGGGGAGGGCGATGTGGATGACACTGTTAAGGGAGCTGAGTGCTGTGGAGGCCACAGTTCAGGGGGCAGGTAGGGTGGCCATTTAGGCCACCCTCAAAAGATGGACTTAAATCCCCCACCCCCAGGTCCGCTAATACATGCCCCATTCTGGTTAGGCCACGCCCCCTCCAACTCCACAGCCGACAGGGATTGAAAAAATGAAGGTAAAAATAAACTTCTGTCAGCTGCAGGTGAGGGAGGGACGGTAACTTTCTCCCTGCAGCTCACGGTCAGACAGCACAGTGCTGCTGTCTGAGAGTGAGCTGTTCAAAAGGACATGAATGAGAGATTCCCAAAAAATGCATTAGCCAATAGAAGCCTGCTCACATGACCATTATCAGCCAATAGAAGCTCGCAGGCCCTTAGTCTCCACATACACACAGTTTTACACCAGGTTTCCATAACAACCCAGCCATTTTTCTTCACTGCTGTAGGTCAGCTTTAAAGGAGCAGGGCGCTGTGGATGACACTGTTAAGGGAGAATAATGCTGTGGAGGTCACAGTTCAGGGGCAGGTAGGGTAGCCATTCAGGTCACCCTCAAAAGAGGGACTTAAAAACCCCTCCCACTCCGCAGCCGAAGGGGATTGAAAAAATGAAGGTAAAAATATACTTCTGTCAGCTGCAGGGGATCGTGGGAGGGTGACTTTCTCTTTGCAGCTCATGCTCAGACAGCACAGTGATGCTGTCTGAGAGTGAGCTGTTCAAAAGAACATCTCTGTGTCCGTCCAGGCCCTGCACCGGACAAAAGACAGGGAGTCTGAAAGCCGGACTGTCCAGCCTAACCAGCCTAAAACTGGACCTATGGCCACCTTAGAGGCAGCCTGCTGTGGAGGTCACAGTTAAGGGGACGGTCCGCTTTGGAGGTCAGTGTTAAGGGGCAGATTGCTGTAAAGGCCACTGTTAAGGAGACGGGGTGTTGTAAAAATCACTGTTAAGGAGATGGGGTACTGTGGAGGTCACTAATGAAGGGGCGGCTGCTGTGGAGGTCACTTTTAAATGGTCAGACTGCTGTGGAGGTAACAGTTAAGGGGATGCTGTTTAGGTCACTGTTAAAGGGGTGGGCCGCTATGGAGGTCAGTGTTAAGGGGCAGGTTGCTGTAGAGGTCACTGTTTAGGGGGATACTGTCAATATCTTTTAATGACATACACAAACATTAAATGAAATAGATGAAATATACCCGTGCGACGATAAATAGATCGATAGATAGATAGATATATCAGTTATTATACACCAGATTTCCTCTTTGAGTAAAGGAGGAATTCTCTGAAAATGAAAGTGTAGTAAAGTACTGTATAAACACAAAGACTTTGATAAAGGAAATTGGATTGGATCAAGCAGGCAGAAATTGGGTAAAAAAAGAGATGGCACAAATACAAAGGCAGCAAAACATGCCATGTTTCAAACTGGTATGCACCATTGCTTAAATGTCTGGCACAAAAAAGACAGGACTGGAGGGAGGTTTTCATTTATACAGTTCACTCCTGCAAGCTGATGCCTCTGTGAGTATCAAAATGAAGCCAAAAAATGAAGCAGGTGCAAAGGCGGGGGTGTAAAATGAATGATCGAAGGGGAAAATCCTATCTACAACAGATTGTCTGTTGTTCCAAGTCTGTTTGCCGCAGTATAAACTAAACCCTAGACTGCTCTAAAAAAAAATAGCACCATTTTCCATGGATGATGCGTGAGGCAGCATACACTGATTACTATTTTGTAAAATGGGGGTACCGAACTGAAAGAATGTTTTGGAAAGCACAGCATTGTGTCTAGAAATTCTGTGTCCCGGTTAGGGCTCATTCAGACGGCCGTATGCTGTCCGCAAAAATACTGATAGCTATCCGTTTTTTTTGCGGATCCGCAAAAAAAATGAAACATGTCCTATACTTGTCCGTGAAAATCAGGACATGGCCCCATTGAAGTCTATGGGTCCGCAAAAATACTGAATGCTATCCGTTTTTTTGCGGATCCGTTTTTTTGCGGATCCGCAAAAAAACGGATAGCATTCAGTATTTTTGCGGACAGCATACGGCCGTCTGAATGAGACCTTATAGTGATGTTCTGTATGAGTCTGAGAGCATCTGCTTCTTAAGTGCTCCCTCCCCTTTTTCTCAGAAGCCCCCTCTTCATTTTGCCTGGGGCATGGGAACATTGCTTGTTTCTAAGCTTGATCCTCTGTTTTAACAGTGCAATGTCATGGGTTCAGCGCTCCTATATGCTGCTGTCTGATAAGAAACAACCATGGAACCAGACATTGGTGCAAACAAACAAGGTTGCTATTTTCCTTTCCCCCCTGGAGGACACTTGTACATGCTCTGAATATTTAAAGGCCATTATGGACCTTGTTTGTTCTATACTGTAAGTCTATGTCTGCACAGGTCCTATTAATTTACATATTTCACATGGTCCCTTAGCTTCTGCATCTTTTTACTTAAGAGCAAGGGAAATATTCTAAGTATACATTCTATTTTAAATGCGTTTTTCAAAAAATGCATTTGTTCAGATGGTAAAATGTGACCTGAAGGAAAACTTGGCATATTCAAGGAAGGTATGAGGCAGCAAAAAGTTTACACAGACTTTGATTTGTTCTTTCTTATACACAATGTTCTTTTGTTTAAAAGGCATCTGTCAGCAGATTTATACCTAGGAAACTGGCTGACCTGTTGCATGTGCGCTTGGCAGCTAAAGGCATCTGTGTTGGTCCCTTTTTCATATGCGTCTGCATATGAAATATATGCAAATTAGTCTCTAGGAGCAACAGGGGCATTACCGTTACTCCTAAAGGCTCTGCTTTCTCTGCAACAGCCATGCCCAATTCTCTTTTATTGACAAGGTCATGCAGTGTAAACATGATTACTACTGGCCCTGACTTCTCCTTAAGTCAATGAAAGTGCAAAGTGTGGCAGTTGCAGAGGTGTAACTTTAGGTGTAACTTCAACCTCCCGTTGCTACATTTTTCTCAGCAGTGTGGACATATATGAACATGTGACCAACACAGATGCCTTCAGCTACTGTACCAAGTGTATAGGTACAAATCTGCTGACAGATGCCCCTTAAAGACATTGCAGACATTAGCCCACATTTGCTTTCAGTGCACCTAGATTCTGACTAGCAAGGGAGTATGGGTTAAAAGAAAAGGGACAGATTTTGTAGGAATGGTGGCATGGGCTAATATGCTACATTTCATGACAAAATTGATCCATAATTCAGACATAAAATTTTGTCTCAAGCCAAGAAGTAGTTAGCATAGCATTAGACATAGATGTCTAGCCCTGCACTACATTTATCATCCAACCTGAGTGACTGTGATAAATCTGGTGCAGATCTAGACAGCCTTTCTAAGTTTTACACCATTGTTATGATTAGAAAACCTGCCCCTGTTGTGGACAGTTTGTGTTGACCCCCTGTACCAACCAACCAGTTTGGCTTAGGCCTAACTGTAAGGGTGTTATCATGACAGTCATAGATGGTAGTCAAACAGGAATTTGGTACACAGTTAGTCAGACAAGCAATTGCACCCTCCCTGGTAACTAGAGACTAGGAACCTAAAGCTCAGGCACCCTCCTCTTATATACCATGGGGCTGGCAGCCATAAGCTGGGGAAGCAGACCAGGAGAACTTTCCATAGGGCAAAGCATGCGGGCCACAACCAGCAAAAGACACCACACATGCGAGTGGCCAGAGAAGGCACTAGCCAGCAGTAGAGAAGGACTGGTCTGCCGGTAAGATGAGCAGGCTGCTTGGGTGTCAGATTTCTGCCCGCAAGGAACAGCAGGATAGTGGTGGGCAAAGCAGGCCAGTGCAACAGCTCCATTGAGTCAAATCTTCAAAGGACATTGTACTCAGTCTCCTTGATTCTAATACTCAGTAAGGGCCACTTTACTTTATTGCTCCTGACCTAGAAAGATGCCTAGGAAGTTGGAACTAAACTATGCCACTCTGTGAAAATTTCACGAGTTTAGACACAGGGGGCAGTGCAAACCCTTGGAGATTGGGTGTAATATTTTTAAGTAGAGTTTGATTTAATTTTTACCTACTTATATATTATTCCCCCAAAGCTAGAAGATAATTTTACAAAAATGTCATGCACCTAAAATGTGTTTTACAAAGATCCAGTACTTCTAAGCATAATACACAATAATTATATAGTCATTGCAAATTATTTGTAACCAAATACTTGATGTAATCTTATTTGTTAGTATAGGAAAAGCCGGCTTAAACCCTTTTTTTTTAACTCTCTGGCACTAATAATTAAAGCTGATGTTTAGCCAAGGCTGTTAATTTTGTGCTGTCTTACCATGCTATATGTCAATGATTATAGCTTGTACTGAGCAGATTGATATCCAGTCTTGTTAGAAAAGTTCTTATGTCTTGTAACTTTTTCACCTAAATTCTTGTCCATTCTGGGCTCAAGAATCGAGTGGGTGATCCTTTCTATAATTGACTGACATTTATCTGTGTGTGTGTGTGTGTGTGTATACAATGTGGGGATTTGCTCTGGTAGTTAGGACTAGAGGATGCAGTATAGAGGCAAAGTACACAGTTCTTGAATCAAACAGCGGTGTTTATTCACACACTGGTGTATAACAAAATGCAGATGAGGTGTATCACAAAATGCAGGTGGCTTGGTATTTGTTCACACACAAGGAAAGTCCATAAACAATAAAAGTCACCTTTTACTTTTATCCTGGGTGTTAATTCACACCCTGTTAGCATTTCAGCCTCATCAAGTCCATAGGCGGCCTGGTGCGTTTAGAGGGGCCTGTGTCCTCCAGCCCGGCTCAAACCTCAAATCCCAGCACAGCCCTCAGTTCACAGCACACAGACTCCTGAGCTCCACTGTCAGAGGGAGGTAAATCCACCACACCTGGCAGTGCTGGCTGGTTTTTATGCCTGGCAAAACCCAGCCTGGAACATGGGGAGTAGTCACCCACCCAGCACTTTGACTACGCCATGCTAAATCTCACAGTGTCAATTAGCAATAGCTGCTGCTGACACATGAAATACCAGCTCTTACTTCACCGAGGCCAGGATCCTCGGTGACACATACCTTCCATCCACGATGATTCCAGGTACCTTCTTACAACAGAGATAACTGTAAATCACTAAGCAGGACGATTATATATATATATATATATATATATACTCACCTAAAGAATTATTAGGAACACCATACTAATACGGTGCTGGACCCCCTTTTGCCTTCAGAACGGCCTTAATTCTACGTGGCATTGATTTAACAAGGTGCTGATAGCATTCTTTAGAAATTTTGGCCCATTTTGATAGGATAGCATCTTGCAGTTGATGGAGATTTGAGGGATGCACATCCAGGGCACGAAGCTCCCGTTCCACCACATCCCAAAGATGCTCTATTGGGTTGAGATCTGGTGACTGTGGGGGCCATTTTAGCACAGTGAACTCATTGTCATGTTCAAGAAACCAATTTGAAATGATTCGAGTTTTGTGACATGGTGCATTATCCTGCTGGAAGTAGCCATCAGAGGATGGATACATGTTCTCATTCTGTTTACGCCAAATTCGGACTCTACCATTTGAATGTCTCAACAGAAATCGAGACTCATCAGACCAGGCAACATTTTTCCAGTCTTCAACAGTACAATTTTGGTGAGCTCGTGCAAATTGTAGCCTCTTTTTCCTATTTGTAGTGGAGATGAGTGGTACCCGGTTGGGTCTTCTGCTGTTGTAGACCATTCGCCTCAAGGTTGTGCGTGTTGTGGCTTCACAAATGCTTTGCTGCATACCTCGGTTGTAACGAGTGGTTATTTCAGTCAACGTTGCTCTTCTATCAGCTTGAATCAGTCGGCCCATTCTCCTCTGACCTCTAGCATCCACAAAGCATTTTCGCCCACAGGACTGCCGCATACTGGATGTTTTTCCCTTTTCACACCATTCTTTGTAAACCCTATAAATGGTTGTGCGTGAAAATCCCAGTAACTGAGCAGATTGTGAAATACTCAGACCGGCCCATCTGGCACCAACAACCATGCCACGCTCAAAATTGCTTAAATCACCTTTCTTTCCCATTCTGACATTTAGTTTGGAGTTCAGGAGATTGTCTTGACCAGGAGCACCCCCCTAAATGCATTGAAGCAACTGCCATGTGATTGGTTGACTAGATAATTGCATTAATGAGAAATAGAACAGGTGTTCAGAATAATTCTTTAGGTGAGTGTATAGCACTATATTCTACATCTTTGCAAATTCTTGAAGTGCCGATATTCGCGATAAAAATTTGCGATTAGAATATTCGCGATCAACACTATTGATTGATAAACATTTTATGAGATATTACTATCTGTCTTAAGAGTAGAGATATTCAAATTTAGAAAATTTAGAATTTTTCCAAATTTTTGGTAAATTTGGGATTATTTTATAAATAAAGGTGAAATATATCGACTCAAATTTACCACTGTCATGAATTTCAATGTATTATGAAAAAACAATCTCAGAATGGCTTGGATAAGTAAAAGCCAGGGCCGTCTTTAACCCTGGGCAAAAGGGGCAGCTGCCCTGGGCCCAGTTGCCCCTGGGGATCCAGTCCCAGTAACTGAGCAGATTGTGAAATACTCAGACCGGCCCGTCTGGCACCAACAACCATGCCACGCTCAAAATTGCTTAAATCACCTTTCTTTCCCATTCTGACATTCAGTTTGGAGTTCAGGAGATTGTCTTGACCAGGACCACCCCCCTAAATGCATTGAAGCAACTGCCATGTGATTGGTTGACTAGATAATTGCATTAATGAGAAATAGAACAGGTGTTCCTAATAATTCTTTAGGTGAGTGTATATGTATATATATATATATATATATATATATATATGTGTGGTTTAGGTATATTTCCATAGCTACAAAATTAGGGTAGAGCTTTACTGCAAAAAGAAAACCCAAGTGATTTGTAGAAAAAAGTGAGACAAACTTGATTTTTTAAACATTTTTACAAGGTTGCCTGGAACTTTACTATACAGAAGTACTGATGTCACAAGTTAATAGCAATTTCTGGGGGACATCTTGGAGCTCTTGCCTTTTACATGGTCAAATTATTGCCTGAAAGGAACATTTGTTGCTGATCTCTGGCCCAAGTAAATGACTGATCAGTCTGAAAACCAGCAAACAATCTAATCGTTCATGAGACCATATGTTCAGCAAGTTATCTGCCATGTGAAAGTATTTAAATGAATGTCGATCAACACACTATATTATCGACTGGCTCTCAATACAAGGCTGAAATTTTCCTGTAAAATAGGACCCTTAGATAAATGCTCATCATGTTTAACCTCATAAAATAAACTTTCTCAAAGCTGAATTTATTCAATGTTGTCCTTAACTTTGCTCCTTAATAATTTTCCATTTAATCATGCATATTTAACCTTTAGTCATAACTAGAGTTGAGCAGACACCTGGATGTCTGGGTTCGACGAGTTCGGCCGAACTTGAAAAAAAAGTTCGGGTTCGGGACCCAAACTTGACCCGAACTTGGCCCCGAACCCAAACCCCATTGAAGTTAATGGGGACCCGAACTTCTGGGCACTAAAATGGCTCTAAAATAGTCCTGGAAAGGGCTAGAGGACTGTAAAATGAATCAAAGTGTGTGTTACGCTGAGCGCTCCGGGTCCCCTGCTGGCCTCGGAGCGCTCACAGCGTATGCCCCCAGGCAGCACTCCAGCGTCTCGGCGTGTGCGTCCTCGCTCTCTAGGGCGCGCGCGCGCCGGGACTCTTAGATTCAAAGGACCAGTGCACCAGTGATTGGTGCCTGGTCCAAAGGGGTTATTAAGGGTTAAGGTTGTGGGAGGCAGTGCTGACTTAATTAGGCTGCACCTGTGCACTGCCCATTTATACCTTCTCCTCCCACAGCCTTCTGCCGGACCTTTGTGCCTTGTGCCTCAGAGAAAGCGTTCCCTACGATGTTAGTTTGCCTTACCTGTTGCCGTACCCGTTGCTACCGTCCACTCGCCTTTGAACCTTTGCCACCTGCCCTGACCGCTGCTACGTCCGACTACGCTCTTACCTTCTCCCTGTGTACCACGCCTTATCAGCTGCCAGAGAGGTTGAGTTGTTACTAGGGGACACGACCTGGTAGTTACCGCCGCGGCAAATCCATCCCGCGCCATCGCCTCTCTGGTCCAGAGGATTCACTACCTGTCCTGCCGATTCGTGACAGTGTGCTTAAGAGCATGGCAACTGTTCTGCAAACAAATGTGGATAGGGAAAGGACTTAAAATAATATAAAATACAGAAAAATTAAAGATAACAATCTGGATCTAGGAATAGGAGGTTGAGGAGGCGGTGGATGGGTGGATGTGGCGGTGTAGGTTGACGTGGCGGTGTAGGTGGAAGCGGCGGTGAAGGAGGAATAGGTAGCCAACACTGATTTGTGTTATTTTTTATTTTTAAATTGGGGTATCCCCCAAAATATTGGGACATATAACACAATAAAACAAAGAATAAGTGCACTTGAGTACAAGAATGGATGGTTGAGGCTGGTATAAATGTCTATTCTGCACAAGGTACGGACAAGTCCTGTGGGATCCATGCCTGGTCCATTTTAATAAACGTAAGCTTGTCCACATTGGCTGCGGCCTGTGATAATGCTCTCTGCCGTGCTAAACACACATTCACACTATACACTGGCTGCAGGGCAGGTCAGCACCTCCAAGGCTGACAAAGCTTTTCCACATTTTGGCCATGCTAACCCTGCCTTCTCAGGTGCTGGTGGTGCCCCAGCTGCGTTGGCGACCTCTTCATCCTCCTCAGCCTTCGCCTTGTGCTCCACTGTGCCGCCGCTGTCAGGTGGGAATGCTATCATCAGCGTGCGCTTGTAGTCGCGCATCTTCCGATCAGTAACAGATGTTTTCACTAAATTTAGTTCCCTGTCAGCAATGCAGAGCAGGGGTTCATTCACGGCAAAAGTGGGTTCTTGTCACCCAGCAATACAACAGACGATTTTGAGAGATTTAGGCCCCTGTCACCCAGGCACAGCAGGGGTTCATTCACAGCAAAAAGGGGTTCTTGTCACCCAGCAATACAACAGACGATTTTGAGAGATTTAGGCCCCTGTCACCCAGGCACAGCAGTGGTACATTCACAGCAAAAGGGGGTTCATGTCACCGAGCAATAGAACAGAGGATTTAGAGAGATTTAGGCCCCTGTCACCCAGGCACAGCAGGGGTTTATTCACGGCAAAAGGGGGTTCTTGTCACCCAGCAATACAACAGACGATTTTGAGAGATTTAGGCCCCGGTCACCCAGGCACAGCAGGGGTTTATTCACGGCAAAAGGGGGTTCATGTCACCCAGCAATAGAACAGAGGATTTTGAGAGATTTAGGCCCCTGTCACCCAGCCACAGCAGGGGTTTATTCGCGGCAAAAGGGGGTTCATGTCACCCAGAAATACAACAGATGATTTTGAGAGATTTAGGCCCCTGTCACCCAGGCATAGCAGGGGTTTATTCATGGCAAAAGGGGGTTCATGTCACCCAGCAATAGAACAGAGGATTTTGAGAGATTTAGGCCCCTGTCACCCAGGCACAGCAGGGGTTCATTCACGGCAAAAGGGGGTTCATGTCACCCAGCAATACAACAGACGATTTTGAGAGATTTAGGCCCCTGTCACCCAGGCTCAGCAGGGGTTTGTATACGCCAAAAATGGTAAAATGTCACCTGACAATTGAAAATAAGAATTTTTTCAATTTAGGGCACTAAAATTGGCACTTTTTTAAAATGGCTATAAAATAGTTCTTGAAAAGGCTAGATGGATGTAAAAGGCAGTAAAATGTGCTTAAGAGCATGGCAACTGCTCTGCAAAACTAATGTGGATAGGGAAATAACTTAAAATAAAATAAAATAACAAAAAATTACAAATTGTTAACCTGGAACTCAGAGAAGGAGGTGGATATGGAGTTTGAGGTTGAGGAGGCGGTGAATGTGGTGTTGTAGGTGGAGGCAGCAATGGAGGAGGAGGAGGTAGTTAACAATGTTTTTTTTTAAATTTTATATTGGGGTAGGTAACCCCCAAAATATTGGGACAAATAAAAAAAACAAAAAACAAAGAAACATTGCACTTAAATTGAGTACAAGAATGTATGTTTGATGGTGGTATAAATGTCTATTCTGCACAAGGTACAGACAAGTCTTGTGGGATCCAAGCCTGGTTCATTTTAATGAACGTGAGCTTGTCCACATTGGCTGTGGACAGACGACTGCTCTTGTCTGTGATGACGACCCCTGCCGTGCTAAACACACGTTCAGATAATACACTGGGCAGGGCAGGCCAGCACCTCCAAGGCGTAAATGGCAAGCTCAGGCCATGTGCCCAATTTGGAGACCCAGAAGTTGAAGGGGGCAGACCCGTCATTCAGTACGTGTAGGCGTGTGCACACATACTGCTCCACCATGTTAGTGAAATGCTGCCTCCTGCTAAGATGTTTCATATCAGCTGGTGGTGCTGGTTGTTGTGGCGTGCTGACAAAGCTTTTCCACATGTCGGCCATGCTAACCCTGCCTTCTGAGGTGCTGGCGGTGCCCCAGCTGCGTTAGCGACCTCTTCCTCGTCCTCTGCCTTCGCCTTGTGCTTCCACTGTGCCCCCGCTGTCAGGTGGGAATGCCACCAGCATCGCGTCTACCAGCGTGCGCTTCTACTCGCGCATCTTACGATCACGCTCCAGTGATGGAATTAAGGACAGTACGTTGTCCTTGTAACGGGGATCCAGCAGCGTGGCCACCCAGTAATCAGCACAAGTTATAATGTGGGCAACTCTGCGGTCGTTGCGGAGACACTGCAGCATGTAATCGCTCATGTGTGCAAGGCTGCCCAGAGGCAATGAAAAGCTGTCCTCTGTGGGAGGTGTATCGTCTGTGTCCTCTGTATCCCCCCATCCACGCACCAGTGATGGCCATGATCTTGTCTGGGTGCCACCCTGCTGTGAATATGGTTCCTCCTCCTCCATCTCCTCCTCCTCCACCTCCTCCACCTCTTCATCCTCCAGAACTGTGCCCTGGTTGGACAATTGTGTACCTTGGGTTTGTGGGTGCAGAAACCCAAACCCGGACCCACTTTATGCAGCAGCTCTGACATGTCGAGGTAATTTTTAAGAAATATCTGCTCCACCAAATCCAGCACATGCGACAGGCAAGGGATGTATGTCAAACCGGCTAGTCCCAGAGCTGCTACGAGATTTCGCCCATTATCGCACACCACAAGGCCGGGCTTGAGGCTGACTGGCACAAACCACTCATCGGTCTGTTGTTCAAGGCCCGTCCACAGCTCCTGCGCGGTGTGGGGTTTGTCCCCAAAACAGATACGTTTTAAAACTGCCTGCTGTCGTTATCCCCTGGCTGTGCTGAAGTTGCCGGTGAAGGTGTTACGCTGACCGGATAAGGAGCTGGGAGAGGATGAGGAAGCGCAGTAGGAGGAGGAAGCAACAGGAGGCAAACTGAAGTGCCCTGCAATCCTCGGTGGTGGAAACACATGCACCAAACTGCTATCCGCCTCAGGCCCAGCTGCCACTGCATTTACCCAGTGTGCTGTTGTGGAGATATAACAGCCATGACCGTGCTTACTGGTCCACGTATCCGTAGTCAGGTTCACCTTGCCACAGATGGCGTTGCGCAGTGCACATCTGATTTTGTCCCCTACTTGGTTGTGAAGGGAAGGGATGGCTCGCCTTGAAAAGTAGTGGCGGCTGGGCACGACGTACTGTGGGACAGCCACCGCCATAAGGCCTTTAAAACTATCCGTCTCCACCAGACAGAATGACAGCATTCCAAAGGCAAGTGATTTAGAAATGCTGGCATTCAGGGCTAGGGATCGCGGGTGGGTAGGGGGGTACTTCCTCTTCCTCACCAGAGTTTGGGATATGGAGAGCTGAACGCTTCCGTGTGACATTGTGGAGATGCTCGGTGACCCAGGTTTTGGTGTTGCTGGCAGATCCTCTGTTTGTGGGGTGCCAGGTGGCACTGTCACTCCAGAGGTGGATGAAGAGGCCGTGACTGCAGCAGAAGAGGAAGCAGGAGGAGCCAGAGACCTTTCTTGGTTTTTGAGGTGTCTACTCCACTGCAGCTCGTGCTTTGCACTTAAATGCCTGGTCATGCAGGTTGTGCTCAGGTTGAGAACGTTTTATGCCTCGCTTCAGGCTCTGATTGCACAGCGTGCAAACCACTCGTGTCTTGTCGTCAGCACATTGTCTGAAGAACTGCCACACCAGGGAACTCCTTGGAGCTGGCTTTGGTGTGCTCGGTCCCTTGCTGCGGTGGGCAGTAGCAGGCGTACTGTCTAGAGGACGGCCGCTCCGATTTTGCACCCTGCTCCCTCTTCTGCTGTGCCGGTGGCTCTGTGCGACCACCGCCTCTTCCTCCGAACTACATTGGTCACTCGCATGACCTTGATTCCATGTGGGGTCGAGGACCTCATCGTCCTCCACATCATCCG
Source organism: Bufo bufo (assembly GCF_905171765.1). Classification (NCBI taxonomy): domain Eukaryota; kingdom Metazoa; phylum Chordata; class Amphibia; order Anura; family Bufonidae; genus Bufo; species Bufo bufo. Next base: position 370,282,192 of record NC_053390.1, on the reverse strand, counting down.
AGACGTGCTGCGATGGTCCTCCCATGTACTCATCTTGAAAAATAGGTGGTTGGGCATCGGTGCACTCAATCTGTTCCACTTCTGGGGCAGGGCTAGGTGGATGTCCCTCTGGAAACCCTACTAATAGAGTCATCAAAAAGCAGAAGAGACTGCTGCATGACTTGGGGCTCAGACTGCTTGGCTGATTTGCAAGGGGGTGAGGTAAAAGACTAATGGACATCGGCTGCAGGTGCCAACTGTGGTCTTTCAGCAGGAGACTGGGTGGGAGACAATGTGAAGGAACTGGATCCACTGTCAGCAACCCAATCTACTATCGCCTGTACTTGTTCAGGCCTCACCATTCGTAGAGCAGCATTAGGCCCGACCAAATACCGCTGCAGGTTTTGTCGCCTACTCGCACCTGAGGAAGGGGTTTCACTTGTGCGTGTAACTGGCACAGATCGACCACGTCCTCTCCCTGCAACAGGAGCTCCACCAGCAGCACCACGACCTGGGCTACGTCCCTTATTTGACACTCTCCTCCTATTTTTTGAATTTAGGATCTTGCCCTAAATGGGTGTTTATTTAATAGTAAAAAAGAACGACAGTATGTAAAGGGTGTATCTCACACGGCCTGAACCAGACTAGGCCTCAATTAAAGATTTCTTTGCACAAAAAGGCTGTATTTCAAATGGCTGTATTTCAAATGCCTAATTCAAACCCCTGTATGTAGGGGGGGTATCTCACACGGTCTGAACCTGTGTAGGCCTGAAGTCAATATATCTTTGCACAAAAGGCTGTATTTCAAATGGCTATATTTCAAATGCCTAATTCAAACCCCTGTATGTAGGGTGGTATCTCACACGGTCTGAACCTGTGTAGGTCTGAAGTAAATATATCTTTGCCCAAAAAAGCTGTATTTTAAATGGCTGTATTTCAAATGCCTAATTCAAACCCCTGTATGTAGGGGGTATCTCTCACCGTCTGAACCTGTGTAGGCCTGAAGTAAATATATCTTTGCACAAAAAGGCTGTATTTCAAATGGCTGTATTTCAAATGCCTAATTCAAACCCCTGTATGTAGGGAGGTATCTCACACGGTCTGATCCTGTGTAGGCCTGAAGTAAATATATCTTTGCACAAAAAGGCTGTATTTCAAATGGCTGTATTTCAAATGCCTAATTCAAACCCCTGTATGTAGGGCTGGTATCTCACAGGGCCTGAACCTCTGTAGGCCTGAATTCAATATTGGTGCACCAAATGGCGGTATTTAAAATCTCTGAATGTAACCCAAATGTATTAAGGGTGTATCTCACAATGACATCTGCATAAAAGGCTGCCAACTAAATTTTTGTAGCCCAAACGACTGTTTGTTTAACAACTGAATTTGACAGCAGTATATAAGCCTGTAATTTCACATGTGCTGATGCTGCAAGGCCTGAAAATAGTGTTTTTTGTCAAATAACTGTGTTTTTCAAACCCCAGAAAATGATGGGTGTATTTCTAGCTTAAATTGCACACTGACTAATACAGATGTTGTAGATTGCCCCAAAAAACTTTTTTTGCTAACAGAATATGAATGCTGTATATATTTAACTTGAATTTAGCACTTGCAGATCTGGCAAATACAGTTTTTGGAAAAGAAAAGTGTTTTTCAAACCCCAGAAAATGATGGGTGTATTTCTAGCTTAAATTGCACACTAACTAATACAGATGTTGTAGATTTCCCCAAAAATCTTTTTTTGCTAACAGAATATGAATGCTGTATATATTAAACTTGAATTTAACACTTGCAGATCTGGCAAATACTGTTTTGTGAAAAAAAAAAAATGTGTTTTTCAAACCCCAGAAAATGATGGGTGTATTTCTACCTTAAACTGCACACTGACTAATCCAGATGTTGTAGTTTGCCCCCAAAAAATGGTGATTTGCAATGTCCCAAAAGCTCAGATGCAGTGCTGGTGCACTGAGCATGCATAAAATGGCCGCAGAAGCCGCCGCCACCCACCTAACTAACAGAATTCTAAAAGTTTGCATTTTTGGTCAATGAGCTCAGGGCAGGATAAAACGATAGTGCCCTGCACCCACACAACTATTTGTCTGTAGATCGCTGAGTTAGATTCTCTCCTATGCTCTCCCTGAAATCACAAGTCCAGCAGCATCCTCTCCCTACACTTGTAACAGCAGAGTGACGTGCAGCGCTACGTGACCCAAGCTTATATAGAGCCTGGGTCATATGCTGCTCTGGCCAATCACAGCCATGCCAATAGTAGGCATGGCTGTGATGGTCTCTTGGGGTAAGTAGTATGACGCTTATTGATTGGATGCTGTGCAGCCTTTCAAAACCGCCAAGAAAGCGGCGAACACCGAACCCGAACCCAAACTTTTACGAAAATGTTCGGGTCCGGGGTCCAAAAATCCTAAAGTTCAGTACGAACCCGAACTTTACAGTTCGGGTTCGCTCAACCCTAGTCATAACCAATTTCAGTTACATTGTAAAAATAAATTTTTATGCTAAAAAGCAGTGTAGTTATTGTAACTCTGGTTGCCTGTACCCACCAGAGTGCTCTCCTTCTCAGTGTTCCCAGTGTATTAGTGTTCCTCTGTTCATCCCTGAATTGCCTCTCTGTGCACATACGGTGCTTGTTTCCTCTGGACAGTGGCGACTCTAGGAACAATATATAGGGGGGACACGTGTGACATCACGTCAATGCGCTCTGCGCAGTGACTGTCTGTTATGATTCGGATCGCCATGGGGCCAGCGTTATGTAATGTTTTAAATTTAAAGGGAAAGGGGAATCAGCAGCGGGGGGCACATGGGAAGGGAAAGGAATAACCCCCCCCCCCTTGCCCCCCTGTAGTGACGTCTATGCCTCTGGGTCTTAAAAGGCCAAAGGGACAATTTAATCTTCCACTGTATATCTCTGGGCATTTAAGGCCCTATGGAAAGTTACCTGAGCTATAGTGTTTCTAGTTTACTACTTCCCTGCAAATATGTGCTATACTACATTCTGATCTCCCGTGCTCGACATCTGCCTGGTTACAGGATTAGACACTTTGTTGTCTGATGTGACTTCTGCTTGAGTATCAAACTGACCCTGTGCTGCGTACCCCGACCTAGATCGAATGCACTGTGCCTGCCCGGACCTTGGCTTGGACTTCTGTTTTGCCTGATCCCTTGGTGCAACGCATCAGTGTCGCTCAACTCATGTGGGTCAGCAACCACTGAACAGAGGCTACACCAAGAGGTAGCAGCCTGGTGATTCACCTGCTGCAAAGTCCAGATTCCTGTATAGATGTTAAAGCATGAAGACTGGATAGGCTATTTAGATAATGCCCATAGGATTAGCTCCACGTCAAAGTCAAATCTGTTCAGTGGCACAACCACTTCCATTATACTTATTGATATAGAGTAATAGGAAATCTATGTCTTCTAGTGATGAGCGGCAGGGGCTACATTCGAATTTGCGATATTTCAGGAATATTTGGTAGAATATTCGTCATATATTCGCGAATTTCGAGAATTCGAGATTATTTTATTGAATGCGAAAAATCGGCAATGTAGAAATCGGAACGCGAAATACAGACGTGGGTTACTTTGGCTACATTTTTCAAGCTGGTATAAGTTTCCTGAGAATGGAGAAAATGGTTTCCACGGCAGAGAATTAGAATAGCTTTATATGCAGATAGAGTCAAGTGCTTCAATATATTTGCAGTTGGGCTAATCGGCAGTGATTACAATATTTTTTCGCACTACGTGCAAGTTCACATTTTGGCAGGTCTGGCTACAGATTACTGATTGGTGCACTAAGTATTGTTGTGAACTTGACATTGCTTCCTTCTCATTGGCCCACAAGCAAGAAGCAGAGAGGAATCGTGTTCAGATGGAAAAAAAATGCTGAATATTCGAAATAACGAATATATAGCACTAGATTCTAAATATTTGCAAATTCTAGAAGTAGCGATATTCGTGATAAAAATTCGCTATTTGAATATTCATGCTCAACACTAGTGTCTTCTTCTGACAATTCATTAACGTTTTTGACTATTCTTTGAAACATAAGAAACTATTCAGGGTGGAAAGCATAAAACTGTAATAAAACAAAGACAACGTAAGAGGTTGGTTCTTTCAGTTGATGCAGATATATTTAGTGTGTTTATTATTTCCTAGACTATTTTAGATTTAAAAGCATGCCCTACAATCATACAGTATGCAAAAGCAGAGTTCTATTAAATGCATGTTTTATATTATAAGTTCCTGCTGTTTGCAGAACCAACCCTCTGCTGCGCTCTTTGTTTTATGGCCAAAATTTTGTCAGGTTGTTCTTAGCTGATGGATGATATTTTCAAAGTCTGGTCTGTTTGGAGAACAGGCTCTGAAACCTCTCTAATCTGGAATCCAGATTTGGATATACTAACTTAGAATATCTGATTCCCAAAAAAATTATAATTCCCTCTTTTAAGAAGTGCAAGCTCTTTGATAAGTTGTGGTATAAAGTAGCACTTAGTAAATTTAACTTCTCAAACATTAACATAAAAGTGTGCAGAGTATACATACAGTGCATTTTCCAAATAAAATATTAGTGATACACAAGATTACTAGAGTGTCTTAATTTAACAAAGTTAACAACTTTGTCATTCAGAAAGTGAATATTAGAAGTAACAGATAGTTATTGTTATCATCATGTCAAACATTAATCACTCCAATGTCCTCTACTTAGTCACTTGATATTATGATATAAAGAAGATTAAAATAAACACTGGGATCAGCTGTATAATTAAAACCAGGTGAGGTGAAGATTAGCATTGGTTATTTCATAACAATGGTATGAGTTCTTGAAGTTGATATTTTGTAAGCAGAAAAAGAATAAGATAAGGATCTGAGCAGCTTTGACAAGGGCCAAATTGTGGCGGCTAGATGGCATATCCATAATGGCAGATCATGGGGGGTGTTCCCAGTATACAGTGGTTGTTACCTACCAAAATTAATCCAAGGAAGGACAACCAGTGAACCAACAAACAGGGTTATGGGCCACTAAGGCTCATTGTTACTCACTGGGAACAGTGAGTAAGTGCAATGGACATATGGGCATCAGAAATGTTCAGTCGTGGCCAAAAGTTTTGAGAATGACAAAAATATTAGTTTTCACAAAGTTTGCTGCTAAACTGCTTTTAGATCTTTGTTTCAGTTGTTTCTGTGATGTAGTGAAATATAATTACACACACTTCATACGTTTCAAAGGCTTTAATTGACAATTACATGACATTTATGCAAAGAGTCAGTATTTGCAGTGTTGGCCCTTCTTTTTCAGGACCTCTGCAATTCGACTGGGCATGCTCTCAATCAACTTCTGGTCCTTTAATGACAGCAATGAAATGCAGTGGAAAGTTTTTTTGGGGATTAAGTTAATTTTCATGGCAAAGAAGGACTATGCAATTCATCTGATCACTCTTCATAACATACTAGAGTATATGCAAATTGCTATTATAAAAACTTAAGCAGCAACTTTTCCAATATTTATGTAATTCTCAAAACTTTTGGCCACGACTGTACAATGGAGTAATGTAAGTAGGTGGCCTGGTCTGATGGATCATGTTTTCTTTTACATCACGTGGAAGGCCAAATGAGCATGCATCACTTACAAGGTATCACTACTTATATAGTAGTTATTATATGGTTCTTATGAAATAAAGGTAAGTATAGTTTTTGTGTTATAGTGTTATTAATGAGCTTCTGTGGCCTATTCCAAAAGGAGTGGGAAGTTGCACATATTCAGAGCCCTCCTGGTGGAAATCCTTACCTGGCAATGCACAAATGAAATGAAATTATTGAGTATGTCCACAGACAAATAAAACATCTATGAAATTTGGCGTGATAGTTATGTTCTAAAAATATGAATATACCCAAAAGTTTTCTAGGCAATATGAAATCAGATGTACATATCAATAACTTCAATCAGTCTTATGCCAATGTACGAAAACTGGTAAAAAACATATTTTGACTGCTTTTTCCGGTGCTTGCTTGGAAAGATTCACACCCAAGTCATCAGACAGATAAGGAGTTAACTTTTATTTGCAGGGTGATCAACGCGTTTCGAGGGCTGGATTACCCTCTTTTTCAGGACTGTATACATTTGATGTCTCCTGTCCTTTTTCACTGCTCCTTTACAGACAGTGAGCAGTGAAAAAGGACAGGAGACATCAAGTGTATACAGTCCTGAAGAAGAGGGCAATCCAGCCCTCGAAACGCGTTGACTACCCTGGAAATAAAAGTTAACCCTTTATCTGTCCGATGACTTGGGTCTGAATCCTTCCAAGCAAGCGCCGGAAAAAGCGGTCAAAATACGTTTTTTGATTAATTGAATGAAGTGGCTCACTGCCGATAGTGGATGGTACGGTGCTACTAGCTCAAATTGAGGACGCCCCAAACTCAATGTAAGGAGTAAAATGTAAAAGTAAGGAAGCGAGCACTCACTCTATGGCAAATACTCAGATTTAATGATAAAATGTCAATTGATCAATACAATAAAAATGAAAATAAAAATAAATGGCATATAATATATAAATAGCATGCAATATATAAAATTAATGGTCGACCATATATAAACCACTTGTTGAAATAACGTATCACAGTTGGATAGAGCGTAAAAAACACTCCAATGGTGTCTCGGTGGGATAGAATGGTATCCAAATAAAGTGACAATGCAATAGTGAATACAATTAAATGTATCTCATGTGAATAAAATATATGTAAGTGAATTCATATAACCAAAAACATAAAATCTGTGCAATTCAATGTGAAAAAATGTGAAAAAAGCAGGGCAAATGCACCATGAATAAGGACACCTGATGGAGCCCTATAGTACCCAATTCAACGTGCAGATACGTTTATAGTCCTTTCTGTGAAGGTGGAGACTGAAGCAATAAGTCTGCAATGAACCGCATCACATGTGCCGGCCGTTTGTTTGTGCTCGGCCTATTGTAAAATGCGCTTATATAAATAGTCTAAAACAACTTCTCAACTTTCCCCTCTGTATAGAGGGTGATGTTTTTCCAAGGAGTGAGGAGTCTTACCTCCTTTAAAGCCGTGTTGCACGATCTCTTCCTTGATGCGGTGTAAGAGCTCGGCTGGAAACGCCGCTCCGTGCTCACAGCTGCAGGCTGTGACGATCCGGCCCAAGTCTCGCGGTACTACGAGTGGGAATTTCGTCCGATCTCCGTACTCACTGTGTTAAGGGCTGTTCAATCGTCACAAGGTTACAAACTTTTAGTCCTTTATCTTTATAGCATGGCCATGCAATAGGTCTTCTCTATGGAGGTTACAGCAGAGTGTCTGATAACCCAGACGCGTTTCGGGATGATTCCAATCCCTTCCTCACGTACAACACGGCTTTAAAGGAGGTAAGACTCCTCACTCCTTGGAAAAACATCACCCTCTATACAGAGGGGAAAGTTGAGAAGTTGTTTTAGACTATTTATATAAGCGCATTTTACAATAGGCCGAGCACAAACAAACGGCCGGCACATATAATGCGGTTCATTGCGGACTTATTGCTTCAGTCTTCACCTTCACAGAAAGGACTATAAACGTATCTGCACGTTGAATTGGGTACTATAGGGCTCCATCAGGTGTCCTTATTCATGATGCATTTGCCCTCCTTTTTTCACATTTTTTCACATTGAATTGCACAGATTTTATGTTTTTGGTTATATGAATTCACTTACATATATTTTATTCACATGAGATACATTTAATTGTATTCACTATTGCATTGTCACTTTATTTGGATACCATTCCATCCCACCGAGACACCATTGGAGTGTTTTTTACGCTCTATCCAACTGTGATACGTTATTTCAGCAAGTGGTTTATATATGGTCGACCATAAATTTTATATATTGCATGCTATTTATATATTATATGCCATTTATTTTCATTTTTATTGTATTGAACAATTGACATTTTATCATTAAATCTGAGTATTTGCCATAGAGTGAGTGCTCGCTTCCTTACTTTTACAAAATACGTTTTTTACCAGTTTTCCTTTTGATACTTCAACTGTGTACACCTCATTTACTGGGGCAACACAGAGTGACCGCGGCTGCAGCCTGGAGCAAACCGGTGGGCTGGTCGGCTACCTATAATTACCAGCAAGGCTCTCTACAGTGGTTGTGACTCCTAACTTTTATCAAACCACTCTCTACAAAGTGACATCGCACATGTGGCGCTGCCTTCCTCTTTTCTTGTTTTACATACTTACAATGTAATATATAGGCTTCACTATTGAAATGTTCCTTAGTAATAGTACATGTAGATCTGGTCTACTGAAACCAAAAAATACCACACTAATGTCTATATAGATAGGAAGCACACATCTGTCTTGGAATTCAATATTTTCATGTGTTCTTCAACAGGATATTGAAATTGGCTTGTGTAGAATTGACACACAATTCATCACAGATAATAAAAAACCACAAAGTTTAGAGTATGCTAAACAAAAGAAATAAAAAACATATGCTGAGATAAAAAGTTGGGTGTGATATCAGAATTCAATTTCTTAAAAACACATAATAAAACGTAAGAAAATTGCATTCAGTAATAAAGAATAAAAAGGACACATTTAAAATGTTTGCAAGTTTTAATGAAAAAGCATACAGAGCCAGCTCTACAAAGATTGTTCGCTTAGATATCATAGCTGCCAGTTTCATGATCACTTGTTAAAAGTGAAAAATTCTAACATGTTTTTTTAATCACTTATATAGCATTGGCCCCATAGTGCTTTACAGACATTATCATTCCATGCATTGTACAGTACATGTCCATTATTTAGGCATCACTAACATGTTTGACAGTAGCACCATAGGTTCCGTGCCCCATTGGGCTCTTTTTTTCCCAACTGTGTGCTTATTAAACATTTTTGACATATATGAATAACTGTCTACATTACAATGTCTTTAAAGCATACATATAGTACATAAAAAACAGACAAAGATGATAAAACACCAGTTTATATAAAAATACTGGCATATGGCGCATAAAGATATCTAAGGCTATGAGGAAAGGAACATAATAAAAAAAAGGGAAGGGAAAAAGAAAAGAAAAAAAGAGGGCTTCCCAAAACAGTTCTCTCCTTTGCTCTATAAATGAAGATCAGTATGATGAAGATCCCAAAAACTTATCTACATTCCAGTGTGATAGGGCTGTGTAGTACTCTAAAGAGCGTATGTCTTGAATACAGGAGTAATAATACGCCTTGGATGGAGGAGCAGTTCTTTTCCAGAAAAGCGCTATAAGGCTTTTTGCTTCGGTAAGTAAATGGAGGAGTAGCCTGGAGACATGACTTCCAAGACCCCTAGGGGGAACATTCAATAGGTATGTGAGCGGATTCAATGACATCGAGCATCCCCGGACTTCATGTACAGTAGAAGCCACCACATTCCAGAAAGGCAGTATGTACAGACATTACCAAAATATGTGATAAATCGAGGCTCCACTAGCCAAACATCTCCAGCAAACATTAGGGATAGTCCTATTAAGGGTATGCAACACTTCCAGTGCTTTAATAGATTCAGTTGGTTCTCTTTATAGACTACACAAGAGGAACTAGCAAAAGCCCTTGACCATATCACGTTCCAGAGGCCCGGCGAGACTTCTCTATTAAGCCATTTCTCCCACTTCCGCATATATAAATGTTCCCCTCTGACCAAATAAATCTGAGAGGAGAGTAGGTCATACATATCGGAAATAAGGTCCCTAGTTGAAGGACCCTATAAAAATATTCTTTCAAATGGGGTGAGAGAAGGCATCAATCCGGAAGCAGTAATGGGCTATTTGTTGGTAGTGGAATGTTGAGGATGAGGGGAGATGATATTTACTTAGTAATTCCAGGAAAGAAAATAGGCAGTTGGTAAGAGGGTCTCGCAAATCATTAGGAAGGAATTGAATAAAGGGACCATATGTGGTAGCAAAATATCACTATAAGTTTTATAATAAAGGTATGTGAGGCCATCAGGACCTGGTGCTTTATTCCTTGGGAGATCCTGTATCACCTTCTTCAGCTCCTCAAGTGTGATCTTCCGGTTTAGGTGTGACAGGGTCTCCAAAGGCAAAGTGGGTAGGTTACATCCAGATAGAAAGGTATCTAGCATCTGAGTTCTAGCCTCAGTATTAGTGGGTAGTTCGGAGGGGAGGGAATGAAGAGATGCACAGCAGGAGTGAAATAAATTTGTGATCTGATCAGGACCAAAATGTGGAGTACCACTGGAATCTTTAATAAACTGAGGGGCAGAAGCGATTTCATGATCGCGTAACTGTTTTGCTAATAATGTATGAGGATTATTACCAAATTAAAGAAAAAGTTGTCTGGAGTACCGCAAAAGTTTCTGTTTTGTTTAGTGAGAGAGTCTTTAATTGGTGTTTGAGGTCAAGAATCTTCAATAGAAGATGTCTTGACAGTCTGGAAGCCAATTCCTGTTCGGCGTGATGTAGTTCCGTTAGACATCTACCATGGTGACTCTCTCTATGTTTTTTAACCCAAGAGGCCATTGAGATACAACACCCTTGAAAAACTGCTTTATGGACTTCCCATAGTACCCCCAAAGAAGACACTGACGGTTTTTTTAATCTGAACATAATTAGTTAGATAAGAACTTAATTCTTCTCTTGTGACAGTGTTAGTCAGAAGGGTTTCATTTAAGCGCCAATGGGTATGTTTTGGAGGGGAAGAAGCCAAATCTAAGTCTATATAGAGAGGGGCATGGTCCAACCAGGTTATGGGACCTAGTATTGCTGAAGACAGCAATCGGAGAGTCAGTATGTTACCGTAGTACTGACGTGCGGTAGGATTATCTACCCGCCACATGTCATAAAGGTAAAGGGAACATAGAAGTCTACGGAAGTTTCTAGTCAAATGGGTCGATGAATGGGAATGGGGGTTGAATGTATTGCCAGTCTATCAGCTACGTCAGAAAAATGGACATTAAAGTCCCCCCAAGTATTAGGGCAGAGTTATGGTAGGTGTCTAGGGTAGACAGGATGGAAGAGAGAAAAGGAATCTGACCTGAGTTAGGGGAATATATATTGCACAGAGTTATTTTCATTCCAGACAGGGTGCCAGCGAGGATAAGAAAATGGCCATGTGGGTCAACCTCAGTCCTATCAATTCGAAGGGGACATGACCTGGCTACTAAGATATCCACTCCCGCTGTTTTGGGGCTCCTATTCTAATTAACCTATCTCAATCAAACACATTCATTCTATAATCAACTTCATGGAGTGATATTAGAATGTAGGGGGAAGGTGGAAACCCAGTAGGATTAATGAAGTACTGCAGATATTGGGAGAAGTATATACATTTTACTTGTACTATCATTATCATATTATTAACATTTCTGAAAATAATCATGCTTCTTAAGCACTTGTGTAAGGGGTAACAGGGCTTTAAAGGGCATCTGTCAGCAGATTTGTACCTATGAAACTGGCTGACCTGTTGCATGTGCACATGGCAGCTGAAGGCATCTTTGTTGGTCCCTTGTTCATATGTGCCTGCATTGCTGATATAATTTTTTTAATACATGCAAATGAGCCTCTAGGAGCAACGGGGGCGTTGCCATTACACCTAGAGGATCTACTCCCTCTGCACCATGATCATGCTTGGCCTTGACTTCTCCTAAATCAATCAAAATGAAGGGGACGCGGCAGTTGTAGACAATAAATGACAATAAAATAAAAGCTGTTCAAAAAATCAAACACACTCCAAAATGGTGTCAATAAAAACTTCAGATCACCTGCCAAAAAATTAACCCTCACACAGCTCTGTAGATATAAATATGAAAAAAAGTTCTAGGGGTCAGAATATGATGATACAAATACAAAAAAAGTAAAAAAAAAAAGTTTTCATTTTCTTTAAAGGGGTTCTGCACTTTGTTTTAACTGATGATCTATCCTCTGGATAGATCATCAGCTTCTGATCAGCGGGGGTCCGACACCTGGGACCCCCGCCAATCAGCTTTTTGAGAAGGCAGCGGCGCTCCAGCAGCGCCGCGGCCTTCTCACTGTTTACCGCCGGCCCACTGACGTCACGACTACTATCAACTAATGCAACTAATGTGGGCAGGGCTAAGCTCTGTTCACTTGAATGGAGCTTAGCCACGCCCACGCTAGTTGATACTAGTCATGACGTCAGTGGGCCGGCCCCTTTAAGTATCAAAACACAAAAAGAACTATATAAATATGATATGGTTGTGATCGTACTGTCCTGAGTGAACATATAATTTTTACCACACAGGGAATGCTGTAAAAAAGAATTGCACATTTCTTTTTCCCCTCATTTGGGGGAGACAGAGCACACCCGGATGAACATAGCATCTGAAGGGTTAAAAGTCTGCGACATTAGTGCCGGGTGTCTGTTCTTTAAAATGTAAATTTACTTAGGCTACATGCACACGAACGTATTCTGTTTCTGTGTCCGTTCCTTTTTTTTTGCGGATAGGATGCAGACCCATTCATTTCAATGGTTCCGCAAAAAATGAGGACAGCACACCGTGTGCTTAAAAGATAGATGTCGGGCGGCACTGCTGGTGTGGGTGCGCGGTCCGCGGGTGTCCCCTAAGTACTTAGTTGAAAGAAAGAACCGGCACTCCAGGAGTGCCGGTTCTTTCTTTCAACTAAGGCCTCTTTCACACTTGCGTTGTCCGGATCCGGCGTGTACTCCACTTGCCGGAATTACACTCCGGATCCGGAAAAACGCAAGTGTACTGAAAGCATTTGAAGACGGAACCGTCTTCCAAATGCGTTCAGTGTTACTATGGCACCCAGGACGCTATTAAAGTCCTGGTTGCCATAGTAGGAGCGGGGAGCGGGGGAGCGGTGTACTTACAGTCCGTGCGGCTCCCGGGGTGCTGCAGAATGACGTCAGAGCGCCCCATGCGCATGGATGACGTGATCCATGTGATCACATGATCCATGCGCTTGGGGCGCCCTGACGTCACTCTGGAGCGCCCGGGGAGCCGCACGGACGGTAAGTATACTGCTCCCCCGCTCCCCACTACACTTTACCATGGCTGCCAGGACTTTAGTGTCCCGGCAGCCATGGTAACCACTCTGAAAAAGCTAAATGTCGGCTCCGGCAATGCGCCGAAACGACGTTTAGCTTAAGGCCGGATCCGGATCAATGCCTTTCAATGGGCATTAATTCCGGATCCGGCCTTGCGGCAAGTGTTCCGGATTTTTGGCCGGAGCAAAAAGCGCAGCATGCTGCGGTATTTTCTCCGGCCAAAAAACGTTCCGTTCCGGAACTGAAGACATCCTGATGCATCCTGATGCATCCTGAACGGATTTCTCTCCATTCAGAATGCATTAGGATAATCCTGATCAGGATTCTTCCGGCATAGAGCCCCGACGCCAGAACGCTATGCCGGAAGACAAGAACGCAAGTGTGAAAGAGCCCTAAGCACACTGTGTGCTATCCGCATCCATATGTCCGTTCCATAGCCCCGCCAAAAAAATAGAACATGTCCTATTCTTGTCCGTTTTAGGCATTGTTACAATGGATCCGCAAAAAAAAAAAGCTGGCATATGGATGTCATCCGTTTTTTTTTTGCGGACTGAAAAACACATACGGTCGTGTGCATGTAGCTTTAGTCGGCGGTCCGGAAAGGGTTAACTTCCAAGAATTCACACTGAGATTGGGCCACCAAGTGGGAAGAATATAATTAGGCAGAGTGGCCTAGGTATACTAGATTTATCTTGGGCTGATTTTAAGTGGATTTTATATTGTGCTGAGAAAGCCACTATTGCACTGTTGCAAAGTGGAGTTTTATATGTGATTTTACAGCTACTATATAGTGAGTGAATAAATGTCTATTTGGCGTAATGCTTGTTAGTTGATCTTCACTATTGTTGCTACAATTGTGTAATAGGACCACAGCAAGGAACAGCAGCATTTCCGTTGGATTACTGTTTCGGAAAAAAAGGTTACAGATGGTGCGAACTAAGGTGCTAATTCCATCTAAAGCGAGAAGATTGAAAGTATTTAAGGTTGTTCCAGAGACTAAGCGTTGATCCTGTATTGTTCTTATGAACGATCCATGTTTCTGTGTGAATAAATTGGGTATCCCATTATACCTGATAACACCAATTATGCAACTAAACACAATACAATCCTATATGGATGATGGAGATTTTAGCATTAAAGCTGTATCTGAAAATCTGATTCAAACCTGATCATCAATGCTCAGACTTAGGCCTCCTGCACACGAACATGTGCGCCCCGTGGCCGAGCTGCGGCCCGCAAATGCACGAACACCGACCGTGGGGCAGCCGCAGTGGATCGCGGACCCATTCACTCTAATGGGTCCGCGATCCGCCCGTTTCGCAAAAAGATAGGACATGTTCTATCTTTTTGCGGAACGGAAGTACGGGACTCTGTAGTGCTTCCGTAGGGTTCCATTCCGTGCTTCCGTTCCGCACCATTCCGCATCTCCGGATGTGCGGACAATATTGAAGTGAATGGGTCCACATCCGTGATGCGGATGCCCATAGAACGGCGCCCGTGTGTTGTGGATCCGCAAATGGCAACGGGCAGCACACGTTCGTGTGCAGGAGGCCTTAGAATATAAGCAAATTAAGCCCTAACACTAATCATTTAATACATAGTTGTATAATTTTGTATAAATATTACCAAACAAGAAAGTAATACTACAGTAAGTCTCTCAATACCCATAAATATAAGAACATGTTCACATTTGCTTAGGAGGCTCCTTTCAGGGCCTCCATTGCTGATTCCAGGAAAAAGAGCTGACCAAAACGTCCCACATGCAGGACTTTTTTTTCCGCTACAACAGAACGGAAGCCAAATGGCTTATAGCCAATGGGGTCTGTTTGGCTCAGTTGGTTTCAGTTATGTGCCGGATCTGGCACTCGCATTATATTAGTTGTTCTGTTCCACCAGCAGAGCAATGGAAATGACCAGCAGTGATGTGAATGTGGCCTAATCTGGGAGCTATATAAATGCATTAAAATTACCTTTCTCAATTAACCCCTTTGAGTTTACTGTATCCAATGCAAAAATCCAGTAAACCTCCCTCTGGAGTACCTTTTATCTACCTTCAATAACTTCTAAAATAAGCCACTTCAAGTCAAATAATTTATGGCCCCCTTCAGCGAAGTGTGTTGTGACACCTGTAAGATCAGATTTCTTCTTTTTATCCCCTATTTTTCAGCAGCATTTAAACCTGTTTCTTCAGTTTGTGCATTCTTACTCTGCAAAAAAAGATCTATTAGCCAAGTGAGGCTCATTCAGCCATACTTTTCCTGGATGAGATCTTTGTCCCATATATGCCTTGGCTCACAGACATTTAAGCATATAGATACCATTCAGCTCCTTATGTGTGTAGCATTCCTTAACTGATATTTCTGTACCTTTCATAGGACAGCATTACTCCTCCCTTAATAATAGACAAGCAGTTTTGACAAGACAGGCATGGAAATAAGATTTAGATGTTTTCTTAAGCCTAATGTCTGCACATATTTAGCTGACTTTTCTGAACACAGAAAATAATTTAAGAAAATATATATATATAGTGTTGGCGTAATCATACTGACCTGCAGGATATTGTCATGATAAACACCATAAAAACAAAATTCAAAAAATTATAACTGTGATATCACATTAGATGTACGCCTCCCTACATGATGACATATAAAATATACAACTGATGCCACAAAAAAAAAATTATGACTTTCGAAATTTGTCATAAAAAACCCCCCACTGTATCCTGCTTCAATTCTCTTCCTGTAAATTGGCACAGCTTCTTGCAGTAGATAGTGCTGGTGGCAGTTGAAAGATGAAACTGAGCAACTGTTACCACTTTAGTAGGTGGACATGCACATTTTACATTCAGTTTTTTTGCCAGTGTAGGGAGAGGTTGCTGTGTGGAGCAGGGACAGACTGTTAGGGAAACCAAACGCTAGCTAATAGGGCCACTGTAAAGGGGGAATATTAATCACCAATATTTATGCAAATACCGATAATTAATATTCATAAATGGGAGGAGCCATCTAGTGATAACTCCGCCCATTTATGCCTTTATATAATAACAACAATACCTTCGCTATACTTTACACTGATCACTATGCTAGCTGCATGCGCCTTACTAAACTAACTATCGCCAATAACCACACGCCACAGAGATAGTTATAAACCAAACACAGTATTTATTACTAACAATACACTACGCACGCAATACTAACAATACAGCACTAAATATACAACCCTAAACTACACTACACATTCCCAATTCCACCCATCAACTAACTACACAGTTCACACATACAAGTAATATTAACAATAACCCACCCATCTGTTCTCACTGTCCCTACGGGGTTAACGGTGGCACTGCAAGGGAGTGCAGGCCACAGACACTATAGATTCAGCACTGCAAGGGTTACTTGCAAGTGAGTGCTGAGGTTTACCAGGGGTACAGCAGGGATCAGGGACACAGCAGGGAGTGGGGGTAATCAGGGGTACTAATAGGGCCACAGGATCAGGGGTACAACAGGGGAATACAATAAGGCAAGGGTTTGGGGGATCAGGGTGTCCAGTAACCAGTGGCACAGGATCAGGGGTACAAACAAGGATACAATAAGGCAAGGGTTTGGGGGATCAGGGTGTATACAGTGGGGGTAACCACAAATACAATCAGGGGAACCAGTGGCACAGGATCAGGGGTACAAACAAGGATACAATAAGGCAAGGGTTTGGGGGATCAGGGTGTCCAGTAACACGGCAAGGGTAAATCAGGGCCCAGGGTCACATCACATCAATGACACAAATATAGGGGTTACAGGACCAGGGGTGATACTTAGGCCTTATCCAGGTGGTCATCATGGAGCTCCTCTCTCCTATGCGTCTCTGAATCTAGTCTGGTTGCAAGAGAAGGCACCTCTGTCCGGTTCGGGGTTTTATAGCCCAAAAGCAACCCCCTCCTCCTTCCTCAGGCATGTGACATCATAGTGTGCCTTAGTCCCCCCTCCTAGTCCCAAAAATGCTGGGAGTAATGGGCATGGCCATGGGGCAGAAAAACAGGTTTTTGATGGCTCTGATTAGAAGGTCCCCTCACAACGGTGCCACAGAGTCTGATTGCTTTGGGCCTGAACAAAAGGGGACTAGATGCTAATCAGCTGTTATCCTACAGGCTATCAGTCTCTAAACAACTCTGTTGATAACAGTTGGAATTGCATATATACATATAACACATACAAAACCGGGGGTATGAATGGGCAGCAATAAGCCCACATACATACTGTCATGCTGACATAAGTGTATATACATAGACACGTGTGCAAATACATACACACATATTTATATATACACACACCCTCACATATATCTGGGGCCAGGAAATACTGTATATGCTAACTATAAGGGGACACATATATATACTAATATAAGGGGGATTATAAGGGGGCACAGCTTCCAGGGACCACATATTTCCCACAGGGGCCAACATGAGCCCCTGGGGATCACCATGGGCAGACGTGCGCAGATGCTGGGCACATCTGCGCACATCGTCCCATGATGCTATGTCTAATGTATGCACATATATACCATACATGCCCGCACGTGTTTGCAGGCATGCATGGATATATATGCATACGTCTTAACCGTTCCTCAACAGCCACAAAAGTTCTTTTAAGGACTGGAATAGGTGCGCTATCGATAGGTGTGACATACTGAGGGGTGTGATATACTTATGCAGCAGTTGTGTGCGGTTCTGCTGCGATACTGCATCTAGATAGAGGGACAAACGTTATTGGAATAACTAATTGCAACTGGTGTGATATACCTGTTCGTACCCCCAAAAAAACTGATTGAGGGGTGTGATATACCTATAATATACCTTCTAATGTAGAAAGTATATTATAGTGCATTTGTAATGTGCAGCAGTTGTGTGCGGCTCTGCTGAGATACCACAGCTATATAGAGGGACAAATGCTATTGGAATAACTAATTGCAACTGGTGTAATATACCTGTTGCCCCCCAAAAAACTGATTAGGGGTGCGATATACCTTCTTCCACAAAATACTGATGGAGGGGTGTGATACACCGGCTTCCACAAAATATTGATTGAGGACGGCGATACACCAGCTTCCGCAAAATATTGATTAAGGGGTTTGATATACTGGCTTCCAGCAAATATTCATTAAGGAATTCTATATACCTGTTTCCACAAAATTCTGATAGAGGGGATTGATATACTGTCTTCCACCAAATATAGATTGAGGCCTGCGATACACCAGCTTCCACCAAATACTGATTAAGAGGTTTAATATACCCGCTTCCAGCAAATACTCATTAAGGGGTTCTATATACCTGTTTACACAAAATACTGATAGAGGGGATTGATATACCCGCTTCCAGCAAATACTCATTAAGGGGTTCTATATACCTGTTTACACAAAATACTGATAGAGGGGATTGATATACCGGCTTCCACCAAATATGGATTGAGGCCTGCGATACACCAGCTTCCACCAAATATTGATTTTAGTGGTTTGATATACTGGCTTCCAGCATACACTCATTAAGAGGTTCTATATACCTGTTTCCACGAAATACTGATAGAGGGGAATGATATACCGACTTCCACCAAATATTGATTGAGGCCTACGATACATCGGCTTCCACAAAATATTGATTAAGGGGCTTGAATTACCAGCTTCCAGCAAATACTCATTAAGGGGTTCTATATACCGGTTTCCACAAAATACTGATAGAGGGGATTGATATACCGGCTTCAACCAAATATTGATTGAGTAAAAATAGAAACAATATATAAGACTGGCACTCAATTTATGTGGGTCATATGCAAAAGATCACGATTTATTAATTTATATTTCTAAAAATAGACAATGAAAATTTTATAAAATTTTGTGTTATTAAAAACTGACAATAAAAATGACAATAAAAATTAAAATAAAAATGACACTGCGTGATTCCACTTGAGTCACCTCTAAACTTTACAATTCATGATGGTGATAAATGTCTATTGCTGAATAAAGTGGAAATAGAGTGATTACACAGGGACGGAGAGATGAGGAAGGATGAATCACAATAAACTCTCAAACCATATATATATACAGTACAGACCAAAAGTTTGGACACACCTTCTCATTCAAAGAGTTTTCTTTATTTTCATGACTATGAAGGCATCAAAACTATGAATTAACACATGTTGAATTATATAAATAACAAACAAGTGTGAAACAACTGAAAATATGTCATATTCTAAGTTCTTCAAAGTAGCCACATTTTGCTTTGATTACTGCTTTGCACACTCTTGGCATTCTCTTGATGAGCTTCAAGAGGTAGTCACCTGAAATGGTCTTCCAACAGTCTTGAAGGAGTTCCCAGAGATGCTTAGCACTTGTTGGCCCTTTTGCCTTCACTTTGCGGTCCAGCTCACCCCAAACCATCTCGATTGGGTTCAGGTCCGGTGACTGTGGAGGCCAGGTCATCTGGCGCAGCACCCCATCACTCTACTTCATGGTCAAATAGCCCTTACTTTCAAAGTTTTCCCAATTTTTCGGCTGACTGACTGACCTTAAAGTAATAATGGCCACTAGTTTTTCTTTACTTAGCTGCTATTTTCTTGCCAAAATACAAATTCTAACAGTCTATTCAGTAGGACTATCAGCTGTGTATCCACCTGACTTCTCCTCAACGCAACTGATGGTCCCAACCCCATTTATAAGGCAAGAAATCCCACTTATTAAACCTGACAGGGCGCACCTGTGAAGTGAAAACCATTTCAGGGGACTACCTCTTGAAGCTCATCAAGAGAATGCCAAGAGTGTGCAAAGCAGTTATCAAAGCAAAAGGTGGCTACTTTGAAGAACCTAGAATATGACATATTTTCTGTTGTTTCACACTTGTTTGTTATGTATATAATTCCACATGTGTTAATTCATAGTTGTAGACAACAATATGTTCCTACACAGTTCTCCGGATATTCACCTGGGGGAGGTGATCAGTCCACAGGGAGCGCACAGTGAACCTATGCTCGTCCAAACATGCAACAGTTTAGTCCATCAGGCGCAATACATATTCTGTCATCAGAGCTGCTTTAAGCCAAGTCTGTGACTGGCGATCGGGTAAAGGTGGTAGGTAAAGTGGTACTATATGTCTTACCGGTAAAGTGTCAAAGCCGGTGACTGTTGGTTTCGTACAGCGAACTTCTACTCACCAAACCATTCGTCTGTATGTCTCCCCGTCGGCGTCCTCGCTCACCACTGGAATGTCACGTGGTTTCCGTCAAAGATCGCGAGAATAGCCTTTCGATTCATGTTATAGGTAGGACAGTCCTAGAGACGTAGAACTTTGGAGCGCTCCAATTTTTGTTTAATCAGTCCATCCGAGAATATTGATAAATGTTTCCGGTTAGTAAAGGTGCAGGGGTGGATCACGCCAGACGCGTTTCGGGGACTTCTTTCCCCTCTATTGCCACTGCTACACGCGGGACGCCAAGGAGCACCTTCCACCTAGCGATATCTGGGAACGGTTGTCATTTAGAACTGGACAGATAAGTGTACCACGCTGACATACTTATTCATCATAGTGATTCAGTTTGGCTCGTATTTAGCACTGTACAGATCATTAACCTATGCTGGGGGTTACAACTAGCATGGATCTGTTACACTGCAAACGAAATTGACACCTTGACTCATTGTGATTTATATGTAATCTTATATGTGGTGTATTCACTATATTTGGATTTAAGTCACAGCAGTCTATGTATCTTTATAACCGCTGTGATTAAGTGACACAGGATTGCTCTTGACTCACTATCCGGATTGTGACATATAACCGGATGGTGGTTGGTATATAGTCGGGGTCTACACAGGACTCAAGACTTGGAACTAGATACCATCCTGTGTCACGTGCTTTGGTTGGAAGAGGTACCCTTATATCAGGGAGCCTCTTATATATAATTTTGTCCCCTGATGAATCAGACATCACTGAGGAAACGCGTCGGGACACTGTATCTATTCTGATTATTACCATCTGTTTGTGGTTGACATTTACCAGGTTCTGCGATCCCTTACAACGGCATTGCCATCCTACCTGGAATCCAATCACTACGTCCATTTTGCCAACTTTTGTGCCCATACCCGATAGAGCAATTCATTTCATCACAGGACCATCTATTCTGTCTATCGGGCCAAGCTGGGCAGTCCATCTTTAGGGAGGGCGAATGCAGGTATTTTGCATTAGATAGTGGTGTGACTCAGACAGATTAGGGACATCTAGGGTATAGTCCCAGCATTGTGTCCCTCTGTCTTGGTACTCACGTACCCTTCACCCTATCTATTCCTTACGCTATCCCTGTTTATGGTTCCTTCCCGTCTCCGTCTATTTTTTCAGGAGACTAGTGTAACCAGTGGTTACAGATATATTCTCTTCTTAAGTGTCTATATTTAAGGGCCTATCTTTTTATTATTGACATAATTAAATGTTAAGTTTTAAACCAAATGAAATAAGCTACCCACAACCTGTTAATTTGTTCTTGATCAAAAGGGTTTAGCTCGCTATTTAGTGACTGTAGCCTGACCCGCTGAAATACGGTTCTGTAAACTACACTTCTTTCCCCTTCCTCAGTGGCTCTACCCCCGTTAGTAAGTCATATCCTTTTATAGCCCCACCAGTAATTCTCAAAAGCAGGACTGGAGCAAAAGTTGATCCTTGCGGTTTAGTTGCGTTTTCTGTGCGATTTATAATCTTCATGTGCGTTTTCTGTGTATTATTTCCACACTACTGTAATTAAACTATGTGATAAAGGAAAAAGATCTGCAACATTGCTATATTTTGAAAAAAAGGGTGAAAAAAGTGATAAGCATGAACAAATAGTGAAAGAAGGGGGATACACCCCATAATAGATTGCAAAACCCATACACATTTATGTAGGGACATAATCCTATATGGTGTGTGTCCATTAAAAGGATAATCCTCAAAATCAATTGTGATATATAGCAAGAATATATAGCATGGAAATAATTGAAACAGTCGTGCATAATATAGTCAATAGCTCATCTTTATCTCATAGTTTCTATCCAAAAGTAGCTTGGGGTATGTGTGCCTATCTCCAAGGAGGGATCACAGTGCCGATAAAACAGCCATACATGTGATTACTCATTGGATGAGAGGCACACATCCCTGTATTTAGAGAAAGCCAAAAATTTCTAACTCAGCGTTCAATCCCGCTGGGATCATACTACCAAAGTCATAGATTCGTCTCGATTCAGCTCTGGACATTCTCTCAATGTGTTTTCCTCCTCTCCAGTGTTTGTCTATCTTCTCCAAGGCCATAAAAGTGAGTCCCTTAGGGTCCTGATTGTGGACTTCTTTAAAGTGCTTCGAAAGTGAGTGTTTTAAATATGCTTTCTTAATATTGGATAGATGTTCGGATATCCTCACCTTCAAAGTTCTTTTTGTTCTGCCAATGTACTGTTTGGAGCATGGGCATTGGATAAAATAGACAACACTGGTCGAATTGCAGGTAAGGAAGTGGTTGATCTCGCATAAAAAGGAATTTTGAGTTGATTGTATCTTTTTTATATTTCTTGGGGCTTTGGTAGTTTTACAGCCTACACATTGACCACATCTGTAAAAGCCTTTGAGATTTATCTAGTTTGTTATTCTCGGAGTCTTGTTAGATTTCGGTTTAATTGATGGAGCAATTTTTATACCCAAATTGGGTGCTTTCGTATACGTGATCTGCGGTCTAACTGGCATTAATGTGCCTATAATTTTATCTTGTAACAAGTGGTGCCAGTGTCGCTTCACTGTTTCTTCCACCCCCTTATATTGTGTGGTATATGGGAGGATCATTCTGAATTGGGATTCCACTTGAGTTTTCTGACCTGATTTTACTGTCAACAAAGAGCTCCTAGATAAGCTTCTCACATTCTCTAACGCTCCCTCTAACACTGGACTAGGGTATTGTTTCATCACAAACTTGTTTTTCAAAATCAAAGCCTCCGCTTCAAACTGGGAATCTTCGGTACAGTTCCGTTTTAATCGACGGAACTGTCCAAATGGGACATTTAACAGCCAATTCGGCAAATGGCAGCTTGAATGCAGGATGAAGGAATTCCTGGCTGTCGATTTCTGATAGGTTTTGAATATGTACCTATTTTCCTTTTTCAGAATTGACAGATCTAGGAACTCTGTTTCCAATAAATTAATATTGGCAGTAAAAACTAGGTTGAGATCGTTAATATTCAATCTGGATATGAAAGTTCATAAGGCTTCTTCTTTTCCCTTCCAAATCAAAATAACGTTGTCTATATATCGGAGCCAGAGCACCAGGTCGCCCCCCCCCCGATATGGGTCAATGCAAACCTGCTCCCACTGGGCCAGAAACAAGTTGGCATAACTGGTGGCGAACCTGGTGCCCATGGCAGTCCCTCTCACCTGAAGATAGAAGCTGCCCTCAAAATAAAAATAGTTATGTTGTAAAATGTGTCTTATTCCTTCTAGAACAAAATCAATCTGTTCTGATCTCATCATCTTATTTTTCTGTAATTGTGCATTTATAGCTTCTATACCCTGTTCATGGTCTATTACAGTATAGAGCGATTGCATATCCAGGGTTGCCATTGTCCAATCAGGCTCTACCTTAAGTCCTTCCAATATGTCGATAACCTGGTTAGTATCTCTCAGGTAAGATAATGTAGTTTTAACTAGAGGTTGTAGCCAGATATCTGGAAAGGTTGGCTGTTAAGGAGCCTATCCCTGATATTATAGACAGCAACCTTTTTTAGACAGGACCCCGCCGCACCTCTCACCAAGATTAAAACACAGACAGTCACGATCACCAGAGCACAACAGGGTAGTACAAACCCCACAAAGACATCAATACAATCTGAGACACAACAATCAACAAATGAGACAGGAACAACAACAACAATATTCACCCAACCAGACATGCACTCTGAGACAGAGGAACTATCAGACCACGTCACCAACACACAACTCAAGGGAAATTCAGGACCTAATGTATCACAATCACCAAACATGAACAAGAAAACACGAAGGGGAAGGAAGAAGAAGAAATTACAGACAATACCATTAGATTTAGAACAAAGTAACATCATCAACTTAAAGGGAGTCTGTCACCTCCATATGGCAATATACAGTGCTTACATGGCTCTGTAGCAAACCTATACAGGATTGTAACGGTACCTTTGTTCTTTTCTTTAGACTTGCACCAGCAGGAAAAACAAAGTTTAATTCATATGCAAATGAGCACTCGCAAGTGCCCAGGGGCGGCGTTCAGTGTGTAGGTGCCCAGGCTGCTCTGCCTTCTTTTCACTTTACTCCTCCCCAGCCTCTTTCTTTGCCCTATCGATGAGGCAAGAGACTTGGAGGGCGGGCAAAGGCAGAGACTGGGGAGGAGTAAAGTGAGAAGAAGGCAGAGTAGCTTGGGCACCTACACACTGAACGCCGCCACTGGGCACTTGCGAGTGCTCATTTGCATATGAATTAAACTTCGTTTTTCCTGCTGGTGCAAGTCTAAAGAAAAGAACAAAGGTACCGTTACAATCCTGTATAGGTGTACTACAGAGCCATGTAAGCACTGTATATGGCCATATGGAGGTGACAGACTCCCTTTAAGTAGTACAGTGTTAACACAGTCACAGATTTCCTTGTTAAATAAAGGATTGAAATTCGCACCCAGTGCACAACTGAACAAATTTTATACCTATATAGGGATCCAGAAATTCATCAAAAACATTTGTCTCAAGAAATATTTTATAAAAAATCCAATCACAATGAGTCCACAAATAGAGGATGGTTTTAGACATACGGATATAAAAAATAAATCAAAAAAATTCCTGAGGAATGAAATAGGCCCTGAAATTAGTAGTTTTCAAAAGAATGTAGAAGTAGACCTTAGAAAAATGAAAGAGAAAAAATTCTACAGAAAGAATCTTTCAAACAAATAAATAATGGCTGTTAGGGAGCTACAAAAGAAAGACAACATAACTATTCGCCCTGCGGTGCTCTGGCTCCGATATATAGACAACGTTATTTTGATTTGGAAGGGAAAAGAAGAAGCCTTACGAACTTTCATATCCAGATTGAATATTAACGATCTCAACCTAGTTTTTACTGCCAATATTAATTTATTGGAAACAGAGTTCCTAGATCTGTCAATTATGTAAAAGGTAAATAGGTACATATGCAAGACCTATCAAAAATCGACAGCCAGGAATTCCTTCATCCTGCATTCAAGCTGCCATTTGCCGAATTGGCTGTTGAATGTCCCATTTGGACAGTTCCGTCGATTAAAATGGAACTGTACCGAAGATTCCCAGTTTGAAGCGGAGGCTTTGATTTTGAAAAACAAGTTTGTGATGAAACCATACCCTAGTCCAGTGTTAGAGGGAGCGTTAGAGAATGTGAGAAGCTTATCTAGGAGCTCTTTGCTTACACTAAAATCAGGTCAGAAAACTCAAGTGGAATCCCAATTCAGATTGATCCTCCCATATACCACACAATATAAGGGGTGGAAGAAATAGTGAAGCGACACTGGCACCACTTGTTACAAGATAAAATTATAGGCACATTAATGCCAGTTAGACCGCAGATCACGTATACGAAAGCACCCAATTTGGGTATAAAAATTGCTCCATCAATTAAACCAAAATCTAACAAGACTCCGGGAATAACAAACTGGATTAATCTCAAAGGCTTTTACAGATGTGGCCAATGTGTAGGCTGTAAAACTTCCAAAGCCCCAAGAAATATAAAAAAGGTACAATCAACTCAAAATTCCTTTTTATGCGAGATCAACCACTTCCTTACCTGCAATTCGACCAGTGTTGTCTATCTTATCCAATGCCCATGCTCCAAACAGTACATTGACAGAACAAAAAGAACTTTGAAGGTGAGGATATCCGAACATCTATCCAATATTAAGAAAGGATATTTAAAACACTCACTTTCGAAGCACTTTAAAGAAGTCCACAATCAGGACCCTAAGGGACTCACTTTTATGGCCTTGGAGAAGATAGACAAACACTGGAGAGGAAGAAAACACATTGAGAGAATGTCCAGAGCTTAATCGAGACGAATCTACAACTTTGGCAGTATGATCCCAGCGGGATTGAACGCTGAGTTAGAAATTTTTGGCTTTCTCTAAATACAGGGATGTGTGCCTCTCATCCAATGAGTAGATAAAAGGTAGTGGTTTTTGGAACCCTTTTTGCGGCGCTGGAGACAGGAGGCGGATTTTCATAAAATACTTTTTAGAGAATAAAATAGCTTGTTTATTTTTTTTGTGACACAAAAAATAAACAAGCTATTTTATTCTCTAAAAAGTATTTTATGAAAATCCGCCTCCTGTCTCCAGCGCCGCAAAAAGGGTTCCAAAAACCACTACCTTTTATCTTCTCACTTTTTTCTTCTGTCACCTCTGGTGCAGAGAAAAAGGAACCTTTGGCAGCAGCACAGGACCCCGCATGCTGGACGGGAGAATACCAGCACAAGATCTCTACAGTTGTTGTGACTATACACAACAAAACACGGTAAGCGCTTCTTGTATACAGTGAATTTAGACCGTAAATACAGCCACACACACGAGGCGCGGCCTCCTGTCTCTTTTTCTCTCTTCTCATCCAATGAGTAATCACATGTCTGGCCGTTTTATCGGCACTGTGATCCCTTCTTGGAGATAGGCACACATACCCCAAGCTACTTTAGGATAGCAATGTTGCAGATCTTTTTCCTTTATCACATCGATCACACGATCGCCAGTCACAGACTTGGCTTAAAGCAGCTCTGATGACAGAATATGTATTGCGCCTGATGGACTGAACTGTTGCATGTTTGGACAAGCATAGGTTCACTGTGCGTTCCCTGTGGACGGATCACCTCCCCCAGGTGAATATCCGGAGAACTGTGTAGGAACATATTGTTGTCTACAATTAGATATCCTCAGAATTTAGAGGAGGATTTTCTACTACAACTGTTGGATTTGCTCTCCTGCACAGCTGATATATATATAGTCCTGATCAAAATTTTAAGACCACTTGAAAAATGGCAAAAAATTATATTTAGCATGGCTGGATCTTAACAAGGTTCCAAGTAGAGCTTCAACATGCAACAAGAAGAAATGGTAGTGAGACAAAACATTTTCAATTTTCAATTTAATGAAAACAACGAATAAACTGAAACAGGCTGTTTTTCAGCTGATCAAAAGTTTAGGACCACATGCCTTTAAAAGACCAAATCTGTGCAAAGATGTGGATTCATTGTCATTTTCTGTCAGGTAGTCACACGTTGTGATGGCAAAGGCAAAAAAACTCTCGTGGTCGGGTTGTGGTCGGGTTGTTGAACTGTTTTGTCTCACTCCCATGTTGAAGCTCTACTTGGAACCTTGTTAAGATCCAGCCATGCTAAATATGATTTTTTGCCATTTTTCAAGTGGTCTTAAACTTTTGATCAGGACTGTATATATATATATATATATATATATATATATATAGTTTGAGAGTTTATTGTAATTTATCATTCCTCATCTCTCCATCCCTGTGTAATCACTCTGTTTCCACTTTATTCAGCAATAGACATGTATCACCATCATGAATTGTGAAGTTTAGAGGTGACCCAAGTGGAATCACGCAGTGTCATTTTTATTTTTATTGTCATTTTTATTGTCAGTTTTTAATAACACAAAATTTATTACATTTTCATTGTCTATTTTTAGAAATATACATTAATAAATCGTGATCTTTTGCATATGACCCACATAAATTGAGTGCCAGTCTTATATATTGTTTCTATTTTTGTCAATTATCTCCTGATTGGGTGATCAGTTAAGACTAGAGCACCTATTCCATGCTGAGAAGGTGGTTAGCTATCCACGCAAATTACATTTATTCAAATATTGATTGAGGCCTGCGATACACCGGCTTCCACAAAATATTGATTATGGGGTTTGATTTACCAGCTTCCAGCAAATACTCATTAAGGGGTTCTATATACCTGTTTCCACAAAATACTGATCGAGGGGATTGATATACCAGCTTCCACCAAATATTGATTAAGGCCTTCCATACACCAGCTTCCACCAAATATTGATTAAGGGGTTTGATATTCCAGCTTCCAGCAAATACTCATTAAGGGGTTCTATATACCTGTTTCCACAAAATACTGATAGAGGGGATTCATATACCGGCTTCCACCAAATATGGATTGAGGCCTGCGATATACCTGCCTCCACAAATGCTGCTCTTCTAAAGGGACTTTGTCACAGGGTCATCTTGAAAATGACAGGCAGATGAAGATGCAAGCCATTCCACAGGGGTGGTAGGGTTCGGGCAGGTGCACCAGGCCAGAGGCTAAGTGGGAAGTTGGAGAAGGTGAGTTTGATTACGTCAAAGGACGCACCAGTGTTCGTTGAGTAGCTCACTCAGCCTTCCGCTTCTGCACCCTCCTCATCCTCTGTATCTGCACCCTCCTCACTCTCTGCTGTGTGCACCCTGAAGGACACCACCACCACCACCACCATAACCCCTCCTCCAATTTTCCCATCCATTCCCAGAACTTACCGATGCTCAGACATTCTTGGCATTGGATGAGGAAGAGGAGGTAGCAACGTCCGTCACCCAGCGGTCTGACGACAGTACCCAGATCAGCCCAAGGACGGAGGTCCCCGCTGTTCCTGCCTACTCCGAGATCTCTAATGTCAGTGGTAGTGAAGGTGACGATGATGACGTGTCGATGGACATCACGTGGGTGCCCACAAGAGAGGAAGAGGAGGGGAGTTCAGAGGGAGAGATAGAACAGCAGATAGGGGGTAGAAGGAGGAGAGGCAGGCAGAACTCATAGTGCATAGGAGGCAAAAAGCAGACTACAAATGTATCTGGAGCGAGCCATCCACCATGCACGGTCACATCTGGCACTCCCATGATGCCGACACATGACTCCGCAGTGTGGGCTTTTCTTAACGTGTTAGCTGCTGACAATAGTGTTGCCATCTGCAACCTGTGCTATCACCTAGGGACGACCGCCTTAAGAATGCACCTGGCCTCCCATCACCGAGCCCCATGGGAGCAACACCATCAGAACCCACAAAGCCACACTCCTGGCGCTCCAGGTCCTGCCTCTCCTCCTTCTCCTCTCTCCTCCCATTTGTCCGCCCACTCCACCTTCCACCGTGCCGTCGTCGCGTTCATCTGGCAAAAGTCAGGCTTCCGTGGCCCAAATTTTCAAACGTAAAAAGTTGATGACGCTGGATAACCCTCTTGCCCAACGGCTGACCGATGGCTTGTCGGAACTGCTAGCCCACCAACTACTGCCATATAAACTGGTGGACTCGGGGGTCTTTCGAAAATTTGTGGCCATTGGCAAACTGCAATGGAAGGCCCCTGGAAGGAAATATTTCTCCCAGAAGGGCATCCCAGAGCTATATGGCCACGTTCAGCAGCAAGTGAATGTATCTCTGGCACACAGTGTCGGTGCCAAGATGCATCTGACCAGAGACACGTGGTCTAGCAAACACAGGCAAGGAAGGTACATAACTTTTACTGCCCACTGGATGAACCTTCTGACAGCTTTCAAGCATGCAACCCGTGGCACCCATGTGGATTTGGTGTTACCGCCACGGATTGCATGCAGGCCTGCCTCTTCTTCTTCTCATCCTACTCCATCCTCCGTCTCCTTTCGGCTGACTCCTCCTTTTCCACTGCTACCGCCTCTTCCGCTGCCTTCCCCCAGAACCTATTCGACATGTCAAGTGAGACGTTGCCATGCTGTGCTGCAGCTGTTGTGCTTGGAAGCCAAGAGCCACACCAATCCTGCACTCCTTTAATCTCTGCGGTCACAGATCGATCAGTGGCTAACCCTGCTCAATTTGACAGTTGATAAAGTGGTGTGCGACAACGGTGCCAATCTGCTGAGCTCTCTTAAACAGGGCAAAATGACAGACGTGCATCACACAGATCCTGAACTTAGTCATGCAGCGATTTGTTGCCAAATACCCCGGGGTCCAGGGCGTCTTGCGGTAGGCCAGAAAAATCTCTGGCCATTTTAGAAGATCTTACACTGCCATGCCTCGCCTTGCTGATGTTCAGCGGCGACACCACCTGCCCTTCAGAAGTCTGATTTGTGACAGCCCGACATGCTGGAACTCTACATTGTATATGCTTGATAGGCTGCTCCAGCAGCAACGTGCCGGTAACGACTACCTGTACGAACTCTGCGGCAGGACAGGGTCTGGGGAGCTACGTTTCTTTTCACATGCAGACTTCTGAGGCCATTTGATGAGATCACCAAACTGGTCAGTCGCAGCCAGGGCACCATCAGTGACATAGTACCTTACGCCTTCTTTCTGGGGCCTGCATTGCATCATGTCATTGATCAAGCCATCGAGGAGCAGGAGCTGGAAGATGAGGAAGTCGCAATGCTGAATGAATTCCCGGGGGGGGGGGGCTACTCCATCTGATACAAGTCAGCAGGAGTCTGAAGAGGAGTTATAGGAGGATAGTGCTTGGGGGAGGAGGAGAAAGAAGAGCAGGTTTTAACATTTTCGGGGGGATCCCTGGTGTTGTGTGTGGATGGGGGAGGAGACCGGGAAACGAAATTCTACTTGGCAAAGAGTAGGAGACAGGGCACTCCACCACTTCCAAATTAGTGCAAAAGGGGGCCTTCATGCTCCAGTGTTTGTAGAGGGACCCCCGTATTAAAAGCATAAAGAGCAAGGACCAGTACTGGGTGGCAACTTAGACCCCGATACAAACACAAAATGGCGGACATATTACCAGCATCACAGAGGGCTGGCAGAATTCAGCAGGCCTTGCTGCGAGAGATGCTGCATTCTACTGTTGTGGGCACTGACAGAGGAATCTCCAACTACAGCGAAACAGGTGCGGGCACAAATCCTACCGCACCTGCAAGAAGAGGGCAGTTTAAAAATGTGTTGGTCACTTCAGATATGCGATCATTATTGCAACCAACCCATCGACAGCGGACAGGTATTCAACATCTGTAACGACCACGTGTAATTGAATTTCCTCATGCCAGCCCACACATATCCGCCGCCACCCAGAACAAAGAATGGTCCTTGTCTTATGTATATACAGCGGCATAAAAGGACTTTTCTGTCAGGGGAATGCCTAATTTTTGGGGCCTGTAGTGGCCTACAGTAATAATTTTATACAGTGACTGCCTAATGTACCTCCTGCCACATAATAAAAAGTTATTTTCTGTCAGGTTGATGCCTAATATTTGGGGCCTGTACTCGAGTGGTCTACAGTAAAATTTTTATCCAGTGACCGCCTAATGTACTTCCAGCCACATAATTATTATTTGACAAATTGTTTTCTGTCATGTTAATGTCTAATTTTTGGGTCCTGTACTGGCCTACAGAAATTTTTTTATCCAGTGACCGCCTAATGTACAAACCGGATTCCAAAAAAGTTGGGACACTATACAAATCGTGAATAAAAACTGAATGCAATGATGTGGAGGTGCCAACTTCTAATATTTTATTCAGAATAGAACATAAATCACGGAACAAAAGTTTAAACTGAGAAAATGTACCATTTTAAGGGAAAAATATGTTGAATCAGAATTTCATGGTGTCAACAAATCCCCAAAAAGTTGGGACAAGGCCATTTTCACCACTGTGTGGCATCTCCCCTTCTTCTTACAACACTCAACAGACGTCTGGGGACCGAGGAGACCAGTTTCTCAAATTTAGAAATAGGAATGCTCTCCCATTTTTGTCTAATACAGGCCTCTAACTGTTCAATCGTCTTGGGCCTTCTTTGTTGCACCTTCCTCTTTATGATGCGCCAAATGTTCTCTATAGGTGAAAGATCTGGACTGCAGACTGGCCATTTCAGTACCCGGATCCTTCTCCTACGCAGCCATGATGTTGTGATTGATGCAGAATGTGGTCTGGCATTATCTTGTTGAAAAATGCAGGGTCTTCCCTGAAAGAGATGACGTCTGGATGGGAGCATATGTTGTTCTAGAACCTGAATATATTTTTCTGCATTGATCGTGCCTTTCCGGACATGCAAGCTGCCCATGCCACACGCACTCATGCAACCCCATACCATCAGAGATGCAGGCTTCTGAACTGAGCGTTGATAACAACTTGGGTTGTCCTTGTCCTCTTTGGTCCGGATGACATGGTGTCCCAGATTTCCAAAAAGAACTTTGAATCGTGACTCGTCTTCCATTTTGCCAGACTCCATTTTAAATGATCCCTGGCCCAGTGAAAACGCCTGAGCTTGTGGATCTTGCTTAGAAATGGCTTCTTCTTTGCACTGTAGAGTTTCAGCTGGCAACGGCGGATGGCACGGTGGATTGTGTTCACTGACAATGGTTTCTGGAAGTATTCCTGAGCCCATTCTGTGATTTCCTTTACAGTAGCATTCCTGTTTGTGGTGCAGTGTCGTTTAAGGGCCCGGAGATCACGGGCATCCAGTATGGTTTTACGGCCTTGACCCTTACGCACAGAGATTGTTCCAGATTCTCTTAATCTTCGGATGATGTTATGCACAGTTGATGATGATAAATGCAAAGTCTTTGCAATTTTTCGCTGGGTAACACCTTTCTGATATTGCTCCACTATCTTTCTGCTCAACATTGTGGGAATTGGTGATCCTCTACCCATCTTGGCTTCTGAGAGACACTGCCACTCTGAGAAGCTCTTTTTATACCCAATCATTTTGCCAGTTGACCTAATTAGTGTTAATTGGTCTTCCAGCTCTTCGTTATGCTCAAATTTACTTTTTCCAGCCTCTTATTGCTACTTGTCCCAACTTTTTTGGCATTTGTTGACACCGTGAAAGTTGGAATCAACGTATTTTTCCTTTAAAATGATACATTTACTCGGATTAAACGTTTGATCTGTCATCTACGTTCTATTACAAATAAAATATTGACATTTGCCATCTCCACATCATTGCATTCACTTTTTATTCACAATTTGTTTAGTGTCCCAACTTTTTTGGAATCCGGTTTGTACCTCCAGCTACATAATCACAAGTCATTTTCTGTCAGGTGAATGCCTAATGCTTGAGGACTGTATTTCAGTGGCCTACAATAAAAATTTTACCCATTGACTGCCTAATGTACCTTGTAATGGAGCTCCTGGCACCCCGACTGGGTACCTCCGTTGATGGATGCTCCTAGTGCTTCCTGAGGGCTCCAAGCACTCCGCTCGACACCGTAACCACCATAGAAACAAGGAACAGGAACAACTCTTACAAGAGCTAGGGGTTATAGCCAGGGGAGTATACAGCATATAGCAATCCCCACACACATGAGATGAGGCTCTATTTTGAAGGCCAAAATAGGAACTCTCTTTATTGAAGACCAACTCAATATATAT
Organism: Bufo bufo; assembly: GCF_905171765.1. Lineage (NCBI taxonomy): Eukaryota > Metazoa > Chordata > Amphibia > Anura > Bufonidae > Bufo > Bufo bufo. The sequence goes on along the minus strand of NC_053390.1, from coordinate 370,248,799 downwards.
ACAGTTCAAGAAGTCTAACAACATAACGCAATCAACCATGAACAACATGCAAAACAGAAATCTCCCCCCCATACTCCATAATGAATGAATAGGGAGAGAGGAGAAACATGTGATGGAATTATTTCCTGAGTGTATCATAGGGTAATCTACTCATCTAGGAGTCGGCTGCTCCTAGAGTCAGCTATCTTAATCCCATCACTAACACAATCCGTGGGAGTCTCAGTGCAGAGTTAACCCCATTTTGTGTTGCTGAATTCACACCCTGCACCTTTAATGGGCAATAGGAAATATGTGTCATATAAATTCCACACATAAATCAGGGTTCATATTTCCTTGTAACCCCAAAAGGTCTGAGGGGGTCTCCATAGTTCTGGGTCCATAGTCTGTTGGAAGGAGGCCCTCAGGCTTCTCCAGCAGCCCCAGTGACGGTTCAGTCCATCACATTTCTCCCCTCCCAACAGTAGACTAACCAGGTACCTGACCTCCTGTCGGTCGGTGCCTGAGTTAGTCGAGTAGCCCACCCATAAACAAACACTGGTCTTGTTGAACTCTGGGGCCTGGCTCTGTTCTGTATGTCCCCAGCTGTTGAGTGGGCATCTGCTACACCTTGGTTCATTGTTGTTCTTTAGCTTGGAGCTGCAGGTACTTGGTGGGCAGAGGCCAACTGCGCTCTGCCCAGATGCTAGCTCTTCCGCTGGGGTAGCCTGTGGGGAGTCAGCCTCTAAACAAGAGGATAGGGGAGGGCAGAGGCCAAGAGTGCTCTGCCCAGGTGCCAGCTCTTCAGCTGGGGTAGCCTGTGTGGAGTTAGCCTCTGGACAAGAGGATAGGGGAGGGCAGAGGCCGACTGCGCTCTGTCCAGATGCCAGCTCTTCCGCTGGGATGGGGTCAGACAATCCTACCCCAGGACCTTGTTGTGGATCGGCTGTGGAGAGGAGGGATTGCTTAAATCCTCCTCCTGGCATTCCTGCGGGGTTGGTGGGGGATCTGTAACGGCTGTCCAGCATCCCTGTAGGTCTGGTGCAGAGACCGCAGTCCCATCTGCACCATCGGAGTTAGGGGTGCTGTCCCCCTGTGGTTGGGAAGGGAGACCGGTTGTCTCCCCTCCCCTAAAGGTACACTGCCGCTGGGGAATGGAGACGATGCTCTCCTCTCCCTGCAAAACATACTGCCGCTGGGGAGCAGGACCGACTGTCTCGACTCTTGGTAACGCTGCCTGGTGCTGGGTAGTGGGTGAAACTATCTCCACTCCCAGTGATGCTGGTTGCTTCAGGGACGAGGGACCGACAATCTTCTCTCCCTATGATCCTGTCTGCCACTGGGGAGAGAGACCAGTTGTCATCTCTCCCTGTAAGGTAAGCTGCCGATGGGGAGTCAGACCGACTGTCTGGACTCCGGGTAAAGCTGGCTGTAGTTGGGGATCTGGGCCAACTGCCCAGCATCCCTGTAGGGCCGGTGTAGAGACTTCGGTCCCATCTCTACCTGCCGTCGGGAGGACTTCACAGAATCAGTCGATGAAGTTCCCTACTTTGGGAGTTAGTAGGGAAGTAGGGGGTATCGCCACCAAGTCTTCCCACTTGTAGGAGGTCAGATCTGGCTTTGCTTGTGGTGTAGGTTGGGGATGAATGGAGCTGAGCAGGTGTTGGTAGGTCTTCTCCAGCTCCCACTCCCTTGTTACCAGGTGGGTCATGTCTTTGCTCACCTCCCATCCGTCAGTATAAACATGCATGCACATCCGGTAGTCATAGACTCCTCCGTGCTGCCGAGATCAATATCCTCCTCCAAGGCCTCCCATAGTAACCCAGGTCTATCATAATCCTTCCCTTCAGGTAAGTCGTGCTCGGCCGTCCAGGGGGAATGTTGAATGACATGCCACTTTAGGGCCCGGTAAGCATCCTCTAGCCAAAGCTCCTTACATACCAGGCTCTGGAGCTCTGTTCCCCACCCGTCCAGGGGCTGCTCTCTCAAGAGACCCACCTGCATCGCCACACGCTTTTGTAGCCGCTGCTCATAACTGGGGAGACTCTCACCTCGCCGCCGCTGGGCATTTTCCAGGGCATCATACCAGACTTCCTTTCTGTCTGCATCCCTGTAGTCTGCGGCCGCCTCCTCCTCCTCATCATGAAACGCTGTCCGAAGACTAGTTGATTCCATCCTGCTATATCCAGGGGCGCTGTACAGATACTAGCGTTGCCCTCAATATACTCCATGAACGGTGTCTCCGAGCTGCTTCTCCTCTCACTAGGACGCCATCCCACTGCTTGCCACCAATGTAACGGATCTCCTGGCACCCCGACTGGGTACCTCCGTTGATGGATGCTCCTACTTCCGAGGGCTCCAAGCATTCCGCTCAACACCGTAACCACCATAGGAACAAGGAACAGGAACAGCTCTTACAAGAGCTAAGGGTTATAGCCAGGGGAGTATACAGCGTATAGCAATCCGTATCACACTGCCTGAAGAACGTATTTAAAAGAAAATAATAAAGTATTTATTAATATCTGGTTAAAACGGGAAAATTCTGTACATCACTTTCGTGAATTTCAGGCTCCAGACTAGAGTGATGTAGTCCAGGATAGTAATAGACCCACTACATAACAAACAGTCTGGACTAAATCCTAGTCCTGCTGTCACATTGGTGCTAATATCCGCAGGAGAAGGAGTCAGGACACGGTTCTTGTGTTGTGAACAGGCACAGGTGCGTTCGTTTGCAGTCCTACCTAGCTCTCAACAGCAGAGCAACTGACAGTGAATAGAGGCTGGAAGCCCTGTTGAGAATGTGAGTCTGTATCGACTTCCAATCTCATGAACTATTAGTATGTGAAATCGTTCACACACACTATCAGGACATCCAAACAGCAGCAGTCACACAGTATTTACTGTCTCTACAGATGCACACTAAGCTGCCTCAGTCTGCCTACCCACTCAAGCGGAGTCGCACTGGGTCTAGGTATCGGACCGCATTCACACTTGTATCCAGGCTAACTGGTGAGCTGCCTGACAACTGGTAAGCACCCTGCCTCTAGAGCCGTGTCCTAGATGGAGATCAACGACTTAACGCGTTTCTACGTGACATAATCTGCCCTGTGTCATCAGGAGCAAAGGTCTCTCAATAAAGTAAGCCTGTAAAGGAAAGGTGCCACACACTTTTGCGTGTTAAGGCTCCGGCTGTACGCGGCCGCATGAACGCCAAGAGGATATCACAAAAGCCCCGCCTTAGGGGAGGTGTGTGCTGGTACTGCCGCGAATCAGAAATGAGCGCGTCATCTGACATCCTCCCCTTGACCCGCCGAGCACCCAGGTAAGCTACTACACCTCCTTGCGATTGCGCAATATGTGCTGCTGTATTGGGGGAATCAAAATCTGCGGCGAATATGTCTTTGACTCGCCCAGTGCCGATGTGGATAGAGAGAGCGACCCAAAAAGGGAATAGATCAGAGACACTTAGGGCTCTTTCACACTTGCGTTGTCCGGATCCGTCGTGCACTCCATTTGCCGGAGGTGCCCGCCGGATCCGTAACAACGCCAATGAACTGAAAGCATTTGAAGACGGATCCATCTTCAAAATGCGTTCAGTGTTGCTATGGCATCCAGGACGCTATTAAAGTCCTGGCTGCTATAGTAGTAGTGGGGAGCGGGGGAGCAGTATACTTACAGTCCATGCGGCTCCCGGGGCGCTCCAGAATGACGTCAGAGCGCCCCATGCGCATGGATCACATGATCCATGCGATCACGTCATCCATGCGTGTGGGGCGCCCTGACGTCATTTTGGAGCGCCCCGGGAGCCGCACAGACTGTAAGTATACTGCTCCCCCGCTCCCCACTACTACTATGGCACCCAGGACTTTAATAGCGTCCTGGGTGCCATAGTAACCATTCAGAAAAAGCTAAACGTCGGATCCAGCAATGCGCCGAAACGACGTTTAGCTTAAGGCCGGATCCAGATTAATGCCTTTCAATGGGCATTAATTCCGGATCCGGCCTTGCGGCAAGTGTTCCGGAGCAAAAATCGCAGCATGCTGCAGGATTTTCACCGGCCAAAAAACGTTCCGGTCCTGAACTGAAGACATCCTGATGCATCCTGAACGGATTTCTCTCCATTCAGAATGCATGGGGATAATCCTGATCAGGATTCTTCCGGCATAGAGCCCCGACGACGGAACTCTATGCCGGAAGAAAAGAACGCAAGTGTGAAAGAGCCCTTACATCGTATATCGAACCAATAAAGAAAAGAAAAGAAAACAAGAAAAAACCTAAAGCAATTGGTCACCAGTCCTCCCTGCATGTCAATCCCCATACCTACTCGCTGCGATCTGATCCAAGTCACAGGGAGGAGGAAGGGGAAAGGGGAAGGAAAAAAGGGGGACAAAGTCATATTTCTGTATGTGCATAAGCTAGAGTTTACAGTAGCAGAATACCCGCATATGTGTCTACACTAAATAAAATTAAATTAAATGAAGCAAGCGTAGCGTATGAAATAGCTCCATTCAAGCCCCTCGGATGGATGGTTTGCAACTTGAAGATCCACATTGCTTCCTTACGGAGTAAGAGTGTGTCAATATCTCTGCCGCGAATGGATCTATTGATCAATACAATCCCTTGTACCCGCAAGACATCGGGATCCCCATCCTGTGCTTCCCGCACATGACGTGACACAGTTGTGTCCCATTAATTGCGGATATCGGATAGGTGTTCACCTATTCTCCTCCTTAGCTCACGTTTAGTCTTGCCTACGTACTGTAGGCCACACTTACAGGTAATAAGGTACACCACACCCACTGAGGTACATCTAATAAAGGAACGAATATTAAACCTATCACCAGTCGAATAACTGGTGAAGGAATCTCCTTTCATGATGTTCCTGCATATAATGCAGGAACCACAGGGGAATGTATCTTTAACTGTGTTTTTGAGCCATGTACCAGACGCGGGACGTGTATAGAGGCTGTGCACCAACCGATCAGGTAGATTGGGGGCATGCCGATATGTGACAGAGGGACGGTCAGATATGGATGACCCGATATCGGGATCAGACTGAAGGATGGAACAGTGATTCTGCAAAATCTCACGGACCTGTCGATTAACTTTATCAAATGTGGCTATAATCCGAGGGGTGGAATCAGCATTGGTCCTCATGTTTGGGACCAGTAGTTCACTCCGGTTAGCACTCATTGCATGTTGATATGCCTTTTTCAAAGTGTGTTGTAGATACCCCCGATTTGCAAATCTTGATCTTAAATCAGATGCCGCTGCCTTGAACTCACCTAGCTCAGAGCAATTCCTCCTGGCCCTGAGATACTGTCCTTTCGGAATGCCACTTCTCAGGGCCAGGGGGTGTCCACTCTCCCAGTGCAGGAGACTATTAGTGGACGTTTGTTTTCTGAAGAGTTTAGTGGTGATTCTCCTGTCCCTACCTATTGAAATAGTAAGGTCCAGGAAGGCAATCTGGCTCTCCTGCATCTCAGATGTAAAGAATAGGCCCAGTTGGTTGATATTTAGGGTTTCCACAAATTGCATAAAGCTAGTTCTAGTGCCATTCCATAGTATCAGCATGTCATCTATATATCTAATCCACAGTTGGATACAAGATGTATACTGTTCCATCGTGTCGGTGAATACAACCTTCTTCTCCCACCAGCCCAGGTAGAGGTTTGCGAAAGTGGGGGCACAAGGACTGCCCATCGCAACCCCCCTGAGCTGGTGGTAGATACGTTGGTCAAAAAGTAAGATGTTTAGTGTCAGGATAAATCTCAAAAGTTGCATTAGAAAGGTGTTTCAGCGGCGAGAATGTTCCCCTCTCTGTTGGAGAAAGGCCTCTACAGCCTCACACCCCAATTCATGGGGTATAGAGGTGTACAGGGCCTCTACATCCAGACTTGCCAGCCATACCCCCTCATCACAATAAATGCCATCCAGCCGCTGTAGCACATCCATGGTGTCACAGGCATAAGATAGTAGGCTCACTACAAATGGACGCAGAATAGTGTCCACGTATGTACTAATATCTGCAGTGAGGCTGCCAATGCCGGAGACAATGGGTCTGCCCTTCAATTGGGTTCCTTGTTTGTGTAGCTTGGGCAGACTATAAAATGTAGCAAGGACAGGAAACTTAGGTAACAAGTATTCATGCTCTACCTTGCTAATGAGTCTATCCTCATATGCATTACTCAGCAGTGTCATAAGTTGGGTCCTGTACACAGGTGTAGGATCCGTGCCAAGGACAGTATAGGTGTTTTTATCTTCCAGGAGTCTAAGGCACATCATGCAGTATTTATCATGGGCCATGACCATGATATTTACGCCCTTTTCTGAGGACTTAATGACAATACTAGTGTCATGCTCTAACTTCTCCAATGAAACCCTTTCCTCGTGGTTCATATTGTCATACTACATGGATCGTCCATCAAGTTTCTGAAGATCACGGGTTACCACATTAAGAAAGGTGTCAATTGGGGTGTTATCATTTATTGGTGGAAATATTTTTGATGGATTCTTTAAATCCGTTAATGGGCCATCACCTATATTCCTATCTCCTTCCTCAGATAAACCCACCAGAAGGTGTACATCCTGGAGATCCTCTACATTAATCCCAAGCTCCTGACACTGCCATTTATTATGCATATTAAAGAACTTTTTCCACTTAAGTCTACGCACATACAACTGTAGATCTTTGAACCAATTAAAGAGATTGTACTTTTGTAGGGGCACAAAAGACAAACCCTTCTTAAGAACCTCTATCTCAGAGGGGGAGAGGTCGCATTTAGACAGGTTAACTACCTGGAGTTCCTCTACTTGGAAGCCTCCGGGGCTTTCTTGTAGAGTAATAGGTAGTCGGATACGGGTGGAGTCTGGTCTAAACCCCCCCCCATGATCCCCTACCAGATCTGCCTCCCTGTCTAGATCCCCGAGATCTCTGGGGCCTTCTGTTGGAACTTCCTCGTCCACGAAGCGGCACACTACCCCGCTCTACATCAGTGTCACATTCAGAGGAAGACAATTCAGTGTCTACCTCTGAAGTGACCTGACGTCTAGGGCCAAAGTCAGTTACCCTCCCTTCCTTAAAGTCACTGGTATCTCTATTAAATTGGAAATGTTTCCTTTCTTTAATTTGAGACGTAAAGCGTTTGATGTTTTGTTGTAATAACGCCTCTTTTTTAGCAAACTCAGTATGGTCACTGAATTTTTTTGTCTGTGTAATACACTCCTTCAACTCAATTTCACTCACTGCTAGTAACCTCCTCTCCTCCTCAAGTAGCAGCCGCATTAGGCGAAGGAAACCTTCAATGGACTCTTGTTCCCATTTTTTTTTTTAAGTCATTAGAGCATTCACGTGCTGTTGGGAGGATTGGACTTCTCAGTCCTCTTGGGACTATATTGTTTTTGATATATATGTCCAAAGTCTGGACCTCCCACCAGCATCGGACGTGGTCTTTATATATGCGGTTCAGATGCTTGAAAGATGCAGTAATGCTTACTTGAGCTGCCTGTGTTGGCAGTTCTTTTTCTGAAAAAACGAAATCAGGTCGTTAGACAAAAAGCCTGCCATTCCCCAACTCTAAGTTATGCTAAGTCTAACTGTCTCACACGGTAAAGATACTAGATGGTACGTTCACTAAATATATAATTCGTATCACACTGCCTGAAGAACGTATTTAAAAGAAAATAATAAAGTATTTATTAATATCTGGTTAAAACGGGAAAATTCTGTACATCACTTTCGTGAATTTCAGGCTCCAGACTGGAGTGATGTAGTCCAGGATAGTAATAGACCCGCTACATAGCAAACAGTCTGGACTAAATCCTAGTCCTGCTGGCACATTGGTGCTAATATCCGCAGGAGAAGGAGTCAGGACACGGTTGTTGTGTTGTGAACAGGCACAGGTGCGTTCGTTTGCAGTCCTACCTAGCTCTCAACAGCAGAGCAGCTGATAGTGAATAGAGGCTGGAAGCCCTGTTGAGAATAGAAACATAGAAACATAGAATGTGTCGGCAGATAAGAACCATTTGGCCCATCTAGTCTGCCCAATATATCTGAATCCTATTAATAGTCCCTGGCCCTATCTTATATGAAGGATAGCCTTATGCCTATCCCATGCATGCTTAAACCCCTTCACTGTATTTGCAGCTACCACTTCTGCAGGAAGGCTATTCCATGCATCCACTACTCTCTCAGTAAAGTAATACTTCCTTATATTACTTTTAAACCTTTGCCCCTCTAATTTAAAACTGTGTCCTCTTGTGGTAGTTTTTCTTCTTTTAAATATGCTCTCCTCCTTTACCGAGTTGATTCCCTTTATGTATTTAAAAGTTTCTATCATATCCCCTCTGTCTCTTCATTCTTCCAAGCTGTACATGTTAAGGTCCTTTAACCTTTCCTGGTAAGTTTTACCAGAATGTGAGTCTGTATCGACTTACCAGAATGTGAGTCTGTATCGACTTCCAATCTCATGAACTATTAGTATGTGAAATCGTTTACACACACTATCAGGACCTCCAAACAGCAGCAGCCACACAGTATTTACTGTCTCTACAGATGCACACTAAGCTGCCTCAGTCTGCCTACCCACTCATGCGGAGTCGCACTGGGTCTAGGTATCGGACCGCATTCACACTTGTATCCAGGCTAACTGGTGAGCTGCCTGACAACTGGTAAGCACCCTGCCTCTAGAGCCGTGTCCTGGATGGAGATCAACGTCTCAACGCGTTTCTACGTGACATAATCTGCCCCGTGTCATCAGGAGCAATGGTCTCAATAAAGTAAGCCTGCAAAGGAAAGGTGTTTATTGGTTCGATATACGATGTAAGTGTCTCTGATCTATTCCCTTTTTGGGTTTCTCTCTATATCCACATAGGCACTGGGCGAGTCAAAGACATATTCGCCACAGATTTCGATTCCCCCAATACAGCAGCGCATATTGCGCAATCGCAAGGAGGTGTAGTAGCTTACCTGGGTGCTCGGCGGGTCAAGGGGAGGATGTCAGATGACGCACTCATTTCTGATTCGCGGCAGTACCAGCACACACCTCCCCTAAGGCGGAGCTTTTGTGATATCCTCTTGGCGTTCATGCGGCCGCATATGGCCGTCATAGCGCCGGAGCCTTAACACGCAAAAGTGTGTGGCACCTTTCCTTTACAGGCTTACTTTATTGAGAGACCTTTGCTCCTGATGACACGGGGCAGATTATGTCACGTAGAAACGCGTTGAGCCGTTGATCTCCATCCAGGACACGGCTCTAGAGGCAGGGTGCTTACCAGTTGTCAGGCAGCTCACCAGTTAGCCTGGATACAAGTTCTCAACAGGGCTTCCAGCCTCTATTCACTATCAGCTGCTCTGCTGTTGAGAGCTAGGTAGGACTGCAAACGAACGCACCTGTGCCTGTTCACAACACAAGAACCGTGTCCTGACTCCTTCTCCTGCGGATATTAGCACCAATGTGCCATCAGGACTAGGATTTTGTCCAGACTGTTTGTTATGTAGCGGGTCTATTATTATCCAGGACTACATCACTCCCGTCTGGAGCCTGAAATTCACAAAAGTGATGTACAGAATTTTCCTGTTTTAACTAGATATTAATCAATACTTTATTATTTTCTGTTAAATACGTTCTTTAGGCAGTGTGATACGAATTATATATTTAGTGAACGTACCATCTAGTATCTTTACCGTGTGAAACAGCGTATAGCAATCCCTACACACATGAGATGAGGCTCTATGTTGAAGGTCAAAACAGGAACGCGCTTTATTGAAGACCAACTCAATATATATACAGTTCAAGAAGTCTAACAGCATAACGCAATCAACCATGAACAACATGCAAACAGATATCTCCCCCCCCCCCCCCACACTCAATAATGAATGAATAGGGAGAGAGGAGACACATGTGATGGGAATATCTCCTGAGTGTATCATAGCGCCGTATCATCAAGGAGTCGGTTACTCCTAGAGTCAGCTATCTTAATCCCATCACTAACACAATCAGTGGGAGTCTCAATGCAGAGTTAATCCCTTTTTGTGTTGCTGAATTCACGCCCTGCACCTTTAATGGGCAATAGGAAATATGTGTCATATAAATTCCACACATAAATCAGGGTTCATAGTTCCTTGTAACCCCAAAAGGTCTGAGGGGGTCTCCATAGTTCTGGGTCCATAGTCCGTAGAAAGGAGGTAGGCCCTCAGGCTTCTCCAGCAGCCCCAGTGACGGTTCAGTCCGTCACATACCTCCAGCCACATAATCACAAGTTCTTTTCTGTCAGGTGAATGCCTAATGTTTGGGGCCTGTACTCGAGTGGTCTACAGTAAAAGTTTTATCCAGTGACCGCCTATTGTACCTCGAGCCACATAATCAATTCACAAATTGTTTTCTGTCATGTTAATGTCTAATTTTTGGGGCCTGTACTGGCATACAGAATTTTTTTTTTCCAGTGACCACATAATGTACCTCCAGCTACATAATTACAAGTTTTTTTCTGTCAGGTGAATGCCTAATGCTTGAGGCCTGTACTCCAGTGGCCTACAATAAAAATTGTATCCAGTGACCGCCTAATGTACCTCCAGTCACATAATCACAAGTTCTTTTCTGTCAGGTGAATGCCTAATGTTTGGGGCCTGTACTCCAGTGGCCTACAGTAAAAATTGTATCCAGTGACCACCTAATGTACCTCCAGCCACATAATCACAAGTTATTTTCTGTCAGGTGAATGCCTAATGTTTGGGGCCTGTACTCCAGTGGCCTACAGTAAAAATGTTATCCAGTGACCGCCTAATGTGCCTCCAGCCACATAATCACAAGTTCTTTTCTCTCAGGTAAATGCCTAACGTTTGGGGCCTCTACTACAGTGGCCTACAGTATAATTTTTATCCATTGACCTCCTAATGTACCTCCAGCCACATAATCACAAGTTATTTTCTGTCAGGTGAATGCCTAATGTTTGGGGCCTGTACTGGCCTACAGTAAAATTGTTATCCAGTGACCGCCTAAGGTACCTCCAGCCACATAATCAAAAGTTATTTTCTGTCAGGTGAATGCCTAATGTTTAGGGCCTTTACTCCAGTGGCCTAAAGTAAACAAAAATATTCAGTGACCACCTAATCTACCTCCAGCCACATAATCACAAGTTCTTTTCTGTCAGGTGAATGCCTAATGTTTGGGGCTTCTACTCCAGTAGCCTACAGTAAAAATTTTATCCAGTGACCGCCTAATGTACCTCCAGTCACATAATCACAAGTTCTTTTCTGTCAGGTGAATGCCTAATGTTTGGGGCCTGTACTCCAGTGGCCTACAGTAAAAATTGTATCCAGTGACCACCTAATGTACCTCCAGCCACATAATCACAAGTTATTTTCTGTCAGGTGAATGCCTAATGTTTGGGGCCTGTACTCCAGTGGCCTACAGTAAAAATGTTATCCAGTGACCGCCTAATGTGCCTCCAGCCACATAATCACAAGTTCTTTTCTCTCAGGTAAATGCCTAACGTTTGGGGCCTCTACTACAGTGGCCTACAGTATAATTTTTATCCATTGACCTCCTAATGTACCTCCAGCCACATAATCACAAGTTTTTTTCTGTCAGGTGAATGCCTAATGTTTGGGGCCTGTACTGGCCTACAGTAAAATTGTTATCCAGTGACCGCCTAAGGTACCTCCAGCCACATAATCAAAAGTTATTTTCTGTCAGGTGAATGCCTAATGTTTAGGGCCTCTACTCCAGTGGCCTAAAGTAAACAAAAATATTCAGTGACCACCTAATCTACCTCCAGCCACATAATCACAAGTTCTTTTCTGTCAGGTGAATGCCTAATGTTTGGGGCTTCTACTCCAGTAGCCTACAGTAAAAATTTTATCCAGTGACCGCTTAATGTGCCTCCAGACACATAATCACAAGTTACTTTCTGTCAGGTGAATATCTAATGTTTGGGGCCTCTACTCGAGTGGCCTAGAGTCAAATTTTTATCCAGTGACCGCCTAATGTACCTCCAGACACATAATCAATTTACAAATTGTTTTCTGTCAGGTTAATGTCTAATTTTTGGGGCGTGTACTCGCCTACAGTAAAATTTTTATCCAGTGACCGCCTAATGTACCTCCAGCCACATAATCGCAAGTTCTTTTCTGTCAGGTGAATGCCTAATGTTTGGGGCCTGTACTCCAGTGACCTACAATAAAAATTTTATCCAATGACCACCTAATGTACCTCCAGCCACATAATCACAAGTTCTTTTCTGTCAGGTGAATACCTAATGTTTGGGGCTTCTACTCCAATGGCCTACAGTATAATGTTTAGTCAGTGACCGCCTAATGTACCTCCAGCCACATGTCGTCGTGTAGCCCTAGCCTAAAACTGGTGACAGATTCCCTTTAATATGGCTGAAGAAAACAGTATACCTTCAGGAACAGCCAATGAACTTTACTAAAAGATCCATCTGTTGGCATAATCTGAAGTGCTCTGTATAGCAACCCTAAGGCCTCTTTCACACGGGCGAGATTTCCGCGCGGGTGCAATGCGTGAGGTGAGCGCATTGCACCCACACTGAATCTGGACCCATTCATTTCTATGGGGCTGTGCACATGAGCGGTGATTTTCACGCATCACTTGTGCGTTGCGTGAGAATCGCAGCATGCTCTATTTTGTGCGTTTTTCACGCAACGCAGGCCCCATAGAAGTGAATAGGGCTGCGTGAAAATCACAAGCATCCGCAAGCAAGTGCTGATGCGGTGTGATTTTCACGCATGGTTCCTAGGAGACGATCGGGATGGGGACCCGATCTTTATTATTTTCCCTTCTAACATGGTTATAAGGGAAAATAATAGCATTCTCAATACAGAATGTGTAGTAAAATAGGGCTGGAGGGGTTAAAAAAAATAATAATAATTTAACTCACCTTAATCCACTTGTTCGTGCAGCCCAGCTTCTCTTCTGTCTTCATCTTTGCTGTACAGTAGAAAAAGGACCTGTGATGACGTCACTGCGCTCATCACATGATCCATCACATGATCCATCACCATGGTGATGGATCATGTGATGGACCATGTGATCAGCGCAGTGATGTCATCAAAGGTCCTTTACCCAGGTCCTGAAGAAAAAAGAAAGAAGAGAAGCCAGGCTGCGCGAACAAGTGGATTATGGTGAGTTAAATTATGTTTTTTTTTAACCCCTCCAGCCCTATTTTACTAAGCATACTGTATTAAGAATGCTATTATTTTCCCTTATAACCATGTGATAAGGGAAAATAATACAATCTACACAACATCTAACCCAAACCCGAACTTCTGTGAAGAAGTCCGGGTTTGGGTCTGGGTACAAAACATGCCGATTTTTCTCACGCGCGTGAAAAACGCATTACAATGTTTTGCACTCGCGTGGAAAAATCGTGCATGTTCCCGCAACGCACCCGCATCTTTTCCAGCAACGCCCGTGTGAAACCAGCCTAAGAGCAAGTGCTGAACAATGAATAACGGTACAAGTCCATCACTTTGCTTTAACTCTGTGAACCATGATTATGTTATTATAGTTATTAGTATTATCACCCATATCTAAAATAAATCATCTTGAGGAATGAATGGGGCATATATAATGATCTACAGTGAGTCGACCAATATCAAGGGGAAGAATCAACCGAATGGCACAATGAAAATAAATCTCTCTTAAAAAATATATGTATATCCCCACAAAAATAAATAAATAAATAAATGCTACGTTTTAATAGGGTATACACTCAATTCAGTGATTTCCCACAATGAAAATGAACTTGAAAATTTGGAGACTTTTAACCACTTCCCGACTGCCCAAAGGATATAAACGTCCTATGGGTGGTTGTTTAACTCTGAATGGACATTTTAGAACGTCCATTCAGAGATTACAGCTGCACGCTAATCGTGCAGCTGCAGAGCATCGGGCCCGCTGTCAGTGACAGCAGGGCACCCCAGGGATAGTTCCCAGGTGTACATGGAGAAATCTATAGAAAAAAAAAAGTGAAGTTAAATGCCCCTAGAGGTATTGAATGACCTTATGGGGAACGCAAAGTGTAAAATAAAAAATACCAAAAAATAAATAAATAAAAAAGTGCTTTATATAAAAAAATACAAAAAAAGATTTCATGTGTAAAAAAAAATTAAGTAATTAAAACATTTTTAAAAATAGAATAAAATAAATAAAATAGACATTTTTTGTATTGCCGCATCCGTGACGGCCGGCTCTATAAATATATCACATGATCCACCCCGTCCGATAAATACCATAAAAAAATAAAAACTATATCAAAAAAGCCATTTTTCTCACCTTACATCCCAAAAAGTGCAACACCAAGTGATCAAAATACTTATGTCCCACAAAATGGTACCAATAAAACCGTCACCTCATCCCGCAGAAAAATGAGCCCCTACATAAGAAAATTGCTTAAAAACACAGAGACATTAAAACATAATTTTTTTGTCTCAAAAATGCTATTATTGTGTTAAAGTGAAATAAATAAAAAAAAGTATACATATTAGGTATCGCCGCATCCGTAACAACCAGCTGTCTAAAAATATCACATGACCTAACCCCTCAAGTGAACACCATAAAAAAAAGAAATTACAACAGTGCCAAAAAAGCAATTTTTTGTCACCTAACATAAAAAAAAGCAACACCAAGCAATTAAAAAGACGTATGCCCCCAAAATCATATCAATCAAACTGTCACCTCATCCCGCAAAAAATTTGTCCCTAACTAAGACAATCGGTCAAAAAATAAAAAAGCTATGGCTCTCATACTATGGAGACAGTAAAACATGATTTTTTTGGTTTCAAATATGCTATTATTGTGTAAAACTTAAATAAATGAGAAAAGTATGCATATTAGGTATTGCCACACCCATTACAATCTGCTCTCTAAAAACATGAACCAACCCCTCAGGTGAACGCTGTAAGAAAATGTAAAAAAAAATTGTGCTAAAACAACCAATTTTTTGGTCACCTTGCCCCATAAAGTATAATAATGAATGATCAAAAAATTATATGTACCCAAAAATGGTACCAATAAAAACTTCAACTCTTCCTGCAAAAAATGAGCCCCTGCACAAGATGATCGGCAGAAAAATATTCCCAAATATGCTGTTCAGTATTATAGTTGGTACCAACTTTAGTTTTTTTTAAATGCAGTAGTGCAATCATGCAGTTTAAATAAAATGTGCAGTCCATGCAGCTTTAAATAACACGGTCCAACCTTAATGTGTAGTCCATGCAGCTTTAAATAAAACAATCCAACCTTAATAGGGTATGCCGCTCTATTTCACTGCGCTGGGTATATCAGCCTAGCGGCTGTATGATGTGCTATTTTGTCCGGACCTAAAGGTAAATGTCTCTTACCGGACTCTCGATGTGTCGCTCTCCCACCTCCCAATAGACAGCGTCTCTTACCGGCCTCCCGATTCACGGCCTCCTCCGCTGCCCTGCGCCTCACCATACACGCAGCGTACCACGTGGTGATACAAGCGTCGGCGCGGCGTCTCACGTGACCCGGAAGGGAAGTTACTTGCCGGTCAGCTGATCGCGTTGACGGAGGTCCTGGTCAGACTGAAGTAATTCACAGACAGGCCTGTCGTTCTTAGTTCTGTATTCTTTACGTGCGCATAAATAGATTAAGCTCACTTGCTGGCACCATACGCGTTTCGGGGACAACCCCTTCTTCAGTGGATATCAGGAGTGAGCTTTGATTCTGATTTTTTATAGGCGGATACCTGTCAATCAATCGTGCTGGTGGTTCATATCCAAAGTCCGGTCTGGAATCCTTATTGATAATCCTTCCTCTTTCACTCTCTTCTCTTTTAAAATACTATACATATTATCATAACATACTAGAATACTTATAAATAATTAAAATTGAAATTATAATCCTAAAATATACATGTTATTCATACCCAAGCCACTAGTGGCAACTCATTTGCAACTTATTATAAAAATGTATTATAAAAAGATTCATATATTATAGCAACATAAATAGCAATCTGTTTTGGGGGGATAGTGGTTTTTCTTCTTGGAAAAAATATAATTTAATCTATTTTATTCACACACTGTATATCCCACATTAGAACACGGAGTTGGTTTGTCTCGACATGGGGGGATACTTGAATGTCGAGTGGGATGGCCTCTGACATAAGGATGGTTGTGATGGTAAAAGGAGGAGGGAGACATGTAGGGAGAGGAGATCGGAGTGTCGATAACGCGACCAGACTCCGATGTCCCGTCCCCAACAGGCCTCCCTCCCCTCACAGGAAGCCAAATAGCTCCAATTCGGCATTCAAACACCCCGGTATCATAGTCTCAAACTCAAAGATGCGTCTTGACTCCTGTCTGGACATGTGTGCAACATGATTTCCCCCCCCTCCATGGTCTTTTTACTTTCTCAATGGCTGTGAACGTTAATCCTGAGGGGTCACATCCGTGTACCAATTTAAAATGTTTTGAGAGTGAATGTGCCTCATAGCCATTTTTAATGTTGGCTATATGTTCCGATGCTCTCTTTTTGAGAGTTCTCTTCGTCCTTCCTATATATTGCTTGTTACACCCGCATTGTAGCAGGTATATCACATCCATTGTGTCACAGGTAAGGCAATCCCTAATGATTAAAGTAAATGAGTTGGTGGTGGACTGTACATTTTCCCTCTTTTTTGGGAACTTGGTGATTTTGCAGTTAGCACACCTCCCGCATCTAAAAAGTCCTTTTGGGGATAGCCAATTACCTTCTACCTTCATTGTGGGGTTCTTAACTGTCGGGGCCACTCTCCCTGCTAGTTTTTTGCTTTAGTGTATACAATGTTTGGAGTGTCATGGAGATAAGTCCCTATAATTTTATCCTTTAATAGATGGTTCCAATGTCTTCTGACAATTTTTCTACTGTGTGATATTGGGAGTTGAACGGTAGGATGAGTTTGGGGGTATCTTCATCTATGGGAGCCTTCTTTTTCAATAAAAATTCTTTCCTCTCCATCTTCCTCACTTTTTCGAGGGACCCATCAATCACTTTCAGTGGATATTCCCTTTCTACTAGTCGATTTTTTAAAAGCTCAGCTTCCTGTTGAAATTTTTGTTCTACTGTACAATTTTGCTTCAATCTCCTGAACTGGCTCGTAGGTACGTTAATAAGCTACCGTGGTAGGTGGCAGCTTGAAAATCTAATAAAGCTATTTTTGGAGACTGGTTTAAAGTGGGTACTGCTGGTTAATCTATTCCCATCAACTTTAATATCCAGATCTAGGAATTCCACTTCCTTGGGGCTTACAATAGGGGAGAATACCAAATTCCTATTGTTCTCGTTGATCTGCTTTAAAAAGCAGTCTAGCTCCTCTCTTGTGTCCTGCCAGATAAATAAAATATCATCGATAAATCAACGCCATAGCACCAGACCCGCCCCCAGCCTGGGTTGGATGACTTCCAGTTCCCACTGTGCCAAAAACAAATTTGCATAGCTGGGGGCGAATCTGGTGCCCATAGCGGTACCCGTTCGCTGAAGAAAAAATTCCCGTTAAAAGAAAAGTAGTTATGCAAGAGAATATAACGGACTCCCCTCAATAGATACGACAGTTGATCTCCATGTATGTTGCCATTCTTAGACAATTGTTTGTCCAGAGCATCAATTCCCGCACTATGGTCAATCACTGTATACAGTGATCCCACGTCCAGTGTCCCCAAGTGTCCATCAACTTAGATTTCTGTCATTCTGCAACAGGTTGATTTATTTTATTTTATGCTATTTTGGGATTGTATTTTTATCGTATTAAATGTAAATTTCCCCGATTGGACATATTCATTCTGTTTGTGACCCCATATGTAGCGAGTGCCCCTCATATCTCTATATAATCACATTTCTCCATACAGGCCTAAGGTGAGGCCTTTAGAGGTGAGCACCTCTGATCCATAGCCGATTGGTGTGTGTAGCCGCTGTCTTTTGCCTTTTTAAAATAGAAAATCTGCCAAAAAAGTGAAATTTAGAAATGTCATGTCCATTTTCCTTTAATTCTTGTGGAACACCTAAAGGGTTAGCAAAGTTTGTAAAATCAGTTTTAAGTAACTTGAGGGGTGTAGTTTATACAATGGGGTAATTTATTAGGGGTTTCCACTATGTAAGCTCCACAAAGTGAGTTCAGAACTGAACTGGTCCTTAAAAAAGTTGACTTTGGAAATTTTCTTAAAAAATTTCAAAAATTGCTTCAAAAATTCTAAACCTTCAAACGTCCTAAAAAAATTTAATTACATTACCAAAATGATGCCCACATAAAGAAAATATATGGGGAATGATAATTAATGAATATTTAATGAGGTATCACTATCTGTCTTAAAAGAAGAGAGATTCAAATTTAGAAAACAGTGAATTTTTTTAAATTTTTATAAACTTTTGGATATTTTTATAAATAAAGGTAAAATATATTGACTCAAACTTACTACTGTCATGAAGTACAACGTGTCACGTGAAAACAATCTCTGAATGGCTTGGATAAGTAAAAGCATTCCAAAGTTATTGCCACATGAAGTGACACATGTCAGATTTGCAAAATTAGGCCTGGTCAGGAAGGGGGTAAATGGCCCGGTCTGGAAGTGGTTAAACATTTTTGAGTTTTTCTGGCAAAAGGACACTAATTCTTATTTGTCTCTGAATCAAACATCTGTCAAACTGACAAAGGAAAGGTAAATTTCATTTCAACAGAGGTTTCTTTGTATTTTACAAGGAGAACAAATGTACCAATTGAACAAAAGAGGAAGCAGAGAACATATTAAATCTCAGTAGTCTATACAGGTTTACCAGCAATATAGCTGAAATCTCTACATAAGCCCATCTTTTATTAATTTATGTCACATCACACACATTACATTCCTCACCTTATCTGTTTCCCATCAACTTACATTTCTGTCATTGAATCCCTAAGGAAAGAACAAAACAAAATTAAACTGAGCTGAACTTTCTAAAAAGAAACCGAGGCTGAAAAGCTGTTTCTTTAGGACATATAGCCTGTAAATGATGATTAGTCCCTGCAGTAAGGGAAATTTAATTTGGTGGTTGAGACCCAACAATCTTCAGCGTTTTAATAATGCCATGGCCACAATCCAATGGCTGACAACCAAGAATTGAGGTACTTACTGTTCCTTTTGTGCAACACCTGGAAGACCTGAAGCAAATCAGACAGACAACCTTAACACAGCTCACCTACAGAACAGAAGGTTAAGCACTAAGTAAAAAATGCATTTTAGAAATGAATAATTAAGCACAGCACATTTATATCATATACTTAATTAATGTATATATACTATTGGGAATATTGTACCCATCTGTAAACTGTATACAGATACTCTGTAGGTGCACATTGGAGATTTCTTTAAACCCTTATCATGAATATAATTCCAGAATTATACTTCTTCCTTACTAAGACTAATTTGCCTGAGTATACGGGTAGCGGTAACCTTACAATATCACTGGTGCTTGCTGTTTATTATTGTTATTAGTGTTAGACTTGGGTCTACTGAACCCTCGAAAAGAATTAATTTTAAAGGTCCCCCCTTCTATCTATACAAAACATGGAACTTTCAGCCCATGGTGCATGCTGAAGTGTTGATTTCCTCCTATGCCTTCTGATACTTCATAGATCAGTACATGCCCCACAAGTGTTGGCACCCCTAAAATTATTCCAGAAAACAAAGTATTTTTCCCCGAAAATTATTACAAATACATGTTTTTTATACACATATTTCCTTTGTGTGTACTGGAACAACACAAAAAAACAAAAACTAAAGAAAAAATGGTCCAGACCAAATTTTTGGCACGCTTTCAAAATTGGGGGTAAACAACTTTGAACGAACATGTGATGCTCAAAACTCACCTGTGGCAAGAAACAGATGTGGGCAATATAAAAATCACACCTGAAACCAGATAAAAAGGGGAGAAGTTGACTCAATATTTGCATTGTGTGTCTGTGTGTGCCACACTAAGCATGGAGAACAGAAGGAGGAAAAAAGATCTGTCTGAGCATTAGAGAACCAAAATTGTGGGAAAATATCAACAATCTCAGTCCATCTCCAGAGATCTTGATGTTCCTTTGTCCATGATGTGCAACATAAACAAGAAGTTTGCAACCCATGACACTGTAGCTAATCTCCCTGGACTTGAACGGAAGAGAAAAATTTATGAAAGTTTGCAACACAGACAATACAGGGATGGTAGTTAAGCAGCCCCAATCAAGTTCCAAAGAATTTCAAGCAGTCCTGCAGGCTCAGGGTGCTTCAGTGTTAGCACAAACTACCTGTCGACATTTGAATAAAATGAAACACTATGACAGGAGACCCAGGAGGATCCCACCGCTGACACAAAGACATAAATAAGCTAGACTGCAGTTTGCCAAAATGTACGTCTTGTGGACAGATGAGACCAAGATAGAGCTGTTTGGTAGAGCACATCATTCTACTGTTTACAGAAAACGAACACAGTACCTTCAGTCAAATATGGTGGACATTCAAAGATGTATTATGGTTGTTTTTCTGCCTCTGGCACTGGGAGCCTTGACTGTGTGCAAGGCATCATGAAATCTGAAAATTTTGGGTCGCAGTGTAGGGCCCAATGTCAGAAAGCTGGATTTGTGTACTAGGTCATGTGTCTTCTGGCAGGACGATGACCCCAAACATACTTCAAGAAGCACCCAGAAAGGCATGGGAACAAAGTGCTGGAGAGTTCTGAAGTGACCAACAATGAGTCTGGATCTAAATCCCATTGAACACCTGTGGAGAAATCTTAAAATTATTTTTTGGAGAAGGCATCATTCAAATATAAGAGACCTGGAGCAGTTTGCAAAAGAAGAGTGGTCCAAAATTTCAGTTGAGATGTGTAAGAAGCTTGTTGATGGTTATAGTAAGCAATAAATGTGCAACCAAATATTAAGTAGAGGGTGTCAGCAAATTTGTCTGGACAATTTCTGGAGTTTGTGTGAAATTATATCAATTTTGGCTTTTTTCCCTCAGTTTTTTGTGTTGTTCCAATACACGCAAAGCAAATAAACATGTGTATAACAAAACATGTGTAATTACAATGATTTTCTGGGAGAAATACTTCATTTTCTGGAAAAATTTCACAGGTGCCAACACTTGTGGCCATGCTGAACATAAGCAGCAACAAAAATAAAGAAGACCGACACTCGTTATATTGGATGCAACTTTTATCCTTTTAATGCGCAAATGGAGGAACAAAATGACGCGTTTCGACAAAAACACGAGTCTTTGTCAAGCAGGTGAGTACCAGGAAGCAGATACATTTAAATAACCCGCCAGCTTTGTCGTCCCAGGATGTGACATGCCATCGTCATAGTAACTTACAAACAAAACCATGTGGACAAACTCTCGGGGGAGTACAGAAAGCGCAGGAGGGAACAACAAAAAGGACACACACACATATATAACAATTATTTACACATTAGGGATAATGTAACGTATGTTAGTATAGTAAAGCACTATAAATTAATAACAGTGTATACAGAAAAGGTTAGTTGATAAGTAGCATTACACAGATATTGATAATAAAGACCTCGAGTAGTAATCTCATCAATCCTCATGTTTTCTAAAAGGAAAAAATAATGAATATGTTACAAAACTGATATTGATGATTCATATTCCAAAATAATATAACTTTCTAAGAATGAAGTGAGTTCATATTCACGATTCATGCCTCTTGGCTCCAAAGTCTGCAACCTATGGATCCAAAAGGCCTCGCATTAAAAAAAAAATGAATCCTGTCACCACCCCTGTGTAGTGGTAATACTTGCTCTACAATCTGAAATAGCAATTGAGACACGTTGTGGCGGCATCAATCAAAATGAAAGGGTACAGGTAATAATACTTTTTTTTCCGTATCGTCGATTTGTGTTTACAAAACCTGTCTTTCATCCTGGTCGATGTCTCCCCAACATACAACAGTCCACAGGGGCATTTTAAAACATAAATCACAAAGCTACTGTCACAGGTAAAAAAAAACTTTTATAGGAAATTTTTCACCGGTGTGTGGATGAGTGAGATATTCGCCTCTAATGACGGTAGAGCAATGAATACATTGTAAACAGGGAAATGTGCACTTTTTAGGTGTAGATAACGTCATCTGTCTCGATGTGTTGATTTTCACTACCTATATCAGCCCTAATTATAGTGTCCCTTGATGTTTTTGGACCTCTTGTAACACACCATTGTTAGATTGGTATTCCAGTTATTATTGATTATATTCCTAAATTTATTAACCCATGGATGGAATTTTACCACAAAGGGAATACACGTTTTTTGGGGGGTTTCAGATTGAATTGTTGTGGGGCTCACATTTTGCAATTTGTCACATTCTTTTCGCAAAAGGGATTCTGGATACCCTCTCACCCGAAATTTCTCGGTCATGTCTCTAATTTAAATGTATCTGCTTCCTTGTACTCACCTGCTTGACAAAGACTCGTGTTAGAGTCAAAACGCGTTATTTCACTTTAAAGGATACGACGTGGATTAAGGGTAAATCTGAGACCCACATTTTTTGGTGATGATACTAATTATTGCTCACGGTTTGCTAGCATTCTAAACAAATGCTCATATGACCTGATGGTCCTTACCATTGAACACTTATCTGACACTATAATTGAAACTAAGGTTAAGATCACGTCAATTGAACAACAGTTGCATGACACTTTAATGACAGATGACTTTACTGCTCTTAAACTTAAGATTGACAAGATCTGTTCTGATCTCAAGAAGGACATTGAAATCACTAAGCGCAACAAGTTCACAAGAGATTCTGAGGACTATCAGAATAAAAGAATATACAAATGGCAAGACTCCTTGGGCACCACAATTCCCTTTTCCAGACACCCTATGCGTCGAATAGACTCCCAGTCTTCTGGCTCTGGGAGCGATTATACTTCTGCCCCACATCATTCAACCCCTTTTTTAGGAAAAAACCAAGGCACACAAAAAGAACACAAGAAGGGCAGGACGCCATTATAGGGGACATGCTTCACGGACAACGCGGCCCCAGGTATAGAGGAAACTGTTGTCTTTAATATTTCATCTAAAAATTTGAGCCCTGTTCAATTACAGGTATTACAAAAAGGACTGTCATTTAGTCTGACAGGACATCTTGATACCATTGATCTTGAAATGGATCGTCAACATTTCTTTCGTAATATATGTTTAAAGGCACACTTTGTTACCGGTGATGAGGGGTCTCTATTGACACAAATAAACTGACATTGCAACGCTTTAATCCGAAACTCAAGAGTAGATTTCAACCTCCTAAGATTCACCATCCTGTGGAGACCTTTATATGACTGGTTCAAAGAGATATGACACGATTATTGTATGATTGTAGATATGGTAAATTGTTTTTATCAGACAATTTAACATCAGTTGAGAGAAATGCTTTGAGATCTATGCTAAATGATGATTCTCTTATTTTTAAACCTGCTGATAAGGGAGGAGCCCTTGTCCTTATGGACAAGGATTATTATGTAGCAGAGATTATGGGACAATTGGCTGATAGGGACACGTACCATCCTCTAATACAGGACCCAGTTTATGACATCAAACGTAAACTCAATGACATCATCACGGAATTCAGGGACAGAGGCGTGTTGGATGATAAATTATTTACATACTTGATTAATTAACATCCGATAATATCAGTATTTTATACCTTGCCGAGAATTCACAAATCACTAACACAGCCACCGGGACGTCCTATAGTGGCATCCACTAATTCCATTCTGTCGCCTCCAGCTATCTTGATGGAAAAAGTTCTCACACCTTTAACTAAACAGACACCATTTTTCTTACTGGACACTAGTCATTTTCTGGGACAAATTAAAGATCTTGTGGTATATGGGGAAGATCTACTAGTGACTTTTGATGTATGCAGTCTGTATGCATCAATTTACCACCCCAAAGGTCTCACAGCAGTGAAATGGATTCTTGACTCTTCCCCTTATACAACACAGGAGAATGAGTTCTTTTTAAGATTACTGGAAATTGTACTTAGAGAAAATGATTTCTTATTTCAGGATACGTTTTACCAACAAAGGCCGGGAACCGCGATGGGTTTGAATGCCGCACCGCCATATGCAAAATGTTATATGTCTTGGTTCGAATATACACAAATATACAATAATAAACTTTACAAAAAACATAGCATTTTATGGTGACAATTTATTGATGATATCTTTTGCGTATGGCGGGGAAGCATCCGGTCCCTGTCGGATTTCTCCACCTTCCTCAATTCTGTATGGGAGGAGTTACAATTTACTGTACATTGGGACAACACGAGAATTAATTTTCTTGATACCTGGGTCATTAAAGGTGATGAAGATCATTTACAGACTGATCTATACGTTAAGGGAGACTGACCATAATAGTCTTCTACATTTTATTATAAACTGAAAAAATACTTAATTGGTAGTTGTAAGAAAAATACTATCACTGAAACCAACTACCTAAAACATAACTTTTAATATCAATATAATAAAAAATCTCTAAATCCCTCACATGGGGACTGATCTACATACAGACAGTAAAAGGCTATTGAGGACCAGGTAGGGAAGGGTAGGTGTTACCGGTGGTGGACAGGGGGCGAAACCATAAGGGTCCCTAGTATATCTGTAGGGTATCCCTAACCTGTTCTCTGCCCAGAGATGCACCCAGATGGAAGGAGCACTCTGTCCCCGTACCTAACCTATCTGTCCTTAAAGCGCCCTTACAACAAAAATGGACCCATATGGATGCCTAAGATGGGGCTCCTTCTTAGTGCCCCCTGGAGCACCCCAAGCCGCAGTCCGTTGTCCAGAAAGGATGTCCATCATCAGATGAGTATAGAACTGGTTTCTTTTACCTGCATTATCTCTGCAAAGTTCATTCTGTGTCTGACAGCTGAGCACCGTCTTGGGGGTGCTCCAGTATTTTGGTTTGATTTTGAGTTCTTGATTGTGTAATCGCTGTGTATTGGCAGCGACCTACTTGATTGTCCACTTTTTGTCTCCTGACGAACCTTGCTAATAAGGGGAAGCGCGTCGAGACTCGGACCACAAATTAAGACAACCAACATAAATTTATTGTATTATATTGAATGACCCAGGCATCCATATGGGTCCATTTTTGTTGTAAGGGCGCTTTAAGGACAGATAGGTTAGGTACGAGGACAGAGTGCTCCTACCATCTGGGTGCATCTCTGGGCAGAGAACAGGTTAGGGATACCCTAGGGATTTCGCCCCCTGTCCACCACCGGTAACACCTACCCTTCCCTACCTGGTCCTCAATAGCCTTTTACTGTCTGTCTGTATGTATATCAGTCCCCATGTGAGGGGCTCTGAGATTTTTTATTATATTGATATTAAAAGTTATGTTTTAGGTAGTTGGTTTCAGTGATAGTAGTCTTCTACATTTTACCAGTAATCAACCACTTGCGACAAAAAAATCCTTACCTTATTCACAATACCAGTGTGTGAATAGGATAGTCTCTGAACCTATAAATAAGGAAATAAAAATTAGAGACATGACAGAGAAATTTTGGGTAAGAGGGTATCCAGAATCCCTTTTGCGAAAAGAATGTGACAAATTGCAAAATGTGAGCCCCACAACTATTCAATCTGAATCCCCCCAAAAAAGCGTATTCCCTTTGTGGTAAAATTCCATCCATGGGTTAATAAATTTAGGAATATACTGTCACGGGGCGCCAAAGGTGCACTCGGTCTCCCATCAGCTGCAGACCTCTTAGCTTCGGGAGCGAGGATCTGTGTTTGGCCTCGTTCCCAGGGCAGCTTTGCTAGCTGGGAGGCTCCCTGCTCCTAGGTCTGCCTTGAGCGCCGAGCTGATCACTCGGTGCTCGATTTGTCTGTCTGTCGGTCATGTGACGCTGGCCACGTCACATGACCCTCACTCCCCACTATAAATACAGGCAGCCTGCTGGCCACAGGTTGCATGTTAATTTTAGGTATCTGGTGATTGTTTTGTTCCTGCATACTTACCTGATCCTGTGTTTCCTGACGATTCTCTGCCTGCTCCTCCTGTACTGCGCATCTCTCCTGGTATCCTGACCCCGGCTTCCACCTGACGATTCTTTGCGGACTCCTGTTGTACTTCGTTTCTCTCCTGGTATTTGACCTTGGCTTTTCCTGACTATTCTCTGCTCATTCCTTAGTACTGCGTAGCTCTCTAGGTATTGCCCCGGTCCGGCGTTCACATTCCGTTATTTGTCTTGTCTGTCTTCCCAGCACGTATCCTAAGTTAGGGACTGCCGTCTAGTTGTCCCCTGTCATTAGGACTTGCGAGGCAAGTAGGCAGGGCCAGGGGTGAGGGTGGAGAGCAGTGGTCACACTATCCTCCCCCCTATGTGTTGTGTACGTTACCGTCACATATACTCAATAAACACTGGGATATTATCAGAGAGGCCTACCCATCGATCTCAGAGTTCCAAAATCTACCAATGGTGTGTTACAATAGGTCCAAAAACATCAGGGACACTATAATTAGGGCTGAAATAGGTAGTAAAAAAAAACATTTGAGACAGATGACGTTATCTACACCTAAAAAGTGCACATTTCCCTGTTTACAATGTATTCATTGCTCTACCATCATTAGAGGCGAATATCTCACTCATCCATACACCTTTGGAAAATTTCCTATAAAAGTTTTTTTACCTGTGACAGTAGCTTTGTGATTTATGTTTTAAAATGCCCCTGTGGACTGTTGTATGTAAGGAAGACATCGACCAGGATGAAAGACAGGTTTTGTAAACACAAATCGACGATACGGGGGAAAAAACATATTATTACCTGTACCCTTTCATTTTGATTGATGCCGCCGCAACGTGTCTCAATTGCTATTTCAGATTTTAGAGCAAGTATTACCACTACACAGGGATGGTGACAGGATTCTTTTTTTTTTTAAACGCGAGGCCTTTTGGATCCATAGGTTGCAGACCTTGTAGCCAAGAGGCATGAATCGTGAATATGAACTCACTTCATTCTTAGAAAGTTATATTATTTTGGAATATGAATCATCAATATCAGTTTTGTAACATATTCATTATTTTTTCTTTTTAGAAAACATGAGGATTGATGAGATTACTACTCGAGGTCTTTATTATCAATATCTGTGTAATGCTACTTATCAACTAATCTTTTTTGTATACACTGTTGTTATTTATAGTGCTTTACTATACTAACATACGTTACATTATCCCTAGTCTGTACATGTGTTACTATGATGATGGCACGTCACTTCCTGTGACGACAAAGCTGGCAGGTTATTTAAATGTATCTGCTTCTGAAGTCCATTTAGTGCTGAAGTGGGAGTAGGGGGGGTGGGATGGGTGGGAAGGGATATGTTGCGGTTACACTGTCATTATACAGTTGCCTGCTGTATCATAATCATCAGTGGTTTTAATTTGTATGTCAACATATGAGACATGATACGCTTATATTTATAACATTGTTATATTGTTGTATTTTTTTACAATAAAAATGATCTGATTAAAAAAAAAAATGTATCTGATTCCTTGTGCTCACATGCTTGACAAAAACTCATGTTTGAGTTGCATCCAATATAGCGAGTGCCAGTCTTCTTTGTTTTTGGATTGATGGGATGCCGCCCCTGGACGCGCGCACCGCTCACCATACACACGGAGTGACGGCTGACTTCTCTTCTCCATAAACAGCAACAGTCTCCTCATACAGCTGATTGGCGGAGGATTTTATGTATGTTCAAGGAATATCATTACACAGAATATACAGTTGTTTTCAAAATAATTTAACCCCCACTGAAATTGAGTGTTTTGGCCAGTTTGACATTGATTTTGATCATTTCAGTCATCTTGTTTACAATTAAATCAAAGAGGCACTTGTAAGTCAGACAAATATAACATAACATTTATAATGAAATAACCACAAATGTATTTTCTGTGCTCACATCATTATCAGTTTTATTCAACCCCCAAGTGACATTCAATCTTAGTACTTAGTACAACATCCTTTTCCAGTTATAACAGCTTTTAAACGTGAAGCATAGCTTGACACAAGTGTCTTGCAGCGATCTATCTTTGCCCATTCTTTATGGTCAAAACCCTCCAGTTCAGTCACATTCTTAGGCTTGCGCGCTGCAACTGCTTTCTTTAAGTCCCACCAGAGGTTCTCAATCGGATTTAAGTCTGGTGACTGCAATGGCCACTTCAAAATGTTCCAGCCTTTAATCTGCAACCATGCTCTAGTGGACTTGGAGGTATGCTTGGGATCATTGTTCTGTTGAAAGGTCCAACGTCTCCCAAGCCTCAGGTTTTGACGGACTGCATCTCATTTTCATCCAATATCTCCTGGTACTGAAGAGAATTCATGGTACCTTGCACACGCTGAAGCTTCCCTGTACCTGTAGAAGCAAAACAGCCCAAAGCATGATTGACCCCCCCACCATGCTTCACAGTAGGCAAGGTGTTCTTTTCTTCATAGGCCTTGTTCTTCCTCCTCCAAACATAGCGTTGATCCATGGGCCCAAACAGTTCTAATTTTGTTTCATCAGTCCACAGAACACTATCCCAGAACTTTTGTGGTTTGTCCACATGACTTTTGGCATACTGCAGTCGACTCTTCTTATTCTTTGGCGACAGCAAGGGAGTTCTGGCATGGAGGCCTTCATTACGCAGTGTGCGCCTTATTGTCTGAGCTGAAACTTCAGTACCCACATCTGACAAATCTTTTTTCAGTTCCTCAGCAGTCACACGGGGACTTTTCTCCACTTTGCGCTTCAGGTAGTGCACAGCAGTCGAAGTCAGCATCTTCTTTCTGCCACGACCAGGTAGCGTTTCAACAGTGCCCTTTGCCTTGAATTTGCGAATGATGCTTCCTATGGTGTCTCTTGGTATGTTTAACATCTTTGCAATCTTCTTATAGCCATTTCCCTTCCTGTGAAGAGAAATCACCTCTACTCTTGTCTTCCTGGACCATTCTCTTGACTTCACCATGTTTGTAAACACACCAGTAAATGTCTAGAAGGAGCTGAGTATCACAGTGTTTTTAAATCTGCCTAATTGGTGCTTATTATGCTTGATTGCTGCTCCTTGACATCCACAGGTGTTTTCAATACCTGATCGAAAACACTTGAATGAACCTCTGTTCTTAAGAGTGGTAGTCTTTAAGGGGTTGAATAATTGTGTCAATGAAGAAATTACAAAAAAAACATTTAATACTGTATTACAAAAACAATTTATGTCATTTTAGTTGCATTTGGTTCTTTAAAAAGTCCTTGTAAGATTTCATTCTGAACACAATTACAAATGTACACTAAATTCCCTAAAACCCTTTACAGCATTGGGGGTTGAATAATTTGGAACACAACTGTAGAAGATAATATAAAAGGGACAGAATTAAAGGGGACAGAAACCTATCAATACTTAAAAATACCCTTACAACACATTCCACCACTGGTTCTTCCACTTTATTTCATTTTCACCTATCGCAAAACATAGCATCATGACCTATTCTAACATAATATAAACTCTAGTAATTTAACAGAAAAATATTTTGGAACCATTGGATTTCTAGAATAAACCAAAAATCATAAAAGCTATGTGTTGGACTGACAAGAGGTCTTCTTCACTTCTGATCCTCTTGTCTACAAAGTCTGTGGTGCAAAGTTTATTGTCTTGGTGTTCTGTACACCATACTGCATGGCCCTGTTGTGTCACAACACATATGTTGTTTCCAGCTCTTTACAACTTTATACTTTTTCTGTGTTGATGCATTAGGGGATTGCAATCACAATTCTAATTGCAGGTTTCAGAGCCTATTTTTAGTGGATGTAGGACAGACCACAAGCTTGTCTGTGGGAAGAGCTTTTGTAAGCAGTGTACCGGGGTGGGCTCCCCAGGATACAGCGAAGTCGCAGACAAGAAAAGCGACACTGACACCAGTTTTATAAGCAAGAACAGAAACTTTACTTTAACAATAGTAATAACAACAATATAAGTATACACAGACTAAGTTATACCCCAGGCCCCCAGTCACTGTCCCTGTCCGAGGGACAGGCCTAGCCCGATGGCACACACAGCAGAGCCTGCAAGTTGTTCTGTGCCGCTAAAGAGGACACACCTAGCCGGTGGCAGACGCAGCAGAGCCTGCAAGTCAAATACTGCGCCGCAGTTCAGTACTGTACAGCCTAGCAAAACATATAACCCTAACTATCTAACTACTTTCAGGCCTAGGCTAGTCTGTTACTTCAGGCGCCACACAGTATAAGACAATCAGTAACCAGGTGTACTGACCTGCATCCGTTCTGGGCCCAAGGATGCCGCTTACCCGGGATAGCCACCAACCTCTCAATAACCTTGCGGCCTTGCTTGATAATCAGACTTCTGCCCACACACAGTAAATGGTCTTCCTGGAACAATCTCTCTTTCAAAGAGCTGGATCCAGTAAGGGACAACAGCTAATCTCCTTCCTCTGCGTGTACATTCACTCCCGGACATCCGCAAGCTAGGATGGAATCGGATTCAGTCTCTCACAGAACAATCCTTCCACCATGTCAGATCAGCTCACACTTCCTGTTTCTTTTCAGAAGTACACTGCATGAGTCATCAGTTTTGCATATTCAAATCCCAGAGTGTGCTGGCTGTAGCTGCAAAACAGTGGTCTCTAGTGCAGCGAATGCCAAATGACAGTTTCAATACAATTAGGCACAAACATTATACAGGAAGAACTGTTCCACAATCACACTTTGACACTGCGGCCTCCTCCCCTCACTGGTCTGCAGGCCATTGTACATAGTCATCAGCCCTGCTGGTTGGTTCGTGTACTGCACCAGGTTTTGGGTAGACAATTACCTTTGCAGTCCACCCCTGATAACATTAATGCAAACAGAAAGGCAATTTTTTCAGCATGGTAGACCGGTGGTTAAAGTTATTGTTGGGTGGCAGGCAAGTTGTCCAAAGCTGTGTCTTACGATACCTGGTTATTAACTTGGGCAGCTCCTGGACATTGCTGAGGTTGTTAGTACCAGCTTTGCTAAACAGATACAGCCTGCACATAGGGAAGATGGAATTGAAGACAAACTTGAACAGATCCATATATCAGTAAGCTAAGTTCATAGATTTTAACTCAGTCCAAGATTACTCAATACAATGGCAGGATAAACCGCTGATGGGGTGAATTTGGTTTTCTCTCCACCCCTACATCAGATGGATCAAATAAAACAAACAAGTCCAACACTGCATAAATATTTTCGGTCCAACACTGCATTTAAATAACAACTTCCCAATGGTACCACAGAGTTTCTCTTTCAAAGCAAAATAACCTTTGCTAAACTCTGAACCTCATCTAATTATCTTTATATTAAGTAATAAACACTTTGCAGTACGCCAGTCCTTCAGGGTAAGCGAGTGTGAGGTCACAAGGGTCAATTAACAGACCGAGGGTTACTCTTAGTACTCACAGTTTGTAGTATACCCTGGGCAGGCGTACAGTCAGTGATGAAGAGGCTGGCACGTAGATCCTCTGGGGCTCTCTCTAGATATAGGGACCAGGCCGGGTGATAGGTGAGGTGCCCTGGGTGTTGAAGGTTTAGAGTGCCTGTGGCAAGATCCCTTACAGTTCGTGACGCCAGTGCCGGTAACGGTGGCACACCGATTGTTAGGAGGAATAATGGAGGTACACATGATTGCAGTGAACTAGAATTCTTCTTTACTGAACAGTTCAAACTATGTACAAACTCCAAACAGTTCCATATGAAGAATATTTAGTAGCAGGCAGGCTTTACCCAGGTGGCAGGTAGAATCCTAGCAAGATAACTCAGGGGGGATTAAACTCACAGATCAGGCTGTACTTTCTTCAGAATCCTGTCTGGCTTTCTCCAAGGCCCGTATGCCTAATAGCTGGCTTTATCCTTGGGTAGGGAAACCTCCTCTGGTATCAATTCTCTTGCTGACAATAAACTTCTGCCCCTCAGCTTTCCACTTGGCGGTATAGGATTAGAACTGCTCTGCAGGGTGCAGGATAACTCAGGAGGATCTTCTTCTCCTGGACTCAGGTGGAGGACCTGGACTATCTAGCTGCATGTTCTTGGCTGACCCTCAGCTACTCCATGACTAGAGTAAGCACTGGCCTCAAACACACACCCCCCAGCTGGACTGGGCCTGTCTATATATACTAGGGGGTTCCCTAGCTCCCTCTACAGCTTAGGAGGAGAAACTACACCCCTATCAGGCCTGGTACACAGGAAATGACAGGGAAATATGCATTACAATGCAATACAAAATACCATGACCATGCTCAACAGGAGGTGGGGAACAACATGACCGTTAGGCTACTTTCACACCTGCGTTTAGGTCGGATCCGTCTGGTATGTGCCCAGACGGATCCGCACCTATAATGCAAACGTTTAGATCCGTTCAGAACGGATCCGTTTGCATTACCATGAACAAAAAAAAAAAAAAATTTTTTTTTTTTTTTTTTTTTTTGTTCATGATAATGCAAACGGATCCGTTTTGACTTTACATTGAAAGTCAATGGGAGACGGATCCGTTTGAAAATTGAGCCATACTGTGTCAACTTCAAACGGATCCGTCCCCATTGACTTACATTGTAAGTCTGGACGGATCCGTTTGCCTCCGCACGGCCAGGCGGACACCTGAACGCTGCAAGCTGCGTTCAGGTGTCCGCCTGCTGAGCGGAGCGGAGGACAAACGGAGCCAGACTGATGCATTCTGAGCGGATCCGCATCCATTCAGAATGCATTAGGGCTGAACGGATCCGTTCGGGGCCGCTTGTGAGAGCCTTCAAACG
Organism: Bufo bufo; assembly: GCF_905171765.1. Lineage (NCBI taxonomy): Eukaryota > Metazoa > Chordata > Amphibia > Anura > Bufonidae > Bufo > Bufo bufo. The sequence goes on along the minus strand of NC_053390.1, from coordinate 370,216,009 downwards.
GAATTCACAAGCGGAGCCCCGAACGCTAGTGTGAAAGTAGCCTTAAGTAGTGCCCACCTTTACGTAGTGGGACACTACACTTACATACAGTACATGTAGAAAATTAGATCCAACATCAGTGTAAAATCAAGGCATATTTTACTTTATATCGGCAGCAATACATGTACAGTGGAGACAACACTCCGGCAAACTGTTGATGCATTTCGGACACTTCACATGTCCTTAGTCGTAACACAGTGTGACCGGTGATGTTGGCTGGTTTAAATAGAGATCCGGGTTGAATGTTGAATATAAAACTTTGATACCAGACCAACAGGACCGGAAGACAAAACACAGCGCCCTTGTGAAGATATAAAAAGAAAAAAAAATGAAATGTGGTGTTTGCGGTAATACAGACCGAAGTACAAAATCAGTAAAAACATTATCTATATATTACATCATTGTACAACTGTGAATAATGTTTACTTATGCACAGGATAATCAGTCCGCTAAAAACAGCAAAGTGTGTATATCATACTACAAACACAATAAAAGAAACCCATTTTACAGTGAAACATTGGTGCATAATGATATACTGTAGCTAGTATATTAAAGGGGTTGTCTGGGTTCAGAGCTGAAACCAGACATGCCCAGAATTTTACTCAGGCAGTCCTCCTGACAAGAGCATCGGAGCAGTTCATGCTCCGCTGCTCTCCTTTGCCCTGTGCTGAATCACGCAAGCCAAAGACATTTTGTGGAGTGCCGTTGACGAACCGAGCTCTCTTTCAGGCTGCCAGGCAGAGGCTTCCGCCCAGCAGTGAGCCCTCCCTGCGCAGGGCAAGGGAGAGCATCGGAGCATGAACTGCTCCGATGCTCATGTCAGGGGCGCTGCCTGGGAGAAATTATGGGTATGTCCGGGCTCAGCTCTGAACCCGGACAACTCCTTTAATTATACAAATAATTACTAAATTCATTGAAGAAGCTATTTAATGTAAATTCTTAATTCTTAATCCAAAACATAAACTCAGCAACAATGCTTCTAATTGGCAGATGGATAGCAATGGCAAAATATCCTGATAAAGCAAGTGCAAATAAATATTCAATTATGGACTAAGACTCTAACACACTGATTATGAGTATGCAAACATTTATGGTAAAGAAAAATGTTTTCATAGCTAACCCAAAATCTACAATGTCCAAAACCTCCTCATGAGTAGCAAAAAAGGTTGCACGGTAGCAAAAAAGGTCCCCTGGATCTGGAGTGATGAACAGCTAAGGGTGCTTTCACACTAGCGTTTTTCTTTTCCGGCACCGAGTTCCGTCAAAAGGGCTCAATGCCGGAAAAGAACTGATCAGTTTTAGGCCTCATGCACACAGCCGTTGTGCGGCCGTTCCATGCATTGGGGACCGCAATTGCAGCGGGCCGGACCCATTCAACTTGAATGGGTCCGTGGTCAGTCGGCACCGCAAAAAATATGACATGTCATATTTTTTGGTGGTGCGGAACAACGGAAAGAAACACCACAGAAGCACTCCGTGCTTCTGATGTTCCGTTCCATGACTCCATTCCACATATCCGGAATTGCGTACCCATTCAAGTGAATGGGTCCGCATCCGTGATGCAGGGTGCACACAGCCGGCGGCCGTGGATTGCCGACCCGCCAACTGTGGGCCGCAATACGGCCATGGCCGCTCAACGGCCGTGTGCATGAGGCCTTATCCCCATGCATTCAGAATGGAGAGCAATCCGTTCGGGGTGCATCAGGATGTCTTCAGTTCAGTCTTTTTGACTGATCAGGACAGAGATAATACCGCGGCATGCTACAGCTTTATCTGCGGCCAAAAAATTGAACATTTGTCTAAATGCCATTTTTTTCTATAGGTATGTATTAGTGCATTCAAAATACCGGAATGCCGGACCTGTCGTTCCGGTCTGCGCATGCGCAGACTGAAGAAAATGTGAAAAAAATAAATGCCCGATCCGTTTTTCCAGATGACACTGGAAAGAGGGATCCGGCAATTCAATGCATTTGTAAGACGAATCAGGATACTGATCAGTCTTACCAATGCCATCAGTTGGCATACGTTTTGCCGAATCCGGTAGTGTGAAAGTAGCCTGAATTTCCAAATTTAGATGGATCCAGCTCCTTGAGTTAAAACATAGTAGGTCAAATGCTTCATCAGCTGTCTGCATAATTCATTAAATGAGGATTTTTTCTTTGCTTACATATACGCATTTTATATATTTTTTTCCCAACATGATTTCTTTTCAGGGTTTAATGCATGACACAGTGCTAATCATGTTGCAATGCTAATAGTATTTTGATGTTATTATTTAGTTTGGATTATTTGTGGCGTCATTGTATTTCCCTTTCCTTTCTTTCATTTTGTATTTTATCACTGTCAAGTATTATAGACTTTCATTTTCTAATATTCACTGCACATTCTGCCGATATGCCATCATGGCATTGAATTTTTTCTGAAAATGATTTAATTATCGGGCTCCTTGTTTCCTGGTGCAGGTCTTACATTTCAGCAAATAATATTTGCTGCACATATGCATTTTGGGGGTCATTTATTAAGACCAACATTTTAGATGCTGGTCTTAATAATCCCCTTACTGACGGTGGATCTGCTGAATTTATAAAGAGGTGGCGGCCTCTACATAACTTTGGCGCATCTACCGCCGGTCTCAATGTAAGCCAGTTTCTTTGCTGGCTTAGATTTAGACCATTTTCTTTGCCTAAAACAGGCCCATGCCCTCCCCACCCATGCCACACTCCCTTTTTTAGACTTGGAGTGAGCAGGAAAAAGTAGCAGATTGCAGCGCAAATAGCCTTTTAAAACTGGCGTATATCACTTAGTGAATGGCCCCCTTTATATCTTCCTTTAGGTATATTAACATAAAATCTTAGGCAGCTGTATCGCTGGTGTGTACTCACACTTAACATCTCTATTGTTATATACTTTACACAGCCACTTGGACATGCGCCAAGGGAGGGCATAATGTTTGTACTTTGCCCGTGGCAATATCTATGTTCTCATACACACTAGCAGTTCCGCAGAGCAGTTTTTCTGCCAGACACTTCACACAACCACTCCAAATCCATCACTCTCAGCAGTGATTGATGTCTGATCTCTGCTCGCAATAACTGGATACTGGAGGAAGGGGATTTGTTTTGGTGAGAAATTTGAAAACCTTTAAACAAAGAGATTTCAATATTCAATGTCCTCCACTTCCCTCATTAATTCCCCCCCAATGGAAGAACTGGGATTTGGATAGTTAATGACTGGGCCGACCGGAAACTGGAAACCAATCCTGGTTCTATAAAAATGTCATTAAAATATTTTAGATGTTACACCGTGTGGGAGTCATAGCCGAGTTGACGGGTATCCATTTTTTCCCCTTCTCCCGGGGGCAGTAAGTTTTGAATTACTGTACTTTCTCCCATTTATTTTACTTTTACTGTTCGTGTACTTTCTTTTTACTTTGTTTCATTTACATCTGTTTTTTGTAAGCACTGCACTATTTTTAGTGTATAACATATTCACTTTATAAGTCCTCCTTGTTGCTCTAAAGAATTCATAGCCTGAACGTGTGATTGTGTGATCACTTGTGAGTAGAATGTTTATAAGTAGCTTTTGCAGCGTTTCCGACTTACTTCAAAGTAAATGGTGACAGCTGGTGTTTGGTGTGTTGCAGGGGTGTTGCTAGGCTAAAACATTCAGGGCCTGGGCCCGGATGTTTTGTCCCAGGCCCCGAATGTACTGCCAGATGCAACTGTATTGCCCTCCTCAGGATGCAAGATCTGAAGGACCTGTGGTGACATCACAGGTCATGCGATCAGTGCAGAAGGCAGGGGTTGAGAAGGACATGCGATAATGTCACCATCATGTGACCAGTGCAGGAGAGGAGGGCGTTCAGCAGTGAGGAGGGAAATTCCTGGAGAAGAAGCTGTGGTGATGTCTGCTACATGAGGAGAGGTAAGTGAAGGGAGAGGCAGAGCAATGAGCAATGCTGGGAGTTATGATTATTTAACTCGGACTGTATGTTATGGATGAAGGGATGGATGTTATCATGGGACTAAATGTTCAGGAGTGATGTTATTTACATGAGGCTGCATGTTGGAGGTGGCTGTGGGAGGGGGTGATTTTATTTACATGGGACTGTATTAGGGTGGCCAGACATCCGGTTTTAGGCCGGACAGTGCGGTTTTTAGATTTCTGGTCCTCCATCCAGCGCAAGCCCAGGACGGACGGCCAGAAGCCCTCCTTTTTGTAGTTAAGTTGTGACTCACATTGGGATGTCGCTTTAAATCTTCATAACAGGGGGCAGGTATGGAGTGACGTCACGTCATCAGCACTGCTGCATGAGTGCCGACGCACTGCCTGAGCCACATTTTATCTGCAGCAGGTGGGAACTGAATGTGCATATGCTACACTGTGGAGGTCCTCCTCCTCCTTGGGCTATGACTTCATCCTCAACTCCCGAGCTTCCGATCCAACCCAGCATGGCCCCACCATCTCCACCCTGGAAAATTTATATTTACCTGTATTTGCGTTAAGAGGGCCTGGGAAGGTCTGATGGGTGACTGGGTACAAGCTCCCCCTGCCCCTTGTGCTTTACGAGCCGCCTTACACACAGGCCCGGCGAGTGCGGTCTGCTCAGTGCTTTATCCCCATGATGTGCTGTCTGCACAGGTGTACTATCCCCAGGATAACCCCTGCCAGTGTCGGACTGCGGTACCTAGGGCCCACCAGTAAAAATGTATTTTGGGGGCCCACAGTACGGATACGTTCAAATATAATAAATAATCTAACACATTTTTTTTATATGAACATAGACTGATTGTGGTGCTCCACATTGAATATTAGTACAGTAAGTCTACTGTGTTATGTGCCACTTGTGCGGGGGGTAGGAGACTAGGGGCCCACCTTGCTCAGGGGCCCACAGGGGGATTCCCCTGTACCCCTGTGGGCCAGTCCGAGCCTGACCCCTGCTATAATGTATGAGCTGCCCCCTCTCCCATATGGCACAAGAAGCCCCTGCATTCATATCTGCCGGAGGTTCCTCATCCTGTGGTGATGCTGCCAGCGCTGTGCTCCCTCAGAAATCCCCGGCTTATGTCTTATTGTACGTGGAGTGTCAGCTCCAGAGCAAAGAACATGTATATCATTCTTCTAAGTGACTGGCTTTTACACTGGGTTGTGGGGTAACTGGGGGCATGTGTAGCAGTGAGTTACTGACAGGAGTCCTCGTTCATTGTGACTCATTTGACAATATAGGTCTTTGCTCGCATTATGTATTTTATGTATTATAGATCAGGAAAACTGGATGAAAAAGTGTAGTATACAGCTCTTTTCCATCCCGCAGAGTCCAGTAAAAAAAAAGCGCTAGGGTGACGTATTCTTTTTTTTCTTTGCTAGGCACTTACTGGGAGAGGGGCGTGGTTTAGCAGGTTGGGTGTGTGGCCAAGAATGTCCTCCTTTTTGGGGTGAAGCAAGTGGCCACCCTAGATTGTACAGTATGTTGAAGGTGGCTGTGGGAGGGGGTGATGTTATTTACATGGGACTGTATGTTGGAGGTGGCTGTGGGAGGGACTGGTGTTATTTACATGGGACTGTATGTTGAAGGTGGCTATGGGAGGGAGTGATGTTATTTACATGGGACTGTATATTGATGGTGGCTGGGGGAGTAAGTGATGCTATTTACATGGGACTGTATGTTGATGGTGGGAGGGAGTGATGTTATTTACATGGGACTATGTTGGAGGAGGCTGGGGAGGGGGTGATGTTATTTACATGGGACTGAATATTGATGGCAGCTGTGGGAGGGGGCAATGTTATTTACATGGGACTGTATGTTGAAGGCAGCTGTGGGAGGGGGCAATCTTATTTACATGAGGCTGTTTGTTGGAGGAGGCTGGAGAGGGGGTAGAGTTATTTATATGGGGCTGTATGTTGGAGGAGGCTGGGGAAGGGGCAATGTTATTTACATGGGGCTGTATGTTGATGGTGGCTGTGGAAGGGAGTGATGTTATTGACATGGGACTGTATGTTGAGGGGACAATGTTATTTACATGGGACTCCATGTTGAAGGTGGCTGTCGGAGGGAGTTATGTTATTTACATGGGACTGTATATTGATAGTGGCTGGGGGAGGGAGTGATGGTATTTACATGGGACTGTATATTGATGGTGATTATGAGAGGGAGGGATGTTATTTACATGGGACTGAATGTTGAGGGGGTGATGTTGTTTACATGGGACTGCATGTTGGAGGTGGCTGGAGAGTGGGTGATGTTGTTTACATGGGACTGCGTGTTGGAGGTGGCTGGGGAGGGGGTGATGTTATTTACATGGGAGTGTATATTAGAGGGTCTGAAGGGAGGGAAGTTATGTTATTTACATGGGACTGTATATTGGAGGGGTCTGTAGACAGAGAGGGATTGTATTTACATGGGACTGTATATTGGAGGGGGATGTAGATAGAGAGGGATGTTATTTACATGGGACTATACATTGGAGGGGGTTGGAGAGATGGTGTGATGTTATTTACATGGGACTCTATGGCGGAGGGAGGGAAATAGTGTTATTTACATGGGACTGTATGGTGGAGGGGCTGAGAAATCATAATTTGTGAGGACACTAAGAAGAGGAATATAACTACAGGGGGCACTGCACTGCAGAGCATAATAACAGGAGGAGGCAATATAAATACTGGTGGCACTGTGGGGGCATTTTAAATCCAGGGGACATTAGGTGTTCTTATTACTACTGGGGGCTCTATAGGAGGGTCTTATAGATCCGCCTTATTTCTACTAAGAGCCCTATTGGGGGCCTTATTACTACTGAGGGGTCTGTAGAAAGCTTTATTACCACTGGGGAAACAAATTCTACTGGGGGCTCTGTGAGGGCATTATTAATAAAGGAGGGCTCTTCTACTAATGGAGGCACTCTTGGGGAGCATTATCACTGTTGGGGACACAGTAGGGGCAGTATTACTAATGAGGGCACTCTAGAAGGGTATTACTATTGGTGGTACTTGGAGGAGCACTTTTACTATGGGGGGGGAGCTATCTGTACTGCACTCCTCTTTATTCATGATAGTATTTAGGGGTATTGGGGAGTACAGCGAACAGTCCACTGTGGGGACTCCAGGTTGGGGGATGATGATAGAATAGTGAGGAGGCTAAGATGTCTGTGTGTCACACTCTGCAGAGACAAGGCAAGGCTGAAAGAAGTTGTCTGGAGAAGATGATGACATAGAAGATCTACATCAGAGGAGACGTCACCTGGGAGGCACTGGATGCGACAGGTATGTGCTGCTGTATAGCGAGTACAGGAAAGTGCGGGGGGAGGGTCGACTTAGGCTACTTTCATACTAGCGGTAGCCTTCTCCAGCAGGATATTCCAGCGGGGGAACAGACTGCCGAATCCGTGCTACCGCTAGTGCAGCGTGCCGCCTGAAGTCCGCTCTGGCCCCATTCACTATAATGGGGGCTGGCCTGAAGTCCGGCCGCAGCACGGCAAACATATCGAGAGGTGGGCTGAAAAAAACTACAGCATGCTGCAGTTTTATTGTAGCCACCTCTCTGCATTTTTGCCGTGCTGCGGCCATAAGATATACATTGTATACGGCTGGGAGTTTTTGAACCTGCAGGGACTAAACATGTTTTGATATAGTTACCACTTCTGTTTGAACACGTACATATGATGCCTTATAATAACATATACTGCTCATCATAATCCTCACAGAAATCGAACCTGTACTATGGCAATAAAATTAGAAAGGCAGCAATGCTTATGTCTTCGTACACACTAGCAGTTCTGCAGAGCAGTTTTTTTAGCCAGGCACTTCACACTGTCACTTCCAATACATCTGAAATTAAATAGTAATTGATGTCTGAACTCTGCTTGCGGCAATATCTAGGCCCCAATTCACACTAGCAGTACAACAGAGCAGTCTTTTATTATACCTCTTGCACTGCTTTTGCCTTCATATTCATATACACATAGGGATTGATGAGCATGTGCTGTATTATACCTCTTATATTTTGGCCGTGCTTGGGTCAATGGGTATATTCAGTTGCGATGCCACTTATGTTTTGATGCGCATGTATGAGACTATAAATTATACATCACATGCAGTTGCTCTTGAACATACACTGCTCAAAAAAATAAAGGGAACACAAAAATAACACATCCTAGATCTGAATTAATTAAATATTCTTCTGAAATACTTTGTTCTTTACATAGTTGAATGTGCTGACAACAAAATCACACAAAAATTTAAAAATGGAAATCAAATTTTTCAACCCATGGAGGTCTGGATTTGGAGTGACCCTCAAAATCAAAGTGGAAAAACACACTACAGGCTGATCCAACTTTGATGTAATGTCCTTAAAACAAGTCAAAATGAGGCTCAGTAGTGTGTGTGGCCTCCACGTGTCTGTATGACCTCCCTACAACGCCTGTGCATGCTCCTGATGAGGTGGAGGACGGTCTCCTGAGGGATCTCCTCCCAGACCTGGACTCAAGCATCTGCCAACTCCTGGACAGTCTGTGGTGCAACGTGACGTTGGTAGATAGAGCGAGACATGATGTCCCAGATGTGCTCAATTGGATTCAGGTCTGGGGAACGGGCGGGCCAGTCCATAGCATCAATGCCTTCGTCTTGCAGGAACTGCTGACACACTCCAGCCACATGAGGTCTAGCATTGTCTTGCATTAGGAGGAACCCAGGGCCAACCGCAACAGCATATGGTCTCACAAGGGGTCTAAGGATCTCATCTCGGTACCTAATGGCAGTCAGGCTACCTCTGGCGAGCACATGGAGTGCTGTGCGGCCCTCCAAAGAAATGCCACCCCACACCATTACTGACCCAATGCCAAACCGGTCATGCTGGAGGATGTTGCAGGCAGCAGAACGTTCTCCACGGCGTCTCAAGACTCTGTCACGTCTGTCACATGTGCTCAGTGTGAACCTGCTTTCATCTGTGAAGAGCACAGGGCGCCAGTGGCGATTTTGCCAATATTGGTGTTCTCTGGAAAATGCCAAACGTCCTGCACGGTGTTGGGCTGTAAGCACAACCCCCACCTGTGGACGTCGGGCCCTCATATCACCCTCATGGAGTCTGTTTCTGACCGTTTGAGCAGACACATGCACATTTGTGGCCTGCTGGAGGTCATTTTGCAGGGCTCGGGCAGTGCTCCTCCTGTTCCTCCTTGCACAAAGGCGGAGGTAGCGGTCCTGCTGCTGGGTTGTTGCCCTCCTACGGCCTCCTCCACGTCTCCTGATGTACTGGCCTGTCTCCTGGTAGCGCCTCCATGCTCTGGACACTACGCTGACAGACACAGCAAACCTTCTTGCCACAGCTCGCATTGATGTGCCATCCTGGATAAGCTGCACTACCTGAGCCACTTGTGTCGGTTGTAGACTCCGTCTCATGCTACCACTAGAGTGAAAGCACCGCCAGCATTCAAAAGTGACCAAAACATCAGCCAGGAAGCATAGGAACTGAGAAGTGGTCTGTGGTGACCACCTGCAGAACCACTCCTTTATTGGGGGTGTCTTTCTAATTGCCTATAATTTCCACCTGTTGTCTATCCCATTTGCACAACAGCATGTGAAATTGATTGTCACTCAGTGTTGCTTCCTAAGTGGACAGTTTGATTTCACAGAAGTGTGCTTGACTTGGAGTTACATTGTGTTGTTTAAGTGTTCCCTTTATTTTTTTGAGCAGTGTATATTGCACATTACCATCCCTAATGAAATTGAACCTGCACTATTGCAACTAGAACTGAATATTTTAAATTTTTGGTATGAATTTTGGAATTCATTTATTCAATCCATTTTTTTTTTTCCTTCTTTCTTTTTCTTATTGTGTTTCATAATTATGAAGACAGCAGATGAAGCAGGGCAGTCCTGCACACATGCTATTGCCACTTTCATTTCATTGGTTTTTCTTGTTGTTAAATTCCTCCTAGAGTTTTTCCTCACTAGGGCTTGATGAAGAGCGATATGCATGAAACATATCCCCTCCGAGGATACCATGGACTTTTTCATTTGACCTGATAAAAGCTATGTTTTAACTCAAGACACTGGATCTATATAAATTTGAAATTGAAACATTTATGGCAACTAGATGTACAATTATTCATCTCTTCAATCTATGAATAACCCCTGGTGTCTTCCCCTCTGGTTTTAAACATGCTTCCATTGCACCCATCCTCAAAAAGCCTTCCCTTGACCCACCTTGTTTGTCTAGTTATCGCCCCATATCACTTCTCCCATATGCCTTAAAGCTACTTGAACAACATGTCCACTTCACCACTTTTCCTGCTCCCTTTTTGGCCGGCTACAATCTGGCTTCTGACTTTGACCTCACCACTCAACTGAAGCTGCCCTTACCAAAGTCACCAACGACCTGCTAACTGCCAAAGCCAATCAACATTACTCTGCCCTACTCCTTGACCTGTCATCTGCCCTTGACACTGTCGACCACTCCCTTCTGTTACAAATGCTCTCATCTCTTGGCATCACGGACTTGGCCTTCTCCTGAATCACATCATACCTCACAGACCGAACATTTAGTTTCTCTCACTCTCACACCACTTCCTTGTCTCATCCCTCTCTGTTGGTGTCCCTCAAGGCTCTGTCCTAGGACCTTTGGCCTGGGACAGATAAAACGACTAGAGATTTTCTAAGACTGAGAAACTATACAATAGGTTCAGGAGTGGAGCTGTCCCAAGTAGCCAGTAGCTCAGTGAGCAAGGCTACTGCCTTGGATACAGGAGTTTTCTGGTTCAATTCCTGACAATGTACATCCCTTTTCATATGTACAACATCATGGAATGAATGTCACTTAAATAATTATTATTATATCTAGTAGTGGTATGTATTTTTTTTTTTTGCATATTTAAAGGGGTTGTCTCACTTCAACAAATAGCATTTACTATGTAGAGGAAGTGGTGAAGACGGCCGCACGAAGGCCATCTACTGTCTGGAACTGTTGTCCATTTTTGTAAACTTCCCTTGCCATCCATCCCCAAAGGCTCTCAATTGGATTTAGATCAGGGGAACACGCAGGATGGGCCAAAAGAGTGATGTTATTCTCCTGGAAGAAGTCCCTTGTCCTGCGGGCATTGTGTACTGTAGCGTTGTCCTGTTGAAAAACCCAGTCGTTACCACACAGACGAGGGCCCTCAGTCATGAGGAATGCTCTCTGCAACATCTGGACATAGCCAGCGGCCGTTTGACGCCCCTGCACTTCCTGAAGCTCCATTGTTCCACTGAAGGAAAAAGCACCCCAGACCATTATGGCGCCCCCTCCACGGTGGCGCGTAGAAAACATCTCAGGTGGGATCTGCTTGTCATGCCAGTAACGTTGGAAACCATCAGGACCATCAAGGTTACATTTTTTCTCATCAGAGAATAAAACTTTCTTCCACCTTTGAATGTCCCATGTTTGGTGCTATCTTGCAAAGTCCAAACGAGCAGTTCTGTGGCGTTCAAGGACACGAGGTCTTTGAAGACGTTTTTTGTTTTTGAAGCCCTTCAGTCTCAAATGCCGTCTGATGGTTATGGGGCTGCAGTCAGCACCAGTAAGGGCCTTAATTTGGGTCGAGGATCGTCCAGTGTCTTGACGGACAGCCAATTGGATCCTCTGGCTCAGTGCTGGTGACATTTTTTTGGCTCTTCCACTTGACTTTTTTGTTCCATAACCCTCAGGATCATTGAAGAAATTCCAAATGAATGTCTTACTGAGTCCCACCTCAGCAGCGATGGCGCGCTGTGAGAGACCCTGCTTATGCAGTTCAACAACCCGACCACGTTCAAAAAGGGAGAGTTTTTTGCCTTTGCCATCACAACGTGTGACTACCTGACAGAAAATGACAATGAATCCACATCTTTGCACAGATTTGGCCTTTTTAAGGCATGTGGTCCTAAACTTTTGATCAGCTGAAAAACAGCCTGTTTCAGTTTAATCGTTGTTTTCATTAAATTGAATGCTCAAAAAATGTTTTGTCTCACTCCCATTTCTTCTTGTTGCATGTTGAAGCTCTACTTGGAACCTTGTTAAGATCCAGCCATGCTAAATATGATTTTTTGCCATTTTTCAAGTGGTCTTTAACTTTTGATCAGGACTGTATTACCAGCTGTCTTTTAATTTCAAGTCTAAAAGATTAACTACTGGTGGATCACAAAAATAAGTACATTTTAAATTATAAGGATTGATGTTGAGGTAATTTATAAAAGCAGGGATGGTAGACACATCGTCCTCCCAAATAATCAGGAGGTCATCGATGTATTTGCCATTCCAGTTCACTGATTCCAAAAAGGGATTATCCTGAGTGAAGATTTATTTTTCTTCCCAAAAGGACATCACAAGATTGGCTAGTGAAGGAGAAAATGTTGTTCCCCTCGAAACTCCACTAATATCTATTGTCAAACAAAAGATTATTGTGCATCAATAAAAAAATTTGAGAATATAATCTATTAAACTTGAAAAATAATCACTATGCTTGTGCCAGTGATAGTCTCAAGCCAATAATTCTGTCTGGTGGGCAACTGATGTGTCGAAATATATGGGGTCATTTATCAAACTGGTGTAAAGTAGAACTGGCTTAGTTGCCCATAGCAACCAATAAGATTCCACCTATGGGCAACTAAGCCAGTTCTACTTTACACCAGGATGATAAATGACCCCAATAATTGCCATCCCAGTGTTTATCATACAGACATTTTAATACCTAACTAGTATCTTTTATGTAACCGGGGACCCATCTCGAAAGAGGAGGGAATCAAGACACTCACCCAGTCTTTCAGTGAGAGAGCCTATACCTGATACTAGGGGATGCATGGGTGAGGGAGTGACATTTTTCTGCATTTTGAAAGTCACATGCATTATAGGTGGTACCATACATTCTATATTCTGTTATTTCTTTTTTATCTTCACAAGGATGTTGTGTTTTGTATTCCGGTCCTGCTGGTCTGGTATCCAGGATTTGTATTCAACATTCATACTAGATCCCTAAAACCAGCCAACAGCACATGTCACACTGTGTTACGACTAAGGACTTGTGAGGTGTCTGAAACGCGTCAACAGTTTGCCGGAGTGTCATCTTCCCTGTACTTTTATTGCTGCGGATATCAAATAAAAATATACCTGGATTTTACACTGGTGGTGGATCGCCTTTTCGGGCCAGTTCCGTGCATCGAAACAGTCCAGAGTTATAGGTGAGCTCCATCTTATTATTTCATACACCTTAAAATTTTCATTCCTTGCTACAGCATCATTTATTAATATCCACAATCAGCTCATAACCACACACTTATTTTTGGAGTACAGACTTCACACAGCTCTGCTGAGCATCCATCAAATTCTTCTCTACTATAACTACACACATCCACCACAACAGCAACTCAAAGTTGCATCTATTCACATTCCAAAGGATGATTTATAGTTGCAATACTGCTCACAGTTATCCCTGAAACTATACAGCCACACAGCTTTCCTGGAAACACATATACACACTACACCCAGAATTCCTGATGATCTCTATTGCCAATTTATTCCATTACTTGCCAACATCTTGTGGTCTTCACTCTGTAATCAATTAAAAGCTTATAACAAGGTATCACACTCTTATAATAATAATAAAAATAAAATTGTTAAAACTGAAATATCCACATTTTTTTATAAAGACCAATTTAATTTTTTTAGCTCAAAAATAAGTACAATGCAATAATAAAAATTTTTCCCCAAAGGTGTACAGTGAGGAACAGAAGTATTTGAACATGCAAGTTCTTCCACTTAGAAATCATGGAGGGGTCTGAAATTCACATTGTAGGTTCATTCCCACTCTGAGAGACTGAATGTTTGTAAAAAATTCTGGAAAACACATTGTATGATTTTTAAAGAATTTATGTGTCTTGCACTGCTGAACATAAGTATTTGAACACCTTGGAGGGAGCTGAAACTCAGCTCAGCGACAGCCCCGAAACCTGACAGATCTACAGGAGATCTGTGTGGAGGAGTGGGCCAAAATCCCTGTTGCAGTGTGTGCAAACCTGGTCAAGAACTACAGGAAACATTTGACCTCTGTAATTGCAAACAAAGGCTACTGTACCAAATTTTAACACTGATTTTCTCAGGTGTTCAAATACTTATGTTCAGCAGTGCAAGACAAATAAATTCTTTAAATATCATACAATGTGATTTCCTGATTTTTTTTTTTACATTCTGTCTCTCAGAGGGGGAATGCACCTACAATGTGAATTTCAGACCCCTCCAAGATTTCTAAGTGGGAGAACTTGCAAAATCGCAGGGTGTTCAAATACTTCTGTTCCTCACTGTACATAGCCTTTAAACAGTTAATTTCTGAACATTTAAAATAAGTGCAACTTTAATCATTCTATGAACATGGGCGCATTCCTCTTGCTTGCGCCATTAATTATCGTGACACTGCATTTTTTCAGACTCATCAGAGCCACCCTCAACATCACAGGAGCTCTGATCTGGAGCCACAATCTGCAAGCACTCACTATTCAAATTCCTACAGATTTTTACTATAATTCTACTCGGTTCTACAACTCCAAAAAAACCTAGCTAGATTCTACCACGCCTACTACTGCCCCACTCATAGCTTGTAGCAGATTAGCACAAATAGTGAAAACATTAATAGTCCACCCACAGATTATTACATTCCAATGAAAGCCTGGGTGTCACGGAAGGTGAGGGAAGGGAAGCAAACCAAACACAACAAAATAACACAAAACAATAGGCTAGGCCCCACAGCTAGGGAACAGGGAAAGGTCACCTCCTGACAATATGAGTTAGACTTTTTTGCGAGAGAGGAGCGGAATCTATAGCAAACACTGATATCTCCTTGCTTAATGCACTAGTTCTAAAACCATGACTCTGAACAAATTGATAATCAACAAGATTAACCCCTGTGCCACTGTCAACAAATACTTCTAATTCAATATCGTCAGAGTCTAACGCCACCATGGCAGGCAGGAGGAATCGGGTACTGTAGGTAGAAAACAAATATACCTGTTCTGACTAGTCATTCACGCTACAAAGAGTAAGGGAACTTGTTTTCTTTTTGAAAGAAACCTCCTTATGTTTTTTGTTACCACTTTGAGGCTCAATAAAAGGACACACATTAACGAAATGTCCTTCTTTACCACAGAAATAACACAGTCTTCCCTGCACTCTAGAGTTCCTATAACCAAGGCAAGAAGAGACCTGACCTAACTGCATAGGTTCCTCTCCAGTCCCAGGTTCAAGTGTCACTGTACCCCGAGGGACAGAAGAGACAGATTCCTCAAATGACAGTACCTCCTGCCTGAGGGGAACCGTGTATCTCTCCCTCAAATGTCTATCAATCCTTACAGTTAGAGCCATGGCTCCCTCCAAATAATTGAGATTTTCATGAAACGCAAGGACGTCTTTTAGTTTCTCAGACAGCCCCTGACAGAACTGACTACGGAGTGCAGGGTCATTCCACTCCGAGTCAGTCGCCCATCTTCAAAATTCAGCACAATATAACTCAGCCGTATGTTCCCCCTGACGCAAGCTACGCAGCTTAGATTCTGCCAGAGAGATCCCGTCCGGGTCATCATAAATCATGCCCAGGGCTCTGAAAAACTCGTCCACCGATCGGAGGGACAGCAAACTGATCGGCAGAGAAAAAGCACAGGACTGAGCATCACCTTTTAGCAGAGAAATTATAATCCCCACTCTTTGATTTTCGTCTCCAGATGAAATTGGACATAGACGAAAATATAATTTACAGGACTCCCTGAACCAAACAAAGTTATCACTTCCCCCGGAAGACCTATCTGGGAGAGCGACCTTTGGTTCAAGGCTGACCTGGTTTCCACCAGCGGCGCCAGATTCCAGATATCTCTGACACAGTGCAACTGAATTACGGAGGTCTGCTACCTCCCAAGATAATTCCTGCATGCTATCAACCAGAGTATCAACAGCTTCCATTTTGCATGGAGCAAGGAAAATAAAATGACGGTATGGGCGGTTTATAATGTCACGGAAGGTGAGGGAAGGGAAGCAAACCAAACACAACAAAATAACACAAAACAACAGGCTAGGCCCGAGAGCTAGGGAACAGGGAAAGGTCACCTCCTGACTATCCCTGAGCCCTTTCACTGACTGCTACCAACACAAACCTAATCCTTGCTGCAACTGAAACAAACCCTCAGGTAGGGAGCAGGCGAAAAGACAACCGGCTCCTTGCACAGGATGAAGGAACTCGCATCTACCTAAGGCCTAGCCAGAACAAACAACAGAAGGGAATAAAGGAGGACTTAACTGAAGATGGACTAGGAGCAGAAGATCCACAAAACACCAGCAGAGAACTCCAGGAGAAACTATAAACCGCAAGGGCTATAGTGAGAGGCAGGAATAAATAGCATCACTAACAAACTAATGAGCAGAACCTGTGAGGGGGTGGGATCCTGCCCAAAGCCACAACAAAGCAATCTGTCAGATTGGTTTACGTGCAGCACGTCTGACAGATCTTCTCAGATCACTCACAGGGCAGGGCGTGACACTGGGATCCCATTCAGAGTGGCGGTACCAAACTATCCTGTCTATGTATCACCTTATCAATAATAAGCGTATTCATTTGATCAAATCCCATTTCTGATACCAAGTGTTTTTAAATATAATTTGACAATTTGAGAATAAATAGGCTTACCCAAGGTTAAGTGAATAAATATATTTACTAAGTGTGAATAAATGTAATGTAAAACAGACAAATCCCATACAGAGTATTAAAAAGTAAATAATCATCACTGGTCTACACATAAATATGGGGGGACTCCACGTTCGCCAAGTCATAGCATATGGTTGACACCCCGTTGTGATACAACAGACAAATTCATGAATATCAATTCATCCTACCTGAATGAAGTTCCTCAATGGAGTGCTCAATAAATGTCTGTGTGTGTGCCAGGTTTATACCTTTCAGACCCTCATCCAGTGTATAGCATGCATGTCTCTGAGATAATCACTCAGGAATTTGGCTTTCTCAGCACAATGGGGGTCGGGTTGGGGGGCTTTATGTATGTTCAAGGAATATCATTACACAGAATATAGAAGATAATATAACAGGTGCAGAATTAAATGGGCAGAACCAATAGTACCTTTATAACACAGTGTTATGTGTGCTTCCATAATTTGCTAGAATTTCATTGAATCCATTCTTCCCTCTACCTTAAAATGTTCCCTGTGCTATTGGCTGCAACACAACCCTAGAGCATGATAGATCCACCACGACGCTTAATGATTAGAAACGTGTATTTTTCATGAAATTATGTGACCTTTTTTCTCCAAACATACCTTTTGCTCATTGTGGCCAAAGAGTTCTTGTTTAACCTCATAATTCCACCTGACTCGTTTCCAAAATGTATCAGACATGTTCAGATTTTCTTTTGGAAAACTCTGATGCTTAATTTTGTGGGGAGGTTTTCTTCTGATGGTTCTTTCATGAAGGGCATATTTGTGCAGATGTCACTGAACAGTCGAACAAAGCACCACAACTCCAGAGTCGGCTAAATCTTCCTGAAGATCTTTTGCAGTCAAGCAAGGTTTCTCATTTGCCTTTCTATCAATCTTATCGAGCAACTGTCTCTGAATTTTTTCTTGGTCTTTCTGACCTTCTCTTGACCTCCACTGTTCCCGTTAATTGTCATTTTTTAATTATATTTCAAACTGAGTAAATAGCAAACTAAAAACGCTTTGCCATCTTCTTAAAGCCTTCTCCTGCTTTGTGGGCCTCAACAATTTTCATTTTCAGATTGTTAGACAGCTGCTTAGAAGAACCCATGGCTGTGTTTTTCAGGACAAGGTTAGAAGAGTCTGGGTATTTATAAAGCTTTGAAATTTGCATCACCTGGCCTTTCTTAACAATGATTGTAAACATGCCTTAACCCTAACAGGCTATTTAAGGTCTGAGACCTTAGTGAAAGTTATCTGAGCATTCCAATATCCTCAGGTACCCATACTTTTCCAAGGTACTCTTTTTCACTTTAAAATTGTACAAAACCAAAATAATACATTAATAATGCCTACAATGTTGAAAAGTGTGATTTATCTTTAACTTTATGCCTTTTAGAGATCATTTAATCTTTAACTTGCTTAACTGTCCGCAGTAACAGTAATTTTGATCAGGGGTGCCCAAACTTGTACATGCCACTGTAGATAATCCTGCCATATACTAAACTGTACACATGAATAATGCTGTCATTTACTATACTCATGAATACTTCTTTACATCTTTACACCATTCATATCTGGTGTCACAGTAGCTTGCACGCATAGTACAACTAATCAGAAAAAAAATGACAGGCAGAGGCAGGCCACCCCGCAGGGGCCGTCGTGGTCGTGGTGCTGTGATTTCCTTTGGCCCTAGAATAATGCCCAGTGTTCAGAGGCCACGTACCCTGAACTTGAAAAGTTCTGAGGACATAGTTGACTGGCTTACACAGGACACCCAATCTTCTACAGCTTCCGCTCGTAACCTTGATGCACCATCCTCCTCCAGCTCAGCTTCGGGCACCTCTCAAGTTACCACTCGCCCGCCTGCCACCACCACCAACACTAGCACCACAGCTGCTTCACTTGATCTGTCAGAGGAGTTATTTACACATCAGTTGGAAGAAATGAGTGATGCGCAACCATTATTGCCAGAGGATGTAGATAACAGGGATATGTCTCAGTCAGGCAGCATTACACACATGGACGTACGGTGTGATGATGATGATGTTGTACCCGCTGCTGTTTCCTTTTCTGAGTTGTCAGATACAAGTGAAGCGGTTGATGATGACGATGTGTCCGTGGATGTCACGTGGGTGCCCGCTCGAAGAGAAGAAGAACAGGGGGAAAGTTCAGATGGGGAGACAGAGAGGAGGAGGAAACGAGTTGGAAGCAGGGAGAGGTCGTTGCAAGGAGCTAGTGGCACAGTCAGACAGCATGTATCGGCACCCGGGGTCAGCCAGACAGCACGCCAATCAACGCATGCTGTTGCCACCACCATAATGCCGTCATTGCAAAGCTCAGCAGTGTGGCATTTTTTTTGTGTGTCTGCCTCTGATAACAGCGATGCCATTTGCAACCTGTGCCAAAAGAAACTGAGTCGTGGGAAGTCGAACACCCACCTAGGTACAACTGCTTTGCGAAGGCACATGATCTC
This sequence comes from Bufo bufo, assembly GCF_905171765.1. NCBI lineage: Eukaryota > Metazoa > Chordata > Amphibia > Anura > Bufonidae > Bufo > Bufo bufo. Next base: position 370,196,807 of record NC_053390.1, on the reverse strand, counting down.
AAATCACAAACGCCTATGGGATCAACACATGATGAGTACAAGCAGCACACAAACTCAAAGCCACCATCCTCCTCCTGGTTACCTCACCTTTATTAAGATGAATGAGGCATGGATCCCGAAAGGGACTGACAGTGGGGGATGCATTTGACTAAAAAAGCCTGATGAGATGCCTTGGGCTATAAAATGGTCCACACGTTGCTGTATTTAATCTCTGCATGCCGGATGACTTGCGTGACTTCTCCGCCACCAACTAGGGTTCAAGCCGCAATGTGTTAGTGCACTTTCTGCCTGGAAAACATCAATTTTTCCGGCCCCTGCTACAGCAGCGGCTGCAACAATACCAAATTTTCCAGGCATGTGTACATGCCTAATTTTTCTGGCCTCTGGTGCTGCACTGTGGCTGCAAAAACAAAACAAAACAAAAAGGCACATACATGTGTCAATTCCCCTTCGTGATCGTTACCATATTGTGGTGAAGGGGCTTGCGTATCACAATGAAGCGATCACCTCTATGAGTGTGTTGGCGATGGCAATGTTGGCACACCCCAGATGAAATAAGGTCGTTGCTTCATTGTGAACAGACCAAAAGCGATCGGCTGGATAATTTTGCATAGAAAAAACATTAATTTTCTTTGTGATCACCCCACCAAACTAAGTAATCAGGAGAGAAGGGACTTGGTAAGAGAGGTGACCAAGAACATTTGGCTGAGCTCCAAAGATCCTTTGTGCAGATGGAAAAAACTTCAGTCAATCATCACTGCAATACTCCACGAAGCTTTATGGCAGAGTGGACGAAAACAAGCCTCTCCTCAGTAAAAAACACATGAAAGCCTGCCTTACGTTTGCAAAAAAGCACCTAAAAATACTCCCAGACAGTGAGAAACAAGATTCTCTGCTCTGATGAAACCAAGATTAAATATTTTAGTGTCAATTGTCAATGCTAACTATCATGTCTGGAGGAAACTAGAAATTTCTTATCACCTGCCCATGATGGTGGCAGCATCATGCTGAATGGATGTTTTGAACAGTTTCATTGCTCTGTTTAAACTGTGTTAAAATTCAATGTATATGCGTTTCTGTATTACTCTGATACTGGTCCTTTAAGGCAGCAGGTAAGTGTTGAAGAGACACTCCCCCTATGATGTCAGCCTGCCTCGGATGCAGACAGTGTGAGCAGAGAGAAACAGGATGCGAAGAGACTCGAGCAGCTGCCGCCATATTGGCAAAATACAGAACAGGTTTTGTGCTGTGTAAAAAGTGTGAGTAGATACTAAAGGACTTCCCTGTGCAGCCAGGCTGTGTGAACTTCGGTTTAGAGACCGTACGCACTCTTTTCTGGTTGCAGAGTCAAACCACCTGCCTTGCTCTCGGTTCACACAGGGATACTGGTCAGAGTTAACGTTAATTTATTTTTTAATTTTTTAATTTTTTTTCTCCTCTTTAAAATGGCAGACTTGGTTCAGTGCAGGAATTGTTGTGCATTTATTTCATGTTCCACTCTTTGGAGATTCGGATGCTGTCAGATCTGTAGACAGTTCTCCTTACTGCAGCAGGAAATTGCATTTTTGAAAGCTGAAATATTTAAATTATCTGTTAAACAAACTCCAGCTAGGACTGCTGCAATGCCACTGCCACAGAGGACCCCCAGAAATGGCAGATGGGTTACTGTAGGTTCTGGAAGTCTTAGAGTGGTGGATAGAAGACATGTCCCACAGTCGGTGGTTCTCCATAATTCATTTGCAGCACTCTCAGAATGTAAGGACAACATGGATATGGACTCAAGCACAGAGGGTGAGAAACCATCGACTCCTATGTCTAATGTATGCAACAAAAAAGATAAAGTGAAGTCTCAAAGGATGCAGCTGTTGCTGGGTGATTCAATCATAAGAAGTGTGGAGCTTAAAGAAAATGGTTTTGTGAGATGTCTCCCTGGGGCTACTGCTAGAAGAGATAGAAGACGTATTATTAATATTGTTAAGCAAGCAAAGCAGGAAGGGGACGTGGATGTTCTTGTCCATCTAGGGACAAATGACCTGGCTTGCAATGAAGTGTCAGAGGTGAAAAAATCTTTTATCACACTTGGTAATGACGTACAGGATTTTGCATCCACCATTTCATTTTCTGAAGTTCTGCCTGTGCATAATGTTCAGAATGATAGGCAGAGGCGCATAAAGGAGTTCAACATATGGCTTGGTAAATGGTGTCAAGAGCAAGGATTTGGCTTTGTTTCTCATGATAGCTCTACTTGGAATAGAAAGGAACTGTACAAAAAAGATGGTTTGCATCTTTCTCTCAAAGGAACAAATGTACTTAGTGAACAGCTCCAAGAATTTGCGAAAGAGTATTTAAACTAGGAGGGGGGGGGGCAAAAGAGTGAAAATAAAAGAGTCCAATTGCCCCCCGAAACAATGCCAGAACAGGTCAGAAGCACAGAGGTTAAGAAATGATAAGCTCAGAGTCCTGTCTACAAATGCTCGCAGTTTAGGTAAAAAAATCAATGAACTTGGGTCAATAATGGCATCTGAGAATGTAGATTTAGTGGCTGTTACGGAGACATGGTTTAATGAAAGAAATGACTGGGACATAACCATACCAGGGTACTCTTTATACAGAAGAGACAGAGAAGGCAAGAAAGGAGGAGGAGTGGCCCTGTATGTGAAAGATAGCATTAAATCTAACCTAATACAAGTTGGTGAGGCCAACATAGAGTCAGTTTGTGTTACGTTGCAGTTTGCTAACCATGCAGTAACTCGTGTAGGTGTGATATATAGACCACCTGGTCAAGTTAAAGAACTAGATGATCTACTAGTTGAAGAAATAGCTAAAATGACAATGAAAGGAGAAGTTATCATTATGGGAGATTTCAATCTTCCAGATATAAACTGGAAAACCAAAATAGCAAGTTCTACCAGGAGTACAGATATTCTAAATTCCCTACTGGGGTTATCTCTACAACAAGTGGTTGAGGAGCCAACCCGGAGGGAGGCCATTTTGGATTTGGTATTCACAAACGGGGATTCGGTATATGATGTCATTGTAGGCGAAACCTTGGGATCTAGTTATCACCAGTCAGTGTGGTTTAATATAAGAACTGTGAAAGAGTCCCACCACACAAAAACAAAAGTTTTAGATTTTAGAAAAACAGACTTTTCAAAAATGAAATTAGTCATAAATGAGTCCTTATCAGACTGGAACGGATTACATGGAGTCCAGGAGAAATGGGACTACTTAAAAGGTGCATTATTGAAGGAAACAGAAAATTGCATTAGACTCGTCAGTAAAAGCAAAAAAAGGAGGAGACCAATGTGGTACTCAGCAGAAGTGGCCCAAATCATTAAAAATAAAAAGCTAGCATTTTGTAATTATAAAAAAAACCCAGAGCAATGAAGATAAGGAAATCTACAAGATTAGGCAGAGAGAGGCCAAGCAAGTTATAAGAACTTCTAAAGCGCAGGCAGAAGAAAAACTAGCTCAGTCTATGAAAAAAGGGGATAAGACATTCTTCAGATATATAAATGAAAAAAGGAAATTAAAACAAGGAATAACTAAATTAAAAACAAAGGACGGAAGGTATGTAGAAGAGAATAAAGGGCTAGCCGACTGCCTTAATGAATACTTCTGTTCAGTTTTTACAAAAGAAAAAGGAGAAGGACCTCCACTAGAAAGAATGACTATTAAATCGTTTGATGCATGTATCTTTACAGAGGAAGATGTTCTAAGTTTGCTGTCTAAGGTGAAGACAGATAAGTCACAGGGGCCTGATGAGATACACCCAAAATTATTAAAAGAGCTTAGTGGTGAGCTGGCAAAACCGTTAACAGATTTATTTAACCAATCATTAGTAACAGGAGTCGTCCCGGAAGATTGGAAATTGGCAAATGTCGTGCCCATTCACAAGAAAGGTAGTAGGGAGGAATCGAGCAACTATAGACCAGTGAGTCTGACATCAATAGTAGGCAAATTAATGGAAACCCTATTAAAGGATAGGATTGTGGAACATCTAAAATCCCATGGATTGCAAGATGAAAAACAACATGGGTTTACTTCAGGGAGATCATGTCAAACAAATCTTATAGATTTTTTTGACTGGGTGAATAAAATAATAAACGGTGGAGGTGCAGTAGACATCGCATATCTAGATTTTAGTAAGGCTTTTGACACTGTCCCACATAGAAGACTTATCAATAAACTGCAGTCATTGAGCATGGACTCCCATATTGTTGAGTGGATTAGGCAGTGGCTGAGTGACAGACAACAGAGGGTTGTAGTCAATGGAGAACATTCAAAACAAGGTAATGTTACCAGTGGGGTTCCACAGGGATCTGTACTGGGACCGATTTTGTTTAATATCTTCATAAGTGATATTGCAAAAGGCCTCGCTGGTAAGGTTTGTCTTTTTGCTGATGACACAAAGATATGTAACAGGGTTGATGTTCCTGGAGGGAAACGCCAAATGGAAAAGGATTTAGGAAAACTAGAAGAATGGTCAGAACTCTGGAAACTGAAATTTAATGTGGATAAGTGCAAGATAATCCACCTGGGGCGTAAAAACCCAAGGGCAGAATATAGAATATTTGACACAGTCCTGACCTCAGTATCTGAGGAAAGGGATTTAGGAGTAATTATTTCAGAAGACTTAAAGGTGGGAAGACAATGTAATAGAGCAGCACGAAATGCCAGCAGAATGCTTGGATGTATAGGGAGAGGTATAAGCAGTAGAAAGAGTGAAGTGCTTATGCCGCTGTACAGAACACTGGTGAGACCTCACTTGGAGTATTGTGCGCAGTACTGGAGGCCATATCTCCAGAAGGATATAGATACTCTAGAGAGAGTTCAGAGAAGAGCTACTAAACTAGTACATGGATTGCAGGATAAAACTTACCAGGAAAGGTTAAAGGACCTTAATATGTATAGCTTGGAAGAAAGAAGAGACAGAGGGGATATGATAGAAACTTTTAAATACATAAAGGGAATCAACTCGGTAAAGGAAGAGAGCATATTTAAAAGAAGAAAAACTACCACAAGAGGACACAGTTTTAAATTAGAGGGGCAAAGGTTTAAAAGTAATATAAGGAAGTATTACTTTACTGAGAGAGTAGTGGATGCATGGAATAGCCTTCCTGCAGAAGTGCTAGCTGCAAATACAGTGAAGGGGTTTAAGCATGCATGGGATAGGCATAAGGCCATCCTTCATATAAGATAGGGCCGGGGGCTATCCATAGTATTCAGTATATTGGGCAGACTAGATGGGCCAAATGGTTCTTATCTGCCGACACATTCTATGTTTCTATGTTTCTATGTTTAACGGGAAGCTGAATAAAGCAATGTACACAGATATTCTTAATGAAAAACTGATCCAGAGTGCTCTGGGCTGAAGGTTCACCTTCCAACAAGACAATGGTCAAGACAACACAGGAGTGACTTAACGACAATTCTATGAATGTCCTTGAGCAGCCCAGCCAAAGCCCTGACCCTGGATAAACCTCAAAATGTCTATCCACCGAACATTATACACTGTATATCCACTTTGTCATTATGCAGTATTGAGGGCAGATTGAAGGGGATAAACTTTTTTTTTGTTTTTTTTAGCAAAGCCACAACCAGAGTTGGGCCCACCTGAGGAAATTATGCTTAGGTCCCAACTCCCATATGATCAATAAATTCTAATTAGTTTTTATTCAAAGAAATAAACCCTAGTGGCAATTTATTGTCTCCAAAAGAGGCTTCAAATGTTTTTTTCTAAGGACTTTTGGGACCCACAATGGTATTAGAGCCTGGCCCCACCGAATGATCCTCTGTGCAAGTCTAACCATGGCCGCAAGATAACTCAATATGGAAAAAAGTGAAAGTGTCTTTCTAAATGCATTGCATATGAAAATTATTACCATATACTGTTTATATAAAATTAATAAGCATGATGTACTGTATATATTACATTATGTTCTTCTGTTTTCTTTCTCTATCTGTCTCTCTCTCTTTAGAAAAAGTGCCTGGCACTGCCCGAGTATGAACTTTTAGTCTATTAGTCTAGTAGAAATTGGAGAAATCCGATTATTGAGGTTCCATTCGAGCGGATCGCTATGGATCTCATAGGCCCAGGACCGAAGTCCGCTAGAGGGCACCAACACATCTTGTTAGTCCTGGACTATGCCACTTGGTACCCGGAGGCAGTGCCACTGCGACATACCTCCGCCAAACTCATAGCCAAAGAGTTAATCGATATGTTTTCCCGAATAGGCCTACCTAAAGAGATTCTGACCGACCAAGGGAGCCCTTTTATGTCAAAAGTCATGAGGGAACTCAGTAAACTACTACAGATCAAACAGTTACGGACGTCCGTCTATCACCCGAAAACGGACGGCCTAGTAGAGAGGTTGAAAACCTTGAAAAACATGTTAAAGCGGGTAGTGTCTAAAGAATGGGAGGGATTAGGATCTTCTACTGCCCTATTTCATATTCGCAATGCGAGAGGTACCCCAGGCCTCTACTGGGTTCTCACCCTTCGAACTGCTGTATGGCCGACATCCGCGTGGTCTGTTGGACATAGCCAAAGAGGCATGGAAACAACAACCCACACTGCATGAAAGTGTGATTGAGTATGTCACTCGGATGCAAGAGCGGATTGAGACAGTGTTGCCGCTTGTTAAGGAACATATGGAAGCAGCTCAGCGAACCCAGAGCAGAGTCTATAATCGCCAGGCTAGGGTTCAAAATTTTAACCCGGTTGATTGCGTTTTGGTTCTGGTACCGACCCTGAACAGTAAGTTCCAGGCCTCTACTGGGTTCTCACCCTTCGAACTGCTCTATGGCCGACATACGCGTGGTCTGTTGGACATAGCCAAAGAGGCATGGAAACAACAACCCACACTGCATGAAAGTGTGATTGAGTATGTCACTCGGATGCAAGAGCGGATGGAGACAGTGTTGCCGCAGGTTAAGGAACATATGGAGGCAGCTCAGCGAGCCCAGAGTAGAGTCTATAATCGCCAGGCTAGGGTTCAGAATTTTAACCCGGGTGATCGTGTTTTGGTTCTGGTACCCTGGACAGTAAGTTCCTGGCCAGGTGGCAGGGGCCCTACGAGGTACTCGGGAAAGTTGGAGTGGTAAATTATAAAGATACACCAGCCAGGGCGGCGATAGCCAGAGCAGGTTTACCATGTTAATTTACTAAAGCCTTGGAAAGATAGGGAGATCTGTACTGAAGACAGCCTGCTGCCTGGTTTTCTAGCGGAAGAGGTTCCGGCCCCTCTGTCTAATGCAAGGGAAGCGCTTGCCACAGTAAAAATTGCTGACAGCCTCTCCTCTAAACAGGCTCAGGAGGCCAGGGAGTTCATTAGTCGAAACACGGATGTGTTCTCGGACCTCCCTGGATGCACTTCCGCAATCCGGCATGACATTGTCACTGAGCCTCAGGTAAAAGTACAGTTAAGACCATACCGGGTACCCGAGGCTCGGCGACAAGCCATCTCAGAGGAAGTGCAGCTAATGCTGCGGCTAGACGTCATCGAGGAGTCTAAAAGTGAGTGGGCCAATCCGGACAGGACTTAATACCCAAGCCGGACAGGACATTACGGTTTTGTAACGATTTTCGTAAGCTGAACGAAATATCTAAATTCGATGCATATACCATGCCACGGGTGGATGAGCTAATCGAGAAGTTAGGATAAGTATGGTATTTTTCTGTTTTGGACCTCACGAAAGGGTACTGACAGGTGCCCTTAACGGAGGCTGCCAAAGAGAAAACTGCCTTCATCACGCCTGTGTGGCTGTATCAGTATAAGGTGTTACCCTTTGGTCTGCATGGCACCTCCGCCACTTTCACCGTCTAATCGACATTGTGCTTCATCCACATCGGCGGTACGCCTCGGCTTACCTGGATAATATTGTCATACACAGTACCGACTGGGAAAGTCACCTGCCCAAAGTACAGGCCGTAGTGGACTTCCTTCGGAAGGCTGGACTAACAGCTAACCCAAAGAAATGTGCGATAGGGTTAGAGGAGACTAAATACCTATGGTATGTCATTGGGCGCGGAGTAATCAAACCCCAAGTAAACAAAATAGAGCCAATACGGCATTGGCCCCAACCTGTCACATCTAGGCAAGTAAATTTGTTCCTGGGGATGGCGGACTATTACATAAGGTTCTTCCCCCACTTTTCTATGATAGCCGCTCCATTGACAGGACTCTTGAAGGGACATAAGTCAGTGATGGTTCACTGGGATGATCAGGCGGAAGAGGCGTTCTCCGCTTTGAAGTCGGCCCTGTGTAGGTGCCCGATTTTGGTGACGCCCGTCTTCAAGCGGGAATTTACTATTAACTGTACTGTCCTAGGAAGTCAATGGGGAGGATCATCCTGTTGTCTTCCTCAGCTGGAAGCTCACCCCAGCTGAGACCAGGTACAGTATAGTGGAGAGAGAGTGCCTGGCTATCAAGTGGGCACTCGAGTCTCTCCGCTATTATTTGTTGGGGAGAAAATTCCGCTTGGTGACCGAACACTCCCCTCTCAAGTGGGTGAGCCAGGCCAAAGACAGAAATGCCCGGTTCACCAGATGGTTCCTTTCCCTACAGAACTTTAAATTTACAATGGAACACAGGGCAGGCTGGTTACAGTGAAATGCGGATGCCCTGTCCCGAGTATATTGTCTGGCGAGTGTTCACCCCCTCAGGGTAGAACAAAGGGGGGGGTATGTGACACAGTTGAAGGGTATGGTCTGGGAGGACAGGTATTTTCCTCTCAGTGTGTGCTGCTCGGCTGATTTGCTGCCAGGTGGGGTCAAACACCGGACTGGATTTTAAGTGCCGGTCCGGGTATTGACAACACATAGCTGTCCTTCAAAGACAGCTAGCCAATAGCTGCCCTTCAAAGACAGCTAGCCAATAGCTGTCCTTCAAAGACAACTAGGCACAGCAGCAAAGTGTCTCTGTTTTGGGAACTGAGGCATGGTGCCGTGCTAGAGGGCTGAGAGCTGCACGCTGGGGAAACAGGCCTCCTAAAGCCTGGAGATTGTACCGCCAACAAGGTGATTTTGTTGTTCTGTGGACTTTCCTTTATGTGAACTAAAACTAAGACTGAAAAATGCTGCTTTGTTTTTGCCTTGTGTATGAATAAACACTGAAGTTTTGTTTTACAAACTGTTTTTTTTTGCCTCTGTTCTGCGTCCGCTTACCCTGCCTACCAGAGCGAATCCCCACAGTATGTATGTATGCAACTTACATACATACATAGTGCTGTGATGTCACAAGTTCACAACAATACTTAGTGCACCAATCACTAATAAGTAGTCAGACCTGTTAAAATGTGAAGTTGCACGTATTGTGCCAAAATATTCGCATCATTAGTGCCAATTTCGCAATCACGAATATATTGGAGCACTCTATCTGCATATAAAGCTATTGTAATGTTCTGCCATGCCAACCATTTTCTCCAGTCTCAGGAAACTTCTAGCAGCTTGAAAAATTTAGCTATAGTGACCCACGCCTGTATTTCGTGTGTATTACGCGAATATTGCATTGCCGATTTTTCGCGATCAAGAAAATAATCTTGAATTCGCGAATATATGATGGAAATTCTACCAAATATTCGTGAAATATTGCAAATTCGAATATTGACCCTGCCGCTCATCACGTTCCTGATTCCCCACCCCTCCCCAGCAGCCATAGCAGTGGAACATGAGCGCAGAAGGCCCCCCCGGTCAGACCTGCGAGAGGATGGACAATGGCACAGATAGGCAGCGGCCAACTGGCTTTCATAGGATGTGTGGGTGTAAAAAAGGCCCAACAAGGTGGAGAGCCAGAAGTCATCCTTCTGCCGAATGGTGACAATTCGGCTGTCACTATGCAAGCAAGTGAGCATGCATCGGGCTATTTGTGCAAGTGACTCTGAGGGAATCCCTGCCTCCATCTCCACTGCATACTGCCACGGTGTGTCCGGGTCCTCTGTCTCGTCTTCCTCATCGCCCTGTAGCTCCTCTGGCTGCTCCTGCTCCTCCTGTCCTGTCACCTGAGTAGAAAAACCACCCATTTCTCCACACATTGTCTGTGCTCCAATGTCCTCCTCCCCCTCCTCTTCCAGTTCCGCCCCCACAGAGCTCATGTGGCCGTGAGATCTAGGCGCCACGTCTCCTGTCCCCTGACCAGCCATTGTTGCCTGCGTTTGTTCCAGGACATGAAGCAGTGGAATGACGTCGTTCAGCCCGTAGTCCTGGCGACTGACAAATAACGTGGCGTCCTCAAAGGGCCTGAGAAAACAACTGGTGTCACGCATGAGCTGCCACTGGCTGACATCAAAGTTACACAGGGGAGTACTCTTATCCGCTTGCATAATCAAGAAATTGTTGATGGCCTTTCTCTGTTTGTATAGTCGGTCCAACATTTGGAGGGTGGAATTTCAAAGAGTGGAAACATTGCATATCAGCCTATGTTGGGGGATACTGTTCTGCCGCTGCAGTTTAAAGAAGGTGTGCTTTGCAGTGTACGAGTGGCTGAGGAGCATGCAAAGTTTCCTGCCCATTTTTAGGAGGTCATGCAGATGGGTGGAAGACTTCAGGAACCGCTTGACAACCAGATTGAATATGTGTTCCATGCATGGCGCATGGCTCAGCCTTCCTTGACGTAATGCCAACACTATGTTCTTCCTATTGTCGGTCACCATTAGTGTTCGGCGAGCATGCTCGGTCAAACACCATTTTCACTCGAGCATCACGATGCTCGGCACATCACGGTGTTCGGCCGAACACCACGTGTTCTCGAGAGCGATGTTCGAGTCTCCTTCCCACAAGTTTGTTGCCTGCTACGCAGCCAATAAGCGTTCGGGGAAGTACTGACCCTCACTGTAATGCTTTAGCCAGGCTGCTTACTGGCATTACAGTGATTGGCTGGCTGGAACGCGTCATTGAGTGCTATATAGCACCTGATAACACGTGGTTCGGCTCAGTCTTAATCAGGGAGAGCTGCAGCAGAAGGGACAGATAGTGTAGGAACTGTTTAGTGTTGAAATGTGTTAGTGACCCAAAAGTCCTTTTGTTTTATCTGGCTAAAATATATATTATTAGCGCAACCTGCGCAAAATTGCGTGCAATTGTTTGGCCGCTGCTGACAGTGACGCAACCTCTGCTACTTCTGTTGTGTTACATTAGCACATCCGAAATATCTGTGACATTCAGCACAATTGTTTGGCCGCTGGTGACAGCGACATTACCTGCGCTACATCTCCTGTATAATGTTTGCACATCCTAAATATCTGTGACATTCAGTCAAATTTTTTGGCCTCTGGTGACAGCGACATTAACTGCGCTACATCTCCTGTATAATGTTTGCGCATCCTAAATATCTGTGACATTCAGTCTAATTTCTTTGCAGCTGGTGACAGCGCATTAACCGCGCTACATCTCTTGTATAACGTTTGCGCATCCTAAATATCTAATACACATTTAGTAAGGGTCAGAGATTAGGTAGTCGTGGCCCACTATATGATTACTCAGTGGTGTCCAAAATTATTACTGTTGAACTGAGTATACCTTATTGTAGTTATTTAAAACATAACACTTATTTCATTTAGTTTTAAGATAATGAGACACTAAGTTAAAACAATGCTAAAGGTGCACTGCTTTACTGGAAGGGTGTCGGGTATAACTGGCAGCTCTAGTCCCATATATGTCATGCGGCACTTTGTCAGAGGGGGCGCTTGAAAATTATCTTGATGGGGGTTGCTCGACCTAGGTTCTTTCCCTATATAAGCTAATTCAGGAAGCTGGGAGAACCCTGACAGGCTGTGATCGGGGCACCCGTCCTGAAAAGGGCGACCCCCAGCCGCTGATTTTGGCCAGGGACGCTACATTTCCCTGATGGCACACTGGGTGATCGTTGTGGAGGCCGGGAGCGAGTCATAACCTGGGATGGCACAGGTGCTACCGACGCCAAGGATTGTGGGCCATACTTCCATCAGGATTTCCGTCACCACCTACATTAGTGGCTGCAACCCCCCCTTCTCCTCCTCCACCTCCTCCTCCACTTCCACCTCTGAATTCTTATCTTGCAGCACCAGTCTCAGCCATCAGTCAGTAGCTGGAAGCAGTGATGCACTGCAGTGGGGAAGCTGCAACTGGCCGTGCTGAAACTAATTTGCTTAGGTGACAAACAGCACACCACTGCAGAGCTGTGGCAGGGTATAAGGGACCAGACTGAGCTATGGCTCTCACCACTCAGCCTACAACCAGGCATGGTTGTGTCTGATAATGGCCATAACTTGGTGGCGGCTTTGGAGCTCGTCAAGCTCACACACATACCATGCCTAGCCCACATGTTCAACTTAGTGGTTCAGCGGTTTCTCAAAACCTACCCCAATTTGCCTGAGCTACTGGTGAAGGTGCGCCGCGTGTGTGCCCATTTCCGAAAGCCATCTATAGCTGCCGCCGGTCTGGCAATGCTACAGCAGCGCTTCCAAATGCCAGCTCACCGACTGTTGTGCAACGTGAGCACGCTCTGTAACTCCACGTTCCACATGTTGGCCAGGCTTTGTGAGCAGCAGAGGGCAGTAGTGGAATACCAGCTGCAACATGGTCGTCGCCTTTTCAGTCAGCTTCCGCTCTTCACAAGCGACGAGTGGGCATGGATGTCAACCATCCCACTTCTGTGTCTACTGAAACGCTTGCTGCTCACAATGAAGGCGGATGCTTTGCATGTGGAAGAGGTGGAAATGGGGAAAGACAATACACAAAGTGATAGCCAGACCACCCTTTGTTCATCTTCTCAGTGCGAATTGGATGAGGAGGAGGAGGAGGAGGAGGAGGAGGAGGAGGAGCAGGAGACTGTTGCCTCCGCTACAGATAGTAGTACCCATAACAGGTTTATTCCATCTGTTCAGCGTGAATGGGCCGAAGAGGAGGAAGAGGATGAGGAGATTGAGAGTCATCCTCCTGATGATGACAGCAAAGTCTTGTTTGTTGGGACTCTGGCACACATGGCTGACTTTATGTTATGCTGCCTTTCCTGTGACCCTCGCGTAATACGCATTTTAGCCAACACCGATTACTAGTTGTTCACCATTCTCGACCACCCAAATTTCCAGGTGACAACGCTGGCGGCAGGGTACGTAGTTCCTTGGGCAACCAAGGAGGGGAGGGGAACACACAGCAGTTTCAACAAAGGCAGGGCAACACTCTCCAAGGCCTGGGACAGTTTCATGACACCCCACCAGCACCCTCACCCTGATGCGTGGCCTAGTATCACAAGGAGGGAAAAGTTTTGGAAGATGGTGAAGGAGTATGTAGTAGACCGTGTCAGCGTCCTCAGTGATCCCTCTGGGTCTTACAACTATTGGGTGCCCAAGGTGGACAAGTTGCACAAATTGACGCTCTACACCTTGGAGGTGCTGGCCTGCCCTGCTGCAAGGGTTTTGCCAGAACGGGTATTTAGTGCTGCTGGGGGCATAATAACTGATAAGCGCATCCGCCTGTCAACTGAAAATGCTGACAGATTGACTCTTATCAAAATGAACAAGGCCTGGATTGCCCCTGGCTTCTCTACTCCACCAGAGGAAAGCGGCTGAACATAAAGGCATTTTAAATGTGTCTTTTATGGTGTATTGAATACACTGTATTACCATGCACCCCTTCCACCACAAAAAGGGTATATGGTTCAATCTTTCTTTTCTTGTCCTCCTTCTCCTCCGTCATATAAACATGCTTATTAGGCTGCCCTCGCCCCTAATGTTTTAGAGGGTCACCAGCAGGCCTTCGCCCATAATGTTTTAGATGGTCAGATCAGCAGCAGCCCCTCCCCACTAATGTTTTAGATGGTCAGATCAGCAGCAGGCCCTCGCCCCTAATGGTTTAGAGGGCCAGATCAGCTGCAGATCCTCACCCCTAATGTTTTAGAGGGTCAGATCAGCAGCAGGCCCTTGCCCCTAATGTTTTAAAGGGTCAGCTCAGCAGCAGACCCTCACCCCTAATGTTTTAGAGGGTCACCAGCAGGCCCTCGCCCCTAATGTTTTAGATGGTCAGCTTAGCAGCAGACCCTCACCCCTAATTTTTTAGATGGTTAGATCAGCAGCAGGCCCTCGCCCCTAATATTTTAGAGGGTCAGCTCAGCAGCAGACCCTCAACCCTAATGTTTTAGATGGTCAGATCATCAGCAGGCCCTCGCCCATAATGTTTTAGAGGGTCACCAGCAGGCCCTTGCTCCAAATGTTTTTGAGGGTCACCAGCAGGCCATCAATCATAATTTTTCAAGGGTGTGTATGATGCCCTCCTTTATGTGTAATAAATGGTGTATTTGAGTGCTGGTTCCTTGTAATTTTTGGCAGCCCTTTCACTTAGTGCATAGGCTTTATGAGTGTAGGAGTCCCACTACCTGAACAATTGCTCCACAATGTGAATGAGGCCCTCCTTTATGTGATATACTGGTTGTATCGGAGTGCCTCTTCCTTGTAATTTTTGGCAGCACTTGCACTTTATATACAAGTAAATATACAGGAAAGAATGAGGAGGCAGAGGCGGACATTGTCACAGGACCAACGGCGTGACAATGTGCAGGCGGAAGCGGCGTGACCTGGCCAAGTTGCTGGTGTGGCTGTGCAGGAACCACATTCAGTGGGCTGTAAAGTACATGTATTGTCCCCGACTGTAGTTACAGCTCCACACGTTGGCGCTGCCATGCACTTTGGCAGACACTGACAGGCTTAAGGACTTGCCCACCTTCTGTTCTACATGTTTGTGCAGGGCTGGTAGTACCTTTTTCGCAAAGAAATGACGGCTTGGGACTCTCCACCGCGGCTTGGCACAATCCATCAGTTCTCTGAAAGGTGCAGAGTCCACCACTTGGAAAGGTAGGGACTGAAGTACCAGCAACTTGGAGAGGAGAAAGTTCAGCTTCTGCGCCGTTGGATGCATGCACGCATACCGTTGTCTCTTGTCAATCGCTTCGGTGATCGATTGCTGACAGAATGACTAACAAGGAGTAGGAGCAGGAGCATCTGGACCAGCAGAAGATGGTAATGACAGACAGCTCCCTTCGGCTGAGGTGGTGGAACCTTGACTGGCTGAAACCGGGTGCGTGCCACTGGGTGATGCAGTGGTAGCTGTGGCAGGCTGGACCACCACATCGGAGCCACGATTCTCCCAGGCAACTTTATGGTGAGGCTGCATATGTTGATGCAGGGTCGTGGCACCCTGGCCAAGCTTCACCTTCTGCACATATTCTACATATGGCCATGTTGGCCTCCTCCGGCGGCTTCACAAAAAACTGCCACACCGCTGACTACCTGATTTTCCACTACTCACTGACTGACTGCTTCCGCCGCTGCTTCTGTGAACCCGTGCACCACTCCTTTCCGGGCAGGTAGGCTGCTGCAAAGCGGGTGGTCTACCCCGTGCCCGTTTGGCTCCTTACCTCCCACTGCTGCCACCCTGCTTACTCCCAGCCACGCTAACGACTTGCTGGCTCAGCCGCTGCCTGACGGGCAAGCTGCCACCCTCTTCTCCTGATGATGACGAAGCCCCTTCTTCACCCTGCTCCCAAGTACGATCGGCTTCATCATCATCGAGTAATGTCTGCACGTCACTGATGTCCTTCTCAACGGTCTCTGGGTCCTGATCGCTCGCAACACAAGATCCTGCGACACTCTCCTCATCACTACTTGCCCGCCTAGCGGAGGAAGCGGCGGATGTCTCCTCCAGATATTGATTGGGCAGTAGCCGCTGACTGTCCTCTAGTAGCTCTTCCTCGCTGAAAAGTGGAGCTGAGCCCACAGCATATAGTGCTTCTCGCGGTGAGGGAACAGAAAAGAACAGAGGCAGGTTGAGGACAGGTGAGAGCACAGGGCAGTTGAGTCTGACGAACCCACTGACTGTTGTCACTTGGGATGAAGTGGATGACCAAGTTAACCAATCAAGAACCACTAGGTTGCTGGTCAAGACACGACCGCTAGATGACAGCGGGAGCTCAGGCCTCTCACTGCGACTCCTGTTGCCACGACCCCTTACTCGGCTGCGAACTCTCCTTGAGTCAGAAACATTTAGGCCTCTGCCACTCCTCTGTGCATGGCCTGGCAATTCTCTGCCTGACATACTTGTAGCTGAGCTAAACAAATTAAACTGAAATTAAAACACCCCTAAAAGCGATGAATATATGTTTATTTTTGTACTAAAATAGCCACTAAACAATTCCACCACAATTAACTGCAGAAGTGAATTGAGAATATATTTTTCAGGTTGGACTGAAATACGCCACTATACGCTTTCACCAGAAATAATTGCAACAGTGCAGTGCGTATATATTTTTCTTTTTTTACTGTAATATGCCCCTATACGCTTTCAACAGAAATAACTGCAGAAGTGAACTAAGAATATATTTTTCTTGTTGGACTGAAATAGGCCACTATACGCTTTGACAATAAAAAACTTAAAGAGTAAAGTGCGTATATATTTTTCTTGTTGAATTGAAATACGCCCCTATACGCTTTCAGCAGAAATAACTGCAACAGTGGAGTGCGTATATACACTGCCTTTCCCAAAAAAAAGTTACCACCTGGATTTAACTAAGCAAATAGTTATGAGCCTCCTACTGCATAATTACTGCATGGGCGATTATCTTTCAGCTGGCAATAAGTTATTTAACCCCAACTGGTGCAATGAGTTGCTTCTCATTTCTTAAACAACCATGTCGAAAGACGCATCTCGTGGTCGTGGAAAAGATGTTACTCTGTCTGATAAGGGTCAAATCATTGGCATGGATCAGGCAGAGAAAACATCTAAGGAGATTGCAGAAACTACTAAAATTGGGTTAAGAACTGTCCAACGCATTATTAAAAACTGGAAGGATAGTGGGGACCCATCGTATTCGAGGAAGAAATGTGGTGGGGAAAAAATCCTGAATGATCGTGATCGGCTATCACTTAAACGTTTGGTGAAATCAAATTGAAGAAAAACAACAGTAGAACTCAGGGCTATGTTTAATAATGAAGTAAGAGCATTTCCACTGCTAGGGAGCATAAAGATTGGACTCTGGAGCAATGGAAGAAAGTCATGTGGTCTGATGAGTCGAGATTTACCCTGTTCCAGAGTGATGGGCGCATCAGGGTAAGAAGAGAGGAAGATGAAGTGATGCAGCCATCATGCCTAGTGCCTACTGTAAAAGCCTGTGGGGGGGGCAGTGCTATGATTTACGGTTGCTGCAGTTGGTCAGGTCTAGGTTCAGCAACAGTATGTGCTCCAAGAATAAGTCTGCTGACTACCTGAACATACTGAATGACCAGGTTATTCCATCAATGGATTTTTTCTTCCCTGATGGCATGGGCATATTCCAGGATTACAATGCCAGGATTCATCGGGCTCAAATTGTGAAAGAGTGGTTCAGGTAGCATGAGACATCATTTTCACACATGGATTGGCCACCACAGAGTCCAGACCTTAACCCCATTGAGAATCTTTGAGATGTGCTGGAGAAGGCTTTGCGCAGCAGTCAGACTCTACCATCATCAATGCAAGATCTTGGTGAAAAATTAATGCAACACTGGATGAAAATAAATCTTGTGACATTGCAGAAGCTTATCGAAACAATGCCACAGTGAATGCGTGCCGTAATCAAAGCTAAAGGCTTTTTGTTTGGTGCCGACTTTTTTTTTTTGGACAGGCAGTGTATTTTTCTTTTTTTACTGAAATACACCACTATATGCTTTCAACAGAAATAACTGCAAAAGTGAAGTGCGTATATATTTTTCTTGTAGTACTGAAATACGCCCCTATATGTTTTCACCAGAAATAACTGCAACAGTGCAGTGCACATATATTTATCTTTTTTTTTTTTTCTGTAATACTCCCCTATACGCTTTCAACAGAAATAACTGCAGAAGTGAACTGACAATATATTTTTCTTGTTGGTCTGAAATAGGCTACTATACCCTTTCAACAGAAATAACTGCAGAAGTGAACTGAGAATATATTTTTCTTGTTGGACTGAAATAGGCCACTATATGCTTTGACCAGAAATAACGGCAACAGTGCAGTGCGTATATTTTTTTCCTTTTTTAATGAAATACGCCCCTATACGCTTTTGCCAGATATAACTGCAGAAGTGAAATGTGCATATATATTTCTTGTAGTACTGATATAAGATACTAAAGATACTAAGATATAAGCCACTAATGGCTTTTCAACATAGCACTTGCAGCCCAATAACAAATAGCTGGAATGACAGAGCTGTCTGATGGCTATTTGGATCCCCAAATAATCTTTACCTGCCCTTGTAAATCGCTTTCCTATCAATGTCCCTAATGCCTTCTAATGTCTCTCCGTGCACTAAGATGCTGTGAAATGATTCCTTCCTTTCCTTTCCCTGCACTTATAAATCGTTTTTTCTGTCTTTTTTTTCCCCACAATCAGGTTTTTCCAATTGCTGTCCCTAGCGCCTTCACACGTCTGTCCCTGCACTCTGAACACTGGAAAATGTCTGACTTTAAAATGACTGCCGTATTTATAGGGCTGTGACACCACAGGGCTGGCTGGCTGCTGATTGGCTTCATGCAAGCATGTCAATCTGGATGATCCCTCCTTCCCAGAGTTCTTTGCCCCATGTCCTCAGTCCTCACACGTGTAGCCGCCATTTTAGGAAAAATGCGATTTGTTACCATGAAGCATGAGGAAATTCGCATTCGTTGCTTATCGAATTTTTCCTGAAATTCTAAACGAATTCCACTTAGTCAGCTTCGATTCGCTCATCTCTAGTCCTCACCCTTACATTTTTTCTGACTGTGGCATGTTCTTGAGGGCTCCTTGGCCTACCTCACGATTCTCTCCTCTGTATTTTCTCCTAGTGCCACTGTCGCCATGGCTGACACTGTCCCTACCACTACTGTGGTTACTAGTACCACTACTACTACCACCACCATGGGGTCCCCCACCTCCCCTGAACCTTCTCCTCATGGCACTCTAGTTGCTAATTGTTTACACACTAGACATGAACAGGAAGACTCGAGTGTCATGCTTAGTGCATGGGATTTTGTTGTCTCTTCTTAGGAAAAGCGGAGGCAGCAGTAAAGACAAAGATGATGCAACTGGAAGGCTTCTCTGGGGATGCAAGGAGGAGGAGCAGAAGAAATGCTGTGACCCATTGTTCCAAGACTCAGGAGAGAACTTGACATCATCCTGCTGTGACTGAGAGGGGGAGTTAACCATCCAGTCCACAATGTCATCCTCAATAATAATGTGGCACCTATCAGAAGCCAGGGAGAACGGGACCTTCTACTACTACTGGACAGATCGCTGGAGCTGCTACTGCTGTTTGCATTATCCACATTCTGACTTTTGGATGAAGAGAGTTATGAGGTCTATAGAAATTAGACACAGATTGTTCTTAATACGTTTTTATTCCTGTATTTTTGTGAGTATATTAAACCTTTTTTATCTGCAACATTGGTACGTACTTCACTATTCCTGCGCCCTCCTTCCTTTGAGATCTTTGGAAGTGTAAGTCGGGTGATGTCCTCTGCAAGTGGCACTCTTCTGGTGGGATCACGGTTTGGATAAAGATCTGCTGAATTGACGGCTCCTGGTTCACGCTCGTTCTACCAATAGAGCTCTCTTATTGAAGATACCATCAGGTCTCTTTCCACGCGTCTTACAAGTGGAGTCTTGTGAGTATATTGCATCCACCTGGTGCGATAGGTGTTCAGAGCATACTACACAATAGTGCGTTTTGTTACTACATTTCTGGTTTCCATGCCACGTTTGAGAGTTATCGATTGCATGTGGTCCTTTTAACTGAAGATTTTACGAATATAAGGGAAAGAGAAGAAACAGAAAAGAATCTTCTCCTGCAGCGCAATCCTTTTTCTTATCACTATATAAATGTAGAGTTACAGGTTTAGTACACAGATTATTAAACAGTAGCAAGATTGAAAGTGTTTTCTGTAATTTACAGACATACTCATTTAAATATCCCCTCCCCTTCTATAAACACACTGCACACTGGTATTGGCAGTTTACAATAGTAATAATGCAGTTATTGCAGTAAATTATGTTTGCTGTAGCAGTGCGGTATCTTGAAGTAATACAATGCGTTCACTAAGATGGGTATACTAATTATTAGTTATCACAGTAAAATGTGTTTGCTGTAGCTACATGGTATTTTGAAGTTATATTATGGGTTCACCAACATGGGTATACTATCGTAGTTATTGTAGTCAAATGTGCTCACTAACATGGGTATAATAATCAAGTTTCAAGTTATTGCAATCAAATGTGTTTGCTATAGCTGCACTTTATTAAAATGCACTGAATTTCCCAATTACAAACAGTAGATAAATTGAAGAAACATTTTTTTTTAGAAAAAAATTATAAATAAAAAGGGGTAATTGTTTAGCATTTTCAACAAAATGTATGCTATTGACGCTGAAGGTTCTGGCAATAAACCTATGAAATATAGAAACTTCTTGTCCATTTTAAGAAAACAAAAAGCGTTTTTTTTTTTGTAGAATTTTGTAATGCAGAACTTCCCAGCAGCTGTAGGAAACTCTAAATCATCCTAATTATATCACTTTACTCTCCCAATTGCTTTTTGGTAGACACTGCCAAAACACATTCTTTCAAATTGCTAGCTGCAGAAGAGGGCATTTCTTCCTTCTGAGCAAAAGGACCTTTCAGAATCCTGTCCACTGATTGGTTGATCCAGCTCTCTGTCAGCCTCTGAGCCAATAAGAGTAAATCTTTCCCCTCCCAGTGTCATCTTCATCCTCCCTCCTCTTTTCCCACCAACTCTCACAGTAAAATTGCACTGGCGCCATTTTTGTGTGATTCGTGAAAAACAAAAAATTCTGATTCTTTTGGCAGAAGAATTTTTTTGAAATTTGTAATGAATCTGATTCATTTAGCATTCATTCACTCATGTCTACAATATACAGAAATTAATACACTGTATAAGGATCTCAAATATGCTATATAAAATATTGTAGTATATATTGTATAATAGTGATGAGCGGCAGAGCTATATTCGAATTTGCGATATTTCACAAATATTTTGTAGAATATTTGTCATATATTCACGAATTTCAAGAATTCAAGATTATTTTATTGAATGCAACAAATCGACAATGTAAAAATCACGTAATGCAAATTTGTAACGCGAAATACAGGCGTGCGTCACTTTGGCTAAATTTTTCAAGCTGGTATAAGTTTCCTGAGACTGGAGAAAATGGTTGTCACGGCAGAACATTAGAATAGCTTTTAAAGCAGATAGAGTCAAGTGCTCCAATATATTCGCGATTGCGCTAATCGGCAGTGATTAGAATATTTTATCGCACTACGTGCAGCTTCACATTTTAGCAGTATTGTTGGGTACTTGACATTGCCTCCTTCTCATTGGCCCACAAGCAAGAAGCAGAGAGGAATCATGTTTTCGGATGGAAAAAACAAATATATAGCACTATATTCTAAATATTCGCGAATTCTCGAAGTGGCGATATTCTCGATAAAAATTCGCTATTCAAATATTTATGCTCAACACTATTGTATAATACACTGCTCAAAAAAATAAAGGGAACACAAAAATAACTAGATCTGAATTAATTAAATATTCTTCTGAAATACTTTGTTCTTTACATAGTTGAATGTGCTGACAACAAAATCACACACAAAAAAAAAAAAAAAGAAATCTAATTTTTTAACCCATGGAGGTCTGGATTTGGAGTCCCACTCAAAATTAAAGTGGAAAAACACACTACAGGCTGATCCAACTTTGATGTAATGTCCTTAAAACAAGTCAAAATGAGGCTCAGTAGTGTGTGTGGCCTCCACGTGCCTGTATGGCCTCCCTACAATGCCTGTGCATGCTCCTGATGAGGTGGCGGACGGTCTCCTGAGGGATCTCCTCCCAGACCTGGACTAAAGCATCTGCCAACTCCTGGACAGTCTGTGGTGCAACGTGACGTTGGTGGATAGAGCGAGACATGATGTCCCAGATGTGCTCAATTGGATTCAGGTCTGGGGAACGGGCGAGCCAGTCCATAGCATCAATGCCTTCATCTTGCAGGAACTGCTGACACACTCCAGCCACATGAGGTCTAGCATTGTCTTGCATTAGGAGGAACCCAGGGCCAACCGCACCAGCATATGGTCTCACAAGGGGTCTGAGGATCTCATCTCGGTACCTAATGGCAGTCAGGCTACCTCTGGCGAGCACATGGAGGGCTGTGCGGCCCTCCAAAGAAATGCCACCCCACACCATTACTGACCCAATGCCAAACCGGTCATGCAGGAGGATGTTGCAGGCAGCAGAACGTTCTCCACGGCGTCTCCAGACTCTGTCACATGTGCTCAGTGTGAACCTGCTTTCATCTGTGAAGAGCACAGGGCACCAGTGGCGAATTTGCCAATCTTAGTGTTCTCTGGCAAATGCCAAACGTCTTGCACGGTGTTGGGCTGTAAGCACAACCCCCACCTGTGGACGTCGGGCCCTCATATCACCCTCATGGAGGCTGTTTCTGACCGTTTGAGCAGACACATGCACATTTGTGGCCTGCTGGAGGTCATTTTGCAGGGCTCTGGCAGTGCTCCTCCTGTTCCTCCTTGCACAAAGGCGGAGGTAGCGGTCCTGCTGCTGGGTTGTTGCCCTCCTACGGCCTCCTCCACGACTCCTGATGTACTGGCCTGTCTCCTGGTAGCGCCTCCATGCTCTGGACACTACGCTGACAGACACAGCAAACCTTCTTGCCACTGCTCGCATTGATGTGCCATCCTGGATAAGCTGCACTACCTGAGCCACTTGTGTGGGTTGTAGACTCCGTCTCATGCTACCACTAGAGTGAAAGCACCGCCATCATTCAAAAGTGACCAAAACATCAGCCAGGAAGCATAGGAACTGAGAAGTGGTCTGTGGTCACC
Organism: Bufo bufo; assembly: GCF_905171765.1. Lineage (NCBI taxonomy): Eukaryota > Metazoa > Chordata > Amphibia > Anura > Bufonidae > Bufo > Bufo bufo. Next base: position 370,173,934 of record NC_053390.1, on the reverse strand, counting down.
ACCTGCAGAACCACTCCTTTATTGGGGGTGTCTTGCTAATTGCCTATAATTTCCACCTGTTGTCTATCCCATTTGCACAACAGCATGAGAAATTGATTGTCACTCAGTGTTGCTTCCTAAGTGGACAGTTTGATTTCACAGAAGTGTGATTGACTTGGAGTTACATTGTGTTGTTTAAGTGTTCCCTTTATTTTTTTGAGCAGTGTATATTCGACGTTTAGCATTGCACTTAGCTGTTGAAAATACTCTTGTGTTGTGTAAAAGTTGAAAATAATTAGGGCCTAATTGCGGTTCAGCGGTGCAGTGATATATTCTATAGCCCTGTTTGCCATATATTAGTGGCAAAATAAAAATATATTCGCCTTTTAGCGTTGCACTTAGCTGTTAAAAAGCCTTTGTTGTTGTGCAACAGTAATAAAAAATTAGGGCCTAATTGCCGTTCAGCGGAGCAGTGATATACTCTAAAGCCCTGTTTGCCTTGTATTAGTGGCGAAATAAAAATATATTCGCCGTTCAGGGTTGCACGTATATGTTGAAAAGCCTTTTGTGTTGTAGAAAAAAATTAGGGCCTAATTGCCGATCAGCAGTGCAGTGATATATTCTACAGCCCTGTTTGCCATGTATTAGTGGTGAAATAAAAATATATTCGACGTTCAGCATTCTACTTATCTGTTTAAAAATCCTTTTTTGTTGTGTAAAAAAGAAAAAAATTGGGGCCTAATTACCATTCAGCGGTGCAGTGATATATTCTAAAGACCTGTTTGCTGTGCATTAGTGGCGAAATAAAAATATATTCAACATTCAGCATTGCACTTATCTGTTGAAAAGCCTCTTGTGTAAAAGTTGAAAATAATTAGGGCCTAATTGCCGTTCAGCAGTGCAGTGATATACTCTAAAGCCCTGTTTGCCGTGTATTAGTGGCGAAATAAAAATATATTTGCCGTTCAATGTTGCACTTATCTGTAGAAAAGCCTTTGTTGTTGTGTAAAGTAGAAAAAATTAATGTCGAATTACCGTTCAGCGGTGCAGTGTTATATTCTACAGTGTTTTTGGCCTGGTAAAGGCCTTTTTGCGGTGAAAATTTTTATGTGAAGCAGGCTTTTTTGGGGAAATTTCATGGGTGATTGTACACCTCATTTTGCTGTATGGACCTAATTATGTAGTGGTGAAATTTTTCTGTGAAACAGGCTTGTTTGGGAAATTTCATGGGTGATTGTGCACCTCCTTTTGCTGAATGGACCAAATAACGTAGTGGTAACTAGTGATGGACGAACATCGTCCAGGATGATTCGCGAACGCGATCAAATGTTCGCAAGCAGCAAGTTTGCGGCAGGCCCGCTTCACTTTGATGACAGGCGAACCTGAAAAACCTTTAGGTCATATTTTCAGTGCCACCAAATACTTACTAGAAGTGCACAAATCGTCCCAAAACATGGAAAGTGACATACCAGAGGGGGATCAATGGCACAAATTCCCACAAAAAATATATATTTTAATCAGGGGCCATTTTTATGTGTCTTAAAGGGAAACTCTCAAAAATGTGCCCTGCTGGAGCCTGGAAAAATTGTATTTTAGGCCACAGGAGTGCCCCAAACATTAGGCATTCACCGGACAGAAAACATCAAGTGTTGATGCGGCTGGAGGTATATTAGACAGTCAATGGATATCAATTTTACTGCAGGCCAGTGGACTACAGGCCCCAAAAATTATTCATTCACCGTACAGAAAAGAACAAGTGATTATGTGGCTGGAGGTATAATAGACAGTCAATGGATATCAATTTTATTGCAGGCCAGTGGACTACAGGCCCCAAACATTAGGCATTCACCGGACAGAAAACATCAAGTGATTATGCGGCTGGAGGTATATTAAACAGTCAATGGATATAAATTTTACTGCAGGCCAGTGGACTACAGGCCCCAAAAATTATTCATTCACCGTACAGAAAAGAACAATTGATTATGTGGCTGGAAGTACATTAGACGGTCACCGTATAACAATGTTACTGTTGGACGGTTACATTACAGGCCCCAAAAATTATGCATTCAATGTACAGAAAAGATCAAGTCATTATGTGGCTGGAGGTACATTAGGCGGTCACCGTATAACAATTTTACTGTTGGCCAGTTACATTACAGGCCCCAAAAATAATGCATTCACCGTACAGAAAAGAAGAAGTGATTATGTGGCTGGAGGTACATTAGGCGGTCACCGTATAACAATTTTACTGTTGGCCAGTTAAATTACAGCTCCAAAAATTATGCATTCAACGTACAGAAAAGATCAAGTCATTATGTGGCTAGAAATACATTAGGCGGTCACCATATAAAAATTTTACTGTTGGCCAGTTAGATTACAGGCCCCAAAAATTATGCATTCACCGAACAGAAAAGATAAAGTCATTATGTGGCTGGAGGTATATTAGACGGTCATTGCATATCAATTTTACTGCAAGCCAGTGGAGTATATGACATCAAGTAATTATGTGGCTGGAGTTATATTAGACGGTCATTGAATATCAATTTTACTGCAGGCCAGTAGAAATACATGTCAAGTATGTCATGGAAATGCTGCATTTTGAAAGCCCTCTGTGATGCTGGTAACATGTCTGCCATTTTGTGTTTGTACTGGGAGTCTAAGTACGTTGCCACCCAGTACTGGTCCTTGCCCTTTTTGCTTTTTATACGGGGGTCCCTCTTCAAACACTGGAGCATGAAGGCCCCCATTTGCACTAAATCGGAAGCGGAAGCCTGGCTCCTGCTTATCGCCCAGGAGAATGTCATCCTCGGTCTCCTCCCCCCAGCCACAGACAACACCAGGGATCCCAGAAAAGTTTAAAGCCTGCTCTTCTTGTTCCTCCTCTTCCTCCTCCCCCAGGCACCATCCTCCTCTGACTCCTCTTCAGACTCCTGCTGACTTGTCTCAGATGGAGTAGCCCCCCTGGGAATTCATTCAGCATTGCGACTTCCTCATCTTCCTGCTCCTGCTCCTCGACGGCTTGATCAATGACACGACGCAATGCACGCTCCAGTAAGAAGGCATTAGGTATGATGTCACTGATGGTGCCCTGGCTGCGACTGACCAGTTTGGTGATCTCATCAAATAGCTGCAGAAGTCTGCATGCGTCGCGCATGAGCACCCACTGGCGCGGTAAAAAAAAACAAGCTCCCCAGAACCTGTCCTGTCGCAAAGTTTGTACAGGTAGTCGTTAATGGCACGTTTCTGCTGGAGCAACCTATCAAGCATATACAAGGTGGAGTTCCAGCGCATTGGGCAGTCACAAATCAGATATCTGACGGGCAAGTAGTGTCGCCCCTGAACGTCAACAAGGCGAGCCATGGCAGTGTAAGATCTTCTAAAATGGCCAGAGATTTTCCTGGCCTGCCGCAAGATGTCCTGGACTCCGGGGTATTTGGCAACGAATCACTGCATGACTAAGTTGAGGACTTGTGCCATGCACGGCACATTTGTCATTTTCCCCTGTTTCAGCGCACTCAGCAGATTGGCACCATTGTCGCACACTACTTTACCAACTGTCAAATTGAGAAGGGTTAGCCACTGATTGGCCGGTGACCGCAGAGCTGAAAGGAGTGCAGGACTGGTGTGGCTCTAGGCTTCCAGGCACAACAGCTGCAGCACAACATGGCAACATCTCACCTGGCATGTCTAATAAGTTCTGGGGAGTTGGAGGAGTGCAGTGGAAGAGGCGGTAGCAGTGAAAAAGGATGAGTCAGCCGACGAGGAGACCGAGGATGAAGTAGGAGGAGAGGAAGAAGAAGACCCAGGCCTGCATGCAATCCGTGGCGGTAACACCAAATCCACACGGGTGCCATGGGTTGCATGATTGACAGCCGTAAGTAGGTTCACCCAGTGGGCAGTAAAAGTTATGTACCTTCCCTGCCTGTGTTTGCTAGACCACGTGTCTGTAGTCAGATGTATCTTGGCACCGACACTGTGTGCCATAGATACATTCACTTGCCGCCATATAGCTCTGGGATGCCCTTCTGGGAGAAATATTTCCTTCCGGGGACCTTCCATTGCAGTGTTCCAATGGCCACAAATTTTCTAAAGGCCTCTGGGTCCACCAGTTTATATGGCAGTATTTGGCGGGCTAGCAGTTCAGACAAGCCGGCGGTCAGCCGTTGGGCAAGAGGGTTATCCGGCATTATCAACTTTTTACGTTCAAATATTTAGGTCACGGAAGCCTGCCTTTTGCCAGATGAGCGCGATGACGGCACGGTGGAAGGTGGAGTTGAGGACAACTGGGAGGAGAGAGGAGAAGGAGAAGAGGCAGGACGGGGAGCGCCGGGAGTGTGGCTTTGTGAGTTCTGATGGTGTTGCTTCCACTGGGCTCGGTGATGGGAGGCCAGGCGCCTTCTTAAGGCGGTCTTCCCTAGGTGAGTGTTTAGCTTACCGCAACTTATGTGTTGACAGCACAGGTTGCAGATGGCAACACTATTGTCAGCAGCTGACATGTTAAAAAAAGCCCACACTGCGGAGCCATGTGCCGGCGTCCTGGGAGTGCAAGATGTGACCGTCATAAATCAAAGGATACGTTGGAGGAAGTGGACAATTTATTCCAATGTCTTTACTCGCATTTCTTCAGACACTTTAGAATCCACTTATTAGCAACCCAGCTCGTCAAGGAATGAGTTGGAGTCGGCTTGTTGGCTGGACTGTCCTCCAGTTATCAGCCATAACCCCATACATTTCATGATCAATATGCATTACTATCGTGGTAACACCGACACTGGTCATCAATCCATTCTTGTTGATGAAGCACTTTTTTTTTTCAGTTTGTCTTTTAAATCTTGTGGTTTTGCCTCTTCTGTGTTGTATTTTATGTGTGTTAATGTCCTGTTTGTTAAATAAATGTTTTTTTCTCCCCCGTTCAAAAAACAAATAAGATTTGGCTTGTGATTTGGTAACATACACGAACAAAAGATAAACTAAGACTAGACGGGTATAGTAGCAAAATATAAATATACTTTATTCAATAATACATAAAAAATGTATTACATATGATGTATTACATCAGATAAAAAGGTGGACTACACCTGAGGGGACATAACACAGTCACATAACAATTGAGGGAAGTGGGTAGTGAGGCAACCAAAAAGCTAAGGCATACAACAAATGCACTAACATATACAAATGTCACACATAATTGTCACAGATGTCCAGAAAAAGTGCAAATATACACCTCTAAACGTATATATACGTATATAGGAAGGGACCTATTGATATATTGGAGTTGGAGATGTCACAAGTGTCCAAATTGTGTTGGCATACACGTATACACTCACCTAAAGAATTATTAGGAACACCATACTAATATGGTGTTGGACCCCCTTTTGCCTTCAGAACTGCCTTAATTCTACGTGGCATTGATTCCAGGTGCTGATAGCATTCTTTAGAAATGTTGGCCCATATTGATAGGATAGCATCTTGCAGTTGATGGAGATTTGAGGGATGCACATCCAGGGCACGAAGCTCCCGTTCCACCACATCCCAAAGATGCTTTATTGGGTTGAGATCTGGTGACTGTGGGGGCCATTTTAGTATAGTGAACTCATTGTCATGTTCAAGAAACCAATTTGAAATGATTCGAGCTTTGTGACATGGTGCATTATCCTGCTGGAAGTAGCCACCAGAGGATGGATACATGTTCTCATTCTGTTTACGCCAAATTCGGACTCTACCATTTGAATGTCTCAACAGAAATCGAGACTCATCAGACCAGGCAACATTTTTCCAGTCTTCAACAGTCCAACTTTGGTGAGCTTGTGCAAATTTTAGCCTATTTTTCCTATTTGTAGTGGAGATGAGTGGTACCCGGTGGGGTGTCACGAGTTGGAGGTCCCAGGAGAGACCACCGCGTCGTCAAGCAATAAACGGAAATCAGGTACAGACACATAAGAGTTTATAGCACAAACAGAAACATGGAAAGCAGCACAGATAAAACATGAGCTCTATGTACCGTCAGAACAGTGGGAGAAAACCCCCACTGCGCCACTGTCTAGTAATACTCCAGAGGGGCGTAACTAAGCAACTCCTGGTTTTCACTAGAGCCCTAGATGGTAGGGTTAGACTTAGCTGCAGGAAGTTGCCAGGGTCCACTCTGGAGCGTGACCTAGACAGTGACAGCAGGAGCGAATGGACAACAGGTACCAGAAGGTACCGACGGCACATAGGCATGCATAACATACAGGTAAATACAAAACAGAGCAAATAATAACACAAGCAGGAGTTCATGCAAGGGAGCAGGAGTGGCAATGAGCAGAGAAGGACTTGCTCCACCAGTAGTAAACTGCATGGCCTTGTCATGCCACTCTGCTACAAAGGCTTGCTGAACACAGACATATGAATACAAAACAGGGCAACTAATAATACAAACAGGAGTTCACGCAAGGGAGCAGGAGTGGCAATGAGCAGAGAAGGACTTGCTCCACCAGTAGTAAACTGCATGGCCTTGTCATGCCACTCTGCTGCAAAGGCTTGCTGAACACAGACATCAGAATAAACACAAAGTAACTAAAACATAACAGGCAGATCAGATATCAGAAAGACAGGAAAGAGGACATCAGAGAACGTAAATGAACAAGTAGGAAAACCCACAGAGCACAGGCAGACAGACACGGATCCCATGGGTCAGCAGCATGGGAGGGAGAGTACAAACCAGGAGCAGAAGCAAGACAACACACACCAGGAGAGCTGACACAGAACTGAGGAAAGCTCAGCCTTATATACAGGTTCCATGGGTGCAGCAGAGAGACCACACCCATGGAGCAGACAGAGGATTAACTCCTAATAGGCACACAGGGGAGTTAACCCATAAAGAACCACAAAAGACACACAGGAACAGAACTTCAGCGAGGAGCGCCGAATGAGCAAGAACGGAAGGTCACAGTCAAAGGTAACGACTGTGACATGGGGTTTTCTGCTGTTGTAGCCCATCCGCCTCAAGGTTGTGCGTGTTGTGGCTTCACAAATGCTTTGCTGCATACCTCGGTTGTAATGAGTGGTTATTTCAGTCAACGTTGCTCTTCTATCAGCTTGAATCAGTCGGCCCATTCTCCTCTGACCTCTAGCATCCACAAGGCATTTTTGCCCACAGGACTGCCGCATACTGGATTTTTTTCCCTTTTCACACCCTTCTTTGTAAACCCTAGAAATGGTTGTGCATGAAAATCCCAGTAACTGAGCAGATTGTGAAATACTCAGACCGGCCCGTCTGGCACCAACAACCATGCCACGCTCAAAATTGCTTAAATCACCTTTCTTTCCCATTCTGACATTCAGTTTGGAGTTCAGGAGATTGTCTTGACCAGGACCACCCCCCTAAATGCATTGAAGCAACTGCCATGTGATTGGTTGACTAGATAATTGCATTAATGAGAAATAGAACAGGTGTTCCTAATAATTCTTTAGGTGAGTGTATATCTCAATAAAGGCATAAAAAGCTGCCAGTGCACTATAGACAAAAATCCCAAATGAAGATACACATGTGTATAGCAACCGGTCACTCTAATTGTCCCATCCACTCGCGATAAACACGGATGTCTAAGTCACAACAAAAAAGTGCAAATGTGCATAATAACATCTATTACTTGACTATAGAACCATATCCTATGGACATATGTGACCATATACGTACATATCACCATAGAGGCATATAGGGCAACTGCCAGTGCCCTGAAAATAGAGCCATGTAGAGAGGCATATACAAACACAGGAATTGATTACCTAGATAGTCGCGTCCACTGGTGAACCCAGAGATCACAGAGATCAACCCCTGCAGCATACACAGAGTAACTTAAGTGCATCACAAAAACGTTTGTTGTCCAAGCAGAAGATAGCTTACGCTATAAGATTACATTCCCATAAAGCAAAGAATTGTCCAGCTCAGGAGAGCCACGTACCCGGATGCGCGTTTCGGCTGGGATGCCTTCTTCTGGGGGATGACAGTATAGCAACATAAAACAGTTCCAACTGGAAGTGCCTGTACATCAAATGAAGCAAGCAGAAATGTTTACAGTATAGTTACCGTATTTTTCGCCCTATAAGATGCACCAGCCCATAAGACGCACCTAGGTTTTTGAGGAGGAAAATAAGAAAAAAATTTTTTAACCAAAAGGTGTGCTTTTGGTGGGTTTTGAACTAATGGTGGTCTGTGGATGACACTATTATGGGGGATCTGTGGGTGACGAACTGTTATGGAGGGGATCTATGGATGATGCACTGTTATGGGGGCTCTGTGGATGGCACTGTTATGGAGGATCTGTGAATGACACTGTTATGGGGGACCTGTGAATGGCACTGTTATAGGGAATTTGTGTGTGGCACTGTTATGGGGGATCTGTGGATGGCACTGTTATGGGGATCTGTTGATGACACTGTTATGGGGGGGGGATCTGTGGATGACACATATATAGCATCTTATGCTATATATGTGTCATCCACCGATCCCCCCCCCCCATAACAGTGTCCCTGTGAGTGAATGACTCCAAAATACAGGGGGTGGAGCCAGCATCTGGTGTTGTAATGGCAGCGGGGCCCGGTGCAGTGACTGTAGTATTCATATGTAACGTGTAGGCATTCAACTATAGCAATAATCTGCATACTCACTTGAAACTCCTGTAGCAGGCCGGGCTGCAGCGTAACTCACTACGTCACGCTCCTCCCACTTTATGAATGAAGCAGGCGGAGCAGGCACGTGATGTAGTGAGTGATATTATGCTGTCTCCCGGCCTGCCCGCTACTGGAGTTTGAAGTGAGTATGCAGAGGATTGCAGAGGATTGCTATAGTTTAATGCCTACATTAATGCCTTACATATGAATACTACAATGAGCGGGGCCCGGTGTAATAGAATACAGTGACTGCACTGGGCCCCGCTGCCATTACAACACCAGATGCCGGCCCCCAGCCGCTCCTCCCTCCCCACTGATACATTGTCAGCTGCGCTGTGCAGCATCGTGGCTGGCGATGTATCAGTGTTAGTAGAGTTAGCATTCGCCCCATAAGACGCACTTCCATTTCCCCCCGACTTTTGGGGGGGGGTGCGTCTTATAGGGTGAAACATACGGTAAGTCACATAGACATTTATTCAGTTTAATAAGTATGTGTCCCAGCTTTCAGAGCAAGCAATATCTATCTTTTATGATGGATAGAAATATTCATTCACATACATTCACATTAACTGTAACAACTCGATTCTACTGTTGAATAATACAAGCATTAAGCAGAAGAAGGAAAGGAGAATTGCAATCATCGGTCAATAATTTCCCTCACATATTAAAGTCTATTACATTCTTCAATGAAAAATCAAAAGAACCTCTAAATACAAATTTTTTAAAATTGCTTACCAATGTGAAATCACATATTTTCCCCAGGCCTTATTGACATTGCAGACTTACATGTACAACCATTTGGGCACTTAAAGGGAACCTGTATGTGTTTATCACCCCATGAACAAACTAGCCCTTATAATAATTACTAATTTCAACAGTATATTCCTCCCCCTTTTTTTGTACCTTAGTAATATAGTACCTTTGCATTCCCTGTTATTCATTTTCCTGCCAATTATTAAAATGAATGATGTAATAAACCACGCCCCTTTTATCATCTACAGCTCTTTTTTTATTTCATTAATGGCCACAAATTCTCGTCTCAAATCCCGCGCATGCGCACTGTTTGATCAGTGCAATGTTCTAAATGCAAAACCAAATAAAGTGTGGGGCATCAGGGTGAGTCTGTGTCAACAGTAAGGCTGGCTGCTGCCCGCCCACTGCACAGTACAAGACAAGCAGGAGAATGCTTACCCGAGATGTACACTCTGCCTTCCAAATAAACCCTGCTTGTACTGGTCCACCTGAAGTGAGGATGAGCCAACGCTTGCCCAGTTTACTTTCAGCTATGAATGTGCATCATTACACTGATTAGACAGCGCGCATGCGTGGGATTTTGAGCTTCTGAACAAGTGAATATGGGAGTGGCTACAGCGCTGAATAGAAAAAAAGCTGGACTCATATCAAAGTTAGGCCTCATGCACACGACCGTATTTTTTTGCGGCAAAAACGGGTTCCGTTTTTCCGTGATCCGTGACCGTTTTTTCGTCCGTGGGTCTTCCTTGATTTTTGGAGGATCCACGGACATGAAAAAAAAGTCGTTTTGGTGTCCGCCTGGCCGTGCGGAGCCAAACGGATCCGTCCTGAATTACAATGCAAGTCAATGGGGACGGATCCGTTTGACGTTGACACAATATGGTGCAATTTCAAACGGATCCGTCCCCCATTGACTTTCAATGTAAAGTCAGGAGTTAATATACCATAGGATCGGAGTTTTCTCCAATCCGATGGTATATTTTAACTTGAAGCGTCCCCATCACCATGGAAACGCCTCTATGTTAGAATATACCGTCGGATTTGAGTAACTTCGTGAAACTCAAATCCGACAGTATATTCTAACACAGAGGCGTTCCCATGGTGATGGGGACACTTCAGGTTAGAATATACTAAAAGAACTGTGTACATGACTGCCCCCTGCTGCCTGGTAGGTGCTGCCAGGCAGCAGGGGGCAGCCCCCCCTGTAGTAAACACATTGGTGGCCAGTGCGGCCGCGCCCCCCCCTCCCCTGTAGTTAACTCATTGGTGGCCAGTGGGCCCCCCTCCCTCCCCTGTAGTTAACTCGTTGGTGGCCAGTGGGCCCCCCCGTCCCTCCCCTGTAGTTAACTCGTTGGTGGCCAGTGCGGCCGGCCCCCCTCCCTCCCCTGTAGTTAACTCGTTGGTGGCCAGTGGGCCCCCCTCCCTCCCCTGTAGTTAACTCGTTGGTGGCCAGTGGGCCCCCCCGTCCCTCCCCTGTAGTTAACTCGTTGGTGGCCAGTGCGGCCAGCCCCCCTCCCTCCCCTGTAGTTAACTCGTTGGTGGCCAGTGGGCCCCCCTCCCTCCCCTGTAGTTAACTCGTTGGTGGCCAGTGGGCCCTCTCCCCTCCCTCCCCCTCCTAATTAAAATCTCACCCCCTATCATTGGTGGCAGTACCGATCGGAGTCCCAGTTTAATCGCTGGGGCTCCGATCGGTAACCATGGCAACCAGGACGCTACTGCTGTCCCGGTTGCCATGGTTACTTAGCAATTTGTAGAAGCATTATACTTACCTGCGAGCTGCGATGTCTGCGTCCGGCCGGGAGCTCCTCCTACTGGTAAGTGACAGGTCTGTGCGGCGCATTGCTTAATGACCTGTCACTTACCAGTAGGAGGAGCTCCCGGCCGGACACAGACATCGCAGCTCGCAGGTATGTATAATGCTTCTACAAATTGCTAAGTAACCATGGCAACCTGGACAGCAGTAGCGTCCTGGTTGCCATGGTTACCGATCGGAGCCCCAGCGATTAAACTGGGACTCCGATCGGTACTCTCCGCTGCCACCAATGATAGGGGGGGAGATTTTAATTAGGAGGGGGAGGGGAAAGGGCCCACTGGCCACCAACGAGTTAACTACAGGGGAGGGAGGGGGGGGGCCCACTGGCCACCAACGAGTTAACTACAGGGGAGGGAGGGGGGCCGGCCGCACTGGCCACCAACGAGTTAACTACAGGGGAGGGAGGGGGGCCCACTGGCCACCAACGAGTTAACTACAGGGGAGGGAGGGGGGCCGGCCACACTGGCCACCAACGAGTTAACTACAGGGAAGGGAGGGGGCCCACTGGCCACCAATGAGTTAACTACAGGGGAGGGAGGGGGGGGCGGCCGCACTGACCACCAATATGTTAACTACAGGGGGGGGGGCTGCCCCCTGCTGCCTGGCAGCACCTGCCAGGCAGCAGGGGGCAGTCATGTACACAGTTCTTTTAGTATATTCTAACCTGAAGCGTCCCCATCACCATGGGAACGCCTCTGTGTTAGAATATACTGTCGGATCTGAGTTTTCACGAAGTGAAAACTCAGCTCTGAAAAAGCTTTTATGCAGACGGATCTTCGGATCCGTCTGTATTAAAGTAACCTACGGCCACGGATCACGGACACGGATGCCAATCTTGTGTGCATCCGTGTTCTTTCACGGACCCATTGACTTGAATGGGTCCGTGAACCGTTGTCCTTTAAAAAAATAGGACAGGTCATATTTTTCTGACGGACAGGATACACAGATTACGGTCTCGGCTGCAAAACGGTGCATTTTCCGATTTTTCCACGGACCCATTGAAAGTCAATGGGTCCGCGAAAAAAAACGGAAAACGGCACAACGGCCACGGATGCACACAACGGTCGTGTGCATGAGGCCTTAGACGTCACGCTGGACTCAAAGCAGCTCATTAGCATGTGGTGCATGGCATCTTTGTGTGTATATTATGAGGCTAACCATCTGTCACACCAGTAAGTGAATAAATCTAAGGTACTTTTTAATAGTTAATGATTGTATATAATGAGTTATATTATAATCAAATTCCCACATGACAGGTTTCCTTTAAGTGCAAGTATAGATGTATTAATCATCATTAAAAATCAAAAAGTAATTAATATTTACCATATATATAAATAATCCCAAGAAAAATCATATCCCATTTATAGATTTGGGAAAACATACAGCATACATTTGCCCAGGAGACATTGTGATCACGCAGCCAAAACTGCAATCAGATTGACAGCTCTTTTGAACACACTGTATAAAAGGCAACATACTGTATATCGCACAACAGTCAATGGAAGACATATTCAAACATATTTCTACCTCACCTAATATATCCACCAAACTTAGCCTGAATTTAGGCTTTCATAGATTTACATGGAGTCTTAAGGTGGCCATATGCATTAGTCTAACGTTGATAAAAATAAATGATTTCAACTAAAACAATCATTTGTGAGGTGAAATATAATAATGAAGTTGGTTGCATTATATATTTTTATTCAACAGCTGAACAAAAGATCTTTTGTTCAAATAAAGATAATTTATGGACGATAGATTTTTCTTTATTTAAAAGAACATTTCCAGAAAGGTTTTCATCTATCATGCCGTTTCATTGTACATATATGACCCATTTGAACAACTGTGAAGGTTGCCATACACATTAGTGCATTGTTGGCCAAACTGATGTCGGGGAGAGAAGGATTGGGCAAATTAAATATTTTCACTAGAACCTATAGTTCTCCCAGGAAATAAGACACTTTAACAGACAATGGTTGTGGAGCCACTGTATCAACTGACCAGTATGGCTTAGGGCTAAATCTAAGGGTGGTATCCTGGAGGTCCCCTGGTATTCACCCTTTAGCCCTGTACAGAAGTCTTGACTTCACTTTACAGGAGCCACCAGGCTGCTACCTTTTGGAATAGTCCCAGCAGGGGCGGACTGAGAACCCTCAGGGCCCCCGGGCAAAATAAATCAAGGGCCCCCTTACAGGCCCCACCCATGTTCTGCTGCAAGCCCCACCCTTGTCCCGCCTCCAGCCACACCCTACACAATCTTTAATAAGATTTCAAAGTTAAAGCGACACAAAAGGCACCCAGACCACTTCAGCTCATTGATGTGGTCTGGGTACAGTGTCCCTTTTGCAAATCGAGCTGCAATGTTCTAGAGAAACTGCATTGTTTACGTCCTAGCAATAAGTCAGCCTCTAGTGGCTGGCAGCCACCTGAGGGCTTCCTGGCGGAAAACAGACCTTTGGTCCGGTATCTGACGCTGGACGTCCTCACACCCTGCATGATGACCTCCAGGGTCAGATTTTTCCCCATAGGAAAGCATTGATTCAATGCTCTCATATAGGGTGATCTAATCTCAGCGTCCATTAGTGAGCCTCTGTTAGAAGCAGTGTCGGCATAACTACTGTGAAGGGGGCACATATCTGGGCATAACTACTGTGAAGGGGGCACATATCTGGGCATAACTACTGTGAAAGGGGGTGAGGCCCTTCACAGTAGTTATTAATCCCTTTCAGCAGTCTCCCCTTCAGTGAATGGGGGACTGCTGAAAGGGGTTAATAACTACTGTGAAGGGCCTAGCCGTCTGGGCAACCCCACAGATCATCCCCCCACCCACCTTGTACTTGTTCCACTGATCCGCTACTTGCGGGCTACATGGGCATGAGTTCAGTCACTTCGGTGCGCAATCCCATCCTGAGGCGCGTTATCCCGCGAGACCCGTGACCTACAGCGGCAGGTCTTGCGGGATCACGCACTGCAGGACGGGATTGGCCACCGAAGTGACTCAACTCATTCCCGCGCAGCCCACAAGTAGCGGAACAATTACAAGAGGGGTGGGGAATAGCCAAATAAAAAAATATTTTGAACCAAAAGCTGTTGTGGGGGGGATCTGTGGATGGCACTGTTATGGGGGGATCTGTGGATGGCACTGTTATGGGGGCTCTGTGGATGACACACTGTTATGGGGGCTCTGTGGATGACACACTGTTATGGGGGCTCTGTGGATGACACACTGTTATGGGGGCTCTGTGGATGACACACTGTTATGGGGGCTCTGTGGATGACACACTGTTATGGGGGCTCTGTGGATGACACACTGTTATGGGGGCTCTGTGGATGACACACTGTTATGGGGGGGCTCTGTGGATGACACACTGTTGTGGGGGGGGGCTCTGTGGATGACACACTGTTGTGGGGGGGCTCTGTGGATGACACACTGTTGTGGGGGGGCTCTGTGGATGACACACTGTTGTGGGGGGGCTCTGTGGATGACACACTGTTGTGGGGGGCTCTGTGGATGATACACTGTTGTGGGGGGGGCTCTGTGGATGACACACTGTTGTGGGGGGGGGCTCTGTGGATGACACACTGTTGTGGGGGGGATCTGTGGATGACACATATATAGCAGCATATACAGTGTCATCCACAGATCCCCCATAACAGTGTCCCTGTGAGTGAATGATCCCCAATACACTGTGCATGCGCGAAAAAGACGACTTGGCGCAGGCGCAGTAGAGGTTAACAAAATGCAAACAAAAATAAAGGTTAACAAAATGCAAATATCTAGACCTCTTCAGCACCTCTGTGACGTTTAATTGACAGTATTATGTCTATATCGTGGAAAATAGTTTTAAGGAAATAAAATAAAGATTTAAAATTTTATATTAGTCAGCAGTTCAAGCTAGACGTAATGCAAAACTATCTCCCACGATATAGACATAATACTGTCAAGTAAACGGAACACCGGCATCTGGTGTTGTAATGGCAGCGGGGCCCGGTGCAGTCACTGTATTCTATTACACCGGGCCCCGCTCACTGTAATACTAATATTCCGATGTGAACAACTTGAAATCCTCTGCGATCCTCTCTCCCTCTCCCTCTCTGTACTCACAACCTCAGTAGCAGGCCGGGCGGCAGCGCAACTCACTGACGTCACGCGCCTGCTCTTCCCACTTTATGAATGAAGCAGGAGGAGCAGGCGCGTGACGTCAGTGAGTTGCGCTGCCGCCCGGTCTGCTACTGAGTTTTAGAGATGGGAAGTTCGGATCTTTTTCATGAATCGGATCTTCGGTTCACTTCCTGAGCCGGCAGAAGCAAGTGAACTGAAGATCAATGCGCATGCTCAGCTCATCGAATCTTCGGTTCACTTGCTGAGTCGGCTCTCAAGTGAACCGAAGGTCAGGAGGGACTCGCTCCTGGCAAACACAGCTCTGCTGCAGTGGAGCAGACTGATGTAATTAAACTGTATAGTTATTGCAGGGATTTAGATAATGGTCTAAGAGTTTATTAGTTAAAAGAATCAAAGAGACTCATTTGATTCTTTGAGTTAAAATAATCCTGTCACCGAGTCCCTGCCAGGCTTCCTGCTCTGCTACATTGCTGCAAGCACCCTGTACACACACAGCTCTGCTACATTGCTGCAAGCACCCTGTACACACACAGCTCTACTACATTGCTGCAAGCACACTGTACACACACAGCTCTGCTACATTGCTGCAAGCACACTGTACACACACAGCTCTGCTACATTGCTGCAAGCACACTGTACACACACAGTTCTGCTACATTGCTGCAAGCACACTGTACACACACAGCTCTGCTACATGCAATACTATACCACCCCCCCCCCCCCGGACGGACTTGTCAGGAGACAGGGAGCCGCAGAGCAGGAAGTCTGGCGGCAGGGACTCGGTGACACAGTCTGTGACTCATTCAATTCTTTTAACTAATAAACTCAGAAGATTACCTGAGTCCCTGCGACTCCTCCCCCTGTGCTGTGAGTCAGTGCTGGCCGGCTGGTTGCCTCTGATTGGTTGGAGGGCGGGGAGGGGCGGGGCTAGCTTCCACTGTCGGCTCCTATTACACTGCCTGCTGCTGCCTCTATACTACTGAGGTTGTGAGTATGGAGAGGGAGAGGATCGCAGGGGATTTCAAGTTGTTCACATAGGAATATTACTATTACAGTGAGCGGGGCCCGGTGTTATGTTATTCTGGGGCGGGCCCCCATCCCGGCCGGGCCCTCGGACCATGTCCGAAGTGCCCGACCGGTCAGTCCGCCCCTGAGTCCCAGTGTAGATGACATCTGACCAACAGGGGTCAGAGACATCTGTGCAAAGCAGAAACAGACCAAAGTCAGAGCAGGCAGAATTTGTGCATATCTGTAAAACAATTCAAGGTCAGTTGAAGATAACTATGATAATCAGTTGAAAGTCAGGGTAGACAGTGGTTTGTACAAAGGTAGACAAATGAACACTGGGAATCTAAAGCTCAGACGCCCTCCCCAAGAGATAAATGCCTTAAATACCCCAAAGTTGACCAGCCAGAGATTGAGGTAGGCAAGGTGCACATGTCCTACAAGGAACAGGAAGAGGCCTTTCAGCCTGGTGCTAACCTACAACATGGAACATTGGACTGCCTACTGGAAGGCAGAGGAGAGCTAGCGAGGACTGTCCACTGGGATAGGTGAGTGATGCCCAGACCAGCTAGCGAGTGAGGCGGGCAAGGAGCACCACCATTATAGCCGCCACCTGAAGTTCTTTTTCTCCTCTCACCATTGAATACACATACACGTTCAGCACCACCAATTGTGGATCTGTATGGGGGAGTCCGGAGAGATAGATTCTCATCTATTACATGTGTATGGCAGCCTTAATGGCCAATATGGACTAAAGGCCCCTATTAGTGTATTAAAGCTGTAAAGGCTGCCATAAACATTAGAGTATTGTTGGCTGAACTTGGCAACAGTTTAATATGTATGTCTCCAAACTTGCCCTCAATGGATGCTGTTGGGAGAGAGAAGGATCAGGCAAAATTAATATTTATGCCCGATCCTTTTGATCTCCCAGGAGATAAGCTACCATCAAAAGTGTCTGGAAGTGGCTTTCTCCCCTCTACCCACTAAACACACATACTATACAGATTCCGCTGACCCAAACTTGCATGTGAATGAGGGAGTCAGTAGAGACAGCTGTTGATAGTTCAGACAACAGTTATGTGTATGGTTATGTCTGAAAAAATTGCTCACCAGATGATTGGTTCTTTAAGTGCTGTTCAAACATCAATTTTTTTTATCTAATGTGCAGTTAAAGCTGATGCATCCATTAAACAAAATACAGTTACTTCCTGGAAAACCTCTTCAAGACACATTTTTTTATGCATTATAGCATTCATTTGCCTTTAAGAACATGTAATACCTGTACAGATTACATTCTGTTCACTATTAATTTCCCCCTAACCTTTAAATGCATACTTGGGGATGAAAAGTAAACTGTCTAAATATGCCTTTCACAGCTCAGATAAACAAAGGAAGCAGAAGTTTGATTGTGGAATGCATGAACTGATGATAATGTATGGTGAGGAAAAACACACAGCTTAGTCAGATGGTGCAGGAGGTAAATTTTGCAATCATGCAGTTTAATTTATGTACAATTTAGTAATTTGTTTCTCTTAATTCTACCTATGTGTATACAATTTATACAGTGTGTAACGCAAGGATTATTATTCATTCTCATTTTCATGAACACGCTGTGTTTACATTAGCAGAAGCTTTACTCAGTTCTGGTAGCTTTTCCTTCATGCATATAAAGCTTACCTGTCATTTGAGGTGATTTTTCAGAATAAGCTGTGGTGCTATGTGTGAGGTTAAACACAATTTATGGACATTTTGTGACTTGTATTCTGTAATTTTCACCCGTTTTCTCAGTCTGTAGGCTACGTCTCTAAATGTCTAGCAGGATGAAACTAGATGCTATGAGGTCTCCAATATACTGCAAACAAAAGACAAGGGTTACACCTAGACTTTCTCTAGCTGACATCATCGCGCTGTGTCCTGGTACAGTGTGATGATGCCATCACAACTAGCCATCTGCACTAGAATGCAGGAGTCTCAGGCCCTAGTTCAGAAGAAGACTGTGGAGGGGTGCAGGACTCAGGTATTAGTTTTAAATCCCTTTTTACTTGGTGACCATTGGGGGCATTACTGGTGGTATTGTGGGGATTTTATTGGGGACACAGTGGGGACATTATTGGAGGCACTGTGGGGGACATCATTGGAAGCAATGTGGGGACATTATTGGGGGAACTTTGGGGACATTACTGGGGACTAGAAATGAGCAAACCAGTCAAGATTTGTTTTGGGTCCAGTTTGCCAAACTTTTGAAAAAATTCAGTTCGAAGCTGAATTGATTTAGGTCAAACTTAAGTAACCCCCTCTAGCCTCCTAGGAGTCATCATTTTTAGTAAAACTTGTGATTTCTTTTTGTTTCATTTATATGATTTTTCCCCTCCCCAAGCTCTGGAACGCAGTCAGAAATAGTAATTGATGTCTGAGTGACGCTGACATATATAGCTATAGTTAAACGCACATTTGACAGTGTTAAAATACAGAATGTTTAAAAAAGACACTGCGTTGGCACATGTCTCATGCTTTTTCATATTGCAAAGCTTTCAAAAATTGTCCCTTATGGGCAGATGATGTTTAAACAAACAGTGTTATGAGATTTAAAAAAGTCTTTGGGGAACGTGATGGTTGGCAAATGGCACTAGTGGCATGATGCAGGCCACATCAGTAGTCATACAGAATGTAATGGTTCGAAACTGGCATGATTCAGGCCCCAGTGTTGCCTGAACTGTGAGAAAATGGTGATATTGATGTAGTAATTATGCATATTTATGCTGCGCCTTAAAGAAATTTGACCCCTCTCCCCACAAAACATTTTCAATTTCAACCATGTGGAAAGTGGGTACACGGAAACTGACCATCAGGCATTAGTGCCAGTGGCATGATGCTGCAGAATTGACAGAACTGACAAAATTGCAGTATTGATACATGAACAGCGCCATCTATTGGTTTCATAGTCTTATGACAATACTATTACTCTTGTCATAAGACTATGAAACCAAACAAAACTCTATATTTATTGCCCTGATTCTGTAGTTTACAGAAACACCCCATACGTGGTCGTAAACTTCTGTACGGACACACGGTAGGGCGTAGAAGGAAAGGAACACCATATGGTTTTTGGAGGGCAGATTTTGCTGTACAGTTTTTTTGACACAATGTCCCATTTGAAGCCCCCCTGATGCACCCCTAGAGTAGAAACTCCCAAAAAGTGAACCCATTTAGGAAACTATGGGATAAGGTGGCAGTTTTGTTGCTACTATTTTAGGGTACATATGATTTTTAGTTGCTCTATATTACACTTTTTGTGAGGCAAGGTAACCAAAAATAGCTGTTTTGGCACCGTTTTTATTTTTTGTTATTTGCAACGTTCATCTGACAGGTTAGATCATGTGCTATTTTTATAGAGCAAGTTGTTATAGATGCGACAATACCAAATATAACTAGCGTCTCCACATTCTGAAAGCAGTATTTATTTTAATTTTTTTGGGCGACTGTCTTATGTAAGGGCTCATTTTTTTTGATAAGAGATGACGGTTTGATTGGTACTATTTTAGGGTAAATAGGACTTTTTGATCGCTTGGTATTACACTTTTTGTGATGTAAGGTGACAAAAAATGGCTTTTTTGACACACCTAGACAAATAGGGCTAGGTCCTAAATTCTTGACAGAATACAAACGTTATATTCTACTCCTACAGCCAAAGTACGAGTAAACGGTCTATTGTCACCATCAATAAATATACACAACGACACTAAACAAGGATGCCCATTGTCCCCTTTACTATATGTTATAGTGATGGAACACCTAGCCAGGGACCTCCGCACAAACCCCTCAATACACGGGATCACAGTATAAGATAGCACTATACGCAGACGACCTAATGCTTTATGTCACCCAACCACATATTTCCCTCCCTTCAATTTTGAAGGAATTTGAACGTTTCGGACATTTAAGCAACTTTAAGGTCAACTATACAAAATCAGAGATCCTGAATGTATCCATTCCTCAACAGGAATTTACCCATTTACTCACCTCGTTCCCATTTAAGCACCAGCCTTCATCAATAAAATATCTAGGAGTACAGATTCCTGTGGACACTGAACTACTATTTAAATTAAACTATCTCCCGCTATTAGAACGAACAATGAAAGATTTATCCAGTTTCAACAAAAAAGGACTATCCTGGTTCAGACTAATAAATGTCTTAAAAATGGACATTTTGCCAAAATTCCTTTATATCTTTCAAACAGTTCCCCTAACTCCTCCTTCCTCATTTTTCCGCACCTTGAAGACCGCAATTATTAAATTTGTTTGGGGCCCCCGGACCCCTCAAATTTGTCTCACCACATTACATAGGCCAAAACCCGCTGGAGGGATAGGTTTACCAGACTTTAAATGATATCACACAGCTTATTCATTTCTCATGCTCCTGGACTGGCAATATCATAGTCACTCAAAACAGTGGGTTCAAATAGAACAGTCTCTTTACCCATTTCCCCTCAAACTTGCTCCATGGATTGATACAGATGTTCGCCCCCAACTCAAAACACATAACAAAATGACACAACATACCCTAAAATTGTGGGACTCTTTTATCCGGAAAGGGATATGCTCTAGGAAATCTAGCCCCCTTACGCCAATTTTTCACAATCCAGCATTTCAAGCTGGTATTAACAGAGACTCTTTTCTGGGGTTACAGGCTTCAGCAGACCCACGCTTTTATCGCCTTCTATTAGAGGGCTCCGTTGCCGTCCTTTTCTGACTTGTCCGCGAAACACCCAAATATCCGTTTATCCTGGATGGAATACGAACAAGCTAAATCATACATCTCCTCAAAAGGAGAGATTTTTTTTTTCGGGACATCCTTATCCGAAACCGAAAAACTATTCTTATTGTCATCTCCGCCGACTCACCTGATTTAATCGCTATATCAGAATTTGGTAGAGGACTCTTACCAAGGCAAACCGAGTTTTATCCTGGGCTGGGAGCAGGAATTAGGAACCTCTATAACAAAAGAGGACCAACAAAAAGCATTTATATTTTCCCATAAATTATGAATGGCCAGCTCAGCTCAAGAAAAAAATGATAAGATTATGGCACGATGGTACAGGTACCTAGTTAGACTGCACAGGATATTCCCCTCTGTTCCGGAGTCCTGTTTGCGGTGCGGATTAGAAAAGGGAACTATGCTTCATGTCTGGTGGAAATGCAGCATGGTTCAACCATTTTGGGACAAAGTCTTCGAAGTATACAAGTAGATTACAAAGAAATCAATTGAAAACACCCCTCAGATAGCGCTCCTCTCCATCCTACCTGGCTCCATTGCATCTGAGAAAAAAAACATTCTAAGATTCTGTATTTCTGCAGCCAGATCTGTGATACCCAGGCATTGGCGCACTACACATGTGCCTAATATCCGAGAATGGTACCAAGAAAGGTTACATATCGCTAGAATGGAGGAAATCTCTGCAGAGGTTTCTGGCCAATCAACCAAATATCACAAGATATGGTCACAATGGATTGACTTTCAGGACTCCTCAGATCTCTTAGCAGGGAGTAGCTAATCTTACTGCCTTTTACTTCCTTCATCCCCTCCCCCCCCCCTTTTTTTTTCCCCTTTCTCCCCCATTCACCTTCCCCACCCTCCTCTTTTATCCTCTCACTCCATTTTTCATCTTTCTATCCTTTTTCTTCTTCTCAACTCCTTAAATATTCACCCTTATCTTGACAACTTTGTAGTTCATGTTCTTTTGAGTCAGTATCTGAATAGTGAAGAAAGAAACAGAGGCCACACCCCCCGCAATACAGAATTTATTGTACTACAGAAGTATTCTTGTGAAAATGAGGTCTTTGTTATTGATATATATGCAATTCATATGTATAAACAGATACTGTGTAAGCATGTTACATATACAAACATTTTTAAATAAAAACAGTTTAAACATAATACACTTACAGCCTGCTTGCCTGTTCGGAAGTCAGCCACGGGCTGCCTTCCCTGCCATCGGGTCCCCATCACAGCAGCAGGGGGACCCAATCCCTGTGCGGTCCCTGTACATGTACGGCGCTGGTCCTTAAGTCACGGTCATCTGTGCTGTACATGTACAGCGCGGGTCCTCTACGGGTTAATACCACATGTAACAATAGGGCTTCTTTGGTCTTATGGACCATTATTTATGTTAATATGCTGCTTAATTATATTGAACCCCCCAAAAAAATATATATAAATGGAAACTGAAAATACATAAATGGATGACTCAGGCTTGATGCTCAATTTCAACTTAACACCCACAGGTAGATTGCTGCGACACAGTGGGTATTGCTGCAGTAATCACTTAAATACGCTGCTTAATTATATTGAACGAACCCACCCCAAAAATATTACATTGCGACCGTGTGGAAACTGAAAATATGTAAACGGATGAATGAGGCTTGACCCTCAATTTTAACTTAACTCACACAGGTAGATTTCTGTCACACCATGGGTATAGCTGCGGTAATGATGTCCATATGCTGCTTAATTAAACTGAAAGACACCTCCAAAGAAAAATATTAAATTGTGACAGATTTGAAAATGAAAATACGTAAATGGATGACTTAGGCTTGATGTTTAGTTTCAACTTAACACACAAAGTAATCACGTATATACGCTGCTTAATTAGATTGAACACCCCTCCCAAAAAAAAAAAAATTTATTGCAGCCATGTGGAGACTGAAAATACATAAACAGACGACTGAGGCTTGACACTTAGTTTCTTGTTATCACTCACAGATAGATTGCTGCCCTAACTTGTGTCTTAATCACATATATATGCTGGTTTAATTACATTTAACAATTCCCCCCCAAAAAAAATTTCAACCATGTGGAAACTGAATATATGCAAACGGACGAGGCTTGACGCTTAATTTCTACTTAACACAAACAGGTACAATATTGCCACACCGTGGGTTTTGCTGTAGTAATCAAGCATATATTAAATTGAAAGACCCCCCCAAAAAAAATTTTTATTGCGGCAGTGTAGAAACTAAAAAAATCATTAAATAGACAATTGAGGCCTGACTCTGAATTTCTCATTAATACACACACAGGTAAATTGCTGCTATACCTTGTGTCTTGTAGTAATCCCATATATATGCTAGTTTACTTACGGTACATTTATCAATCAAAAAAATTTAAATTGTGCCCATGTAGAAACTGAAAATAAGTTCTTATTAATACATACAGGTAGATTTCTGCTATACCTTGCATTTTGAAACAATCACATATATATGCTGGTTTCATTACATTCAACTATCCAATTTATTTTTTTACATTTTAACCATGTGGAAACTGAATATACGTAAACGGACGACTGTGGCTTGATGCTCAATTTCAACTTAACACACACAGGTACATTGCTGTCACACCGTGGGTATAGCTGCAATTATGATGTCCATATGCTGCTTAATTAAACTGAAAGATACCTGCAAAGAAAAATATTAAATTGTGACTGTTTTGAAACTGAAAATGCATAAATGGATGACTTAGGCTTGATGTTCAGTTTTAACTTAACACACAAAGGTAGATTGCTGCCACACCATGGGTATTGCTGCAGTAATAACGTATATATGCTGCTTAATTAAATTGAATGACCCTCCCAAAAATTATTAAATTGCTGCCATGTGAGAATGAAAATACGTAAATGGACGACTGAGGCTTGATGCTCAGTATCTTGTTATCACTCACAGGTAGATTGCTGCCCTAACTTGTGTCTTAATCACATATATATGCTGGTTTAATTTCATTTAACAATCCTCAAAAAAAGTTTATTCCAACAATGTGGAAACTGAATATATGCACACAGACGATTGAGGCTTGACGCTTAATTTCAACTTAACACAAACAGGCAGAATATAGCCACACCATGGGTTTTGCTGGAGTAATCAAGCATATTTGCTGCTTAAAACTGAAACTGAATATACATAAATTGACAATTGAGGCTTGACTCTCAATTTCTTATTAATACACATAGGTAGATTGCTGCTATACTTTGTGTCTTTTAGTAATCACATATATATATGCTAGTTTACTTACATTTATCAATCCCCCAAAAAAATTATTGTGCCCATGTAGAAACTGAATATATGTAAATGGACGACTGAGGTTTGAAGCCCAATTTCAACTTAACATACACAGGTAGATTGCTGTCACACCGTGGATATTGCTGCAGTAATCACGTAAATATGCTGCTTAAATATATTGAATGAACCCACCCCAAAAAATTTAATTGTGATCTTGTGGAAACTGAAAATATGCAAACGGATGACTGGGGCTTGATGCTCAATTTCAACTTAACAGACACAGGTAGATTGCTTCTACACTGTGGGTACTGCTGCAGCAATCACGTATATATGCTACTTAATTAAATAAAAAGGCCCCCCAAAAAAGAAATTAAATTGTGACCGCGTGGAGACTGAAAATACGAAAATACGTAATCGGAAAATTGAGGCTTGATGCTCAATTTCAACTTAACACACATAGGTACTGTAGATTGCAGCAACACCGTGAGTATTGCTGCAGTCATCATGTATACATGCTGCTTAATTATACTGAATGAGCCCCCCTCCTCAAAATTAAATTGTGACTGTGTGGAAACTGAAAATACATAAACAGACAATTGAAGCTTGATGCTCAATTTCAACTTAACACACAGGTAGACTGCTTCCACACCGTGGGTATTGCTGCAGTAATATATATATATATATATATATATAGAGAGAGAGAGAGAGAGAGCATAATTATATTGAACGCCATAAAAAAAATGAAAAGTTTTTCTGTGAAAATGGTGAAACAAAATAATTTTTTCCCTGGAAATAAGCTTGATTGGCTGATTTTATGACTGTCCCTATTTGATTTTTCACTGTCCCTGACTCCCTAAGATCGTTTTTCTGGCAAACACCATCACACACAACCACTCTCTCTCAAAGTGGATTAGTCCCAAACAAACCTGATAAAAGTTTCAGGTTTATCTGCCGTCCGAAAAATAGCAAAGTTCAGAACGAACTTCAGAGCAAACCGATTTGCTCATCCTATTGGCGACACTGTCGGGAATATTATTGGGGGCACTATGGGAGACACTACTTGGGTCACTGTGGGGGACATTGCTATGGGCACTGTGAGGGACATTACTGGGGCACCACAAGTAGCATTACTGGGAGCCCTCTGGGGAATTTTAATACTGGGACACTATAGAGGGCATTACTAAGGACTTTTAATACTGAGGCAATATAGGGGGCATTACTAGGGGCATATTTTTATACTCAGGGCATTTGAGGCTTGCACCACAGACAGTGGGCAGGGAGCAGAACTCAGCTATTAGTTAGTTTTTTCCTTTCCATTAAGGGACAATTGGTGACATTACTGGGGGTACTGTGGGGATATTAGTGGGGGCATTGAGGGGACATTATTGGGGGCACTGTGGGGGACATCACTGGGGAACTGCGAGAGACATCACTGGGGAACTGCGGGAGACATTACAAGGGGGACAACACATGGCTGAAGGAATTTGTCGTAGTGGTCTGGGCTGAATGGGGAAGATGAGGAAAGAGAACGTTTACATCAGTGGAGACAGGCTCAGACTGTGAACATGTGATTCCCCTGGTGGGTCCCTAGTTCCCCACGCTCTGCACAAGTTGCACATGGCACTGACTGCACTACACATAGATAAGCAGCATACAGCACCTTCACCAGCCTATGTTCATATTAAAAACTGGGTAGATTATTTAACAAAGTACCTAGTTTATTATTATAGATGCATCAGGTCACTGAGATGACTTCTAGGAACAGAGGCAAACCATCCAGTATCCTCTTTCCCCAGGGACCAGACCTCTAAAAGTCACCCCCATAATCATCTTGTAACATCTGCTTCTGACACTATATGACCAGATACCATTTTCATGTAGCTTTACAGTGGTCCCCAGGCACCCCGGTCTGACATGAGAAGAAAAAAAGGGGGGTCAGTCAGCACATCACAATGCGCAGTTGCACGTTCCATGGCTGAAAACACAAAGTAATAAATACAATGCAACAGCACTCTGCAAACCAAATAAAGTACAAAAAAGTATTCTAATGCTAATGCTATGCTTATTATGTAAATTAGAGATGCTTGGCAAATACATTTTGCGCAAAATTATTTAGGCCCGTCTGCCACACATCAAGGCGATCTCTGTAAGACGGGAACCTAACACTAAATTCTACCTGTTATGTGCCAAAATGGCCTCCATTAAATCCAGGGAATGCAGGCACCAACATGCATGCCGAGCCTACTCCACACCTCTCCTGGTGCCAAATGGCCACCCCGGTCCAACACTAAGTAGAAAAGTCACAGGATGTAAGAGGTATGTAGTGCTGTTTCCCCCTGTATACTTGATAGTGCTGAAAGACCAGGCAGTATGCTATTGGTAGGGCTTACTTACTGCTGTGGCCTACATCTCACCTCATAAGTCCCCTCCTCCATATCTTAATTGTAGAAAACTAGAGGAGAAGGAGGAAGAAGACAGAATGGGGCAGCTGGCATGGTCACCTAAGAGGGACAGCATCTGGGGGGGTATTTTATGCTGCTGAGGCAGAATATTGTGATGCACTATGGTTTTGTAGCTGATCCAAATAATATAGTGCAGCACAATATACTGCTGCAGCAGAACCAAACACTACAGTGCAGCACTAAATACCACAGTATAGAACAAAATACTGTCTCATCAGAACCAAATACAGTGCATCACAATATACTGTTTCAGAAGAAGTTCTGCTGTGGCAGTATATTGTGCTGCACTGTGGTATTTGGTTTGGTTGGGGCAGCATTTTGGGGTATGCTGTGATATTTGTTTCTCTGGGGCAGTATTTTCTGTTGCACTGTGGTATTTAGTGCTGCTGGGGCTGTAGCTTGTGCTGCACTGTGGTATTTGGTTCTAATGGGGCATTATATTGTACTGCACTTTGGTATTTGATTCTGCTCCATATACTGTCCCTCTATGGTATTTGCCCTGCCTATGTTAGCCCCACCTACTTGGATTGAGGCTGCCTTTTCTTGTTGGCTTCACCTTATATCAATTTGTGCCCACCTACAGCATGGGGCCACTTTTAACTTTTTTTGAGAGCCATATTAGTCCATTCCGGACATGTCCATCCGGTCGTACAGGTATGGCAAAAGGCTTGTCGTTAAAAATGGCGCCACATCACAAGCACACCTGGCACCATAGCTGAAGGGTTTCTGCTGTTTTAAACAGCAGATACCCAGAACTAATGTCTGTGATCGGCGATCACAGACATTTGTGGGAGCTATTCATTGTCTGTGATAGCCTGGGTCTCTGTGAAGAAACCCTGCTATTGTCGTTCTAGTACCTATGGAGCCCTGCAGGTGCTCCATAAGAACATAGCGAATCTGCAATTAATTGCAATGGCAATTCACTGCAATGTAAGGAAGAAGCAATCTAATAATTGTTTCTTATAGTCACCTCCTTTCCCAATACAGTAAAAATAAAATAAATTTCAAATAAAAATAAGTAAACCACAAAAAATCAAACATCATAGGCATTGTTGCATTCCAAAATGCACGAACTCTTAAAATATAAACATATCTATCATGTATGGTGAATGCTGCAACAAACAAAAAATCTAAATGGACAATTTGCCATTTTTTTTATTGCTTCATCTGCTCAAAAAAATTGTATGAAAATGTATAAAAAAAAGTCATACACGCTCTAAAATTATGAAAAAAGTTGGACTATGGGAGTTAGACTATGGTGATGAAAAGAAAAATACATGTATTCTACAGGATTAAAACATACTACATACTGCATACTACAGCCATCATAGCAGTGTGAAAAGGCTGTGGAATGGCTCATGCACTGACCCTGAAGCACTACAGCCTGTTGGATGCCCCCAGTGCACTTCTGGTTCTCTTGTGGGAGCAGCGTCCTAGGGATCCAGAGTTCATTCTTTTAAGCACTATATTGATTAAAAGTAAGGAAAGAGGTATGTATAACTTCCTGTCCCCTGTCCTTACCTATGTCTGTCAGCAGTTTTGCATCTACAAAACTGCCAACAGACTCCCTTTAAACTACCATAAACTCAACACTGAAGTTATAATATTAATCTGCACATTTTTTTGTCAGTGATCATAATACAAATGTATGTTTGACTTCAAATAAGAAATGAGACAAAGATGTGGAGTAAATGCCATTGGAGGGGAATAAAATTACTATTTTATAGATAATAGATGATATATACGCACACTAAAGGAAAAGTAAAAAGTACGTATGTCTGTACTGTCAAATCTGTTGATCGGATGTCTCAAGCTTGTTATACTTGTACAGACTTTAATCTCCATTCACCATGCTGAGGTAGAGTACAACAATTTAACATGCCACTATCTAGGGTGTGTCAGTTCCTGAAACAGAATCTGATGACAAATCACTTAAATATGCTCGTGAGTCACTTTCAAACAATGGACTTCCTTTTCATTGCTCTTATAAGAAAAATAAATATGGATTATTGTTCACAGCTACCAGTTCAATCATGACTGTGGGCTCTATCATAGGCATTGCAAATCATAAATTAGCAGTGTTTTTTTCCTGAAAAAAAAAGTTATTAAAAAAGTTATAAAAAACAAGAAGGGGAAAAAATATTCAGATTGGCGGAGTCTCTTTATTGTAGTCCTCCAGCAGTTGTTTATGTAAGATATTTCTGTTTCTACTTACAGGGTCCATCCTCAGAACATTTTAGTCTTCATTAAAAATCTACTGTTTTGTGTCTACTGCCTCCATGGTAACAGACTACAAACAGTCTGATTCTGCCAGGGCACTCCCTTCAATCTTTTACCTACTTCTTGCTACCATACAGTCAGCAGGTTACTAAATTACTATTGTCATAAAAAATTTACATTTAAAGTTTAAAATTTAGCATTTAACAGCATGGCACCAAAAAATTCTGTAATTATGCATTTATAGAATGTTTTAAAAAAGAAATAAACTACTAGTCTCTAGGTCAAGCTAAAAGGGCATATTACTCTAAGGCTCATGAACATAGCCAGTGCTATTATCGGAACTCCCAAAGTAGTTAATAGAGAGGTAGCTGCGCTTGCTTGGTGCACTCTCCTTCATTTTGGGGGGTTCATTCTGGAGATAGGAGCAGGCCCCAGAGGTAGGACCTGCTCCTACTTGACATTGCTTGCATATCGTAGCAATATACCATCAATGTCTGACATGGGAATAACCCTTTAATAGGTTGGCCGTGCAGAGACGTGGACCCGAGTGTCCAAAGAGCTGCAACTGAAAACAAAGGGGGGGCTGTAAGATGCCTCCATGTTACCTGCTGGAAGCCACAATCAGGCTGCAAGGGGGGCAGGGCCACAGAGCTGTCTAGAATATGTTTGCAGTCTATGGGTTTTTCACTGGCTGCCTGTCAGTCCATGCCTCAGGCACAGCTCTGCAAGCAGCTTAAGACAGGCCAGGGAGCCTTCAGAAAACACCAGGCTAACATAGCAACATATTGGAGCACTGCAATTTTGCCACAGGGGCTCCAATTGCAGGATAGAGGGAGCACCCTCACTCTATCTAACCCTTAAGATTGCGGGTCGTTATTGAGCTCAGGCACAACTCCGCAGGGAGCTTGCTAAGACAGGCTGGGAACTTTCAGAAGGCCCCAGGATGTCATAACTATGGACTGAAGCCCTGCAATTTCACCATGGAGGCTCCAATTATAGGAGATAGCCTTTTAGATGCAGACAATGAAAAGATAACCTTTTAGATGCATCTAGGTGGTTAAATTACTGGATTGGTATTATCTCTGATTCTTATCATTGCCACCACGAGCCATCTGTATTACCACTGATGATCCCACTCCATACACTTACACTGCACCAACAATGTATAGTTATATTGTGGTGTATATAAGGGTTGAACAAATATGCTCATGTGAATGCAGTGTTGCTTTTGGTTGCAGAAAAGTATAAATAATTTTATATATATATATATATATATATATATATACATAAAAAAGGTTAGGCAGCACTCCTTCACATGCAATAAATGATGGTACAGTGCCCGCTGTAGTCCCTCGATACAGGACGGATAAACAGACGAAGAAAGTCCCCAGCACTCCTTGAAGTAAAAAATGTGCAGTTTATTCACACATGTCTGACATGTGTGAATAAACTGCACATTTTTTACTTCAAGGAGTGCTGCGGACTTTCTTTGTCTATATATATATATATATATATATATATATATATATATACACTTCTGTTAAATCAAACTGTCCACTTAGGAAGCAACACTGAGTGACAATCAATTTCACATGCTGTTGTGCAAATGGGATAGACAACAGGTGGAAATTATAGGCAATTAGCAAGACACCCCCAATAAAGGAGTGGTTCTGCAGGTGGTAACCACAGACCACTTCTCAGTTCCTATGCTTCCTGGCTGATGTTTTGGTCACTTTTGAATGCTGGCGGTGCTTTCACTAGTGGTAGCATGAGACGGAGTCTACAACCCACACAAGTGGCTCAGGTAGTGCAGCTTATCCAGGATGGCACATCAATGCGAGCTGTGGCAAGAAGGTTTGCTGTGTCTGTCAGCGTAGTGTCCAGAGCATGGAGGCGCTACCAGGAGACAGGCCAGTACATCAGGAGACGTGGAGGAGGCCGTAGGAGGGCAACAACCCAGCAGCAGGACCGCTACCTCCGCCTTTGTGCAAGGAGGAACAGGAGGAGCACTGCCAGAGCCCTGCAAAATGACCTCCAGCAGGCCACAAATGTGCATGTGTCTGCTCAAACGGTCAGAAACAGACTCCATGAGGGTGATATGAGGGCGATATGAGGGCCCGACGTCCACAGGTGGGGGTTGTGCTTACAGCCCAACACCGTGCAGGACGTTTGGCATTTGCCAGAGAACACCAAGATTGGCAAATTCGCCACTGGCGCCCTATGCTCTTCACAGATGAAAGCAGGTTCACACTGAGCACATGTGACAGATGTGACAGAGTCTGGAGACGCCGTGGAGAACGTTCTGCTGCCTGCAACATCCTCCAGCATGACCGGTTTGGCATTGGGTCAGTAATGGTGTGGGGTGGCATTTCTTTGGAGGGCCGCACAGCCCTCCATGTGCTCGCCAGAGGTAGCCTGACTGCCATTAGGTACCGAGATGAGATCCTCAGACCCCTTGTAAGACCATATGCTGGTGCGGTTGGCCCTGGGTTCCTCCTAATGCAAGACAATGCTAGACCTCATGTGGCTGGAGTGTGTCAGCAGTTCCTGCAAGACGTAGGCATTGATGCTATGGACTGGCCCGCCCGTTCACCAGACCTGAATCCAATTGAGCACATCTGGGACATCATGTCTCGCTCTATCCACCAACGTCATGTTGCACCACAGACTGTCCAGGAGTTGGCAGATGCTTTAGTCCAGGTCTGGGAGGAGATCCCTCAGGAGACCGTCCGCCACCTCATCAGGAGCATGCACAGGCATTGTAGGGAGGTCCTACAGGCACGTGGAGGCCACACACACTACTGAGCCTCATTTTGACTTGCTTTAAGGACATTACATCAAAGTTGGATCAGCCTGTAGTGTGTTTTTCCACTTTAATTTTGAGTGGGACTCCAAATCCAGACCTCCATGGGTTGAAAAATTTGATTTACATTTTTTAATTTTTGTGTGATTTTGTTGTCAGCACATTCAACTATGTAAAGAACAAAGTATTTCAGAAAAATATTTAATAAATTCTGATCTAGGATGTGTTATTTTTGTGTTCCCTTTATTTTTTTGAGCAGTGTATATATATACACACACCACCTGCCTAATATTACACTTTAAGTTTTAGAATTCACTATTCATAGTTTTTGCATATTTCACAATAAGTTAACCACAGGTCTTCCCACCCACCGCCCTTGTTTATTATTTATGTTTTCATAAATGATTCAATACTATTAAGCAACCTAGTTTCAGGTAAACAAATGTAAAAGTATACATAGATTTTTAAGATGTGGTAAATGACATTTAGCAAAAATGTCCTATTTAGCACTGGCAAGAACTATAGACTAATGACATAATAATAGTTTTTGGCAGCAGAGTCACAGATGAAATTCAAAGCAGACTGAGAATAATATGTATCGTGCGGTTTTATATGCTTGCCTTTTACTTCAGAAGAAATATGTTTTTTCAACAGAGGCATCGGGGGAAAGTATTGTGCTTAAATGTTACTCCTTAATGTAAACACACAATGAATACTGCAGATGTGATTCGTTGGCAGGCTCCAATTTCCAATTAAACGTGTGTTTCATAATATTTTAACAAGTCTTTCTACTTAAAATAGAAAATACCTGAAAACTACTAGAAAAATATGACACTAGGCTGATGTATAAAATGAATCTGTTCAGATGAATTTAAAGTGCAACAGGCATTTTAGAAATTTAGAATAAGCTGCCACATGTGCATACATGAGTGATAGCACTGTATCAAGCTTTTTTTTTTAGAGGTTTTCTCCTTTGCAGACTACATTTCTAATTCTCAATGAACTGGTGGGTGGAGACTAGCTGCTAATCATGTATGCCCATGGACTACACATGGAGACAATAGATTCTGCTTCCTTCTCCACCCCTTTCTATAGGATGACGTAATCTGATCTTTCAATGAGCAGACAGCCTGTCTTGGTCTAACATTACAGACTTCTTACAAATTTCAGAAAGAAAGTTAGTTTGGAAAAGAGGAGGACTGATAGATGATAACTGTAGAGTATAGCATTTTTCTCTGATAAGATGCTGTATATTACAAAGCTTCTTATATGCACCTGTGGTTTTAATTTTTGCAAAGTCATGTGAAAGTGTCAAAGTGTCCTTTAAAATACATGATATAATAGTAAAATGGCAGAGCCTAGCAGTTACAGAACATAAATCACAAAATAATCCCTAAGTAGCATATAAGACATAAGATATAGCATACAGGATCTCAATTGTCTAGGATGTGCATTATCAGAATGCAAACTGTATCTTAAAGAGGACACCTCACCTCTCTTGACATAACTGTTTTAGTACCTATTTGCATTCTTCATGAAACAACAATTCTGAAGCATATATTCTTATGATAAATTACCCCCATGTCTTTTTGTCTACAATTTGTATGTCATTGCATATTCTTTCCCCTCATATTTTACTTTTTCCTTAGTACCAGCACTCCTATTTGCTCCAGGTGCTTTTACTTAGCAGGAGACTGCATAAAGGTGAGACCACATTATGCAGCCGAGACATGCCCATTCACCTTAAGATTTTGCATTAAAATTGTGTTGGCCATTGGCTGTCTCAGGAGGGTGAGTTTCAGCTGCATGTAGCACCAGATTGTGTGGTTTCACCCTAAGGCCTCCTGCACACGACCGTATGGCTTTTTCAGTATTTTGCAGTCCCTTTTCCACAGATCATTTTTTGTTTCAGTAGTGTTTCCGCTTCCATTCCGTTTTGCTGTTCCGTTTTTCCGTTTGGTTTCCGTTTTTGATTCGTTTTTTTGTGGATCGGAAACGGAAGCATACAATAATGTGTAAACAGTAAGTACATAAAAAATTGGGAATAAAGAGAAAATGTCTCAAAGTACGTTGCCTTCCTTCGATGCGCTGCAGGTCCTGTAGTGATATAGGCAAGTTCACACAGC
Source organism: Bufo bufo (assembly GCF_905171765.1). Taxonomy (NCBI): domain Eukaryota; kingdom Metazoa; phylum Chordata; class Amphibia; order Anura; family Bufonidae; genus Bufo; species Bufo bufo. Next base: position 370,139,949 of record NC_053390.1, on the reverse strand, counting down.
AATGCGTTTTAAGTAAAGGACCACGCTGCTTCACTCTCTATCAAGGGATGGCCTCTCACAGTAGGATTCTTTCGCACTTTCCAAATGTAGTGACATGCGAATCTTCACATTTGCTTTAACCCTCCTGGTAGATGGTATAACCTTCAAAAGGGACATGCGCAATAGTGAAGTACCGCCACAAGAGGTTAAAATGTACAATTTATTATACTCTCGAGCAAAGTTGTATAAAATGCCTTAAAACATCGCTGAATAGCCTTATGTTCATACCCGACCCGGGTTTCGCTTTACGCTTCATCTGGGGCGAGCAAACTACTAAGTTCTGGGCTGTCTAATAAATCAATGGAACTCTGCCCTTTCTCTTAACAGGTTAACAGCATTAAAAAAAAAACTTATATCAAGTTAGTAATAGTAATAACAACACAATATCACATTAAAAATCGCATACCACTGGTTCGCTATTAAAACCAATAAATCTCATATCGAAACCTTTCTATGTAAGCGGACCAGCTTTCATTCAAAGTCCTTCAACCATCACGTGTCCACTATATTTTCTCCACTTTCATTCACAAAATATGGGATCTAGTCACATGGTCCCTACCCACCAATTGGAGGTCTTTTAAACATAGCTAGCTACAGAAAAGAGAAGATGGAATATTCTACCCCATATGTCACAACAATCTGTAAATACACTGCTCAAAAAAATAAAGGGAACACTTAAACAACACAATGTAACTCCAAGTCAATCACACTTCTGTGAAATCAAACTGTCCACTTAGGAAGCAACACTGAGTGACAATCAATTTCACATGCTGTTGTGCAAATGGGATAGACAACAGGTGGAAATTATAGGCAATTAGCAAGACCCCCTTCCCAATAAAGGAGTGGTTCTGCAGGTAGTGCCCACAGATCACTTCTCAGTTCCTATGCTTCCTGGCTGATGTTTTGGTCACTTTTGAATGCTGGCGGTGCTTTCACTCTAGTGGTAGCATGAGACGGAGTCTACAACCCACACAAGTGGCTCAGGTAGTGCCGCTTATCCAGGATGGCACATCAATGCGAGCTGTGGCAAGAAGGTTTGCTGTGTCTGTCAGCGTAGTGTCCAGAGCATGGAGGCGCTACCAGGAGGCAGGCCAGTACATCAGGAGACGTGGAGGAGGCCGTAGGAGGGCAACAACCCAGCAGCAGCACCGCTACTTCCACCTTTGTGCAAGGAGGAACAGGAGGAGCACTGCCAGAGCCCTGCAAAATGACCTCCAGCAGGCCACAAATGTGCATGTGTCTGCTCAAACGGTCAGAAACAGACTCCATGAGGGTGATATGAGGGCCCGACGTCCACAGGTGGGGGTTGTGCTTACAGCCCAACACCGTGCAGGACGTTTGGCATTTGCCAGAGAACACCAAGATGGGCAAATTCGCCACTGGCGCCCTGTGCTCTTCACAGATGAAAGCAGGTTCACACTGAGCACATGTGACAGACGTGACAGAGTCTGGAGACGCCGTGGAGAACGTTCTGCTGCCTGCAACATCCTCCAGCATGACCAGTTTGGCATTGGATCAGTAATGGTGTGGGGTGGCATTTCTTTGGAGGGCCGCACAGCCCTCCATGTGCTCGCCAGAGGTAGCCTGACTGCCATTAGGTACCGAGATGAGATCCTCAGACCCCTTGTGAGACCATATGCTGGTGCGGTTGGCCCTGGGTTCCTCCTAATGCAAGACAATGCTAGACCTCATGTGGCTGGAGTGTGTCAGCAGTTCCTGCAAGATGAAGGCATTGATGGTATGGACTGGCCCACCCGTTCCCCAGACCTGAATCCAATTGAGCACATCTGGGACATCATGTCTCGCTCTATCCACCAACGTCACGTTGCACCACAGGCAGATGCTTTTGTCCAGGTCTGGGAGGAGATCCCTCAGGAGACCGTCCGCCACCTCATCAGGAGCATGCACAGGCATTGTAGGGAGGTCATACAGGCACGTGGAGGCCACACACACTACTGAGCCTCATTTTGACTTGTTTTAAGGACATTACATCAAAGTTGGATCAGCCTGTAGTGTGTTTTTCCACTTTAATTTTTAGTGTGACTCCAAATCCAGACCTCCATGGGCTGAAAAATTTGATTTCCATTTTTTTTATTTTTGTGTGATTTTGTTGTCAGCACATTCAACTATGTAAAGAACAAAGTATTTCAGAAGAATATTTAACTAATTCAGATCTAGGATGTGTTATTTTTGTGTTCCCTTTATTTTTTTGAGCAGTGTACTATACCAGGCAAGGTTTGAGGTCAAATTCTACATTTAAACCGCCTGACTGCAGGGTGGCCAGCTTGTATATCGACTCAACCTCGCGTTTGTTAATTCTAGCAATCTGGTCACCACCCCGCCAGTATGGTTTAACCAGTTCTATGCCCATGAACTTCAAACCCTTGGGATTTTTTTTGATGCATCTTTTTAAAATGTAATGAAACACTGTGGGTTTCAGGACCCATTTTGACGTTCCTTATATGTTCCTGAATTCTTATTTTTAATTTGCGGGTGGTGCGCCCGACATACTGCAGCCCACAAGGGCATTCTAACAAATAAATAACACCTTCTTTTTTCACAGGTGATTTCACCATTCATTTTGTGGCGATTATCTTTGACTGTCGATTCAAATGTCTGTGTGCAAAAAAGAAATATAGAGGAAGAAGAGGGAATGGGAAGCGAAAATCCAGTATCCAAAAAGAGCAAAGAAAAGTAATGGGGATATTTAACCTGAGCTCACATACCCTGACCGAGCCTGAAAAAAGAGTTTTGGGAAAGGGGTTGAATTTTGCACCGACCGCTATGCCCAATAGATTCGAGATGTTCTTAGACATTCACACATACATTAGAAAACTCTATATTGCAAAATATTTTATTAATACACAAAATGCATCTCTCAAAAACGAGATAGCTGATAAGAGTGAAGCCCCCTCACCAAATAGTGAAGTATTGGAAAAAGAAGTAATCCATACAAAATTAAGGGAAAAATCTTCTTTTTTCCTAAAATTAAAGAGAATGAGTGTGTGGAGGCTTTCAAGCGGGGTTTGATAAAAGAACTGGAAAATATGGAAGTAATATAAGTTTGGTTCAGCAAAAATGGGAATGGTTGGTGATATTAACTTCCTGTTTGTGGCACATTAGTATATGTGAGGGGGGAAACTTTTCAAGATGGGTGGTGACCATGGTGGCCATTTTGAAGTCGGCCATTTTGAATCCAACTTTTGTTTTTTCAATAGGAAGAGGGTCATGTGACACATCAAACTAGTTGGGAATTTCACAAGAAAAACAATGGTGTGCTTGGTTTTAACATAACTTTATTCTTTCATGAGTTATTTACAAGTTTCTGACCACTTATAAAATGTGTTTAATGTGCTGCCCATTGTGTTGGATTGTCAATGCAACCCTCTTCTCCCACTCTTCATAAACTGATAGCAACACCGCAGGAGAAATGCTAGCACAGGCTTTTAGTATCCGTAGTTTCAGGTGCTGCACATCTCGTATCTTCACAGCATAGACAATTGCCTTCAGATGACCCCAAAGATAAAAGTCTAATGTGCCACAAACAGTGGCCAATGCGAAAACTGCAGGATTTTATGTTTTTTGTTTAAATATAGACGTTGACATAAAAAATTAAAAATAACCATCAAAAATTCTTCAAAAATATGTTAAACATAAAACGTGATTTAAACAATAGGTAATTTTCGGATGACACATACCCTTTAGTGTGAGGCACATGGTTTTATTACGTTAGTACCTCCATGTGCCTCATATTAATAGCTAGTTACCCCATCATGTCCTCAATTTATATACTTGCCAACACACGGTTAATGATGGTGTCACTTACTATTAATATGAGGAACATGGAAGTTTAAAATTAATAACACCATGTGGGGACCACCTGAGCCAATTACATATTGATCTGAGGGTGTCAGCGTTAATTATGGCTAGGAGCATTAGGTACTTTATTCATTTGGCCAATGATCCCCAGGTGCCCCTTAACTCAACAGTATCATTTTCCTCAGGATGGTGAAACAGTTGAATACTGTGGTGAAGGTGGCAGTATTTGGTGCTATACAGTGATATTTAGTTCTCCTAGGGTGGTATTTTGTGCTACACTCTAGTATTGCAAGTCCTGCCTACTTAGATTGCCCCTGCCTACTTAGATTGCCCCTGCCTACTTGTGTTGCCCCACCTACTCATTTTGCTCCTACTTCTTTCAATTTTGATCCGCCTAGAACATGGGGCCACATTTAGATTTTTATTCCAGGGCCACTGTAAGTTCCCACTCCCAGTTCCCCCAGTGTGTATGGCATTATGTGTAGGGAATTGTATGGAGCGGGCTGCTGGGCTAAGCCCGCTCCATTTGTGGCGGGTGCTTGCTGTATAATACAAGGGGTACCCAGCTACAATGACGAGGAACAGCTATCATGCCGAATCCTGTCATTTAACCCCTCAGATGCCACATTCAACATCATGGCATCTGGTAACCTCAAGGCAAAACTCAGCAGGGAAGGTGTCAGAATTAGGGTTGAGCGAACCTGAACATTTCAGTAAAAGTTCGGGTTCGGTGTTCATCGCTTTCTTGTCGCTTTTTGAAAAGCTGCAGAGCAGCCAATCAACAAGCGGTTAACTGTCTGACCTTAGAAGCCATCACAGCCATGCCTACTAATGGCATGGATGTGATTGGCAAGTGTAGCATGTGACCCAGCCTCTATATAAGCTGGAGTCACGTAGCGCTGCCCGTCACTCTGCTGTGCTTAGTGTAGGGGGAGGATGCGGCTGGTGATTTCAGGGAGAGAATAGGAGAGACTCTTTGCTCAAAATCAGAATCTAACTCAGCGATCTACATACATTGTGTTTTGTGGGTGCAGGGCCCAATTTTTTTTATCCTGCCCTGAGCCCAGTGACCGGAAAAAAAACAACTTGCATTTTATGCAAGCTCAGTGCACCAGCACTGCATCTGAGCTTTTGGGACATTGAAAATCACAATTTTTTGGGGCAATATACAACATCTGGATTAGTCAGTGTGCAATTTAAGCTAGAAATACAGCCATTATTTTCTGGGGTTTTAAAAACACACATTTTTTTGCCAAAAAACACTATTTTCCTGATCTGCAAGTGTTAAATTCAAGTTTAATATATACAGCTTTCATATTCTGTTACCAAAAAAACACTTTTTTGGCAATATACAACATCTGGATTAGTCAGTGTGCAATTTAAACTAGAAATACACCCATCATTTTCTGGTGTTTTAAAAACATTTTTTTTGCCAAAAACCACTAATTTCAGGCCTTGCAGCATCAGCACGTGTGAAATTACAGGCTTATATACTGCTGTCAAATTCAGTTGTTAAACAAACACTCGTTTGGGCAAAAAAAAATTTGTTGGCAGCCTTTGATGCAGATGTCATTGTGAGATACACCGTTAATACATTTGGGCTAGATTCAGAGATTTGAAATACCGCCATTTGGTGCACCAATATTTAATTCAGGCCTACAGTGGTTCAGGCCGTGTGAGATACACCCTTTACATACAGGGGTTTGATTCAGGCATTTGAAATACAGCCGATTTGGGCAAAGAAATCTTTAATTGAGGCCTAGTCTGGTTCAGGCCGTGTGAGATACACCCTTTACATACTGTCGTTCTATTCTACTGTTAATTAAACACCCATTTAGGGAAAGATCCTAAATTCAAAAAATATGAGGAGAGCGTAAAATAAGGGACGTGGCCCCGGTCGTGGTGCTGCTGGTGGAGCTTCTGTTGCAGGGAGAGGATGTGGTCGATCTGTGCCAGCTACACGCACAAGTGAAACCCCTTCCTCAGGTGCGAGTAGGCGACAGAACCTGCAGCGGTATTTGGTCGGGCCTAATGCGGCTCTACGAATGGTGAGGCCTGAACAAGTACAGGCGATAGTAGATTGGGTTGCTGACAGTGGATCCAGTTCATTCACATTGTCTCCCACCCAGTCTCCTGCTGAAAGACCACAGTTGGCACCTGCAGCCGATGTCCATCAGTCTTTCACCTCACCCCCTTGCAAATCAGCCAAGCAGTCTGAGCCCCAAGTCATGCAGCAGTCTCTTCTGCTTTTTGATGACTCTGTTAGCAGGATTTCCCAGGGCCATCCACCTAGCCCTGCCCCAGAAGTGGAAGAGATTGAGTGCACCAACTGTCACGGCGGGGAGTGAGGGAAACCGCCGTCAAAGGGTAAAAGGGGATCAGCCTGTCCAAAAGGAGTAATAAGGGAGCAGGTCACCTCCTACAACATCCCTAATCCTCTCCATGACTCCTCACCGTATGAGCGGACCGCGATGGTAGGACGACTCATACTCAGGATTCCTAGAGACCCTAAGTCGCCATGGTAATCCCTCACCAAGGAGCAGGGAAGAGACCCAGTCATGGAGGAACAGGAGTCTCTATCTGAGGCCAGGCTGCAAGGAGAGGGGAACACATACAGCATATGGAGATGGCAGGTAAGTGAAACCAGAAACACACTTACCTGCCACAGACACACTGACTGGAACCCGTGCACAAGTGCTAGTGTCCACACCAACATCAAAGGACACAGCACACACCACGAACCACACAGGGACCCAGGACACTCATAGCTGCAATAAATGTGAAACAGGGGAAAGTCTAAACATGCTGGACACCTAACACTACCAGACATGTAACACCAAAAATAGACATACCAACACCCTGATCAAAACCCACTCCATACACAAAGGGACAGGAAGGAAAGGAGACACCGTGATAACATTGCTGACCACAAGGGTGGCCCTCACTGGACAGATGGAACAGAGAACCAACAGCATACACCAAGGCTGGAGGAACACCGGGCTACAAGCATCCAGCAGAGACTAAATAGCCCAAGCAGCCACACCCACACACACATAAACCTAGTGTTAAAACACTAGGAAGGGAGTTAACCCTTCCAACACCAGACAAGGGGAGGAAGCCACTTAAAGGGGAAGGGCACACACAAACATAGGAAAGCTACACGTTGCCGCAGGCAACAACATGCGTGGCAACCATGTCACAGCAATCACCCAGAAGGCCGAGACACTGCGACCGCATGCACACACAGCAACACGTTGCCGCGGGCAACTGCAAGTGTAGCAACAGTGTCACCTCGCACACCATAGGCCGTGACACCAACCACTTATCTTTCAAGATGAGTACATGGGAGGACCATCGCAGCACGTCTCGGTGGATGACGAAACACAGGTGCCAACTGCTGGGGATTTCGAAAGTGTGCAGACCGAAAAGGAAGGCAGGGGTGAAGACTGGGTGAAGGTGATGTGGAGGACGATGAGGTCCTCGACCCCACATGGAATCAAGTTCATGCGAGTGATCTATGTAGTTCGGAGGAAGAGGCGGTGGTCGCACAGAGCCACCAGCACAGCAGAAGAGGGAGCAGGGTGCAAAAGCGGAGCGGCCGTCCTCTAGACAGTACGCCTGCTACTGCCCACCGCAGCAAGGGTCACACCAAAGCCAGCTCCAAGGAGTTCCCTGGCGTGAAAGTTCTTCAGACAATGTGCTGACGACAAGACACAGGTGGTTTGCACGCTGTGCAATCAGAGCCTGAAGCGAGGCATAAACGTTCACAACCTGAGCACAACCTGCATGACCAGGCATTTAAGTGCAAAGCACGAGCTGCAGTGGAGTAGACACCTCAAAAACCAAGAAAGGTCTCTGGCTCCTGCTGCTTCCTCCTCTGCTGCAGTCGCAGCCTCTTCATCCACCTCTGGAGTGACAGTGCCACCTGCCACCCCACAAACAGAGGATCTGCCAGCAACACCAACACCTGGGTCACCAAGCATCTCCACAATGTCCCACGCAAGCGTTCAGCTCTCCATCTCCCAAACGCTGGAGAGGAAGAGGAAGTACCCCCCTACCCACCCGCGATCCCTAGCCCTGAATGACAGCATTTTTAAATGACTGGCCTTTGAAATGCTGTCATTCCGTCTGGTGGAGACGGATAGTTTTAAAGGCCTTATGGCGGTGGCTGTCCCACAGTACGTCGTGCCCAGCCGCCACTACTTTTCAAGGCGAGCCATCCCTTCCTTGCACAACCAAGTAGGGGACAAAATCAGGTGTGCACTGCACAACGCCATCTGTGGCAAGGTGCACCTGGCTACAGAAACGTGGACAAGTAAGCACGGTAAGGGGCGTTATATCTCCATAACAGCACACTGGGTAAATGCAGTGGCGGCTTGGCCTGAGGCGGATAGCAGTTTGGCGCATGTCCTTCCACCACCGAGGATTGCAGGGCGCTTCAGTTTGCCTCCTGTTGCTTCCTCCTCCTACTCTGCTTCCTCATCCTCTACCATCTCCTCATCCGGTCAGCGTAACACCTTCACCACCAACTTCAGCACAGCCAGGGGTAAACGACAGCAGGCAGTTTTAAAACGTATCTGTTTGGGGGACAAATCCCACACCGCGAAGGAGCTGTGGATGGGCCTTGAACAACAGAATGATGAGTGGTTTTTGCCAGTCAGCCTCAAGCCCAGCCTGGTGGTGTGCGATAATGGGCGAAATCTCGTAGCAGCTCTGGGACTAGCCAGTTTGATGCACAACCCTTGCCTGGCGCATGTGCTGAATTTGGTGGTGCAGAGATTCCTTAAAATTTACCCCGATATGTCAGAGCTGCTGCATAAAGTGCGGGCCGTCTGTGTGCGCTTTCGGCGTTCTCACCCTGCTGTTGCTCGCCTGTCAGCGCTGCAGCGAAACTTCGGCCTTCCCGCTCACCGCCTCATATGTGACGTGCCCACAAGGTGGAACCCTACCTTGCACATGCTTGGCAGACTGTGCGAGCAGCAGCAGGCGATAGTGGAGTTTCAGCTGCAGCACGCACGGGTGAGTCGCTCGGTGGAACAGCACAACTTCACCACCAATGACTGGGCCTCCATGCGAGACCTGTGTTCCATGTTGCGCTGTTTCTAGTACTCCACCAACATGGCCAGTGCCGATAACGTCGTTCTCAGCGTAACTTACTATCCCACTTCTATGCCTCCTTGAAAAAAACGCTCCTGTCGATGATAGAGGAGTATGTCGCACAGGAGGAAGAGGGATCATTTCGTAGGGTTTCCGGCCAGTCATTCCCAAGTGGCTCCGAGGGTGTGTTCCCGCACACACAAACCCAAGGTATACAATTGTCCAGCCAGGGCACAGTTCTGGAGGATGACGAGGTGGAGGGTGAGGAGGAGGAGATGGAGGAGGAGGGACCATGTTTACAGCAGGGTGGCACCCAGACCAGCTTATGGCCATCACTGGTGTGTGGCTGGCGGGATACAGAGGACCCAGACGATACACCACCCACAGAGGACAGCTTTTTGTTGCCTCTGGGCAGCCTGGCACACATGAGCGATTACATGCTGCAGTGTCTCCGCAACGACCGCCGAGTTGCGCACATTCTAACTTGTGGATGGCCACGCTGCTGGATCCTCGTTACAAGGACAACGTATCGTCCTTAATTCCCTCACTGGAGCGTGATCGTAAGATGCGCAAGTACAAGCGCACGCTGGTACACGCGCTGCTGGTGGCATTCCCACCTGACAGCGGGGGCACAGTGGAAGCACAAGGCGAAGGCAGAGGAAGAGGAAGAGGTAGCCAACGCAGCTGGGGCGCCGCCAGCACCTCAGAAAGCAGGGTTAGCATGGCCAAAATGTGGAAAAGCTTTGTTAGCACGCCACAACAACCAGCACCACCAGCTAAAATGGAACATCTTAGCAGAAGGCAGCATTTCACCAACATGGTGGAGCAATATGTGTGCACACGCCTACACATACTGAATGACTGGTCTGCCCCCTTCAACTTCTGGGTCTCCAAATTGGGCACATGGCCTGACCTTGCCCTTTACGCCTTGGAGGTGCTGGACTGCCCTGCAGCCAGTGTATTATCTGAACGTGTGTTTAGCACGGCAGGGGGCGTCATCACAGACAAGCGCAGCCACCTGTCCATAGTCAATGTGGACAAGCTCACGTTCATTAAAATGAACCAGGCATGGATCCCTCAGGACTTGTCCGTACCTTGTGCAGAATAGACATGTATACCGGCACTAACCAGCCATTGTTATACTGCAGCGCAATTGCTCATTCTTGTATTTTGGATATTTCACACTTTTTTAGAGTGTACCCTAATTTAAAAAAAATATAATTTAAACAAAAAGCCTGTGTTGGCTACCTCGTCCTCCTCCACCGCCGCTTCCACCTACACCGCTACGTCTACCGCCTCCTCAAACTCCTACTCCATATGGAACTCTACCTCATAAATCAAATATATTTTTTTTATTTATACGTATTTTATACCATTTCACTACTTTGTCAGTTACATTTTCGGGTGAAATTTACCAATTTTTGGGAGTATAGCACGACTGCTATACCTAGTAGGCCGGTTAAAAAAAAAAAACATTGTCAGTTTCATTTTCTGGTGAAATTAACAAATCTTTGGGTGTAAACTACCACTGCTATACCTAGTAGACAGGTTAAACAAAGAAAAAAAACTGGCAGTTACATTTTCTGGTGAAATTAACAAATATTTGGGTGTATAGTACCACTCCTGAACATGTGTTTTGCATGACTGGAGGGGGTTATCACAGGTTATTTTTTCCAATATTTTGGGGTGTACCCTAATTTTTAAAATAAAATTTAAAACCAAAAAGCAGTGTAAGCTACCTCCTCCACCGCCGCTTCCACCTACACCGCCACATCCACCGCCTCCTCAACCTCCTACTCCATATGGACCTCGTCCTCCTAAATCAAGATTATTATTTTTTATTTTTACCTATTTTATGTTATTTAACCACCTCCCGACCGCCTAACGCACGGATGCGTCCGGAAGGTGGTTGATTCATTCCTCCTGGACGCATCCGTGCGTCATCTCGCGAGACGCGAGATTTCCTGTGAACGCGCGCACACAGACGCGCGCGCTCACAGGAACGGAAGGTAAGAGAGTGGATCTCCAGCCTGCCAGCGGCGATCGTTCGCTGGCAGGCTGGAGATGTGATTTTTTTAACCCCTAACAGGTATATTAGACGCTGTTATGATAACAGCGTCTAATATACCTGCTACCTGGTCCTCTGGTGGTCCCTTTTGTTTGGATCGACCACCAGAGGACACAGGTAGCTCAGTAAAGTAGCACCAACCACCACTACACTACACTACACCCCCCACCGTCACTTATTAACCCCTTATTCACCCCAGATCACCCCATATAGACTCCCTGATCACCCCCCTGTCATTGATCACCCCCCTGTCATTGATAACCCCCTGTAAGGCTCCATTCAGAGGTCCGTATGAATTTTACGGATCCACTGATAGATGGATCGGATCCACAAAACACATACGGACGTCTGAATGGAGCCTTACAGGGGAGTGATCAATGACGGAGGTGATCACCCCATATAGACTCCCTGATCACCCCCCTGTCATTGATCACCCCCCTGTAAGGCTGCATTCAGACGTCCGTATGAATTTTACGGATCCACTGATAGATGGATCGGATCCGCAAAACACATACGGACGTCTGAATGGAGCCTTACAGAGGAGTGATCAATGACGGAGGTGATCACCCCATATAGACTCCCTGATCACCCCCCTGTCATTGATCACCCCCCTGTAAGGCTGCATTCAGAAGTCCGTATGATTTTTACGGATCCACTGATACATGGATCGGATCCGCAAAACACATACGGACATCTGAATGGAGCCTTACAGGGGGGTGATCACCCCATATAGACTCCCTGATCACCCCCCTGTCATTGATCACTCCCCTGTCATTGATCACCCCCCTGTAAGGCTGCATTCAGATGTCCGTATGATTTTTACGGATCCACTGATACATGGATCGGATCCGCAAAACACATACGGACATCTGAATGGAGCCTTATAGGGGGGTGATCAATGACAGGGGGGTGATCACCCCATATAGACTCCCTGATCACCCCCCTGTCATTGATCACCCCCCTGTCATTGATCACCCCCCTGTCAGGCTGCATTCAGATGTCCGTATGATTTTTACGGATCCACTGATACATAGATCGGATCCGCAAAACACATACGGACATCTGAATAGAGCCTTATAGGGGGGTGATCAATGACAGGGGGGTGATCACCCCATATAGACTCCCTGATCACCCCCCTGTCATTGATCACCCCCCTGTCATTGATCACCACCCTGTCATTGATCACCCCCCTGTAAGGCTGCATTCAGACATTTTTTTGGCCCAAGTTAGCGGAATTTTTTTTTTTTTTTCTTACAAAGTCTCATATTCCACTAACTTGTGTCAAAAAATAAAATCTCACATGAACTCACCATACCCCTCACGGAATCCAAATGCGTAAAATTTTTTTGACATTTATATTCCAGACTTCTTCTCACGCTTTAGGGCCCCTAGAATGCCAGGGCAGTATAAATACCCCACATGTGACCCCATTTCGGAAAGAAGACACCCCAAGGTATTCCGTGAGGGCCATATTGAGTCCATGAAAGATTTAAATTTTTGTCCCAAGTTAGCGGAAAGGGAGACTTTGTGAGAAAAAAATATATATATCAATTTCCGCTAACTTGTGCCAAAAAAAAAAAATTTCTATGAACTCGCCATGCCCCTTATTGAATACCTTGGGGTGTCTTCTTTCCAAAATGGGGTCACATGTGGGGTATTTATACTGCCCTGGCATTCTAGGGGCCCTAAAGCGTGAGAAGAAGTCTGGGATCCAAATGTCTAAAAATGCCCTCATAAAATGAATGTGGGCCCCTTTGCGCATCTAGGCTGCAAAAAAAGTGTCACACAGTGGTATCGCCGTACTCAGGAGAAGTTGGGCAATGTGTTTTGGGGTGTCATTTTACATATATGCATGCTGGGTGAGATAAATATCTTGGTCAAATGCCAACTTTGTATAAAAAATGGGAAAAATTGTCTTTTGCCGAGATATTTCTCTCACCCAGCATGAGTATATGTAAAAAGACACCCCAAAACACATCTCCTGAATACGGCGATACCACATGTGTGACACTTTTTTGCAGCCTAGGTGGGCAAAGGGGCCCACATTCCAAAGAGCACCTTTAGGATTTCACAGGTCATTTACCTACTTACCACACATTAGGGCCCCTGGAAAATGCCAGGGCAGTATAACTACCCCACAAGTGACCCCATTTTGGAAAGAAGACACCCCAAGGTATTCCGTGAGGGGCATGGCGAGTTCCTAGAATTTTATATTTTTTGTCACAAGTTAGCGGAAAATGATGATTTTTTATTTTTTTTTCCTTACAAAGTCTCATATTCCACTAACTTGTGACAAAAAATAAAAACTTCCATGAACTCACTATGCCCATCACGAAATACCTTGGGGTGTCTTCTTTCCAAAATGGGGTCACTTGTGGGGTAGTTATACTGCCCTGGCATTCTAGGGGCCCAAATGTGTGGTAAGAAGTTTGAAATCAAAATGTGTAAAAAATGACCGGTGAAATCCGAAAGGTGCTCTTTGGAATATGGGCCCCTTTGCCCACCTAGGCTGCAAAAAAGTGTCACACATCTGGTATCTCCGTACTCAGGAGAAGTTGGGGAATGTGTTTTGGGGTGTCATTTTACATATACCCATGCTGGGCCAGTATAACTACCCCACAAGTGACCCCATTTTGGAAAGAAGACACCCCAAGGTATTCGCTGATGGGCATAGTGAGTTCATAGAAGTTTTTATTTTTTGTCACAAGTTAGTGGAATATGAGACTTTGCAAGAAAAAATAAAAAATAAAATCATCATTTTCCACTAACTTGTGACAAAAAATAAAAAGTTCTATGAACTCACTATGCCCATCAGCGAATACCTTAGGGTGTCTACTTTCAGAAATGGGGTCATTTGTGGGTTGTTTGTACTGTCTGGGCATTGTAGAACCTCAGGAAACATGACAGGTGCTCAGAAAGTCAGAGCTGCTTCAAAAAGCGGAAATTCACATTTTTGTACCATAGTTTGTAAACGCTATAACTTTTACCCAAACCATTTTTTTTTACCCAAACATTTTTTTTTAATCAAAGACATGTAGAACAATAAATTTAGAGCAAAATTTATATATGGATGTCGTTTTTTCAACTGAAAGTGAAAAATGTCATTTTTTTGCAAAAAAATCGTTAAATTTCGATTAATAACAAAAAAAGTGAAAATGTCAGCAGCAATGAAATACCACCAAATGAAAGCTCTATTAGTGAGAAGAAAAGGAGGTAAAATTCATTTGGGTGGTAAGTTGCATGACCGAGCAATAAACGGTGAAAGTAGTGTAGGTCAGAAGTGTAAAAAGTGGCCTGGTCTTTAAGGGTGTTTAAGCTATAGGGGCTGAGGTGGTTAAAGTAATTTCCCTATCCACATTTGTTTGCAGAGCACTTGCCATGCTCTTAACCACATTTTTATGCCATTTGCAGCCCTCTAGCTCTTTCCATGACATTTTAGCAGCCATTTTAGTGATCAAAAGTTCAGGTCCCCATTGACTTCAATGGGGTTCGGGTTCGGGGTCAAGTTCGGGTCCCGAACTCGAACTTTTTTCTCAAGTTCGGCCAAAACCGTCGAACCCGAGCATCCAGGTGTCCGCTCAACTTTAGTCAGAATCCCATTCACCCTAATACATCTCTATTAGGGTGAATGGGACAAAAATATTAAAAGTTTCAATCACCCTCCTTTCCCAATTTTACATATAAAAAATAAACAAAAAAATAAACATATCAGGTATTGCCGCATCTGAAAATGTCTGAACTATTAAAATATTTTTTTAAATGTTTATGTGAGGGGAATGCACGCAATTCAACATTTTTTTGTCACCTTTACCCCTGAAAAAATAACAGTGATAAAGAAAGTTATGGCTGTCAGAAAAGAAGTGCAGATCTTAAAATATGATCAACGTATTGGTGTCGTATCTCACCCTGTGCTAAGCCAAGCCACACCCCCAAATAATTGTTCAATAAATCAAAATCGAGGTTACATGTTCAATTAATCATGATTTTAATTTTTGTCATAATCGTCCGGCCCTACTAAGAACCAAATGTTTGTTTTTATAAATTTTGGCTAGTGGCAAAATATCAACTTATAGCATGTGGATGTGCAGTCCATGTCTTTTCAGCTACAATTTTGATATTTTAAAGGGATACTCTGGTTACTGAAAGTTATGGTTATCCAGTGCATTTGACAGGGTAGGAAATAACTAGTCAATCGTTGGTAATGTGATCGCTGGGACGCCACATATCAAGAATGGGGATCTCGGACCCCTATCCTAATAGAGCGGCAGGTCAAGCATGCGTCCTGCCACTCAATGTATTCCCTAGGCGTATGCACTGTACTCAACTATCTCTGGAATCTGTAGGGTTCCAAGCAGTTGGACCCCCCACCAATCAGTTATTTGTCTGTTATCCTATTCAACCCACTGGATAGGAGGTATCTTTTAGCAACCAGAGTAGCCCTTTAAGTATTACAAAAGGCATTTCACACAACTGACTTAGTCCTCATGCACACGACCGTTCCGTTTTTTTGCGGTCCGCAAACCGCGGATCCGCCAAACACAGATGGCGTCCGTGTGCGTTACGCAATTTGCAGAACGGCACGGACAGCCTTTATTATAACTTCCTATTCTTGTCCGCAAAGCGCGGACAAGAATAGGACAGGTTATATTTTTTTGGCGAGCCACGGAACGGAGCAACGGATGTGGACAGCACACGGAGTGCCGTCCGCATCTTTTGCGGCCCCATTGAAGTGAATGGGTCTGCATCTGAGCCGCCAAAACTGCGGCTCGGATGTAGACCAAAACAACGGCCGTGTGCATGAAGCCTTAATCTTAGGTGGGGTGGGTTTCCTCTTTACAACTTGTGTCAGACTGAGGTTTTTTCGGACCTACAGAAAATGATTCAGAGGGCCCATCCCCTATCTATATAATGCATGGGCGTATAACTCCAATGTAAACTTATGTTATTTATAAACAATCGTAAAAACAATTATTAATATTAGGTTATTTGACAATCAATCCGTAAAAAATAATCCAAGTGGCAAAAGATTGGGTGCATATTGAGTTGCCTGGATTATTGACCTTTAGGACCCAATATTGTGTCTTAGCCAGGGTCCACCTGAGCATACTGGTAATCTGGTAGGCCAGTCCAACCCTGTTCACAACAGATGAGGTATAGAAATTATTTTCCATGGTGCAACTTGCATAATGTAATTAGCCAGTAATGTAAGACAGTATAGAACAGGGGTGCTCAACCTGCGGCCCTCCAGCTGTTGCAAAACTACAACTCCCAGCATGCTGGAAATTGTAGTTTTTCAACAGCTGGAGGGCCGCAGGTTGAGCATCCCTGTTATAGAACAAGGACCTGGGAACAAGATATCCTTATAATAAATTAGGTTTCACTAAGTCAATAACATTTACTAGTTAAATATAAGGAAAGCAATGTATCCACAGTAGAATACATACATGTCATTACTAAATTATGGATAAATGGGCTCATAAGAATTTAAATAGTTGAGATAAAGCCCAATATTACGTTATATTCTATAGCTAAAATTTACTCACAGGGAAGTGACACTCAATCGACCTACTCTACTGGAAAAATCTGCTCACAACGTATATTAGGAGATTCACCTCCAAACTCTAAACCTCCACCAAGTTTTTAGGAGCCACAGATATTTGGAAACAAGTAGCAGGATTGCCGTTATAAATTTGGTGCATGTCATTGTGCCCTATTTGTGCTTCCTATAATTTCATAAAATTGACACTTTTCTACTGGACCCCCAGGATGGCAATTATAATGTGATTATACAATAAAACCTCTCTAAAAGAAAGAAGAATAGATGGAGCAAACAAATACAATAACATAAAAAGGTCTGAGGTGCCAGGATTTATGCACTTCTCATACACGGTGTGTGAAACCTGTAAGGGTAGTGCTTCAGGAAACCTGCTCATATATTATGCCAATTAAAGTCCTGAACATAAAAAAAACACTTAATGTGAATTGTACATGTCATGCTGGTTTATTCATTGTTATCTAGAGATTACATCTCTTCAGGGGATGGACAACTGGGCACTTAGTTAAGATTTTTATTTTGTTTATTATATTTCACTTTGCCAGGTTGGATTTAATTAGAAAACATCACAAATGTCATAATTGTGTTCATGCTCTGCATATTAAAAGCCTAGGGGTATTAGAAGCATTTTCCATTAGAAATGCTATTATTGTGCAATGCAAGAAAGCTCTAAGGAAACAATATAAAAGTGACCAAAGTTAAACTACCATTTTATTTGCAAGGGTGAGCAACATAACCCAAACTGTGAGGGAGTTTCTTAAATCTTGAATGTAATAGTTTAAAGCAGTTGTCCAAGTTAAATAAAAACTCGACCAGTTCCTGTAGATGTAATAAAATAACAAAATGAGTCGTATTTGCAGTTTGTCTTCCTTTCTGATTCCATCAATGTTCTACCATCCTCCAAGTCTCTGACATTATCTTCCTGGCTGCAGCAGTGACTTTCTGTGCACACTCACTCAGGTCACTGTGCAGCCAATCACTGGTCTCAGCAGTATATGGGGCCTCACTGCTGAGACCAGTGATTGGCTTCAGCAGTGACCAGTGTGCATGAAATGTCAATGCTGCAACCAAGAGCCATAAGTTTTTTATTTTTCCATTCATATAGCTGTATTAGGGCTTGTTTCTTTGCAGGAAAATGTTAATGGCATCATTTAATTCACTATATTTTGTATTAAAGAACTATGACTGGTGTAGGAAGGATGGGAGAAGGAGTGCAGCGGAAGTCAGACAAATGCTGGTGGTAGGGAATTCTATTTTTATGAGGATAGGCAGGGTCACCAAAAAGGTGAATGCCGAATAGGGCATTATGGAAAGGATAGGCATATTGTTGAGTGGGGCTGGGGAAGACCCAGCTGTCATGGTGCACATTGTTATCAGTGACAGGGTAGGATAGGTCATCAATATCTGATCCGGTGGAGGTTCGACACCCCCGAAGAGGAGAAGAAGAGGTGGTGTTCCATGTGAGCACTGCTTCTTCTTCATTAAACTACACGCAGTCTGCCCTGTAGTGGTGGCATAGTGTAATTACAGGTACATGCTCCATTTAGGTGAATGTAGTGAGTACTTGTATTACGCTGAACTTCTGAGATCACAGGCAGTGTAATGAACAGGAAGTAGCACTCTCATGGAGCGTCGCCTCCTCTTCAAACTGCTGATCAGCAGGGGTGCTAGCTGTCGGTCCCTGGTAGATCACATATTGATGACCTATCCTGAAGGTAGGTCATCAATATAAAACCCATGTAGAACCCCAACGAAAAATTACAGCAGAGTAGATATATATCTGATGCTCAAGTATGGATCACCAATGTGTCAGCGTTAATATTAAAGGCGTAATCTGTTATCTAAAATAAATTACCCTTATATAGACCAAGATATGAATAAATTAAAAAAACAAACAAAAAAAAAAATCGATATGGCAGCCCGGGTCCAAATAGAGACGGATCAGTTCCCTCCATGGGCTTGTAGTAACCATTCATTGTCTGGGTTGTTAGACAGCACCTATTCGCCCCTAAATGTGCCCCTGTGGTGGCCCTAGCCTAGATAATCAGAGCAGCCTCACCACAGGGCACTAGTCCTTATAAGGGCAACCCCGTCTGGAACCTGTCCCTAGCTCAAAGACCTATGTTTCCCTACTCTATTCCGGACATGCATTTTTCATATTTGCATCAATAATCATCAGGGGACAGAGAATCAGGATCTGTAAGAAAAAACAAAAAGAAAAATACCTTCACCAAACTGATTACTAGGTATAGCATTTAGAGCCAGCCTACAGGCTATATTCAGTTACCTAAGTAGATGATCTCAGGGTAGGTCATGTAAAGAGTAGGTGGAACGACCGATATTCCTCCACCCACATATGCTTCAGGGCATGACGGCAGTGGGGGGAAAGAAGATGTACATGGTTGGAAGAGCTTTTAAATTAGGTGCTTATACAAGTACGAAGGTAGATAAATTAGAGAGTGGGATATGGAAGACGACAGTGGGAATTTAGTAAGGGCTAGGGTTAGCGAGGAAAGTAGACAAGGGACTAGGGATAAGTGTACTGTACACTTGGTGCAACTGGTCTTGTCAAACAGACCAGATATCATTTAGAAGATACAGGAGCACTGGGGAAACAGTGATCATAATATAGTAAACTTCAATATAATCAGATGCATAATTCACAGGGCACTATAGCAAACTAAAATGGGGCTCCCAACATTAGGTGTAAGAAAATTAAAACAGCAGCATAAAGTAGCAATAATTAAAAACATGTAAAATAGAACAATATATCAGAAAACCCTCATTATTATAGCAAGAAGAAACCATATTGTTATTCTTCACAAAAAGTTACAATGTTCTTACACCTGATTGTGCCCCCTCTGCCTCTGGGCCCCAAAGCATGCACTATGGCTACAGCTACACTCATGAGTATAATATTCAATTACATACTACAAAAGGGAGTTACATTAGAAAAGGTAAATTTAGTTAACTAGGGGAAGAGCTCAGTCTTACAGACCCGGATCAGTTTCTGGTAAATAGGGATACTGAAACTAAACGGGGAGTTTTTAAAGAAATATTACAAGCCTCTTCAATCAAAACTTCCAGGATGAAAAGGAAACAAGTGTGACTAAAAAGGATGTACTGAACATAATAAGACATAAACAAAGCACTTTTAAAACACTGCAGGCTTAACTTAAAGGAAAACCATTCCAGGCTTACAAAGAGCTCGATGGGAAATTTAAAAAAGAAATAAAGTTGACCAAATTAGCCACATAAAAACGAATTGCAGGTAGCAATAAAATAAATCCCCAAAAATGTGAAAATATATAAATGCCAAAAAGAAAAAAAAAAAGGTAATAGGGGACAGAAAACTAAGAGTCACAGTAAATGGCACATACTCAAAATGGGCTAAAGTCAGCGGTGGGGTGCAACAAGGATCTGTGTTAGGCCCAGTTCTGTTTAATTTCTTTATCAATTATCTTACATAGTAACATAGTGCATAAGGCCGAAAAAAGATATTTGTCCATCCAGTTCGGCCTGTCATCCTGCAAGTTGATCCACAGGAAGGCAAAAAAAAACTGTTAGGTAGAAGCCAATTTCCCCCACTTTAGGGGAATAAAAAATTCCTTCCCGACTCCAATCAGGCAATCAGAATAACTCCCTGGATCAACGACCCCTCTCTAGTAGCTATACCCTGTAATATTATTACGCTCCAGAAATACATCCAGGCCCCTCTTGAATTCCTTTATTGTACTCACCATCACCACCTCCTCAGGCAGAGAGTTCCATAGTCTCACTGCTCTTACCGTAAAGAATCCTGTTCTATGTTTGTGTACAAACCTTCTTTCCTCTAGATGCAGAAGATGTCCCCTCTTCACAGTCACAGTTCTGGGGATAAATAATTGATGGGAGAGTTCTCTGTACTGACCCCTGATATATTTATACATAGTAATTAGATCTCCCCTCAGTCGTCTTTTTTCAAAAGTGAATAACCCTAATTTTGATAATCTTTCAGGGTACTGTAGTTGCCCCATTCCAGTTATTACTTTAGTTGCCCTCCTCTAACCCTCTCCAGCTCTGCTATGTCTGCCTTGTTCACAGGAGCCCAGAACTGTACACAGTATTACATGTGTGGTCTGACTAGCAATTTGTAAAGTGGTAGGACTATGTTCTTATTATGGGCATCTATGCCCCTTTTGATGCAACCCATTATCTTATTGGCCTTGGCAGCAGCTGCCTGACACTGTTTTTTGCAGCTTAGTTTGCTGTTTATTAAAATTCCTAGATCCTTTTCCATGTCAGTGTTACCGAGTATTTTACCATTTAGTATGTATGGGTGACTTGCATTATTCCTTCCTATGTGCATAACTTTACATTTGTCAGTGTTAAACCTCATCTGCCACTTATCTGCCCAAGCCTCCAATCTATCCAGATCCCTCTGTAGTAGTATACTGTCCTCTTCAGTGTAAATTACTTTACACAGTTTAGTGTCATCTGCGAAAATTGATACTTTACTATGCAAGCCTTCTACAAGATCATTAATAAATATATTGAAGAGAATAGGACCCAACACTGACCCCTGAGGTACCCCACTAGTGACAGTGACCCAATCTGAGTGTGTACCGTTAATAACCACCCTCTGTTTTCTATCACTCAGCCAGTTGCTTACCCACATATAGACATTTTCTCCCAGTCCGAGCATTCTCATTTTATATACTAACCTTTTATGTGGTACAGTGTCAAATGCTTTGGAGAAGTCCAAATATACGACATCCATTGATTCGCCGCTGTCAAGTCTAGAACTTACCTCCTCATAGAAACTGATGAAATTAGTTTGGCATGACCGATCCCTCATGAAGCCATGCTGATTAAGCGTTATTTGCTTATTTACATCTCTTAGAAAACCTTCAAACTGTTTACTCACAACAGATGTTAAACTTACCAGCCTATAGTTTCCAGGCTCTGTTTTTGGACCCTTTTTGAACATTGGCACCACATTTGCTATGTGCCAATCCTGTGGGACATTCCCTGTCAGTATAGAGTCTGCAAATATCAGAAATAAGGGTCTAGCTATGACATTACTTAATTCCCTTAGGATATGGGGGTGTATGCTATCCGGTCCTGGCAATTTGTCTATTTTAATCTTTTTAAGTCGCTGTTGTACTTCTTCCTAGGTCAGACAGGACACTTTTAATGGGGGAATTTATTTTTACATTCAGCATCTGACAGTTTATTTTCCTCAGTGAATACATTGTAAAAATATTTAACAGCTTTGCTTTCTCCTCGTCGCTCTCTGCGACTCCCCCCTCATTACTCTTTAAAGGGCCGACACCTTCAGATTTATACTTTTTAACATTTATATAATTGAAGAACATTTTAGGGTTAGTTTTACTCTCTTTGGCAATTAAACTCTCGGTCTCTAGTTTGGCTACTTTTATTTGTTTTTTACATGTTCTATTTTTTCCTTATAGTTTTTCAGTGCTTCCGTGCTACCCTCCTGTTTTAGTGATTTATATGCTTTCTTTTTGTCATTTATTGCTTTCTTTACAGTTCTATTTATCCACATTGGTTTCTTTTTGTTCCTTAACCTTTTATTCCCATACGGTATGTACCTCTCACAATGAGATTTTAGGATGCTTTTAAAGATATACCATTTTGTGGCTGTATTTTTATTTTTTAGGACTTTGCCCCAGTTAGTTAGGCCTATGGCCTCTCTTAGTTGGCTAAATTAAGCTTTTTTGAAGTTTGGTATTTTTGTTCCTCCCTGTAGAAACTCTCTTTTGAATGATAATTGGAAGGTTATTACTTTATGGTCACTATTTCCCAGGTGTCCCCCAACCTGCACGTCTGTTGTTCTGTCAGGCCTATTGGTTAATACTAAGTCCAGTATGGCCGTCCCTCTAGTCGGGTCCTGAACAAGTTGGGAGAGGTAATTGTCTTTGGTTATTGCCAAGAACCTGTTTCCTTTATGAGATATACAAGTTTCAGTTTGCCAGTCTATATCTGGGTAGTTGAAGTCCCCCATAATAACCACCTCATTATGATTTGCCGCCTTGTCTATCTCGTTTAGTAGCAGATTTTCTGTGGACTCTGGTATATTAGGTGGTTTATAGTAAACTCCTTTTAGTAATTTATTATTGTTTTAAGCTCCATGTATCTCTACCCACAGTGACTCCACATGTTCATGTCCCTCACTTATATATTCCCGGAGTGTGGGCAGGATTAAGAGTAAAGTGTTAGTTTTTACAGGATAATATAAAACTGCGTAGGATACTTAAAACCCAGCTTGACTTCCAATAACTCTAACAGACTTAGGCTACTTTCACACTGGCGTTTTGTGCGGATATGTCATGGATGGATCCGTTCAGATAATACGACCGTCTGCATCCGTTCAGAACGGATCCGTTTGTATTATCTTTAACATAGCCAAGACGGATCCGAAAGTCAATGGAGGACGGATCTGTTTTCTATTGTGCCAGATTGTGTCAGTGAAAATGGATCCATCCCCATTGACTTACATTGTGTGCCAGGACGGATCTGTTTGGCTCAGTTTCATCAGACAGTGTTTTGGAAGCAGTGTTTTGGTGTTCGTCTCTAAAGCGGAATAGAGACTTAACTGATGCAAACTGATGCATTTTGAGCGGATCCTTTCCCATTCAGAATGCATTAGAATGCAAACTGATCCGTTTTGGACCACTTGTGAGAGCCCTTGAATGGATCTCACAAACGGAAAGCCAAAACGCGAGTGTGAAAGTACACTTAGACAAATTGGCAGAACAGGCAAGAACATAGAGGAAGAATTTTACTGTTGATAAATGTAATTTAATGCAACCAGGCCACAGTAATTATTTGACTGCATACACATTGAATCAAATAAAACTTGGGACAACAAAACAAGAAAAGGACTTGGGTATTCTGGTTCTAAGTAAGCTAAACAGCAGTACTCAGTCAGACAGCAGCTGCAGGTGTATAAAAGAGATAAAAACCTGTGATCCCAATGTAATATTACCCTTTTATAAAACCCTCGTAAGGCCACATCTTGAATATGGGTTCTATATGGCATAACGTTGAGCTAGAGATGGTTCAGAGATAGGCAAATTATTAAATGGGATGGAAGATCTCTTATAAGTGAGAGGATTAAAAATTGGAGCTAAATTCAGTATAGAAATAAGCTGTATTCGAATGATCTCATTTACACGTATAAATACATGTGTATTCAGGGGACATTCATTGCGTGTGGAAGAAAGGCGATTCAGACACCAATACAGGAAGGGATTTTTACAGTTAGAGTAGTGAAACTGTGGTAGAAGAAGTACTATGTCAGTATGAAAAAAGGGCTATTTGCTTATCTAATATCAACTGTCATTGAGGGAAACAATCTAACAATGAATGTTGTATAATTGTTCTGAGAAAGGTTGAACTTGATGGACATGTGTCTTTTTTCAACCTATGTAACTATGAGCAAAACATTATTTGTGTGGTGAAATTGAAAAAACAATTCCGGCAATGTATTTTGGCTTTTACTTTGCACTAAATATGCCAACCTTATTGTGGGTCAATACAAATACAGGGATACCGCGATTTTATTGTTTTAATACATATTTTTTTAAAATAACTTTTTATATTTCTGTCTATAAAGGTATATAGAGTGCTCATTTTGGGGTAAGCTGTATTTTTATTGGTAGCATTTTGGGGTACATACTGCATTTTGATCGCTTTTTTTCAATATTTTTATGGGCATTTTTATATATTTTTTATTTTTATGCTTTATGGCATTTACTGTATGGGATAAAATGTTCATAGTTTAATAGTTTGGACATTTAGGAGATGGCAATATTAATTGTGTTTTTTTATTGTTTATTTTTATATGTTTGCCAGTGGGTGTCAGCTTTATTACAGAGAGTACAGTCACTGCATATGAAGTTTGTGAAGCTCCCTCCCTACACCCCTCCCGTACTACTCACCTACAGTATATTTACATGGAGCTGTCAGGAATAGTTTAACTTCTCTATGATACAGTATATTTGAAAAGTTGTAACCTAAGGCAAACTAGGTCTTGCTTCCTAGGTGTTGGTTACTTTGGCATGCATAGCATAGTGAAGCTATCTTGACAAGTGGGCTTGTAATCTCGTAAAAATGCATACTTCTCCAACTGTTAACAGGGGGTGTTATGCTGTATATATCATACATATATTCATGTATGTTTGCAGGGGTAACAGTCACTCTTACTAAAAGTGCAGTCCTTTAATTGCAGGAAGGAGAATTGTTAGGTGAGACAAAGTATAGCTTAGCTCGCCAGCGTGGGGAAACAATTTGATGGACCACATCACTGATCTGAAAAGGATAGGGTAATGCATAGGTGGGCCTGTTGCTTTCCGACCAGAGCAGTGCTGGGTGCGACACAGTTTGGCACGTAACTAGGTAAGGCACGCCAGGTGTGAAGTTAGGCATGGCCTGAGGGTGGAGCAAGAGAATGGTGTCTATGTCAAATAAAAGGCAGTTAGATTGAAAATCTTCTGCTGCGCAAGAGCAAGGGGCTCAAGGAGGGAAGCAGAGCCATCACCATCCACTGTCATTCGCTTATACAAGTAATACTTACCCAGTTCAACTGTACCCTGTGCCTGGGGTCTTTCCTCTCCTAAACTCATTCCAGAGCCTCCCTTGCAAGCTGATCACAGAGTGTTCCACTGCAAAGGCCCCTGGTAACAGTGGTGTAGCGTGGGTTGCCAGCACCCAGCGCAAGCCAAGTATTGTGGCCCCTAACCTAACAAGACCAACATTACCAAAAATAACAATATATACAGGCCAAACAACACTGCTCCACTATGACTATACCCATTTTGGTCCCAGTCATTAATAATCCTGTTTAGGCTCCCACTCAATGATTTACAGGTGGTGTCTCCTCTCACTGGAGTTATTTTCTTTCCTGTTTTTCTCAGTCCTACATAGTTTACTATGATGACATCTCCTGACCACAACTTGTTCCTGTATAATTGGATATAATGACGACCACCTGGTCCTTGTTTTGTCCATGGTCCATGTATATTATTTCTAATTTTAATCTTAGGATAGATGTGTTCATCCCAAGCATATTTAAATGCACTTACTTTAGATCTCCCAACCACATCTGGTGGAAGTTAGTTCGAAGCTTCAACCACTCATTCACTAAAATAATATTTCCTGACATTGCTCCTGATCTTACCCTCAGCTAATTTCACATTGTGCCTGCATGTCCTTGTCCTCCTTAACCTTATTTAAACCTTCAACATATTTAAAGGTTTCGATCATGCCCCCCCCCTCCCTTCTTTCCTCAAAGCTATACAGATTAAGTGGGTCACTTATTAAGACCGGCATTTTAGATGTCGGTGGATCCTCCGAAGTTATGTAGAGACGCAGTCCTCTACATAACTTCAGCGTATCCAGTGCTGGTTTAAATGTAAGCCAGCTTCCTTACTGGCTAACATTTAGACCATTTTCTATGTCTAATACAGGTGTAGATTATTATGAATGAGACGACTCTGCCCATGCTACATCCACTTATTTTAGACCTGACATGAGTGGAGAAATGTTGCAAACCTTTGCACCGCCATCTGCCCCAGAAATACGCCTAATATAGGTGTATTTCTGGTCGGAAATGACCCCCTAAATTCTTTAGGTCTATCCTGGTATGTTTTATGCTTAAGACCCTTCACCAATTTTATTGCCCGTCTCTGCACCTATTCTGTTTTCTATAGGTTTATTCAAGGCAGGAAAACGAGTAGGTCTCAGTGTCACTCAGTACTGATTTCAATTTAGGCCCCAGTAGATATAATGCCCCTAGTAGTGCCATCTGTACACATAATGACCCCCAGTAGTGCTATCTGTACATATAATACGGTGCGTATTGGCAGCGCGGTGGCTCGGTGGTTAGCATTGGTGCCTTGCAGTTGTGGGGTCCTAAGTTTGAATCTGACCAAGAACAACATCTTCATAGAGTTTGTATGTTTATCCCGTATTTGCGAGGCATTCCTCCCACACTCCTGATAGGAAACTTAGAAAAAATGTCAGCGATATATAAGTGAGTAAAATAAATAAATATAATGCCCCCAGTAGTGCCATCTTTACATATAAAGCCCATGAGCAGTGCCTTCTTCACACATAATGCTCCCTTAGTGCCATCAGTACATATAATGACCCCGAGTTGTCACCTCTTCACATATAATGCCGCCAATAGTCTACTCTTCACATACAGTGCCGTCTTTACATATAATGCCCCAGTAGTGCTCACTTTACATATGATGCCCCCAGTAGTGCCCATTTTACATAGTATGCCCCCAGTAGTGCCCACTTTACATTTAATACTAGTGTTGATCACGAATATTCAAATTATGAATTTTTATCGCAAATATAGGTACTTTGAAAATTCGCAAATATTTCAAATATAGTGATATATATTCGCAATTTCGAATATTCGAGATTTTTTTTATTGCGAATTTTCGTAATGCAAATTTTTATCGCAAATTTTTTAATTGCCGAGTAAAAACATGATTCCTCCCAGGGAGGAATCATGACTTTAAATGGGAAAAATGATGAATATTCTAAAAAACGAATATATAGCACTATATTGAATATATTCATTTTTTCTAATATTCATAATATTCTAAAACAAGAATATATAGCAATATAGCGAATATAAAAAAAAAATAACGAATATAGAGCAATTTAGCTAATATAGTGCTATAATCTTCTTTGTCTAATAGTTGTAATTTTTTTCTCATCTGAAGTTCAGATTGGAAAAAAATTTCAACTATTGAAAAAAAAAGATTAGAGCACTATATTAGCTAAATTGCTCTATATCCGTTTTTTTTTTATATTTGCTATATATTCTTGTTTTAGAATATTACGAATATTCCAAAAAACTAATATATTCGTTTATTTCGAATATTCGTAATATTTTAAAACAAGAATATATAGCAATATAGCGAATATAAAAAAAAAAAGAATATAGAGGAATTTAGCTAATATAGTACTATAATCTTCTTTGTCTAATAGCTGTCATTTTTTTCTCATCTGAAGTTCAGATTGGAAAAAAATTACAAGTATTAAAAAAATAGATTATAGCACTATATTAGCTAAATTGCTCTACATTAGTTTTTTTCGAATATTCGCTGTATTGCTATATATTCTTCTTTTAGAATATTACGAATATTCGAAAAAACAGATATATTTGATATAGTGCTATGACTCATTGGCCCACAAGCAAGAAGCCGGTCATGTTTTTGCTCGGCAATTGAAAAATTTGCGCTAAAAATTTGCATTACGAAAATTCGCATGTTACGCGATCATTACCTTGTCAATTTTTTGAGTAAAAAAAATCGTAGAATATAACGGATATTCGAATTTGCGATTATTTGCCGGATATTCTACAAAATATTAGCAAAATATCGCGAATTCGAATATGACCCCTGCCGCTCATCACTATTTAATACCTCCAAGTATTGCCTTTTTTACATATAATGCCCCCAAGTAGTGGCCTCTTCACATATAATACATAGTAACATAGTTTATAAGGCTGAAAAAATACATTTGTCCATCTAGTTTGGCCTGTTTTCCTGCAAGTTGGTCCAGAGGAAGGCAAAAAAAAAACTGTGAGGTAGAAGCCAATTCTCCTCACTTTAGGGGGGAAAAAATTCCTTCACGACTCCAATCAGGCAATCAGAATAACTCCCTGGATCAATGACCCATCTCTAGTAGCTATAACCTGTAATATTATAACACTCCAGAAATACTTCCAAGCCCCTCTTGAACTCTTTTAGATACAGTCAGGTCCATAAATATTGGGACATCGACACAATTCTAACATTTTTGGCTCTATACACCACCACAATGGATTTGAAATGAAACAAACAAGATGTGCTTTAACCGCAGACTGTCAGCTTTAATTTGAGGGTATTTACATCAAAATCAGGTGAATGGTGTAGGAATTACAACTAGGGATGAGCGAACCCGAACTGTAACATTTTCGTAAAAGTCCGGGTTCGGTGTTCGGCGCTTTCTTGGCGCTTTTTGAAAGGCTGCAAAGCAGCCAATCAACAAGCGTCATACTACTTGCCCCAAGAGGCCATCACAGCCTTGCCTACTATTGGCATGGCTGTGATTGGCCAGTGCAGCATGTGACCCAGCCTCTATATAAGCTTGGGTCACGTAGCGCTGCACGTCACTCTGCTGATTCAAGCATAGGGAGAGGTTGCAGCTGCGACGTTAGGGCGAGATTAGGCAGATTAACTCCTCCAAAAGACTTCATTCTGTGATCGATCTGCAGCTGTGGATCATTGAAGTGCTAATATCGACTTGCTCACTTTTTTGAGGCTGCCCAGAGCGTTTTTAGATCAGTTTTTTCTGGGGTGATCGGCGGCCATTTTGTGACTTGTGGTGCGCCAGCACAAGCTATCACCAAGTGTATTTAGCCATCAATAGTGTGGTTATTTTGTGCTATATCCTACATCAGCTGCAGGCTGAGCCTGTGTCACCGAAGTGCATTTAACCATCAACAGTCTGGTTATTTTTTGGCCATATACTACATCTGAAACCTTGTCGTGGTGTCCGGGCTTAGACATGTTCTACACCGTAGGACATGTTGACTAATCTCTCAATTTAAATGTGCCTGTTTTCCATCTACAGGCCACATTTAGGTGCACCTGTGAGGCCTGGGACATATCAGCAAGTCTTGAGTGGGACTCACAGACTCCTCCCTCCTCCCATTGCAAGCATGGCCACATGCTGGAGGTAACTGGTGAGTTGTTTGTGAGTCGGCCTTATGCTCCTGTAATTTGCCCACTGGCTCCTGGTATCGCCCATACGGCTCAGGTAGGAGAGTGTAGGGTCCCGGGCTACTTGAGAAACCTTGTCGTGGTGTCCGGGCTTAGACATGTTCTACACCGTAGGACATGTTGACTAATCTCTCAATTTTAAAATCAGTTTGAGGATTTAGTGATTCTGCAGAGTGCACCTGTGTTTGTTATTGTATTGTTATATTGTTATATTAATTATTACATCCGCACTTGTTACCTTGTGTAGGATGTCTATTGTTGTACTTGTGGTTCGCCGCGGGCATCCTCCATTGTATGCATTTTGCTGGGGATTGCCATTAGCAACGGGCCACAAGTGCAGGATTTGCTCCCCTGTATATATGCACAACTGCATGTGGGTTTGAAGCACCTCCTGCTAATGCCAACCTGTCTTCTTAGTTTGAGCCTGTGTCACCCAAGTGCATTTAACCATCAATAGTGTGGTTATTTTTTGGCCATATACTACATCAGGGGCAAGTTGAGCCTGTCACCCAGCGCCTAAAAAATAGACCTGACATTTCTATTCAACCAAATCTGTACTGTTTTAGCTGGTCAAGTTATTTGTAGTGACCGTAAAAACACTTTTTGTTCTGGGTTGAAAAACTATTCCCAAATTTGCCATTCTCAAAATAACTAGTTTCTGGTATATGAGGCCTACTTGAAATCTATCCCAAAAAGGATATCTTACATTGAAGGTGCTGATAGTGTCATTCAGAAAAACCTAAGACACACGCTGCCGTGCAGATAGAAGTCTAATTCTGTGATTAAACCTATACCTGTCACACAGCGCAAAAAAAAAACAGGCCTGACATTTCTATTCAACCAAATCTGTACTGTTTTAGCTGGTCAAGTTATTTGTAGTGACAGTAAAAGCACACTTTTTGTTCTGGGTTGAAAAACTATTCCCAAATTTGCCATTCTCAAAATAACTAGTTTCTGGTATATGAGGCCTACTTGAAATCTATCCCAAAAAGGATATCTTACATTGAAGGTGCTGATAGTGTCATTCAGAAAAAACGAAGACACACGCTACCGTGCAGATAGAAGTCTGATTCTGTGATGAAACCTATACCTGTCACACAGTGCAAAAAAAAAAACAGGCCTGACATTTCTATTCAACCAAATCTGTACTGTTAGCTGGTCAAGTTATTTGTAGTGACCGTAAAAGCACACTTTTTGTTCTGGGTTGAAAAACTATTCCCAAATTTGCCATTCTCAAAATTGTGGTGAACGGGAACAATGAGGAAAACATCTAATAAGGGACGCGTACGCAGACGTGGACATGGTCGTGGTGGTGTTAGTGGATCCTCTGGTGCTGGGAGAGGATGTGGCCGTTCTGCCACAGCCACACGTCCTAGTGAACCAACTACCTCAGGTCCCAGTAGCCAGCAGAATTTACAGTGATATTTGGTGGGGCCCAATGCCGTTCTAAGGATGGTAAGGCCTGAGCAGGTACAGGCATTAGTCAATTGGGTGGCCGACAGTGGATCTAGCACGTTCACATTATCTCCCACCCAGTCTTCTGCAGAAAGCGCACAGATGGCGCATGAAAACCAAGTTCATCGGTCTGTCACATCACCCCCATGCATATCAGGGAAACTGTCTGAGCCTCAAGTTATGCAGCAGTCTCTTATGCTGTTTGAAGACTCTGCTGCCAGGGTTTCCCAAGGGCATCCACCTAGCCCTTCCCCAGGGGTGGAAGAGATAGAATGCACTAACGCACAACCACTTATTTTTCCTGATGATGAGGACATGGGAATACCACCTCAGCATGTCTCTGATGATGACGAAACACAGGTGCCAACTGCTGCGTCTTTCTGCAGTGTGCAGACTGAACAGGAGGTCAGGGATCAAGACTGGGTGGAAGACGATGCAGGGGACGATGAGGTCCTAGACCCCACATGGAATGAAGGTCGTGCCACTGACTTTCACAGTTCGGAGGAAGAGGCA
Organism: Bufo bufo; assembly: GCF_905171765.1. Lineage (NCBI taxonomy): Eukaryota > Metazoa > Chordata > Amphibia > Anura > Bufonidae > Bufo > Bufo bufo. The sequence continues at coordinate 370,108,613 of NC_053390.1, read as the reverse complement.
GTGGTGAGACCGAGCCAACAGCGTAGCAAAAGAGGGAGCAGTGGGCAAAATCAGAACACCCGCCGCCAAGAGACTCCGCCTGCTACTGACCGCCGCCATCTGGGACCGAGCACCCCAAAGGCAGCTTCAAGGAGTTCCCTGGCATGGCACTTCTTCAAACAATGTGCTGACGACAAGACCCGAGTGGTTTGCACACTGTGCCATCAGAGCCTGAAGCGAGGCATTAACGTTCTGAACCTTAGCACAACCTGCATGACCAGGCACCTGCATGCAAAGCATGAACTGCAGTGGAGTAAACACCTTAAAAAAAAGGAAGTCACTCAGGCTTCCCCTGCTGCCTCTTCTGCTGCTGCCGCCTCGGCCTCTTCTGCTGCTGCCGCCGCCTCGGCCTCTTCCTCTGCCTCTGGAGGAACGTTGGCACCTGCCGCCCAGCAAACATGGGATGTACCACCAACACCACCACCTGCGTCACCAAGCATCTCAACCATGTCACACGGCAGCATTCAGCTCTCCATCTCACAAACATTTGAGAGAAAGCGTAAATTCTCACCTAGCCACCCTCGATCCCTGGCCCTGAATGCCAGCATTTCTAAACTACTGGCCTATGAAATGCTGTCATTTAGGCTGGTGGACACACACAGCTTCAAACAGCTCATGTCACTTGCTGTCCCACAGTATGTTGTTCCCAGCCGCCACTACTTCTCCAAGAGAGCCGTGCCTTCCCTGCACAAACAAGTGTCCGATAAAATCAAGTGTGCACTGCGCAACGCCATCTGTGGCAAGGTCCACCTAACCACAGATACGTGGACCAGTAAGCACGGCCAGGGACGCTATATCTCCCTAACTGCACACTGGGTAAATGTAGTGGCGGCTGGGCCCCAGGCGGAGAGCTGTTTGGCGCACGTCCTTCCGCCGCCAAGGATCGCAGGGCAACATTCTTTGCCTCCTGTCTCCTCCTCCTCCTACTCAGCTTCCTCCTCCTCTTCTTCCACCTGCTCATCCAGTCAGCCACACACCTTCACCACCAACTTCAGCACAGCCCGGGGTAAACGTCAGCAGGCCATTCTGAAACTCATATGTTTGGGGGACAGGCCCCACACCGCACAGGAGTTGTGGCGGGGTATAGAACAACAGACCGACGAGTGGTTGCTGCCGGTGAGCCTCAAGCCCGGCCTGGTGGTGTGCGATAATGGGCGAAATCTCGTTGCAGCTCTGGGACTAGCCGGTTTGACGCACATCCCTTGCCTGGCGCATGTGCTGAATTTGGTGGTGCAGAAGTTAATTCGCAACTACCCCGACATGTCAGAGCTGCTGCATAAAGTGCGGGCCGTCTGTTCGCGCTTCCGGCGTTCACACCCTGCCGCTGCTCGCCTGTCTGCGCTACAGCGTAACTTCGGCCTTCCCGCTCACCGCCTCATATGCGACGTACCCACCAGGTGGAACTCCACCTTGCATATGCTGGACAGACTGTGCGAGCAGCAGCAGGCCATAGTGGAGTTTCAGCTGCAGCACGCACGGGTCAGTCGCACTGCGGATCAGACACACTTCACCACCAATGACTGGGCCTCCATGCGAGACCTGTGTGCCCTGTTGCGTTGTTTAGAGTACTCCACCAACATGGCCAGTGGCGATGACGCCGTTATCAGCGTTACAATACCACTTCTATGTCTCCTTGAGAAAACACTTAGGGCGATGATGGAAGAGGAGGTGGCCCAGGAGGAAGAGGGGTCATTTTTAGCACTTTCAGGCCAGTCTCTTCGAAGTGACTCAGAGGGAGGTTTTTTGCAACACCAGAGGCCAGGTACAAATGTGGCCAGACAGGGCCCACTACTGGAGGACGAGGAGGACGAGGATGAGGAGGAGGTGGAGGAGGATGAGGATGAAGCATGTTCACAGCGGGGTGGCACCCAAAGCAGCTCGGGCCCATCACTGGTGCGTGGCTGGGGGGAAACACAGGACGATGACGATACGCCTCCCACAGAGGACAGCTTGTCCTTACCTCTGGGCAGCCTGGCACACATGAGCGACTACATGCTGCAGTGCCTGCGCAACGACAGCAGAGTTGCCCACATTTTAACGTGTGCGGACTACTGGGTTGCCACCCTGCTGGATCCCCGGTACAAAGACAATGTGCCCACCTTACTTCCTACACTGGAGCGTGATAGGAAGATGCGCGAGTACAAGCGCACGTTGGTAGACGCGCTACTGAGAGCATTCCCAAATGTCACAGGGGAACCGGTGGAAGCCCAAGGCGAAGGCAGAGGAGGAGCAAGAGGTCGCCAACGCAGCTGTGTCACGGCCAGCTCCTCTGAGGGCAGGGTTAGCATGGCAGAGATGTGGAAAAGTTTTGTCAACACGCCACAGCTAACTGCACCACCACCTGATACGGAACGTGTTAGCAGGAGGCAACATTTCACTAACATGGTGGAACAGTACCTGTGCACACCCCTCCACGTACTGACTGATGGTTCGGCCCCATTCAACTTCTGGGTCTGCAAATTGTCCACGTGGCCAGAGCTAGCCTTTTATGCCTTGGAGGTGCTGGCCTGCCCGGCGGCCAGCGTTTTGTCTGAACGTGTATTCAGCACGGCAGGGGGCGTCATTACAGACAAACGCAGCCGCCTGTCTACAGCCAATGTGGACAAGCTGACGTTCATAAAAATGAACCAGGCATGGATCCCACAGGACCTGTCCATCCCTTGTGCAGATTAGACATTAGCTATAGAATAAATTTTATATGTTTATATACCAAATTGTTTATACCGATTTATCCTTCATCTAGTATATTACCATTTTATTAATTTTAATATTTTAGTGTTTAATTAAACTTTTAATTTCCAAACGCCATTTGCTGAGTGCTCACCCTTATTTATTCTATAGCTATTGTTTTTGACTAGAGGGTGGGTGTCCCTCCTACGGGTTAGCAGCACCAATTCTTTGATCACGTCTTGAGTGAGCCACCATCTTTAACCATTTGATTGATTATTTGAATCACCCAATTGTGTGAGCTTCTCTCGACGTCATCATGGACATCTGGCATCATTTGGAAACAAAGAGGATAAGAGCAGAGACATATAAATTTAATGATAGTAATGATGATCAACAAGGTGACAGAAATATGACTGATGTTTTCCGAGAATTAGAAGGACTGTTACAGAGGCAATTAAAACAGTATTGGGAGATAAGATCTCTCCAACAATATTTGGAGAATGAAAGAGTACCAAGGGGACTAAGGATAAGTAAAATTCCAGCACAAGATTTGCTCGGTGATAAGTTTGAGGAAGAATGGAATACATTACTGTTCTCTCACTCTGTGTCACTGACCAAACTTGTTATAAAGAGAAGGACTGAGATATTAAGCGATTTAAATGGGAAAATTTTGAAATTAAAAGAACAGATAGATAAACTCCCTAAAAATGATGAATATCTGAATTGGCAAGATAGACTGTGCAAAGGATTAGATAAAACTGAAAATGAAATAATAAATAGAAAAGGGCGCAAATATATAAGTCCCCAAAAAAAACGTTATGTAGAAGAGGTCAAAGACAACACGGATATACTTAGAGATAAACCTCCTAATAATGAAAACGTAGTAGAAGAGGATATACAAATGAGATATACAGTACCAGTAAACAATAGATATGACCAGTTGTCAGATCAGCAACATTTTTTAGACCACACCCCAGCACATCACAGAACACGGACGAGATACAAAGAACACACTTCACCTATCCGCAATCTGGAATCACATACACATCCATACAATTTGAGGCACATAAATTATCACCAGAAACAGGTCACGGAAGATTATCACTATCACAGCCCACAAGTAAGAGAGCACATCCCATACCCACAGAGAAATCACAGGGATCCCAGGAGACATTATCACCAAGAGCACACAGAAGAACCACAAATAAAACAAAAAAGACAAGAAGAAGTAAAAGGAAGAGACCGGCAACACAGGAGACACTAGGGGAAGATAACACAACAATAATAAATCTAAGCACATTAAATCTCACTAACTCCCAAACGGAATTATTAGAAAAGGGTCTGAAGTTTGCACCAACTGAGAAACTGGACAAATTCTCTGTGTATATTGGTATACAGAAATATATAAGAAATTTGTGCCTAAAAAAACATTTCTTGAAAAACCCAATAGGGAGGGTTGAAGAGAATAATCAAACAGACAAAATTTTGCTTAAAAATAAATCAACAATGTTTCCCAGAAACGAAATCAGTATGGAAATGGCTGCGTTTCAGAGAAATGTAAAAACAGATATACGCAAGCTGAAAATAGGACCTTCTGGGAAGAGTAATCTCACCAGACAAGAGTGTAGTGCTATCAAACAGCTACAGAAGAATGAAGGGATTACCATACGCCCCGCAGATAAAGGGGGCGCAGTTGTTATTCTAAATACGGCCGACTACAATAAAGAATGCTTGAGACAACTAATGGAGTTTGAGACCTATATAAAATTAAAAAAAGATCCACTAGATGAGTTTGATGCAGAACTTAAAACATTATGTAGGAGGGGTATGGAGTCTCGGGTGATCTCCTTGCAGGAGCATGATTATATCTTGGGGACACAGAGGAGGTTACCTATCTTCTATTGTCTCCCCAAGATTCATAAATCCTTGGAGGACCCGCCGGGCCGACCCATAGTCTCGGGTATAGGATCCATCTCCTCAAATTTATCGAAATACATTGACGTACAAATTCAACCAACTGTTAAAAAGACTGTCCTACATAAAAGACACGACACATATTATCCAGATATTGGAGGACTTGGAGGCAGAGTCGGGGTGGATCATGGGTACACTAGATGTACAGTCGCTATATACAGTGATTAGCCACAATCAAGGAATGTCAGCGGTAAAGAACCAACTAATTAGGGAAGGTATTTTGGAACAACCCCATATAGAATTCATAATAGAGGGTATTGAATACATCCTTACCCACAATTATTTTTATTTTGAAGAAGATTACTACTTACAGAAATGTGGGACCGCCATGGGGACCAGATTCGCCCCAAGCTATGCTAATCTATTTTTGGCAGAATGGGAACAACATCATATAATGCCAAGGCTGGGGGCGGATCTGGCCCTATGGCGTCGTTTCATCGATGACATCATTTTTATTTGGAAAGGAGGGAGTGCAGAATTACAGGCATTCCTTAGAGAAATTAATCAGAATGAACTGAATCTCAAATTCACTTCAAAGATGTCAGATGAAACAGAATTTCTGGATTTAAAAATAAGAAAAGAAGGGACCAAATATATTTGTAATACTTTCTCTAAATCGGTATCCAAGAATAGTTTCATACAATTCTCAAGCTGCCATCTGCCAAACTGGCTGATAAATGTCCCATTCGGCCAGTTTCGCAGAATTAGAAGGAATTGCACACAAGACCAAGATTTTGACTTAGAAGCATTGAAGATGAAGTCCCAGTTCCTAGGGAAGAAATATCCGGAAAAAGTTATAGAGCTAGCCTTAGAAAAAACTAGGAAACTGGATAGACAAGATTGCCTCATACCAAAGAAATCACTAACAGAAATAAATCAAAATTCTGAGGTCATAAAAACTAGATTGGTTCTTCCATTTAATGACCAATACAAGAGAGTCCAAAAAATTGTGAAAAATCATTGGCACCATATCCTAAGTGACAAAAAGATAGGCCACCTTCTACCTGTCAGTCCGCTAGTTGCATTTACAAAGGCACCCAATCTGGGTATAAAAATAGCCCCATCCACTAAAACACCGAAACCTACCATAGGTAATCAAAATACTATCCTAGGTACGTGGATGAATCTCAAGGGATTCTTCAAGTGTGGAAAATGTGCAGCATGTAAAATTAATTCCACACCAAGAAAAACAACAGCAGTCTCCTCTACCCAAAACACCTATAGGTGGAACATTAAAGACTGTTTAACATGCAATACCATTGGAGTTATCTACCTTGTCCAATGCCCATGTAATAGACAGTATATAGGCAGAACAAAACGCCCATTAAAAACAAGACTGTCTGAACACATAGCCAATATAAAGAAAGGTTATGAAAAACACTGTCTATCAAAACATTATATGGAAGTACATAATAAAGATCCAACTAATTTAATATTCATGGCATTGGAGAAGGTAGATAAACATTGGCGAGGGGGCAACTACATCAAGCAGATGTCAAAAATTGAGTCGCGCCATATTTATGAATTTGGATCCATGTTACCTGTTGGCTTGAATGCCGAGCTGGAGATATTTGGATTTTTGTAAGGAGGTAGCCCGGTATCCGACTCTCATGCCATAGTCAGGCCGTTATTGGCACTATGTCATGGACTCGGATCCGGGTCCCCATACCTCTAGGGTAGATTTTATCCATATATTAGCGCCAACTAAATTCAAAGGAAAGATAAGAAAACAATTTTTAGGCGAAATCCCTTGTGAGGACCTTTGGGGGAGTTGCTGAATAGGCTATTACACTAAGATTCCCTGAAGGTCATTATTATGAAAGCACTCTCTATGAAAGTATTTTTATGAAAGTATTTTTATGAAAATATTACATCATGTCTTATAATCTATATATCTTGTTGTATACTGTCTTGTATCTGTTATTAAACAGTACCTATTATATGTCCTATCCGTAACAATATTTTTGATCTTATTGAATATTAATAGATTATTTATATTTATATTTTATATTTTAAGAATCCACTCTATGTTATATACTAAAGGATATATTGTATATGAATTTATACTTCCATTCTTCACACAAATATATTGCATATTGAAAAGAAAAAAGGAAAGAAAAAAGTTAAACAAAATCTAGATTGCGAATATCTCATTCATGCACTCTTGGACTATCTTTTCCATTACATAACAGCTTTAGAATGAGAAAAGGAATCTATATTACAAAAAAACGCATAGTGCCAACAAAAACGCACATAAAACGCATGCTAACCGCAACAGAGTATTTATGGTCCAGTGAATTCCAGGTATCCACAGTTTTGATCTAGACTGTGGGTATAAAAGGCGGAGATTGTCACAGATGCGATACCACTAATGAAGGGAAGCAGAGCTCCCGAAACGCGTCTGGGCTAGATCGCTGTAATAAAGAAGCAAACATCTCCGCAATAACTTGCATGGCCATGCGAGAAATTCTATAATTTGGAAAAGACCGACGCTTTGTTGTACTTGTTGCGCTGGATACAAGTCACGTGAACGGGCTAACCCGGAAGAGAGCTTCAACTCCCGCGAGAAGTCGGTGAGTTTGCGAAGCAGTACGCAGAACTATGCCAATTGTATCCTGCGTCACCCTCGCTAGATGAGAAGAAAGTTTGGGACAGACACGAGGAAGGTAAGACCAAGTTACCTCTGCAATCTGCCCTAATCTGCCCTAACAGCGGTACGACCGGCATCATACAATTGGAGACCAGCCAGGCCATAGCGTTTTATGATATCGAATGATGTCACTGGAGATGCACTAATCAACTATTCAGCATCAATCATTGTAAGATAAAATCGAACAGGACTATCTATTCAGGACATTGTTCGAATATTCATATATTAATATACCAACTTAATATACTACTAAGAGACTGCATATTGAATGGGCTATCAGCACACATGTGCACATTTATGTGAATTGTGATTAGATGCGAATTGTTTATATATGAAATTTTACTTGAAATTTTATATGTTTATATACCAAATTGTTTATACCGATTTATCCTTCATCTAGTATATTACCATTTTATTAATTTTAATATTTTAGTGTTTAATTAAACTTTTAATTTCCAAACGCCATTTGCTGAGTGCTCACCCTTATTTATTCTATAGCTATTGTTTTTGACTAGAGGGTGGGTGTCCCTCCTACGGGTTAGCAGCACCAATTCTTTGATCACGTCTTGAGTGATCCACTATCTTTAACCATTTGGCAGATTAGACATTAACTACCTCCCCTTAACAATATATTATTGTACTCCAGGGCACTTCCTCATTCAATCCTATTTTTATTTTCATTTTAACATTATATTGCGGGGCAACCCAAAGTTGAATGAACCTCTCCTCTGTCTGGGTGCCGGGGCCTAAATATGTGACAGTGGCCTGTTCCAGTGGTGGGTGACGTGAAGCCTGATTCTCTGCTATAACATGAAGACTTATTCTGTGCTGACATGAAGCCAGATTCTCTGTTACGCGACCTCTCTCCTCTGCCTGGGCCTAAATATGTGACAGTGGCCTGTTCCAGTGGTGGGTGACGTGAAGCCTGATTCTCTGCTATGACATGAAGACTGATTCTGTGCTGACATGAAGCCAGATTCTCTGTTACGGGACCTCTCTCCTCTGTCTGGGTGCCGGGGCCTAAATATGTGACAGTGGCCTGTTCCAGTGGTGGGTGACGTGAAGCCTGATTCTCTGCTATAACATGAAGACTGATTCTGTGCTGACATGAAGCCAGATTCTCTGTTACGGGACCTCTCTCCTCTGCCTGGGTCTAAATATGTGACAGTGCCCTGTTCCAGTGGTGGGTGACGTGAAGCCTGATTCTCTGCTATGACATGAAGACTGATTCTCTGCTGACATGAAGCCAGATTCTCTGTTACGGGACCTCTCTCCTCTGTCTGGGTGCCGGGGCCTAAATATGTGACAGTGGCCTGTTCCAGTGGTGGGTGACGTGAAGCCTGATTCTCTGCTATAACATGAAGACTGATTCTGTGCTGACATGAAGCCAGATTCTCTGTTACGGGACCTCTCTCCTCGGCCTGGGTGCCTGGGCCTAAATATGTGACAGTGGCCTGTTCCAGTGGTGGGTGACGTGAAGCCTGATTCTCTGCTATGACATGAAGACTGATTCTGTGCTGACATGAAGCCAGATTCTCTGTTACGGGACCTCTCTCCTCTGCCTGGGTGCAGGGGCCTAAATATGTGACAGTGGCCTGTTCCAATGGTGGGTGACGTGAAGCCTGATTCTCTGCTATGACATGAAGACTGATTCTGTGCTGACATGAAGCCAGATTCTCTGTTACGGGACCTCTCTCCTCTGCCTGGGTGCCTGGGCCTAAATATGTGACAGTGGCCTGTTCCAGTGGTGGGTGACGTGAAGCCTGATTCTCTGCTATGACATGAAGACAGATTCTGTGCTGACATGAAGCCAGATTCTCTGTTACGGGACCTCTCTCCTCTGCCTGGGTGCCTGGGCCTAAATATGTGACAGTGGCCTGTTCCAGTGGTGGGTGACGTGAAGCCTGATTCTCTGCTATGACATGAAGACTGATTCTCTGCTGACATGAAGCCAGATTCTCTGCTATGGCATGAAGAGACTGATTCTCTGCTATGGCATGAAGAGACTGATTCTCTGCTAACGTGAAGCCAGATTCTCTGCTATGGGACCTCTGTCCAATTGATATTGGTTAATTTTTTTATTATTTTTTTTATTTTAATTAATTTCCCTATCCACATTTGTTTGCAGGGGATTTAGCTACATGTTGCTGCTCTAGCTCTTTCCTGGGCTCTTTTACAGCCTTTTTAGTGCCGAAAAGTTCGGGTCCCCATTGACTTCAATGGGGTTCGGGACGAAGTTCGGGTCGGGTTCGGATCCCGAACCCGAACATTTCCGGGAAGTTCGGCCGAACTTCTCGAACCCGAACATCCAGGTGTTCGCTCAACTCTAGTCAGAAGGAAAGGAGCTCCATATGGATTTTGGAGGCAGATTTCTCTAGAATGGTTTTTAGTCACCGTTATGTATTTGAAGAGACTCTGACATACCCCTAAAGTCAAAACCCCCAAAAAGTGACCCCATTTTGGAAATTACACCCCTTAAAGAATATATTTGTCACGAGTTGGAGGTCCCAGGAGAGACCACCGCGTCGTCAAGCAATAAACGGAAATCAGGTACAGACACATAAGAGTTTATTGCACAAACAAAAACATGAAAGGCAGCACAGAGAAAACATGAGCTCTATGTACCATCAGCACAGTGGGAGAAAACCCCCACTGCGCCACTGTCTAGTAATACTCCAGAGGGGCGTGACTAAGCAACTCCTGGTATTCACTAGAGCCCTAGATGGTGAGGGTTAGACTTTGCCGCAGGAAGTTGCCAGGGTCCACTCTGAAGCGTGAACTAGACAGTGACAGCAGGAGCGAATGGACAACAGGTACCAGAAGGTACCGACGGCACATAGGCAAACATAACAGACAGGTAAATCCAAAACAGGGCAAATAATAACACAAGCAGGAGTTCATGCAAGGGAGCAGAAGTGGCAATGAGCAGAGAAGGACTTGCTCCACCAGTAGTAAACTGCATGGCCTTGTCTTGCCACTCTGCTGCAAAGGCTTGCTGAACACAGACATATGAATACAAAACAGGGGAACTAATAATACGAGCAGGAGTTCACGCAAGGGAGCAGGAGTGGCAATGAGCAGAGAAGGACTTGCTCCACCAGTAGTAAACTGCATGGCCTTGTCATGCCACTCTGCTACGAAGGCTTGCTGAACACAGACATCAGAATAAACACAAAGTAACTAAAACATAACAGGCAGAACAGAAAGACAGAGGACAGGAAAAAGGACGCAAATGAACAAGTAGGGAAACCCACAGAGCACAGGCAGACAGACACGGATCCCATGGGTCAGCAGCATGGGAGAGAGAGTACAAACCAGGAGCAGGACAAGACAACACACACCAGGAGAGCTGACACAGAACTGAGGAAACCTCAGACTTATATACAGGTTCCATGGGTGCAGCAGAGAGACCACACCCATGGAGCAGACAGAGGATTAACTCCTAATAGGCACACAGGGGAGTTAACCCATAAAGAACCACAAATGACACACAGGAACAGAACTTCAGCGAGGAGCGCCGAATGAGCAAGAACGGAAGGTCACAGTCAAAGGTAACGACTGTGACACTATTAAGGGGGGTACTAACCATTTTGACCCCCTAAGCATTTTACGGAATTTGGAAACACTTGGCTGTAAAAATGAAAAGTTTCATTTCTTCCAATAAAATTTTGCTTTAGCCCCAAATGTTTAATTTTCACAATGGGTAACAGGAGAAAAAGCACCCCATAATTTGTTGCCCATTTTCTCCTGAATATGGCAACACACTAAAATGTGGTGGTAAACTGCTGTGGGGGCACATGGCAGGAGCGCCATATGGCTTTTGCAGTTCAGATTTTGATGGATAGTTTTATGGGTGCCATTGGTTTTTATTTTTTTAAGTGATTGTCTTATGTGGGGGATGAGTAATTGTAATTTTTTGCGGGATGAGGTGACGGTTTGATTGGTACCATTTTGGGGTACATAAGACTGTTTGATCGCATATATATATATTTTTTTACAGCATTCACCTGAGGGGGCATATAATGTGATATTTTTATAGAGCAAGTTGTTATGATGTGGAAATACCTAATATGTTTATCATTTTTATTTTTGTTAAGTTTTAGACAGTGGCGATACCTAATATGTTTACTTTTCTTTTTTCTCAATTTTTTTACTTTATTTTGGAAAAGGACGCTTTTTTTCTTGAAACTTTTAATTTGTTTTTTTTTAAACTTTAACTTCTTTTTTCACTTTATTTTTTTTGTCTCATTCTGACACTTCAACTTTTGGGGGTCTGATCCCCCTTAAGGGTCCATTCACACGTCCGTTGTTTCTTTCCTGATCTGTTCCGTTTTTTGCGGAACAGATCTGGACCAGATCTGGACCCATTCATTTTCAATGGGTCCTGAAAAAAAATCAGACATTGAGCTGTCCGATTTTTTTCAGGACCCATTGAAAATGAATGGGTCCAGATCTGGTCCAGATCTGTTCCGCAAAAAACGGAACAGATCAGGAAAGAAACAACGGACGTGTGAATGGACCCTAACAATGCATTACAATACTTCTGTATTGTAATGCATTGGCTGTAAGTGTATTACTCACTATAATACACTTACAGCTTCCTGCCTGTGGGATCCAGGGGGCTGGATATCAAAGGCTCTCATGGAAGGCAGCCACGATGCCTAAGGAAGGCATCGGGCTGCCTTCCCTGCCATCGGGACCCCGTGCTGTGTGACACCCCGCACCCGTCAGGATACCGCACGTGTCACGGTCATCACTGACCACGGCAGTGCACAGGTTAATGGATACAGCAGGGGTCAGGCTATCAGTGACTGCCGGACTTCTGCAGCTGATCGGTCGAGCCCAGCTCCTGCCCCCGCCCGATCAGAGTGCCGTAGCTGTACGGCGCTGGGATTTCTGTCCCAGTTTCTAGCTCCATACTGCTCTAATGTCTGTCCCGGGCTACTGAACATGCACCAGACATCTGTCTCCATTTACTACACATGCTAGAAACATAGAAACATAGAATGTGTCGGCAGATAAGAACCATTTGGCCGATCTAGTCTGCCCAATATACTGAATACTATAAATAGCCCTTGGCCCTATCTTATATGAAGGATGGCCTTATACCTATCCCATGCATGCTTAAACTCCTTCACTGTATTTGCAGCTACCACTTCTGCAGGAAGGCTATTCCATGCATCCACTACTCTCTCAGTAAAGTAATACTTCCTGATATTACTTTTAAACCTTTGCCCCTCTAATTTAAAACTATGTCCTCTTGTAGCAGTTTTTCTTCTTTTAAATATTCTCTCCTCTTTTACCTTGTTGATTCCCTTTATGTATTTAAAAGTTTCTATCATATCCCCTCTGTCTCGTCTTTCTTCCAAGCTATACATGTTAAGGTCCTTTAATCTTTCCTGGTAAGTTTTATCCTGCAATCCATGTACCAGTTTAGTAGCTCTTCTCTGAACTCTCTCCAAAGTATCGATATCCTTCTGGAGATATGGTCTCCAGTACTGCGCACAATACTTCAAATGAGGTCTCACTAGTGCTCTGTAGAGCGGCATGAGCACCTCCCTCTTTCTACTGGTAATGTCTCTCCCTATACACCCAAGCATTCTGCTAGCATTTCCTGCTGTTCTATGACATTGTCTGCATATCTTTAAGTCTTCTGAAATAATGACCCCTAAATCCCTTTCCTCAGATACTGAGGTTAGGACTGTATCACTGATTTTATATTCTGCTCTTGGGTTTTTACGCCCCAGGTGCATTATCATGCACTTATCAACATAAAATTTTAGTTGCCAGATTTTTGACCATTCCTCTAGTTTTCCTAAATCCTTTTCCATTTGGTATATCCCTCCAGGAACATCAACCCTGTTACAAATCTTTGTGTCATCAGCAAAAAGACACACCTTACCATCGAGGCCTTCTGCAATTTCGCTTACAAAGATATTAAACAATATGGGTCCCAGAACAGATCCCTGAGGTACCCCACTGGTAACAAGACCATGGTCTGAATATACTCCATTGACTACAACCCTCTGTTGTCTGTCCCTCAGCCACTGCCTAATCCATTCAACAATATGGGAGTCCAAGCCCAAAGACTGCACTTTATTGATAAGCCTTCTATATGGGACAGTATCAAAAGCCTTACTAAAGTCTAGATAAGCAATGTCTACTGCACCTCCGCCATCTATTATTTTAGTCACCCAATCAAAAAAATCAATAAGATTAGTTTGACATGATCTCCCTGAAGTAAACCCATGCTTTTTTTCATCTTTCAATCCATGGGATTTTAGATGTTCCACAATCCTCTCCTTAAGTATGGTTTCCATTAATTTCCACACTATTGATGTCAGGCTTACTGGCCTATAGTTGCCCGATTCCTCCCTACTACCTTTCTTGTGAATGTGCACAACATTTGCCAATTTACAATCTTCTGGGACGACTCCTGTTGCCAGTGATTGGTTAAATAAATCTGTTAATGGTCTTGCTAGTTCGCCGCTGAGCTCTTTTAATAGCTTTGGGTGTATCCCATCAGGCCCCTGTGACTTATTTCTATTAATTTTAGACAGCTGACTTAGAACCTCTTCCTCTGTAAAGACACATGCATACTGGTGATCACTAGATCCCAAGCTTTCCCCTACAGTAATATCAGATACCAAATTCCCATTTGTGAATACTAAATCTAAAATGGCCTCCTTCCGGGTTGGCTCCTCAACTACTTGCTGTAGAGCTAAATCCAGTAGGGAATTTAGAATATCTGTACTCCTGGCAGAACTAGTTATTTTGGTTTTCAAGGTTACATCAGGAAGATTAAAGTCTCCCATTATGATACTTCTCCCTTCAATGTCATTTTAGCTATTTACTCAACTAGTAGATCATCTAATTCTTTGACTTGGCTAGGTGGTCTATATATCACACCTACACGAGTTACCTTATGATTATCAAGCTGCAAGGTAACCCAAACTGACTCTAAATTGGTCTTGCTAACTTGTATCAAATTAGATTTCATGCTGTCTTTCACATACAGGGCCACCCCTCCCCCTTCTTGCCTTCTCTGTCTTGTCCTGTATAGAGAGAACCCTGGTATTGTTATATCCCAGTCATTACTCCCATTGAACCATGTCTCAGTAACAGCCACTAAATCTATATTCTCAGATGCCATTATAGCCTCAAGTTCATTAATCTTATTCCCTAAACTGCGAGCATTTGTAGAATAGAATCTGAGCTTGTCATTTCTTAACCTTTGTGCTACTGGCATCTTCTGGCTTTGTTCCGGGGGGCAGACGGACTGCTGGATTATCACTCTTTTGCCCCCCTTTCCTAGTTTAAATGCTCCTTAGCAAATACTTGGAACTGTTCACTGAGGACATTCGTTCCCTTGACAGAAAGATGCAAACCATCTTTCTTGTACAGTTCTTTTCCATTCTGAGAGCTAACATGAGACACAAAGCCAAACCCTTGGTTCAGACACCATTCACCAAGCCATACATTGAATTCCTTATTGCGCATCTTCCTGTCATGCTGAAGGTTATGCACAGACAAAACTGCAGAGAATGAAACAGTTCATCCAACCTCCCGTGCTAGTGCTGCTAATCTTGTGGACCACTGCATGTGTGTCTTGTTTGAGCAATTGTCAGCCAATGCGCATACAATTCACTATAGGGCAGTAACAGGTGACTGGTAGCAATGGGGCATATGCAGATGCCAGGCATATGTGCAGTGGCCCTTGGGTTCAGCAGCACCAGCACATTCACAGACAGATGTCAGAGAAGTATAAAGTGTTTCCATTTAATGGTACGTACCCAACCAGTAGAGGTTTTCTGTAAAAGGTCCACAGATGAATGTTCTATTTAATAAGGTTAACACATCAGGACGGTTGTATGTTTTTTAAGGCACAATAGGGTGATAGGAAGAGACATTGGATTGCAAAACATGTGGATTAATTCTCATACAGTGTCTACCACTCTGCTTGAACCAATTTAGAGAGCAGGAAATGCCTACATTGAGTTGGATGGTCAAATCGTGAGTAAACATGGCGTACAGTCTAAATGTAGGTTTTTTTTATGTGTATTTCACCCGCTAAGACATGTCTTAAATGATAATATTCTATTGATCTAGGACAGGGGTACTCAACTAGTTTTATTAAAGGTCCACATACCTGGGTCTGCAGTCAGGTGAAGGTCTTAGCTGAATGCCAACAGTAAAGATTAATGCCCCCATTAGTGCCCCCAGTAAGAATAATGCCCCCATTAGTGCCCCCAGTAAGAATAATGCCCCATCTCTGCTTTTGCAAAAAAAAAAAAAACCACTTACCTCCACCATTTGCTCGTGCCACGGTGAACACTCTCTGCTGACTGGAAGCTCAGAACAGGACCTGCTCCAGTATGATGATGTCTTGAAGGTCTTGTCCTGCAGTCAGCAGTGCGCGTTCCCTACAGCGCGAGCAAAAGGAGGAGGTAAAGTGGCGGTGCAGGTAAAGGCTGTAGTAAAGTAAATAAAAAATTACCGGCAAGGCCGGTATTTTAGTGGGATACTGTCCGGGTGGCAACCCTAGCCGCAAAACAGACATACAGTATGTACAGTATTTTAGTTCCACATCCAATCCACATTATTGGTGGATTGGATGCGAACCCCTTCATTTCAATAAGGCCACAAAAGATGCAGACAGTACACTGTGTGCTCTCTGCATCTTTTATGGCCCTATTGAAATGAAGGGGTCCACATACAATCCACCAATAATAGGCATTGGATGTGGAACAAAAATACTATGGTGTGAATGGAGCCTTATCTTTATTTTACCATTAGGCTACTTTCACACTAGCGTTTTTGCTGGATCTGGCAGGGCTCAGCAAAAAACGCTTCCATTACTGATAATACAACCGTCTGCATCCGTTATGAACGGATCCGGTTGTATTATCTTTACCATACCCAAGACGGATCCGTCATGAACACCATTGAAAGTCAATGGAGGACGGATCCGTTTTCTGTTGTGTCAGATTGTGTCAGAGAAAACAGATCCGTCCCCATCGACTTGTATTGTGGGTCATGACTGATCCATTTTGCTCCGCATCCCATTATGGAAAGCAAACCGCAGCTTTACGAGAACGCAACCAAATGGAACGGAATGCATTCTGGAGCATTCTGTTCAGTTACGTTTTATGCCCATTGACAATGAATGGGGACAAAACGGAAGAGTATTTCTCTGGTATTGAGACCCTATGATGGATCTCAATACCGGAAAATAGAAACGCTTGCGTAAAGGTAGCCTACAGAGGAAGAGATGGGAACATGCCACTGACACTATGGAGTCCTTTCCTGCAGTCAGTGATGCATTCCCGCCCTGTCTGTTCCCCTCAATCCCCTCCACACCCCCCCAAGTAAATTTTACCTTGATTTTTTTTAAACCTGTCAGCTGCGGAGTGGGCGTCATCTAACCGAACGGGGTTGTGGCTTAGCGGAGCCAGGGGCGGCATTTTAAAGTCTCTCTTTTGAGGATGGCCTGGGTGGCCACCCTATTCATTGGTGCCAGTGGTAATGCCTATCCCCCTTCTCCAGTAGCACATAAGTGTCCTTTGGAGCTTGAAGCTCCCTTACGTGCCGCTTATGCAGAAGAGGGACTGAGCGCCCTGAGAGAGACTGCTCCTTCCACGTGCAGGCATCGGATGAAAGTGCTGAGAGAGACAAGTCCCAGTGCCTGCATGTGGAGGCACCTGTCTCAGTACGCTCATCCCCTTCCATCCAGCTCCTGCATGGGGAGGAGCTTGTGCCCCAGCTCTTTCTGGCGCTTTGTCAGATTAGGAAGCAGCCTAAAGTGCTGCTTCCTATGGAAGGGATGGCAGGGGTCCAGACAGCTGGCGTCCGTGGTCCGTATTTGGACCGTGGTGCGCCAGTTGGGTAGCCCTGATCTAGGAGATCAATGTGCCTATTCAGTATACTTATTGTACTTGCTGTTTACTATATTTTAATTATTTTAGTGTTTTTAATTGCTTATTTTTCTACTATAAAAACAAGACTAGGTCTTAAAGTCATTAATGACCAAAATATCAATGTGTGTAATATATATGTGTATATATATATAAATATGGAAAATGAGGACGCAGCACACTAGCGTTAGGGTGCAAAATCAGGCCAACACGAACCGGCACCAAGGTCCAATTCAATAGAGAAAAATACAAAAAGCCAGCAGCACTCCGATATAATCAAAAAATAAACGTGGTTTATTCACCCAGTGTTAAATAGCAGCGACGTTTCAACCGCTTGTTGCTGTCTTTCTCAAGCTATACAGAAATGTGTTACAACAGTGATATATAAAGCTGTGGCAATTCATTACACTAAATCATCCAATTAGAATAAAAATAATCACAATTCATATAAAAATCCATCAATTATTTGTGTTCATGTCATCCGGCAACAATGTGCAATCATATCTGATAAAAAATAAAGTGTCAGTGCCTAGTGCAAAATACATTTTACATAATAAAAGTGCATTGTCAGGTATAATTGATGATTAAAAATTTATATGTGTTACCAATGTGTGATGTGTTGATTGAAAACTCACCAAACCAGTGTTACATTAACTGCCAATATCGATGGAGCACCATGGTCCCGAGAGCGTCCACACTTTGCTAATGCGCATGTGCGAGATCAAATTGATCTCACGATATCTCAAAAGGACTCTATAGGAACCTCATCAAAGATGGACGATCCTGGAAGTAAATACATGTGCGCATGTCTGAGCATTAGTTACCACCCAAACCAGGGTCATGTGATCACAGTCACATGATCCCGATCGCCAAATGTAAACATAAAAAATTGTAAATTAAGGATCACAACGACAAACAGAGAGCCGTGACTGTGTCAACAGTCAACGATTTACTGCTGGTAGGTGATGGAGACGTTGCCACGGCTCACCGCGGCAAAACGTCCACCCCATCCTCATCACACTGTATAGACCCAAAAGTAGACTAAAATATTTTTAGTATACCTCTATAGGTGATTATTTGGAATATTCTTTGTGGACATTGAGGGAACGGTTTCCTCCTGTTTACTTGGGGGTTATACCGTTCTTCTTGGTGTCTTTTGGGCGTCGTTGACGGTTTGACACGGTAACTCGTGGCAATGTCTTCGCCTCCCTGTAACAGTGATGACCTGGCTGCTGACCCGGCCAGGTCTTGACTGTGAGACACCTCTAGTCCAACGTTATATATTTTACTCTACTTTTGAGTCTGTACAGCGTGATGAGGATGGGGGTACGTTTTGCCGCGGTGAGCCGTGGCAACGTCTCCATCACCTACCAGCAGTGAATCGTTGACTGTTGACACGGTCACGGCTCGCTGTTTGTCGTTGTGATCCTTAATTTTAAATTTTTTATGTTTACATTCTGCGATCGGGATCATGTGACTGTGATTACATGACCCTGGTTTGGGTGGTAACTAATGCTCAAACATGTGCACATGTATTTACTTCCAGAATCGTCCATCTTTGATGAAGTTCCTATAGAGTCCTTTTGTGCTTGAGATATCGTGAGATCAATTTGATCTCGCACATGCGCATTAGCAAAGTGTGGACGCTCTCGGGACCGTGGTGCTCCATCGATACTGGCAGTTAATGTAACACTGGTTTTGAGAGTTTTTAATCAACACATCACACATTGGTAACACGTGAATTTTTAATCATCAATTATACCTGAAAATGCACTTTTATTATGTAAAATTTATTTTGAACTAGGCACTGACAATTTATTTTTATCAGATATGATTGCACATGTTGCCGGATGACATGAACACAATTAATTGATGGATTTTTATATGAATTGTGATTATTTTTATTCTAATTGGATGATTTAGTGTAATGAATTGCCACAGCTTTATATATCACTGTTGTAACACATGTCTGTATAGCTTGAGAAAGACCGCAACAAGCGGTTAAAACGTCGCTGCTATTTGACACTGGGTGAATAAACCACGTTTATTTTTTTATTATATCGGAGTGCTGCTGGCTTTTTATATTTTTTTCTATATATATATATATATCAAATCAAATTTTTGGTCATTTATGAATTTAAGACCTAGTCTTGTTCTTATAGTAAAACAAATTAAAATATTAAAAATTTTAAGAACCCTTGTTCTAAACTGTTACAGATGAAAAATAATTTGAAAAAAATCAAAGAAATGGTGCTTAGGCCATCTATCATGGGGATATTCTGTGTGAAGCCACAAAAGGAGTTTTCATGAAAATTACACTCAAACAGCCTTCAATGGTTAAAAAACAATAAGTAGAATAATTATAAGATATTAGTTTCCTGGAAATGTTCGGATAAATGTGTGTGGGAGTGGAGTTACACACACAGGGTGCCTGTTGGTTCAGGACTGATTTACTTGCCAATTAGATGCTATTACTGCTGATTAATTCACACATTTTCTAAGGGTATTAAATGCACCTGCATGTGCACAATACCTTTGCGAGGCTACCCACTAGCATTTTCCTTATTAGTGCAAGCAGGAAGTGCTTCGTCAATCTGTTATCACCATATACCTCTCTGTTTGCAGTCTAACTCCACCCTAACAGAAGCGCTGTTACAAAGTAATAGACATGCATCTACATTTGTTTTCAGGGAAAAAAAATACAAAAACAAGGGAGAAAATGAAAACACCTCATTTTTATTCTATGTAGAAAATTTTCAATATTACCTCCGTGAATTATATGGAGTAAGACTAGGCCGCTGAGCTACTACTTTTAATAATACTCAGATACCTATAAGGACGACCTATTAGTGCCACATAAAAATATACACATAAACCTACAAGCAATATGTGCATACCCAGGTCACAGAAATGCACTCAACCATATAATAAGCAAAAGAAATCTTTATTGGAAATACTCAATAAAACACATATGGAGTCTACAAAATTCCATTGGGTAAAACATACATAAGAGAGGGACTAGTTGGAAAAGGGGAGGGCCAGTAGTTAATAGTATACATGGGAGAAGCAGCAAATACCATAAGTATAGTTTACACCAAAGTATATACAAGATAATCACTCTAATATTACTTTAAAAAATGGGGAAAATACAAAAAAGGTTTCCATATAATGGCCACTAGCCAAGTAAAGTGCATAACAACAGTGCCAAGGAAAACCAGAGAAATCATACAGCTCCTCATAATAGCATTATCACAGCCACATCATCCATCCCAGTGTCCCTCACTTACCCTACGCGTTTCACCTTATGGCTTTGTGAAGGACACTGGGATGGGTGATGTGGCTGCGATAATGCTTTCATGATCTGGTGAGGATCTGTATGATTTCTCTGGTTTTCTCTTGCTTATTATATGGTTCTGTGTGTTTCTGTGACCTGGGTATGCACATATTGCTTGTAGGTTTATGATTTTAATAATACTCAGTAAAAGGATACAGGCACGCAACCATATCTGGTCTGCACACCACGGATCCGCAAAATACGGATACCATCCGTATGCATGCCACAATTTTCTCATTCCCTTCACTAGAACTGGCTATTCTTGTCCACAAAACAGGCAAGAATAGGATATACCCCTGTATGCTGGTTGCTTTGGTGGTGCGTTCTGGCTGCAGCCTTCTATAGTATGTGAACTGTGTCCTGTGAATTGTGTGCTCCCTGTTTCTTGTAGAGTTAATTCTTCCCTCAGTTTATGTTTAAATGGCAGGTGGTCAGGTGCTTTTATCACCCTGCTATTTATACTTGGACACAGAGTTCAGTCTGTGTCCACGAATGCTGAGTGCAGGGTGCTTGCTCATCAATGTCTTCTGTCCTTGTCTTTCTGTGAACGCCATTCTCCTTGTTCCACATGGGTTCCAGGCATGTTTGTATGTTCTGTTATGTCCTAGTCTGTCTGTGATCACCATGCTTCCTGTGCCGCATGGGTTCCAGGCATGTTTGTATGTTTCTATTATGTCCTAGTTTGTCTGTGATCACCATGCTTCCTGCTCCACATGGGTTCCAGACATGTTTGTATGTTTATTTGTTCTGATATTTGTTTGCCATGCTCCATATATTCTGATCTGCATGGGTTCTCAGCTAGATGGCTCTGTCTGTGATCTGTTATCTGGTCTGGTTTGAACAGTACACTACTATGTATGCCTGAGGCATTGGTGCCTTGCACCAGTGTCCCAGTGTCCTTGCAGATCAGCTGCCAAGTGTACCAAGATCATCCCAGGAGTTAGCGGTCTGGTGCCCCCTACTGAAGACGACCAGATCCCTGTATAGGGGTTGAAGGGTGAAAACCAGGGAAGAACCAGAATAATGCCATTAGGGTTTGGCCCAAAGTCAAACTGGTTACTTGGCACAGTGGTCACTTATACTACTGTTCCCTACCGACCTGGCCTGGTTCTTTCTCTTTATGTTTATGTCTGATACTTTTGTTTAATAAAGTGTTAGTTTGGGCTTGTTCTGTTTCAGTATATATGTTTGTCTGTTTTGCAAATGCCTGTGATATGTTCAGGGTTTCTACTGACCCCTGATCATGACAGCTTGTAATATGTTCAGGGTTCTCCTGACCTCTGATCATGACAGAGTCCATGTGCGATCCGCAAAAAATGCAGATCGGACGCAGACCCAAAATATAGTCAAGTGTATATAGCCAAACGGAAAAGGTGTAGGAGATAATATACAATTTCATCATGTTTCATCCCAGTGTATTTATTGATTAGGACAAAAAGCTTGTTTTAAAATTATAAAAAGATGGAAACATTTCCTAAATCTGCATATAATATGGAATAAATACAGTAGAAAAACATAAAGGCTGAAATGAATATTGAATGATGACACAATTAATTGCCACTTGCCAGCTAATTTAGTATAATTGAATGAAGACACACAATATACACTGTTAACAACAATAAAGCAGAATATATATATTTTTTTAATTTAACATCTTTATTAGTATAGAAAACATTACACAAAATACAATTAGAAGTTAGTATAAATTTTTCAACCCCTTTTTTTTTTCCTTATCCCCTATCTCTTTTCCGCCCCTTAACCCCTTTATCCCCCCACCCAGCATGTGATGCCTCCCCCCCCGACCCCCCCCCCCCCCCCCCCCCCAACAGCCTTGGAAAAAGTAAGGAGAAGGGAGGAGAGAAGAGGAGAGAAAAAAAAAAAAGGAAAATAATAATTTATACAAAATACCATTGTACAGTCCTATCAGAATTACCAGCCGTCCCATATCTTAACCCATTTCCCATTTCTCTAATCCACCCCTCTGCTTATAGAGGATCTGTTCGTAATTTTTCACCTTATTAACCAGATTTACCCATTTATTTACTTCTGGGGCCTGACGTGCAAACCAGCTCCGACTGATCAGGACCCTGGCCAATAGTAATATTCTGCCTAGTAGAATCTTTTGAGGCTTATGACTAGTTAGTGTCGAGAGATCGTTCAATAAAAACAATTGTGGCTCAAGAAGAATCCATATTTTTAGTTGATAAATAAGGAACTTATTAATACCACTCCAATATGCCCCGATTTCTGGGCATGCCCAGATCATATGTAGGTAGTCCGGACCAGCAGTATCACATCGAGGACAATTGGAGGAATCTCTTATTCCACACCTGTTTAACCAAGTAGGGGTAACATATAATCTATGATAAATGTTGAACTGTATTAGGACGTGATTCAAGTGAGTCATGTATGCCTGTAAAAAGTGAAGCCCATTAAAGCTAGAACAAGGTACTTTCAAAAGATCACTCAATGTTTTAACAGATAACAATTGGCCATTGTCATAGAGATCTATCAATTTCATCTGAGACTGACGAATCTCTGTGAGTAGGCTGTTTTGTAAGGCCTGGGGAGCTAAGTGAAACATGTCCGTGATCCTAAGAGTAGGGGATGGGAGTGGGGAGCATAAGGGTGAGTTTTGTAATGCATTCCAAGCGTGAATGGTAGCTTTAATAACTGGAGTGATGTTTGGTTGAAGAGGTAATGGAGACATTCGTCCTAATAGTGCCGATCTAAAAGGTAGCCCAAGTAAGGATTCCTCCATCAGGACCCAAGATTTCTGTTTAGGGGCAGTCAACCAGTCTACCACTCTAGTGAGTAATACAGCTTTGCCATATAATTCAGGATCCGGCAGTGAGATACCACCTCTCTCTCTTGGATATGACAGGGCTTTATAGGACATTCTGGCCTTTTTCTTATTCCATATGAAGGATCGGAACATGGCTCTAAGTTTGGTGTAGAATGTAGAGGGGACAGGGATTGGTAAGGTCTGTTGGAGATAAGTAAGTTTAGGAATGATGAGAGATAGCAGAATATTTTTTCTCCCAAACCACGAGAGAGTAGGGACATCCAGGGAGTTTAAATCCTCAACCAGTTTATTTTGGAGAGGAATATAGTTTAGGTTAAAGAGTTGGTTTGAGTCAGTATTCATCTTAACCCCTAGGAAAGTTAGGAAAGGGGACGACCAATTAAAGGGAGAACTTGATTCAAGTTGAATCCTTAGCGACTTTTTAAGGCCAGTGGAGATTATCAGTGATTTGTTATGATTCACCTTAAAATTGGAGAGCGTCCCATATGTTTCCAGATGACTATATATCTTAGGAAGAGCTGACTCAGGGTTGCTCACTATTAAAAGTAAGTCATCCGCAAAAGCGGCGATTTTATGTTGTTGATCACCAAGAGTGATTCCCTGGATGTCCCCATCCAATCTAATGGTCTGTAGAAGAGGTTCTAGTGCTAGGACGAATAAGAGGGGGGATAGGGGGCACCCTTGACGAGTGCCATTATGTATCTGAAATGGATCAGACAGGGTGTCATTCACCCGGACTGATGCTGAGGCATACTGATACATGGCTTCAATTGCATGTATAAAGGGAGATGGGAAATTACGGGATCTCAACGCTGAATACATAAAAGACCAGTTGACCCTATCGAAGGCCTTCTCAGCATCAGTGCTGAGAAGGACTAAGGGAATATTCTTCCTCTTGACAAAATGGATAATATTAAGAATCCGGGCTGTATTGTCTTTTCCTTCTCTTTGTTTTACAAACCCTACTTGATCTCTGTGGATTAGTGAAGGGAGAATTTTCGCTAATCTGTTAGCAAGCATTTTGGCTAAAAGTTTTAAATCTATATTAAGGAGGGAAATGGGTCTATAATTGGGACATAAAGAATGATCCTTTCCTTCCTTGGGGATTAGAGTAATGTGAGCTCTGGTCATATCAGTTGATAGGGGCATACCTTGTAAAGTGTTATTATATAGCGGGAGAAGGTGTGGAATCAGTATTTCATGAAAAGACAAATAGTAGGGGATAGGGAGTCCATCGGGTCCTGGGCATTTCCCTCTAGGGGAATTTTTAATGGTCCCCAGAAGTTCCTCTGAGGAGAAAGGGGAGGCTAAGTGTGTTCTGTCTTGTTCCGAGAGCGTTGACAGGGCTAATTTATCTAAGTACGCTTTGGTAGGCGATGTTAGTTCTGTGTCGCCCAAAAAAGGTTGTAAAGGGAGGTAGTAATCTCTAAATAGAGAGGCTATTTTATTAGATTCAAAGGTTAATGCTCCTTCTGGGGTTTTTAATTTATGTACGTAATTGTTACGTTTTCTGCGTTTGAGTCTGGACATCATGTATCGAGAAGCCTTATTTCCGTGTGCAAATACTTTGTATTGGGAGTGTAGATAAAGTTTGGCCGATGCTATATTTAAAAGGTTTTTGAGGGAAGCCCTACATGATGAAAGTTCTTGTAGATGTGTTTCCAACAGAGACCTTTTATGAGCTCTTTCTAAAAAACTTATTCTTTCATGAAGGGAATCTATTTGTTTTTGTCTTTATTTCTTTAGGTGAGCCCCTAGGCTGATACAATGGCCTCTTATGTATGCTTTATGGGCATCCCATATCGTTTGGTATGTGACCTCAGGGGTACAGTTAGTAGTAAAGTAGTCTCTTAACAGGCATTTAAGTTTAGATTTGATATCTGGTGAACTAATGAGTTGTTCATTAAACCTCCAATGGCAAGTAGGTTTATGGTTAGGGGGGGAATTCATATGTAGGTAAATTGGGGCATGATCGGAAAGGATTATGGATCCTATATCAGCCTTGGAACAAATCTGTAGATGTTCCTTTGAAACAAAAAGATAATCTAAGCGTTGATATGACCTGTGTAGTGAGGAGTAAAAGGTGTAGTTTCTAGAATCAGGGTACATAGTACGCCAGACATCAATCAGGTGGGCTTTAGCCATAGTGCGCAATAAGCATAAGCCCTTTTGCGACTGGGCAGATTTTTGGGAGGAGGAGTCAATGAGAGGATTTAGGACTAGATTTAAGTCTCCCCCTACCACCGTAACACCACCTCTAAAAGATTCCAATTTTAGTAAGGTTGATTTCAGCCAAGGAATTTGGTGCTTATTTGGGGCGTACATATTCACAAAGGTATATAGGTGTCGACCTATTTTGCCCTTGATCATTATAAAACAGCCGTCAGGGTCACATAATTGATCATCCAGGATAAAAGGAACCTTACTCTGAAAGCCTATGCTAACTCCTCTAGAGTTTGATGACGGGGAACCACAATGGAACCAATTAGAATAAAATGAAAAGGATAGGTTAGGGAGATGTTGGTTCTTAAAATGTGTTTCTTGTAGAAAAACTATGTTTGCTTTATCTCTCCTCAAAATCCCAAAAATCTGGCTACGCTTAGATGGTGAATTGCATCCCTTAACATTATAAGAAGCAATATTAATAGCCATCATAGGGATGAAGAGGAGAGGCAAAATGCTGAAACACAGTAGTGAGTAGATCAGGGTACTTAACGTCTGGTCGGAATGATAATGATTAAGATCTTAGCCTTGGCGAAGAATTGACCCGTCTCGGATGGACACACCAATGAATGAGTAATGACCTGGATAAAAGACAATAATACAAACATAAATTGAACAGAATAAAAACTAAAATAATCAAGACATAAGGGTCTTGAAGGACCTGTTGAGAGGGGGAAAGAGGCATTTGCCAATTATGGACCTGGCACTCTATTATACATGTCATAGAAGCCGCAGGACTGAAACTAAATCTGTGTAATATGGAGGATACATAGGAGTGGGCAAGTTGTGTTA
This sequence comes from Bufo bufo, assembly GCF_905171765.1. Taxonomy (NCBI): domain Eukaryota; kingdom Metazoa; phylum Chordata; class Amphibia; order Anura; family Bufonidae; genus Bufo; species Bufo bufo. Next base: position 370,082,211 of record NC_053390.1, on the reverse strand, counting down.
CAAACTTCCTAAATATATTGTCTAATCCAGTGTTATATAGAAAAAGGAAGGGAAGCCTATACATAAGTAGCGGGGGTATCTAGGGTGATATGAGAATGAGAGGGGGGGATGGGGGTAAGGGGGGGGGCAATAGGGTTGAAAAGTAAATAATGGCAACCTTAGTTTACTAGACATAAATCAATGGTGTGGGAAAAAAGCCAGAGGCTGCTGAATACATAAGCCAAAAGACTGCTGAATACTTAAGCCATAGGCCGCTGAATACATAAGCCAGAGGCCGCTGAATACATACATAAGTCAAAGGTTGTTAATTATATAAGCCAGAGGCCGTTGATTACATAAACTTGCCTAGAGGTACAGAATAGCATAGTGTGGCATAATGGTGTCGGGTACACAGTGGATCACCGCAGAGAAAAAGAAGCGCTGAGACAATGTGTACCCGAGAACCTTTCTAAAGACTAATGAGTACATGTCAAAGCAAAATGGTTCTGAAGACATTTTGTGATCGAAAAACCTTAGTTATAGCTTGGGTTAAAAACGTATGGAATATCTCTTAAACCTTAATATCCACTAAATAACCTCGCTATATTCAATGGAGATTATTGGGAACATATGGCCTCAGAACAGCATGTAAATCATGTTTTGCAACTCTTACCAATTGTGCCCGTGGCAAAATAGACCATAAGGTATATATTAACGCTATATAATGTATATCTCATAGTAGTGTGTCGACAGGTATAATAACCTGTAATAATAAAAATACCGCCTAATCTGGCGAATTTTTTAAGATATCACAGGACATCTCTACACCCGCCACAGCAAACATCAATACTCAGGGGAAAGGTCACTACACAAGCTGCTGCTGGGCACAACATGTCAGCACACCAATGAATAAGTTAAGGGTCCTAGTAAGCTACCCGACATCATAACATTAGGTGATAACCCTAACATAGTCGAGATAATCTAAGCAGACCAGCTAGTTCGCTGTCATTTGGCCATCGATAATTCCTTAAGATTACAAAGTAACATACGATAATATAACCGGAGATCTATAGTAGGGTAATATATCGATAGGTTTCTCGATTAAAGTTAGTCCCGTTATGTAAGGCATATTATCAAAAGCCCAGAAGGGGAGAAAAAGCCAGGAAGAATCTTCATAGATATACATATAGGGAGTGAGAGGGAAAGTGTAGAAGGAGAAAGGTGAGATCATTATACTCATCATATTTGACACAGAATAGGGAGAAGCTGCTATTTTTGCTTTAGAAGACGTCTGCAGCTATGCGTCTTGGAGTAAGAGGTTGGTTCTTCTTCTTTTCTCTCTGCCTCAGCGCCTTAGAGGTGCTCTTCGGTTCAAAAGGCAACATTTTTGGGAGTCCCGGCAGTGATGTTAAATCCTGGACCAAGTCCCAGTCTTCAATTTCCAGGGGAGGAATGTCCAGAAGATCAAATGCAGGGCCTAAGTCCATGTAAGACTTGATGGTGATCCTCTTGCCTTGGTAAGAGAAGGACAAACCAAACTGGAATTGCCATCGGTAAAGGATTTTTTTACTTCTAAGCCAGTCGGTGAGGGGCTTGAGGGACCTTCTTTTTTGAAGGGTAACTGGAGCTAGATCTTGATAAATGCTAATCGGAACCCCATTATATTTAACTCCATTCGATAAGCGCGCCTTGGTTATTACTTCTTCTTTGTCTTGGAAGTGCAGAAAGCGGCAAATAATATCCCTGGGGGGCTCATTGCCTTTCGGTCTCGGCCGCAGGGCCCGGTGAGCTCTCTCTATTACTATTAAAGCAAAGCGTTCAGGGCCAAGTATATTTTCACAGATCTCCTTGACTATATCTGAGGAGACTTGAGGAGAATCGGTTTCCGGGACCCCCCTAAACCGTAAGTTGTTTCTTCTCCCACGGTTCTCCTGGTCCTCCAGGGCATTAAAAGCTTCATTTAGACGTGCTTGACACTTATGCAGGCTAATGGCTGTGGCTTCTTGGAAATCCAGGATCACGGCCTGATTGTTCTCAAGGGTTTCAACCCTGCCGCCCACATGTCTGACGTCTTGTCTTAATGAAGAAAGCTCACTCACGAGCGGCTCCATCACCCGTTGTAGTGCTGAGTCAAGATATTTTCTGGAGATCGGTAGATGTTTGCGATGTCTGTAGTCTTTTACATCGCTGCCTTCCGCCTGGAGATCTGTCTCACTCTCTTCAACTTCTTTACAAGGCTCCGGCGCCATCTTGGCTTCCCGCGCTGCACATATTGCGGCTGCCTTTTTGATGAACTTATCCATATCTCCGCAGTTCGTCGATTGCTTGTGGGAGAGGGACGAGTTCCCCGCTCTTTGCTGACCGATTTTGCCCATGTTTTAATCCGAGCAGCTAACGTTAGCAGATGAAAGGCCAGGTCTGAACAGCAGAGCTCAAGCGCACACGTCCATTCCGGTCTGGCACTAGCTCCGCCCCCTCCCTCGCCCTTCTTAATACCATATCTCTGTCCCTTGAGACGAGCATCTTAGCAAGGAGTGTTCGTGGTTGTCGCCCTGGGATTGGTCTTCCCGCCGGGACACGATGGACTCTTTCCACCATAAACATTGCTGAAAAAAAAATCCCTTCCAAAATTCTCCAGGATCAGGGACTGTATAAATTGGGTAGGATTCTTGTCTTCCACCCCTTCTGGGACCCCCAATATTCTCACATTGTATCTTCGTGACCGATCTTCAAGGTCCACTACCTTTTTTTTAAGAAGGTTGAGATCTATCTTCAGGGTGGAGACCTCGGTATTTATTTTTTGGGATTCATTCTGCATTATTACCATAGAGCTCTCCACATTATTAACTCCATCCCGGATTTTTGACAGATCGTCTCTAATCAGTCCCACCTCAGCTTGGATTGACCCGAGTTGAGTTGTAATGCCTTGTATTAAATCCCCATTCTGTTTCACTGCCATTAATATTTCTTTTAGCGAGGTGGAATCGACCTTAATCATATCTTCTCCTCCCTCTGTTCCCCCTTCCTCTTGGGGGTACCCAGAGGATTTTTGTAGTTCTGCTTCCATCACCTCAATATTGTCCGTCCTTTTGGAGCTAATGTCCTTTTGACCGCCTCTGGTATTAACCCTTGGGAACTTTAGGAATTGATCTATTTTTATCCCTTCAAAGGGTTTAGTGGCAGGTTTCCGAGCAGTGAGGTCTGCCGACCGCCTGCTAGTTTTTGGAGCCATTCCGTGTGTCTCTTTTCCTTGCCTGCTCCACCCTTTTTTTTTCTTATCCTTTTTCTTCCTCCTTTCCCCCTTTTTTTTCCCCCTTTTTTCCTTTCTTCTTTTTTCCTTTTTCTCACCTTTTTCCTTTTTTTATTTTTATTTTTTAATATCTTTGGATCCTTATCCTCCCTTAGTACTACTCCATATAGGATATGGATTGGGAAATCGTTGGTAACCCTCGGTTGGCTTTAATTGCCTTGTTACCCTTTCAGCTGACCAGCATAGAGGGAGACCAACTGCACATAACACATAGGGAAAAAGGAACCGTCTCACCCGTTTCCACGTGGGGCCAGGAAATCACGGATGCCAGGAGAGGAGCCAGAGGCCGAGGGAAGCCACCAGGAAGACCAGACCAGCCAACCACTCCGGGGACGCCAGCCGAGAATCCCACCACAGGAAGGCGGAACCGGAGACCCAGGACACAGCCGAACCAGACCCCACCACAGGAGAACAGCGCCGGAGACACTGGACTCAGCCGGAGCAGCCCGCAAGGAGAGAGAGCCAGGCCAAGCAGCAGCGAAGCCCACAGGCAGTCCAGACACAGGGCGGACAAGGATGCAGCGGAAGGAGCGCCGCACCGGCAGGAGAGGGACGCACAGAGCGAGCCAGAGCCGGCACCCAGGTAAAACGTCCAGGCGGGGTGCAAACTTCGGGAGGAGGCTGGAGGTCCACAACTTGCATGGGGTAAGTGGAGCGGGAGAGGAGGGTGCAGGCTGGGAGGCAGAGGTAGAATAGCAGCGGGGATCACACTACATATCGAGTTCCCCTGTTCTAGGAGGAGGGAGACCGCAGGCCGCAGAGACACTCAGGGAGAGCGGAGAAAACTGAGCCCCGAGAGGAGGAGGAGAGAGCGTGACGTCCTTCTCCTACGTCATCGCGTCAACATGGATCGCGTCACCCCTAAAGCAGAATATATAAAAATACAAAGATTTATCAAAAGTGATGGAAAGAAAAACTGGCTTAGTTTCCCACAACAACCAACCAGAGTTCACCATTCACCTTTCAGAGCTCCTTTGGAAAATGAAATCATCAATCTGATTGGATGCCATGGGCAACTAAGCCAGTTTTTTCTTTGCACCATTTTTAATAAATCTCCACCTAAGTGAACAGCAATTAATAAGCACATAGAGTATAGTCTAGTCTTGAGTGTGCAGCAAATTATCAGGAGGGATTACATATCTGAACATTGGGGGAGATGAATAAAAACTGGTGCAAAGGAAAACTGGCTTAGTTTCCCATGGCAACTAATGAGATCGAGCCTTTCATTTTTCAAAGGATCTCTGTAAAATGAAAGGTGGAATCAGTTTTGATAAATCTCTCCCAATGTTCAAATATGGAATCCCTCCTGATAATTTGCTGTGCACTCAAGACTTGAATTTTATATGTTCTTATTATTTGGTATTAAGTAGACGTGTTTAACAAGTGGCACGAAGTGATAACCATGGACAGTGGGAATTTACAGTCAGGGACAACGTCATCCATCGGAAAAGTTACATCAGAAAGATAATAATTAACATTAGAGCACGCATGGCAGCAAGCCAGGGTGGGCACTTCTTATCAGCTTTATCTGTGGTGTCAGATAGCAGCATTCACTTTCTCATACAGCATGATAGTAATTATGATGACATATTTTAAGTTAACTTGTCACTCATTTGCATAATAAGATCATTTAAAGATGAGCTGTCAGCTATAAATAAAGGTGGCCATACACATTAGATCCATGTCACCCAAACCCACCGCCCATCAGCCAACCAACCCCCAAATCGGACCCACAGTCTTCATCAGACCAGCCCACAATCTTCATCAGACTTATGCTGCCACTTGGAGATCCAGCGGTCTCCTTCTGCAGTGCTGCACTGTGACCTGAAGTCAGGACACAGTGCAGCGTGGTGCCAACCAGGGAGCAGTGAGTAAGGCTAGGGCTACATGACGACATGTGTCGCACGACAATAATATGCGCAACACATAGGGCACAACTACACTGCTACATGTGTCCCACGACATTAATGTCGCATCAATGTCGTGCGACAATTTTGGATCTTGGATTGATTTTTTTGCTACTGTCGTGTCGCAGAATGTCTCATGTCGCAGTGCGACACCATAGAGTATCATTATAAAAATTGTCGCGTGACATTGGTGCGACAAAATATTGTGGAACACATGTCGTCATGTAGCCCTAGCCAAATACCAGCATTCACCAGGGTAGTATTTACAGTTCATGCTGCCCTAGGCACTTTAGTATTGACACCACCCTCCCATTGATGTCCATAGAATTCAGACAGCTGACAGCCAAATGTTCCCTAGACTGTCACAATTCCCCCATAGACAAGATACAAACAATACACCAGAGTGTACTCCTCCTGTATTATACTGACCAGATACAGTACACAAGAGTCTGCTTCACCTGTATTATGGGATACGTTTTTTTTTTTTGCTAATTTTTTTTTTCTGTTTTTATGATTGATCAGAAAAACTGAAAATTAACTGTGATGTGAACTCTACCTTAGGGCCCATTCACATGACCATATGGCCCTGGTGCCCGTACTGCAGCAAAAGAAAGGACCTAAAAGCCAATGGAAGCGCCTCTGAGTGTTTCCATGGGCTTCCTATCCATGTGTTATCTTTTTTTGTTATCTTCCTATTCATGTGTTATTATGGACGAATGCAAGCCAATGGGTCCGCATCCATGATACGGGATTCACACGGCTGGTGCCCATGTTTTGCGGTCCGCGGAGATCTACTAAACTGTATATTTGGTATATATGCACTATATGCAGGAGATCTACTATATATACTGTACATATAGTAGATCTTTCATATAGTGCAAATATAGTAGTATATACTATATAGTAGATATCCTGCATATATACCTTACTACTATATATGCCCAAGAACTATATGACAATCTACTAAATATACAGTATATATAATAGATATATATTGTACAAGGTAAGAAAAATATAAATTTTGCCACACAAACACCCCGTGTTGCAAGACGCCGCAACCAACGGCCCAGCAGGTGCAGACAGATTTGCATGGTGCTCAGCGAGGCAGGTTCAAGCAGACACTTGGTATAAACGTGGTATAAACGTAGGAGACCTGTCTCCTCCTTCTCATAGACTTGCGAATCTGGTTGCTTTTTTCTTTTGCGGCTCCCTCACCCCCTTTGGGTTCTTTTCCTAAAGGGGGGCCGCTGTTGGCCCGGACATTAGCTCCACTTTCTGATTGACTTGAATCCGAATCCGTTGTCCAGAAATCACTCCGGGTTCGGCGTAAATTGCGTCTGGAGTCTTTTTGTTCCAGTCAAAGACTTTATCATTTTCGTAGTTGTGGCGAAACCGACCTCGCCACTGGGTTTTGGAGAGGACTGGCTGCTGGCCTCTTGCCCCAGGATTATGGGCCATATACTAACTTTTAAACCCCTGAACCGATTCAAGTGAATTTTGGATAGGTTTGTCCCCAAGTTATACTGTTTAAATTGAGTAAGTTATATGTATGGCCAATGTAAACTCACAAAGTTGTAACAATTTATAATAAGTGTAACTTGTCAGCTTGGGAGGAAAATGCTGGGTGTGTTTCTATTGTGCCATTGTCCCATTGTGTGTTTAAATGGTGATGTCTGTTCTGTTGTCCTCACATGTGTATTGGCGATCTCCCTTTGTCCTCAGAGATAATTGGATTGCTCCTCAGGTTGTCTCCGGGACAGAGAGGAGGAGACCATGATGCATTGTGGGGATATGTTGTATTTGTCCTATGTCACAGTCTTCATTCTGGTCCTCTGGGGGCGTGAATGATTGGTTGCTGTAGTTACATTGTATGTGTTGTAAATTACTGATTGGTTGTATTTCAAACCCCTGTGGGCAGTACTATGTTTGTGGTTTATGAAAAAAAGAGGCTGTACGTGAAGTACAGTGAGACCACTGCTTGACCCTCAACACGGAGCCTTGTCTCGTTATTGGGGGGATTCACTGTATGCTGTTAGAGGACCGATTGCCAGAAGTGTAAGCGGATCCCTGTTTGTCTGCTAGCAGCTATTCGTGAGGTTCCAGTTTGGAGTGCTACTTTGTATCCAGTTCGGGAGTTGGGTGTTCTGCAGTAGCTGTGCCGGTCTCTCAGAAAGAGGCTTATCGCCTAAACGGATTTTAACCCCTTGTCTGCTGAAACGGTCTGTTACAGTAGTCATTTTTATCTCTCAGGAATTTATCTCTTTTGCATTCCTTAATTTCCATTTGGGTCACGGTAAGTTTTTTGCTCAGTCTTTTTTCAAAGTTGGTATATTGTATTTCAGTTAACCTCATCTTAAGTTCAGCATGCGCTTTCTCTAAGTCCTGTTCGACCACAGTGTACTTTTTTTCATCCCGTGATAGGACCAGGGTCAATACTTGCATGGAAAAATCCTAGGTGCATACTTTCCACATTTCTGCAAAGTTGTCATCCTCCTCATATTGGTGCATTTCTTTATAGACTCTGTTTGCGCTGTGTGTATGCGCACAGGTTGTCCTGTTTGTTGCTTGATTTTAACTGCACAGTTGCGCACCTGTGGGAGCGTCTCCCGGTTAACTTAGTGATGATCGGGTGGACCCCATATATAGCACGGCTGTGCGCGTGTGTGTCATAGCGGTCCAAGGAAGCGAAAATCACGTGCGAAACGGTCGTCACCGCCGATCTGCACTGAAGGGCCATTCCGCTCCCCAGCCTGCAAACTTATTCAGAATTGCATGAAATAAAGCATTGAAGTATTCTCAAGACAGTGGTGAGTGCTGCAAATCCTTTTATCTACTACCATGTTTATATAATAGATATCCTGCATATAGTGTATACATAGTGTACATATAGTAGATCTCCTGCACATATACTACTATATATGTACTATATGAAAGAGATCTACTACATAAACATCATTTATAGTAGATCTCCTATATAGATACTACTATATATGCACTATTTGAAGGAGATCTACTATGTATACAGTATTTATAGCATATATTCTGCATATAGTACATATATAGTAGTATATATGCAGGGGGATCTACTATTATACTTGTATATATGCCCTATATGCAGGAGATCTATTATATATACAGTAGTAGCAGATCTCCTGGAAATATAAAGTAAGTGATCAAAATTAAAACTTAACATTTAATATAATCAATATAGAAAATAGGTCCCACGATAAATGGATACAAATAGTACAGATATACAAAGAAAAAGGAGCAATGTGGTGGTTCACCACACCGGAAAATAAAGTACAAACAACCAGAACACATTAATGAATTAAGCGATGCTCGGCGGCACTCAAAAAATAACCAGGTGGTCCTACCGCTCTGATGAGATGCTCCCTGGTATCGCGACTGCCTATCCAGTGCTAATAGATGTACACACCGTTGTTGATGGCAGACGTGTAATACAGGGTAGGGATGCTAGGTTTGCTGACCCTGGTGATGCCCTAGGGCCCTACAATGACCTAAATGGCCTGACCACGGATCCCCGTGATCAGCCAATGCAGGAACCTACCCCTGGAATTTGTGCGCCCTAGAAAGCCCTCGGCTGCCTGATCCCTACACGCATGTTTCGCAGACAAAGATGAGTGAATAGCTCATCAGGGGAAACACGGGAGCTTGGGCTGAGCTGTGCAGGGGACGCTGACAATAGTATCAGATGCGAGCACTGCACAGAGGCAAAGTTGGACCACAGTCCAGATATGGAGATATGTGGCCAAACTAACTGTAGGGTAGATAGGGCAAACTGATACTCAACCCCTCTCCTACTCAAACACTCCTGGCGCATGGGCTGATGTAGCCTGGGGTAGCGATCAAAATCGCCAACTTTTAAAGAAAGAGCCAGCCTCAGAAGGAGGCTTGGTCAGGACACTCCCACCTGTCTCAGACGATGCGATGCGTCCACGCATGCGCAAATGGACGGATCGCATAGGGGAAGGAGGTCACTCGGCGGACGCCTGTGAACGTGATGACGTCACCGCGCCCGATCTCGTTTGTTCGCACGAGATCATACGGCAGTTGCCAGGCGACCGGGACGCTACTCCCTGACACTGTCGGATGGCGCAGCTCAGGATGTAAGGCTGCGCTTATGAGAAATATGACATTTAAGGCAAACCTATTAGTTAAAGAATCCTGACTATATTGACAGTACACGGACACATGTCAAATAGGGGAAGGGACGGTAGAGAAAGACTACCATAAGGAAAAAGGAGGACAAGTAAAAGGGAGAAGGGGAAAAAGGACAAAACAATAAAATAAATGAGGATTAATTAGCTGAAGGCAGTGTGAACCATATAACATAACACAGGTATGGGCTGCCTTGATGAAACAGCTATAGTTAAGCTGCTCATTCAGGCCAGTGGGTGAGACCGTGCGTAAGATGTAGATCCAGCAGGATTCTCGCTGGAGTAACACACGATCCCAGTCACCACCGCGGATTGAACGCCCAACCTTCTCGATTCCCATTGCCCTCAAACAACCGGGATTGCCCTGGTGGTAATCATGGACATGCCTGGAGACCACAGTGTCCCTCTTATTGGCGATGCTCGCCCAGACGCCTACGTAGTTCACGCCTCGTCTTGCCCACGTACTCCAAATTGCACTTGCAGGTAATCTTATAGATCACACCCTGCGTTTTGCAATTAATGAAGTCCTTGATTGGGAAGGACTTTTTCAAGTTGGAACTAAAAAAGGTTTTCCCTGACTGGATAATATTAGCAGATCTCCTACATAATTGACAACATGGGGATCCCTACCTGCGGCCGGGATCAGGATGCAGCGCTCACAGTGGACACCAGGCAGGCAGGTGCATGAGAGGAAGGACCAGAAAGGAGGGAACCATGGGCAGACAGTCGTGAACATGGGAGGACGGGCAGGCAGGCATTTATAATGGAAACACTAATTTGCATTGCTTTATAAGATACACTGCCATTTTCCCCCACTTTTGGGGGGGGGTGTGTCTTATAGAGCGAAAAATATGTTACGTGCCAAAACAAATTATAATTATCATTGTCATCTTTATTGCTCCAATCCATTAATTTTTACGGCATGTAGCGGTATATAACATATGTATGTTATGCTATGGCTGAGGCAGTAAAGTTCATTTCATTTACTCATGGAATGCAAAATATAAAATTGTTTTAAATAGAAACAGGAAGTGGATTATATATTTCTACAAATATGCCCTGTAGTGTATTGTACTAATACTTATCTTCCCATGTAAGATGATATATAAATGAGTATACTGTATGTGTATACACAATGGAGCAGAGCTATGAAAGCTAAAGGAAAAACTTTATTACCCAAGGTCACAGTGGCAGTACAGCAGTCAGGGGCCCCAGTCCAGCCACTTGAGGTCTCTGACATCAGCAGCCTCGTTAATATTCACTTCCGTGCAGTAAATATTAATGAAGCTGTGTCTCTTGCTCCATATGGGTTGGGGGATGGGCCCTTTCCCAGCACTTGGAGGGAGATTGATCAATACTGGTCTTGATATCCCCTGCGCTGCTGGAGGATGCGCATAATTTATGACAAGGTGCACATCTTGTCATGTATTACGTGTATCCTTCAGCAGTTCTTGCACTTAAAAAATAAATCTACACCAGCTCAGAGCTACCATAAAGTTCTGTCTTCACTGGCGAAAATTAAGGTAAATTTGATGCGACTGGTGGTCATGCCTCCTCCACGCATTTATTACATTCCAAGAGCTATAACTTTTTATATTTTATCTGTTAATGTAGCTGTATGAGGGCTTGTATGTAGTAGTATGTATTTTGGGTCACATGTAACACAGTGGTTATCTGTTATTAACTCTTTCTGGGGGAATAGGAATAAACAGCAATACCATGATTGAGATTTTACCTTGCAAATTTTGTGACGTTCACTTTGACTTTTTGTGGGACAACTTGTAGTTTTCATTGGTACCATTTTGGAGTACCGTACATAGCACTTTCACTTTCGGATCACTTATTATTCAGGGGTTTTTTTTGTTTGTTTTTTAGAATACGCGAAAAGCAGCAATTCTGGCATTGTTTATTGTTTTGTTTTTTTTCTTACACATTCATCGTGCGGGATAAATTACATGATAATTGTATAGTGCTGGTCGTTCCAGATGCGGAGATACCAAATATTTGGAAATACATAAATTTTTCTGCTAGAAATCTTAATAAAGAAACTTTTTTATGGGTATGTATTGAGAATTGAACATCAGATCCATAATATAAGAAGTACACGTAGCAGCATCCATACCCGCTACTGTATAGGACGCTGTAGTAAACGCTGGATTTTCTGTCTTAATAATATAATTTAGTAGTTGCTAGACACAGAACATATTATTTGAAGATCAGAGTATTTTTATACAGCAATGCTGCCTGCTGTACAGAAGGTAAGGGGTTTGATTCCATGAAATATTATCTTTATTAAAAGGTATGGCAGAAGAATTGCACTTTTATTTTACTGCTTTTATTTAATGGTAAAAGTTTATAGAAATTATTACCTTATATGTATGGCAAAATGTCCTGACGCAAAGAATTCTATGAATGTGAGAAGAGCCAAGGGTCCCACACAGTATCTCCGTATGGGCCCCTAAATTACTAAAGACAGTGTTATTATTACCACGAAAACCAATTATAATGCAATTTATATTTTTCCAAAGTACTAAAAGAAATTAGTGTTGTGACTAGTTGCTACATGCAACAAACAGATTTTCTTTTAGGCTGTTTCACATCAGGTTTTTGTACCACATGACGTATACATTAAACGGATGCCTCCGACGGATAACATACAGGTTTATTTTGCAGGATGGAAAAGCACAGTATACTAGGTTTTTGCATCCCAAACGTATTTGTTATATATTTTTTACATGTTAAACCCTTGGTGACCTTACATGTGTGGCGGAAGTCGCCATTTTAAAGATGGCTCTCACTCGTGCGTGCAGTGTGCGCCATAGCTGCCGGGTTCAAACAGCAGAGACCCGGGGACGGATGTATGCGATCCGCTCTAAGGCTTATCGCATACATTTAACTCCTAATATGCCGTTGTCAAATGTGCAGTGCAGATAAAGGAGCCGTATGCTCCAGAGCCCGTCACAGAGTTCCCTGGCTGAGGACGGGGAACCTGTTATATGCCAGTATTAGCTTGGAACCTCAAGAAGGCTCTGATAGCTAATACTGTAATATACCAATACAGGCCAGCAGGTAGCAGCACTGTATTGGTATATTGTAAATGGAGTGTTCAATGATAGGTATATATCCATCACAGAGCACAATGGGAAATCTAATGATTGTCAGTTATAGTCACCCAGGGTGACTTAAAAAAAAAGTTAAACAAAAAACTTTTTAAAAATATAAAAAAATATATATATAAAAGTTCAAATTAGATTTGGCCCTTCCCCAAAATAAAAACAGATACACAATGAAAAAAATACACATCATGGGCATCACGTGTGCAAAAACTCCCATACTATTAAAATATAACAATATTTATCCCATACTGGGAATGACATAAAAAAATTCAAAATGGCAAATTCACCATTTTTTTTTTCATTTTACTTCCCCAAAAAAATGTCATCAAAAGTGATCAAAAAGTCACACACACTTCAAAATGGTATCACTGTATGTTACGGTTACTCCCAGGCTAGCTGGAAGCTGGACCGCTTGGATAGTCTGGATCTCTGTTTAGGGAGAGAGAGAGAGGAGCCGCTTCATCTCGATATCCAGAAGGATCCTGTAAATGTAGAACAATCCCACTAGCTATTTTACAGCTAGGATAATCTTTCCCCCACAAAACGAGTCGAGGCTGCGATTTGGAGGTCAAGCTAGAACTGAGTGTCCTGGGGCATACAGCCTCTTTTATTTACAATCCACAACCATAGTACTGCCCACAGGGGTTTGAAATACAACCAATCAATCCGTACAATACACACAGACACTCCCACACAAAATCCTCCTCTCTGCCTGTGATATAATTACTGAACACAATGGCTAATATAAATATCACAGGCAGAGAAGTACAGTTTTATAAAACATATCACAGGAACCCCAAAACATGCAATAACCCCATAACAAGTATATCCTCGGAACCGGGGGATCTGGGTGAACCACATATTTAAAATTCACCCAGATCCGTTCAGTAGTTTGGAAGATACAGTTTAATGCAGATTCCGCAGAACATATACAGGCTATATAAAAAATAATTACTGTATAATGTGTCCCCTGCTGTATAGTTTAAAACTACTGCCCGATGTCTTTGTGCACCAAATACCGGCGAGATGGCACCGTGTAGAAAAGTCCAAACAGTGTCTGTGAGTTAAAATGGCCGCCATCCATTGTTCTCACCATGTGCTTCATCCATTGTTCTCACCATGTGCCTCTGATACATGAAATGGTGGCCATCCAGTAACTCCACAGTATGTCCCCAGATGGTTCTTAAAGGGCCGTAATCCAGAGGCAGGAGGCGGGCAAGCAGTCCTCTACAGGCACAAGTGGCGGAGCTGGTTCCGCCACATTTCTCCCCTTTACCAATCAGACTAACAGGGTAAATAACAGTTTTGTAACACTATAAAGTACCGAATGCCCTGCAAAATATGAGCCCTCATACAGCTCTGTATACATAACTACAAAAAAGGTATAGGGGTCAGAATGTGGTGATGAAAAGAAAAAAAAGAATAGGTTTTTATTTTTTACCAGTATTAAAACGCAAGAAAAACTATACAAGTGTGGTATCATTGTAATCATACTGACCTGGTGAATGAAGGTAACAGGTCAATTTTACTGCATAGAGAACAGCGTAAAAAAAAAAACATAAAACTGTGGCAGAATAGCATTTTTTTCCAATTCCACCCCATTTGTGTTTTTCCAGCTCCCCACTACATCATATGCAATATTAAATAGTGCCATTAGAAAGCACAACTTGCAATTTCCGGGCTCTGTTCTAAAGATCCTAGCGATATGCCCCCAATGTCCGAGATGAGAATACCCTTTAATATCAGGTTGATGGTGGTCTCAATCTCGGCACTGATCAGCTGTTGGAAGGACCCACAGTGGTTTTTTGACCCTCTTCCTCAGCCTGTGATAGCATATTCATTGGTCACATGGCCTTTAGGGAGCTCACTCCCATTCAAGTGAATAGGATTGAGCTTCAGTACCAAGCACAGCCACTATACAATGTATGGCACTGTGCAAGGTATGCTATGAAGACACTGCAGCGCTGATTAGCAGGGGTGCAGGGCCTCGGACCTCAACCAATACTGATAATCTAATCTGAGGAGAGGTCTTCAATATTTAACTGCAGACAAATCACTTTAATACCAGGCAACCACTGTTGAAATAAAGAAATGCATCACACACCCATATGTCATACATTGGTCTATGGCTGCTATTCACAATTTATAAACATGACCATAAGGTTCTTAATATACATTTTGATGAAAATGCAAGTTGACCTCTTTCAAATGGGTCCCTACAACAATATGCTTGAGCATTGCATGTCAGCTTGGGCAAAGGGGAAAGTGATCCAGCAGTCCAACACTATCCTGGTTCAGGATCACAACAACTCACAAGCACTGTACCATGGCCACAATAGCCATCATGCAAACTGCACCATGTGAACAGATCATAAAAGCCATGTGGTCTCAGAAAACAGACTGGGAGTAAGTAGGCATCAACCCTCATGCAGTCTTCCATTAACCAAAAACACCTAGGCCAAATGAATGCAGGTATCAGGAAAAAAAAAACTGAAAAAGGAAAAGGAATGGTGGGAATGTGCAAATGCAACAACTTTAGAAAAAAAGACATATATCGCATATCCACATGTCATACATTGGTCTGTTCCTACTAAGAAACATTAACATATGGTTATTAATATTATATGAATACTCTACAGGTGCCTTTTTGTGGCGTCTATGTTAGGTTGCCAGTGTTGTACTTAGGTTTATTGAACCCATCAGAAGAAGTTATTCTGCAAGTCTTCCCTTCACCTATTCAACATATACATATTCATATTCATTTGTATTGCATATTTCATATCATAGCACACTCATAAAATCCCATATATAAGATATAATAGATTATTTGCACAGAAAGTGATTGGCTCCAAGTTCAGCTCTAAAGAAGTTTAGCTTCTGCTGTCCTTTGTGCCCCTGTTGTATTAAGGCAGGGGCATATTGAAGGAGGGGGGGGGGCCAGGGCAAGTGCCCCGGGGTGCAGAGGCTTGAGAGTGCACCTGGCAGTTCAATGATTGACATGGTGAAGCAGGGAGCCATTCGCTCCCTGGTTCACCGTTCTGCTGAGCTCCGGCGCTGCCTAGCAGGCTGCACATCATGCTGCTGGCTGTGTGGGAGGAGCAGTGAAAGCCTGGGATTCAGCCTCCTCCACAGCCAGCAGCACGATGTGTGAGACCATGTTTGCTGCAGCTTGGAATGTCAGATGAGCCGATCATCAGGGAAACAGTTGAGTATTCAGTGTGGCAAAAAGGCGACCAAAGGTGGGCATTACTGCTGCAAAGGGGGGCACAAGAAAAACATAACAATTGTGAGGGGGCACAAGGAGGACATAACTACAGTGAGGGGCCACACGGAGGACATAACTACTGTGAAAGGGCCACAAGGAGGACATAACTACTGTGAGGGGGGTACAAGGAGGACATAACTACAGTGAATGGTACAAGGAGGACATTACTACAGTGAAGGGACCACAAGATGGACATAACTACAGTGAGGGGGCACAAGGAGGACATAACTACAGTGAGGGAGCACAAGGAGGGCATAAATATAGTGAGAGCGGTACAAGGAGGACATTACTGTGATGGGCACAATGTGGGTATAAATACTGTGATTGGCACAATGTGAGCATAACTACTGTGAGGGGCACAATGTGGGCATTATTATTGTGAAGGAGGCACAATGTGGGCATTAGAACTGTGCAGTAACACTAAGTGGAAAGCAATTCCCTAGATTACCCTGTTATACCACTGGGATGGCTAGGTCTTAGAGGGCCAGCACAGTGCCCTCTGCTGGGGATTTAAAAGGGTCAGTTACCATCTCTTCCTTATGTGATTATTATTTTTGCTCTGTCACCATAATGACCTTGTTCCAGATTCAGAGGACATCACGCCGACATGCCAGCGGCGACACCCTAGATGTGGTAGGATCAGTTGGTTCTTTAATTTATCACAAGGTTTATTGGTACCACTGTGTACACTATGACAGATTTTATCAGGTGAGTGGGACTGGGTGAGTATAGTTATGCATTGGGCGGAGTTAGAGGTGTGGGTTAGTGTGAATAAAATTGCTTTGATGTGCTACACGCACCGCTGAGGTTTTCCCTCTTTATGTGAAGCCTAGCTACACCTTTGATTAAGGGGCTCTTATTGTGTCAGAGAATGGGCCCACCAGAGAAATATGTGGAACTCTATGAGTTATCTTGAATTAAGGTTATCCTGAATTAAGTTTCTTCCTAGTGGAAATGTAGGCATCGTGATGATATACTGCTTGGGACTGGTACTGGGACTGGTAATAAAACTGTGTAAGAAGGTCTGAGTTTACTCTAGATCATTCACACACAAATAATTCCTGAATTTAGCATTATCTTAATCTTTAAAGGGACATTTTCGTCAGAAAGGATATTTTTTAACTCAATATTTATAGAATGCAATTGTTTTTAGAAATGTTGGCTGTTTTTCTTTTTCATTTCAGCAGTATCACATCATTGAAAATTACATGCAAAATATTGTCCTTCTGTAGCAGTCAACACAAATGATAAGAACTTCTCCATTGATAGTTAATCCATTGTCAGTTTATTGTTGCTGTGAGGAGAAAATGCTATCTCTTGATATCCTCTTGATATTGGTAGATTAGTAAAATTGGGAAAACAGTATGACAGCTCTATTGTTCTCTTGATAGGACTAGATAAAAATGTCCACAAAGGAGCACTGCACTTATCAGTCTAATGTGTGATGCTCTAATTGAGTCACTACAGGGGGTTCTCTCTGGTTGGAGTGATGTTCTGAATGAAAAGGTTAAACAAGACTGTTTGCCATGCTGTATGTCCAAACAAAGAGGAAGAGTTAAACAGCCAGGACAGGAGGTACTGTAGAATACATGGAATGAGTTAAAAATGCAGAAAACCATCCATTTGTCTTTTATTTAAAAAAATATATTATAATAATTAATGGGGTTGTCCCATCTGGACATTTATGACATATCCTATAAATGTCTGATGTGGGTCTCATCTCTGGGACCTGCTCCTATGTCAATAACGTGACCCTGACATAAATGGAAAGAGTGCTCGGCTATTATCAGACGTCCCCCAGCTGTGAATGGAGAAAGTTGCACAGGGCTTAGTTTTTTTTAATAAGGGTGGGTCCTAGAGATGGGACCCACACCTGTCGATCTGCCACAAATGTCCAAACAGGCTTACCTCTTTAATATGTGATTAAAATGATGATGAAACGATCCCATATTATGGCCAAAATTTTTGAGACTGACACAAATTAGTTTTTTCACAAAGTTTGCTGCATCAGTGTTTTCTATGGTATACTGAAGTACAATTATAAGCATTTCATAGGCTTTTATTTTTGTTTTTGTTTTTAACTTTGAGTGAGCTCACTCTCTTGAATGATAACAAACCCCACACATGAATGATTTCAGGATGCTTTACTGTTGGCATGATACTAAACTCATGATAGCACTCACCTTTTCTTCTCCAATTAATTTGCCAAACCTTTACCCCAGTCCTCCACAGTCTAATCTCTGTACTTTCAGCTGAATGTCAGTATGTCATTGATGTTTTTCTTGGAGAGAACACCAGGCCATCTTCCAAAAGCTTCTCCTCACTTTGCATGCAGATGCACTCTCACCTGTCCGCTGCTATTCCTGAACAAGCTGTGCATTTGTGGTCAACCGATCCTGTAGCTGAATCCTCTTTAGGACACAGTCCTGGCACTTACTGGACTTTCTTGTGTTCCCTGAAGCCTTCTGCTCAGCAATTGAACCTCTGTACTTGAAGTTCTTGATGATCTGATAAATGGTTGATTTAGGTGGAATCGTCCAAGCAGGAATGTAGATACCTGCAAAGCCCTTTTCATACAAAGTAAAGATAACTGCACATGTTTCCTTGGAGGTAACCATGTTTAAAAGAAGACAATAATTTCAAGTACAACCATAACAAGAGTGATATCAGATGTATTGTCCTCATTAACACTTTATCTTGAGCTAACAAGAGGATCACTGAATTGAAATTAACAGGTCATTTTGCTACAGGGTAGAAATGCAGTGGAAATTTAGTTTTTGTGACTAATTTTTATGGCAAGAAGTGACTTTGCAAATAATTGAAATTCTGATCACTCTTCATAACAATCTTGAGTTAAAGAGGTTATCCAGCAATTTGATATTGATGGCCTATCCTCAGGATAGGTCATCAATATCAGATTAGTGGGGGTCTGATTTCTGGGACCCCTGCAGATCAACTGTTTAAAAAGTCAGCTGTATTTTCCACTGCCCTGGTGAGCACAGCATATTGCTGTACATTTTATAACAGCTATGCTTGGTATTGTAGCTAAGCCCCATTCTTTTGAATAGGACTAAGCTGTACCTAAAAGTCAGACCCCTGCCAATATGATACTGATGACCTATCCTGAGGATAGGTCATCAATATCAAATTCCCGATAACCCCTTTAATGCAAATTGCCACTATAAAAACCAAAGAAGCAAAGTTTGTGAAAAACACAATTTGGGTCATTGTAGATACATATCATTCATTGGGTCAATGTATATTTCAGCATACAGTACATAAACAACTGCAAGTTACAAGCAGCGGATGTGGAACCACTGCACCAACTGACTGGTTTGACTTTGGCTAGAGCTCATGCACACGACCGTTGTTATTTTGCAGTCTGTTTTTCACTGTTCGGTTTGTCCGTATCTGAGTTTTTTTTCCCTCTTATTTAAGTCCTCTTCCATTCTGTTATTCCACAAAACATATCCGTATGGTTTCCGTATTTGATCAGTTTTTTGCAGATCGGAAATGGAAACAGTAATTTATTAATCACTAAACACATGAGCAATATGGACTGGGCATAGCATTTCTACAGTATGGATCCGCAAAATACTGATGAAATACGGATGACATACGGATGTGTTCTATGTGCGTTTTGTAATTTTGGCGGACCTATTGACTTAAAAGGGTCCTCGGACCGTGATTTGCAGACAATAATAGGACATGCACTACTTTTTTGCGGAACGGCCATGCGGACAAACGGAAACGGAATGCACATGGAGTAATTTCAGTATCTTCTACAGCCACATTAAAGTGAATAATTCCGCATACAGTCCACAAATAAAGCAGAACGGAAATGGAAAGAAAATACGTTCGTGTGCATGAGCCCTAAGGGTGTTATTCTGGCAGTCCCTTGGTATTCACCCTTTAACCTCTATAAAGGGATCTAGACTTTGCTGCAGGAGAACTACCAGGCCCCTTCCTCTTGGAATAGTCCCAGTGTGATTGGCAGCTGACCCACAGGCATCAGAGACATCTAGGAGTCAGGCAATACTCATAGTCTGGAAACAGGAAGAGGTCAGGACAGGCTGTGTTTATGCGATTATGTGAAAGGGCAGACGGTAAAGGGAAAATCAGAGGGCAACTTCTTAAAACTTCACTTTTATTAAATATCCAATAAAACAGGTCCCAACAGGACCAATATACTCACAGTACAACAACCAAAGAGCAATCAATTGGGGGCGGCTAGAGGCAAAACCGGGTAGCATCAATGAGAGATCAATACTCTCCCTAGGCTAACCCTAATCAAAATCTGCTCAGCCCAGAGATACACCTTGATGATAGGAGTGTTCTGTCCAGGGCTTAGTAGGGACAGGCTAGCCAAGGTACGTAGACAGAGTACTCCTACCATCAAGGTGTATCTCTGGGCTGAGCAGATTTTTATTAGGGTTAGCCTAGGGAGAGTATTGATCTCTCATTGATGCTACCCGGTTTTGCCTCTAGCCGTCCCCAATTGATTGCTCTTTGGTTGTTGTACTGTGAGTATATTGGTCCTGTTGGGACCTGTTTTATTGGATATTTAATAAAAGTGAAGTTTTAAGAAGTTGCCCTCTAATTTTATTCAGTATTGTATAGTGCATTAAACAGACAATAATGCCTATTTTAATTACAGGCCTCTGCAATATTCTATATATAACAGCTATTGAGGTTAAAGCTGATCACAAATCTGTTTTCCTCATGTACAATGATATAATAGGCAACAGAGGTTATGTAATACTTTAAATCAAGAGTTGTAGGTACTGTGTAGGGGGATGCTAGTGCCTACCACACAAGAAAATGCTAGTGTTTTCAATATTGGGTGAGGAGAAAGCCACTGTCAAACACCTCTGCTGACAGCTTATCTCCACACAGCAAGTCAAGCTAGGTCAAGGATGGAAAATTCATTAGGAGGAACACCAAACACTATAAGGTTGTAAGGATAGATTTTATAAATATATATTTATATTTATATATATATATATATATATATATATATATATATATATACAGTATATATACACTCACCTAAAGAATTATTAGGAACACCTGTTCTATTTCTCATTAACGCAATTATCTAGTCAACCAATCACATGGCAGTTGCTTCAATGCATTTAGGGGGGTGGTCCTGGTCAAGACAATCTCCTGAACTCCAAACTGAATGTCAGAATGGGAAAGAAAGGTGATTTAAGCAATTTTGAGCGTAGCATGGTTGTTGGTGCCAGACGGGCCGGTCTAAGTATTTCACAATCTGCTCAGTTACTGGGATTTTCACGCACAACCATTTCTAGGGTTTACAAAGAATGGTGTGAAAAGGGAAAAACATCCAGTATGCGACAGTCCTGTGGGCGAAAATGCCTTGTGGATGCTAGAGGTCAGAGGAGAATGGGCTGACTGATTCAAGCTGATAGAAGAGCAACGTTGACTGAAATAACCACTCGTAACAAACGAGGTATGCAGCAAAGCATTTGTGAAGCCACAACAGCACAACCTTGAGGCGGATGGGCTACAACAGCAGAAGACCCCACCGGGTACCACTCATCTCCACTACAAATAGGAAAAAGAGGCTACAATTTGCACGAGCTCACCAAAATTGGACTGTTGAAGACTGGAAAAATGTTGCCTGGTCTGGTGAGTCTCGATTTCTGTTGAGACATTCAAATGGTAGAGTCCGAATTTGGCGTAAGCAGAGTGAGAACATGTATCCATCATCTGATGGCTACTTCCAGCAAGATAATGCACCATGTCACAAAGCTCGAATCATTTCAAATTGGTTTCTTGAACATGACAATGAGTTCACTGTACTAAAACGGCCCCCACAGTCACCAGATCTCAACCCAATAGAGCATCTTTGGGATGTGGTGGAACGGGAGCTTCGTGCCCTGGATGTGCATCCCTCAAATCTCCATCAACTGCAAGATGCTATCCT
Organism: Bufo bufo; assembly: GCF_905171765.1. Lineage (NCBI taxonomy): Eukaryota > Metazoa > Chordata > Amphibia > Anura > Bufonidae > Bufo > Bufo bufo. Next base: position 370,060,506 of record NC_053390.1, on the reverse strand, counting down.
ATCAATATGGGCCAACATTTCTAAAGAATGCCATCAGCACCTTGTTGAATCAATGCCAGATAGAATTAAGGCAGTTCTGAAGGCAAAAGGGGGTCCAACACCGTATTAGTATAGTGTTCCTAATAATTCTTTAGGTGAGTGTATATATAGTACCTCTACAGTGCCCCCTTTATATACTGTATATATACAGTGCTGTCCATAATTATTCATACCTCTGGCAAATTTTAAGTTCAAGTTACTTTTATTCAACCAGTTATATATAGTGCCTCTCCTGTGCCCGGGTTCCCCCTGAACACAGTGCACTTATCGCCAGTCCCACAATGCAGGGATGCAGACCTGGCCTCTTCTGGCGAGTCTGCTCCTGTAGAACATCGCAGGTCCCACGATGACATCGATGTGCTGCCTACATCACAGAAAAGTGCCAGTGGTTCCTTTTTCCTGTCAGTGCAAACACAATTGAGTGGAGGAGCCTCATAAACCAGACCAATTGACCTGGTGACTGGGCGCCCGCCAGTAATGGTGCACTGTGGGGATTGTGAATCTGCCCCTAAATAGATAGATAATATAGATGGATGGGGGCGCAATCAAGTCACATTTGCAGCTATTCAGCCACATAGTCTTCAGGCTACTAGGCCTGAAGCCTATGAGGGAGAAGAGCATTGCAGGAGCTTGCGGTGGCCTGCAGCGCAGATGGCAGCAGCGAATGGAGTGAGGTAAGTGTTTAATTTTTATTTTTATTTTTTTACTAATCAGTGGCCTACTGGGGGCACACAAGGAAGGGTAGGAGGAGAGCATTATATATTGGCACTAAGGTGGAGGGAACAGAGAAGCATGTTATACTGGCACTAAGTGGGGGAGCATTATCTACTGGCACTAAGGGGGGCACAAAGGAGTACTATAATCTGTACTGGCACTAAGGGGGAGGGAGAGCATTATCTACTGGCATTAAGGGGAGGGAGAGAATTATGTACTGGCACTAAGGGGGCATTATATACTGCACTGGGGTGCACAAAGGACATTATACAGTCTACTGACACTAAGGGGGGGCACAAAGGAGCATTATGCACTAGCACTAAGGGGGGAGAATTATGTACTGGCGCTAAGGGGGGAAGAATTATATACTGGCGCTAAGGGGGGGCGCATTATGTACTGGCACTAAGGGGGGAGCATTATGTACTGGCACTATGGAGGGGAGCCTTATGTACTGGCACTAAGGGGGGCCATAAAGGAGCATTATGTACTGGCACCAAGGGGGGCACAAAGGAGAATTATGTACTGGCACTGGGGGGAGCATTATATACTGGCAGTAAGGGGGGAGCACTACATACTGATATAAAGGGTGATGCATTATGTACTGACATTAGGGGGGGCATTATGTACTGGCACTAAGAGGGGAGCATTATGCACTGGCACGAAGGGGGGGAGCATTATGTATTGGCACTAATGGGGAGGGAACATTATATACTGGCACTAAGAGGGAGATCATTATATACTGGTACTGGGGGAAGCATTATATACTGGCACCATGGGGGGAGCATTATATACCGGCACTGGGGGGCAGCATTATATACTGGCACTATGGGTGTAGGAGAAGCATTATATGCTAGCACTAAAGGGGAGTTATAACTACAAGTGGGAATTATAGCTACAGGGGGCACTGCAGGAAGGGCATTAATTATAAATATTTGGGTCATTATGGTTATATTACTAGGGATACTGTAGGGGCAATAGTATTATTGGTCACAATATGTAGGAATTGCTACTAATGGGGCACTCTTAGGGAGTATTATCACTATTGGGGGCACTATTACTAATTGGGACAGTCTGGGAGCACTATTGCTATGGGAGGACTACCTGTAAGGCACTGTTAAATCTGACAATATAGTGTATGTGGACATTAGGAGTAGCAGCAGGGTGACGGTGGCCTGTATAAATATGGGGGCTGATTAGCAAAAAAAGAAGAAAGGGAAAGCAGACAAATAAAATCTGTGGAGATGTGACCTGTAAGTCACTGGATCTTCCCCTTACTGCTTCTTTTAAATGTGTTTTAATCTATTTATTAGTAAGTATGGTCACTTTAATTTTTTTTTTTTTTTTTGGGGGGGTGCATTTTCTTGCTGTGCCTAGGGCGCCAAGCTACCTCATCCTAGATAGATAGATAGATAGATAGATAGATAGATAGATAGATAGATAGATAGATAGAAAAAGCAAAAGTTGGGCAGCACTGCAGTTTTTTGCGTAAGTGTGGAATTAATGTTACTCCTTGGATGTGCCGTGGAATTTCTTTATTTAGATAGATAGATAGATAGATAGATAGATAGATAGATAGATAGATAGACCTATAGATAGATAGATACTGTAGATAGATAGAAAGATAGGTATAGACAGTTTTCAGAAGTCCCCTGACAAATTTTGTGCTGTTGAGTGTTTTTGCTTTTTTAATCTCTAGGAAGTGTGTCTATTTTGGCTGACTAGCTGTCATTATGTGAGCACAGGATGGAAGTCATTTAGGTAGGTAAGCAATATTGATAGACCAAATGTTCATTGTGATATGCTGCATCGTATATTAGAAAACGTATAAAGGTGGATTTATTCTTTAAGTCATTTTGCTATTCCAAGCCTGTAAATAACACCGCAGAGAATGGCTTTTGTGATGAAGAAATAAACTGCAGAACATTTACAAAAGTAATATATAATACCAGTTTATTGTGCCATTGAAGATCTTTCCTTCATTTGCATTGCAAATATTTTTAAGTGTACTAAACACATTTTAACACCTCAACTTCAGCAATAAAACTATTTGCATTCTGAATTTCCGATTGCAGGCAGGCTGACACAAACTTATGCTTGCACCATATGTGCTACTCTGTTTGAGCCAGACAATCAGCGGATGTGGACAGCATTTAAATTTTAAATTTCATTTTAATGTTATAATTCATGGGAGCGAAAACCCAAAGCCAGTATTGAAATTGATGTTTCACATGGAGCTAAGCTCTCCCTAAAATTGCATTTCTTCAACTGTTGTTTTATTTTAATTACTAACTAATCCACTTTACAAAATCCATGGTCTGAGCTGTTCACAAATACAGCATGTTCCTGGCATGAAGCTACTTCATCACTGATGTAAAGCCATATCTGCTTGGTGGCTGCCCATGAATCCAAGAGTCAGAGATGAAACCACAGATAGAAGATTAAACATAATTCTCCAAACCTTGCACACAATATTTCCAAACAAACTCATCAATCTAATTCTAAAGGATTTTGAACAAATATCATAGTCAAGGTTTTGATGTAGAAAGGCATCAAGTATGGCAATGAAATGAGCATTGAGTATAACATGATTAGGAGGCAATAGACCATACTTTCTAATGTGTCTATTTATATTAATTGTTAAAAAGCCAAATTCATATTAGTTTAAACAGACACTTTCATATGCTTTATAATATTTTTATGGATGACAAATTATCCTAGATTATGCAAAACAACTATTTGGTGGTTATTTCTTTTACTACAAAGGTCATACATAGATTGAGGTAATAGTATTTGCAATAATGGCACTCGTTTTTCTGGGGTCTTTAGTAACTAGTTTATCACCTATGAACCAAAATAACAACCTACAGAAGTATTTATGACAGATCAATATCAACTAGTATTTTATTATTTTACAGTATTGTACAGCCTTTTACACCTGATAAAAGTCTGTTCTAAGCATAGCGTTAAAAAATGCTAACAAATGAACAATAGGCTGAAAAAAAACAATCATATGTGCAGGAAGTTTTATAATAGATTTAAGGCAGTGGGTTTCGTTCCTAAACATGGCAATTTCTACAAGCAGGGCTGGAAATACTGCCATAGCAGCTATAGCTGCTGCTACGGGGCTGCAGTGGCAGGGGGCATAGGACATATTTGATTTCTGTCATCCATTATGGCCCGAGCCTGATTTCCCCAGCCATACTCTCCCTAGCAGGTGTGATGCAGCAACAGCATCGGGATTGCTAGACTAAGTAAAAGAGTGCAGGGGCTGAGAATCATTCTCCAGTCTGTCTTTGGCCCATGCGCTCTCTCTACCCAGCAGCCATGATGACATCACTGCATTGCTCCTGGTGGGGAGATAGGACTAGGTGAGTATTAATGTTTTTTTATTTTTTTTACACCACAGTCAGTAATGTAATGGGGCACTATTGGGGAGCACTACTATATGGAGGGGGCACTTAGGGGGAGGATTACAGTGTGGGGGCACTAAGGAGGAGAATAACAGTAACGAGGGCACTAAGGGGGCATAACTACTGTATGGGACATTCTTCTGTGTGTTGGAAAAAAGGGGGCATAACTAGTGTGTGGGGACACTAAGGGGTCTTACCTACTATGTGGGGCCATAACTAGTGTGTGGAGGTATAAAGGGGGGATATAACTACTGGGAAGGGGCACTAAGGGGCATAACTACTGCGTGGGGCACTAAGAGGACATAACTACTGTGAAGAGGCACTAAGGGTGCATAACTACTGAGTAATTGAGGGATTGTATGGTGAATGTGGGCAGTCTTACTTAGCCCTTGGAGGGAGTGTTGTAGGGAAGTTGCTCAGCCTTTTCTAGTTATGCCGCTGTCTACACATGTATTAAAAGAAAAACTAACTTCTGTTTCAGTGGTTTTGATGGCCCTCGTATATAAAGAAACCTAAAAAAATATGTACAAATACATCATAATGAGATACTGAGGTACAGAGCTATAAAGATGTTAGGTCAGGAAATGTATTAAATGCATCAGTACATCATCTGATATGTAAAACAAGATCACACCCTTAACCCCTTCAGTACCAAGCCATTTTTCACCTTAAGGACCAGGCCAAATTTTGGAAATCTGACATGTGTCACTTTATGTGGTAATAACTTTGGATCACTTTTACTTATCCAAGCCATTCAGAGATTGTTTTCTTGTGGCGCATTGAAGTTCCTGATAGTAGTAAATTTGAATCAATATAAATCACCTTTATTTTTTTATTTTTTTAATCCAGAAAATTTGGAAAAATCCCTAATTTTCCAAATTTACATTTTTCTGCTTTTTAAGGCACATAGTGATAGTAGTAGTTATTACTTTACATTTCCCATATGTCTACTTTATGTTGACATCATTTTGTAAATGTAGTTTTTTTAAGACGTTAGAAGGCTTAGAATTGTAGAAGCAATTCTTAAAATTTTTAAGAACATTTCTGAACTTTTTACTGACCAGTTCAGTTATGAAGTCACTTTGTGGGGCTTACATAGTAGAAGCCAACCATAAATGACCTCATTTGAGAAACTACACCCCACCAGTTATTCAAAAGTGATTTAAAGGGAAATTCAGATGAAATTTTTAAATTTCACTTTTTTGGTAGATTTTCCATTTTAATTCATTATTTCCTGCAAGACAGCACGGACATACAATACTCAATATTTATTACCCTGTTTACAGAAACACCCCATATGTGGTGGTAAACCCCTGTATGGGCACACAACAGGGTGCAGAAGGAAAGGAGCGCCAGATGTTTTTTGAAAGGCAAATTTTGGTGGACTGATTTTTAGACACCATCCCCCTCCTGATGCACCCTACAGTAGAAGCTCCCCAAAAATGACCCCCTTTCGGAAACCATGTGTGACGAATACCGTACCCCAACTAACATCAGACGTCAACTACGTAGAGCCAGCAAGATACGGTATGGTCACTGTTTACCAAGGTGTGACATTACACCCTCCTGGAAGAGCGGGTAAGGTCAGTCTTGGTACAGTTTACACAGCTGCTTCCTGTCCACGTGGGCCCAGAGAGGCAGAGGGTTGGAGACACTCACAACCCTGATGAGCTGAGAGAGCCTTTTCACTGCCCCAGTTAAACAGCGCGTTCTCAGCCCGGGTATACTTCCACCAGTTTCTTGTTTGATATAAGCCCGGTCCGCTAACGGGATTATATAGAGTAAGAAACCAACCCACGGTAGCGTATTACTAGGCCGAAACACGGACGTGGGGATTCGTGATCGAGGTACAAGACAGCACAAGATTAAATTATATTTTTAATCGCCTTAAGGGTTCACTAGAATTAACACTATACACACAAAGAATATATACAGTGGTCTGAGGTTACAAATACAGATGGCATGATACAAACAGGGTTAAGCCCAACAAAAGTCAGTTTACCAGGTATAGGAGTCCTTTGGGTTGTGATGAGTTCTTAGCTGTGGTCACATGGAAAGCAGTGATGTCAGATGGTTGCAGGTCCCTCTAAACACATGGCACGATGTGACCTCCCTTCAGAGAAAGACACGCCCGCTTGCTGGCACAAGCCTTTTAACCTGTAGCTGGCCCCTCCCCTCCTGGCCTTATGGGAGGAGTCCACTCCCCTTCTGCTGGGCTGGCAGCACATGAGCCACAAAACCGATTAGGGCTAATCGCTCCAGACCAGAATGTCGCAGGGAGGTGGTTCTGGGACCAATGGATCCGCCTGGAATCCGGCTACCAGTAGAGTCCAAGCATGGTACCGTTATTTGGTTTCTGTGGGGAGATATGCTTATCTCCCCTCCCGGACATCCCACCGCCAAACTATGACCATGGGCCAGTTCATCGTGGCCACAGGGACACAAATATGCATCTGGTTTAGGTCTGTGATGGACAGGCGATTCATAATTCCTTATGAACTGCCGGTTCCATGATGTCTGATAAAGTTCATTGAACTGGGGAATGACCTAGACCCCTGCAGGGAAGTTTTTCCTGTTCCATTAGCTGGGTTCCTGGCTGGCTGAATGGAGGTGAGAAATGAGTAAACAAAGGTGGACTGCTAGAAGCTCTATGCCATCTGGCTGGCTTTGAAGCAGGGCCCCCCTGTGGAGCTCACTACCTCTTCTACCTTTCAGCAGCTAGTTGGTGTGGGAAAATGGCCGACAAAAAAATAATAATCAATATTCCTCACACCATGGGATAAGGTGACAGTTTTATTGGTACTATTTTGGTGTACATATGATTTTTGAACGCTCAATATTATGCTTTTTGTGAGACAAGGTAACCAAATAATAGATGCTCTGGCACAGTTTTTTTTTTTTTTTTTTACAATGACAGGATAGATCATGTGATATTTTTTCAGAGCAGGTTATTTTGGATGTGGCAATACCTAATGTGTCTATTTTTTATTTTATTCTGGTTTTACACAATAAAAGTATATAAAAAAAAAATCATGTGTCTATGTCTCCTTTTTCTGAAAGCCGTATTTTTCCTTGTACAATTGTCTTAGGTAGGGTCTAATTTTTTTTAGGATGAGAAGACGATATGATTGGTACCATTTTGGGGCCATTTGACTTTTTGATCGCTTGGTATTACACTTTTTGTGATGTAAGGTGACAAAAAATGGCTTTTTTGGCACAGTTTTCATTATATTTTTTTTACTGCGTTCACCAGATGGCTTGGATCATGTGATTTTTTCTTAGAGCAGGTTTTTACGGATGCGGTGATACTTAATATGTCTATTTTGTCGTTTTATTTCGATTTTACACAATAAAAGCATTTTTAAAAAAAATCATGTTTTTGTGTCTCCGTTTTCTGAAAGCCATATTTATTTTTATAGGTAGGGTATTTTTTTTGGTGGGATGAGATGATGGTTTGATTGGTACAATTTTGGAGCACATATGACTTTTTGATTGCTTGGTATTACCCTTCTTGTGATGTAAGGTGAAAAAAAATGGCTTTTGCCACAATTTTTACCATTCACCAGACGGGTTAAACCATGTGATTTTTTTTTTTTAGAGCAGATTGTTCCGAATGCGACGATAACTCATATGTCTATTTTTTTAATTTTATTTCGGTTTTACACAATAAAAGCATTTATGAAAACAAAAATATCATGTTTTTGTCTCCATTTTCTGAAAGCCATATTTTAATTTTTTTTGGGGGGCGATTGTCTTAGGTAGCGTCTTATTTTTTGCATGATGAGGTGACGATTTGATTGGTACTAATTTTGGGTACATATGACTTTTTTGATCACTTTTTATACAATTTTTGGGCACATGAGGTGGACAAAAATGCAATTTGATCATAATTTTTCATTTTTTTATGGCATTCACCATGTGGTAAAATTAACATGATCGTTTTATAGATCATATCGTGGCGGACGCGGTCTGATGGCTCTAAAATACACTGAAGTACACTGTATAGGAAGGGGGGGCAAATTGACCACTGTTGGGGGGGGTTATTCAAACATTTAAAAAGGTTCTGATTCCCACAGTCTTGCATTAGGGTCGTCTGAGTGACTGGTGTGTACAGACTAGCCAATCAGAGTGATCACCAGCCCGGGACCGCCCTCATTGGTCCCAGGCCGGTTAGCTGAGATCCCTGGCTGTGTGTAACAGCCATGATCTAAGCGCTGTCACCATGTCTGTTTCATAGATAAGAATTAATCTCTGCTCTAAGAAATATTAAAGGGGTTGTCCCTCAAAAAATATTCAACTTTTTTCAAACCAGCACCTGGATCTGAATACTTTTATATTTGCATGTAACAAAAATTTTGTATAGTTACTAAGCTATTCAATAAAATGTATCTGTATAGCACCACCTGCTGTTGGTTCTTTTCCTTATTTCTTGTCCACTTCACTGAGAAATGGTTGCACACACTCAATTTCAAACTTCAACTGTCACATGGTTTAAACACAGATGGTGTTATGGGATAAAAAAAAAGTGGCTTGGGGGACCAAACGTCCAAACATTTTGCCTTGGCACGGTCAAAATGCTCATTGTGACCCATTGTGAACGAGCCTAACAAAATTCTCTGTTTTAACTGGGAGGAGCAGCAAGGCACGTGGCCACAATAGTAACAGCAGCAGGAGCAGCATAGCATGAAATATACAAGGTGTCTATGGGTAGTAGCAGCAATAGTAGTAGTAGTGGTGGCAGTAGGGGATTAACAATGATGAGCAGCAGCAGCAGCCATATTGTGCATGTTGGCAGAAAGGCAGCAGCATGATAGAGGCAGCAGAAGTCTTATGGTAGATGATAGTCAGCAGGTCGCAGCAGTGGCATGATGGAGCTAGTGGTAATATGGAGACGGCGGCAGCAGCTATACAGAACGTGATGGTAGGTAGTTTGCAGCAGTGGCATGATTGAGGCAGCAGCAATAGGCATACAGAACGTGATAGTAGGTAGGTCGCAGCAGTGGCCAGTGGCGTAGCATAGAGGGGCCATGGGGGCCGCTGCCCCGGGCGCAAAATTGCAGGGGGCGCTAGGAAGCAAGCACTTCAATGAGGGCCTATGGCTTCCGACCCCTCCGTTCTTCCTCATAGGCTTCAGGCTAGTAGAGCGACCGTAGTGACTAGACTGGAGTTGCTCCTAGGAGGTATGATGTCGGGGGAAGAGTCGGAGTCTCGTCATCCAGGGGGCAGGGCCTCAATATTTGCAGGAAACTCTACAGAGCATGCTGTTGGAGCAGAGGCTGCAGGTCAGTGTGTAGAGGAGAATATTGACTAGTATGTTTACTTGGGGGGCTTTTTGCAGGGGCTGAAGTGAGGAGGAATAATCGTTATACTAGAGACTGTATGTTAGAGGGGTCTGAAGAGAGCGTAGTGGGGGTGATATTATTTGCATGGGACTGTATGCTGGAGGGGCTGAAGGCAGGAAGAGTGGTGCATTTTACATGGGACTGTTTGCAAGAAGGGCTGGAAGGCAGGGGGAGTGATATATCTTATGGGACTGTATGCTGGAGGGGCTGAAGGCCAGCGGTGAAGAGAGAGAGGGTGATATTATTTACATAGGCTGTATGCTGGAGAGGCTGAATGCAGGGGGAGTTTTGTAATTTACATGGGACTGTATGTTGGAGGAGCTAAGGCAGGGAAGTGATGTGTCTTACATGGGACTGTACACTGCGTGCAGAATTATTAGGCAAATGAGTATTTTGACCACATCATCCTCTTTATGCATGTTGTCTTACTCCAAGCTGTATAGGCTCGAAAGCCTACTACCAATTAAGCATATTAGGTGATGTGCATCTCTGTAATGAGAAGGGGTGTGGTCTAATGACATCAACACCCTATATTAGGTGTGCATAATTATTAGGCAACTTCCTTTCCTTTGGCAAAATGGGTCAAAAGAAGGACTTGACAGGCTCAGAAAAGTCAAAAATAGTGAGATATCTTGCAGAGGGATGCAGCACTCTTAAAATTGCAAAGCTTCTGAAGCGTGATCATCGAACAATCAAGCGTTTCATTCAAAATAGTCAACAGGGTCGCAAGAAGCGTGTGGAAAAACCAAGGCGCAAAATAACTGCCCATGAACTGAGAAAAGTCAAGCGTGCAGCTGCCAAGATGCCACTTGCCACCAGTTTGGCCATATTTCAGAGCTGCAACATCACTGGAGTGCCCAAAAGCACAAGGTGTGCAATACTCAGAGACATGGCCAAGGTAAGAAAGGCTGAAAGACGACCACCACTGAACAAGACACACAAGCTGAAACGTCAAGACTGGGCCAAGAAATATCTCAAGACTGATTTTTCTAAGGTTTTATGGACTGATGAAATGAGAGTGAGTCTTGATGGGCCAGATGGATGGGCCCGTGGCTGGATTGGTAAAGGGCAGAGAGCTCCAGTCCGACTCAGACGCCAGCAAGGTGGAGGTGGAGTACTGGTTTGGGCTGGTATCATCAAAGATGAGCTTGTGGGGCCTTTTCGGGTTGAGGATGGAGTCAAGCTCAACTCCCAGTCCTACTGCCAGTTTCTGGAAGACACCTTCTTCAAGCAGTGGTACAGGAAGAAGTCTGCATCCTTCAAGAAAAACATGATTTTCATGCAGGACAATGCTCCATCACACGCGTCCAAGTACTCCACAGCGTGGCTGGCAAGAAAGGGTATAAAAGAAGAAAATCTAATGACATGGCCTCCTTGTTCACCTGATCTGAACCCCATTGAGAACCTGTGGTCCATCATCAAATGTGAGATTTACAAGGAGGGAAAACAGTACACCTCTCTGAACAGTGTCTGGGAGGCTGTGGTTGCTGCTGCACGCAATGTTGATGGTGAACAGATCAAAACACTGACAGAATCCATGGATGGCAGGCTTTTGAGTGTCCTTGGAAAGAAAGGTGGCTATATTGGTCACTGATTTGTTTTTGTTTTGTTTTTGAATGTCAGAAATGTATATTTGTGAATGTTGAGATGTTATATTGGTTTCACTGGTAAAAATAAATAATTGAAATGGGTATATATTTGTTTTTTGTTAAGTTGCCTAATAATTATGCACAGTAATAGTCACCTGCACACACAGATATCCCCCTAAAATAGCTAAAACTAAAAACAAACTAAAAACTACTTCCAAAAATATTCAGCTTTGATATTAATGAGTTTTTTGGGTTCATTGAGAACATGGTTGTTGTTCAATAATAAAATTAATCCTCAAAAATACAACTTGCCTAATAATTCTGCACTCCCTGTATGCTGGAGGGGCTGAAGGAAGGGAGGGGTGTTGTATCTTACATGGGACTATATGCTGGAGGGGCTGAAGGCAGGGCAAGTGATGCATTTTACATGGGACTGTTTGCAAGAAGGGCTGGAAGGCAGGGGTGTGATGTATCTTACATGGGACTGTATGCTGGAGGGGCTGAAGGAGAATGGCAAAGAGAGGGAGTGTGATATTATTTACATGAGACTGTATGTTGGAGGGGCTGAAGGCAGGGAAGTGATGTGTCTTACATGGGACTGTATGCTGTAGGGGCTGAAGGCAGGAGAGGGATGTATCTTACATGGGACTGTATGCTGGAGGGGCTGAAGGCAGGGGAAGGTGGTATCTTACATGGGACTGTATGCTGGAGGGGCTGAAGGGGGCATAATTATTACTATAATACTACAGAGGGGGCCATTAGAATATTAATAATACTAATAATAATAATAATACAGAGGGGCCAGTATATTATAATTATACAGAGGGCATTATAGATATGGGCACTATGGGGGGAGGGGAGGTCTGTTATCTGAGGATGATAGTAAAGTGAGAAATCTAAAAAAAATTCTATGACACTCTACAGAGACGAGACACGGCTGAAAGAAGTTATCATGACGGTCCTATCTCCGAATGAAGACGCTGAGGAAAGTCTACATCACAGGAGATGTCATTGGATGCAACAGGTATAGTGCTGTATTCTCCTGTATATTTCATAGCAATATATGTTATGTCCATCCAAATATCTGTTTTGGGAGGGTGGATATAGAATTTGGGCCACACCACCGAAGCCTGGCCCCAGTGTTCTGAATTCTGGGGCCTCACACCCATCTACTACATTATCTGTACTCAGAGAGTTATCAGTGTTTTATCTGTGGTATTAAATAGGACTGCAGGTGACATCTACTGCATTATTTGTAAAAAGGGGCTTGGTCACAGATTGAGGGGGCGCAATACTTGGCTTGCCCTGGGTGCTGGCAACCCACGCTACGCCACTGGCAGTGGCTTGATGCAGGCGGCAGCAGCAGCACTACAGAATGTGATAGTAGGCAGATCACAGCAGTGGCACGATGGAGGCAGCAGCAGCCATATGGAACATGATGGTAGGCAGGTCGCAGCAGTGGTATGATGCAGGTGGCAGCAGCCACACAGAACTAGATGGTGAGCAGGTCACATTAGGGGCATGATGGTGATCGTGGCTTGATGGAGGAAGCAGCAGCCTTACTGAAGATGATGGTTGGCAGACAGCAGTGGCATGATGGAGGCAGCCAGACAGCAACAGTGATAAGATGGGGCACCGGCTGAGCCCAGATCTATTCATCGGCCTCAGCTCGAGGAGTTAGAAAATCCTCCTCAATCCAGGCTTAGTTCATTTTGACAAAAGTGATGTTTTTGACACTGGCGGAGGACAACTTTGTCCATTTGGGTGTCATCACGACCCCCTTCCCCCATGGCTCTGAAAACCCTCTCTGAGATGACACTGGAGGTTGGGCAAGAAAGAAGAAAGCGACAATGCTGTTCCAGTTCAGTCCTTAGTTCCAGTCTGTCTGCCTTGCCTGTATTTACATGGGGTCAGGGAACAGGGTATGCATCAGAGACTGGCCAGAGTTTATGTGGGCCTGAACCTGGATGTTGACACGGGAGCTGTCAACTTGCTGACTGGCCTCAGCCTGGCGTGGCACATGGAAAAACTGATCCATCATGTTGAGAAGATTGAACTGGCTACTGTTGCTACTGCACCTTCTGCTGCTCGTGGCGGTGGGAGGGGGTGACTCTGCCGGGGCCCGAAAGCATTCTCCCTTTCATACATGTTGGTGGCAGGCATCTGGTTGCCATAAGCTGCGGCAAGCTGCATACGCAGTGTTTCCTGGTGATAATGTAACTTGTCCTCTCTTTCTGTGAGAGGGAAAAGTTTCCCTGTTTTGCCTGTCACTGCATAAGTAAGAGAGTCTATAGGTAACCATTCAGGCCAGCATGCCCAAAGAGCCAGTTCTTTCCACCTCCCCCCCCCTCTAAGACGATTGGATGTCGTGGCCGGTGTCATCATCCTTTTCCTCCTCCTCCTCAAGTGGCAGCACCTCCTCCTCCATGGGAGTTTCTCATTGTGGGTTCTGAACGGCTACAGGGGCACCTGTTGCATGATCATCAGTGTCTCTTCCAAAATACATGGGAGGGAGGATGACGGACAACTGCAATATGAATGACATAAGCTGCCACTGCCTAATCTGGAAACAGCACATGCACCCTGCTCAGGCAGTCTCTTGCAGGACCAAATTATTCACGACTTTCCGTTGCTTATACAGACACTCAAGCATGTGCAATGTAGTGTTGATCACGAATATTCGAATTGCGAATTTTTATCGCGAATGTAGGTACTTCGAAAATTCGCCAATATTTAGAATATAGTGATATATATTCGTAATTTCGAATATTCGAGATTTTTTTATTGCAAATTTTTGTAATGTGAATTTTTATCGCAAATTTTTCAATTGCCGAGTGAAAACATGATTCCTCCCTGCTTCTTGCTTGTGGGCCAATGACTCACTGGCCCACAAGCAAGAAGCAGGGAGAAATCATGACTTTAAATGGGAAAAATGATGAATAATATTCTAAAAAACAAATATATAGCACTATATCGAATATATTTGTTTTTTCGAATATTCGTAATATTCTAAAACAAGAATATATAGCAATATAGCGAATATTCGAAAAAGACTAATATAGAGCAATTAAGCTAATATAGTGCTATAATCTTCTTTGTCTAATAGTTGTAATTTTTTTCTCATCTGAAGATCAGATTGAAAAAAAATTCAACTATTGAAAAAATTATAGCACTATATTAGCTAAATTGCTCTATATTATTTTTTTTTCTCTAATATTCGCTATATTGCTATATATTCTTGTTTTAGAACTTTACGAATATTCTCAAAAACGAATATAGTCATTTTTTCGAATATTACAAATATTCTAAAACAAGAATATATAGCAATATAGCGAATATTCGAGAAAAAAAACGAATATAGAGCAATTTAGCTAATATAGTGCTATTATCTTCTTTGTCTAATAGTTGCAATTTTTTTCTCAGCTGAAATTCAGATTGGAAAAAAATTACAACTATTAAAAAAAAACATTATAGCACTATATTAGCTAAATTGCTTTACATTAGTTTTTTTTTTCAAATATTCGCTGTATTGCTATATATTCTTGTTTTCGAATATTACAAATATTTGAAAAAACAAATATATTCGATATAGGGCTATGACTCATTGGCCCACAAGCAGGAAGGAATCATGTTTTTGCTCGGCAATTGAAAAATTCCAGATAAAAATTTGCATTACGAAAATTCGCATTACGGAAATTCTCATATTACGCGATCATTACCTTGTCAATTTTTCGAGTAAAAAAAAAATTCGAATTCACAAAATATTCTACTAAATATTTGCGAAATATCGCGAATTCGAATATGACACCTGTCGCTCATCACTAGTGCAATGTTGAATTCCAGTGAGTTGGAACGTCGCAGATTAAGCGGTGTACCTGCATACCATTCTGATGCTGGAAGCCCAAGAGAGGGTTCCCAATCCTCACCACATGAGAATGGCTGAAAAGAGGGACAGTCTCCTGAACATCGCCAACACTTTGCGTAACCCAGTGCATTTTTTTTAAAGGCCATGCAGGGAGCATGTGTTATTTCCCCCAGGTTCAGCCCAGAATGTTGTGCCTATTGTTGCCCAGTTTGAGTCGGTGGGGTGACAGCCAGTGGGATGTTTGCTAATAGATGTACCTTAGCTGCAACTGCTCACCAGTATTGCTACTCTCACCCAGGACCATCAGCTCCAAGTCAGCGTGGCAACAATTGACTTGACACATGTGATAGGAAGGAGGGGTAGTGTGAGCGACACTATGCCATGCTGCTGTTGGGGACAAGACCGTGTCCATGCAGAGGGTGGAGAATGCAGATAAGTGCCTGCTGTGGGAGCAAGCCCAACAATATAGCGGGAGGGGATTAAAAGGACCTGGCCATGTTGCTAAGGTGCTGCCTTTCCACTGCTGCAAAAAATATTGACCCAGTGGGACGTGAAAGACATGTACTTTTTGCTGCCCGTAAACAGCTGCTCCAGGTATCCACCATGGAGTGTTGCTTGCTGCACAGTGAGAATTGCAAGGAGTTGCCCAAATTATCTGCCAAATGAGAGTACAAGGCACTTTTACAATGGTACTGCAGCAATTGCACCACCAGCAACGTGTCCAGGTGAGGGTTCAGCTTGTAGACAAGCTAAATGCTGGTAAAGAAAAGTTCTTCATTCCATTATAGATGTCTATTACTACTACTTCTGGGCGGATAGTTGGTGCTGCTACTACCCACATTCTGTCTCTGGGTCTTTCGTTTGGAACCCTTCCATAGCCCGGACACTTTTGGGCCTCTCAGATAATGTTATGCACTACCCTGTGTATTGGTGTAGTAATCACGTATATATGCTACTAGTTTGAAAATAATAAACAACCCCAATAAAAAAAAAAAAGATTGGAAACGTGTTTTTGAACACAGAAATAAAGGGAAAAGGAATTAGGCCTAAATTCGTTATCCCTCACAGATACTTTTGTGTGCTGGCTTTTGTATTGTGTTGATCACTTGTATGCTGGTTTAATTAAATTGAACAAGTCCATAATTAAATTGAACAAGTCCCCCAAAAAATACAATTTCAACCGTATGGAGAAATAAATGAACGCTAAAGGATGATTAGGGGCCAGGCCTTACACTAAATTTCCCATTAACACTCACAGGTAAATTGCTACCCTATTCTGTATATTGTTGTACTGATCATCTACATATGAGTTATGGCTAACCTCCGGCACTCCAGCTGTGGTAAAACTACAACTCCCAGCAGGCTCCATTCATTCCTATGGAGTTTTGAGAACAGTCAAGCAAGTGTATATCTTGGGAGTTGAAGTTTTACCACAGCTGTAGTGCTGGAGGTTAGCCATCACAGACCTATATGCTGGTTTAATTAAATTGAACAAGTCCCAAAAAATATATATTTCAACTATGTGGAAACTGACATTTGATTTCTGACCTTTTAACCTTGCCTGTGTATTGGTGTACTGATCACCTATATGCTGGTTTAATAAATTGCAATGGACCCCCCCCCCCACAAAAACAAAAAAAAGAAATGTAAATTTCAACCATGTGAAAATTCACGAGAAAGGATGATTGAGGCCTGATGCTCGATTTGTCGTTATCACTGACAGGAAATTGATTTGGTGTACTATTACTGATCACATTTATGCTTGTTTAATTAAGTTGAACAAGTCCCAAAAATATAAAATTTTAACTGTGTGGAGAAATAAATGAACGTTAACGCATGATTAATGACCAAGCCTCTCGCTCAATTTCACGTTAACATTCACAGGTAGATTGCTGCCCTAGCCTGTGTATTGTTGTAGTAATCACGCATGTATATTAGTTTAATTAAATTGAACAAGTCCCAAAAAAATATAATCCCAACCGTGTGGAAAATGAATACACGGAAACGGATGATTGATGCCTGACCCTTAATATCACGTTAACACTCACAGGTAAATTGTTACCCTTTCCTGTGCATTGGTGTACTGGTCACCTTTAATGCTAGGTTAAATTGAAATAGAACCACCCCAAAAAAATTACATTCCATCTGTGTGGAAAATTAATTCACGGAAACAGCCGATTGAGGCCTGACACTCAATTTCACATTAACACTCACAGGTAGATTGCTGCCCTACCCTGTGTATTGATTCAGTAATCAGGTATATATGCTGGTTAATTAGATTGAACAATCCCCCCCAAAAAAAATTACAACCGTGTGAAAATGCTCAATTTGTCGTTATCACTCACAGAACAGTAGTTTGGTGTACTACTGATCAGCTATATGCTGATTTAATAAAATTTTACAATTTCCCGAAAAATAAAATTTCCACCGGATGATTAAGGGCCAAGCCTCACGCTCAATTTCCCTTTAACACTCACAGGTAGATTGCTGCCCTAGACTGTGTATTACTGTAGTAATCATGTATATATGCTGGTTTCATTAAATTGAACAAGTCCCCAAAAAATATATAATTTCAACCGTGTGGAGAATATACGGACGATTGACGCCTGACCCTTAGTATCGTGTTATCACTCACAGGTACATTTTTACCCTAGTGTGTATTGGTGCACTGATCACCTATATGCTGGTTTCCTTATATTCAATAACTCCCCCCCCCCCCCAAAAAAAAATAATAATAATTGGAACTGAACTGTGTGTGTGTAGATAATAAAAAGATTTTGCCTTAATATTTTGTTCTCAATCACTGATGTATATGGCTTTTTAAACTGAAACCCAAAAAATATGAATTAACTATTCAAGATGATCTGACACAGAGTTCTCACTAGTATTCTATATGCTATGCTAGATTGATGGTTAAACACGTGTTGGTACAGCTTTCGCTTATTCCACCAGGCATTGTAAGACCCAACCACCCTCATTCACAACGCAGCACAGAATGGCATTCTGTTCATTCTTCTATGGCACTATCTACGACTTTGTCCCACTCACGCCCGGTCTAAAATTGTGGGCGTGGCGTGGAAGAGGGCAGGCCGGCAGGTCCATCTCATTCATTATTTTCTACAACTGTTTTAGGCATAGAAAATGGTCTAAATGTAAGACAGCTCGGAAGCTGTCTTACATTTAGAACTGGCGTTGGATGCGCCAAAGTTATGAAGAGGCCTGTGACTCTCAAATATTACTTCAACAGCTGAAACTTTTCAGGAACAAAATTTCTACAGCTGGGATGAGTGGAATTTGGTACTATGCAAGTTATAGAGCTATTTAGGGAAATTGTGTCTCAGGAAAAGTGATTTAGGAAATACAAAAAGAAATTACAATCCCTACTATGCCAGATGTTCTACGAGGCAACTTCTTAGCAGTAAATATACATAAAAATGATTATTGAACATGTTGCATAAATACAGAAAGTTTAACACCATTACGGTCCATTCCATACAAAATCCCAACTAAGCACCAGAAAGATGATATGGGAGCAGTTCATTTCATTTTCTCACTGTGCTCATCATTTCAATACCCTATTATTACATGTTACATTTGCTAATTTGATTATGACATTCTAAAATCATTTACATTCAATGGAAAGATGCAAGAAATAAATCTTAAGCCCGATTTATTTTGTTTTGGTGTGATTGCCTCCCTGCACATGTACTCCTGTGTTAGTGCTGATAATAAATGCATTACACAGGCCTTTAGTCATTAAGTGAACCCTTTGTCAGAAGAGAAAATGTTTAACTGTGAAACAAGAAAGCCTTTAATAACCCATTCTATTCTTCTGGTATGTGAATGCACTGATTGTGTACATGGGGTGGCGGGTTGGGAAATTCCACATAAATTCATTCATGCTTACAATGAGATATGGAGATTTCTGCTGGGTGTGAGACACAGTTCTCAACTTGGTGGTTTATGTAAAAAGACTGATATTTATGGTTGTGTGACAGATGTACACTTTGCAGACATTCAACAAAAATAATGTCACGCTAACCTGAACATCTAGTGAGTAGAATACATATGAGATTGATTTTATTAGTACTAGATCTCAAATTGATTGGCTCGGAATATGGTACTGGGAATATAAGCTGAATAGCTGCAATATCCCCACTAGTAACAATGACAGCTTTGTCTCTTGCACACGCTCAATTTGAAATGACTATAGCAAATTCCCAGTGACATATAAAGCATGTCCTGTACTCACTGTACCGTCCTGCCCATATTGTGCAGCTGCAGCTCTAGTAAGAATTACGGCAGAATCAGGTATTCCTTGTGTATGACCATCACAAACATCAGGGGCACATTCTGCATTTTTACTATATAAGTGCAATCTAGAGTAGGTTAAAGAGTTACATAAATAAAGCATTTTTCTGTTACATAAAATAAAAAATAAAAATTATATTAAATATATTAATAATAAAACATGCCACACGGTGGACTATTTAGTATATTTGCCATAATGGTAACCTTAATGGGGTTGTCCCATAAAAAATATACTTTTGTAAATGCTTGTAATTAAAATTTTGTATAATCACTGAGCTATTTATTAAAATTAGGGGTGAGAGAATCACGCTACGGATCCAAGATCCGAAGTCTGTTCGTTCCCCAACTTCGTTTTAATGCTGTACAGAGACCTGTCTTCATACAGCATTAAAATGTATGCGCTGCATGGAGGCAAAATTCGTTAAGTCTGAAGTCTGACGAAACTTTGATGAATAACTTCGGGCTTTGATTGTATAACTTTAAATACATTTTAAAACAGCAATCCCTTCGGTATCAAGGTCTCCATACAGCATTAAAACGAAGTTGGGGAACGAATAGACTTTGGATCTTGGATCCGAAGCACGATTCGCTCACCTCTAATTAAAATGTATTTTTATAGCGCCACCTGCTGTTTCTTCTTTTTCTTATTTCTCTGTCCACTAACATTGCTGAGAAAGGAAACACCCCCTAAGCTGTGATAGGTAGCTGCAGCAGAAACGGCATGCCCCCTGAGAAAGGACACAGCCCCTCAGCTGTCAGATTTAAATAAATGTAGCAGAGCAATTGGAGCAATGAATGGGGAGAGATCTGGTTCTTCAGTACATGAGGTACAAGGCTGGTCCTAGCCTTGTTAGAAATAGACTGTCAGGTACTATATGATGTCGGATTTTGATTTTGTACATTACTCATGGGATAACCCCTTTAACCACCTCCGGACCGCCTAACGCAGGATCGCGTTCCGGAGGTGGCAGCCCTGCGCAGAGTCACGCATATATGCGTCATCTCGCGATGGCCGAGATTTCCTGTGAACGCGCGCACACAGGCGCGCGCGCTCACAGGAACGGAAGGTAAGAGAGTTGATCTCCAGCCTGCGAGCGGCGATCGTTCGCTGGCAGGCTGGAGATGTGTTTTTTTTAACCCCTAACAGGTATATTAGACGCTGTTTTGATAACAGCGTCTAATATACCTGCTACCTGGTCCTCTGGTGGTCCCCTTTGTTTGGATCGACCACCAGAGGACACAGGTAGCTCAGTAAAGTAGCACCAAGCACCCCTACACTACACTACACCCCCCCCCCCCCGTCACTTATTAACCCCTTATTAGCCCCTGATCACCCCTAATCACCCCTGATCACCCCATATAGACTCCCTGATCACCCCCCTGTCATTGATTACCCCCCTGTCATTGATCAACCCCCTGTAAAGCTCCATTCAGACGTCCGCATGATTTTTACGGATCCACTGATAGATGGATCGGATCCGCAAAACGCATCCGGACGTCTGAATGAAGCCTTACAGGGGCGTGATCAATGACTGTGGTGATCACCCCATATAGACTCCCTGATCACGCCCCTGTCATTGATTACCCCCCTGTCATTGATTACCCCCCTGTAAAGCTCCATTCAGACGTCCGCATGATTTTTACGGATCCACTGATAGATGGATCGGATCCGCAAAACGCATCCGGACGTCTGAATGAAGCCTTACAGGGGCATGATCAATGACTGTGGTGATCACCCCATATAGACTCCCTGATCACCCCCCTGTAAAGCTCCATTCAGATGTCTGCATGATTTTTACGGATGCACTGATACATGGATCGGATCCGCAAAACGCATCCGGTCGTCTGAATGAAGCCTTACAGGGGCATGATCAATGACTGTGGTGATCACCCCCCTGTCATTGATTACCCCCCTGTAAAGCTCCATTCAGATGTCCGCATGATTTTTACGGATGCACTGATAGATGGATCGGATCCGCAAAACGCATCCGGACGTCTGAATGAAGCCTTACAGGGGCATGATCAATGACTGTGGTGATCACCCCATATAGACTCCCTGATCACCCCCCTGTCATTGATTACCCCCCTGTCATTGATTACCCCCCTGTAAAGCTCCATTCAGACGTCCGCATGATTTTTACGGATGCACTGATAGATGGATCGGATCCGCAAAACGCATCCGGACGTCTGAATGAAGCCTTACAGGGGCATGATCAATGACTGTGGTGATCACCCCATATAGACTCCCTGATCACCCCCCTGTCATTGATTACCCCCCTGTCATTGATTACCCCCCTGTAAAGCTCCATTCAGATGTCCGCATGATTTTTACGGATGCACTGATAGATGGATCGGATCCGCAAAACGCATCCGGACGTCTGAATGAAGCCTTACACGGGCGTGATCAATGACTGTGGTTATCACCCCATATAGACTCCCTGATCACCCCCCTGTCATTGATCACCCCCCTGTCATTGATCACCCCCCTGTCATTGATCAACCCCCCTGTCATTGATCAACCCCCCTGTCATTGATCAACCCCCCTGTCATTGATCAACCCCCCTGTCATTGATCACCCCCCTGTCATTGATCACCCCCCTGTCATTGATCACCCCTCTGTAAGGCTCCATTCAGATATTTTTTTGGCCCAAGTTAGCGGAATTATTTTTTTTTTTTCTTACAAAGTCTCATATTCCACTAACTTGTGTCAAAAAATAAAATCTCACATGAACTCACCATACCCCTCACGGAATCCAAATGCGTAAATTTTTTTAGACATTTATATTCCAGACTTCTTCTCACGCTTTAGGGCCCCTAGAATGCCAGGGCAGTATAAATACCCCACATGTGACCCCATTTCGGAAAGAAGACACCCCCAGGTATTCCGTGAGGGGCATATTGAGCCCATGAAAGATTGAAATTTTTGTCCCAAGTTAGCGGAACGGGAGACTTTGTGAGAAAAAAATTAAAAATATCAATTTCCGCTAACTTGTGCCAAAAAAAAAAAAAATTCTATGAACTCGCCATGCCCCTCATTGAATACCTTGGGGTGTCTTCTTTCCAAAATGGGGTCACATGTGGGGTATTTATACTGCCCTGGCATTCTAGGGGCCCCAAAGCGTGAGAAGAAGTCTGGTATCCAAATGTCTAAAAATGCCCTCCTAAAAGGAATTTGGGCACCTTTGCGCATCTAGGCTGCAAAAAAGTGTCACACATCTGGTATCGCCGTACTCAGGAGAAGTTGGGGAATGTGTTTTGGGGTGTCATTTTACATATACCCATGCTGGGTGAGAGAAATATCTTGGTCAAATGCCAACTTTGTATAAAAAAATGGGAAAAGTTGTCTTTTGCCAAGATATTTCTCTCACCCAGCATGGGTATATGTAAAATGACACCCCAAAACACATTCCCCAACTTCTCCTGAATACGGCGATACCACATGTGTGACACTTTTTTGCAGCCTAGGTGGGCAAAGGGGCCCACATTCCAAAGAGCACCTTTCGGATTTCACAGGTCATTTACCTACTTACCACACATTTGGGCCCCTAGAATGCCAGGGCAGTATAACTACCCCACAAGTGACCCCATTTTGGAAAGAAGAGACCCCAAGGTATTCGCTGATGGGCATAGTGAGTTCATGGAAGTTTTTATTTTTTGTCACAAGTTTGTGGAATATGAGACTTTGTATGAAAAAAAAAAAAAATCATCATTTTCCACTAACTTGTGACAAAAAATAAAAAATTCTAGGAACTCGCCATGCCCCTCACGGAATACCTTGGGGTGTCTTCTTTCCAAAATGGGGTCACTTGTGGGGTAGTTATACTGCCCTGGTATTCTAGGGGCCCAAATGTGTGGTAAGGAGTTTGAAATCAAATTCAGGAAAAAATGAGGAGTGAAATCCGAAAGGTGCTCTTTGGAATATGGGCCCCTTTGCCCACCTAGGCTGCAAAAAAGTGTCACACATCTGGTATCCCCGTACTCAGGAGAAGTTGAGGAATGTGTTTTGGGGTGTCTTTTTACATATACCCATGCTGGGTGAGATAAATATCTTGGTCAAATGACAACTTTGTATAAAAAAATGGGAAAAGTTGTCTTTTGCCAAGATATTTCTCTCACCCAGCATGGGTATATATAAAATGACACCCCAAAACACATTCCCCACCTTCTCCTGAGTACGGAGATACCAGATGTGTGACACTTTTTTGCAGCCTAGGTGGGCAAAGGGGCCCATATTCCAAAGAGCACCTTTCGGATTTCACAGGTCATTTTTTACAGAATTTGATTTCAAACTCCTTACCACACATTTGGGCCCCTAGAATGCCAGGGCAGTATAACTACCCCACAAGTGACCCCATTTTGGAAAGAAGAGACCCCAAGGTATTCGCTGATGGGCATAGTGAGTTCATAGAACTTTTTATTTTTTGTCACAAGTTAGTGGAATATGAGACTTTGTAAGAAAAAAAAAAAAATCATCATTTTCCGCTAACTTGTGACAAAAAATAAAAAGTTCTATGAACTCACTATGCCCATCAGCGAATACCTTAGGGTGTGTACTTTCAGAAATGGTGTCATTTGTGGGGTGTTTGTACTGTCTGGGCATTGTAGAACCTCAGGAAACATGACAGGTGCTCAGAAAGTCAGAGCTGCTTCAAAAAGCGGAAATTCACATTTTTGTACCATAGTTTGTAAACGCTATAACTTTTACCCAAACCATTTTTTTTTTTACCCAAACATTTTTTTTTTTATCAAAGACATGTAGAACTATAAATTTAGAGCAAAATTTCTATATGGATGTCGTTTTTTTTGCAAAATTTTACAACTGAAAGTGAAAAATGTCATTTTTTTGCAAAAAAATCGTTAAATTTCGATTAATAACAA
This sequence comes from Bufo bufo, assembly GCF_905171765.1. NCBI lineage: Eukaryota > Metazoa > Chordata > Amphibia > Anura > Bufonidae > Bufo > Bufo bufo. The sequence goes on along the minus strand of NC_053390.1, from coordinate 370,036,358 downwards.
AAAAAGTAAAAATGTCAGCAGCAATGAAATACCACCAAATGAAAGCTCTATTAGTGAGAAGAAAAGGAGGTAAATTTCATTTGGGTGGTAAGTTGCATGACCGAGCAATAAACGGTGAAAGTAGTGTAGGTCAGAAGTGTAAAAAGTGGCCTGGTCTTTCAGGGTGTTTAAGCACTGGGGGCTGAGGTGGTTAAAGTGGTTGCACAGATTTTGAAAAACATGGATACTTTCTTTTAAAAACAACCCCACACTTGTCTGGTTTTGCAACTGAGTTCCATTTAAATGGATGGCGCTGAGTTGTAATACAACATACAATCTGTGGGCAGGTGTGGACATTTTTTGGGAATAGAGCAGCCATGTTTTTTTTAATCCTATGCAACTCCTCACAAGGAGTCAGAATATAGAATTGAATTACTGTTGAGCTCATCTAACAAGAAGTTAAATTTATTTCCAAGGGATGTTCCAGTGGCATATTTTTAAATAAAAATGGGGAGGGCTAAAATAAACAATGGCTACTCACCTTCTGAATCCCCTATACTGCTGTTCAGCCGCTGCTCTAGTCCTTGGTCTAGTCTAGTCATAGGCTGAGGCAGGTCACCTCTGCGGCCAGTGATTAGCTGAGCGAGAAGTCCCAGCCATTTCCAGCACGTCCAGTCTGAGCATTGGATATAAGCAGAGACTGGAGCAGTGGTGGGGGATCGGTTGGGTGAGAACTCACAGTTTGCTATTTGAGACCTTTCTGACCCCTTTTTGTACTGTATTTACAATTATGCCACTGGAATACCCTTTTAATTATATTTCAATATTAGATTGGTAGGGGTCCAACCTGCTGCTCCATTCAGTTTTGGGGTTCCCTACAAGGTATGAGGCTCCCATTCTCATGATCAGTTTGGGTCCCAGCAGTAGGCCCCCACGATCTAATAGTTATCCCCTGTTCTGTGTATAAAAGTATATATTCAAAGGGATATGACCACAGGATATGTGATAAATGTATGATCACGGGAATGTGGTTACCCAATTCATCTATATAGCAGTAGTGTGCATGCATGACTACGAATCTATTCACTTTTATGAGCTCAGCTATGTCCACCAGTTGCAGGGAAGTAAATAGAGGGGTAGTCATGCCTGTTCATTACTGCTTCATTCACACAGTGGACTTAGGGCCCACACTCTCAGCATCGGAGAGGGTCCCAATGGTTAGACCTCCAATGATCATACATTTAGCACCCATTCTGAGTACAGGTTATAAATGTTTTTTGTGGGCCAACTCATTTAAAGCATTTTTATATTTTATAATATGCTTGGGGAGATATGGTTTAGGATATCCTTTTTTCATTTACAAATTAAATTGAAATGAATGAAAACCTTAAAGGGGTTTTCCTGGATTAATTAGCTATTAGCTGAAGGCCTCTGGTCTGCATGGTCTACTGAAATATTCATACTTCATAATTCACTGTTCTCCGCCACTCCAGACCTGTGCACTGGCTCCCATTCCTCTATCTTCCGATCCTCAGCTTGTTTTATTCTGGCCAGGGCATGGACACAGCCACCAGCACCACTGCAGTGACTGCCTTCAGCAGTGATGAGTTGCTTGGGGAAAATAAGCTGCGGACTAGAGGATGAAGGAATGGGAACCAGTGTGTAGGACTGAAGTGTCAGGGAGCGGATAAGTATGAATCTTTCAGTAGGCGATCCGCTAAGGTTGTCCAAAAGCCTCTATATCCATTGTCCCAACAAACATACTCCCCTTTAAAAGGATCAGAATAGTTTGGTTGTTTTTTATATCTAAATAATTAGTATTAGAAATACAAATCAGTGAAATTTGCTTTGCCATCATTTTATAAACATTGTGTATTTCGGAACTGTAATTGCTGCATATAAGTCAATAGAGGATTTTATTTTCATTTCTATATGTTTATAAATGTGTATACAGTACTTACGTGCGTTGTTTCACACTTTTTTGTTATTACCTTCACAGTCATATGCATATATAGTGGAGCATGAAAGATTGTGAACCCTTAATAATATTCTATATTTTTGTATATATTTGTCCTAAGACTACATAGTTTTAGGTCAAATGCATGCAGAAAAATAGAAAATTCTGAAGAGTCCACAAGCTTTAAAGCACCACTTTATGTGTATATAATCTCATCTATAAATATGCAGAAAACCCCTTTTAAGAGATATTAATTATTTATAGTAGCATTTATTATAATAGGGGCAGAGCAAATCGTATAAATACAGAAGCAGATTTTTAATCCTACAAAATAAGCAGATGCTTACCAGGGCCAGTGTAGCTTAATGTAGCAAGAGCTTCCAATTGTACCATGCAGAGTGATATCTCACTAGAGCTTTGTGTTTTTCCAGCATGTGCCTCTTAATTACTAGACCTTTTTTTTTATCCACTTTAGTCTACATCAGTGGTGGACTTCTAATAGAATTTTGAGGCCTCACATGTGCCTCTACCAGCTCGACATAATAAACTTCTCAAATCTAGACATTTACCCAATTACTGAAACATTAGAATCCTTTCTTTATATTGTGCACACAAAAGGCAAATTTGGGATTTCTTTGAGTGAGGTTTGTTGGAGTGCAACAAATCAGCTTTCCCCAGAATGCATTTTGCAACTATTGTTTTAGTGTTTACCTTCAAGATAAATATTTTTCAAAATAGAAATATTAAAAGCCTCCGCCTAGCAGAGACCCGGTACGTCACCGGATCTGCAGAAAAAGCCCTCGTCCTCCGCTATACAGTGCAGGGCAAGGGATAGCATTGGAGCATGAAATGCTCTGATGCTCATCTCAGAGTGGCTGTCTGGGTGAAAAAGAGGATACGTCTGGGTTCCGCTCGGAACCCGAACAACCCCTTTAATTGCCCCTTAGGTGCAATAATATTTACTAAGTGGCCAAAATTTTAACCTTTATACCACAGAAAAAAAGAATCTTTTATTCACCTCACTGTAGCAACACAGCCATTATTCTATACTCACCATGATTCCTGTGTACAGTTAGCATCCCACCACAGGCAGTACAATGTAGTGACATCATCAGGATTCTTACATCTCTGCTGTATGCAGACAGTCTCGGAATGGGATGCCTAGGCCCCACCAGTAAAATTCATTCTGGGGGCCCACTGTACAGCGACATGCAAATATTACCTGCCCACACAGAGGAAGACAGCAACAAGATGCTACAAGATGATTGATTATGGGGGGTCTCTGCAACAACTTGAAAAGGTGGGTCCCAGGTATGAGAGGATACTGGCTGGCCTGCCTCTATTCCTAGAGGCTATCTTAACCTTCTGATGCATCTATAATTATAAACTGGATAGTCTACTCAGTTTTTTATATTAATATAGATTATTTGAGATGCTGTGCTGGTGGACAGGAGGCCCACCTTTCTCAGGGGCCTACTGGGGGATTCCCCTGCTCCCCTGTGGGCCAGTCCGAGCCTGGATGCAGATGTACTGTAGTTTGCAGGCAACTTCAGACAAATGGACGGGCAGGGCAACATGGTTCCCTGCTCTACCTCCCTATGGACATCAATACAGTTAACAGTGAGCCCACCTGGAGATCACCACTCCTCCCCTGGTGAGCCCCATCATGTGAGTGGGCAAAGGGCCATCGCCTCCTGCTCCCCTGCTAGCTATGCCACACTGGTAGTACAGTTATGTCCCTAAGTTTACTAAATTCAGTACTGCCAAAGTTGTATGATGCAATTACAGGCACAGAGAAGCAATTGTTAGAATAAAGCACGTTACTGCATGCCTGCTGCATAATGCAAAGAACATACATACACTACAGTAGATCTACTTTGCTTGTGGACAAATAGCTTTCTCTCAAAGCATTTGAAATAAATTAGAAACTATTAGAATTGATACAGTGTAGAGAATCAGAAGACAAGATTTAAAGTGCAATGTTTAAATACCATGCTACAAGACAGAATGGAAAGATAAAATCTTCATAACTTTGTAAATGCATTATTTTAGTATCTATTCTGTTAGGAGCTTCTATTGCAGATTCTGGAATAGTACTGTCAGCAGAACACCCACAGAGCCAGAAAGGAATGCTGGGAGATTTCACCTGTGACACCTACAGAACTGTGAATGTAGCTCTGGAATATATATAACCTTTTTTTATTATATCAGTCATATGAAATTAGGAGGGTCACATGGTATTAGTCATTTGTAACTGGCACCATGTAAATCCAACATTCAGTGTATGAAGCTGACATGACCTTAAAATAAACTGCTTGGGAAATAATTATATAAGGGAAATTGCGATGTATGCAAAATTGCAAATCTCTAATATAGTTATGTAAATTTGTTTGAATCCATCATTTAAAAAAGCATATAAATTATATTACTGGTAAGCCAAACATGCACTATAGTAAAACAGTTCTGACCAAACCAAACTAAAAAAAAATAATTTGAAAAAACTAAGCAAAAGGATTTCAGCAATATATTTTAATATCTGCAAGGACATAGCAAATGGAAATCAAGTAAGGTTTGAGTGGAGATGTAATTAGGCCAAGTCATGGATATCATCAAGTAAAAGTGATGCTTTCACTTCATCATTATCTATACAAAACTTTACCCAGCATGAAAAATGCAAAGTTATTTCAAAGATTCTGAAAATATCTTGGATGAGTTTTTATTTCTGCAGAGTAAGCATTCTCCAAATGTCTCTAGGGAATTGGTAATGATGGTTGGTTTGAATGCTTAATAGAAAAGGGAATTCTCTTGTTAAGTTATATGTGTCCATATTAACATGCTTCAAAATGTAAAATGGAATACAAATACCAACGTGTGAATTAATCGGGAGGCTGGAGTGTCAATTCTCACATGGTAACATTTCCCCCTACTGGTCAGAAGGGGAAATACTGATGTAAATAATCACTGCAAGACAAGCCTTGCCTTAATGTTTGCGCACACTTCACGAAATGAAAAGCAAATATATGCAGCTGATACTAAAAATTACAACACTTTACTAGTATTTCTGAGACAAGTCCAGATTTGATTGGAGTGGCAACATGATTCATGAATGATTAATAAATTCCTCCCAGGGTAAATGAACCACTGACAAAATACTTACCGGTACTAACCAAAAAGAGACCTGATTATTGTGTACATTTTTTTCATAAAGAAACAAAGTAAGGTACAGAGAACACCTGAGTCAATAAATGGGAATTAAACTGAAGTGTTGGACTGGCAAACAAAGAATTATTCTGCAGCAAATGAGGTGCTTTAGGTAAAGTTTAATTGTTGTAAAATGAAAAGCTATGTAGCTTCTTAATTTACTCTAGTATGTGCTTCAATTCATCATTATTGTCAAGATCTCTTCTGTCAGTGAATAGAACATTCACTGCTTTTTTCCAGACTGAAACCTCATGTGGATTATTGTCAGTATTGGGTCTGTGTCCCCGCCGCAGGGTGACAGATCCTTGTCTGCACAACTCAGTGCCATGGGTCCCAGGGCTGGTTTACCTTGCAGGAGAAGCAGGCATCCGCCAGCATATTGTCGCATCCGTCCTCACTGCCAGGTGTCATCTGATGCTCTACAGCGCACTCGCGCGTCCCTCTCCCAGTCTTATGGGAGTAGGTGCAGCCAGCCAGTCGCAGGGGCAACACGTGAGGTGCACGGTGGGCCGATGAGGGGCCAAATAATATAACACACAGTTCATCAGTTTACTCACGGTTAGCAGATAGCCTCCCTGGGCTGGCAGCACAGTGTTGAGGTGGACAGCACGAAATCCTCCGGGGCACGCTCTGTGGTAGGAAGCATCAGCCAAGATGGTGGTTGAGGTGCCCTTGATGTTAAGGATGCTTAGGGTGCCTGTTGCGGCTGAGTCCCTTGATGGCTTTTGTCGTGACGCCAGTACCGTTAATGGTGGTACAACCATAGGTAGTAATAATGAGGTAGACAGTGGTAAGATGCAACTCACAACTTTTACTTTGGATGTCTCTTGGTTGCAGCAGTACAAATATGCAGTCTCTAGATGGTACAGAGTTAATTCTGCAAATCCACTGTTTTAGGCTGTTTGGCTTTTGTGGCTTTGGAGCAGTGGGTTAGGTGTACCTGGTTCCTTTAGATGTGTTGGATCATATTCCTTGACTTTCCCTACAAGATGAATATTTTTAGACAGGAAAACTCAACTGTCTCTTAGAAGGTTGGTGTGGCTGCCTGAAGCTATAAAACCTCCATCATGCAAAGGTGTCTGTGGCCCTCAATAATGTCTCTTATCACCGATGAATTCCTAGGAATGCTTGTTTCTTTTCCAGGGAGGCAAACTCTTCTCCTACTGTTCAGGGATGCAAGTCTATAGTCCAGCTACAGAAGGAAAACGCTCTTCTGCACCTAACATCTGAGTATCACCTCCTAGCGAAGTTGGCTCCACTCACTAATCTGTGTTGCGAAGTCTTCACTCTATCTTTCCTCCCACTAATTTGATCTGACCACCTCAGATCTGCTCTCTTCTGACTACATTTTCAACTGCCTAATCTCCTCTCATCTCCACAACTCGGCCTAGGCCTGGCCTAGGATATATATAGGACCCGAACTTTATCCCCATCTAGTGGCGGGATGTATAAATTACACCTAATAGGCCTGTTAACAGGGATTTTGCAGATACATACATACAAAATCATACATTACAACCTAGTGCTTTTAATAAAGTAAAAAGTGCTTTTAAGCAGTGCCCACACACACGTAGTGGGACGCTGCATAGGCAGCTGGGTCCTGATTATCGTCCCCACCTGGAGGCGGAGCTTTGAGCTTTAAGGCAGCTTCACTTAGGAGGAAGTGCCCAAGCGTGGTTGTTGTACCTCTTATGTACAGAAATATATCTCTATGCACCAGGTATGTATATGCAGAGATAGGTCACACCTCCAATAATTGTATTTACCACATGTGGACTGAGTATATTTAAAATATAACTTTTACTCTAATATCACTAAAAACATTGGTGGTTGTAGTGGGACATAGACAAAATAACATACACACATATACACACATATATTACCACCATCCAAAATCGTCTGTATGTGAATAAGATAATGGGTGGATCTTACCCCGTCCTGTAGACATACGATTCATTAGATGGTGGGTGGCGTAGTGCTCCTGTGTGGTATAGGCATTAGTGGCCAAAATGCTTCAGATGATGTGACAGTCTGGCCAAATTGCTTCAGATAATATGGCAATCTGTGCTCTCCTAAAATGCCCTGGTCTAGAGCCCTCCCTATATGGATGATTAGGGGCTATTCTCATAGACCTGCCTCGACGACACGGAGCACCCGCCCCGACAGGGGCGACCCCATACGGAACCTGTCCCTGAATGGGGCCTATTCCCTGTGGTTTCCCTCACTGTATTGCCCTACATGCCATGTTTCGTTCCAATAACGATGAAACTCATCAGGGGCTTACTGAAGTCAGAGGGTTTTGCTTCAGCAGAGAGTTTCTTTCTTTGTAAATACAAAGCGGTATGGACAGTCAGTGGTACACGCCCCCCGGGGTATAGGGAAGTGTCCCCAATAGTACCCTCGCCTTGCCTCACCACAAGATGCCAGTGGCGAGGGTACTATTTAGCGTCTGAAGTTTCGTGGAATGAGGAGGCTTTGGTGGCGACCTTTTGATAGGTTTTGTCCGGACGTATTAAGGACGAACTCGCAGGTCGTGACGTACCAACTTCCCTTGAGGCCGTGATCTCTTTGGCTATAAAAATTTACATACGCTTTTTCGAGCGGGCTCGGGAGGTCAGTTTGGAAAAGAGACTTCCACAACATATGTTTAAGTCTAATACGTCTCAGCCTTCATTGCACTCCTCCTTTTCGGATCCTGAACCCATGCAGGTGAATTCCACTCAGCTTTCGGATGAGGAACGTCGTCTTCGTATGTCTTCCGGACTCTGTCTCTACTGTGGTGGTCACCGTGTCCACAACTGTCCTCAGTAGTTGGAAAACTCCAGCGCTCAGGGTCTCTGGGAGAGGCGGCCCTAGGCGAAAACTGTTCCACTCTCCAGATTCCTGTAACTCTGTTTCTTGGGGGAATCAAGGTCTCCATACCCGCTTCCTTGGACTCCACATCTGCGGGGAACTTCATACACCAGCGTATGTCAATTAATACCACATCCCTGTATGTCTGCTAAAGAATCCCCTGCTGGTGATAGCTGTCAGAGGACAAGTGCTGACGGATCCAGTTAGTCACTGTGCCGTTGGAACTACAGGTAGGGGTGTTACATGAAAGGATTTCTCTGTATGTGCTCCCTGAACTCTCTCATTCTCTTTTACTGGGGTTGCCCTGGTTTAGGATGCACAATGCTGTAATCGAGTGGAGATCTGGAGAGGTTCTTCAATGGGGACAGCTGTGCCAAGGCAGATGCCTACGTTTTTGTCAACAAAGGGTTGCTATACCTCTTCCTAAAAGCCTGGAGGCTTTGCCGGTGGCCTATCATTCCTTTGCTGACGTATTTGATAAAAAGGAGGCTGAGATACTACCACATCTCAGCCTGGCAGGGGATGGCAGGTTTCTTGGCAGCAGGCATTTTCAGCGATAAATGGGACGAGGAAGCAAAAGCTGTCTTTTCTGAAGCAGACCTACCCCCTGTTAATCGCACATTAAGTATTACAGGTTCTTTCAAACTACTTACCAAGGTTTACAAAGATCAAGTCAGAAAGTGGTGGGAAATACAGACCCTAGAAACTTATATTCAACATAAGATAGTGCCCAGAGGTATGCGCATTCCACTTCTTCCATCTAATAGAATTCAGTCGCCGAAGTTCCGAAAACAATGATTGAAAGTTCTCTTAGATTGATGGCATTACTTTTGGAGGAAGAGAGGGTCCTGCACAACAAAAATACACAACTTTTGCAGGAGCAAATTACAGCTATAAACAAATTCTCCAGTAGTCCTGATTTCACTCGTAAGGAGGGATTCTTACAGCAGACTGTGGAACGGTTTACTGCTCAGTTAAAAGAGCTTAAACATTCCCAATTTTTAAGAGATAAAGCTGATTTCAAAGAAGGGTGTATCCTTGAGTTTGCAAATAAGACCGCCAGGACCCTGGAGGTTGAGACAGAACCCTCATCTTCGGAGGGTGAAACTGACTTAGAGGGCACATCTTACTCTAATACCCAATATCCCATCTTCCAACCTTCCAACAGAGGGCCAAGAGGCAGAGGAGGAAGGGGTAGGAGACCCCGGTCACGGGGGGGGGGGGGGGGTTAGGGAATCAACCCACGACGGCATACACTTTGAGGGACAGAAAAAATCAATAGTACACTATCAAGGAATGAGTGCAGTCTGCCCTCAAGTGGCCAACACCATAGAATTGGGCAAATCAATAGACAAGTTGCAAATCATTAATTTATCTGATAGGACCCTAACAGAGATTGAGATGGAGTTGCCTAGTAGGGGATTATCATTTGTCCCCACTTGCTCATTTAGCTCCTTTGAGTGGGTAAAGGATTTGACCCTATTCGTAAGGAGATTAAAATGGGGAAAAAAAATTGCAACCCATAATCAACAGTGTGGCGAAACCAACCTCGCCACTGGGTTTTGGAGAGGCCTGTTTATCAGCCTCTTGCCTCAGGATTATGGCCCATACTAACTTTTAAACCCCTGAACCTATTCAAGTGAATTTTGGATAGGTTTGTCCCCAAGTTATACTGTTTAAATTGATGTAAGTTATATGTATGGCCAATGTAAACTCACAAAGTTGTAACAATTTATAATAAGTGTAACTTGTCAGCTTGGGAGGAAAATGCTGGGTGTGTTTCTATTGTGCCATTGTCCCATTGTGTGTTTAAATGGTGATGTCTGTCCTGTTGTCTGCACATGTGTATTGGTGACTTCTCTTTGTCTTGAGAGATAATTGGATTACGCCTCGGGTGTCTCCAGGGCAGAGAGGAGGAAACCATGATGCATTGTGGGGATGTATTGTCTCTGTGTATCCTACAGTGCTGTATATCTGTCCTATGTCACAGTCTTCATTCTGGTCCCCTAGGGGCGTGTACACCAGATGGGCTTGGTTGTTTTATACCTCCCTGTGGGCGGACCTGTATTTGCAAACAACTATAATAAAAACCAGGCTGGGTGTGCCAGCACCGCAGACCACTGCTTGACCCTCAACACGGAGCCTTGTCTCGTTATTGGGGGGATCCGCTGTATGCTGTTAGAGACTGATTGCCAGGAGAGTAAGCTGATTCCTGTTCGTCTGCTAGCAGCTATTCGTGAGGTTCCAGTTTGGAGTGCTATTTTGTATCCAGTTCGGGAGTGGGTGTTCTGCAGTAGCTGTGCCGGTCTCTCAGAAAGGGGCTTATCGCCTGAACGTATTTTAACCCCTTGTCGGTTAAACGGTCCGTTACAAACAGCAATGTAGTAAATTGGGCATTGAAATTGAAGATCTGCCTGATATTCAACTATTAATTGACCTTTTGGTGGAAGGGGAAAGGGATCCTGGGGAGGGTCCATTTACGGATCTCAAGCTGCCCTCCACAAAGAACCCGCCCCTAGGCGACGGCACACCCCCTGACATTTTCTTAAATGTGGTCACTGATCAGTTGAGAAGGCTTGATAAAGGCAGTAGGACTAAGTCCAATCTGAATAAGATGCATTGCTCTCCCTGGAACTTGATACCTCCCTTGTCATCAAACCATCTGACAAGGGCGGAAACATTGTTGTCATGAATCACGATCAGTATAAGACCATGTGCCTCAGCATCCTCAGTGATGAACTGTGCTATCGTGTGTTGGAATCCAATCCAACTGAGGTGTTTCGGAAAAAACTGAAAAACCTCTTGGATACAGCACAGAAGCACAGTCTGATTAGTCGAACAGAACATGATTTTTTGTTCCCCAAACACCCACAGACCCCTTGTTTTTATGGATTGCCCAAAGTACATAAGGGCTTATCACCATTAAAGGGGCGTCCCATTGTTTCTGGGACAGGAAGTTTGACACATCCTATCAGTATGTACGTGGACCGGATTTTGTGCCCGTTCGCGGTGGCCCTATCCTCGTACGTACGTGACTCAATGGATGTGATCAAAAAATTGGAGGGGATCCATATTGGTGAAAATGTTATGCTTGCCAGTTTGGACGTGGAGGCACTTTACAGCTCCATACCTCATGATAAGGGGTGTGGAGTTGTAGCCTCGTTTTTAAATCAGTGTGGTATCCATCTTTGGCAGCATAATGAGTTTGTCCTTGAACTTTTGAGTTTTATTCTTGAACACAACATATTTATTTTTGACCATCGCCTGTACCATCAGCTCAGGGGGGTGGCGATGCGGAGCCCCTGTGACCCCACTTTCACCAACCTGTACCTGGGCTGGTGGGAACGGGAAGTTGTGTTCGCTGAGAATAACCATAAATGGGCTGACCATATTAATTTATGGTTACGTTACCTCGATGATGTGCTAATTTTGTGGTCAGGAAGTGTAGTTGATTTCAACAGCTTTGTCACAGACTTGAATAATAACACATTGGGATTGTTTTTTACCTGCGAAATTCAAGAATCACAAATTGCGTTTCTTGACCTCACTATTTTCAGGGATGGTGATGGCAACATTGGCACGCGTCTATTTCGCAAAAAGACGGCCACGAATAGTCTACTTAGATGGGACAATTGCCACCCCCTTCCCCTCAAAAGAGGAATCCCTAAAGGGCAATACTTGAGGGTAAGGCACAATTGCTCTAGGATGTCTGATTTTAGAGCTGCTTCTAATGATCTGCAGTCAAGATTCAGAAGTAGGGGATACCCACAACATGTGTTAGCTAAGTCCTACCAACACTCTGTGGCCCTGAATCGTGACACCTTATTGACACCAAAATCAGAGCCCCCTGGGTCAGAGCAATTGCGTATTGTGGCCACTTATGATGAGGCACACGACACAGTAAGAGAACTACTTACCAATTACTGGGGCATTTTAAAATCAGACCCAGACATTGGACATCTGGTAGGAGATACACCCTTGATTACTTACCGACATGGACGTAATTTAAGGGATCGTCTGGTCCACAGTTTTTTTCAAGCCCCCACCACAACCACTTGGCTGAGTACCAACCTCAAAGGGACCTTTCGATGTGGAAGATGTGTGGCATGCTCTGCTGTTCAACTAGGCGCTACATTCACTTGCAGCGTAACAGAGAAAACGTTCACCATCAGGTCCTTCGTTAATTGTAGGACTAGAGGTTTGGTGTATTTGGCCACATGTATCTGTGGAAAACAATACGTGGGGAAAACCTTTAGGGAATTCCGCAGAACAATAGCAGAACATCTCAATGATATTCGCAAGGGGGCTGATACCCCAATTGCGAGACATACTTCCACCTTTCATGGTGGCAATATGGACGTGATGAAATTCCAGGCCATAGAGGTGGTGAGAAGATCTCCAAGAGGAGGTGATTTTGATAAGCGATTGCTACAAAAAGAGACACAGTGGATTTACCGTTTGCGCACACTCCAACCAGAGGGACTTAATGAGTACAACTCTTTTGTATGCTTTCTTTGAGTCCCGATGTAGGCAAGTTATTCTAGAGTTGGGTAGGTGGTGTGTTATATAAAAATTATTTTGAGATAATTCGGTAATCCACATGATACATCACCTCCATTTTCCTGGACAATCTCCCACTTTCCATTTTGTATTTTGTAAGACCTATTTTGTGTTAGTGACGAACACTACACTAGCTATTAGTTACACAACATCACTTACCAGAATTAAACAATGATCCCTGTCCCTGCAATGCCCTGCTGCATTATTATTATTAATTTTTAAACCGCCGTTTTGCCCCTTTAACAACAGTATGTGAATGTGTTGACATTCATCTGCGATCGTCTCATAGAGGGGGCGGGTAGTTTGTTGCGGCGTCGCCGCGCCTCCTTCCTCCTTATTGGCCGCTCCAGGGGCTTGATCCGGAACGAGGGGAGGAGTCTCCTCCTTATATAGGGCGTGTCCTTGCGGCCGCGTACGGCCACTCAGTGCTGTCATGGAGGCTAGCAGCTGATATGTTTGTTTGTCTTTTTACCCACAATTTGTGCTCCTGACGAGCCAGAGTATGGCGAAACACGTCAAGCAATTAGTGGGGGCAGACTTATGTTTCTGATTGTTGCTTGAATGGCGTTTACATGGCAGTAGTGGTCTGCGGTTTTTCAGCCCTCTGCCATACGTGAACAGATGCACTTAAGCTTCTTTTTGCTCACACCCAGGTAGTTAGTGTCCCTTGATTCATGCTCTAAGTGCCGACAATCAGACATCTGGTTCATACACATGACAGGTGGTTCTTGATGCATGTCGGATCCTAAGGGTAGATGTTTATCAATGGATTAGTCTATTTATTAATCTAGTCCAGGGCTATCTAAACGGGGTGAATGAGCTGAGCAGCTTGTCTGTGCCACGGTGCACAATTTTGGTTGTGCATAGATCACTATAGCCGGTGGCATGGTTATGCAATCAACCATAGTGCACCTGAAGTGGATCTCTTAGTGACCGTCTCCACACCTGAAGTGGTACCACGGATCGTGGTCCTTCTTGTGTTACCTCGATCCGCCACAGGAATTGTGAATACACTCTGGTCACTTTGATTTTTATATAGTTAGTAGGTTTCCTTTCCTCTATTTTTTGCATATTTAATAAAGTATTAGTTTTATCTAATTCCCATAGCGTTCCTAACTACAGTGATATTATTATTAAGATACTACCACCCCATTGCCCTTATGACTGCCCTATTGATCTGAAACCAGGGACATCTCCTCCTCGGGGTCGTGTGTACCCTCCTTCTCCAGCTGAATCACAGGCCACAGCGGATTACATCAAGGAAAATCTTGAGGGGGTTTCATCAAGAAGTCTTCGTCACCCGCAAGGGCAGGATTATTTTCCGTATAGATTATCGTGGTCTGAATAAGAACATCATTAAGAATAAGTACCCATTACCATTAATTTCTGAGTTTTTTGATAGACTCCGTGGGGCCCGGATCTTCTCTAAGCTGGACTTATGGGGGGCATACAATTTAATACGTATTTGTGAGGGTGATGAATGGAAGACGGCCTTTAACACAAGGGGTGGCCACTATGAATACGTCGTTATGCCATTTGGTCTCAGTAATGCCCCTAACGTCTTCCAGTAGTTTGCTAATGATATTTTTTTCGAGATCTGCTCTATTCTTGTGTTGTTGTCTATTTGAATGATATTCTTATTTTTTCTAGAGACATCAGAACTCATCGCAGGCATGTGCAGGTGGTCTTACAACGTTTACGAGAGAATCGGCTATCCGATAAACTGGAAAAGTGTTGTGGCAATGTGAACAGTGATGTGTACGGTGAAGCCCTGGAAGGGGTGTATATCAAATCTAGGTGAGATAAGTAAGGTCCAGGAAGATGGCGCTGGCTTCAGCAAACCTAGTTGCTGAAGCTATTTTATTTATTTATTCAGGGCTGGATTTTATTGGATTAGGATGGTAGGTTTGGCAGTGGGACCTCCCAATCCACCCCCTCATTCCAGGGCATGTTTTCCTTTCACCTGAGGTGATCGCAGGGGAGGCCTGCTGTAATCAGGCCAACATAAAGCACCTCCCAGTGTGTCAGTCTGAGGAGGGAGAGAAAGAGTGTTTGTGAAGCAGAGTCCTCCTGAGGCTCTGGGTGTGTGGTCTCAGCTAGCAAGGCTGAGGGGCCACAAGGCTAGGGTATAGCCTGAATTTTGGGGGACACAGTGACGCCTGCGGAAAGAGGGTCACTAGGTCAGAGTCGGGAGGACTACTGGACCCAAAAAGTTACTGGAGGCTGATCGATTGATGCTGGCTGAGGGAAGCCGCATATGATGTTCATGTGTGAACTATTCTCTACGAGTGAGGTAGGGATGTATTTTGTTTAGGTAGTGCCTAAACGGGCAGGAGTTTATTTGTGTTTTAATTGTTGGTGGTGCGGGAACCTCACCCATACAGTGATGTATAACTGGACTATCCTGTATGAGAAGAGAGACAAAATAAATGCACAGTTTGGACATGAAAATCCGTTGTCTGGCGAGATTTCTGTGAGTGTGACCCCCTGAAAAGAGACGATCCCTTACAATTGGTGGAGAATGTGGGCAACAACAACAGCAGGTTGCTAACAAGACTGGTTGCTAGGGGCAACAACAGGCAAAAGAGCAGGTGCTGCTCGTGCTATTCTGAACACTATCTGCTGTGCTGAAAATAAAAGTGTGTGGAGCTTAAAGGGTCAGACACCCGGTAAAAGACTGCCCTGTTGAAATTTTTTTTTTTCTTCGGGAGTGGTCACTATGAGATCTGTGCAGACTTACGCACAGCAGGACTGCGCAATGGATGGTTCGTGGATATGGAGGTCTGACAAAAGATATGAAAGATCCCGCGAGATGGTGATTGGGCGATATCAGCTGTGAGTCACGCTAGACTCCTGCCAAGTGTCTCGGGTCATGACCGAAACGCTGGACTTTATGAAGAGGGGACCAGAGACAACTGTGTCTCTGTCCTTTGTAACGGACTATGGCTCAGTGCAATGGGAGCTCTTGAAGTGTGAGACCCTGAGAGCGGAGTGTGTGCTGAGCAAGGACTTTCTGTTATTTGGGCAGCTGAGGAGCGGTAAAAGCGAGTTAAGTGGTGCGACCGGAGTTCTGGAGGAACAGCAAATGTGTGCCGTTGCCAAGGGCAACCGCCGGGAAGAAAGGGAGGTGGAGAGCAGTGCGGCTCTCAGGAGATCCTATGTTTCCTAAACATGTGCACAAAGTCTTAAAGGGTGCAGATGGAGTGTGTGACGATTCGCGATCTCAGCAACACGAAGAAATCGCGAATGCTTCCCGTTTTAAAATCACCAGAGCCTTCGTCTGCACACAAAGAGTTAAAATCTTTGTTCAACCCAAAGTAATTCACCTGCTAGCACAGCTCACAGATCAGAGGTACAATTAGCACCTCCTTGCCAAAGACTCTTCCTGCCCCCATGCCAGGTTAAGTACCCATCAATCTGGTATTCTCCTGACAGAACCTCATACCTTAAGCCTCATCAGAGAGCTTCAAAAGAAAAGGACAGATCTGTATCAGACAGCTGGATGATACAGGGAGAAAGGTGACCCTCCAGTCACCTCCATTCCATAGATCTCATATTTTCCAATATTTCCCTCATATTTCATAGGATAGGAAAATACTAAATGAATAATCTCTTCAGAATTGTTCAGATTATTATAACCCAACTTCCAGGAAACCTGCGGGCAAATCAGAGATTCCCGCTCTGAGATATAAAGGTTCTCAGGCACACTGTATTGTCGTCCAGTCATATTTGGTATCAGATGATTCGTAAAATTGTGCCGATTATAAATATCAACTCTATTTCTTGATTGGACTTACGGGTACAGAGAAACGGGCAAAGCAAAGATTCTGCCAGATTTTCTCCCTATGGGACAAAGGACTGCCCCTGGTCCAATTACACAAGGCTGGACCTGTACGTGTCATAACCACTCCCTGCTTCAGAGTGGATAAAAACAGTGACACACTCAGATGCTGCGTACTTCACCTACCATCTGACGTCGACTAACATCACGACCGCCCGTTGGATACGGGCACCCTGCCATCTTGGATTATTCCTTACAAAGACTTTATCTTTTACTGGACTATACCACGGTAATTCTGAACTTACAGACATTCTATTCCCCTCCATCTCCAACCTATTTCTATCCAACCAATCTGTTCGACTGGCAGGTATATTTATCTGTCAGTTTTAATGTATATATTTTTTGTGTATAGTTTTTAGAATAAAACTAACGATTGCATCGTTCCAGTTTTGCCATTGTTCCTTGATTATCTGGTTTATGCTAAGAACTCTGTCCTCAGAGGAGACATACCGCATTGTTTTATTTGTATAAATTGTTGATTGGTTAGCTAGGTTGCAAATAACAATTTCTTCCCTTTAGGATTAGCTAGCCGGGGTCTCTTTGCCCTGATTCAATACAAAGAGTGGTGGCAGCAAATTAATTTGATTTCCAGCGTGAAATCAATTATTTTATTTTTACCGATTGTACACACAATCGCGATTGTATCATGGATGGGCCCACCAGCCAGTCTTAAACATCTGCTGTGCTCACAGTGGATTCGCCTTCAGAAGTCTCCAGTGGAAGACACCTGTATGGCAACTTTGGCATAGTACGATGGGATTGGCAGGTGGTTGTCACAGAGTGAATGTCCGGAAAAAGACTGGAGTCAAGGCCAAGGCATTTCCCAAGGCAACTACTGCATTGAGGAGAAGGGTGATGACAGTGCTGGAGATATTCCAGGACAACCCTGATGTAACGGGGAGCCGGCAACGCGCTTCCTCCTTCCTGCGCCACCGGCATCCCGCCTCTGTGCAGGAGTAAGGATGTGGCCGGCGTCCTTGTTTCCATGGAGACCAGGGGGTGGGGAGGACCCGGCCAAGCCCGCCTCCTCAGCGTGGCCGGCGTTCTCCTAGCTGATTTGCGAACTGAGCGCTAATGGTGAGTAATCGGCGCTCAGATGGTTTGGGCTGGACTTTGGTCACGTGACGCTGACCACGTCTCGTGACTCACTTGTTCCTGCATTTTAAACAGGCAGCATGCTGGTCACAGGTTGCCTGTGATTGGTCTAGTTACCCTCACGAGCCTTCTTTATATATTGAGACCTTGCTTGTTTTGACCTCGGCTTTGTTTGCGACCTCCACCTCGCTACCACCATTTGTATTTGACGTGACCTCTTGGCTTCCGACCTCGGTTTTATTTGTGACCTTGCTATTGTGTTTTTCCCTGTGTACTGCGTGACCTCCTGGTTTTTGACTTTTGCTTCCCTGACTTTGCTGACCTGACTGTTCACGGTTTTCCCTTTACTTTTAGGCCCCTGCACGTATTTTTAAGCTAGGGACTGCCGCCAAATTGTACGCCGTTAGATAGGACGAGTCGTGCAAGTAGGTAGGGACAGAGGTGCGGGTGGAGTTCAGGGCTGCACTCTTCCCTTCCATCCGTGACACCTCATCTCTCATGAGTGCCGAATCTGTGACGACAATCGGTAAGATCATTCAGATTATCCCTTCTGTAGCAGACCCAGTGACATTGAGCCAGCGGCAGTTGCTACCTGCTGGGCCGGTGGGGGATACGTCACCGAGGTGAGAAACTGTTACAAAAATGTGTGACAATGGGGGAAATGCTGTGTCTGAACAGGCGGGTAAGCCTGTTGTGATTGCTCCCTAGCAGGAATCTGTAGGGAAGAAGGTTACTGTGTTGCCTAAAGTGCCTGTCACCAAGGCTAGAATTGGGATGGCGAAAATCTGAGATCCCATGCTAGCCCGGGTAAGAGGTAGCATGATAGTAAAACCTAAGACTAGTAGAATGATAAATGTTTGGGACAGTTATGCGGATACTACAGACTATCCGTTGGTCCTCATTGAGGGTGAGACCATGTTGAGAACTGAGACTGATGAACTTGGTAATGCAAAACTGCTCGTACATGAGGGAATGTTGGGCCGTGATTTCCCTTTGTTCCGTTATTTGTGGGGAAGTGGAAACACTTCTGCAGTCAGTGATAAAACTCCTGCAGAACTGGTACATAGCACTTTAAATGAAGTGACCATTAAAAACAATGGTGCTGATAAGGTGCAAGGGGATTGTACCCAGTTTGGGGAAATGCATAATGTGATGTCATGTGAAATATGTGATGATGATGACATGCCTTTTCCGTTGCAGGTTGTGGACAGGGGAAAAAATGTAAATGATGCAGAAGTGCAGCGAACCTACTGTGGTGAACGTGCAGGAAAGTGTGGCAGTCCTAGAGGGTGTACCACATGTACCAGAGGTGGATATGCAGTCTCCACGGGATTCTATGGTTGCGGGGGAGGTGTCCCATGTGGGGTTTGGCTCATCGGTGCCCATAGAGGTCAGGATTGAGAATGACCCGAGCGGTATATATGACGTATGTGCTGTGACCGATAGCAAATCAGAGAGGGAAGTTACCATGTCAAGGTCTTGCGAAATTAAGGTAGTTGCTAGTAGCGACCAGATGACAGTTATACCTGACGTGACGAAAGATAAGTGGGGAGACGTCAGCATAAGGTATGAGAAGTATACCCAGGCAGTGGAAGACTTCCTGGCAGGTCTGACCAACCAAAAAGAGCATGTAGAAGAGCATGACCGACTGCTGGTAGATGCTCCCTACCAGCTGGGACAGGCAGGTCAGTGCGGCTGAAAACTTGAAGATGTTTTCGCCTGCTCCGCACAGTCCCTAGATATACTAGAGAAGGGGCTAGCTGTTCTCGCAGAGCAACTGGAAAAAGCTGCAGAAGAGTCAAAGGAGGAGACTCAGAAAGAGATAAATGAACTAAAGGATCTAGAATTACAAATAGAAGCGGAAATTCTCCAACTTCAAGAGGAACTTGCAGCTTCTGAGCGATCCAGACCTCATGCGGAGCAGGAAAGAGATGAGCTGGCTGATGAGGTCTTAAACAGCATCTCAGGAAAATCTTCTCTCTTGGAGGAGAAAAGACAGTTGGAAGCTAGGATTGCTCAACTTGATCAAGAGTTGCGTGATCGGATGGTGGACCTGGACCACCAGAGACAAATTGTGTCTAAGTTGGAGAAGAAACAGAAGTTTGACCAGCTCCTGGCTGAAGAGAAAAACACCTCGGCCCAGTATGCCGAAGAACGTGACCGAGCGGAGACTGATGTTCGGGAGGATGAGACCAAGGCCCTCTCCTTGGCTAGAGCCCTTGAAGAAGTGCTTGAGGAGCAAGATGAATTTGAGAGGCTGAACAGGCAACTCAGAGCAGAGATGATAGATGCCAAGAAGTCTAAGCCAGGACCCTTTAAGAATGGGTCTGGAAATGGTTGCTCTGTGGTGCTGGCCGAGGCAGAGAAGATGGAAGTTAGTTCTGCGGAACCATGTAATGTGGCTGATATGTATGCTGAATCCAAGAGACTTGTGGTAGTGAATAGCCAGGATCTGGTCATGAAAGACATTCCCTTTTGCCGTCAATGTGTTCCAGAAAGCCAGCGGTCTGCTGGGGAAGAAATACAAGGAGACAGACGACCAGCATGCAGATGTTGTATACTACTGTGAGATGACTCTCCTAGAGCCTACACGAATGGGGAACAATATCCTGGGTGACCCTTTGGAGGGAATGCCAGAAGACGAAGAGTCTGTTAGAGACCCCGGTGTCCACAGTACCTTCAACCTTGATAACAAAGAAAAGCAGGAGTTAAGAGAGCAGGTTTATTATACCATGTCCAAGAAGGATGAGAAGGCTCACAAAGTGAATGGAGACTCCAAAGAGACAAAGGCTTAAGAAGCTAAGGCCGATGAGTTGGAGTGGGAGAAATCCTCAGCTGTTGCAGAAATCAAAGAAGAGGCTGAAGGAGAGTCTGCCGAAGTGGTAAAAGCCACTTAAGAAGCAGAGGTCTCTGAAACTGAAGCCAAACCTGAGCTAACCCCTGGGGGGAGTGAAGGAAAAAGAGAGATGCTATCTATTGATAGAATAAAGAAACAAATTGGGTGTGAACACCAGGTGACATCAGAGTGGCTAAAGGGTGGTATAAAACTGACCAGCCTGATCTCCAACAAGAGGAGGAGGCGGGAGCTCTCCGTGGAAAACGTGGCTGTAAAGGTTATGGAAGTTAAATGTCATGGACCTAAGAAGAAATATTCTTAGCTTTCTGGCTTGCTTCTTTTTCATCTTCACAGAGTACCACCAATTAAAAAAACTGCCTTTATTAGTGTTGAGCGAACAGTTCGAGCATAGTTCGGGTCCGTACCGAATTTTGGGGTGTTCGTGACACGGACCCGAACCCGAACTTTTTCGTAAAAGTTCGGGTTCGGGTTCGTCGTTCGGCATGTATTTTGGCGCATTTTGAAAGGCTGCAAAGCAGCCAATCAACATGCATCATACTACTTGCCCTAAGATGCCATCGCAGCCATGCCTACTATTGGCAAGGCTGTGATTGGCCAAGTGCAGCATGTGACTCAGCCTCTTTATAAGCTTGTGCGCACGTCGGGACGTGCTCACTCCCGATGTGAATAGAACAGGGATAGACGCAGCTGATGCTAGGGCGAGAATAGGCAGGGATAATTGAATAACTGGAAGCAAATTTCTCTCCTCCACCTGTGATTCATCTGAACAACTGCAGCTGAGCTGCTTTTTTGATAGGGATTGGCTATTTTTAGAGTGGCCAGAGTGATTTTTCCATCCACATGTACCCGGGCTGACCGCCGGCCGCCATTTTGCGACTTGTAGTGCTGCAGCAGAAGCTGCCACAGTGTGCATTCCAAAGCTCCAAACAAGTCAGACATCTACACCTGGGATTCAGACCAATAGCGATTTAGCAGCACAGTCCAAGGCTATTTTTTTTAAAGGTTGTGCAGACCATTTTGTGGCACATGTTACTGGGCTGATAGGCGGCGGCCATCTTGGGACTAGTGCTGCAGCACAATCTCTCCCAACGTCCATTAATCACTTGTAATAGTGGTCTGTGCCATAGAAATCCTACATCAGGGACTTGGGTGTGCTTGTGTCACCCCTACTAATACCAGTCCACCTGTAATCCATACAGTGAAAAGCCATAAAGTATTCCAGTGAGGGAATTTTATTTTTATTTAAAAAAGGCCAAGTTAGTTTATCTGGCGTTCAATATACTAGATACAGTTAGGCCTGCGTTTCATACATCTGGAATTAGCAAACTAATGTGCTGGGGTTGGGAAAACATATATGTACCCATACTAGAATCTGTCAAAGAAAGCGGTACTCACATATAACAGTCATTCCATCTGTAATCCATACAGTCAAAAGACTGAAAGTATTCCAGTGAGGGGATTTTTTTTATTTAAAAAAGGCCAAGTTAGTTTATCTGGCGTTCAATATACTAGATACATTTAGGCCTGCGTTTCATACATCTGGAATTAGCAAACTAATGTGCTGGGGTTGGGAAAACATATATGTACCCATACTAGAATCTGTCAAAGAAAGCGGTACTCACATATAACAGTCATTCCATCTGTAATCCATACAGTCAAAAGACTGAAAGTATTCCAGTGAGGGGATTTTTTTTATTTAAAAAAGGCCAAGTTAGTTTATCTGGCGTTCAATATACTAGATACAGTTAGGCCTGCGTTTCATACATCTGGAATTAGCAAACTAATGTGCTGGGGTTGGGAAAACATATATGTACCCATACTAGAATCTGTCAAAGAAAGCGGTACTCACATATAACAGTCATTCCATCTGTAATCCATACAGTCAAAAGACTGAAAGTATTCCAGTGAGGGGATTTTTATTTATTTAAAAAAGGCCAAGTTAGTTTATCTGGCGTTCAATATACTAGATACAGTTAGGCCTGCGTTTCATACATCTGGAATTAGCAAACTAATGTGCTGGGGTTGGGAAAACATATATGTACCCATACTAGAATCTGTCAAAGAAAGCGGTACTCACATATAACAGTCATTCCATCTGTAATCCATACAGTCAAAAGACTGAAAGTATTCCAGTGAGGGAATTTTTTTTATTTAAAAAAGGCCAAGTTAGTTTATCTGGCGTTCAATATACTAGATACAGTTAGGCCTGCGTTTCATACATCTGGAATTAGCAAACTAATGTGCTGGGGTTGGGAAAACATATATGTACCCATACTAGAATCTGTCAAAGAAAGCGGTACTCACATATAACAGTCATTCCATCTGTAATCCATACAGTCAAAAGACTGAAAGTATTCCAGTGAGGGAATTTTTTTTTTATTTAAAAAAGGCCAAGTTAGTTTATCTGGCGTTCAATATACTAGATACAGTTAGGCCTGCGTTTCATACATCTGGAATTAGCAAACTAATGTGCTGGGGTTGGGAAAACATATATGTACCCATACTAGAATCTGTCAAAGAAAGCGGTACTCACATATAACAGTCATTCCATCTGTAATCCATACAGTCAAAAGACTGAAAGTATTCCAGTGAGGGGATTTTGCTTATAAAAAATAATATATTTCATTGTGGTGCGAGTTGAATCGCAACAATGAAGAAAAATACTATTAAGGGACGAGGACGCGGTCGTGGTGGTGTCCGTGGAGCCTCTGTTGCTGGTAGAGGACGTGGCCGTTCGGCCCCAGGCGCACACAGTAGGGAACGAACTCCCTCAACTAGCCGGCAGAATGTACCGCAATATCTCGTGGGGCCCAATGCCGCTCTTAGGATGGTAAGGCCTGAGCAGGTACAGGCATTAATCGATTGGGTGGCCGACAGTGCTTCCAGCACGTTCACCACATGGTCTTCCACCCAGTCTTCTGCGGAAAGCGCACCGGTGGCACCTGAAAACCAAGCCCATCAGTCTGTCACATCACCCCCAAGCATATCAGGGAAACGGTCTGAGCCACAAGTTATGCAGCAGTCTCTTCTTCTGTTTGAAGACTCTGCTTCCAGGGTTTCCCAGGGGCGTCCACCTAGCCCTTCCCCAGTGGAGGAAGACATACCATGCACTGACGCACAACCACTTATGTCTCCAGATGAAGAGGACATGGGAATACCACCACAGCAGAGTCACCGACTCTCTGATGATGACGAAACACAGGTGCCCACTGCCGCGTCTTTTTGCAGTGTGCAGACTGAACAGGAGGAGGTCAGGGAGGGAGACTGGGTGGAAGACGATGCAGAGGACGATGAGGTCTTAGACCCCACATGGACTGAAGGTCGTGGCGATGACTTTCACAGTTCAGAGGAAGAGGTAGTGGTGAGACCGAGACAACAGCGAAGCCAAAGAGGGAGCAGGGGGCCAAAGCAGACGAGCCGCCGCCCCCAGAGTTCGCCTGCTACTGGACATCGCCAACAGGGACCCAGCCCCACAAAGGCAGCTTCATAGAGTTCCCTGGCATGGCACTTCTTTAAACAATGTCCTACCGACAAGACCCGAGTGACTTGCACGCTCTGCCATCAGAGCCTGAGGCGAGGCATTAACGTTCTGAACCTCAGCACAACCTGCATGACCAGGCATCTACATGCAAAGCATGAACTGCAGTGGGGTACACACCTTAAAAACCAGGCACTCGATGAGGCTCCCCCTGCTCCCTCTACCGCTGCTGCCTCGGCTTCCGCCTCGAGAGGAAAGTTGCCACCTGCCGAGCAGCAAACAGAGGATGTGCCACCGACACCACCACCACCGCCACCGTCAACTAGCGTCTCCACTATATCACACAGCAGCGTTCAGCTCTCAATATCTCAAACCTTAGAGAGGAAGCGCAAATTCCCCCCGAGTCACCCTCGAGCCCTTGGCCTGAACGCCAGCATTTCTAAACTGCTGGCCTTTGAAATGCTGTCATTCCGGCTGGTGGACACAGACAGCTTCAAACAGCTGATGGCCATGGCTGTCCCGCAGTATGTGGTTCCCAGCCGCCACTACTTCTCCAAGACAGCCGTGCCTTCCCTGCACATGCAAGTGTCCGATAAAATCAAGTGTGCACTGCGCAACGCCATTTGTGGCAAGGTCCACCTAACCACAGATACGTGGACCAGTAAGCACGGCCAGGGACGCTATATCTCACTAACTGCACACTGGATGAATGTAGTGGCGGCTGGGCCCCCGGCGGACAGTTCCTTGGCGCACGTCCTTCCGCCCCCTAGGATCGCAGGGCATCATTCTCTGCCTCCTGTAGCCTCCTCCTCCTACTCGGCTTCCTCCTCCACTGCTTCCACCAGCTCATCCGGTCAGCCACACACCTTCACCACCAACTTCAGCACAGCCCGGGGTAAACGTCAGCAGGCCATTCTGAAACTCATATGTTTGGGGGACAGGCCCCACAGCGCAAAGGAGTTGTGGCGGGGTATTGAACAACAGACCGACGAGTGGTTTCTGCCGGTGGGCCTCAAGCCAGGCCTGGTGGTATGCGATAATGGGCGAAATCTCGTGGCAGCTCTGGGACTAGCCGGTTTGACGCACATCCCTTGCCTGGCGCATGTGCTGAACTTGGTGGTGCAGAGGTTCATTCACCACTACCCCAACATGTCAGAGCTGCTGCATAAAGTGCGGGCCGTCTGTGCGCGCTTCCGCCGTTCACATCCTGCCGCTGCTCGCCTGTCTGCGCTACAGCGGAACTTCGGCCTTCCCGCTCACCGCCTCATATGCGACGTGCCCACCCGGTGGAACTCCACCTTGCACATGCTGGAGAGACTGTGCGAGCAGCAGCAGGCCATAGTGGAGTTTCAGCTGCAGCACGCTCGCGTCAGTCGTACTGCCGAACAGCACCACTTCACCACCAATGATTGGGCCTCCATGCGAGACCTGTGTGCCCTGCTGCGCTGTTTCGAGTACTCCACCAACATGGCCAGTGGCGATGACACTGTTATCAGCGTTACAATACCACTTCTATGTCTCCTTGAGAAAACACTTAGGGCAATGATGTTAGAGGAGGTGGCCCAGGTGGAGGAGGAGGAGGAGGATGAGGGCTCGTTTCTAACACTTTCGGGCCAGTCTGTTCGAAGTGGCTCAGAGGGAGGTTTGTTTAAGCAGCAGAGGACAGGTTCACAAGTCGCCAGCCAAGGCACTGTACTGGAGGACGAGGAGGATGAGGAGGAGGAGGTGGAGGGGGACGAGGATGACGCAAGTTCACAGCGGGGTGGCAGCCCAGGCCCATCACTGGTGCGTGGCTGGGGGGATACGGTGGACGATGACGATACGCCTCCCACAGAGGACAGCTTGTCCTTACCCATGGGTAGCCTGGCCCACATGAGCGAATATATGCTCCAATGCCTGCGCAACGACAGCAGAGTTGCCCACGTTTTAACGTGTGCAGACTACTGGGTGGCCACCCTGCTGGATCCCCGGTATAAAGACAATGTGCCCACTTTAATTCCTGAACTGGAGCGCGACCGTAAGATGCGCGAGTACAAGCGCACGCTGATAGAGGCGCTCTTGAGAGCATTCCCACATGTCACAGGGGAACAGGTGGAAGGTGAAGGCAGAGGAGTGGCAAGAGGTCGCCAACGCAGCTGTGTCACGGCCAGCTCATCTGAGGGCAGGGTTAGCATGGCAGAAATGTGGAAAAGTTTTGTCTCCACGCCACAGCTATCTGCACCGACACCTGATACGGAACGTGTTAGCAGGAGGCAGCATTTCACTAACATGGTTGAACAGTATGTCTGCACACCCCTCCACATCCTGACGGATGGTTCGGCCCCATTCAACTACTGGGTTTCGAAATTGTCCACGTGGCCAGAGTTAGCATGTTATGCCTTGGAGGTGCTTTCCTGCCCGGCGGCCAGCGTTTTATCTGAACGCGTATTCAGCACGGCAGGGGGCGTCATTACTGACAAGCGCAGCCGCCTGTCCACAGCCAACGTGGACAAGCTGACCTTCATAAAGATGAACCAGGCATGGATCCCACAGGACCTGTCCCTCCCTTGTGCAGAGTAGTCCTTATTAACTGCCTAAAACATGTCTTGTTGTGCTACGGGCCACTTCTTTATTTGATACAAATTTTATGAAACCCACAGTTGAATGAAACTCTTCTCTGTCTGGGCGCCGGGGCCTAACCAGATGAAAGTGGCCGGTTAAACTAACGGGTGACATGAAGCCATAACCTCTGCCATGCTACCTCTGTCTTCTGTCTGGGTGCTGAGGCCTAAGTCAAATAAAGCGGTCTTCTGCTGTGCTGGGGGATATGAAGCTAATCTCTGACCTCTCTCCTCTGTCTGGGTCCAAAGGCCTAAATCACTGAAAGAGGCCTTCTCCTGTGGTGTGTGATATGATGCCAGAATATGTGCTGTGGGGCCTCTCTCCTCTTCCTGGGTGCAGGGGTCAAATAAACTAAATTGTGGCCTACTCCTGTGGTGGTTGATATGATGCCTGATTCTCTGATGTGGAACCTCTCTCCTCTGTTTGGGTGAAGGGGTCAAAGTAACTAAATGGTGGCTTCTCCTGTGGTGGCTGATATGATGCCAGAATATGTGCTGTGGTGCCTCTCTCCTCTTCCTGGGTGCAGGGGTCAAAGTAACTAAATGGTGGCTTCTCCTGTGGTGGCTGATATGATGCCAGAATATGTGCTGTGGGGCCTCTCTCCTCTTCCTGGGTGCAGGGGTCAAAGTAACTCAATGGTGGCTTCTCCTGTGGTGGCTGATATGATGCCAGAATATGTGCTGTGGTGCCTCTCTCCTCTGTCTGGGTCCAAAGGCCTAAATCACTGAAAGAGGCCTTCTCCTGTGGTGTGTGATATGATGCCTGAATATGTGCTGTGGTGCCTCTCTCCTCTTCCTGGGTGCGGGGGTCAAAGTAACTCAATGGTGGCTTCTCCTGTGGTGGCTGATATGATGCCAGAATATGTGCTGTGGTGCCTCTCTCCTCTTCCTGGGTGCGGGGGTCAAAGTAACTCAATGGTGGCTTCTCCTGTGGTGGCTGATATGATGCCAGAATATGTGCTGTGGGGCCTCTCTCCTCTTCCTGGGTGCAGGGGTCAAAGTAACTCAATGGTGGCTTCTCCTGTGCTGATTGATATAAAGCTGATGGTTGTGCCATCTGACATGGTTGCCAGGGTCTGATTCAATGGGGGCCTACTCCTGTGGTGGGTGATCTAAATGCCTGATTCTCTGCTGTGAAACCTCTCTCCTCCGTCTGGGTGTAGGGGTCAAAGTCTTTCAAAGTCGCCTTCTCCTGTGCTGATTGATATGAAGCTGATGGTTGTGCCATCTGACATGGTTGCCGGGGTCCCATTAAATTGTGGCCTACTCCTGTGGTGGTTGATATGATGCCTGATTCTCTGATGTGGAACCTCTCTCCTCTGTTTGGGTGAAGGGGTCAAAGTAACTAAATGGTGGCTTCTCCTGTGGTGGCTGATATGATGCCAGAATATGTGCTGTTGGGCCTCTCTCCTCTTCCTGGGTGCAGGGGTCAAAGTAACTCAATGGTGGCTTCTCCTGTGGTGGCTGATATGATGCCAGAATATGTGCTGTGGTGCCTCTCTCCTCTTCCTGGGTGCGGGGGTCAAAGTAACTCAATGGTGGCTTCTCCTGTGGTGGCTGATATGATGCCAGAATATGTGCTGTGGTGCCTCTCTCCTCTTCCTGGGTGCGGGGGTCAAAGTAACTCAATGGTGGCTTCTCCTGTGGTGGCTGATATGATGCCAGAATATGTGCTGTGGTGCCTCTCTCCTCTTCCTGGGTGCAGGGGTCAAAGTAACTAAATGGTGGCTTCTCCTGTGGTGGTTGATATGATGCCTGATTCTCTGCTGTGAAACCTCTCTCCTCCATCTGGGTGTAGGGGTCAAAGTCTTTCAAAGTCGCCTTCTCCTGTGCTGATTGATATAAAGCTGATGGTTGTGCCATCTGACATGGTTGCCAGGGTCTGATTCAATGGGGGCCTACTCCTGTGGTGGGTGATCTAAATGCCTGATTCTCTGCTGTGAAACCTCTCTCCTCCGTCTGGGTGTAGGGGTCAAAGTCTTTCAAAGTCGCCTTCTCCTGTGCTGATTGATATGAAGCTGATGGTTGTGCCATCTGACATGGTTGCCGGGGTCTCATTAAATTGGGGCCTACTCCTGTTGTGGGTGATCTAAATGCCTGATTCTCTGCTTTGAAACCTCTCTCCTCCGTCCGGGTGTAGGGGTCAAAGTCTGTCAAAGTCGCCTTCTCCTGTGCTGATTGATATAAAGCTTATGCTTGTGCCATCTGACATGGTTGCCGGGGTCTGATTCAATGGTGGCCTACTCCTGTGGTGGGTGATCTAAATGCCTGATTCTCTGCTGTGTAACCTCTCTCCTCCGTCTGGGTGTAGGGGTCAAAGTAACTAAATGGTGGCCTACTCCTGTGGTGGGTGATATGATGCCTGGTTCTCTGCTGTGGGACCTCTCTCCTTTGTCTGGGTGCTGTGGTCAAAATAATAGTAAGTGACCTTCTCCATTGGTGGGTGACTTGAAGCCTGATTCTGTGCTATGGGACCTCACTCCAATTAATATTGTTTAATTTTTATTTATTTTATGTTAACTCATCATTTCCCTATCTACATTTGTTTGCAGGGGATTTAACTACATTTTGCTGCCTTTTGCAGCCCTCTAGCCCTTTCCGGGTGTGTTTTACAGACTTTTTAGTGCCCAAAAGTTCGGGTCCCCATTGACTTCTATGGGGTTCGGGTTCGGGATGAAGTTCGGGTCGAGTTCGGATCCCGAACCCGAACATTTTTCGAAAGTTCGGCCGAACTCGTCGAACCCGAACATCCAGGTGTTCGCTCAACTCTAGCCTTTATTCTATTTTTATAAAAGACAACCACACAAAAAAGATAAACAAATACACAAAACAAATAATGATGAATACGATAGGGACACAGTGGTCCTAAATCCTCCAAGACATCAGTCTCGGTTGGCAACCTCATTTTTATCTACTGAGGTACTGATGCAGTAACTACACTCACTAGTTACCCTATGGGATCGTCCTGGGTGTTTGTCTCTGGGCACGCAAGTATCACTGATATGTTACGGGTGCAATATCTTTCATGCACCATGCATCTTTCAGCTTCTGTGAACCTCATGCATTAACATAGATGTGGAGGGGTATCTCTGGGTCCATAAGTTGGACTAGATGCATGGCTTATTGTTATAATTGTTTGCTGTGAACGATATTCTATCATATACAGTACAGACCAAAAGTTTGGACACACCTTCTTATTCAAAGAGTTTTCTTTATTTTCATGACTATGAAAATTGTAGATTCACACTGAAGGCATCAAAACTATGAATTAACACATGTGGAATTATATACATAACAAACAAGTGTGAAACAACTGAAAATATGTCATATTCTAGGTTCTTCAAAGTAGCCACCTTTTGCTTTGATTACTGCTTTGCACACTCTTGGCATTCTCTTGATGAGCTTCAAGAGGTAGTCCCCTGAAAGGGTTTTTACTTCACAGGTGTGCCCTGTCAGGTTTAATTAGTGGGATTTCTTGCCTTATAAATGGGGTTGGGACCATCAGTTGCGTTGAGGAGAAGTCAGGTGGATACACAGCTGATAGTCCTACTGAATAGACTGTTAGAATTTGTATTATGGCAAGAAAAAAAAGCAGCTAAGTAAAGAAAAACTAGTGGCCATCATTACTTTAAGAAATGAAGGTCAGTCAGTCAGCCGAAAAATTGGGAAAACTTTGAAAGTAAGGGCTATTTGACCATGAAGGAGAGTGATGGGGTACTGCGCCAGATGACCTGGCCTCCACAGTCACCGGACCTGAACCCAATCGAGATGGTTTGGGGTGAGCTGGACCGCAGAGTGAAGGCAAAAGGCCCAACAAGTGCTAAGCATCTCTGGGAACTCCTTCAAGACTGTTGGAAGACCATTTCAGGGGACTACCTCTTGAAGCTCATCAAGAGAATGCCAAGAGTGTGCAAAGCAGTAATCAAAGCAAAAGGTGGCTACTTTGAAGAACCTAGAATATGACATATTTTCAGTTGTTTCACACTTGTTTGTTATGTATATAATTCCACATGTATTAATTTATAGT
The DNA here is from genome assembly GCF_905171765.1 of Bufo bufo. Lineage (NCBI taxonomy): Eukaryota > Metazoa > Chordata > Amphibia > Anura > Bufonidae > Bufo > Bufo bufo. The sequence continues at coordinate 370,005,910 of NC_053390.1, read as the reverse complement.
TTTGAGTGATTCACATCATTAGATGTTACATCCTATATGTTATTATGTTAAGATATAGAAAGTAAAGTATAATCATATGTGTATTATATATAAGTATATTCATGGTATCTATTATAGAAATAGCTGAATTTCTTGTATAGTCTAAATATGTATGTTACTCTGTCACTGTGGGGAGTTAATCATTTCAGTCTCAGGTGTTATTTCAGGAGAATTGTAGAGAGAGATCATGAACAAATAGTGTATCTTCACTTTAAGACAATAGACCAAAGTATCCCAAGAAATTGGTCTATTCCAATGAATAGAAAAGGGACTTTATAGTATTTGTCCTAATTAGATGGGTTTAGTCCTGGATTTAGAAATAGAATGGATGTCTGGTGGAGTTGTATACTAAAGTGTCTGTGAGAATAGAGGGCTATTTCTTGATACACATTCCTATTTGCTTCTATTATTAGGAAATGTTGTCCCAAAGATTAGGTCAAAAGTCAATCTTGTTTTTCTCTCTTTTTAGGAAAATATAAGAATTAGCTATACTGGTAAAATGTACTCATATATCTCCCATGCCATCTAGTGGTCAAGTAAAATTAAGATATGAATTACGAAATAGGTGGGTGGAGTTATAAGTTGATGTCACTAGTTAATGATGAAACCTGACCAGTCCCATTTTGAATAGGATAAAAAGGGCAGAATGAGCTGGTAGGGTGGGGGATCTTCCTGATCATCTTATTGAGGCCATCCATCCAATCTATCCTTTTTAATCCACCTACCTGAGGAAGTCATCTGACTAGAAATCCAGCTAGTAGAGGCAGCCATCTTGAAAATTCTTTCCAGCCATTTACAACACCCCGAGAGGAGATAGAACTTCACTGAATTATAGTCCTGAATATTGCAACTGATTTCTGATGAACTTACCTATCTTTTATAGGAGACTATAATATTTGGCATCGCAATTCAAAAAAATGGGAGACGTATAGCTGATCACACCCCAGAAGACCTGTGGAAAGCATGGGAGACCATAGGAATACAACCGATTGAAGTCCCCTCGTGGATGCCGATAGTCCATCCAACAAACCTCCCGCAACTTACACAAGTAGAGCCCTGGAGGAAAGTCTCGAGAGCAAAGACCAAAACAACCAAGACGGCGACCAGAGTACACTCTCCCCCACCCTGAAGACGGACCAAGGGGATAAGAATCACTGGATAACAGGACAGGCCTAATTGTTTCATGGGTCTCACCAGACTGAGCGGAGACTGTGTACGTGGATAGTCTGGTCTGTGAACTTGGGCCCACATTACAGGGTTACAGTTACTCGGTTATCTTTACCAGTTTTGAAAACCATTTCAGCTCATTACTGAAGTATCATTTGTATATCCCCTACATGTTCTCAGCTGTAGTTCCTACTCACATATTTGACTAGAAGCCTACATACCCTTTTTAGACATCTGAACGCCCCCCCCCCCTTCTCTCCCCTCCCAAACGGGACAAGAGAGGGGTGCCCACTGTCCCCCTCCCTATTCATTCTTGTGGTAGAGACCCTTATACAGCTAGTTAGACAAACAACCGAAATCAAGGGAATAAGTTACGGAAAGAAGGAGTTAAAATGCACTGCTTTCGCAGACGACCTGCTGTTCTTAGTTAGATTACTTAGTAAAAAAAAATCGAGGAATATAGCCTGATTTCAGACTTCAAGGTAAATCATTCCAAATCAGAAATATTAAATATCTCTCTACCAAAATCAAAAGCAATTCCACTAAAGACCCATCTCCCCTTTCACTGGACCAAAGGGCCCATAAAATATCTAGGGATACAGATACCAAGAGACCTGGAGGATTTATACAAATGCAACTATATACCCCTTCAAAGAGACAATACACAACTACTGCAAATATATAGCTTTCCCTCCCTATCGTGGATGGGTAGGAAAAATGTTCTTAAGGCTTATGTCCTACCCAAGATCCTATACGTAATACAAATGGCACCAATACACCTGCCAAAAAAAATCTTCCTTGATATCAGGAGGATGTTCTCTAGGTATCTGTTGAATGGGAAGAGACCCCGAATCTCACATATTATTCTGGTTAGGCATAGGGAAAAGGGAGGACTGAGAGTCCCAGACGTGACCAGATAATACCAAGCAATACAATTGAATACATGGCTAGAGTTGGTTGACCCCAAAAGACAACCGGACGTCAAAGAGATATGCGAACACAGCGTAGGCCCCTCACTCCAAAGCTACCTATGGCTTCCAGATATAAGCCCAAATAAAAGCAAAGATCTAGATCCCATGTTGAAGGGGATATGAGAGACCTGGAGAGAATTTAAGTAACGAACTGGCCCCTGTCCCATCCCCCCTAATGCCTGCAAATCTCATCCCCAATTTTTTGGGACACAACAGAGATAATTTCCCGGAGGTCTGGGTATCACTATCATATGCTAGAATTGGGGAACTAACTCCCGACATAGAATCCTCAATAATTGACAGGATATCTGATCAAATAAAGGAATCCCCAGGTTTTTTCCTAAAAATATCACATTATTAGAGCTGTGTGCGGTGAGATAAAAGAGAAATGCAATTCCCGGAGACCCTTGACCGATTTCGAAAAGATAATACTATCTCCACTACCCAAACAAAATAAAATTGCAGCATTATACCACTTGGTGGGCGGCGAGGATGAGACAAAAAAACCATTATACCTTCGAGAATGGGAAAGAGAGCTGAATATAGTATTCACAGAGCAGGAAACCAAAAAACTCTTAGCATCCTCAAATGGGTTCTCACCATGTGTTCGTCTCCAAGAAAGCCACTTCAAACTGCTCTCCAGATGGTACAGAACCCCGAAGTTCCTCTTTAAAAGGGGACTGTCCCCTGATCGGCGATGCTGGAGAAGTGGGGAAGGAGTAGGCTCGTTATCCCACATTTGGTGGACGTGTCCCTTAATTATACCATACTGGGAGGGTGTAAATGCAGCGATAAATAAAGTATCAGCTTCTGATTTTAAGATCACAATAGAAATGGTAGTCTATTCCAAACCAACTGGCCTCTATCGCCCGTCAAAGCGTAACCTAGTAACCCATCTTATCTCGGCTGCTAAAGCCATCATACCCCTACATTGGCTTGACACTGGCCCACCCTCAGTGCAAGAATGGAAGGCGAAAGTGAGTCAGATTTGCCAATTTGAAGAAATGACGAGCTGGATTAATAGGAGTCACGATAGATTCCTAAAAGTATGGTAACCTTGGAAGTCCTTGGAAGATAGAGGGGTTTAAACGAGACTGAATGGCGGGTCGATAGCAGGCCTCATTGGCTGCGACTTTTCGAGCACAGAATCTACCCCCCCCCTCCTTTAAACCCTTTCCCCCTCCATCCCCTCCGAATCTTCTTATCCTTCTTATCCTTCTTTCTTTTCTTTCCACCCCCCCTTCCTTCTTCTCTTTTTTTCCTTTTCTTTTCTCATTATTCTCTCTAAACTCTGCTCAATTGCCATTTAGGATCACTCCACCACTGTATATCTTGCGATAAATAATGGAGTCATGGAGTGTCTGAGAAGACCTTATCTGTAGATGTGTCTGTGGCTTGTTGATTATAGACGTTCTTCTATGCAATTTCTGATGACTGGTGCAACTTTCTATATGTAACACCAGACTACTGTCATCAGGCTCTTGTTAGTCTGTTTGATAATATGAAAATAAAGAATTAATAAAAAAATAAGGCATTGTAGTGGATACATATATATATTCTAGTATATAATATAACACAACATGAAAGGAGTGCAAAACACACCAATGATGGGTAATAAAAGATCAAATTTATTAATATTTTAGTTAAAAATTAACATAATTTCACAATACATATATGTAAACTAGCAGGGACTAACCACAGTCATACATCACCCTGCTGTCAACCCTATTGCAATAGTGATGAATAGTTATACCCCAAATGACCGATAGAATATTGGAACAACGTCCTATTGAATGTGATGGGTCAAAAAATGCGAGGTATGCATGCAGTAATGTATGTGCCCCACGAAGATTAAGGCAACACTACAAAGGCACAAGAACAAACAAGTCTACTGGCCAAGAGGTGCAACTAGTATATAAGGCAACATACCAGAATTGCTGGGGCTGACACCAGGGCAATGGCGCTCCTCGACGTGCGTTTCGCATGTGTTCGCTTCCTCAGGAGGCATATTCTAGATTACCTGGGATTTCTTAAAAATTTGCATATCATTGATTGAATTTCATTTGTCAGCAATTTTCTTATATATTAGTTTGCACTGTATTATTGTTATTTAATAAATATGTATTTTGATTTACCACTTCCTTCTTTTTGTCGTCTAACTTAGCGCAGATCACGAGCTCTCATTAGCTTGGTATTTACGATAATAAGTTAGAATCTTCTTTTTTACAGATTCTAATTTATTCACATAAATAATATAGACTGTTAATCGGAGACAGCATAAATATTCCGACATCACCATTTATTTGAACCTTCTTCTGATTTGTCAGAAGGAAGGAAAAATGAGACACACAACAGATCCTGTCTATGTAGCAGCTGTAAGTCCTGGATGACATGGTCCCTATTTTGCATCAGAATTGGCTCATGATTTGGTAGCCAAAAGCAGGAGTGGGTACAAAACACAGAAGACATGCAAATATTTCATTCATGTGTCATCTCTGTTTTAGATCCATTCCTGTTTTTTTTGGGCTTTAGCAATACTGATGGACTACTAAACAAATGCTGACAGAGTGAAGGCGGATGCTTAACAGACAGGATCCGTTTTTGGGGGTTATTGTTCTGATCAGAGGAAGGTCAAAATAATCTGTGACGTCAACACAAACTTACTGCTGACACCCTGTCTACTCTGTCAGGGGGGGCTCTACTTGTATAAGCGTTTAATAGAACAGGTTCTGTAAAAATCTATGTGGAATCAGCTGACAACATTGTAAAAGGAATGCACTCTTTAACGCTATAGTAGAATCTTGGGCCTCTGCACGGTTCTTTATACCTGACGCTAACATTGACCTGTAAGGCTGAGTTCACACTTGAGTTATTTGGTCAGTTTGGGCCCCATGAAGTGTTCAGTGATTCTAAGAGAGACACCTGTCATCTACGTGTCATACTGACTCACAGTATTGTTTCACTAGCACAGCAGACTCCCTTAGCATTTTTCTGCAAGGCACAGTGGTCTACACCACTATACAGGCTTTCTTCAGCCAGGAAATAGCTGTTTTTTAACAAGATTCGCCACTAAGAAATTAGGATGGAATTGAATATTTTTGGGAAATTCGGCGAACCGACCAAATCAAATTTTTTAGAAATTTCCTAATCTCTAATCATTTATTATTGCCTTCATTGCGTTTGAGAGCTTAGGGATGGGGGAGGCGAAAAATTCATAAAAAACAAACAAAAAGAGACAAGTCTTCCTAAAGAGTCTTAGGAGACTAGAGGGTGTTATACACTGCATAAAAAAATAAAGGGAACACAAAAATAACACATCCTAGATCTGAATTAATTAAATATTCTTCTGAAATACTTTGTTCTTCACATAGCTGAATGTGCTGACAACAAAATCACACAAAAAATAAATTTAACCGATGGAGGTCTGGATTTGGAGTCACCCTCAAAATTAAAGTGGAATAACACACTACAGGCTGATCCAACTTTGATGTTATGTCCTTAAAACAAGTCACAATGAGGCTCAGTAGTGTGTGTGGCCTCCACGTGCCTGTATGACCTCCCTACAGTGCCTGTGCATGCTCCTGATGAGGTGGCGGACGGTCTCCTGAGGGATCTCCTCCCAGACCTGGACTAAAGCATCTGCCAACTCCTGGACAGTCTGTGGTGCAACGTGACGTTGGTGGATAGAGCGAGACGTGATGTCCCAAATGTGCTCAATTGGATTCAGGTCTGGGGAATGGGCGGGCCAGTCCATAGCATCAATGCCTTTGTCTTGCAGGAACTGCTGACACACTCCAGCCACATGAGGTCTAGCATTGTCTTGCATTAGGAGGAACCCAGGGCCAACCACACCAGCATATGGTCTCACAAGGGGTCTGAGGATCTCATCTCGGTACCTAATGGCAGTCAGACTACCTCTGGCGAGCACATGGAGGGCTGTGCGGCCCTCCAAAGAAATGCCACCCCACACCATTACTGACCTAATGCCAAACTGGTCATGCTGGAGGATGTTGCAGGCAGCAGAACGTTCTCCACGGCATCTCCAGACTCTGTCACATCTGTCACATGTGCTCAGTGCGAACTTGCTTTTATCTGTGAAAAGAACAGGGCGCTAGTGGCGAATTTGCCAATCTTGGTGTTTTCTGGCAAATGCCAAACGTCCTGCACGGTGTTGGGCTGTAAGCACAACCCCCACCTGTGGACGTCGGGCCCTCATATCACCCTCATGGAGTCTGTTTCTGACCGTTTGAGCAGACACATGCACATTTGTGGCCTGCTGGAGATCATTTTGCAGGGCTCTGGCAGTGCTCCTCCTGTTCCTCCTTGCACAAAGGCGAAGGTAGTGGTCCTGCTGCTGGGTTGTTGCCCTCCTACGGCCTCCTCCACGTCTCCTGATGTACTGGCCTGTCTCCTGGTAGCGCCTCCATGCTCTGGACACTACGCTGACAGACACAGCAAACCTTCTTGCCACAGCTCGCATTGATGTGCCATCCTGGATAAGCTGCACTACCTGAGCCACTTGTGTGGGTTGTAGACTCCGTCTCATGCTACCACTAGAGTGAAAGCACCGGCAGCATTCAAAAGTGACCAAAACATCAGCCAGGAAGCATAGGAACTGAGAAGTGGTCAGGTCACCACCTGCAGAACCACTCCTTTATTGGGGGTGTCTTGCTAATTGCTTATAATTTCCACCTGTTGTCTATCCCATTTGCAGAACAGCATGTGAAATTGATTGTCACTCAGTGTTGCTTCATAAGTGGACAGTTTGATTTCACAGAAGTGTGATTGACTTGGAGTTACATTGTGTTGTTTAAGTGTTCCCTTTATTTTTTTGAGCAGTGTATATCAATTATCAGGGCAATTGGAGCAACTTCGGTTTGGTTCAAACTAATTCAGGTCCAAACGAACTTTTTATTTCAACGAAATTGAACCAAACCAAATCTCGAGTAGTTCTCTCATCTTTAATTTACTGCACTACATTACTTAGGCACATCCACTGCCAACTAAATCGACACCAGCTCCCTTGCTGGCATAGATTAAGATAATTTTCTATGCCTAAAACAGTCGTAGAAAATTATAAATGAGACAGACCGGCTGACCTGCCCCCTTCACCACCCACACCAAACCTTCTTTTCTAGACCTGGCGTGAGAGGGGAAAAATTGCAGATTCGGATGGAAATCCCCTTTGCAACTGAATCTGTGACAGATATACACCAAAAATTGGTATATATCTAATAATAAATGAGCCCCAATGTATTTGCTGGGTTTAACATATTTGCAAATAATCCATCTATTTAGGCCACATTTAAAAGAAATCTTTACAGGACAGCCAATTCAGTTTTTTTTTTTTTTTTTATGACAAATATAGAAGAAGCTAGTATGTTACCTAAAGTAGCTTTCCATCTGGCCATATATCTGCACCCATTCTGTAATATATCTCTGATACTTCCTTGGCCTGCCAGATGACCAGATTTATCACCAATCGAGAATTTATGGGACCTGCTGGGACTCCAGCATCAGCAACCTACGAGTGTGCAGGATCTACAAGGCCAGCTGCAAAATCTGAGGGCAAATGTGCCAGAGGATACCATATAAAACCTGCCTCCATGTCCAACCATATCTCATCTTGTATTCAGGGTAGATGTGACCCAACAGGGGCCTAGAGCCTCCTTTTAACTGTACAGTTTTCCCCAATAGACATATCCTTTCACTATTGTAATCACTTACACATATCATTGTTACATTCACACATATAAAGTTTCATTACATTCCAACAACTCCTCAGTGGAACGTTATCACAGAGTGGCAAGGTATGGACATGGCAGCATCAGGAGGCCACAAAGTGGCACAGTGACATAGTGTGGAGATGGATTATCTAATCTGATGCATCAGGCATTGGGTGGGAATCCTGGCTGATCCACACCTGATTCATCTTGACAAAAGTAAGTCTCTACACATTTTGGGTGGACAGGCAAGTTCTTCTTGGGGTAGCTATGGCCCCCGCCGCACTAAACACCTGCTCTGATGCCTGCGCCAGAATCACTTACGCCTCTGACACTCTACTGTGCAGGGCCTGGCACTTCTCTGTCTGACATACTTTTAGCTGAACTAAATAAATTTAAAACAAATTAAAACACCCCTAAAAGCGCCAAATATAGTTTTCTTTTTTTACTGAGAGAGACAACTAAAGGATTTCAAATTAGCAACGAAATGATTTCAGCGTAAATGACAGCAAAAGTGAACTGGGTATATATTTCTCGTATTGGACTAAAATAGGCCACTAAACGATTTCTAAGCAAATAACAGAAAAAGTGAACTGCGAATATTTTTTTCTTTTTCTCTAGAAATATGACAATAAACACTTTTAGCACAAATAACACCAAATGTGAACTGCGTCTATTTTTCTCGTATTGTAGTGAAATATGACAAGAAACACTTTTAGCGCAAATAACACCAAATGTGAACTGCCTCTATTTTTCTCGTATTGTAGTGAAATATGACAAGAAAGGCTTTTAGGGCAAATAACAGCAAATATGAACTTAGTCTATTTTTCTCTTGTTCTCTAGAAATATGGCAATAAACGCTTTTACCACAAATAACACCAAATGTGAACTGTGTCTATTTTTCTCGTATTGTAGTAAAATATGACAATAAACGATTTTAGCGCAAATAACACCAAATGTGAATTGCGTCTATTTTTCTAATATTGTAGTGAAATGTGAAAAGAAATGCTTTCAGTGCAAATAATACCAAATATGAACTGTCTATTTTTTCTCATATTGTAGTGAAATATGACAAGAAACGCTTTAAGCGCAAATAACAGCAAATATGAACTTAGTCTATTTTTTTCTTTTTCTCTATAAATATGGCAATAAATGCTTTTAGCGAAAATAACACCAAATGTGAACTGCATTTATTTTTGTCGTATTGTAGTGAAATATGACAAGAAACGCTTTTAGCGCAAATAACAGAAAATATGAACTTAGTCTATTTTTCTCTTGAAATATGGCAATAAACGCTTTTAGCACAAATAACACCAAATGTGAACTGCGTTCATTTTCTCGTATTGGAGTGAAATATGACAAGAAACACTTTTAGCACAAGTAACACCAAAAAGGAACTAAGTCTGTTTTTCTCTTTTTCTCTAGAAATATGTCAATAAACGCTTTTAGCACGAATAACACCAAATGTGAACTGCGTTTACTTTTCTTGTATTGGAGTGAAATATGACAAGAAACACTTTTAGTGCAAATAACACCAAATATGAACTAAGTCTGTTTTTCTCTTTTTCTCTAGAAATATGCCAATAAATGCTTTTAGCACAAATAACACCAAATGTGAACTGTGTCTATTTTTCTCATATTGTAGTGAAATATGACAAGAAACGCTTTTAGCGCAAATAACAGCAAATATGAACTTAGTCTATTTTTCTCTTTTTCTTTAGAAATATGGCAATAAATGCTTTTAGCCCAAATAATGCCAAATGCGAACTGCGTTAATTTTTCTCGTATTGGAGTCAAATATAAAAAGAAACGCTTTTAGCGCATATAACGCCAAATATGAACTAAGTCTGTTTTTCTCTTTTTCTCTAGAAATATGCCAATAAACGCTTTTAGCTCACATAACACCAAATGTGAACTGCATTTATTTTTCTCGTATTGGAGTGAAATATGACAAGAAACGCTTTTAGCGCAAATAACACCAAATTGGAACTGTCTATTTTTCTCTTTTTTTTCTAGAAATATGGCAATAAATGCTTTTACCACAAATAACACCAAATGTGAACTGTGTCTATTTTTCTCGCATTGTAGTGAAATATGACAAGAAACGCTTTTAGCGCAAATAACACCAAATGTGAACTGTCTATTTTTCTCGTATTGTAGTGAAATATGACATGAAACACTTTTAACGCAAATAACAGCAAATATGAACTTAGTGTATTTTTCTCTTTTTCTCTAGAAATATGGCAATAAATGCTTTTAGCGCAAATAACAACATAAGTGACCTGCGTAAATATTTCTCGTATTGTATTGAAATAGGCCACTAAATAGCAGCGCAGTTAACAGCAAAAGTGACCTGCGTATATATTTATATTTTTCCAAAGATAAAAGCCACTAAAGGCTTTTCAACATAGCACTTGCACTCCAATAACTAATTGTTGGAATGACAGAGCTGTATTATGAGACTATCTGGATCCCCAAGTAATGTTTCCTTGCACTTGTAAATAGCTTTTTTTTTCAGACCAGCTCCCGTCACATGCACAGGTAAGGGCTTACCTGTGCATTGCCGGACGGGTGAGTCTACCTTACTAAAGATGGCAGCCCGCATGTGTTCGCTGGCGAACACTGCGAACTGACCATCACTGCTCCCTAGCATCTGCACACGTCTCTCCCTGCCTGTGAAATGATTCCTCTCACTATCCTTTCCCTTCACTACTAAATCGCTTCTTTCCTTCTTTTTTTTTAACAATTAGTTTTTCTTTCACTCTCCCTAGCGACTGCATACAAATCTGTCCCTGAACAAAGTACGATAGTGAATGGCAGACTCTAAGATGGCCGCCGTATTTATAGGGCTGTGACATCACCGGGCTGACTGGCTGCTGATTGGCTACATGCATGGCATTATGGGTCATCCCACCTTCCCAGAGTTCCTTGCCCCATGTCCTCACACGTGTAGCCGCCATTTTAGCCGCCATGTTAGGAAAAATTGCGATTCGTTACCACGAATCGCGAGGAAATTGGCATTCATTCAAAATCGAATTTTTCCTGAAAAATTCGTCGGCTTTGATTCGCTCATCTCTAGTAATCTTATATTAATTTTGCAGAGCGGAAATCCCTTGCAGTTGCAAGAGCAATCAGCAGAATGCAGCCCACTGTGTACCAGTGCAGGGCAGACACAGGCCAATATACAATAGATGTTATCAGCGCATCATAAATGCTGACACAATAAACGCCATATTCTGCTGTTGGAACCTGTATCATCAGAATGAGGAATTTAAAGGTTCATATCTTGTGTAAAGAATAGGGTTTCTAGCATACTTTATGTATCAATTCTTCACAGCTTTAATGGTGTTTTCGCATCACAAAAAGTTTTGGTACATTGCTAGGATATGTCATTAATTACTGAATGGTGGAAATCTGCTGGGACCTCCCATCATTTTTAAGAATAAGCTGTTTATGTTTGTTCCCTGCATAGCCAGTGGCCAGGAGCACTATTGTGAAGGGAAAAGCTTGACAGAGGCATCATATCCTAGCGTCATATCCTAGTGACACGCCATCACTTTCTCGGTGAGAAAATTCCTTTAACGGGGGTCCATCTCTTCCCTGGAACACTGTTAGATGCAGTACTGCATGAATAGTACTACTCCTGCTAAGTCCAGAAAGCTGTTCTTCCTCAAATCAGTGCTGTCGTACATTGAGAAGACTTCTGAGCTTATGCTCAGAAGGTACTTTCCATTATGTGCATGTGGTTCAGAAGTCCTGTCAATGTATTCCAGTGCCAGGTTGTGGGCACATAAGAGGGGAGCGGGAGTATATGCAGATAACAATTACCAATCTGGACTCAGCAGAAGCAGTATTATTCTAAACCTGCATAAACTGTGCATGTGTGTTTCTTCAAATTACAGCCGCTGAAAGAAAATAATGATACATACTATACAATGACATATCATAGAGATACATGTATTTTTTCCATCCCACACTCACTGCCTATTTATGGCGGATTACCATAGGTAATTTTAGACGCCTAAAACATCCATCAATATTCCTGGGTATCTCTAGGCCAAATTATCCTGGGCTTGAGCCTTGGATGTTTTGCCCAGTGTCTAGCATTTAAAAGCAGAGCTACGATGGCTCCCATTCTCTCCATTAGTTCTCATAGGCCACAAGCCACTAGACCTGAAGCCTGTGAGGCCATAGAGCAACTTAGGTGGTTGCGATGTGATGTCATTGTGACTGCCTTCAAAAGGACACAAGCAGCACGATAACATCATCATGATCAACTGCGCCAGGTCACAGGCAGCACCATGATGTCATCTTCACTGCCTGCATCAGGACGGATGAAGACTACTTGGGCTGCTGAGGCCTGCATTGCAGACAGCAGGAGTGAGTTTTTTTTTTTATTACTACTACTAGGGGAAATAAGAACTACTGGGAGCACTATAACTGGGGCACTGCAATGGGACATTTTATATACTGGGGAGTATAAAGGTGGGCATTTAATATATTGTGGGGCATTATGCATACTAGATACATTACTGGGAGATATTATAACTAATGGTGTATATTATAACTTCTGGAGCACTACTGGTGCCACGTAACTACTAAAGGTGCTACACATTGCATTATAACTACTGGAAGAACTACTGGGAGAATAAAAGTACTAGGGGCACTACAGGGGCAGTGGAACTACTGGGGGTGCTATAGGCAGCATTATTACTACTGTAGTCTCTATAGAGGAGCTTTATTACTATTGGGGGCACTATATTGGTGTGTTATTACTACTGAGTACTGTGGGGGGGGGGCATTATTCGTGAGTACAATATGGAGGACACTACTACTATGGGCATGGGGACAATGTAGGGCCAGGAGGGGGAGGATGACCAAAAATTGAGAAATCTAAGATGTCTGTGTGGCAAACTCTGTAGAGACGAGACGTGGCTGAAAGATGTCATCATGGCAGTCTGCTTCCAATGTACCCATCTGGGCTCCAGTGACGCGATTCTCAGCCTCGGTGCAGTTGCGTCGGGAGAGATACACTGCTGAGCTACGCCCCCTGGTGATGCAACAGGATGCAATGCTCTGTTTCTCTCTGCATTGAACTCTCGTTAGCGATTATCTAATGAAAAATCGGATAGTGTAATACAGGCTTTAAAAAAGATATTAGGTAGTTAGATTTAATTAATTGATAGATATGTTTTAGCAAGGAACAGGACAGAGTCAGTTTTGGCTACATTCACATGACAGTTAAAAATGGCCAAACAATGGCTGTTTTAGTCCCCACACAGCCGTGTTTATTACCAATCATAGTATATGGGGCTATTCATATGGCCATTTTTTTTTTTTTATGGCGAGTGAATAGCGTCGGTCACAAAATAGAACATGTCCTATTTTTGGCTGTTTTCAAGGCCAAATCAGCCCTATTGACATCAATGGGCCAGTTTTTAACAGCTGTATAGACAGGAGTGCACTTGTCTAATAGCCCTTAAAAACAGGTAAAAGTGCCTTTCAGGGGTTAAAAAAATACACTTGTGAAATCATGACACAGGGAATGTCAGGTCCTTCCACTTCCCTCCAGTGCAGAGCAAGTTTCAGAGCATTCAAGTGGATGTGTTTTTTTTTTCCCAGTACCCAGGATAATTGGTGCCGCTATGGGGGGGATCTTATTGGAGCACTATTGGGGACCTTTTACTAGAGAAACAAAACTTAGGGCATTTTATATACAAGCGGCTCTAATGGGGGGGATTCTATTTACAGAGTGGAACTATTTTGGTGAGAATTTTATATATAGGGGCTACTATGGGGGCATTATAGACACTAGGGGCACTTACAGATACATGGGGCACTATGGGGGTGTACTGAGGGCACTGCAGGGGTTAGGAGGATGCAAAAAAAAAATCAATAATCATAAAAACGGATGCAAAATGGCCAGAAATTGGATGCACTCATGGAAGTTGAACGGCCATAAAGAACTGGCAGTGAATCAGTTTTTAATGGTGTTTTTTTTCTTGTGAATGTAGCCTTAGTACAGTGTGTGTCACTGGGCTGCAACCATATCCATCCAGTGGTGCTCGGCCTGCACCGCACATGGATATTTAAAGCTACAGTACTCACATTTTTCTTAATGCATAGGAGCCAACAGCCCAATTAACATTAAAAAAAATCATAAATGCATGGGCTGACATTTTTATGTGTCATAGCTGTACTGGTCTCTGTCCAATTGTGCATTTATTTCTAAAAAATATATATGTATATTACCTTTTTAATTTTAAAAAAGCAAAACAGCTCTGACATTAAAGAGCTTGAAAGGGTTTGGATACCGTCCGGTCCTCAGAATATCATACATGACTTTTCTGAGCAAACAGGGCACTCTTACTTCAGGTCAAATTTATTTGTATCTGAATCAAATATGCCAACCGATTTGTTTGAATCGGACCTGAATCGCATTTCAAGAAATTCGCTCATCTCTCGTAGCAAACAATGAATATGTGTGCACTATATAAATGAAATGTGTTCATAAATGAGGCTTAGAGTCTCTCTCTCCCTAGTAGGTAACCATAAAGACTGTGAGGTAATTTCACGTTTTAAAGATTTCCACAGTGTCACTCAATGCCACTGGATCAGGTGACTTTTTTCTTTTCTAACCTGTACGTCCAAATGAAGACTAAATTCTGATGAGTTGCTAATTGGTTAAGCAATAACTCTGGATCAATTTTCATAGATGGGGCTCAAATTGTACTCCTAAGACTCCTGGAAACAAAATACTGCCAATACAGATTGTACATCTAACATGATGAAGTAAGCAAGCAACAACCTATTTTAATGATCCAGACCACTATTGTCATCAATAAATATCTGTTGTATTGTGGAATTTCAATAACTCCATGGAATACAATTCCATTAAATAAACATATTGTAATAACCCATCAAAATACCAAAATAACTGGAAGTAAAAACTGTTTGAGACAAACTGCATGACTCAAGATTCCATCAGGTATCACAGTTACACTGGCATGATCATTCAGAACAAAACCAGAACTCTGTTTGTTGACATTAGCCATCTGGAAACTATAAATAAACATGATAATAAAATTTAATAGAAAACTTTTAATTTTACTGGTGAAATACTATAAATGTGCAACTAATTTTAGAGAATAAATACATCAGAAGACGGAATATTGATAATTCACTACAGACATCAGTCTTCCTTTACATCATCATTTGACATCAGAAAACAATTGTCATTTCATGAATGCAATCACAAGTCATGAGTCATGGAATATTACTAATCCAAACTAAACATGTCCACTGAAGATAAGCTTGAAGAGTAACCTGGGCCAAGAGATAATATGCAGCAATTTCACATGGATTCCAGTACTGCCTATAGGAACAAATCCACTAGTAAACAGTTAAGGGGACAGGAAATCCCAGAAACTAGAGGATGGCAATTGTGTTGTCATTGCTGATGAATCTACAGCATCATCGGAACAACTGTCCGTGTAAAGACCTCCCCAAACAACACACCATATCTCAGCTTCCTGGAACCTAGTGAATGTAACATGGAGGGAGGAGGAATGGAATGCTAGCCCAGGCATACTATAACACTAAATTCACACATTGACTGTGTGAGTGAAGGTAGTGTGTGTGGATCCACATTTGAAGCAATTTGTCTTTCCAGTTATTTTGAACTAAAAATCATTTTTAAATTGGTCTTTCTTAAAAATTTTCAATGGTTTTTCTTATAGAGCTTCCCCCTTAAAGGGGATGTCAGAGTTATGAAAAAAAATAATATAGCACTGAAAATCTGATATATAACTGAGCTAAGCAAGTTTTATGCAAAAAAAAATACACTGCTCAAAAAAATAAAGGGAACACAAATATAACACATCCTAGATCTGAATTAATTAAATATTCTTCTGAAATACTTTGTTCTTTACATAGTTGAATGTGCTGACAACAAAATCACACAAAAATAAAAAAATGGAAATCAAATTTTTCAACCCATGGAGGTCTGGATTTGGAGTCACACTCAAAATTAAACTGGAAAAATACACTACAGGCTGATCCAACTTTGATGTAATGTCCTTAAAACAAGTCAAAATGAGGCTCAGTAGTGTGTGTGGCCTCCACGTGCCTGTATGACCTCCCTACAACGCCTGTGCATGCTCCTGATGAGGTGGCGGACGGTCTCCTGAGGGATCTCCTCCCAGACCTGGACTAAAGCATCTGCCAACTCCTGGACAGTCTGTGGTGCAACGTTGGTGAATAGAGCGAGACATGATGTCCCAGATGTGCTGAATTGGATTCAGGTCTGGGGAACGGGCGGGCCAGTCCATAGCATCAATGCCTTCATCTTGCAGGAACTGCTGATACACTCCAGCCACATGAGGTCTAGCATTGTCTTGCATTAGGAGGAACCCAGGGCCAACCGCACCAGCATATGGTCTCACAAGAGGTCTGAGGATCTCATCTCGGTACCTAATGGCAGTCAGGCTACCTCTGGCGAGCACATGGAGGGCTGTGCAGCCCTCCAAAGAAATGCCACCCCACATCATTACTGACCCAATGCCAAACCGGTCATGCTGGAGGATGTTGCAGGCAGCAGAACGTTCTCCACGGCATCTCAAGACTCTGTCACGTCTGTCACATGTGCTCAGTGTGAACCTGCTTTCATCTGTGAAGAGCACAGGGCGCCAGTGGCGAATTTGCCAATCTTGGTGTTCTCTGGCAAATGCCAAACGTCCTGCACGGTGTTGGGCTGTAAGCACAACTCCCACCTGTGGATGTCGGGCCCTCATATCACCCTCATGGAGTCTGTTTCTGACCGTTTGAGCAGACACATGCACATTTGTGGCCTGCTGGAGGTCATTTTGCAGGGCTCTGGCAATGCTCCTCCTGTTCCTCCTTGCACAAAGGCGGAGGTAGCAGTCCTGCTGCTGGGTTGTTGCCCTCCTACGGCCTCCTCCACGTCTCCTGATGTACTGGCCTGTCTCCTAGTAGCGCCTCCATGCTCTGGACACTACACTGACAGACACAGCAAACCTTCTTGCCACAGCTCGCATTGATGTGCCATCCTGGATAAGCTGCACTACCTGAGCCACTTGTGTGGGTTGTAGACTCCGTCTCATGCTACCACTAGAGTGAAAGCACTGCCAGCATTCAAAAGTGACCAAAACATCAGCCAGGAAGCATAGGAACTGAGAAGTGGTCTGTGATCACCACCTGCAGAACCATTCCTTTATTGGGGGTGTCCTGCTAATTGCCTATAATTTCCACCTGTTGTCTATCCCATTTGCACAACAGCATGTGAAATTGATTGTCACTCAGTGTTGCTTCCTAAGTGGACAGTTTGATTTCACAGAAGTGTGATTGACTTGGAGTTACATTGTGTTGTTTAAGTGTTCCCTTTATTTTTTTGAGCAGTGTATATATATTTCCTCATTTCCCTGGTTCTTTTCTGGCCCTTTGTTTACATGCAATAAAAACAATCTCTGCCCCTCCCCCTGCTCTGCAAAGGGAGTGGATACAAGAGCTTCCCTGAGTGACATGTCTGCCCCTCCCCCTGCTCTGCTAAGGGAGTGGATACAAGAGCTGCCCTGAGTGACATGTCTGTCTGATGGGAGACTCTGCAGCATGTTGCATGTGTAGAACTACAAGTCCCAGCTGTATAATGACACTGTTAAGGGAGTGGATACAAGAGCTGCCCTGAGTGACATGTCTGCCCCTCCCCCTGCTCTGCTAAGGGAGTGGATACAAGAGCTGTCCTGAGTGACATGTCTGCCTGCTGGGAGACTCTGCAGCATGTTGTATGTGTAGGACTACAAGTCCCAGCTGTATAATGACACTGCTAAGGGAGTGGATACAAGAGCTGCCCTGAGTGACATGTCTTCCCCTCCCCCTGCTCTGCTAAGGGAGTGGATACAAGAGCTGTCCTGAGTGACATGTCTGCCTGCTGGGAGACTCTGCAGCATGTTGTATGTGTAGGACTACAAGTCCCAGCTGTATAATGACACTGCTAAGGGAGTGGATACAAGAGCTGCCCTGAGTAACATGTCTGCCTACTGGGAGACTCTGCAGCATGTTGTATCTGTAGGACTACAAGTCCCAGCTATATAATGACACTGTTAAGGGAGTGGATAGAAGAGCTGTCCTGAGTGACATGTCTGCCTGTTGGGAGACTCTGCAGCATGTTGTATGTGTAGGACTACAAGTCCCACCTGTATAATGACACTGCTAATACACACAGGATCTTCCCCCTACCTTCTTGTGAAATGCTATCTCTAGTATGTCTGCTCCAGTGCCCAGCATTGTCTCCTCACTGCCTGCAGAGCTGTGCAGCTGAAGGGGTTAAGAATTCTAGCAGAGAGTAGACGGCAGTGAAGGGGGGCGTGGCCAGCACAGTGACATCTCGTTTACAGGCTTGTAAACGACCTTTATCAGAGCAGGGAGAGAAGCTGACATCACAGGTCATGTGACCCTCAGTGAAATCTGAGAAACCAGCCACTGGAGATAAAGTGAGTTAATTGGAAAGCTGTTACATTTGCTTAGTTAGAAACATAGAAAGAACAAAGAAATAACTCGGATAACCCCTTTAAGTACATCTGAAGACTAGCAGGTTTTCTGTTTTAGGGTCCATTTACATGTCTGTAGAATGGGTCTCTTAGGGCAACTAAAAACTTAAAAACTGTTACATGCACATTTGTAAAATATTTAATAAAACAAAAATATAAAAATTTCATAAAACACCCTTTTTTGAATTTCTCTTAGATATATAAAAATAATAAAAAGGCAAAACATCATTTGTATTATGTCCAAAATATTAAAATATCATGTTGTTATTTAACATCTTAACTGAATGGCAATAAAAAAAATCCCCAATGCAAGAAAAGTAATTTTTCACCTCGCCTCTAAAAAAAAATTATACAAAAAAGTCAATAATATGAGCAATCCGAATGCACAGGCAGAACTGGAACTGGGAGCACAGCTAGGGAGTCACAGACTATCACTGGCACTGGTATAAGGCCAGTGTGGGGTTCAAATAGAGAAGTCCCACAATTAGAACCTGATAGGTCTTGACTAAGCACTCCATTAGTCACAACACTAGCACATAGGAATCAGCTGAGCAATAAGCCCACTGCTAGTCTCCTCCAGCACACCACCGCTGTGGGGAGAAAAAGCATTGCATCCTTTTTCTAATGACACTGCCGTGCCTCTAGGAATGTGGCCATACAGCTTGTCACAGGGTGCGTTGCCTGGCAGCATGTGACACCCAGAACAGCCGCGTCAAAACCTGAGACCACAGCTCTGGAGCCCGGACAGATACAGTTAGGTCCATAAATATTGGGACATCGACACAATTCTAAAATTTTTTGCTCTATACACCACCACGATGGATTTGAAATGAAACAAACAAGATGTGCTTTTACTGCAGACTGTCAGCTTTAATTTGAGGGTATTTACAACCAAATCAGGTGAACGGTGTAGGAATTACAACAGTTTGCATATGTGCCTCCCACTTGTTAAGGGACCAAAAGTAATGGGACAGAATAATAATTATAAATCAAACTTTCACTTTTTAATACTTGGTTGCAAATCCTTTAAAGTCAATTACAGCTTGAAGTCTGGAATGCATAGACATCACCAGATGCTGGGTTTCATCCCTGGTGATACTCTGCCAGGCCTCTACTGCAACTGTATTCAGTTCCTGCTTGTTCTTGGGGCATTTTCTCTTTAGTTTTATCTTCAGCAAGTGAAATGCATGCTCAATCGGATTCAGGACAGGTGATTGACTTAGCCATTGCATAACAGTCCACTTCTTTCCCTTAAAAAACTCTTTGGTTGCTTTTGCAGTATGCTTTGGGTCATTGTCCATCTGCACTGTGAAGCGCCGTCCAATGAGTTCTGAAGCATTTGGCTGTATATGAGCAGATAATATTGCCCAAAACACTTCAAAATTCATCCTGCTGCTTTTGTCAGCAGTCAAATCATTAATAAATACAAGAGAAACAGTTCCATTGGCAGCCATACATGCCCACGCCATGACACTACCACCACCATGCTTTACTGATGAGGTGGTATGCTTAGGATCATGAGCATTTCCTTTCCTTCTCCATACTCTTCTCTTCCCATCACTCTGGTACAAGTTGATCTTGGTCTCATCTGTCCATAGGATGTTGTTCCAGAACTGTCAAGGTTTTTTTAGATGTCATTTGGCAAACTCTAATCTGGCCTTCCTGTTTTTGAGGCTCACCAATGGTTTACATCTTGTGGTGAACCCTCTGTTTTCACTCTGGTAAAGTCTTCTCTTGATTGTTGACTTTGACACACATACACCTACCTCCTGGAGAGTGTTCTTGATCTGGCCAACTGTTGTGAAGGGTGTTTTCTTCACCAGGGAAAGAATTCTTCGGTCATCCACCACAGTTGTTTTCCGTGGTCTTCCGGGTCTTTTGGTGTTGCTGAGCTCACCGGTGCGTTCCTTCTTTTTAAGAATGTTCCAAACAGTTGTTTTGGCCACGCCTAATGTTTTTGCTATCTCTCTGATGGGTTTGAATTGTTTTTTCAGCCTAATGATGGCTTGCTTCACTGATAGTGACAGCTCTTTGGATCTCATCTTGAGAGTTGACAGCAACAGATTCCAAATGCAAATAGCACACTTGAAATGAACTCTGGACCTTTTATCTCCTAATTTTAATTGGGATAATGAGGGAATAACACACACCTGGCCATGGAACAGCTGAGGAGCCAATTGTCCCATTACTTATGGTACCTTAACAAGTGGGAGGCACATATGCAAACTGTTGTAATTCCTACACCGTTCACCTGATTTGGATGTAAATACCCTCAAATCAAAGATGACCGTCTGCAGTTAAAGCACATCTTGTTTGTTTCATTTCAAATCCATTGTGGTGGTGTATAGAGCCAAAAATGTTACAATTGTGTCGATATCCCAATATTTATAGACCTGAATTGTAAGTTCGTGACATAACATTTAATTTTAACCACACTGAGAATGCCATAAATCAAAACCCCAAAACAAAGGTAGAATCAAATTTTTTCCCATGTAACCCACAAGTAATTTTTTTATAGTTACGCAATACATTATATGAACCGTTAAGTGGCTCCATTAAACGTTAAAGCCAGTACCACGATAACAAGCCCTCATACAGCCATGATGATAGAAAAATAAAAATAAGGTTCTTGAAAGGTAAGGGAGAAAAAAACAAAAACTGGCTCTAGTGCAAAGAAGTTAAATAAATCTAGTTTGTTGTTCATTTTATTGCGATAAAGAAGATAAAAAGGTCATACATCTTAAAATGCAACACCCAATGTTAGGTTTCTCTGTTTTCTTCTGGGACAGTGGGCCTACGTCTATACACATTAGATTAATTGAAGACCCCGGCTGTCCACATTGGCAGGACTTGCCAACAATTAACTACAATAAATGTGTATGATTGTGGCGCCGGAGCAACTGAAAACAGCTCATCATTCTGTTTAACAAATTTTGTAAAATTCAATAGTACAAGTGAACATAAGAAACTCTGTCATATATCTTATTAGAGAAAAATGCCTTTTTCTCCCTCTAGCTGCATGCTACCTTCCCTCTCCATAAACTTCTATGTGCAGCATATGTGTCCATCTATAATAAGCTCTTTTTGTCTCTTCTCTCTTACTGCAACTCACTCACTTCCATAGTCTTCTATGGGCAGCATGTAATTTGACCCTTCAGGAAATGAAAGCCATCTTTTCTCTCAACAGACTTAGCAGAGAATGCTAGTTTAGGAGAGTGGTAGAAGGAGAAAGCAGCATTTTTCTCTAATAAGATCTATTGCAAAGTTTCTTATATTCACAATTTCACATGTACAGCGTACTACTGATTTGTGCAAAGTTTGTTCAAATGACAGTACCAATTTAAATGGGTTATTCCATGAATAATGTAAAAAAAGGAAAACCTGTAATCATATATAGTGTTGGGCACGAATAGTCGAATCGCGAATATTAATCGCGAATATCGGCACTTCGAGAATTTGAAAATATTTAGAATATAGTGATTTTTTTTTTTAACCACTTCCCATCTGGGCCCTTTGCCCCCTTCCTGACCAGGCCAAATTTTGCAAAATTGACATATCTCACTTTATGTGGTAATAACTTTGGAACGCCTTTATTTATCCAAGTCATTCAGAGATTGTTTTCTCGTGACACATTGTACTTCATGATAGTCATAAATTTGAGTCAAAATATTTCACCTTTATTTATGAAAAAATCCCAAATTTACCCAAAAATTTGAAAAATTTGCAATTTTCTAAATTTCAATTTCTCTGCTTTTAAAACAGAAAGTGATACCTCATAAAATATTTATTATTTAACATTCCCCATATGTCTACTTTATGTTGGCATCATTTTGGAAATGTCATTTTATTTTTTTAGGACGTTAGAAGGCTTAGAAGTTTAGAAGCAATTCTTCAAATTTTTAAGAAAATTGCCAAAATCCACTTTATAAGGACCAGTTCAGGTCTGAAGTCACTTTGTGGGGCCTACATAGTGGATACCCCCATAAATGACCCCATTGTAGAAACTACACCCCTCAAGGTATTCAAAACCGATTTTACAAACTTTGTTAACTCTTTAGGCGTTCCACAAGAATTAAAGGAAAAAGGAGAACAAATTTTTAAATTTCACTTTTTTGGCAGATTTTCCATTTTAATCAATTTTTTTCTTTAACACATCGATGGTTAACAGCCAAACAAAACTCAATATTTATTACCCAGATTCTGCGGTTTACAGAAACACCCCACATGTGGTCATAAACTGCTGTATGGGCACACGG
Source organism: Bufo bufo (assembly GCF_905171765.1). NCBI lineage: Eukaryota > Metazoa > Chordata > Amphibia > Anura > Bufonidae > Bufo > Bufo bufo. Next base: position 369,983,189 of record NC_053390.1, on the reverse strand, counting down.
CAGGGCGCAGAAGAAAAGGAACTCCACATGGTTTTTAGATGCCATGTCCCATTTGAAGCCCCCTGATGCACCCTTACAGTAGAAACTCCCAAGAAGTGACCCCATTTTGGAAACTAGGGGATAAGGTGCCAGTTTTATTAGTACTATTTTTGGGTACATATGATTTTTTGATCATTCATTATAACACTTTATGGGGCAAGGTGACCAAAAAATTGGTTGTTTTAGCACAGTTTCTATTTATTTATTTTTACAGCGTTCACCTGAGGGGTTCAGTCAAGTTACATTTTTATAGAGCAGATTGTTACGGACGTGGCGATACCTAATATGTATACTTTTTCTCATTTATTAAAGTTTTACACAATAATAGCATTTTTGAAACAAAAAAATTATGTTTTAATGTGTCCATGTTCTGAGAGCTATAGTTTTTTTTATTTTTTGAGAGATTTTCTTATGTAGGGGCTCATTTTTTGCGGGATGAGGTGACTGTTTTATTGGTACTATTTTGTGGGACATACGCGTTTTTGATCACTTGGTGTTGCACCTTTTGTGATGCAAGGTGACAAAAATTGCTTGTTTTGACACAGTTTTTTTTTTTATTTTTTTTTTTACGGTGTTCACCCGAGGGGTTAGGTCATGTGATATTTTTATAGAGCTGGTTTTTACGGACGCGGAAATACCTAATATGTATACTTTTTTTTATTTGTTTAACTTTAACACAATAATAGCATTTTTGAAACCAAAAAAATGATGTTTTAGTGTCTCTATGTTCTAAGAGCTATAGTTTTTTTATTTTTTGAGAGATTTTCTTATGTAGGGGCTCATTTTTTGCGGGATGAGGTGACGGTTTTATTAGTACTATTTTGTGGGACATACGCGTTTTTGATCACTTGGTGTTGCACCTTTTGTGATGCAAGGTGACAAAAATTGCTTGTTTTGACACAGTTTTTTTTTTTTTTTTATGGTGTTCACCCGAGGGGTTAGGTCATGTGATATTTTTATAGAGCTGGTTTATACGGACGCGGCGATACCTAATATGTATACTTTTTTTTATTTTTTCTATTTTTAACTTTTTTTTTTTCATTCCTTACTTGGGGACTTTTTTTTTTTTTACATGTGAAACTTTTTTTTATTTTTTTATTTTCAACCTTTTATTTTTATTTTTTTTATTTTACACTTTTCGTCCCCCATAAGGTCATACAAGACCTCTGGGGGACATTTACTTCACTTTTTCTTTTTTTTTTCACTGTTGATTTCTCCTGTAACTGGGGCTGACATAGTAGCCCCAGTTACAGGATAAATGCACCCCTATAGAGGCTGTACAGCAGCAATCCAGCGCTGTACAGCCTCAGAGCAGGGCTGATCGAGGTCTCTGAGAGACCTCACACAGCTCCTGCACACTCCGGTCACGGCGGTCACATGACTGCCGGGCCGGAACAGGAAGCGCACAGCGCTTCCTGCTCTGCAGACACAGCGCTCGGTGAGCGCTGTGTCTGCAGCGATCGTGAAGGCAGGGACACCTGGGAACTGTCCCTGCCTTGTCTTAGGGTTGCCCTGCTGTCACTGACAGCGGGCAACCCGATCAGCAGCTGCACGATTAGCGTGCAGCTGCTATTTCTGACAGGACGTTTTAAAACGTGCTGTCAGAAATAGACGTCCACCCATAGGACGTTTATAGTCTATGGGCGGACGTGAGGCGGTTAAGTTCTGAGAAAGACAGCAGTGTCATTGCTCTGTGCTTTCCACTCATTACATTAGATAGATCATTAGATAGATTATATATATACAAACCGGATTCCAAAAAAGTTGGGACACTATACAAATCGTGAATAAAAACTGAATGCAATGATGTGGAGGTGCCAACTTCAAATATTTTATTCAGAATAGAACATAAATCATGGAACAAACGTTTAAACTGAGAAAATGTACCATTTTAAGGGAAAAATATGTTGAATCAGAATTTCATGGTGTCAACAAATCCCCAAAAAGTTGGGACAAGGCCATTTTCACCACTGTGTGGCATCTCCCCTTCTTCTTACAACACTCAACAGACGTCTGGGGACCGAGGAGACCAGTTTCTCAAGTTTAGAAATAGGAATGCTCTCCCATTCTTGTCTAATACAGGCCTCTAACTGTTCAATCGTCTTGGGCCTTCTTTGTTGCACCTTCCTCTTTATGATGCGCCAAATGTTCTCTATAGGTGAAAGATCTGGACTGCAGACTGGCTATTTCAGTACCCGGATCCTTCTCCTACGCAGCCATGATGTTGTGATTGATGCAGAATGTGGTCTGGCATTATCTTGTTGAAAAATGCAGGGTCTTCCCTGAAAGAGATGACGTCTGGATGGGAGCATATGTTGTTCTAGAACCTGAATATATTTTTCTGCATGGATGGTGCCTTTCCAGACATGCAAGCTGCCCATGCCACACGCACTCATGCAACCCCATACCATCAGAGATGCAGGCTTCTGAACTGAGTGTTGATAACAACTTGGGTTGTCCTTGTCCTCTTTGGTCCGGATGACATGGCGTCCCAGATTTCCAAAAAGAACTTTGAATCGTGACTCGTCTGACCACAGAACAGTCTTCTATTTTGCCACACTCCATTTTAAATGATCCCTGGCCCAGTGAAAACGCCTGAGCTTGTGGATCTTGCTTAGAAATGGCTTCTTCTTTGCACTGTAGAGTTTCAGCTGGCAACGGCGGATGGCACGGTGGATTGTGTTCACTGACAATGGTTTCTGGAAGTATTCCTGAGCCCATTCTGTGATTTCCTTTACAGTAGCATTCCTGTTTCTGGTGCAGTGTCGTTTAAGGGCCCGGAGATCATGGCATCCAGTATGGTTTTATGGCCTTAACCCTTACACACAGAGATTGTTCCAGATTCTCAGAATCTTCGGATGATGTTATGCACAGTTGATGATGATAGATGCAAAGTCTTTGCAATTTTTCGCTGGGTAACACCTTTCTGATATTGCTCCACTATCTTTCTGCGCAACATTGTGGGAATTGGTGATCCTCTACCCATCTTGGCTTCTGAGAGACACTGACACTCTGAGAAGCTCTTTTTATACCCAATCATGTTGCCAATTGACCTAATTAGTGTTAATTGGTCTTCCAGCTCTTCATTATGCTCAAATTTACTTTTTCCAGCCTCTTATTGCTACTTGTCCCAACTTTTTGGGGATTTGTTGACACCGTGAAAATTGGAATCAACGTATTTTTCCTTTAAAATGATACATTTACTCGGATTAAACGTTTGATCTGTCACCTACGTTCTATTACAAATCAAATATTGACATTTGCCATCTCCACATCATTGCATTCAGTTTTTATTCACAATTTGTTTAGTGTCCCAACTTTTTTGGAATCCGGTTTGTATAATACAGATAGTGGGAGGTAGTCAGTGTAGGTTATATCCTGATACAGTGTAGCTTTTGCAGTGCAGTGTGTTAGGTAGTGTGATAGGTTCTGCAGTCCATACATACATGCTACAGACATAGTGCTGTGATGTCACAACAATACATAGTGCACCAATCAGTAATATGTAGTCAGACCTGCTAAAATGTGAAGTTTCACGTATTGCGCCAAAATATTTGCATCATTAGTGCCGATTAGCGCAATTGCGAATATATTGGAGCACTCTATCTGCGTATAAAGCCATTATTAATGTTCTGCTGTGCCAACCATTTTCTTCAGTCTCAGGAAACTTCTAGCAGCTTGGAAAATGTAGCAAAAGTGACCCACGCCCGTATTGCGCGCACATTACGTGAATATCACATTGCCAATTTTCGCAATCGAGAAAATTCTTGAATTCATGAATATATGATGAATTTTCTACAAAATATTAGCGAAATATCGCAAATTCGAATATTGACCCTGCCAATCATCACTAATCATATAGTACATAAAAATCTCTCTCTAACAAAGTTAGAACCAGCCCTGCCCTCACATGTTTCCAGAGATCTCCTCATTTATTGTTCTAATTGCTCTGCTGCATTTATTTAAAGATGGCAGCTTAAGGGGTCTGTCCTTTCACAAAGGGTGTGTTCTTTCTGCTGCAGCTAGTTGCAGTTGAAGGGTAAAAGTGAGCAGGTGTGTCCACCTCAGTGAGGTGGATAAAGAAATTAGATAAATAACAAGTAGAAGTTGGTGTTATTTATATATAGAACTAGCTGAAGGACCCGGCTTCGCTCGGGTATATTTACCATAATCTATTTCATTTAATGTGTGTGTGTGTCGTTAAAAGATATCAACACTATCCACCATAATAGTGACATCTACAGCACCCTTCCCCCAAAACAGTGACCTCCACAGCCCCTCACCCGTTAACACTGACCCCCCCCCCACACCATAGTGCCCTGTCCCTTAAAATTGGACCTCCACAGCAGCCCACCCCCTTAACTTTGACCTTTACAGCAGTCTTCCCCTTTAACAGTGACTTTCACAGCATACCACCCCCTTGACAGTGACCTCCACAGGGCCCCGCCTCCTTAACAGTGTCCTTTACTGGATTGGGGGCGTATCCTTTTGAACAGCTCACTCTAAGACAGCAGAACTGTGCTGTCTGAGTGTGAGCTGTATGGAGAAAGTCACCCTCCCTCCCACCTCTGCAGCTGACAGAAGTTGATTTTTACCTTCATATTTTCAACCCCTGTCGGCTGAGGAGTGGAGGGGGCGTGGCCTAACCAGATTGGGGCGTGGCATAGCGGGGCCTAGAAATTGATTTTAAACTAGATTTTTTTCAATCTCAGTCAGCTGAGGAGTGGGAGGGGGTGTGGCCTAACCGGATCGGGGGGGGGGGGGGTCATTTTGAACAGCTCACTCTCTAAGACAGCAACACTGTGCTGTCTGAGTGTGAGCTGCATGGAGAAAATCACCCTCGCTCCCACCCCTGCAACTGACAGAAGTTGATTTTTACCTTCATATTTTCAACCCCTGTCGGCTGAGGAGTGGAGGGGGCGTGGCCTAACCAGATTGGGGCGTGGCATAGCGGGGCCTAGAAATTGATTTTAAACTAGATTTTTTTCAATCTCAGTCAGCTGAGGAGTGGGAGGGGGTGTGGCCTAACTGGATCGGGGGGGGGGGGTCATTTTGAACAGCTCACTCTCTAAGACAGCAACACTGTGCTGTCTGAGTGTGAGCTGCATGGAGAAAATCACCCTCGCTCCCACCCCTGCAACTGACAGAAGTTGATTTTTACCTTCATTTTTTTTAATCCCTGTCGGCTGAGGAGTGGAGGGGGCATAGCCTAACCTAATCTTGGGCGTTTCCTTTTGAACAGCTTACTCTAAGACAGCAGAACTGTGCTGTCTGAGCGTGACCTGCAGGGAGAAAGTCACCGTCCCACCCACCCATGCAGCTGACAGAAGTTGATTTTTACCTTCATTTTTTCATCCCTGTCAGCTCATGAGAGGGAGGGGCGTGGCCTAACTGGATAAGGGGTGTGGCTTAGCAGGACATGGGGGCATGGTTTTAAGTCTTTTGAGGGTGGGCACATTCTGGCAGGGGGCGTGTCTGGGCTCCTTCCTGCAAGAGTGACGCCCCTCTGGGCACCTTACTGGCTCATTTGCATATCAAATAAGCTGGATTTTCAGAGGATAAAAACATCTATTGCTGGAACAAAGGTACATCTTGAAATAAGGTACTAAGTGCTATTAAGCCATGGCTTTACTTCAATAGCGATTATCCTGGTGACAGATTTCCTTTAAAGCTGACCTACAGCAGTAAAAATAAATGTCTGGGTTGTTATGGAAACCTGGAGTAAAACTGTATGTGGAGGCTGGAGGACCTGCGAGCTTCTATTGGCTAATGCATTTTTTGGGAATATCTGAGGAACAATACGTCCTAGAGAACTGAGACCTGTTCTAAAACCTTCCCGGACACCTGATGTACCTGTGTGCCAAATTTTGTGCTTGTAAATGCAACGGTGCAGATTTCTTTAGCGGACATACACACAGCTTTATATATTAGATAACTCGGTGGCTATTAGTGTTGATCGAGCACCAAAGTGCTTGTGTGCTCGAGTAGAACAATGGAAGTCAATGGGAGAACCCGAGCTTTAAACCAGGCACCCCCTGCCCTGAAGAGGGGAGGGTGTTGGGACTCTAGTTAGGCTTAGGAGTCCCTGCTCTGACTCTATATATAGCTATGTCTATATATGGAGTCAGTGCTTGGGGACACCCCAGTGTATTTAAATCTAATTTATATATATATATATATATATATATATATATATATATCCATAAAATTCAGGCAGCACTCCCTTGAGCAGGGAAGAGTTGGGTGCCAGTGGTGATCCCTCGATTCAGGATGATGAACAAACAATAAAAATCCGCAGCACTCCTTGCTAGGAGATTATAGCTATATTGCAAATGTCGACCAAGGAAGACTAAACTTTCATCTTAAGTCGCGGTAACTCACGCTTCATTCAGCGCGTCTTCCAATGCCTGTTGCGCAACAGGCATTGGAAGACGCGCTGAATGCAGCGTGAGTTACCGCGACTTAAGATGAAAGTTTAGTCTTCCTTGGTCGACATTTGCAATATAACTATAATCTCCCAGCAAGGAGTGCTGCAGATTTTTATTGTTTATATATATATATATATATATATATATATATGAGACTTCTACTGTAGAGGAATATGTACTACTAATAAGTATTCCTATACAGCAGAAGTCTCATATTTTTTATTTTTTTAGTGACTGGCTATGCAGCTACAGATGTAGCAAGGTTAGCACTCAAGCTCTTAACTCAAATTTCTTAACTCATCGCGTTATCTTGAGACAAAAGCCATTGAAAAGCAATTGAAGGTGTTTGCTTAACCCCTTAGGGACTTAGGACATACCGGTACGCCATGTTTGCTGAGTCCTTATGGACTCAGGACGTACCGGTACGTCCTAACTTTAAATCACGATTGCAGCATGGCGGGGGTTAATCGCAACAGGATGTCTGCTGAAATCATTCAGCTGGCATCCTGTCATAACGCCGGGGGGGTCGTGTGACCCCCTCCCCCGCATCGGCAATCGCAGCAAACCGCAGGTCAATTCAGACCTGCGGTTGCTGCGTTTCCGGTCCTTTGGGTCTCCGGTGACCCGATGAACCGGAAAAGGACTGTGATCGGTTGTGTGATTACACACCACCAATCACAGTCCGAGCATTTGGGAGAGGCGGTGCTGGCCATGGTGCTGATTAGGGGTGGTGTTGCTGTCCAAGGTGCTGATTGGTGCGGGGAGAGAGGCGGGAGATTCAAACTCCCGACGCTCCTCTCTCCCCTCCTCTTCCTGTTTCAGCACCTGCACCGTCCAGCACCGTCCTCACCAGCTCCTGCGATCCCCCCGTTGGCACCCATCACCCTCCTGCACCCATCACCCTCCAGGTAGGTTAGGGTCAGTGAGGGAGAGGCACCGTTAGGCAGGGATAGAAGGGAAAAGTTAGTTAGGAAAAAAAAAAAAACACTTTATCTAAATTTATTGTTTTCTAGCTTTGAGACCCTAGACCCCCCCCCCCGGCCAACATTAAACCCAACCCCCCCGGATGAACAGCGTTAAAAAAAAATATATAAACGTGTAAAAAAAAAAGCAATTTTTTTGTCACCTAACATCACAAAAAGTGTAATAGCGAGCGATCAAAATGTCATATGCACCCCCAATTAGTGGCAATAAAACCAAACCCCTCGTATGAACAGTTAAAAATATAAAATAAAAACGGTGCCAAAACACCAATTTTTGAGCAAAATTTCCATTTGAATCCTTTTTTTCCGGTAATAAAGCAAGGGTTAACAGTCAAACAAAACTAAATATTTATTGCCCTGATTCTATAGTTTGCAGAAACACCCCATATGTGGTCGTAAATGGCTATATAGCCACACGGCAGGGCATAGAACGAAGGGAACGCCATATGGTTTCTGGAAGGCAGATTTTGATGGACTGGTTTATTTACACCATGTCCCATAAGAAGCCCCCCCTGATGTAGCCCAACTAGAAACTCCAAAAAAGTGACCTCATCTAAGAAACTACACCCCTCAAGGTATTCAAAAGTTACTTTACAAACTTTGTTAACCCTTTAGGTGTTCCACAAAACTAAATATCGAATGTAGAAACAATTTTCGAATTTCAATTTTTTTTTACCTTTCCTCAGAAAAGTGTAATATAGAGCAACCAAAAATCATATTTACCCTAAAATAGTCCCAAAACAACAACCACCTTATCCCGTAGTTTCCTAGATGGGGTCACTTTTATGAAGTTTCTACTCTAGGGGTGCATCAGGGGGCTTGAAAGGGTACATGGTGTAAATAAACCAGTCCAGCAAAATCTGCCTTCCAAAAACCATATGGCGTTCCCCTTCTTCTATGTCCTGCCGTTTAGCCAAATAGTAGTTTACGACCACATATGGGGTGTTTCTGCAAACTACAGAATCAGGGCAACCCATATTGAGTTTTGTTTGGCTGTTAACCCATTTTTTCCAGTAATAAAGTAAGGGTTAAAATGGAAAATTTTCCAAAAAATAGAAATTCCAAAATTGTTTCTCCATCTGCCTTTAACTCTTGTGGAACACCTAAAGGGTAAACAAAGTTTGTAAACCCAGTTTTGAATACCTTGAGGGGTGTACTTTCTTAGATGGAGTCACTTTTTTGGAATTTCTATTCTAGGGGTGCAACGGGGGCTTTAAATGGGACATGGTATAAACAAAACCAGTCCTGCAAAATCTGCCTTCCAAAACCTATATGGCGTTCCCCTCCTTCTATGTCCTCCCGTTTGGCCAAACAGTAGTTTAGGACCACATATGGGGTGTTTTTTCAAACTACAGAATCAGGGCAACCCATATTGAGTTTTGTTTGGCAGTTAACCCTTACTTTATTACTGGAAAAAATAGGTTAAAATGGAAAATTTTCCAAAAAATTTAAATTCCAAAATTGTTTCTCCATCTGCCATTAACTCTTGTGGAACTCCTAAAGGGTTAACAAAGTTTGTAAACACAGTTTTGAATACCTTGAGGGGTGTACTTTCTTAGATGGAGTCACTTTTTTGGAATTTCTATTCTAGGGGTGCAACGGGGGGCTTGAAATGGGACATGGTATAAACAAAACCAGTCCTGCAAAATCTGCCTTCCAAAACCCTTATGGCGTCCCCTTCTTCTATGTCCTCCCGTTTGGCCAAACAGCAGTTTACGACCACATATGGGGTGTTTCTGCAAACTACAGAATCAGGGCAACCCATATTGAGTTTTGTTTGGCAGTTAACCCTTGCTTTGTTCCTGGAAAAAATTGATTATATTGGAAATTTTTTCAAAAAAATTGAAATTCTAAAATTTTATGTCCATTTGCCATGAAGTCTTGTGGAAGAACTAAAGGGTTAACAAAGTTTGTAAAATCAGTTTTGAATACCTTGAGGGGTGTAGTTTCTAAGAGTGACTTCAGACCTGAACTGGTCCATAGAAAGTGGGATTTGGAAAATTTCTGAAAAATTTAAAAATTTGCTTCTAAACTTCTAAGCTATGTAACATTCCCAAAAAATAAAATTACATTCCCAAAATGATACAAACATGAAGTAGACATATGGGGAATGTAAAGTCATCAAAAATTTTTTGGGGGGTATTACTATGTATTACAGAAGTAGAGAAACTGAAAATTTGAAATTTGCAAATTTTTCCAAATTTTTGGTAAATTTGGTATTTTTTTGTGCAAAAAAATTTACTTTTTTGACCCAATTTTAGCAGTGTCATGAAGTACAATATGTGACGAAAAAACTATCTCAGAACGGCCTGGGTAAGTCAAAGCGTTTTAAAGTTATCAGCACTTAAAGTGACACTGGTCATTGCAAAAAATGGCCAAGTCCTTAAGGTGAAATAGGGCTGAGTCCTTAAGGGGTTAAAGCATTTAGTTTAGACAACACATCTCATAAAGCATGAGTGTTAACTCTACTATATCCGTATATAGTGTAGTGGTTAAAGTTCTGGGCTGTGATGCAGAAGCTGTAAGTTCAAATCCTGTCAACACTAGTGGCTATACTGTTTTTTACTACATTCCATTACAGAAGTATTTAGATCCAGGTGCTGGTTGAAAACTGTAGAATATTTTTTATGGGACAACCCCTTTAGGTTCTGAAGAACCCTTTAATAGTATTTGTGATACCCCGTGTTTGCTGTTTCAAAGCTTAAAAAGTCATGGCAATGAAAGAAATGTTATCCTCTACAAAGCCACTGCTTTCAATTTGTTTGTGAAATTATTCTATACATGGTTCAGATGATGGAAATGAGCTCTTTGTAGCTCTGTTCCCCACCTCTGCACTCCATTATGCTTCCACTGCCTGTGTGTCTGCCACGTGCAGTTATTCATAGAAGTGTGAGTTGGACCTGGTACAAGATATAGTCACCTCAAACACTTTGCAGTTAGCCCCTGTGCTCATTGGATGCAGAGTATGAGGAGACTCTGAGATTTGGAAACATATCTTGCCAAGCTATAGTAGAAAAAATGAGTAGAAGCCCGTGGCAGTGCCTTTCAGAGATGAATGAAAGTGCAGCTAAATCCCCATCCTCCAAACTAGGTAAAAATATTATGTGAATGGGTCACAAATCCTTTCCGGGGACTTATAGATATAAATGGAATATATCATCAGAGGGTGTTCAAAATGCCATGGTTAATTTATAGGTGTAGTTAGAAGACTGCTACTTTGTAAATTCTAGGTAATTCATTTGCCTTTTAAAATTAAGGCTCTAGTGTTCAAATTAAGTGCCTACCCTTCAACTCAGTGGGTGCTTGATGGAGCCAAGCAGCTGTTTCTACTTGAAACATGTTGCTATTGTAGACTTCTCATTATGTCTCATTACGCTTCACCAAAACTTGAGGCTTGACTGCACTAAACCAGTCATATTATTTTTTTTCCAAATAATGACTCCCATTGGAGAGGAGGACACAAAGAACTGAATGTTCCCCTTTTTAAGGCTTGTTAAGAGCATGCTAATCATTTCTGATGACATGTATGTTTGCTTTGCTTTACCACTTGATATACTTTTTTATTCTCATGTCATTTTTCAGAACAATCGACTAAATGATTCAATTTTACTATCTATTCCCCTGCTGCGAACACAATTAGATCATTAAGAATAGCAAAGCTGCAAATGTTGCTGAAGAGAAATGTCAGGGTGAAGCCAGTCAGCAGCTTCCAGAAGTTTTTCAAAGTATTATTTTGTCTATTTTCCTTCTACTTTAAAGGTAACACGTCACCCATATTTTTTTCCTGCTAGTTAAAACTAGATAGTGACACATATCCTTTTTTTCTAATGTTTTTTTTTTTTATTACAAATGTTTTTTTTTTTTTTCATGAACATGATTATGGGGGCTGCCATCTTGCCTGATGTTAACAGAATTTATAGAGATATGCTTTACAGCAGCCACCATTGGTCATAGACACAATGGACGGAGGAGAAGGGGACCTCATTGACTTCTTTGGGAGAGTTTTCTTAGCATGCTTTGTGACCTGTGCAGAGGTCAGAGTAGATAGGCTGTGATATCACATATTGTGTATGGTGGATCCTATGTTATAAATTGTGGGGATTCGCTCTGGTAGTTAGGATTAGCGAGTGCAGCACAAAGGCAAAGTACAAGTTCTTGGTTCAAAACATCAGTGTTTATTCACACGTGAAACGAAAACAAAAACGCAAGTTGCTTGGTGATCGTTCACACACATGAAAAGTTCATATACAAAACAGTCACCTTTTCTCCTGGGTTTTACTTCACACCCTGTTGGAAGCTCTGCTTTGTCAAGTCGACAGGCAGGCGTTAGGTGGCCTGTTCGCCCTCACAGGGGTCTGAGCCCTCCAGCCCGGCTCAAGCTGCGGATCCCAACACAGCCCTCAGATCACAGCACACAGACCTTCTGAGCTCCACTGTCAGATGGAGGTAATCCTCCCCACCTGGCAGTGCTGGCTGGTTTTTATGCTTGGAAAAACCCGGCCTGGAACATGGGGAGTAGTCACCCACCCAGCACTTTGACTACTCCCAGTAAGAGCCGTCCCGAGTCAGCTATTACAGCCATACTAAGTATCAAGGTGTCAAACAGCAACTGCTGCTGACACATAAAAACCAGCTCTTACTCCACTGAGGCCAAGAACCTTGGTGACACGTACCTATCATCCACGATGATTCCTTGTACCTTCTTACATACCTCCCCCCTTTGTTCAACCCTGAGGGGGTAAACACATGCCATACAGTATACTCGGGACAGGGCATCCGCATTTCCCTGCAACCAGCCTGCCATGTGTTCTACGGAGAACTTAAAGTTTTGTAAGGACAGGAACCACCTGGTGACATGAGCATTTCTCTCTTTGGCCTGGCTCATTAACTTGAGTGGAGAGTGGTCAGTCACCAGGCGGAATGTTCTCCTCAACAAATAATAGCGGAGAGACTCAAGTGCCCACTTGAAAGCCAGGCACTCTCTCTCCACTATACTGTACCTGGTCTCGGCTGGGGTGAGCTTGCGGCTTAGAAAGACAACGGGATGCTCCTGCCCATTGACTTCCTGAGACAGTACAGCACCGAGGCCTACTTCAGAGGCGTCTGTCTGTACTTTGCATTCCCGCTTGAAGTCGGGCGTCACCAAAACCGGGGACCCACACAGGGCTGACTTCAAAGCGGAGAAAGCCTCTTCCGCCTGGTCATTCCAGTGAACCATCACTGACTTGCGACCCTTAAATAACCCTGTCAATGGTGTGGCTACAGTAGCAAAGTGGGGAATAAATATCATGTGATAGCCTATCATTCCTAGGAATGACTTTACTAGTTTAGTGGTGACAGGTCAGGGCCAATTTCTTATCGCCTCTATTTTGTTTACTTGGGGTTTGATCACTCCGCGCCCAATGACATACCCCAGGTATTTTGTCTCCTCTAACCTTATTGCGCATTTTTTGGGGTTAGCGGTTAGTCCAGCTTTTCGAAGGGAGTCTACTACAGCCTGCACTTTGGGCAGGTGACTTTCCCAGTCGGTACTGTAGATGACAATATCGTCCAGATAAGCTGAAGCGTACCGACGATGTGGTTGCAGAACAATGTCTATTAGCCTTTGATAAGTGGCGGGGACGCCATGCAGACCAAAGGGTAATTCCTTATACTGGTATAGCCCCTCCGGTATAATGAAGGCCGTTTTCTCTTTGGCAGCCTCTATTAAGGGTACCTGCCAGAACCCTTTGGTGAGGTCCAAAACAGAAAAATACCGGGCTTGTCCTAACCTCTCAATCAGCTCGTCTACCCGGGGCATGGGATATGCATCGAACTTGGAGATTTCGTTTAGTTTCCGGAAATCATCACAGAATCGTAACGACCCTTCTGGCTTTGGTATTAAGACTATCGGACTAGCCCACTCACTTTTGGACTCCTCAATGACGTCTAGTTGCAGCATTAGCTGCACTTGCTCCGAGATGGCTTGTCGCCGAGCTTCGGGTACCTGGTATAGTTTCAATGGGATTTTGGCCTGAGGCTCAGTGACAATGTCATGCTAGATTATGGAAGTGCGTCCAGGGAGGTCTGAGAACACGTCCGTGTTCCTGCTGACGAACTCCCTGGCCTCCTGAGTCTGTTTAGAGGAGAGGCTGTCAGCAATCTTCACTGTGGCAACTGCTTCCCTTACATCAGACTGAGGGTCTGGAACCTCTCCTCCTAGAAAACTCGGCTGTGGGCTATCGTCAGTACTGGTCTCCCTATCTTTCCAAGGATTGAGCAAATTCACATGGTACACCTGCTCCAGCTTCTGCCGCCCTGGCTGGTGTACCTTGTAGTTTACTTTTCCAACCTTTTCGAGTACCTCGTAGGGTCCCTGCCACCTAGCCAGTAACCTACTGTCCACTGTCGGTACCAGAACCAACACCCGATCTCCCAGGTTAAAGATCCAGACCTGAGCCTGCCGATTATAAACCCGACTTTGAGCTCGCTGAGCTGCCTCCATATGTTCCTTTATCAGCAGCAACACGGTTTCCATACGTTCCTGCATCGTTTTATCAAACTTTTCTACTAGGCCGTCAGTCTGCGGGTGATAGACGGACGTTTGTATCTGCTTGATGTTCAGCAACTTACAGAGTTCCTGCATGACCTTGGACATAAAAGGGGTCCCCTGGTCAGTCAGAACCTCTTTAGGTAGCCCCACTCTGGAGAACATCTCCATTAACTCCTTTGCTATGAGTTTAGCCGATGTATGTTGCAGTGGCACCGCCTCCGGGTACCGAGTGGCGTAGTCTAGGACTACCAAGATATGTTGGTGCCCTCTAGCGGACTTCGATACTGGGCCTACGAGATCCATACCGATTCCTTTAAATGGAGTCTCAATAATCGGGAGAGGCACTAAAGGACTTTAGAACAGGTTCTGGGGGCTAGTTGTCTGGCAGGTCAGGCAAGACTTACAAAAGTCATCCACCTCTCTAAACACACTGGGCCAGTAAAACTATTGTAGTATCCGGTCCTGTGTCTTCTACAGTCCCAGATGACACCCGAGAACATGCTGATGGGCTAACTCTTACATGAGTTTTCAATAAGCCCGGGGCACTACCAACTGTTCAATGGGTTCACCCCGCAGCTGGTTTATCCGATAAAGATATAGCATATTCTGGTTGACCACAAAACGGGGAAACCTCGACTCGGCCCCAGGTTGTTGGAGTACCCCATCAACTATTACCACATTCTCCTAAGCCCCGGATAGGGTTGGGTCTCGGCTTTGGGCTGTACCGAAATTCTCCACAGAGACATTGAGGTCTGCCAACTCAGGTCCTGGTGGCAATTCCCCCACATATCCCACCATTACCCTACGCAGGGTTGTCTCCCCCTCTTCCACCGAGGTGGCGGTCACCCCTACTGCTGGCTCTTCAGTCTCAGGTTCCCAGGGTTCTGGCCGTCCTCCTAAACAAGGCCAATCTCCTGGGCTCACCCCTGACTCAGGAAAACCAGTCACTCTCACAACCGGCCATAGGGCCGGGAAACCCAGAAAGTCTCTCCCTATTATGAGTTCGTAGTGCAAGTTTGCAGTAACTGCCACTTCGTGGGTCCACCTGCCGGCTACCATGGTTAGAGTCACCAGCACTGTGGGGTAGTCTTTTAAGTCTCCATGAATGCACATCACCCCAACTTTCCGGCCAGTATACTCAGCGGACCAGTATACTCCAGCAGCATTTCAGCTTGAGTGTCTCCCACTTCCACCTGGCACAAGTGGTCTAGAGCTTCCGGGGTACCTGTGGCACACAGTTTCATAGTATACAGTGACTGACGGTAACCACAATTAGTGTCCATGGGCTCAACCCGATGGGGACACTCAGCCCTTATATGACCAGGTTCCTGACACTGCCAGCAGATTACCTGGGTCCAGCCCATAGTGGGAACCCCCCAGGTAGGTTTCACTAGCTCATACCGTTGGGCCTTGGGTAGAGAGTTCTGGGGTGTACCTGCCACCCTCCCGAAAGAATGCCCCTTAAGATTCTTAGTGACCTCACAGCATTCCACTAGGTCCACCATTTCCAGGGCATTTCCAGGAGACACCTGGCCGATCCAGAGCTGGAAGTGCCCTCCAGAATATGTCAGCCAATAGTTTATCCAGCATAGCCATGGGACTCAGCACATGAGGCTGTAGCCTCTTTTGCAAAAGGTGGAGTAAGTCATAATATTGGGGTCTCGCAAGCTCAGCCGCCTTAAACCCCCACTGATGTACCCGTTGGGCCCAGACCAACACATTTACCCCCAGTCTTGCTAAAATCTCACCCTTTACCTTCGACTAGTCGGCCGCTTGATCGTCCGGCAAGTCGAAATGTACGTGCTGGGACTCTGATGCCAGGAAAGGAGCAATGATCTCAGCCCACTGGTCTTGGGGAAGCTTTTCCCTGGTGGCCACTTTCTCTTACATTGCCAGGTAGGTTTCAATGTCGTCTGCAGGTGTCATCTTAGGGATCGCTGCATGGACTGCTTTCCAGGCATCGTGGACTCTTGGGGTTGCTCCTGCTGTCTGCAAAGCCATCACGTGTTGTAGCAGCAACTGGTTGGTCTCTTGCTGTTGCTTATTAACCTCCCATTGGTGCAGCTTGGTCTCTCGTTGCTGTAGATTAGCTTCCACGAGGGCCTTCGCAACAGCCTCCATTTTGTCATGGGGTACGGGTTGTAATACAGCTGGTTTGATGTACGACATACAACCGTGCCCAAAAATGCAAACCAAAAAAATATATCGGCGTTCACGCCAGCCTCACTGTGCTTGCGCGCATCCTCTACTAAATGTGGGGATTCGCTCTGATAGTTAGGATTAGCGGGTGCATATGTGGTGATAACTTTAAAACACTTTAACTTTGGATAATCAAAGAAAGGAAAATACAACGTATTGTTTTATGTTTTACTATGTATTTATTGTTCAATAAAAACGATTTGATTTAAAAAAAATAAAACACTTTAACTTATCTAGGCCATTCTGAGACTGTTTTCTTGTCACATATTGTTGTCACGGCTGTATGTGAGCAACTATAGTAATACACAGTACAGAGCAACTGACTGGACCCAGAACTAGGGAGGATAAAGGGTGACCCCTGTCCGACCCTCAACGCTTTCCCTATTCTGCTAAAGCACATGCCCGGATCCAAATGGCGGAACGAGGCATGCCCACGTGCCTAAGACTAATGACCACTGTAACCCCTACAATAGTGGAAGGGGCACGGCCACCAGTGCCCTACTCAGTATATGGAGGGAACCGTGGCCACCTCAGATCCAGTCAGAAAACAAACAGGAATACAACAATGTCTGCAGACTTAGCTGAAGGTGTTGCAGCCGCAGAGAAGACGGATCCAAGGACAGGCTGGCAATATCCGGAGTGCTAGCTGCAGCAGAACACAGGTCCAGTGAACTGATAGCTACAAGTGAAGAAACTAAAGCAAGAGCTACAACTGAAGTGAGAACTATAATCCACATCCTATCATAGGAGGAGGGGTGATATAAATAAAGGGAAATCAAACACATGAAGAACAGCTGTGGTGAAAGAAACCAAAAGTAAACAGAGTAGTGAGAACTCCTCCCAGCTCAAGTAGTGACATCATCACAGGGGTGGAGAAACAGAGCTGTGAGAACGTCCCAAAGCTCTGGTAGTGACAGTACCCCCCCCTCTACGGGTGGACTCCGGACACCCAGGACCCACCTTCTCAGGATGAGCCCTATGAAATGCCCTGATGAGGCGAGTGGCTTTAATGTCCGACACCGGAACCCACATCCTCTCCTCAGGACCATAACCCTTCCAATGAACGAGGTACTGAAGAGAACCGCGGACAATGCGAGAGTCCACAATTCTGGAAACCTCAAACTCCAGATTGCCATCAACCAAAATCGGAGGAGGAGGCAAAGAGGAGGGTACCGTGGGCTGGACATATGGTTTTAAGAGAGATCTGTGAAATACATTATGTATCTTCCAAACCCGTGGAAGATCAAGACGGAAGGCAACAGGATTGATGACTGACAAGATTTTATAAGGCCCAATAAACTTGGGACCCAATTTCCAGGAGGGAACCTTCAACTTAATGTTTCTAGTAGACAACCACACCAGATCACCCACATTCAGGTCCGGACCAGGCACACGTCTCTTATCAGCCACACGCTTATACTTCTCACTCATTTTTTTAAGATTACTCTGAATCTTTTGCCAAATGGTAGACAAAGACGAGGAAAATCTCTCCTCCTCAGGTAAACCAGAAAGAGCCCCTCCCGAGAATGTCCCAAACTGCGGATGGAACCCATATGCACCAAAGAATGGTGACTTATCAGAAGATTCCTGACGACGGTTGTTCAGAGCAAACTCAGCAAGAGGGAGAAATGAATACCAATCCTCTTGGTTCTCTGCCACAAAACAGCGCAAATATGTCTCCAGATTCTGATTGAGGCGCTCAGTCTGACCATTCGACTGCGGATGAAAAGCAGAAGAGAAGGACAGCCGAACCCCCAGGCGAGAACAGAAAACCTTCCAGAACCTGGACACAAACTGCGTGCTTCTATCGGAGACAATATCAGAGGGAATGCCGTGCAATTTAACAATATGGTCGACAAAAGCTTGCGCCAACGTTTTAGCATTGGGTAAACCAGGGAAAGGTACGAAATGAGCCATCTTGCTAAAACGGTCCACCACCACCAGGATCACCGACTTCCCCGAGGAACGAGGAAGATCCGTGATAAAGTCCATGGACAGGTGTGTCCAAGGACGGGAAGGAATGGGTAACGGGAGAAGGGAACCTGAAGGCCGTGAACGAGGGACCTTAGCTCGAGCGCACGTCTCACAAGCAGCCACAAAACCCTCCACCGACTTACGAAGAGCCGGCCACCAAAATCTCCGAGCAATGAGATCTACCGTGGCTCTACTCCCGGGGTGACCAGCAAGAACCGTATCATGATGCACCTTAAAGAGTTTGTGACGTAGCTCAGGAGGCACGAACAACTTCCCAGAAGGACAACGGGCAGGTGTCTCAGTCTGGGCAGCCTGGACCTCGGCCTCCAAATCGGAATATAGAGCAGAAACAACTACCCCCTCCGCCAAAATGGGACCCGGGTCCTCGGAGTTTCCTCCTCCCGGAAAACAGCGAGAGAGAGCATCAGCCTTCACATTTTTTATCCCAGGTCGGAATGTAACAACAAAATTGAATCTGGAGAAGAACAGAGACCATCTGGCCTGTCTCGGATTCATACGCCTGGCCGACTCCAAGTATGCCAGATTCTTATGGTCGGTAAAAACGGTGATAGGGTGCCTGGCCCCCTCCAACCAATGGCGCCATTCCTCGAAAGCCAACTTGATGGCCAACAACTCCCTATCTCCCACATCATAGTTTCTCTCTGCCGGGGAGAGTTTTTTTTAGAGAAAAAGGCACAGGGTCGCCACTTGGCAGGGGAAGGGCCCTGGGACAAAACCGCACCCACACCCACCTCGGAAGCATCCACCTCAACAATAAAAGGTAAGGAAACATCGGGATGCACCAAGACGGGAGCAGATGCAAAATTCTCTTTAATCTTAGAAAAGGCTGTAAGCGCCTCCTCCGACCAAGAGGAAAAATCCGCCCCCTTTTTTGTCATGTCAGTGAGGGGTTTGACAACAGAGGAATAATTCAAAATGAACTTTCTGTAATAGTTCGCAAAACCCAGAAAGCGCATCAATGCCTTCTGATTCTCAGGAAGCTCCCACTCAAGTACAGCACGGACCTTCTCGGGATCCATGCGAAAACCAGAAGCAGAGAGGAGAAAACCCAGAAATTGAATCTCCGATACCATAAAAAGACATTTCTCCAGCTTGGCGTACAATTTATTTTCCCGCAGAATCTGCAGAACCTGAAAAAGATGGGTCTGAACATCAGGGGAAAAAATCAAAATATCATCAAGATACACCAATACAAATTTCCCCATTAAATGATAGAAAATACTATTAACAAAATGCTGAAAGACGGCCGGAGCATTCATCAGGCCGAAAGGCATAACGAGATTCTCGAAATGCCCGTTAGGAGTATTAAAGGCCGTTTTCCATTCATCCCCCTCTCTGACCCTGACCAGGTTGTAAGCGCCTCTCAAATCCAATTTGGAAAACACCTTGGCCCCAACAATTTGATTGAAGAGGTCCGGGATCAGAGGAAGGGGATAGGGATCGCGAATCGTGATACGGTTCAGCTCCCTAAAATCTAGGCAAGGTCTCAGAGAGCCATCTTTCTTTTTAACAAAAAAAAACCCCGCGGCCACAGGTGACTTTGAGGGACGAATATGCCCCTTTTCGAGACTCTCGGAGATGTAAGTTCGCATAGCGATTCTTTCCGGTTGTGAGAGATTGTAGAGGCGTGCTTTTGGCAGCTTGGCACCGGGAATGAGGTTAATGGGACAGTCAAACTCCCGGTGAGGAGGTAGCTCCTGAACACCGCTCTCGGAAAACACGTCCGAGAAATCAGAGAGAAATGATGGCACCGTTTTAGTAGACACCTCTGCAAAAGTCGCTGTGAGACAATTCTCTCTACAAAAGTCACTCCACTCATTTATTTGCCTTCCTTGCCAATCAATAGTGGGGTTATGTCTAGTGAGCCAGGGTAACCCCAAAACTAGAGGAGAAGGCAATCCGTTAAGGACAAAACAAGATATATCCTCCACATGAGTGTCACCTACAGCTAGCCGGATATTGTGAACAATGCCCTTCAGAGATCTCTGTGAGAGTTGAGCAGAGTCAATAGCAAAAACAGGTATATCTTTATCTAATGTGCAAACCTGAAAACCATGCATGGCTACAAATTGAGTGTCAATAAGATTGACGGCCGCTCCACTATCGACAAAAATCTCACAAGAAATGACTTTGCTCTCTAGCGCCACCCTGGCAGACAGGAGAAAACGGGAACTGCAGGTCAGAGGAAAAGCATCAAATCCTACATCAACTTTGCCCAAAGTAGCAGATGAAGCAGAACCTGATGATTTACCTTTTGAGATTTTTCTCTTATTATCGCTCTTAGTACGGTTCAAGAATCTCCTAGACGGACAAACATTTGCCAAATGACCTATGCCCCCACAACAAAAACAGACCATACTCTGAGGACTAAATCCTCTTTTATCAGGGGCAAGTCGACCTAGCTGCATGGGCTCCTCCTCAGAGGGGAGCGAGACAGGATGAGGCCCCTGCACACTGAATGAGTCCGCACCACTGCCCCTAGACTGACAATGGTTGGACAGAGAGGTCTCGTTTCTTTCTCTTAGACGCCTGTCAAGGCGTACCGCCAATGACATGGCAGACTCTAAGGACGTTGGTCTCTCATGGAAAGCAAACGCATCTTTTAATCTCTCCGAGAGACCATGACAGATCTGACTCCGGAGTGCAGCATCATTCCAACCCGAATCAGCTGCCCATCTCCGAAATTCAGAACAATAAAGCTCCGCAGACCGTTTGTTCTGGCATAAAACACGTAGGTTAGATTCGGCCAGAGCAACACGATCCGGGTCATCATAAATCTGCCCCAGGGCCACAAAAAATCCCTCCACGGATCGAAGGGAGGGATCCCCTGATGGCAGCGAAAAAGCCCAAGTCTGAGCATTACCCCTGAGCAGGGAAATGACAATCCTCACCCTCTGCTCCTGATTACCAGAAGAGTGAGAACACAAGCAAAAATTGAGTTTGCATGCCTCTCTGAAACGAACAAAATTCTCACTGCCCCCGGAGAACGTCTCCGGAATTGAGACCTTTGGCTCGCAACAGACTCCATGAGCCGGAGCAGGGCCCAATGCTTGAAGCTGGGTCATAGATTGACGGAGATCCGCTACTTCCAAAGAAAGACCCTGCATGCGGTCAACCAGGTCAGAAAGCGGATCCATGTCAAAAAAGGACGGTTTTGGTGGATTATAATGTCACGGCTGTATGTGAACAACAATAGTAATACACAGTACAGAGCAACTGACTGGACCCAGAACTAGGGAGGATAAAGAGTGACCCCTGTCCGACCCTCAACGCTTTCCCTATTCTGCTAAAGCACATGCCCGGATCCAAATGGCAGAACGAGGCATGCCCACGTGCCTAAGACTAATGACCACTGTAACCCCTACAATAGTGGAAGGGGCACGGCCACCAGTGCCCTACTCAGTATATGGAGGGAACCGTGGCCACCTCAGATCCAGTCAGAAAACAAACAGGAATACAACAATGTCTGCAGACTTAGCTGAAGGTGTTTCAGCCGCAGAGAAGACGGATCCAAGGACAGGCTGGCAATATCCGGAGTGCTAGCTGCAGCAGAACACAGGTCCAGTGAACTGATAGCTACAAGTGAAGAAACTAAAGCAAGAGCTACAACTGAAGTGAGAACTATAATCCACATCCTATCATAGGAGGAGGGGTGATATAAAGAGAGGGAAATCAAACACATGAAGAACAGCTGTGGTGAAAGAAACCAAAAGTAAACAGAGTAGTGAGAACTCCTCCCAGCTCTAGTAGTGACATCATCACAGGGGTGGAGAAACAGAGCTGTGAGAACGTCCCAAAGCTCTGGTAGTGACAATTGTACTTCATATCAGTGGTAAAATTGAGTCAAAAAATTATTTTTATTTATAAAAAAATACCAAATTTACCAAAAATTTTGAAAAATTAGCAAATTTCTACATTAAAATTTCTCTACATTTTTATTAGATAGTAATACCTCCAAAAATAGTTATTACTTTACATTCCCCATATGTCTACTTTATGTTTGGATCATTTTGTGAATGCCATTTTATTTTTTGGGGACGTTAGGGGCTTAGAAGTTTAGAAGCAAATATTTCCAAAACCCACTTTTTAAGGACCAGTTCAGGTCTGAAGTCATTTTGTGAGGCTTACATAATAGAAACCACCCAACTGGATTTTACAAACTTTGTTCACCCTTTAGTTGTTCCACAAGAATTAATGGAAAATGGAGATGAAGTTTCAGAATTTCACTTTTTTGGCAGATTTTCCATTTTAATCAATTTTTTCCCACTAACAAAGCAAGGGTTAACAGCCAAAAAAGACTCAATATTTATTGCCCTGATTCTGTAGTTTACAGTAACACCCCATATGTGGTCGTAAACTGCTGTACGGGCACACGACATTGCGCAAAAGAAAAGGAACTCGTGGTTTTTGGAAAGCAGATTTCACCTGGATAATTTTAAGTTGCCATGTCACATTTGAAGATCCCCCCCTGATGCACCCCTAGAGTAGAATCTCCAAAAAAGTGACCCCATTTTAGAAACTACACCCCTCAAGGTATACAAAACTGATTTTACAAACTTTGTTAACCCTTTAGGTGTTCCACAAGAATTTATGGAAAATGAAGATGAAATTTCAGAATTTCACTTTTTTGGCAGAATTTACATTTTAATCCATTTTTTTCCACTAACAAAGCAAGTGTTAACAGCCAAACAAAACTCAATATTTATTGCCCTGATTTTGTAGGTTACAGAAACACCCCATATGTGGTTGTAAACTGCTGTACGGGTACACGGCATTGCGCAGAAGGAAAGGAACGCCATATGGTTTTTGGAAAGCAGTTTTCACTGGGATAATTTTAAGCTGCCATGTCACATTTGAAGACCCCCTGATGCACCCCTAGAGTAGAAAGTTAAAAAAAAAGTGACCCCATTTTTGAAAACTACGGGATAAGGTGGCAGTTTTGTTGGTACTATTTTAGGGTACATATGATTTTTGGTTGCTCTATATTACACTTTTTGTGAGGCAAGGTAACAACATTCATCTGACAGGTTAGATCATGTGGCATTTTTATAGAGCAGGTTGTTACAGACGCGACAATACCAAATATGACTATTTTTTGGGGTTGTTTGTTTCAGTATTACATAATAAAGCAGTTTTGAAAAAAAGTGATTTTTTTTTTTTCATGTCTCCACATTCTGAAAGCTGTGTTTTTTTTATTTTTTGGGTGGCTGTCTTGTGTAGGGGCTAATTTTTTTCAGAAAGAGATGATGGTTTGATTGGTACTATTTTAGGGTGCATACGGCTTTTTGATCGCTTGCTCTTACACTTTTTGACACCGTTATTATTTTTTTACGGTATTCACCTGAGGGGATAGATCATGTGATATTTTTATAGAGCAGGTTCTTACGGATGCGGCGATACCTAATATGTCTACTTTTTTTATTTATGTCAGTTTTACACAATAATATAATTTTTGAAACAAAAAAAAATCATGTTTTAGTGTCTCCATATTCTGAGAACCATAGTTTTTTCAGTTTTTGGGCGATTGTCTTAGGTAGGGTATAATTTTTTTGTAAGATGAGGTGACGGTTAGATTGGTACTATTTTGGGGTGCATATAACTTTTTGATCACTTGCTATTACACTTTTTGTGATGTAAGGTGACAAAAAAATTGCTTTTTTAACACCGCGTTTATTTAAAAAATTTTAAGATGTCCACCTGGTGGGTTAGATCATGTGATATTTTTATAGAGCAGGTTCTTATGGATGTGGAGATACCTAATATGTCTACTTTTTTTTATTTATGTAAATTTTACACAATGATATAATTTTTGAAACAAAAAAAATCATGTTTTAGTGTCTCCATAGTTTAAGAGCCATAGTTTTTTCAGTTTTCGGGCGATTGTCTTAGGTAGGGTATAATTTTTGACGGTTTGACTGGCACTATTTTGAGGTGCATATGACTTTCTGATCGCTTGCTATTACACTTTTTGTAATGTAAGGTGACAAAAAATGGCTTTTTTTACATCGTTTTTTTTTTTTTTTTTTTACGGTGTTCACCTGAGGGTTTTGGTCGTGTGATATTTTTATAGCGCAGGTTCTTATGGACGCGTCGATACCTAATATGTCTACTTTTTTATTTATTTATGTAAGTTTTACACAATGATATCATTTTTAAACCAAAAAAAATATGTTTTAGTGTCTCCATAGTCTATGAAAAATAGTTTTTTCAGTTTTTGGGCGATTGTCTTAGGTAGCATATCATTTTTGCAGGATAAGATGACGGTTTGATTGACACTATTTTGGGGTGCATGTAACTTTCTGATCGCTTGCTATTACACTTTTTGTGATGTAAGGTGAAAAAAAATGGCTTTTTCAACACCGTTTTATTTTTTATTTTCTACGGTGTTCACCTGAGGGGTTAGATCATGTGGTATTTTTATAGAGCAGGTTGTTACGGATGCCGCAATACCTAATATATATACTTTTTTTATTTACTTAAGTTTTACACAATAACAGCATTTTTGAAACCAAAAAAAATATGTTTTAATGTCTCCTTATTCTGAGAGCCATAGTTTTTTTAATTTTTTGGGCGATTGTCTTAGGTAGGAGCTCATTTTTTGCGGGATAAGGTTACAGTTAGATTGGTAATATTTTGTTGGGTATACTCTTTTTGATCGCTTGGTGTTGCACTTTTAGTGATGTAAGGTGTAAAAAAAATGGTTTATATAGATGTTTTTACTTTATTTTTATGACGGTGTTAACCTGAGGTGTAAGGTCATATGAAATTTGTATAAGGCCAGTCGATACGGACGCGGCGATACCTAACATGTCTACTTTTCTTATTTCCCTATTTTAAAAAAAAATTCCCTTTATTTTGGCAAAAGGATTTTTTTTTTTACTTGAAACTTTTTTTTTTTTGGGGAAAACTTTATTTTTTAAACTTTTTTTTCACTTTATTTTTCGTACCACTCTGGGAATTCAACTTTTGGGGGTCTAATTCCCTTTACAATGCATGACAATACTTCTGTGCACACTATAATATACTTAAAGCATGCATGCCTGTGAGATCCAGGGGCACATGTCTGAAGCCCGCACCGATGTCGGCGCATGAAGCAGGGGTCCAGCTATCAGTGACTGGCGGACCCTGCCACTGATCGGACGGGCGCAGCTCCTGCACCCGCCCGATCAACATGCAGTACATGTACGTCACTGGTCCTTAAGTCACGGTCAGATATGACGTACATGTATGTCATGCGTCCTTAAGGGGTTAATAAGTATTTTGTGGAAGCAGGTATCTCGCAGGTCTCCATGAGTATTTTGTGGAAGCAGGTATATCAATCCCCTTAATCAGTATTTTGTGAAAGCAGGTATATCGCAGGCCTCAACCAATATTTTGTGGAAACAGGTATATCAAATCCCTTAATCAGTATTTTGTGGAAGCAGGTATCTCGCAGGCCTCAATCAATATTTTGTGGAAGCAGGTATATCAATCCCCTTAATCAGTATCTTGCGGAAGCAGGTATATCGCAGGCCTCAATCAATATTTGGTGGAAACATGTATATTTTACCCCTTAATCAGTATTTTGTGGAAGCAGGTATCTCGCAGGCCTCAATCAATATTTTGTGGAAGCAGGTATATCAATCCCCTTAATCAGTATTTTGTGGAAGCAGGTATATCGCAGGCCTCAATCAATATTTGGTGGAAACATGTATATTTTACCCCTTAATCAATATTTTGTGGAAGCAGGTATCTCGCAGGCCTAAACCCCTTAAGGACTTAGGACGTATCGGTACGGCATGGGTCCCGAGTCCTTAAGGACCCATGACATACCGGTACGTCATGAGTTTAAAATAGGATTGCGGCGCCCCGGGGGTTAATTGGAACGGGATGCCGGCTGAAATCATTCAGCCGGCATCCCGTAACAACGCAGGGGGGGGTCATGTGACCCCCCCGTATCGGCTATCGCAGCAAACCGCAGGTCAATTCAGACCTGCGGTTTGCTGCGTTTTTAGCCGATTCTGATCAAACTTTAAAACGCCCGAAATTAAGTTTTATTAACCCCCCCTGCACCCCTGAATGATATTATGTGGGCAGGTGGTGCAGGGGGGGTGTCGCAGGCGGTGCGGGAGGTGCGGGAGGCGGGCGGTGCGGCAGGCGGGATCGCGATCCCCCGCCCGCCTCCCCTTGAATAATCATTGGCTTCTAGTGGTTATACCAGGGTGCCAGCACATTGCTGACACCCTGGTATAAACGGCTGACATCGGTGATGCGATGTCAACCGTTTAACCCTTTCCATACAGCGGTCCGTACGGACCGCTGTATGGAAAAGGTTAACAGCTCAGGGAGCTCCCTCCCTCTCCCATCGGGGGGCTGCTGTGCCTTTGCAGCCCCCCGATGGGAGAGGGAGAGAGCTCCCAGACAGCCCCATGACACCCCCGTCCTTACCCTTTCCCGTCTGCTCAGTTCTGATCACTACTGAGCAGACGGGGAAGGTTCCCATGGCAACAGGACGCCGTCTCAGGCATCCTGCTGTCCATGGTGCTGAACAGATCTGTGCTAAAGGCAGAGATCTGTTCAGACAAAGTGTAAGTAAAATACAGTATAGTACAATATATATTGTACTGTACTGTATTATACAGACATCAGACCCAATAGATCTTCAAGAACCAAGTGGGTCTGGGTCAAAAAAATGAAAAAAAAAGTGAAAAAATAAATAAAAATAAAATAAATAAAATACACTACACATATTAGGTATCGCCGCGTCCGTAACGACCTGATCTATAAAACGGTCATGTTACTTTCCCCGCACGGTGAACGCCATAAAAATAAAAAAATAAAACTATGAGAAAATTGAAATTTTGCCCACCTTACTTCCCAAAAAAGGCAATAAAAGTGATCAAAAAAGTCGCATGTACGCCAAAATAGTACCAATCAAACCGTTATCTCATCCCGCAAAAATCATACCCTACCCAAGATAATCGCCCAAAAACTGAAAAAACTATGGCTCTTAGACTATGGAAACACTAAAACATGATTTTTTTTTGTTTCAAAAATGAAATCATTGTGTAAAACTTAAATAAATTAAAAAAAAAGTATACATATTAGGTATCGACGCGTCCGTATCGACCGGCTCTATATAAATATCACATGACCTAACCCATCAGGTGACCACCGTAAAAAAATAAAAATAAAAACTGTGTAAAAAAAAACATTTTTTGTCATCTTACGTCACAAAAAGTGTAATAGCAAGTGATCAAAAAGTCATATGCACCCCATACTGCCAATCAAACCGTCCTCTCATCCTGCAAAAAATGAGACCCTACTTAAGATAATCGCCCAAAAACTGAAAAAACTATGGCTCTTAGACTATGGAGACACTAAAACATTTTTTTTGTTTTAAAAATGAAATCATTGTGTAAAACTTACATAAATAAAAAAAATTGTATACATATTAGGTATCGCCGCGTCCGTGACAACCTGTTCTATAAAATTATCACATGTTCTAATCTGTCAGATGAATGTTGTAAATAACAAAAAATAAAAACGTGCCAAAAAATCTATTTCTTGTTACCTTGCCGCACAAAAAAGTGTAATATAGAGCAACCAAAAATCATATGTACCCTAAACTAGTACCAACAAAACTGCCACCCTATCCCGTAGTTTCTAAAATGGGGTCACTTTTTTGGAGTTTCTACTCTAGAGGTGCATCAGGAGGGCTTCAAATGGGACATGGTGTCAAAATAACCAGTCCAGCTAAATCTGCCTTCCAAAAACCGTATGGCATTCCTTTCCTTTACGACCACATATGGGGTGTTTCTGTAAACTACAGAATCAGGGCCATAAATAATGAGTTTTGTTTGGCTGTTAACCCTTGCTTTGTAACTGTAAAAAAAATATTAAAATGGAAAATCTGCCAAAAAAGTGAAATTTTGAAATTGTATCTCTATTTTCCATTAAATCTTGTGCAACACCTAAAGGGTTAACAAAGTGTGTAAAATCAGTTTTGAATACCTTGAGGGGTGTAGTTTCTTAGATGGGGTC
Source organism: Bufo bufo (assembly GCF_905171765.1). Taxonomy (NCBI): domain Eukaryota; kingdom Metazoa; phylum Chordata; class Amphibia; order Anura; family Bufonidae; genus Bufo; species Bufo bufo. The sequence goes on along the minus strand of NC_053390.1, from coordinate 369,954,990 downwards.
ACTTTTATGGAGTTTCTACTCTAGGGGTGCATCAGGGGGGCTTCAAATGGGACATGGTGTCAAAAAAACAGTACAGCAAAATCTGGCTTCCAAAAACCATACGGCGCACCTTTCCCTTCACGCCCTGCCGTGTGCCCGTACAGCAGTTTACGGCCACATATGGGGTGTTTCTGTAAACGGCAGAGTCAGGGCAATAAAGATACAGTCTTGTTTGGCTGTTAACCCTTGCTTTGTTAGTGGGAAAAATGGGTTAAAATGGAAAATTAGGCAAAAAAATGAAATTCTCAAATTTCATCCCCATTTGCCAATAACTCTTGTGCAACACCTAAAGGGTTAACGAAGTTTGTAAAATCAGTTTTGAATACCTTGAGGGGTGTAGTTTATATAATGGGGTCATTTTTGGGTGGTTTCTATTATGTAAGCCTCGCAAAGTGACTTCAGACCTGAACTGGTCCCTAAAAATGGGGTTTTTGTAAATTTCTGAAAAATTTCAAGATTTGCTTCTAAACTTCTAAGCCTTGTAACATCCCCAAAAAATAAAATATCATTCCCAAAATGCTACAAACATGAAGTAGACATATGGGGAATGTAAAGTCATCACAATTTTTGGGGGTATTACTATGTATTACAGAAGTAGAGAAACTGAAACTTTGAAATTTGCTAATTTTTCTAAATTTTTGGTAAATATGGTATTTTTTTATGCAAAAAAATTAACTTTTTTCACCCAATTTTAGCAATGTCATGAAGTACAATATGTAACGAAAAAACAATCTCAGAACGGCCTGGATAAGTCAAAGCATTTTAAAGTTATCAGCACTTAAAGTGACACTGGTCAGATTTGCAAAAAATGGCCAAGTCCTTAAGGTGAAATAGGGCTGAGTCCTTAAGGGGTTAATCAATATTTTGTGGAAGCAGTTATATCAATCCCCTTAATCAGTATTTTGTGAAAGCAGGTATATCGCAGCCCTCAATCAGTATTTTGTGGAAGCAGGGTATCAATCCCCTTAATCAGTATTTTGTGGAAGCACGTATATCGCAGGCCTCAAACAATATTTGGTGGAAACAGGTATATCAAACCCCTTAACTTTTTTTTTTTTCACTTTATTTTTTGTCCCACTCTGGGACCTTAACTTTTGGGGTCTTATCCCCTTTACAATGCATGACAATACTTATGTATTGTCATGAATTGGCTGTAAGTGTATTACACACTAAAATACAATTTTAGCCTGCATGCCTGTGAGATCTAGGGGGCTGGATCTCACAGGCTCTCCCGGAAGGCAGCCAAAAAGCCAAAGGAAGGCATCAGGCTGCCTTCCCTGCCATCGGGTCCCCGTCAAAGCAGCAGGGGGACCCGATGGCCACTCCGCACATGTCTGAAGCCCGCACGTGCCGTGGTCAGCGCTGACCGTGGCCGTGCAGATGTTAATGTGCCGGCATCGGTGATTGCACAATACAAATGCACTATATACTTTCTATGTAAGGCCTCTTTCACACGGGCGTTGCGGGAAAAGGTGCGGGTGCGTTGCGGGAACATGCACGATTTTTCCGCGCGAGTGCAAAACATTGTAATGCGTTTTGCACTCGCGTGAGAAAAATCGCGCATGTTTGGTACCCAAACCCGAACTTCTTCACAGAAGTTCGGGCTTGGGATCAGTGTTCTGTAGATTGTATTATTTTCCCTTATAAAATGGTTATAAGGGGAAATAATAGCATTCTGAATACAGAATGCATAGTACATTAGGGCTGGAGGGGTTAAAAAAATAATAATAATAATTAAACTCACCTTAATCCACTTGCTCACGCAGCTCGGCTTCTCTTCTGTCTTCTTCTTTACTGTGTGCAGGAAAAGGACCTGTGGTGACGTCACTCCGGTCATCACATGGTCCATCACATGATCCATCACCATGGTAAAAGATCATGTGACGGACCATGTGATGACCGGAGTGCCGTCACCACAGGTCCTTTTCCTGCACACAGCAAAAAAGACAGAAGAGAAGCCGGGCTGCGCGAGCAAGTGGATTAAGGTGAGTTTAATATTTTTTTATTTTTTTTTAACCCCTCCAGCCCTATTTTACTATGTATTCTGTATTAAGAATGCTATTATTTTCCCTCATAACCATGTTATAAGGGAAAATAATAATGATCGGGTCCCCATCCCGATCGTCACCTAGCAACCGTGTGTGAAAATCGCACCGCATCCGCACTTGCTTGCGGATGCTTGCGATTTTCACGCAACCCCATTCATTTCTATGGGGCCTGCGTTACGTTAAAAACGCACAAAGCGGAGCATGCTGCGATTTTCACGCAACGCACAAATGATGCGTGAAAATCACCGCTCGTGTGCACAGCCCCATAGAAATGAATGGGTCAGGATTCAGTGCGGGTGCAATGCGTTCAACTCACGCATCGCATCCGCGCGGAATACTCGCCCGTGTGAAAGGGGCCTTAGAAAGTATATTATAGGTATATCACACCCCTCAATCATTTTTTGGGGGGGCAACAGGTATATCACACCCGTTGCAAATAGTTATTTCAATAGCGTTTGTCCCTCTGTATAGCTGCCGTATCACAGCAGATCCGCACACAACTGCTGCACAATACAAATGCACTATATACTTTCTATGATATACCTGCATTATCCCCTGAAGACGCTGGTTATCCAGCGAAACATGTCGAGATGCAGGGCGTATGAGTGTTAATTTTTATACAGTGGTAGTGAGGGAGCTCTATAATAGGAGTGAATGTATAGCTATATAGGTGATAAGAGATCATAGCCATAAGTAAATATAGGTTAGAAATAACAGTGGCAACAAATAGCAGCTGTGTAACAGCAGTGATAATATTGATTAGTAACATAGAGCAGCCCGCACCACCGACCTATAATATAGTGGTAGTGAGGGAGCCTCACAATAGGAGTGAATGTATAGCTATACAGGCGACAATAGATCTACTGCTACAAGCAAATACAGGCCATAAATAACTGTGGCAATAAACAGTAGTTGGGAATTATAGGTGACAGTTTTGAACAACAAGACAGAGCTGCCCGCACCACTGACAGTTTTAATTCATCTATGTAGTGTCTATGTATAGATAGTGATAAGTGATGAAAGATTTTAAAAATAAATAAATAAAAGTAAAGTTTTAGTTAATAAAAACAGTACATGATCCAAAGACGTATTTAGGTCCAGTTGGACTATCAATTAGCTCGCTAAAATAGTAAACGTTGACATGTACTGTGAGGTCAGTTGATATACAGTTGAACACTAGCAAACTCACCACCACCAGCATGATCCGCCACATGGCATCCAAGCACTGTAATAAGTGGGACGAACTCCTGGGTCTACAATCTGTGTCTGCGGATCACACCAATGCCTCCTCTTCCCCTATGTTATGTGCTGGCCAATCCCCTGTCGAAGGCGCAGGCCCGGATGCCTCACGCCCTGCAACTGGACCTTTGCAAGCACCATCAGCGACCACATCCACTTCCGTGTCCCAGCCCAAATATCCTCACCAGTGGCGTCGCCAGGGGGGGCCAGAGGGGGCCCGGCCCCCCCTACATCACGCTGTGCCCCCCCAACTAAAATGCCCCCCTAAGTGAGCCGCCGCAGTCGGGCACAGGGAGATGAGCGCTTCCATTGTGCTCATCTCCATAGTCATCTGCCTGTGCTGCGGTGGGGCAGGGGAGGGAGAGGCGTGTCCCTTCCCCTTCCTCTGATAGGCTGACGGCCTAGTGTCTGCAGCCTATCAGAGGCCGGCGCAGGCGGCGCGATGACTTCATCGCGCCGCCTGAGCCATACAGCGTGGGACACAGGCCGGAAGAGGCCTGCATCGCATTTCTGACATGGAGGTAAGTATAAGTGTTTTTATTTTTTTTTTACAATAGTTTTACAGGCAAATTAGGGCGGCTCTTGTTACTGGCACATTAGGGGGCTTATTACTGGTGTAAGGAAATATCCTTATCTTAATGTGTACCCCAGGTACAAGACTTCGGTATTCAGCTTGATTTGATCCTTATCTGGCCAGAGAGTGATAATGAGATATGACACAGTGCTGTGTAATTTCAAAATGACTCTAAACTTTATTATTCTTGTGACACATATATATAGTACTCAAATGGCGTGATGTTTAAGTTAAACAGTAACACATGTTTTTAGCCAGATAATTATCTTATCTTCTACCAGAGTCCAAGGCTATCTATATATACGAGAAAAACCTCTTAGTCATATGGACTTTGACCCATTACGTGTCCATGCTTATGTAATATATTAATGTATGGGACATGATGTAATATAAACTTATGTAAAAATAGGTTTTGAACTGAAATAGAATCCTTCAATCCTCTCTTTAAAACCTATTTAAATATATCTATATAATGTGGGTTTTTCATTTTGTTCCTTTCTAGTTTTTTCCTCAGTTTGCTTGTGAGTCTTTAGGTATTCCATGTACCCTTCAGGAGTATAATCCTGAGGCTTTGTTGAGGTTGTGTGTGCCTCTTCTACCTCTACCGGAGTATAGAGGAATGTTGGGTGTACCCCTCTTTTGGCCACATTGTTACATATGGTAAGAAGGGAGGGCACACACTGCAGACAACAGCAGAGACACACTATTGCAGCGATCACGGCGAGTGCCACTCCTAAAACATATCTTATTTGACCAAAGTCAGGTATCCAGCCAAAAAGCCAGTCCCACCAACCTTGGTCAACATCTTGTTTTATATGTTTTATCATCTCTTCTAGTTGGCCTATTTTATCTTTTATTCCACGGGAGTGATCTGATAAATTGAAACAACACATCCCTGGAACGCTGAGCATCCTATACCATGTTGAAACAATAAATAGTCAATAGTTGCCCTATTCTGCAAGATAGTTTTTTTATATGATTGTATATCCAGCAGCATATCTTGCAGAACTGCACCAGTGACATCTATCTGTTTTACCATACAACAGGCAAGTTTTGATATTATCCTGTGGTTATATATGGCCAACCCTGGTACTCCTATCAAAGATACCCCTTAACTCATGTATTCTGTTCTAGAGAGGAGATTCACATTATAATCACAATTTTCTGGTAACTGTAGGGAAGTGTCTCTCGTGTGTCGTGTCATCATTGATGGGAATAGTGGTATCATTGCTAATGTCAACCTAGCTATTGTACAGGGTCCCTCTGTAATATTGGCCGGTATATATGTGTGACTAGTATTTCCACAGGCCAATACCCATCCTGCTGGTAGAGGTACATGTTTGTCTAGGGATGGTACTGTTTTTGTAATATTACATTGCATATATATATATATTTTTTTCCTGATACTATCTTTTTACAACTTTCTGGATTTCTATCATATTACTTTGCAGAGTCTCATATGTAGGACAGTTATAACAAGCATGATAAGGATTTACATATCTATATTTAACATCATGATCCTGCAAATCTGTGTCATTTGATTGGGAACGTAGGAGCCCTGTCCATACATCTACTGGGGTGGGGACTGCAATTTTCAAGGCACTACATTTCAGCCATCTCGAGGAATTTCCCGACTGCGTCATCTCGTTGGGGGTCAAGGCCGTCTGCCTCCATTAGTACCCCTTCTGTATCTTCTTCGAGGTCAAGGCTGTCTGCCTCCGTCAGTACCTCTGGGCCTCGTTGGAGGTCAGGGCTGTCTGCCCCCGTTAGTACCTCCTGTCCTTCTTCAAGGCCAAGGCTGTCTGCCTCCGTTCCTGCCTCCTCTCTTTCTCTAACAAGCTTCACTCGGGTGGCGTGGATTCAAATTGGAGATTGTTCAGTCAGCACAGCTGTTCTGGTTACTGCAATGACGATAGTAGGTGGGCCGTATACGAAATCACCTTGAGCTCTTCCTTTCTTCAGTGTTTCGACCACCATCTCATCCCCCACCCTATATGGGTGGGTGGGTTCCTGTGGAAAAGAGGGAGACTTACAAGCAACTTTGTCCTCAGTTTTGTTAAGTACCTGTATCAATTTGGTGACATAGTCTTCCCTAATCTGGTCTATGTCGCCTTCCTGTACCACTAGGGGGTGACTTGTCCAAGGAGTTGGAAAGGGCCTACCCATAAGGATTTCAATGCTGTTATGTCCTACTCCGTAGAAATGTGCTATTAAGATGGAAGCACTGTATTGGGGGAATGCATAACTTCCCCTCTTTGCAGACTAATTCTAATCCTGTCTTAGGATTTTTCTGCAATACTGGATAACACCAGTCTTGCTGTTCCTGTTCAGTGGCATACCACTGAAGATCAGTAAGTATTTGCAACATCTCAGGGGTTGGAGGTGCCAAACATGGCATCTCCCAATGGTTACACAAACCTGTGAGGTTGCATTTGGCCACTCTTTTCGCCACCTTATCTGCCAGCGCATTGCCCTGTGAGACATGATCCTTACCATCTGCTGCCGTGAATCCTCTCCTCTGCCAGATCATACCATGGTCCCACACTACCCCATGTGCGTACCTACTCTCAGCATAAATAGTGACAGGTCTGTCAGCATGTAGAATACATGCTCTAGTGAGTGCAATGAGCTCAGCTGCCTGCTGTGTTGAGTGTGGATGTCCTTGAGTAGGCCTACAACATCATGAGTGGTGTGCAGAATGGTGTAATGTCACATTGTGAAAGGAGTTGCCAACTCTACCATCATAGCACAGGCTGCAAGAGAACACAGACATGCCGGCATCCCTTGAACAGGGGTGGGCATTACCTTTGAGAAAAAATACACAAGGACGCAACTTGCCTCCGTTTTCTTGTGTCAGTACACCCGCCATGGTTTTACAATTTTGGCGTGCAAACATGTGGAAGGGCATATTATAGTCAGGGAGGCCCAGCCCTGGACTCGACATGAGTGAACATTTCAGATAATCAAATGCATTGTACATTTCAGAAGACCATTTAATCAAATCTGGATTTTCTTCCAGAGTGGCTTGCCTCAAAACATTGTCAATAGTGAGAGCAATCAGGAATCCATTGTCTACAGTAATTTATCATACCAAGGAAAGATAACATTTCTTTCTTGGTGTGCGGGGCGACCAAACCCGCAATAGACTGGACTCTTTCTGCACTGATTCTCCGTTCACCTTTTGTGAGGACAAAGCCCAAGTATTCAACCTGCATTTTACACCATTGCATTTCCTTAAGTGTCACTTTGTGACCACATCCTGACAATCATTATAACAGTGATAAACCATCCTGAATGCTGGCCTCCGCTGACATGCTACACAGTAACAAATCACCGACATATTGCAGCAGCACAGAACCTTGGGGGGATGTGTCATGGCTTTAACATCGCTTGGAGGACTATGCTGTACACTACAGGTGAATCAGCATATCCCTGGGGTCTGCACCAGGTCAGTTGGCGTCCGTCAAAGGAAAAAGCAAAAAGTAGTCTGGTTATCTTATCAACTGGGATAGAAAAGAATGCATTTTTCAGATCTATCACACTGAACCAAACAGCGTCTGCTGGAATGGCAGATAATAATTAAGCGACATTAGGTACAACAGGGGCTATAGGCACAATGATGTTGTTGATGGCCCCTAAATCCTGTACAAAGCGGGTAGTACCATCTGCCTTTGTCACTGGATTCACGGGCGTGCTGTAGGGTGAAATCACCTCTTCCAGGATTCCCTTTTGTAGGAATTCTTCTATCATTGGCCTAAGTCCATTAAGTTTCTCTTTTAACAGCGGGTATTGTTTCTGGAACACTGAGATGACACCTGGTTTCACAGTAGCTTTGTAAGGTGTGCAATCTATGAATCCTGTGTCATATTCATTTTAAGACCATAATGCAGGGTTAATGTTATTAAGTTCTGGGTGGTCCTGTATGTTTGCAAGAATCAGTAGCACTGGTGTAGAGACTGGAATGAGACCTGAGTGTACTCTTATGCCCTGAGTCTTTGCTGATACCTGCAAGTCAAGCTTAATGAACAAATCTCTCCCTAATAGGCTGACTGGGCAATCTGGTATAATGCTGAAGACATGATCTGTGACGTATTCCCTGTCCATGGTCTCGAGTGGTAGTGAGTCAGTTTTTGAAAGGTTTTGTCAAAACCCCATTAATTCACATAGAAGGCTCACACTTCCTTCCTCCCACTCTGAGTCATCTAAGTCCACCCCTTTTAGTCGGACGCTTTGGTCCGTCCTCTGCCATTAGTATCCTAGCTGTCCAAAAGAACAGAGCTCTGATGTTTAGCACAACACTTAACATGTAACACATAACTGCAAACATTGAAACAAACAGATCTGACAATACAAACATGAACACATAAAGGGCCCATAAAAACTTTCATTGACTTCAATAAAAAAAATGTACAGCTTGATCAATGCTGTTGGCACCAATAAAAACCAAAAACTTCCAAAAAATAAATAAAAATAAAATTCTCAATGTGCATATTATATAAAAACAAATACTGTATTCCATACACATTGACATACATTTTTATGTACTTAAAACAGCTCATAATCAGTCTTCACACATATTCGCCTCAATTACAACTCAAAGCCACACCCATTCACATTCCACTGAATCATTCATGTCTTCCAACCCACATTGTTTCATCCCGAAACTTGCAGCACAGACAAACACAGCTTTCCTGGAAACAGATATCCACACCACACACAGTTTGTTGCTGCGTTTTCCAATCTCTTCTGGTTTTCCCTCTGTGATTAATCAACTCTTATAAGAAGACAATATACATGTTATAATCAAAGTCATTTTGTTAAAAGCTGGATTCCCACATTACGCTGCTTGGGCAGGAAAATGACCGAACAATTCTTTATCTTGTATAATATATTACACATTACTTACTCTGCATGATCTCCTGGCCGCTTTCCCTTATCTCAAGAATGTGTTTGTGTGAAGGCGGGGGAAGTGGATTTCTATAGCTCACACTAGATACATACAATTCTTATCCATTAACTGATGCTGTCTGAAGTCCACGTGGAGACGTTCTTTTTTATGGTAAGCATTAGTCTATCAGATTGTTAATAAATGTGGAAATAATTAGACTGTCATTCTGGAGAACCCGTAGCCCTGCCTCCAATTTCCAGCAATCCACAAATCTCCAGAAATCAATAACGCTTTCTGAGGGTTTTTGCTTACATGCTACGGCTACTGGAAGTGAAGACTTTTGTTTAAATACCTCTATCATGTGTTTTCTATCTCCTTTCTGCATATAATCGATATCTCATGAAGGGTCAGGTTCAAAATACGGTCAGGCGGCAGTGTCGCCTAAGCATAGACCCTTGACCATGTCCATGTGATATATGCTATTGTCTTCTTCCCTGGGAAAGGGGTCTATCACTTCCATTGCCTCTGTCCACTCTTCCAATTTATCTACCCATGGGTTAACAAGGTAATAATTTGTAGGACTGACTCGGGCAACATATTGTTTACATGTTTCTCCTGGTTCTGGTTTAGGGTATTCTATCTTAGATTTTTGACTACCCATTATTAAAACTTATTTTCTTACAAAAAGAATTCAAAACAGTAATAGTAAAAAAACAAAACAGAATGTTAGTTTTGGGACGACAGCTGTACACTTACGACCCAGTCTGTCACTTCCCCTTATATAACTATTAGACAAAACAACTTATCATGCAAAACTTCTACAATTATCAAACAAGTTATCATGCAAAACTTCTACAATTATCTTATTAAGAATCAAATCAAGCTGTTAAACCTTCTGTTTCCTAAACAGATCTTTTATGGGACTCCCTGAGCCCACTGAAGTGCACTTTCCTGGTTACTGCATTCCCGGAATCCTTTCTGTTCCTGGAACAGATATTTTACGGGGCTCCCGGAGCCCTCTGAAGTGCACTTGTCTTATTACCGGATTCCCTGAATCCTAAGGCAAAAACTCCCTGAGTTTATGCTTACTGTATCCCTGACACAGTACTTTGAAGTCTATCTAAGGGTCCCTTATGTACTTACTTGAATCGAGACATGGTCAGTGCCCCTGGAATGGCCTAAAGGACAAAAATCAGTGTCTCTTCTAACCAAACATCAGGGATGACCTTCCCAATCCCGGACGAGCCCCCAAATTGTAAGGAAATATCCTTATCTTAATGTGTACCCCAGGTACAAGACTTCGGTATTCAGCTTGATTCGATCCTTATCTGGCCAGAGAGAGTGATAATGAGATATGACACAGTGCTGTGTAATTTCAAAAAGACTCTAAACTTTATTATTCTTGTGACACATATATATAGTACTCAAATGGCGTGATGTTTAAGTTAAACAGTAACACATGTTTTTAGCCAGATAATTATCTTATCTTCTACCAGAGTCCAAGGCTATCTATATATACGAGAAAAACCTCTTAGTCATATGGACTTTCACCCATTACGTGTCCATGCTTATGTAATATATTAATGTATGGGACATGATGTAATATAAACTTATATAAAAATAGGTTTTGAACTGAAATAGAATCCTTCAACTGGCACATCATGGGGGGGCTTATTACTGGCACATTGGGGGGGCTTATTACTGGCACATTGGGGGGCTTATTACTGGCACGTGATGGGGGGCTTATTACTGGCACGTGATGGGGGGCTTATTACTGGCACGTGATGGGGGGCTTATTACTAGCAAGTGATGGGGGCTTATTACTGGCACGTGATGGGGGGCTTATTACTGGCACGTGATGGGGGGCTTATTACTGGCACATGATGGGGGATTATTACTGGCACGTGATGGGGGGCTTATTATTGGCACGTGATGGGGGGCTTATTACTGGCACATGATGGGGGGCTTATTACTGGCACGTGATGGGGGGCTTATTGCTGGCACGTGATGGGGGGCTTATTACTGGCACGTGATGGGGGCTTATTACTGGCACGTGATGGGGGGCTTATTACTGGCACGTGATGGGGGGCTTATTACTGGCACGTGATGGGGGGCTTCGTACTGGCACGTGATGGGGGGGCTTATTACTGGCACATGATGGGGGGCTTATTACTGGCACATGATGGGGGGGCTTATTACTGGCACATGACGGGGGGGCTCATTACTGGCACATGATGGGGGGCTTATTACTGGCACATGATGGAGGGGCTTATTACTGGCACATGATGGGGGGGCTTATTACTGGCACATGATGGGGGGCTTATTACTGGCACATAATGGGGGGCTCTTGTTACTGGAACATTGAGGGGGGCTCTTATTACTGGCACGTGATGGGGGGCTGGGCTCTTATTACTGGCACATTGGGGGGCTCTTGTTACTGGCACGTGATGGGGGGGCTCTTGTTACTGGTACGTGATTGGGGCACTTATTACTGGCACGTTATTGGGGGCACTTATTACTGGCACGTTATTGAGGGCACTTATTACTGGCACGTTATTGAGGGCACTTATTACCGGCACATTATTGGTGGGCACTATAGGGGCATCTACTGAGGCCACAAAGAAGGGGTATTTTAAATGGGGGGCTCTGTACAGTAGCATTTTATACTGGGACACATTATGGGGGTACTATGGGGAAGGGGGGAGAGGAGTACTAAGGAGTCATCTACGGTGGGCACTAAGAAGGGGTATTTTATACTTGCAAATTATGGGGGACACTGAGGGCATCTACTGGGGCACGATATATGGGGCATTTTATACTGGTACATTATGGGGGGCACTAGGAGGAAGGGGGGAGAGGAGCACTATGGGGGCATTTACTGGGGGCACTATATAGGGGTATTTTATACTGGCACATTATGGGGGACATTAGCTCAACTGGGGGCATTACAAGGGGGTATTTTTTGCATTGTCACATTATAAGGCCGAATGCACACGGCCGTGTTCCGTGGCCGAGAGTGGTCCGTGGTATGCCGGGCTGGATTCCTGTTCAGAGCAGGAGCGCATGGCGTCATAGCAACCAATAACGCCGTGCGCTCCTGCTCTGAACAGGAATCCAGCCCGGCATACCACAGACCGCTCTCGGCCACGGAACACGGCCGTGTGCATTCGGCCTAAGGAGAATTATTTCTACTTGGGGGGCATTATGGTGGGCTTTATTACTCCCCCATGGTATGACCCCCTAGTAGCAGCACCAGCCTCTCCCTGCTCTGCTATCACTCTGCCCCTTCTCCAAATCCTTATTATGAAATCTTTCTCATTAGGATAAAACACATCAGCTCCGCCGAGCCCCTGGCCAAAGTGGTGAAGTGGCGTCCGAGATCCCCAAGGGCCAAGCCAAGTAATTGTAAGTTTTCATGTGAAATATGTTTATGTTATACACATATGGCATACACTGTGCCACACAATGTACAGTATACCTCTACACTGTGGCACACAATGTACAGTATACCTCTACACTGTGGCACAATGTACAGTATACCTCTACACTGTGCCACACAATGTACAGTATACCTCTACACTGTGCCACACAATGTACAGTATACCTCTACACCGTGCCACACAATGTACAGTATACCTCTACACTGTAGTCTGTTCTATAAGCACCCTTGTTCTGTGGCGGCAGACAGAAAATAATCTGGAAGTGCCCCTCCCGAGACCAGGCTCTGGATCCGCCACTGGTCTGGACCGCTCACAGGAGTGTACATTTCTTCTAAACTGTAATCCGTAACCTCTGACCTGCAGAAATCAGCGCTCGCTCGGTAACAACTAACAGGCAGTGCCTGTAGGCTGTAGCCTGGCCCTGTTACCGAAGCTAGCCGAGTGGTGTAAGGTTAAGGTACTAGTAGAGATGAGCGGCCGCTGAATCCTGATTTAAAGTTAAAGTTACTACAGGATATGGATTACAGTTTAGAAATGTCAAATGTACACTCCTGTGAGTGGCGGGGAGGGAGATCTGTGAATGACACTGTTATAGGGAGGGGGATCTGTGGATGACACTGTTATAGGGAGGGGGATCTGTGGATGACACTGTTATAGGGAGGGGGATCTGTGGATGACACTGTTATAGGGAGGGGGATCTGTGGATGACACTGTTATAGGGAGGGGGATCTGTGGATGACACTGTTATAGGGAGGGGGATCTGTGGATGACACTGTTATGGAGGGGGAAATGGGGATGACACTGTCATGGGGTGGATCTGTGGATGACACAAATAGCATAAGATGCTATATACGGTATATGTCATCCACAGATCCCCCCATAGCAGTGTCATCCACAGATCCCCCTCCCTATAAAAGTGTCATCCACAGGCAACTAGGACATGTTGAAATCTGAGTGAGTGATTGTTTATTTTTTTTTTAAACCACAGACAACAGGACTTTTCTTCCCTGTTGCGGTTTTAGGAATTGGGTAAAGTATCGCAGCATTTCTAAGCGTACTTGTGTAAATGTATTGTTGTTATAGCTGCCCCCCCTACTTTTGTCCTGGCCCCCAGTGTGCCCCCCCCCCCCAAAATTTGAAAGCTAGAGACACCACTGGTCCTCACCCCAGGCCTTTGAACGCAAGCGAAAATACCCAGCCATCCACCTACAGGCCATAGCACTAAATTAGCAGTTTTCCAAATTCCTTGCCCTGGAAACGTTGCCATTTAGGCTTGTGGACACTGAGGCCTTCCGCAGTCTGATGTCCGCGGCCGTCCCACGCTACGCAGTACCCAGCCGCCACTATTTTTCAAGGTGTGCCGTGACCAACGCAGTTATTGGGAAGGTCCACTTAACCATGGACACATGGACAAGTGCATTAGCCAGGGATGCTACATTTCCCTGACGGCACACTGGGTGAATGTTGTGGAGGCCGGGAGCGAGTTGTACCCTGGGATAGCACAGGTGCTACCGATGCCAAGTATTGTGGGCCCTACATCGATCAGGGTTTCTGCCATCACCTACGTTAGTGGCTCCAAACCTGACTTTTTCTCCTTCGCCACTTCTTCCTCCAAATTATCCGCGTGCAGCACCAGTCAGTCATCAGTCGTTAGCTGGAAGCAGTGTAGCACTGCAGTGGGCCGTGCTGAAGTTGATGCTTAGGGGACAAACAACACCTCCTCAGAGCTGTGGCAGGGGATAAGAGACCAGACTGAGCTGTGGCTCTCGCCACTCAACCTACAACCAGGCATGGTTGCGTCTTATAATGGCCGTAACTTGGTGGCGGCTTTGGAGCTCGGCAAGCTCAGACACATCCCATGCTTAGCCCACATGTTTAATCTTGCGTTTCAGCGGTTTCTCAAAACCTACCCCAATTTGCCTCAGCTACTGGTGAAGGTGCGCCGCTTGTGTGCACATTTCTGCAAGTCATTGACAGCTTCAGCCGGTCTGTCAACGCTGCAGCACAGCTCGAAATTGCCAGCTCACCAGCTGTTGTGCGACGTGAGCACGTGCTGGAACTCCACTTTCCACATGTTGGCCAGGCTTTGTGAGCAGCAGAGGGCAGTAGTGGAATACCAGCTGCAACATGGTCGTCGCCTTTCCAGTCAGCTTCTGCTATTCACAAGCGAGGAGTGGGCATGGATGTCTGACCTCTGTGAAGTTTTAAGAAACTTTGAGGAATCAACACAGATGGTGAGCGACGATAACGCTATTATCAGCGTAACCATCCCACCTCTGTGTCTACTCAAACGCTCGCTGCTCACAATTAAGGACAACGCTTTGCATGTGGAGGAGGTGGAAATGGGGGAAGACATTACACAGGGTGATAGCCAGACCACCCTTAGTTCGTCTTCTCAGCGCAAATTGGATGATGAAGAGGAGGAGGAGTATCAGGAGACGGTTGCCTCTGCTACAGAGGGTAGTACCCATGGAAGTTTAATTCCATCTGTTCTGCGTGGGTGGGCAGAAGAGGAGGAAGAGGATGAGGAGATTGAGAGTCATCCTCCTGATGACGCCAGCGAAGTCTTGCCTGTTGGTACTCTGACACACAAGGCTGACTTCATGTTAGGCTGCCTTCTCCAGCTACAAAGAGAACTTCTCATCTCTCATTTCTCCAGTGGAGAGGACAAGCAAAACAGTGCAATACTAGAAGGTCCTTGTTGAAAAATTGCTCCAAAATATTTCCAGCTGACAATGCTGGCGGCAGAGTCCGTAGTTCCTTGGGCAACCGAGGAGGAGAGACAAGGGTAACACACAGCAGTTCCAACAGAGGCAGGTCAACACTCTCCAAAGCCTGGGACAGTTTCATTACACCCCGCCAGCACCCTCACCCTGATGCGCGGCCTAGTGTCACAAGGAGGGAAAAATTTTGGAAGATGGTGAAGGAGTACATAGCAGACCATGTCAGCGTCCTCAATGATCCCTCAGTGCCTTACAACTACTGGGTGGACACGTGGCACGAACTAGCGCTCTATGCATTGGAGGTGCTGGCCTGCCCTGCCGCCAGCGTTTTGTCGGAGCGGGTATTTAGTGCTGCTGGTGGCATTATAACAGATAAGCGTATCCGCCTGTCAACTGAAAATGCTGACAGGTTGACTTTTATAAAAATGAACAAGGCCTGGATTGACCATGACTTCTCGACTCCACCAGAGGAAAGCTGATGAACATTAAGGCACTTTAAATGTGTTGTTTATAATGTACTGAATACACTGTATTCCTATGCACCCCTTCCACCACAAACAATGGTATATGGTTGAATCTTCCTTTTCTCATCCTCCTTCTCCTCTTCCATCATATCAACACATGCTTATTCGTCGCATATATGCCTTTTGCATATTATGTTTTACAGGGTCAGCTCACCAGCAGGCCCTCACCTACAATGTTTTACAGGGTCAGCTCACTAGCAGGCACTCGCATATAATTTTTTAGAGGGTCAGCTCACCAGCAAGCCCTCGCATATAATGTTTTAGAGGGTCAGCTCACCAGCAGGCCCCCTCATATAATTTTTAGAGGGTCAGCTCACCAGCAAGCCCTCGCATATAATAATGTATTACATGGTCAGCTCACCTGAAGGCCTTCACCTGCAATCTTTTACAGGGTCAGCTCACCTGAAGGCCCTCGCATATGATGTTTTAGAGGGTTAGCTCACCTGCAGGCCCTCACCTACAACCTTTTAGAGGGTCAGCTCCCCTGCAAGCCCTCACCTAATTATACCTAATAGGTAATTTGTGCGCATGCTGCCTTGCTTGGATGTGTTAGCCGTAGCTGTTTCTTAGGCTCCCTCTCCGGAATCAAACCATGATTCCCCCGTTACTCATGGTCTACATGGTTTGGGCTGAAAATACCATTGTTGATAGGGCAGACATCCGAATGGATCATCGCCATCACGGGGACGTGCGATCGGCCCCAGGTTATCTAGAGTCACCAAAGCGGCAGCAGGCCCTCGCCCATAATGTTTTAGATGGTCAGATCAGCAGGCCCTTGCTCCAAATGTTTTTGAGGGTCACCAGCAGGTCATCAATCATAATTTTTCAAGGCTGTGTATGATGCCCTCCTTTATGTGTAACAAAGGGTGTATTGGAGTGCTGGTTCCTTGTAGTTTTTGGCAGAACTTTCACTTAGGAAGCATAGGCTTTATGAGTATAGAAGTCCCACTACCTGAACAATTGTACCACAATGTGAATGAGGCCCTCCTTTATGCGATATACAGAATGTATCGGAGTGCCTCTTCCTTGTAATTTTTGGCAATACTTGCACTTTATATACAAGTAAATATACAGGAAAGAATGCTTCCTAACAATTTTTCCTCTAAAATCGATTTTATCTTTGGTTTGGTGCGTTTTATTGTCAGTCTGTAAAAGTGGCATACTACTCGGACAACATCGTTCCCAGCAGCGACCTGGGAGTCCTTGATGCATCTAGACATCCTCCCCATGCTGTCCCCGAACCATTTAGGTGGTGTTTCCATCATTTTCTGACCTTTTCCTATGAACCCGGCACCCTCCCGTCTTTAGAGCAGGAGTGCCTGGTTTAATGCTCGGGTTCTCCCATTGACTTCCATTATACTCGGGTGCTCCGAGCATCCCGATGTGTTCGGCCAGAGCACCCGAGTACTTTGGTGCTTGATCAACACTAACCCTAAGGCCCCTTTCACATGGGCGAGTTTTCCGCGCTGGTGCAATGCGTGAGTTAAACGCATTGCACCCGCACTGAATCCGGACCCATTCATTTCTATGGGGCTGTGCACATGAGCCGTGATTTTCACGCATCACTTGTGCGTTGCGTGAAAATCGCAGCAAGCTGTATTTTGTGCGTTTTTCACGCAACGCAGGCCCCATAGAAGTGAATGGGGCTGCGTGAAAATCGCAAGCATCCGCAAGCAAGTGCAGATGCGGTGCGATTTCCACGCATGGTTGCTACGAGACGATCGGGATGGGTATCCAATCTTTATTATTTTCCCTTATAACATGGTTATAAGGGAAAATAATAGCATTCTGAATACAGAATGCTAAGTAAAATAGGGCTGGAGGGGTTAAAAATAAAAATAATTTAACTCACCGTAATCCACTTGACCATTTAGGTGGTGTTTCCATCATTTTCTGACCTTTTCCTATGAACCCGGCACCCTCCCGTCTTTAGAGCAGGGGGTGCCTGGTTTAATGCTCGGGTTCTCCCATTGACTTCCATTATACTCGGGTGCTCCGAGCATCCCGATGTGTTCGGCCAGAGCACCCGAGTACTTTGGTGCTTGATCAACACTAACCCTAAGGCCCCTTTCACACGGGCGAGTTTTCCGCATGGGTGTAATGCGTGAGTTGAACGCATTGCACCCGCACTGAATCCGGACCCATTAATTGCATCACTTGTGCGTTGCGTGAAAATCGCAGCAAGCTCTATTTTGTGCGTTTTTCACGCAACGCAGGCCCCATAGAAGTGAATGGGGCTGCGTGAAAATCGCAAGCATCCGCAAGCAAGTGCAGATGCGGTGCGATTTCCACGCATGGTTGCTACGAGACGATCGGGATGGGTATCCAATCTTTATTATTTTCCCTTATAACATGGTTATAAGGGAAAATAATAGCATTCTGAATACAGAATGCTAAGTAAAATAGGGCTGGAGGGGTTAAAAATAAAAATAAAAATAATTTAACTCACCGTAATCCACTTGACCATTTAGGTGGTGTTTCCATCATTTTCTGACCTTTTCCTATGAACCCGGCACCCTCCCGTCTTTAGAGCAGGGGGTGCCTGGTTTAATGCTCGGGTTCTCCCATTGACTTCCATTATACTCGGGTGCTCCGAGCATCCCGATGTGTTCGGCCAGAGCACCCGAGTACTTTGGTGCTTGATCAACACTAACCCTAAGGCCCCTTTCACACGGGCGAGTTTTCCGCATGGGTGTAATGCGTGAGTTGAACGCATTGCACCCGCACTGAATCCGGACCCATTAATTGCATCACTTGTGCGTTGCGTGAAAATCGCAGCAAGCTCTATTTTGTGCGTTTTTCACGCAACGCAGGCCCCATAGAAGTGAATGGGGCTGCGAGAAAATCGCAAGCATCCGCAAGCAAGTGCGGATGCGGTGCGATTTTCACACATGGTTGCTAGGAGACGATCGGGATGGGGACCCGATCTTTATTATTTAAAATAGTAAAAATAGTAAAATAGGGCTGGAGGGGTTAAAAAAAATATATAATAATTTAACTCACCTTAATCCACTACGTTCATCACATGGTCTGTCACATGATCCATCACCATGGTAAAAGATCATGTGACGGACCATGTGATGAGCGTAGTGACGTCATCAAAGGTCCTATTCCTCACAGAACAAGACAGAAGAGATGCCGGCTGCGCGAACAAGTGGATTAAGGTGAGTTAAATTATTTATTTATTTTTTTAACCCCTAAGGGCCCTATTGTACTATGCATTCTGTATTCAGAATGCTATTATTTTCCCTTATAATCATGTTATAAGGGAAAATAATACAATCTACACAACCTTGAACCCAAACCTGAACTTCTCCTCCTCAAAGCCACATTCCTCCTCTGACTCCTCTTCCTCATACTCCTCTTGCAGCATTGCCGCAGGTCCGGCAAGCGATAATGACAACGCTGTTTCTGGTGGTGATGGTGACCACAACTCTTCCTCTTTCTCTTCACGCTTATCTACAGCCTGATCCAGCACTCTTCGCAGGGCACGCTCCAGGAAGAAAACAAATGGGATGAGGTCGCTGATGGTGCCTTCGGTGCGACTGACTAGCTTTGTCACCTCCTCAAAAGGACGCATGAGCCTACAGGCATTGCGCATGAGCGTCCAGTAATGTGGCAAAAAAATTCCCAGCTCCGCAGAGGCTGCCCTTGCACCCCGGTCATACAAATACTCGTTGACGGCTTTTTCTTGTTGGAGCAGGCAGTCGAACATTAGGAATGTTGAATTCCAACGTGTCGGGCTGTCGCAAATCAAGCGCCTCACTGGCATGTTGTTTCGGTGCTGAATGTCTGAAAAGTGCGCCATGGCCGTGTAGGAACGCCTGAAATGGCCACACACCTTCCTGGCCTGCTTGAGGACGTCCTGTAAGCCTGGGTACTTAGACACAAAGCGTTGTACGATGAGATTCAACACATGTGCCATGCACGGCACATGTGACAACTTGCCCAAATTCAATGCCACCAACAAATTGCTTCCATTGTCACACACCACTTTGCCGATCTCCAGTTGGTGCGGGGTCAGCCACTGATCCACCTGTGCGTTCAGGGCGGACAGGAGTGCTGGACCGGTGTGGTTCTCTGCTTTCAGGCAAGTCAACCCTAAGACAGCGTGACACTGTCATATCCTGGATGTGGAATAGCCCCTGGGGAGCTGGGGGGATTCAGTTGATGTGCAGCCAGACGCCGCAGCAGAAGAGGACTCAGCCGAGGAGGTTATGGAAGAGGATGGAGTAGGAGGAGTAGAGGAGGTGGCAGTAGGCCTGCCTGCAAGTCGTGGCGGTGTCACCAACTCCGCTGCAGAGCCACGCATTCCATTCTTGGCAGCCATCAGCAGGTTGACCCAATGCGCAGTGTACGTGATATACCTGCCCTGACCGTACTTTGCAGACCAGGTATCAGTGGTCAGATGGACCCTTGCCCCAACACTGTATGCCAGAGATGCCATTACTTCCATTTTAATCACTGAGTAGAGTTTTGGAATTGCCTTTTTTGAAAAGAAAATTTGTCCGGGTACCTTCCACTGTGGTGTCACAATAGCGAATTTTTTTTTGAAGGCCTCAGACTCAACCAGCTGGTATGGTAAAAGCTGGCGGGCTAAGAGTTCCGTCAAGCCAGCTGTCAGACGCCGGGCAAGGGGGTGACTCTGTGACATTGGCTTCTTACGCTCAAACATTTCCTTGACAGACACCTGACTGTGGGCAGAAGAGATGGAACTGCTGAAGGTAAAAGGCAGAGTGGCGGGTGGTTGAGAGGGGCCAAGGAGGACAGCAGTGGTTGACGTGGCTGAAGATGCTGGACCAGGAGGAGGATGGTGGCTTTGAGTTTGTGTGCTGCTTGTACTCATGTGTTGATCCCATAGGCGTTTGTGATGTGCGATCATGTGCCTTCGCAAAGCAGTTTCTTTTGGCACAGGTTGCAAATGCCTTCGCAAAGCAGTTTCTTTTGGCACAGGTTGCAAATGGCATTGCTGTTATCAGAGGCAGACACACACAAAAAAATGCCACACTGCTGAGCTTTGCAATGACGGCATTCTGGTGGTGGCAACAGCATGCGTTGATTGGCGTGCTCTCTGGCTGACCCCGGGTGCCGATACATGCTGTCTGACTGTGCCACTAGCTCCTTGCGACGACCTCCCCCTGCTTCCAACTCGTCTCCTCCTTCTCTCTGTCTCCCCTTCTGAACTTTCCCCCTCTTCTTCTTTTCTTCGAGCAGGCACCCATGTGGCATCCACGGACACATCGTCATCATCAACCACTTCACTTGTATCTGACACCTCAGCAAAGGAAGCAGCAGCGGGTACAACATCATCATCATCATTATCACACTGTACGTCCATGTGCGTAATGCTGCCTGACTGAGACATATCCCTGTTATCTACATCCTCTGGCAATAATGGTTGTGCATCACTAATTTCATCCAACTGATGTGTAAATAACTCCTCTGAGGGATCCATTGAAGCGGCTGTGGTGGCTGTGGTAGTAGTGGTGGTGGTGGCGGCGGGCGGGTAAGTGGTAACTTGAGAGCAGGTGACCAAAGCTGAGCTGGAGGAGGATGGTGCGTCAAGGTTCTTAGCGGAAGCTGTTGAAGATTGGGTGTCCTGTGTAAGCCAGTCAACTATTTTCTCCAAATTTTTTGGGTTCAGGGTACGTGGCCTCTGAACAAAGGGCATTATTCCAGGGCCAGTGGAAACCACAGCACCACGACCACGACGGCCCCTGCGGGGTGGCCTGCCTCTGCCTGTCATTTATTTTTAGATAAGTGGTACTATGCGTGCAAGGTACTGTGCCACCCTATATAAGTGGTGGGCACAGTACAGTCTGTGTGGGCCAGACACACACTGGCTTGCAACTGGGATTATATCACAGAAAAATATTAAATTAAATTTTTTTTTCATCTGCAAGGTATTTGTGAGTGAGTGACACCCTGTAACGGTATGAGTGGTGGGCTAGCCAGTGGCCACAGTATAGTCTGTGGGCCAGACACACACTGGCTTGCAACTGGGATTATATCACAGAAAAATATTATATTGATTTTTTTTTATCTGCAAGGTATTTGTGAGTGAGTGACACCCTGTAACGGTATGAGTGGTGGGCTAGCCAGTGGCCACAGTACAGTCTGTGGGCCAGACACACACTGGCTTGCAATTGGGATTATATCACAGAAAAATATTAAATATAATTTATTTTATCTGCAAGGTATTTGTGAGTGAGTGACACCCTGTAACGGTATGAGTGGTGGGCTAGCCAGTGGCCACAGTACAGTCTGTGGGCCAGACACACACTGGCTTGCAACTGGGATTATATCACAGAAAAATATTAAATTGATTATTTTTTTCTAAAAGGTATTTGTGAGTGAGTGACACGCTGTAACGGTATGAGTGGTGGGCTAGCCAGTGGCCACAGTACAGTCTGTGGGCCAGACACACACTGGCTTGCAACTGGGATTATATCACAGAAAAATATTAAATTGAATTTTTTTTTCTAAAAGGTATTTGTGAGTGAGTGACACCCTGTAACGGTATGAGTGGTGGGCTAGCCAGTGGCCACAGTACAGTCTGTGGGCCAGACACACACTGGCTTGCAACTGGGATTATATCACAGAAAAATATTAAATTGAATTTTTTTTATCTGCAAGGTATTTGTGAGTGAGTGACACCCTGTAACGGTATGAGTGGTGGGCTAGCCAGTGGCCACAGTACAGTCTGTGGGCCAGACACACACTGGCTTGCAACTGGGATTATATCACAGAAAAATATTAAATTGATTTTTTTTTATCTGCAAGGTATTTGTGAGTGAGTGACACCCTGTAACGGTATGAGTGGTGGGTTAGCCAGTGGCCACAGTACAGTCTGTGGGCCAGAAACACACTGGCTTGCAACTGGGATTATATCACAGAAAAATATTAAATTGAATTTTTTTTATCTGCAAGGTATTTGTGAGTGAGTGACACCCTGTAACGGTATGAGTGGTGGGATAGCCAGTGGCCACAGTACAGTCTGTGGGCCAGACACACACTGGCTTGCAACTGGGATTATATCACAGAAAAATATTAAATATAATTTTTTTTATCTGCAAGGTATTTGTGAGTGAGTGACACCCTGTAACGGTATGAGTGGTGGGCTAGCCAGTGGCCACAGTACAGTCTGTGGGCCAGACACACACTGGCTTGCAACTGGGATTATATCACAGAAAAATATTAAATTGATTTTTTTTTTCTAAAAGGTATTTGTGAGTGAGTGACACCCTGTAACGGTATGAGTGGTGGGCTAGCCAGTGGCCACAGTACAGTCTGTGGGACAGACACACACTGGCTTGCAACTGGGATTATATCACAGAAAAATATTAAATTGAATTTTTTTTTCTAAAAGGTATTTGTGAGTGAGTGACACCCTGTAACGGTATGAGTGGTGGGATAGCCAGTGGCCACAGTACAGTCTGTGGGCCAGACACACACTGGCTTGCAACTGGGATTATATCACAGAAAAATATTAAATTGAATTTTTTTTATCTGCAAGGTATTTGTGAGTGAGTGACACCCTGTAACGGTATGAGTGGTGGGCTAGCCAGTGGCCACAGTACAGTCTGTGGGCCAGACGCACACTGGCTTGCAACTGGGATTATATCACAGAAAAATATTAAATTTTTTTTTTTTTATCTGCAAGGTATTTGTGAGTGAGTGACACCCTATAACGGTATGAGTGGTGGGCTAGCCAGTGGCCACAGTACAGTCTGTGGGCCAGACACACACTGGCTTGCAACTGGGATTATATCACAGAAAAATATTAAGTTGAATTTTTTTTATCTAAAAGGTATGTGTGAGTGACACCCTGTATGAATGGTGTGCACACAGTACTGTCTGTAGGCCAGACAGTCACTCACTGGCTTGCAGCTGCTATTATATCACAGAGAAATAATACATTGAATTTTTTTTATCTGCAAGGTATTTTCTGTCACACCCTGTATGAATGGTGTGCACACAGTACTGTCTGTGACTGAGCCTGCAGCCTCTCACACAACACGGGCAGGCAACTGCAATATATATAAATATTTTTTTAAAAACTGACTGATGTACCAGCCCTTAAAAGGGCTTTCTGGGGTGCTGTCAGGACGCTGTCCTTACAGCAGATGAGTCTGTGGACACAGAACACTGCCCTAGCTAACGCTTTCCCTATTAGATCAGCAGCAGCAGCACTGTCCCTCCTCTCACTAAGAATGCAGCTTCCGAATGAATCTAAAATAGATGCTGTCCAGGAGGTGGGAGGGTCTGGGAGGGAGGGTCTGTTGCTGATTGGCTGGAATGTGTCTGCTGACTGTGAGGTACAGGGTCAAAGTTTACTCAATGATGATGTATAGGGGGCGGACCGAACATCGCATATGTTCGCCTGCCGCGGCGAACGCAAACAAGCTATGTTCGCCGGGTACAGGGGATCAGACCCCAAAAAGTTGAAGTCCCATAATGGCACTTAAATAAAAAGTTTTAAAAATGTTATAAAATAATTAAGTAATATAAAATAGTTTTTACTAGGGAAAAAAAGAAAAATAGACATATTAGGTATCGCCACGTTGATATCGACCAGCAATATAAAAATATCACATGTAGAGATGAGCGAATTTAAAAAAAATTTGATTCGGCCGGTTAGGGTAAACATTCAATTCGATCCGAATTTATTTGCGGTGAATCACGTTAAAAAACAGCTATTTCTTGGCTGCAGAGAGCCTGTATAGGGGTGTAGAACACTGTGTGTCTTGCAGTAACACTCATAGGGAGTCTGCTGTGGTAGTGAAACAATACTGTGAGTCACTATGACACGCACATGACAGGCGTCACTCTTAGAATCACTGCACACTTCACTTATTTGGGCAGTTATGGGGCCAAAACTGACCAAATAACTCAAATGTGAGCCTTACAGATCGATGTTTGCGCCAGGTATAAAGAACCGTGCAGAGGCCCAAGATTATACTGTAGCTTTGAATCGGCTGATTCCACATAGACGTCTACAGAACCTGTTCTATTAAACTCTTATACAAGTAGAGCCCCCCTGACAGAGTGGACAGGGTGTCAGCAGTAAGTTTGTGTTGATGTCACTGGTTATTTTGCCCTTCCTCTGATCCATGAGAATAACCCCCCAAAAAATGGAGCCTGTCAGTTAAGCATCCGCCTTCACTCGGTCAGCATTTGGTCAGTAATCCATCAATATTGCTAAAGCCCAAAAAAAACAGGAGTGGATCCAAAACAGAGATGACATGTGAATGAAATATATGCTTGTCTTCTGTGTTTTGTACCCACTCCTGCTTATGGCTACCAAATCATAAGCTACTCTGATGGGACCATACAGGCCTTACAGCTGCTACACAGACAAGATAAGATGTGCGTCTGGGAGCACAGCTTGAGAAGTCCACAGAGTGGCCCAATGATATAGTGTTGAGGTAGCAGCAGCATGAGGAGACCACAGAGTGGTCCAGTGAAATAGTGCGGAGGTGGCAGCAGCAACAGCATGAGTAGACCACAAAGTGACCTATTTACATATTGTTGAGGTGGCAGCAGCATAAGGAGACCACAAAGTGGCCCAGTGACATAGTGTTGAGTTAGCAGCAGCATGAGGAGGCCACAAACTGGCAAGGTGACATAGTGTGGAGGTGGCAACAGCATGAGGAGGCCACAGAGTGGCCCAGTGACATAGTGTTAATTTAGCAGCAGCATGAGGAGGTGTCACTACCAGAGCTTTGAGACGTTCTCACAGCTCTGTTTCTCCACCCCTGTGATGATGTCACTACTAGAGTAAGGAGGAGTTCTCACTGCTCTGTTTCTCCGCCCCTGTGATGAAGTCTTTACTCTCTGTTTCCTTCCTCCCAGCTGTTCCTCCTGCAGTTGATTTCCCTGTCTTTAAATCACCCCTCCTCCTATTGTAGGGCGTGGATTATATTTCTCATTTCAGTTGTAGCTCTTGCTTGAGTATCTTCACTTGTAGCTATCAGTTCACTGGACCTGTGTTCTGCTGCAGCAAGCACTCCGGATATTGCCAGCTGTCCTTGGATCCGTCTTCTCTGCGGCTGCAGCACCTTCAGCTAAGTGTGCAGACATTGTTGTGTACCTGGTTATTTTCTGACTGGATCTGAGCTGGCCACGGTTCCCTCCATATACTGAGCAGGGCACCGGTGGCCGTGCCCCTTCCACTATTGTAGGGGTTAAAGTGGTCATCAGTCTTAGGTACGTGGGCATGCCTCGTTCCGCCATTTGGATCCGGGCATGTGCTTTAGCAGCATAGGGAGAGCTTTGAGGGTCTGACAGAGGTCACCCTTTATCCTCCCTAGTTTGGGTCCGGTCAGTAGCTCTTTTTACTGTGTTACTCTTGTTGCTCACATACAGCCGTGACATTATAATCCACCAAAACCGTCCTTTTTTGACATGGATCCGCTTTCTGGCCTGGTTGACCGCATGCAGGGTCTTTCTTTGGAAGTAGCGGATCTCCGTCAATCTATGACTCAGCTCCAAGCATTGGGCTCTGCTCCGGCTCATGGAGTCTGTTGCGAGCCAAAGGTCTCATTTCCGGAGACGTTCTCCGGGGGCAGTGAGAATTTTGTTCGCTTCAGAGAGGCATGCAAACTCCATTTTTGCTTGTGTCCCCACTCCTCTGGTAAGGAGGAGCAGAGGGTGAGGATTGTCATCTCCCTGCTCAGGGGTAATGCTCAGACTTGGGCTTTTTCGCTGCCATCAGGGGATCCCTCCCTTCGATCCGTGGAAAGATTTTTCGTGGCCCTGGGGCAGATATAGGATGACCCGGATCGTGTTGCTCTGGCCGAATCTAACTTACGTGTTTTATGCCAGAACAAACTGTCTGCGGAGCTTTATTGTTCTGAATTTCGGAGATGGGCAGCTGATTCAGGTTGGAATGATGCTGCACTCCGGAGTCAGTTCTGTCATGGTCTCTCGGAGAGATTGAAAGATGCGTTTGCTTTCCATGAGAGACCAACGTCCTTAGAGTCTGCCGTGTCATTGGCGGTACGCCTTGACAGGCGTCTAAGAGAAAGAAACAAGACCTCTCTGTCCAGCCTTGTCAGTCTAGGGGCAATGGTGCGGACTCATTCAGTGTGCAGGGGCCTCATCCTGTCTCGCTCCCCTCTGAGGAGGAGCCCATGCAGCTAGGTCGACTTGCCCCTGATAAAAGAGGATTTAGTCCTCAGAGTATGGTGTGTTTTTGTTGTGGGGGCATAGGTCATTTGGCAAATGTTTGTCCGTCTAGGAGATTCTTGAACTGTACTAAGAGCGATAATAAGAGAAAAACCTCAAAAGGTAAATCATCAAGTTCTGCTTCATCTGCTACTTTGGGCAAAGTTGATGTTGGAATTGATGCTTTTCCTCTGACCTGCAGTTCCCGTTTTCTCCTGTCTACCAGGGTGGCGCTAGAGAGCAAGGTCATTTCTTGTGAGATTTTTCTCGATAGTGGAGCGGCCGTCAATCTTATTGACACTCAATTTGTAGCCATGCATGGTTTTCAGGTTTGCACATTAGAAAAGGATATACCTGTTTTTGCTATTGACTCTGCTCCACTCTCACAGAGATCTCTGAAGGGCATTGTTCACAATATCCGGCTAGCTGTAGGTGACACTCATGTGGAGGATATATCTTGTTTTGTCCTTAACGGATTGCCTTCTCCTCTAGTTTTGGGGTTACCCTGGCTCACTAGACATAACCCCACTATTGATTGGCAAGGAAGGCAAATAAATGAGTGGAGTGACTTTTGTAGAGAGAATTGTCTCACAGCGACTTTTGCAGAGGTGTCTACTAAAACTGTGCCATCATTTCTCTCTGATTTCTCGGACGTGTTTTCCGAGAGCGGTGTTCAGGAGCTACCTCCTCACCGGGAGTTTGACTGTCCCATTAACCTCATTCCCGGCGCCAAGCTGCCAAAAGCACGCCTCTACAATCTCTCACAACCGGAAAGAATCGCAATGCGAACTTATATCTCCGAGAGTCTCGATAAGGGGCATATTCGTCCCTCAATGTCACCTGTGGCCGCGGGTTTTTTTTTTGTTAAAAAAAAAGATGGCTCTCTGAGACCTTGCCTAGATTTTAGGGAGCTGAACCGTATCACGATTTGCGATCCCTATCCCCTTCCTCTGATCCCGGACCTCTTCAACCAAATTGTTGGGGCCAAGGTGTTTTCCAAATTGGATTTGAGAGGCGCGTACAACCTGGTCAGGGTCAGAGAGGGGGATCTCGTTATGCCTTTCGGCCTGATGAATGCTCCGGCCATCTTTCAGCATTTTGTTAATAGTATTTTTTACCATTTAATGGGGAAATTTGTATTAGTGTATCTTGATGATATTTTGATTTTTTCCCCTGATGTTCAGACCCATCAGGATCATCTTTTTCAGGTTCTGCAGATTCTGCGGGAAAATAAATTGTACGCCAAGCTGGAGAAATGTCTTTTTATGGTATCGGAGATTCAATTTCTGGGTTTTCTTCTCTCTGCTTCTGGTTTTCGCATGGATCCGGAGAAGGTCCGTGCTGTACTTGAGTGGGAGCTTCCTGAGAATCAGAAGGCATTGATGCGCTTTCTGGGTTTTGCGAACTATTACAGAAAGTTCATTTTGAATTATTCCTCTGTTGTCAAACCCCTTACTGACATGACAAAAAAGGGGGCGGATTTTTCCTCTTGGTCGGAGGAGGCGCTTGCAGCCTTTTCTAAGATTAAAGAGAGTTTTGAGTCTGCCCCCGTCTTGGTGCATCCCAATGTTTCCTTACCTTTTATTGTTGAGGTGGATGCTTCCGAGGTGGGTGTGGGTGCAGTTTTGTCTCAGGGCCCTTCTCCTGCCAAATGGCGACCCTGTGCCTTTTTCTCTAAAAAACTCTCCCCGGCAGAGAGAAACTATGATGTGGGAGATAGGGAGTTGTTGGCCATCAAGTTGGCTTTCGAGGAATGGCGCCATTGGTTGGAGGGGGCCAGGCACCCTATCACCGTTTTTACCGACCATAAGAATCTGGCATACTTGGAGTCGGCCAGGCGTATGAATCCGAGACAGGCCAGATGGTCTCTGTTCTTCTCCAGATTCAATTTTGTCGTTACATTCCGACCTGGGATCAAAAATGTGAAGGCTGATGCTCTGTCTCGCTGCTTTCCAGGAGGAGGAAACTCCGAGGACCCGGGTCCCATTTTGGCGGAGGGAGTAGTTGTTTCTGCTCTATATTCCGATTTGGAGGCCGAGGTCCAGGCTGCCCAGACTGAGGCACCTGCCCGTTGTCCTTCTGGGAAGTTGTTCGTGGCTCCTGAGCTACGTCACAAACTCTTCAAGGAGCATCATGATACGGTTCTTGCTGGTCACCCCGGGAGTAGAGCCACGGTAGATCTCATTGCTCTGAGATTTTGGTGGCCGGCTCTTCGTAAGTCGGTGGAGGGTTTTGTGGCTGCTTGTGAGACGTGCGCTCGCGCTAAGGTCCCTCGTTCACGGCCTTCAGGTTCCCTTCTCCCGTTACCCATACCTTCCCGTCCTTGGACACACCTGTCCATGGACTTTATCACGGATCTTCCTCGTTCCTCGGGGAAGTCGGTGATCCTGGTGGTGGTGGACCATTTTAGCAAGATGGCTCATTTCGTACCTTTCCCTGGTTTACCCAATGCTAAAACGTTGGCGCAAGCTTTTGTCGACCATATTGTTAAATTGCACGGCATTCCCTCTGATATTGTTTCCGATAGAGGCACGCAGTTTGTGTCCAGGTTCTGGAAGGCTTTCTGTTCTCGCCTGGGGGTTCGGCTGTCCTTCTCTTCTGCTTTTTACCCGCAGTCGAATGGTCAGACTGAGCGCCTCAATCAGAATCTGGAGTCATATTTGGTGTTCATTTCTCCCTCTTGCTGAGTTTGCTCTGAACAACCGTCGTCAGGAATCTTCTGATAAGTCACCATTCTTTGGTGCATATGGGTTCCATCCGCAGTTTGGGACATTCTCGGGAGGGGCTCTTTCTGGTTTACCTGAGGAGGAGAGATTTTCCTCGTCTTTGTCTACCATTTGGCAAAAGATTCAGAGTAATCTTAGAAAGATGAGTGAGAAGTATAAGCGTGTGGCTGATAAGAGACGTGTGCCTGGTCCGGACCTGAATGTGGGTGATCTGGTGTGGTTGTCTACAAGAAATATTAAACTGAAGGTTCCCTTCCGGAAATTGGGTCCCAAGTTTATTGGGCCTTATAAAATCTTGTCAGTCATCAATCCTGTTGCCTTCCGTCTTGATCTTCCACGGGTTTGGAAGATACATAATGTATTTCACAGATCTCTCTTAAAACCATATGTCCAGCCCACGGTACCCTCCTCTTTGCCTCCTCCTCCGATTTTGGTTGATGGCAATCTGGAGTTTGAGGTTTCCAGAATTGTGGACTCTCGCATTGTCCGCGGTTCTCTTCAGTACCTCGTTCATTGGAAGGGTTATGGTCCTGAGGAGAGGATGTGGGTTCCAGTGTCGGACATTAAAGCCACTCGCCTCATCAGGGCATTTCATAGGGCTCATCCTGAGAAGGTGGGTCCTGGGTGTCCGAAGTCCACCCGTAGAGGGGGGGGTACTGTCACTACCAGAGCTTTGAGACGTTCTCACAGCTCTGTTTCTCCACCCCTGTGATGATGTCACTACTAGAGTAAGGAGGAGTTCTCACTGCTCTGTTTCTCCGCCCCTGTGATGAAGTCTTTACTCTCTGTTTCCTTCCTCCCAGCTGTTCCTCCTGCAGTTGATTTCCCTGTCTTTAAATCACCCCTCCTCCTATTGTAGGGCGTGGATTATATTTCTCATTTCAGTTGTAGCTCTTGCTAGAGTATCTTCACTTGTAGCTATCAGTTCACTGGACCTGTGTTCTGCTGCAGCAAGCACTCCGGATATTGCCAGCTGTCCTTGGATCCGTCTTCTCTGCGGCTGCAGCACCTTCAGCTAAGTGTGCAAACATTGTTGTGTACCTGGTTATTTTCTGACTGGATCTGAGGTGGCCACGGTTTCCTCCATATACTGAGCAGGGCACCGGTGGCCGTGCCCCTTCCACTATTGTAGGGGTTACAGTGGTCATCAGTCTTAGGTACGTGGGCATGCCTCGTTCCGCCATTTGGATCCGGGCATGTGCTTTAGCAGCATAGGGAGAGCTTTGAGGATCTGACAGGGGTCACCCTTTATCCTCCCTAGTTTGGGTCCGGTCAGTAGCTCTTTTTACTGTGTTACTCTTGTTGCTCACATACAGCCGTGACAGGAGGCTACAGAGTGGCAAGGTGACATAGTTTGGAGGTGGCAGCAGCAGCATGAGGAGTCCACGGAGTTGCACAATGACTGAGAGTGTGGAGATGGCAACTGCATGAGGAGACCACAGAGTGGCCCAGTGATATAGTGTTGATTTAGCCCAGAGACAGAGTTGTGATTTGGCAGCAGCATGAGTAGACCACAGAGTGGCAAGGTGACATAATGTGGAGGTGGCAGCAGCAGCATGAGGAGGCCAAAGAGTGGCAAGGTGACAGTGTTGAGTTAGCAGCAGCATGAGGAGGCCACAGAATGGCAAGGTGACATAGTGTGCAGGTGTCAGAAGCAGCAGCATGAGGAGGCCACAGAGTGGCCCAGTGATATAGTGTTGATTTAGCAGCAGCATGAGGAGACCACAGAGTGGCAAGGTGACAGAGTGTGGAGGTGGCAGCAGCATTAGGAGACCTGAGTGGTGAGGTGGCACCAGCATCAGGAGACCACAGAGTGACCCCGTGACAAAGTGGGTGGCAATAACAGTACCCGCTGACAATGGTGGGTGTAAGAAGGAGCACTTGGCATCAGATGTGTGGCATCAGGCGGGTGGCAGCATCAGAATAGTAACTGAGGCAGGTAGCCAGAAAAAAACTGGTCTCTTTTGTCAAGGTTTGGGTGAGGCAGCATGGATGATCTAATCTGATGCATCAGGCATTGGTGGGTAGAAATCCTGGCTGATCCACGCCTAATTCATCTTGACAAAGGGTCAGTCTCTCCACATTTTGGGTGGACAGGCGAGTTCTCTTGGGGTAACTGTGGCCCCCGCTGCACTAAACACCCGCTCTGATGCCACACTACTGGCTGGGCAGGACAGCTTTTCCAGGGCAAACTCGGCCAGTTGCGGCCACAAATCCAGTTTGGCTGGCCAGTAGTCCAGCGGATCTGCAATGTGGGGTGGCAGGGTGCTGTCCAAGTATGCCACCACCTGCTGGTTCAAGCTCTGCTCCAGGTCTAACTGCTGCTGCTGATGAGTAGTTTCTTCACTAGGCAGCTTAAGAAAGCTGCTCATTAGTGATGAACGGTAGGGGCAATATTCTAATTCGCGATATATCACAAATATTTAGGCAAATATTCGCTAAATATTCGTGATTTTGTGATATTCTTTACGATTGCACTATTATGCGTGCACACGTCCGCACGCATGCACTATTAGCTACATAAGTGATGAAAATGGTTGGCAGCAACTTTCGAGATAGTGAGGAAGAACTCCTGATCACGGTAAGTAATTGTACATTACAGTTTTAGATTAAAATTCCATGCATGTCATAACAATAGCTTTATATGCAAATAGAGTTTTTTAAAGTATTCGAGATCGCGCAAATCGCCACTATTGATTCCAATATTTATGTGCAATACATACAATTTCACCTTTAATTAGGTCTGACAACATAATACTGATTTTTGAACTTAGTATTGTTGTGACATCAAAGCATTATTTCTGTAGCATGTATGTATGGACAGCAGAGAAATCTCTCTCACATGCACATTGCACATTTATTTTCCTGCCACACACTATAACCAATACTACCTAACACTAACTATATGGATTATATATTTCAGCTAACTATCTCTATAACCTACACTACACCCTACACTACACCCTGCTATTCAGCTACACAATTCCCTATTACTATCTGTGGCAAAACCAACCTCGCCACTGGGTTTTGGAGGGGCCTGTTTGCCAGCCTCTTGCCCCAGGATTATGGGCCTCTCATCAGTCCATGCTAAACTTTTGAACCCCTGGTCTATTTCGTGCCATTTTGGGATATGTTAAATGTCTATGTGTACTGTAAAGGGTGGGACATTGTATATTTGAGTAGTGATGTCTGTCCTATTGTCTCCACGTGTGTATTGGCGATTTCCCTTTGTCCTGAGAGATAATTGAATTACTCCTCGGTTGTCTCCAGGACAGAAGACATTGTGTATTCTCCTGCCTGTGATGATTACATTAACCCATTGTGTAAGGTAATTGTATCACAGGCAGAGGGAAGGATTTTGTGTGGGAGTGTTTTACTGTATTGTACGTGTTTATTGGTTGTTTTTTCAAAACCCTGTGGGTGGTAACCTTGTTGGAAAATGTGTATAAGTCAATGCTTGTGTGTTCAATAAAGAGTTCCTGTTTTATCCTTCATCATGTTGAGGCTGGTGTTTGGGTTACTGATCGAAACTGGGGATTGCTATATGCTGAAGATTTGCTATACTCCCCTGGCTATAACTACTAACTCTTGTAAGTGCTGTTCCTGCTCTCTGGATTTAGGAGAGGTTCACCCACTGGAGCCTGGAGCCTTGTCGTAGGTAAAGGGTGGGTAGGAGACGGCGAGACCTCAACCAAGCTTCGGCGGTTCGTGGAGTCTGTGGCGGTTATGGTGTCAAGTGGAGTGCTTGGAGTCCTCGGGAAGCGCTAGGAGCATCATTCGACAGAGGTACCCGGTCGGGGTGCCAGGAGATCCGTTACACTATCTAACACTAACTATCTGGAATATTTATATGCAATTTGGAATGTAATTTGAAAAAGCACAGCACAGTATTCAAGCTCCTCTCTCTCTCACATGAAACTCCACAAAATGCCTGCTGGGCAGTGTCTTAATTTATATAGTAAAGGGGTAGGCAACTTTTCTATTGGTTGCTAGGGATGTTGCTAAGCTGTGACAAAGCCTTCTCATTGGCCCACAAGCTAGAAGAAGGGAGGGATGATCACCTGATGTGTACTGTGTTAAAAAAAAAAATTATGAATTATTCGTCATTACGAATATATAGCACTATATTCTAAATATTCGCGAATTCTCGAAGGGACTATATTCGCAATAAAAATTCATAATACGAATATTTGCGCTCAACACTACTGCTCATCATTGACTCAAGCTGCTGCTGATGGAGCTGGTACTGCTCCTAACTCCCCTCCCCCACCACAGAAGCCATAGCAGTGGAACAAGAGTGCAGAGGGCCCCCATTGGTCAGACCTGCGAGAGGATGGACGATGGCGCAGATAGGCAGGGCCAACTGACTACATAGGATGTCTCTTTAGTAGTTCAGTTTGTCCTCCCTCTCATCAGGTGTAAAAAAGGCCCCCATTTTGGACCGGTAACGAGGGTCCAATAAAGTGGAGAGCCAGAAGTCATTCCTTTGCCAAATGGTGACAATTCGGCTGTCACTACCCAAGCAAGTGAGCATGCAGTGGGCCATTTGTGCAAGTGACTCGGAGGGACTCCCTGCCTCTATCTCCACTGCATACTGCCACTGTGTGCCTGGGTCATCTGCCTTGTCTTCCTCATCTCCCTCTTGCTCCTCTGGCTGCTCCTGCTCCTCTTCTCCTGTCACCTGTGTGGAAAAACCATCCATTTCGCTACACATTGCTTGTGCTCCAATGTCCTCCTCCACCAGTTCATCCCCCACAGGGCTCATGTAGCCATGAGATGTAGGTGCCACGTCTTCAGTCCCCTGACCATCCAGATTTACTAGCATCTGTTCCAGGATATGAAGCAGTGGAATGATGTTGTTCATCCCGTAGTCCTGGCGACTGACAAATAACGTGACATCCTCAAGGGGCCTGAGCAAACGGCAGATGTCATGCATGAGCTGCCTCTGGCTGACATCGAAGTTACACAGGGGAGTACTCCTGTCCGCTTGGATCATCAAGAAATTGTTTATGGCCTTTCTCTGTTCGTATAGTCGGTCCAACATATGGAGGGTGGAATTCCAACGGGTGGAAACATTGCATATCAGCCTATGTTGGGGGACCCCGTTCTGCTGCTGCAGCTCAAGGAGGGTGTGCTTGGTGGTTTACGAGTGGCTGAACTGCATGCAAAGTTTCCTGGCCATTTTTAGGATGTCTTGCAGATGTCTTGCAGATGGTTTTAGGATGTCTTGCAGACTGCTTGACAACCAGATTGAACACATGCGCTATGCAGGGCGCATGGTTCCACCCTCCTTGATGCAGCGCCAACAACATGTTCTTCCCATTGTCAGTCACCATGGTTCCAATTTTGAGTTGTTGCGGATTCGATTTCTTGATGAAGCACACAGAGCAGTTCCTCCCCTGTGTTACTCCGTTCGCCCAGGCAAACGAGGTGTAAAACAAAGTGACACCGCCATGCCCTGCACATGTGTTATGCTTGAGGAGCACTGTGAATTTTTCCTCTAGTGGAGACTGAGGACACAGTGGAGGATGAGGAGGCAGACATTATTGCAGGACCAACGGCATGAGAACGTGGAGGCGCAAGCAGCATCACCTGACCAAGTTGCTTGCTTGGCAGGGCAGGAACCACATTTACCCAGTGGGCCGTAAAGGACATATATTGTCCTTGACCATAGTTACAGCTCCACATGTCGGTTCTGCCGTGCACTGTGGCAGACAATGACAGGCTCAAGGACTGGCCCACCGTCTGTTCTAAATATTTGTGGAGGACAGGTACTGCCTTTTTGGCAAAGAAATGACGGCTTGGGATTCTCCACCTTGGCTCGCCACAAGCCATCAGTTCTCTGAAAGGTGCAGAGTCCACCACTTGGAAAGGGAGGGATTGCAGCACCAGCAACTTGGCCAGGAGCACGATCAGCTTCTGCACCGTTGGATGAGTGAACGCATACTGTTGTCTTTTGGAAATCGCTTCTGTGATCGATTGCTAACGGAATGACTGACGAGGAGTAGGAGGGCGAGGAGCAGGAGCATCAGGACCGGTAGATGATGGGAAGTACAGACAGCTGCCTTCGGCTGAGGTGGTGGAACCCTGACTGCCTGAAATCCATTGTGTGCCACTGGGTGATGCAGCGGTTGCGTGCGGCAGGCTGGACCACCACATTGGAGCCACGGTTCTCCCAGGCCACTTTATAGTGACGCTGCCAACATTGACACCCTGGCCACGCTTCACCTTCTGCCCACAGATTCGGCAAATGGCCATGTTCACCTTAAGAACATATAACTGCACTGCTGAACGTCAAATAATACTTTTTTTTGCCACTAATACATCCCAAAAAGGGCTGTAATGTTCTCACTTCACCACACAATGGCTAATAAGCCATTTTTTTCCCCCACTAATACACACCAAAAAAGGCTTTAGAACATATAACTGCACCACTGAACGACAAATAATACTTTTTTTTCCCACTTATACACGCCAAAAAAAGCTTTAGAACATTGTAAGGGATCGCTCTCTCAAGTAGGGCGACGATGACAGATTCTTCCTCAGACAACAGGGTTAAAGTCCAAATGGTGCTTTATTTTGGCACTTCAGCACCAGCACGAACATAAACATAGCAAATAAACACCTGCCCATCTTGGCTCTACCTAATACATACCGTATTTTTCGCCCTATAAGACGCACCGGCCCATAAGACGCACCTAGGTTTTTGGGGAGGAAAATAAGAAAAAAAATATTTTTAACCAAAAGGTGTGCTGTGTGTTTGGTGGGTTTGGAACTAATGGTGGTCTGTGGATGGCACTATTACTGGGGATCTGTGGATGACTGACACTGTTATGGGGGGGGATCTGTGGATGACGGACACTGTTATGGGGGGGATCTCTGGATGACGGACACTGTTATGGGGGGGATCTGTGGTTGACGGACACTGTTATGCCGGGGAATCTGTGGATGACGGACACTGTTATGGGGGGGATTTGTGGATGACGGACACTGTTATGGGGGGGGATCTGTGGATGACGGACACTGTTATGGGGGGGATCTGTGGATGACGGACACTGTTATGGGGGGGGATCTGTGGATGATGGACACTGTTATGGGGGGGATCTGTGGATGACGGGCACTGTTATGGGGGGGATCTGTGGATGACGGACACTGTTACGGGGGATCTGTGGCTGGCACTGTTACGGGGGGGATCTGTGGCTGGCACTGTTACAGGGGGGGATCTGCGGATGGCACTGTTATGGGCTGGGGGGATCTGTGGGTGGCACTGTTATATATGTGCCATCCACAGACCCCCCAGCCCATAACAGTGCCATCCACAGACCCCCCCCAGCCCATAACAGTGACATCCCCGCCTCCTCCCCCCCCCCCCCCCCCCGCTGCCGCCAGTATACAAATATAAGATGTTATATTCATTTATTGGTTATTAAACATGCCCCCTCAGTCCTATTACTACCTTACATCCTAATCGCTTCTGTAGAATTCAGGCAGCCCAAGCCGGGCGGCCGGCGCGTCTCTCACTGACGTCACTTGCCTGCGCCGCCGGCTTCATTCAGGCACATGACAAGAGTTACGCTGCCGCCCGCCTGGCCTGCCTGAATTCTACAGATGCGATTAGGATGTAAGGTAGTAATAGGACTGAGGGGGCATGTTTGATAACCAATAAATGAATATGACATCTTATATTAGTATACCGGAGCGGCGGGGCTATACTACACTGACTGCACCGCCCCGCCGCTATTGCCAGCCCCCAGATCCTCCTCCCAGTCCCTCCCAGAGTCCCCGCTCGCTCCTACATCGCAGCTTGCGATGTAAAACGGCAAGCATTCGCCCCATAAGACGCAGGGGCATTTCTCCCCCATTTTGGGGGAAGAAAAAGTGCGTCTTATGGGGCGAAAAATATGGTAGGTCTTCTCCCTAACTCACCTCTAAAGCGCCATTCACACAAAGGGTGAGATCCAGCTTCCTCAGCCATATACGGTCCAGCAGCCTCTAGGCTGTGACCACACCAGCACCCTTGGGGGGAGATGGTCCAGAAGTCCTCCCAACTCTGACCGTGCGACCCTCTTTCTGTAGGTGTCGCTCGGCCCCTCAAACTACAGGCTTTACAAAGCCTTGTGGCCCCTTAGCCCTCCTGACTGAGACCACACAGAGCCTCTGTAGGCCTCTGTTTCCAGGTTTTCTCTCTCAAGTCATACACAGAGGGTTGTATTATCCCTCCTTGATTATAGCACAGCTGACCTCACCTGTGATCTCCTCAGCTAAAGGTAATACCTGTAGTGGACTAGGGCTGTGGACTGAGAGACTCCCGCTACCAACCTGTCTCCAAGTCCCAAGAAATCCAGCCCATACAACTTTAAATAAAACAATCTCCAGCAAGCTATGCTTTGCTGAAGCAGCACTATTTCTGGATTTCAGTTATCTCACCCAGCTAAACTGAACCACAAGGTAAAATACACTACCCCACCATAACTTTACCGTGCACTTTATCACAGCATATACCTGCACCGCTGAACGGCAAATACTACTTTTTTGCCACTAATACATGCCAAAAAAGGCTTTAGAACACATAGCTGCACCGCTGAGTGGTAAATAATACCTTTTTTGCCACTAAAACACACCAAAAAAGGCTTTAGAACATTTAACTGCACTGCTGAACGGCAAATAATACTTTTTTTTGCCACTAATACACGACAAAAAGGGCTGTAATTTTCTCACTTCACCACACAACGGCAAATAATACTTATTTTGCCACTAATACACGCCAAAAAAGGCTTTAGAACATATAACTGCACAGCTGAACGGCAAATTATACTTTTTTTTCCACTTATACACGCCAAAAAAGGCTTTAGAACATAACTTAACCGATGAACGGCAAATAATACTTTTTATGCCACTAATACAAGCCAAAAAAGGCTGTAATTTTCTCACTTTACCACACAAAGGCTAATAAGCCCTTTTTTCCCACTGATACACACCAAAAAATGCTTTAGAACATATAACTGCACTGCTGAAGGGCAAATAATACTTTTTTTTGTCACTAATACACAACAAAAAAGGCTTTAGAACTTATAACTACAGCTGAATAGCAAATAATACTTTTTTGCCACTAATACACGCCAAAAAGGACTGTAATTTTCTCACTTCACCACACAAAAGCTAATAAGCCATTTTTTCCCACTAATACATGCCAAAAAAGGCTTTAGAACATAAAACTGCACCGCTGAACAGCAAATAATACCTTTTTTTGACACTAATACATGCAAAAAAAAGCTTTAGAACATATAACTGCACCACTGAAAAAAATAATACTTTTTTTTGCCACTAATACACAGCCAAAAAGGGCTGTAATTTTCTCACTTCACCACACAACGGTAAATATTACTTATTTTGCCACTAATAAACGCCAAAAAAGGCTTTAGAACATATAACTGCACAGCTGAACGGCAAATAATACATTTATTTTTCCAGTAATACACGCCAAAAAGGGCTGTAATTTTCTCACTACACCATACAACGGCTTTTCCCACTTATACACACCAAAAAAGGCTTTTGAACATATAACTGAATTGCACAAGGGCTAATAAGAAATAGAAATATTTCTTAGTAATACACCCTGTTAATGGCTGTATCCCACAGCACTTACACCGCAATAAAAAGAACGGTTTGCTGGAATTACAGAGGTAGGCTGGCTGCTGATTGGCTGCATGCATGGCATTGTGGGTGATCCCTCATTTCCAGAGTTCCTTGCTCCATGTCCAAACACGTGCAGCAGCCATTTTAGGAAAAAATGTGATTCGTTACCACGAAGCGTGAGGAAATTCAGATTCGGTGCAAATCAAATTTTTCCTGAAATTCGGATCGACTTCCACTTCGTTAACTTTGATTCGCTCATCTCTAATCACATGACTCACCCTGTCTGGTGAATGCCATAAAAAAACCTTTAAAAAAACTGTGCCAAAAACATTTTTTGGTCACCTTGCCTAACAAGTGTAATGCCAAGTGATCAAAAAGTCATGGAGAAGGCTTATCTCTTGAGCTCCCTCTATACAACCCTCGTGAACATACAGTTACATCCAGGTGTACAAAGGGGTTAAAGTGAAGTTGCTCTGCAGGATCTTTAACACAGTGCTAACATTATTTACAGCAGTCTGTAGTCTACCAATCGAGTGCAGAGACAGTCTGCTGTAAAATGTATTAGAAAATAGCATCTGTTGCTTGCTGACACATCCTTCTGTGGGAGGCAAACTGATTCCCCAAGAAAGCAAAGCTTTAATAAAACAATCACAAATCCTGTTTCTTATAGAAGCCAGATATAGTAGTTAATATATTAATGAATTATTCAGGATCAGCTGTCATGTCCATACGTTTTCTGCTTACCTCTATAAAACTCATTTTATTTTTAGATTCTTAAAAATTGCCCAGATGTAACAAAGTGTAATAAATGCATTATGCATACAAATGGTGATTACAAAATGTTAACCACTAAGATTGTTTTTCAGTCAGTTTCTTCTCTTATAGTCAGTTCACACTACTGATTTAAAAAAAAACGCTTAAAAAAAGCAGCACGGAATAAGCACTTTTTTCAGCATGAAAATCAGATGTGGCAAAAAAAAAGAATGGAAAATGCACTTATTTGGAGCTGTTTTTGGAGCTGTTTTTTTAGTTTCCTATTCATTTGAATGGGAAATTCAGCACTGATTCTGCCCCAAGATAGGGTACGCTGCAACCTGCTTCCACGTTTCTTTTTTACACATATATAGAAAGCAAAATGCTTCTTCCCATTGAAATGAATGCCTGTTTCGAGGGATTGTTGGAGTTGATTTTGGGGCATAAACCCTTAAAAATCAGCGCACAAAAAGTCTGTGTGAACCTGCCCTTACAATAAAAAAAATTTTTTATATAAAGAATAACCCCTTAAAACTTACCATTTATTAAATTCTTTTAATAAAAAAAAACTAAAAACACAGGCTAACTATACAACAACTCACAGGGTGAGCGAAAATTAATTAATGTGTTTTCCAGATGACAAGTGAGCCGCCAGAAATTATAAAGGTCAAAAATAGGGGGGGATGGAACAATCACAGAGGGGAAAAAATTCCCTAGTGTAGCACTGCTAAGTCCTCAGCCCGGGGATGACTCCTAAAGGTGGGGCCTCCCCGTCCCCATACCTAACCTGGCTAGCCCTAATAGAAATTGGGTTTCCCTACTGCCCCAACGCATTTCCCCCACAAGGGTTCATCAGGGGGGTGTGTGTGGGAAAAAAAAGGAAGGTATAGGGCCCAAAACACTTATGTTAGATAGATACTGAAGTAGATAACAGACAATAATACATTATGTGAACCGGAGATTGGCAAGGATAGTCAATACAAGGGACAGCCTTAGAGATCAAGAGTGGATCCCCCTGATGAGGTCATGATAAATCCACCTGCATACAGAATATATAAATGATAAGTCACATGAAGGCAGCGGGCAGTCAAAATTCGTACTGCCCATATTTTGTTACTCATGTGATGGTCCCCTGCAGCAAACACAGCCAGATCTCTATGAGGTGTGGTGATGCCAAAAGATCCTTATACTATGGGGGATTTAAATCGTAATACGCTCACCTACTACTGCCTTCCATTCAGGGAGCTTCCGACCGGTGAGATGCATAGCCTAGATCGTGGAGCGCATGTTGTTTCCGCCGGAAGGATACGCTCCACATGGTGGAACGCACCATTTACGTGGCGGTGGAATGCAAGCCTTTGCAGTGGATATTGCCAATGATCGATGTGCATGTGCGTTCCCCGCTTCTATGAATAAGGTGGCAGGCAATACTCACATGCCTGCTACCCGACAAGCGGCGCGGTCACGCGATAAAGGCACCCTGAAAAAAAAACTCCCTCGGCTAACATAGGGACAAGGGGGAAAGGAAAGGGGTAAATAAGGGATCGAGAAAAGGACCCACTCAAAGTCCCCTCATGTAAAGGTGTAGGCAGAGGATTCGCTACTGTGTACTAATAAACCCCTTTATTTTAAAATTTATTAAAGAAGGATCGACATATCTCACTTGGTGCACAAATAAGGCTACAGTTAGCCCCGCAACAGCAGTTAGTTCAAGATAAATATGAACATCTTAAATCAAAAAAAGGATGTGTCATTATAACATGATATATGACACGTACAAAATTCAATGCTTTCCTTATCGTTGACCAGTCTAGGGAATATAGTTGCCCTTACTTAAAGCACATTTATCATAAAATACATTTAAATAAAACAAGTGAAATCGAGTTTTTCATTCAGGCCTAGAGGGGACTGGGACCTAAATTTATATATCCATTCGGATTATTTTTGTAAGATTTCCCTGTCCCAGTCACCCCTTCTAGGAGACTGAGGAACTACCTCCCAAAATGAAAATTTCAGTACTGTAGGGTTCCCTCCATGATGTTCATTAACATGTTCTGCTAAAGGGGTAACCTTCTTTTTATATATATCATTGACATGCTCGCAAATTCTTCTCCTTACCTCCCTGAAAGTCTTCCCTATTTAATTTTTGGGGCAGGGACACTGACATATATAAATAACACCGTTTGTTTTGCAGTTCACAAAATCCCAGGCCATGGACGTCCTGTTAGTTGCTGACCATGTGATTATTTTAGATCCAGATACAAAGTCAAACGCTTTACATGTTCCGCAGCGGTAACTGCCAAGGGGTTTTCAGTCCAGCCAAATGCCCGCCAAAACTGGCGTTGTATAATGGCTGTGCACAAGGCGGTCCCGTAGGCTCCTACCTTTTCTAAAGGTGATACTGGGATATAGGGCAACCGACTCTGTTAAGTCTGGGTCCATTAATAAAATGGGCCAGTACTTAATTAGGACCGCCCTCCCCTCAGCATCAGCGGTGTCATATGTAGAAATGAGGCAGATAGGAGCCTGTCCTCTATCAGTCGTATTTTTTGGAGTAAGGAGGGATGGTGTCTGTTTAAAAGTGTCTCTAAGGATCTTGGTAGGGTATTTCCTCTCTCTTAACCTATGCCGTAGTTCTCTGGCCTCCTTATGGAAATTTATGTCATTGGAGCAGTTTCTCCGGACCCTAAGATACTGTCCTGTACTGTAAAGGCCGGGGAGTGATGGCTGTCCCAATGGAGAATGCTGTTGGTCGCTGTCAATTTTCTAAAGAGGGTAGTGGTAAGTCTTTTACCCTGTTTAGATACTTTTACATCAAGAAAAGTTATAGATTGATCTTGTACTTCATATTTAAACCTGAGACCCACCTGGTTTACATTAAGTGAGTCGACAAACTTAGCAAACTCCATCTTATTAGCATTCCAGATTACAAAGATATCGTCTATATATCTGGCCCAGAACGATATCTTATTGTCCCACCAGGAATTCTGGTCCGGGAATACCACCTTGGCCTTCCACCAGCCCATGAAGAGATTGACATAGCTGGGCGCACATGGGCTGTCCATAGTTGTCCCCCTGAGCTGGTGGTAGAAACGCCTATTAAACAAAAAGAAATTATGAGTCAGGATAAACTCAAGAAGTGTGAGCACAATCCATTATCATTTTTGCAATGTGTCCCTCTAGTGTGGAGGTAATTGGCTACTGCAGTCAAGGCTTTTTCATGTGGAATGGCACTATATAGTGATTCCACATCTATGCTGGTGAGCAAACATGAGGGATCAATGTCTAGCATCTCGATTTTATTAAGAAAGTGCATTGTGTCTCTTGTGTAAGAGGGAAGTGTGAGAACAAATTGTCTCAAT
This sequence comes from Bufo bufo, assembly GCF_905171765.1. NCBI lineage: Eukaryota > Metazoa > Chordata > Amphibia > Anura > Bufonidae > Bufo > Bufo bufo. The sequence goes on along the minus strand of NC_053390.1, from coordinate 369,911,869 downwards.
ACCTGATCAATATATATGCCACTATTCTGTGACAGTGACCCTACTCCAGACACTATCGGGCGACCCTTTAAGGGAGATGTCCCCTTATGGACTTTTGGCAGTCCGTAAAATGTCGCAATCTGGGGTGCCGTTGGGAGCAAGAATCATTTTAAATTAGGACAGAAAGTTATCTGTATGGTCCCCCGGTAAAAGTCGGTACCCTTTTGGATCCCTATGAATGCCCAGGCACATATTAGTGTATATTTCGTGGTCCATTATTACCAAATTACCCCCCTTATTGGCCGGTTTTATGACAATAGATGCATCCCTTTCCAGGGTTTTTAGGGCCTCTAGTTCCTTTATGGACAGATTTTTATAATACTGTTGTCTGGCCCTAATTTTCTCAATATCTAAAATCACTAGCCGTTGAAATATGTCTATGAATTCATAGTTTGCGGGCGGGGGCATTTTAGTGCTTTTGGAGCATAAATTTTAAAATGGGCCTTCATCGGGGTTACGCAAGCCCTCTTCCCATAATTCCATAAGGATTTCCAAGTTGGAAATCTCACTCTGTTCAATCCCTAATTTGTCTAGGGATTGTCTGTTGGAGTTATTAAAAAACTTTTTCCACTTGAGTTTCTTACAGAAAAGATGTAAATCGGTGGTTGGGACGAAGCCTTTTCAATATACTTATCTCTGTCTCATCTAGAGTGCATGAAGAGAGATTTATAATTTGTAAGTTGTCATTGATGTCCGGCTGTCTCCTCCCTTGTTCTAATTTATCAGTTGGTAGGAATTTTGACCTTGTGTTAAAAAAGGGGACGGGACGATTGTATTGCCAGACGATGCTAAAAAAGAAGAGGAGGAGGAGGCACCCTATATCCCTTCCCCATTTGTGCCATTTCCTGCCTTTTTTGATATAGGGGGTTCCCTTATTTCGTCCTCCCTTATTAGTGGTTTGATCGATTTCTGTTTCGGAAAAGTATGTATCCGAAGAGGAAATCTCTGACGCAGAGGGAACGGCACTCTTATTTTTACTTTCTAGCTGGTACGCTTTATTTTCTTTAAAGTAATTTAGGTCTCTAATAAATTGTCTATGTTTCCTTTTCTTAATGAGGCCCTGGAATCTCTCAACAGATGTTTGCAGGAATGACTCACGTCTGTTAAAGTCTGGGTCAGCCGTAAATTTAAGGGCGATCTCCTTCAGTTCTTTTAATTTATCAGAGGTTCTCACAAAGAGACTTCTTTCTTCTTCCAACAGGATGTTCATAAGGTTCAAAGAGCTCTGTGTCATTTCCTCCTCCCACCTTTTGATTAAAGTGGGGGAGGAAATTCGGGGAGCAGGGGCTATAGGGATCCGTAGACCCTTAGGAACAATTCAGCTTTCAAGGTAGCTCTTCAGGGATTTTATTTCTCACTAGGACTTTATGCTCTCTTTGTAGCCAACGTATAAATCTTTAAATGCTAATTTACAGGTCACAAAGGAGGACAGGCCCGGGATCTCCTTGTCAGAGAAGATATCTTTTGCCTCACTGATAAGTGCTTCAGTAAGCAGAGTCCCGTTTAGAAAACCGGCCATACTTTACAAGACTAATTATTCTATAAAAAACATATATATATATATATATATATATATATACTTAAAGGTCATGTGCAAGTGCAAAACCAGAAGGATAAAATAAAAAAATTTATATAAAGAATGACCCCTTAAAACTTACTATTTATTAAATTATTTTTATAAAAAACCTGAAAACACAGGCTAACTATACAACAACTCACAGGGTAAGTGAACAATAATCAATGTGTTTTCCAGATGACTAGTGGGCCACCAGAAACTATAAAGGTCAAAAAGGAGGGGGGAGGAGAACAATCACAGAGGGGGGAAAATTGTGTAGCCGTGCTAAGTCCTTAGCCCGGGGATGACTACTAAAGGTAGGGCCTCCCCGTCCCCGTACCTAACCTTGCTGCCCTTACACTGAAAAATCAAGGTACTGTGGCTAGGCTACCGCCAGGAGGCTTATGGTGCTAAGAAAGACACAAAAAGATCAAATAATTACAGAAGATACCATCTGTAAAACTTGCACTTTAATTCATTGCTTTACAACTCCAATGTGACATTAAAAGACCTAAAACCTGCAGGAGTACCGTATGCCTCACTGAGATTTGCTGGGTCAGATCTTACCCTACAAAAACCGTTATGCTGCCCTGCCTAATTATGGGATAACCCTCAAAACGCAATCTAAGGCTTCATTCACACGTCCGTGGAACACGGTCCATGAGATACCGGACTGGCATCCTGCTTAGTATTATACAAGTGTATTACTGTAGTGCGGCAGTGGCACAAAGCACACAGCGTCATAGAAACCAATGACGCTGTGCGCTCCTGCACTAAGCAGGATGCCAGTCTAGTATCTCACGGACCGTGTTCCACGGACATATGAATGAAGCCTACCACCAGAACTTTGTCTACTCTGACCCTGAGACCTTGAGACACCCTAAGGCTACATTCACATGACAGTGAAAAACAGCTGTGTGATGGCTGTTTTTGTAACAATCATCACATGGCCATTTTGAAAACCAATTGAAGTCAATGGGGCTATTCACATGGCAGTTTCTTTTAATAGGCAGTGAATAACGGGCATTTTTTTTATTTTATTTTTATTTAGCACTACTGGGGTTTGGAGGTAAATTATATATACACTGAGAGCATTGGGCCATTACTTATACTGGGGTCACCAAGCGAGCCATTCTTTATACTCGGGGGCACAAAGGGTGCTATTATACTGGGGGGGTACAAATCGTTCCTTCCTGACAATCTGCTGTTTGGTGGTGGAGGAGACCAGTGCATTTACATGCAGCGATTTCCTCTAGAGTATGAGGAGGAGCTATCACTAATGCCATCGCTCTTCCCCATGCTGTCTGGTTGTTTGCCGACAGCAAAATGTGTTTTCATTGCATGATCTGCTGCCGGCAAATGATTGTTTTTGTGTACACAGAAATTATCGATGAACGAGTGTTTCATCGGGTAATCGGCTGTACATTTACACTGCCAGATAATCACTAATGACGGTTCCTATGAACACTCATTAGTGATTATCTTTAAGATTCTCAGGGCCCTTTAATCAACATCTCAGTCACAGCAGGATGATGTTTATGTTACCTCTGAGCCTGATGTCATGCCTTTGTGGTAGTGTTCAGTACAAGTCAACTGATGCTCCTCCTTTACAGTTAATTTAAGCCTGATAGAAGCATTTATTTTCTGTCATCTCTATATTTAACGACCACTCCTAGTGGGGTTCCTTCTTTTCTTCTAAGAGACAACACACTGCATGCTATGGAAGATATTCAGATAGTGTTCCTGTCGATGAATTGTACAACAGTCAGCATTTGGATTGCCATGAGGAGGAGGTTTAGACAGAGGAGGAGGACATGACTGAAATACAGTATATAGCTGTGTTGGTGGTGGTGGTGGAAGTGACACTTGTAGCATGGTGGTGTTGGTAGAAGAACTGGTAGTCTGGTGGTGTTGGTTGTAGCACTCAAGACAAATATAGAGGTGGGAATCATGAGACTATCGCAGTCTGAAAAAAGTGGTGGGGATGATGACCATGATGATTGCGTATAGGACAGGACTTGGGAACTGGATTAAGTTAACAAGGAGGTGATGATGGCATCAGAGGAGAAGGGAGGTGGTGGTGATAAAAAAAAAAGTGGAGCAGATATAAGGCTAAAATATCAACAACAACAAAAAACATCAAGGGGGCAGATCTTCTACTTTAGTTAGCTTGGGAGCAGATGATGGCACTGTTGTAGCTATATTAGGGTGAAAAGCTTTAAAACTTAGGTCAAGCTCGGCTGGAGGAGGCTCCATGTAGGCATCTCCCAAATTTTTCTCTACTACTACAAGGCTGAGAAGTCCATTGCGGTGTGCAAGCTCTGCAGGCAGATAATAAGACGTCTTAAGTAGTTTTGGATGTGGGGGGAACTCCAATATCTAGAGTTGTACAGTACAGACCAAAAGTTTGGACACACCTTCTCATTCAAAGAGTTTTCTTTATTTTCATGACTATGAAGGCATCAAAACTATGAATTAACACATGTGGAATTATATACATAACAAACAAGTGTGAAACAACTGAAAATATGTCATATTCTAGGTTCTTCACATTAGCCACCTTTTGCTTTGATTACTGCTTTGCACACTCTTGGCATTCTTTTGATGAGCTTCAAGAGGTAGTCCCCTGAAATGGTCTTCCAACAGTCTTGCAGGAGTTCCCAGAGATGCTTAGCACTTGTTGGCCCTTTTGCCTTCACTCTGCGGTCCAGCTCACCCCAAACCATCTCGATTGGGTTCAGGTCCGGTGACTGTGGAGGCCAGGTCATCTGACGCAGCACCCCATCACTCTCCTTCATGGTCAAATAGCCCTTACTTTCAAAGTTTTCCCAATTTTTCGGCTGACTGACTGACCTTCATTTCTTAAAGTAATGATGGCCACTCGTTTTTCTTTACTTAGCTGCTTTTTTCTTGCCATAATACAAATTCTAACAGTCTATTCAGTAGGACTATTAGCTGTGTATCCACCTGACTTCTCCTCAACGCAACTGATGGTCCCAACCCCATTTATAAGGCAAGAAATCCCACCTATTAAACCTGACAGGGCACACCTGTGAAGTGAAAACCATTTCAGGGGACTACCTCTTGAAGCTCATCAAGAGAATGCCAAGAGTGTGCAAAGCAGTAATCAAAGCAAAAGGTGGCTACTTTGAAGAACCTAGAATATGACATATTTTCAGTTGTTTCACACTTGTTTGTTATGTATATAATTCCACATGTGTTAATTCATAGTTTTGATGCCTTCAGTGTGAATCTACAATTTTCATAGTCATGAAAATAAAGAAAACTCTTTGAATGAGAAGGTGTGTCCAAACTTTTGGTCTGTACTGTATATGACCATAGAGATATATCCGGTTCAACTGAGCGCATCAAGAAATCAAACAGTCCGGCACCCCTGCATGCATTCGGAGGACAATATACCATTGAAGCTCCCGCTCACGTGGGACGCCACGTCAGGAGCTGGCGAGTACAGCGGAGAAAACTGTACACATCGCTGCTGACAACTCCCGATCCACTCAGTATCTACCGGACGGGTAATGTAACAATATAAAGATTGAAAAAGCCAAGATTACATACAAGTATCAAAATTTTCCTTTTGGATACAACAGGTACATTTACTGGCAGAAATATGTTTATTGGTGCATTCATTGGCAGACATAGAGATTTATTGGTGCATTCATTGGCAGACAGAGATATTGGACATACCAACTAATATACTATCTATATATCTGACCTTAACACAGTACCTCTCTACTATTCAAGCAGCGATCGTCTGAAACCTCACTCGAATCTTACAACAGGATTATCAATTTTAATAATATAAGGGCTCTTTCACACCTGCGTTGTTGTGTTCCGGCATAGAGTTCCGTCGTCGGGGCTCTATGCCGGAAGAATCCTGATCAGGATTATCCTAATGCATTCTGAATGGAGAGAAATCCGTTCAGGATGCATCAGGATGTCTTCAGTTCCGGAACGGAACGTTTTTTGGCCGGAGAAAATACCGCAGCATGCTGCGCTTTTTGCTCCGGCCAAAAATCCGGAACACTTGCCGCAAGGCCGGATCCGGAATTAATGCCCATTGAAAGGCATTGATCCGGATCCGGCCTTAAGCTAAACGTCGTTTCGGCGCATTGCCGCATCCGACATTTAGCTTTTTCAGAGTGGTTACCATGGCTGCCGGGACGCTAAAGTCCTGGCAGTCATGGTAAAGTGTAGCGGGGAGCGGGGGAGCAGTATACTTACCTTCCGTGCGGCTCCCGGGCGCTCCAGAGTGACGTCAGGGCGCCCCAAGCTCATGGATCATGTGATCACATGGATCACGTCATCCATGCGCATGGGGCGCTCTGACGTCATTCTGGAGCGCCCGGGGAGCCGCACGGACTGTAAGTATACCGCTCCCCCGCTCCCCGCTCCTACTATGGCAACCAGGACTTTAATAGCGTCCTGGGTGCCATAGTAACACTGAACGCATTTGGAAGACGGTTCCGTCTTCAAATGCTTTCAGTACACTTGCGTTTTTCCGGATCCGGAGTGTAATTCCGGCAAGTGGAGTACACGCCGGATCCGGACAACGCAAGTGTGAAAGAGGCCTAAGAGGACTGTACTATTAAATATCAGACAATTAATGATTAATATGAACTAATACCTATAATTAGATGTCATTTTATTCAGATCGCTTCACACCCTTTTGACTTGAGAGCAACAGCGCCATCTACTAAACATAAGTCAAAAGACTATTATCCTGCAGATATCAGTGGATTCCTATGAAGTGGATTCTCTATGAAATGACTTGTTCTACAAATTAATAATTAATAGACTTTTTCGATAAATTAATTATTAATTTTTTACTCTTTTACTTTTTTTTATTTAAATTTTTTGTTTTTATGTTTGTTTTTTCAATCCTAATCTAACCATTTAAGGAAAGAGGTTTTAATTCTTTATAACAATTGTAGTTGTACGTTTTGATGACATGCGCATGGCACTTTTTATTTAGTTTCTTAACAAATAAATACATATTGTATCAAAATATATGTCTATTGTCATATACAACTGTATATATTGGAGTGCCCCCCACATCCAAAACTACTTAAGACATTTTTTTCTTTGCAACATAGGCAACATAGGGGTGAGTCACGGGGTAGAGCACCAATCCATAGCCTCCAAGCAGGTGTATCCACTGACCCAATACCAATTTGAGATAATAAGATGTGGCTGTTCAGGCAAAAATGTAGGAACTGCAGCTCTCCTTCAGCACATGAATGAATATCACAGGCTCCCATGGGAAAATCTAATTGGCCACCAGTGGAAGAAAGACCCCGCCCCATCACTCTAGTAGCTAGATCGCATCAACAAGTAGTACAATCAGCTGTTTCAGAGTAGCACCGGTACTTTAAGTACGGGTATGTGTCACCGCCAGTTCTGTGAGAAGGTCTGGCAGACGTTCTTCTCTACCTCTTGTATGACGTTCTTTGTTTTGGTTTCACTTAGTCATCTCCTTTCCTTCTGCCAGGTGTCACTTATTTAGACTAATTGTCTTCCTTTATATTCCCTCCCATACTGCCTGACTTTGCGGTTTATACTACTTCCTGGGTGAAGTGTTCACTGCTGGAGGCTGCTGCTGCTGTTTGCTAAAGATAATTCTTTTCGATTATTGTGTTTCCTTGCTGGCTTGATTCTAGGTGACCCTGACTCCGTCCGTATTAAGTGCAGGGAGCTGGTGGTCGTGTCCCCTCACTATTATAGGGTTTTCAGGTGTCACACAGTCTTAGGTACGTGGGCATGCAATCGTCTACCATTGAGACCCTTGCATGTGCATAGCAGTCAGGGAGAGCTCTTAGGGTTTTATAGGGCTCACCTATATGCTCCTTAGTTTGGGATCAAGCCAGTCGGTCGTTTATTTATAAGTTCCAGCTATCTGCAACTTCATCTGTGACATTATAAACAGCCTTAACCGTCTTAAGCATGGATCCGGTTTCAGCCTTGATTAACCGCATGCAAGGTCTTTCGCTGGAGGTAGCAGATCTCCGTAAAACTTTCAGGTGACCGGTTCTGCTGGCATTCATGGAGTTTGTTCCGAGCCTAAGATCTCGCTTCCGGATACGTTCTCCGGGGGTAGTGAGAATTTTGTTCGCTTTAGAGAGGCTTGCAAACTCCATTTTCGCCTACTTCCCCATTCCACTGGTGATGAGGAGTAGAGGGTGGGGATCATCATCTCGCTGCTCAGGGATAACGCTCAGTCTTGGGCCTTTTCGCTGCCGGTGGGGGCACGGCCCCTCCGATCGGTGGATTAATTTTTTGTAGCCCTGGGCCAGATATATGATAACCCGGATCGTATTGCTCTGGCTGAATCTAAACTGCGTCTTTTATGCCAGGGTAAACAGTCTGCAGAGATATAATTGTTCTGAATTTCGGAGATGGGCAGCTGATACTGGTTGGAATGATGCTGCACTCTGAAGTCAATTTTGCCATGGTCTTTCGGAAAGATTGAAAGATGCATTTGCTCTTCATGAGAGACCAGCGTCGTTAGAGTCTGCCATGTCTCTTGCTGTTCGTATTGACAGGCGTCTTAGAGAGAGAGAGGAGACTACTCTTTCCTGTCATATTCAGCCCAAGGACAGTGGGGCTGTCTCAATCAGTGCGCAGGCGTCGCAGTCTGTCTCAATCCCCTCTGAGGAGGAGGCCATGCAGCTGGGTTTGCTTGCCTCTGATAGTAGAGGATTCAGCTCTCAGAGGAGAGTTTGTTTCTTTTGTGGGGGTATAAATCATTTGGCTAATGTTTGCCCCTCTAGGAGATTCATAGAGTTTTCTGAGGGTAATTAAAAAAAAAACAAAAAAAAAAAACCTCTAAAAACTTTCCATTTGCTACTATTGGCAAGGTTGATGTGGAAATTGAAGCTTTGCCGTTTGCTTGTAGTTCCCATTTTCTCCTACCTGCCAGGGTGGTGCTAGACAGCAAGAACATTGTTTGTGAGATTTTTGTAGATAGTGGAGCAGCTGTCAATCTCATTGATAATCAATTTGCAACAACGCATGGTTTCCAGGTATGCACTTTGGAAAAGGATATACCTGTTTTTGCTATCGATTCCGCTCCACTTTCTCAAAGATCGTTAAAGGGCATAGTTCACAATATCCGTTTGACTGTGGGTGACGCTCATGGTTCTTGGTTTTCTTCTCTCCGGCTCTGGTTTTCGGATGGACCCCAAGAAGGTCCACGCTGTGCTTGATTGGGAGCTTCCTAAGAATCAGAAGGCGCTGATGCGGTTTTTGGGTTTTGCCAATTATTACAGAAAGTTCATTTTGAATTATTCCTCTGTTGTTAAGTGTTGAGGAAGGGTTGAAATATATATATATATATATATATACATGCAAACGTGCGTGCATGTATAATATATATGCATACACATTATAGGATGATGTGCGCAGATGTGCCCAACATCTGTGCACATCTATCCTTAGTATTCCACAGGGGATCATTGTTGGCCCCTGTGTGGAATATGTGCCCCTTATATGTCCCTATTATAAATATGTGCCCCCATATGTGTCCCCTTATAGTATATGTCCCCTTATAATCATTATCCCCTCATCCATAGGCCCCATTGATAGGAAATATGTCACCTAAAACCAGAGGTATCAGTGTGAATGTGCCCCAAGCATTCACACTGATGTCATCTGGTTAATTGCATCAGAATAACCGGACAAGAGTCCGGTCATCCTGTATGCTTCAAAGAACTCCGATTCAATAGAATCAGAGTCCTTTGTATTAATTATCTCCAGCGCCGCTGGAGATAATTATGCATAATAGAAAGAGGGGAGAAACCTCCCCTCCTTCTATTATGGGCATTCCGGCAGCGTGATTACTATCGCGCTGTCCGGAATGCCAAGTGTTACAGACGGAAGATCAAAGGCTTCTCCCGCCTGTCAGGAAGTGGCACGGCCCCGATGCGCTCGTGCAGGGACTGACCGGGCTGGTGCAGTGACGTCATCTTACTGCGCCACCCCACGTGTCCCTGATGGTGGTGCGCGCCCGCGCGTGCCACAGTGTGGGCGGTGCGGCAGTGCGGGCCGCCGGACATAAATATCCGTGGCCTCTGCACTCTGCAGAAGAGCCGAGCTGCCCTACTCAAGAGGATCCCCCCCCTGGACAACGAGCATTCCCTGGATGGGCTGAGTATCCACTACCCCTCCAACGATTAACCCCTACTCGCTCATATTACTTCCCCATATTACCCTATCCCACCAACGAATACCTATCCTATACCTGTAGCCCCTACGGACCCCTATATAACCCCAATTCATTAACCCTCCCTATACCACCAACCCTCCCTATACCACCAACAATTTAACCCTACACAAACCCTTATCAACCCTATCCCACCAACGTACCCCGATTTACCCCTATTTGCCCCATCCCACCAACTACCTGTAGCCCCAACCTACCCCTATTATATACCCCTATCCCTGATATACCCCTATCCCTGCTGTCCTACCATTAACCCCTACAATCCCACTGCTATCCACTGCTACTGTGGCATTTAATCCTTCATTGCTCTGTAGGGATAGTTTTTAGTCCAGGTTGGGTGGGCTGCTAATGTATGTGTGTGTGTATTGTATAGTTAGTTTGTGGGTGGAACTTGGGATTGAATAGTGCATTTAGTGCTGTATTTATGGTGCTATATTGTGTGTATTGTGCATTGTAGGTTGATAATAAATATCTTGTATTATTTGTATTATACCTATCGTGCTACGTGTGTTTATTAGCGGTAGCTAGCTCAGTTAGGCGCTTGCAGCTAGTTTAGTGATTAGCGTAAGGCAAAGTGAAAGTATTATTCTTTATTTAAGGTATAAATAGGCGAAGTCATCACTAGACGACTCCTCCTATTTATGAATATTAATTATTAATATTTGCATAAATATTGGTAATTAATATTCCCCCTTTACATTAAGCCACTCACTGATATGATTAAAAAGGGGGTGGATTTTTCCTAGTGGTCGGTAGATGCGCTTATAGCCTTTTCTAGTATTAAAGAGAGTTTTGCTTCCGCTCCCATTTTGGTACAACCTGATGTATCTCTACCTTTTATTGTTGCGGTGGATGCTTCTGAGGTGGGTGTGGGTGTGGTCTTATCTCAGGGTCCCTCTCCTGCCAAATGGCGACCGTGTGCCTTTTTCTCAAGGAAACTCTCCTCTGCAGAGAGAAATTACGATGTGGGAGATAGGGAGTTGTTGGCCATCAAATTAGCTTTTGAGGAATGGCGCCATTGGTTAGAGGGAGCCAGACACCCTATTACCGTGTTTACCGACCATAAAAATCTGGCCTACTTGGAATCAGCCAAGATTCAGAACCCGAGACAGGACAGATGGTCTTTGTTCTTTTCTAGGTTTAATTTTGTTGTTACGTTCTGCCCTGGGCTTAAAAATGTGAAGGCGGATGCCCTGTCACGTTGTTTTCCGGGAGGGGGGACCTTTGAAGACCCGGGTCCCATTTTGGCTGAAGGGGTAGTCGTCTCTGCTCTTTATCCTGATTTGGAGGCAGAGGTTCAGGCAGAGGCTCCTGATCTTTGTCCTCCTGGGAGGTTGTTTGTGCCTCTCGCTTTACGACACAAGGTTTTTAAGGAGCACCACGATACTGTCTTGCTTGGCACCCGCGGAGTAGAGCCACAGTGGATCTCATTGCTCGGAGATTCTGGTGGCCGGCTCTTCGTAAGACGGTTGAGGGTTTTGTGGCAGCCTGCGAGACCTGCGCTCGTGACAAGGTCCCTCATTCACGGCCATCGGGTTCTCTCCTCCCGTTACCCATTTCTTCCCATCCTTGGACGCATCTGTCCATGGACTTCATTACGGACCTGCCTCGTTCCTCGGGGAAAACTGTGATTCTGGTGGTAGTGGACCGTTTTAGCAAAATGGCGCATTTCATTCCCTTTCCTGTGTTACCCAATGCTAAGACGCTGGCGCAAGCGTTTGTTGATCACATTGTTAAATTGCATGGTATTCCTTTAGACATCGTTTCTGATAGGGGTACGCAATTTGTTTCCAGATTCTGGAAGGCCTTCTGTTCTCGCTTGGTGGTTCGGTTGTCGTTCTTCTTCTGCTTTTCACCCGCAGTCGAATGGTCAGACCGAACGCGTCAATCAGAATCTGGAGACATATCTGCGCTGTTTTGTGGCAGAGAATCAGGAGGATTGGTATTCTTTTTTGTCCCTTGCTGAGTTTTCTTTAAATAACCGTCGCCAGGAGTCCTCTGATAAGTCACCATTTTTTGGTGCATATGGGTTTCATCCGCAGTTTGGGACATTCTCTGGAGAGAAGTCTTCTGTTTACCTGATGAGGATAGATTGTCCTCGTCTTTGTCATTTATTTGGCAAAAGATTCAGGGTAATCTGAAGAGGATGAGTGAGAGATATAAGCGTGTGGCGGATAAGAGACGTGTGCCTGGTCCGGACCTGAATGTGGGTGATCTGGTGTGGTTGTCTACAAAGAATATCAAACTGAAGGTTCCCTCCTGGAAGTTGGGTCCTAAGTTTATTGGGCCTTACAAGATCTTGTCCGTCATCAATCCCGTTGCCTTCCGTCTTGATCTTCCTCAGACTTGGAAGATCCATAATGTTTTTCACAGGTCCCTATTAAAACCTAAAGTCCAACCCACTGTACCCTCCTCTTTTGCCTCCTCCTCCGAGTTGTTGGCCCACAAACAACTAAAGCAGGAAGGAATCATGACTTCAGATGGAGAAAAATGCTGAATATTCTAAAACAACGAATATATAGCACTATATTCAATATAGTGCTATATTTTAGTTTTTTTGAATATTCGTCATTTTTTTCCATCTGAAGTGAACACGATTCCTCCCTGCTTCTTGCTTGTGGGCCAATGACACCATTGGCCCACTAGCAAGAAGCAGGGAGGAATCATGTGTTCAGATGTAAAAAAAATTACGAATATTCGTCATTACGAATATATAGCACTATATTCTAAATATTCGCGAATTCTCGAAGTGCCGATATTCTCGATTAAAATTTGTTATTCGAATATTCGCGCTCAACACTAATTATGGCACATAAGTAGTTTATAATAGTGTTTAGTTATAATGAAAACAACAGTTTGAACCTTTAAATGTGCTTACAAAGGGACAATAGGCGTGTTATAACCTGAAACATGCATCCAGAAATAATACAGCCATCACTTAGTACATAGGAGAACATGCAGTGAGTAGAAAGCACATGGCTGCTATCAGACTGTAACTGATGCAATACATGCAAACAGAGTTTACAGATGGGTCAGACTATGGTGGCACATAAAGAAATCAATTAGGACATTACATGACAGTTACTGGCTGAAACATACCAGAGTTAACACTATATTGGTGGCCATGATATCGAATACAAACTGAAAGCACATGGCTAATATGGGCCTGGCCTAAGATTCTACAGCACGGATCCGCAAATTCCGCGTGCGTTCCGTATTTTTTGCGGACCAATTGACTTGAATAATAGGACAAACAATAATTTTTGGCGGAACGGCCATGCAGACATACGGACACGGAATGCACACGGAGTGTTTTCCATTTTTTTGGGCGGACCCATTGAAGTGATTGGTTCCGCATACGGTCCGCAAATAAAACGGAACGGATACGGAAAGAAAATATGTTCGTGTACATGAGCCCTTCAGTGATACCAAATTTATATAGTATTTTTTGTTTTATTTCTTTCGCACAAGAAAGAAAACTCCCCTTATTTTAACCCCTGCCAGACCAAAGCTATAATTGTACAGCGCAGTGGGACGTGACTAGCAGCCCTGTGCCGTACTATTACGATGGGCTGATCGGGCGGGTGCAGGAACTGCGCCCGCCCGATCAGCTGCAGGGGTCCGGCAGTCACTGATAGATAAAATAAAAACTGTGTAAAAAGCCATTTTTTGTCACCTTACATCACAAAAAGTGAAATAGCAAGCAATCGAAAAGTCATATGCACCCACAAATAGTGCAAATCAAACCGTCATCTCATCCCGCAAAAAAGGTATCGCCGCGTCCTGAACAACCTGCTGTATAAAAATATCACATGACTTAACCCCCCAGGTGAACACGGTAAAGAAATTAAAACCAAAAACTGTGTCAAAAAGCCATTTTTTTTGTCACCTTACATCACAAAAAGTGTAATACCAAGCGATCAAAAAGTCATACGCACCACAAAATCATACTGTCATCTCATTTCTGAAAAAAATTAGACCCTACCTAAGACAATTGCCCAAAAAATAAAAAAAAACTATGGCTCTCAGAATATGGAGACAATAAAACATGATTTTTTTTGTTTAAAAAATGCTGTTATTGTGTAAAATTTAAATAAAATAAAAAGTAGACATATTAGATATCACCGTGTCTGTAAGAACCTGCTGTATAAAAATATCACATGATCTAACCCCTCAGGTGAACACGGTAAAAAAAATAATAGAAAGTGTGTCGAAAAAGCAATTTTTTGTCACCTTACAACACAAAATGTGTAATACCAAGCGATCAAAAAGTCATATGCACCCTAAAATAGTACCAATCAAACTGTCATCTCATACTGAAAAAAATGAGCAACTACATAAGACAGTCGCCCAAAATTTTAAAAAACTATGGCTTTCAGAATATGGAGACACTAAAAAATCCTTATTTTTTTCAAAAAATGCTTTATTATGTAAAACTGAAACAAACAACAAAAAAAGGTCATATTTGGTATTGTTGCATCCATAAGAACCTACTCTATAAAAATACCACGTGACCTAACCTGTCAGATGAACACTGTAAATAACATAAAAATAAAAACTGTGCCAAAACAGCTATTTTTTGTTGCCTTGCCTCACAAAAAGTGTAATATAGAGCAACCAAAAATCATATGTACCCTAAAATAGTAACAACAAAACTGCCTCCTTATCCCGTAGTTTCCAAAATGGGGTCTTTTTTTGGAGTTTCTACTCTAAGGGTGCACCAGGGGGTCTTCAAATGTGACATGGCAGCTTAAAATTATCCCAATGAAATCTGCCTTCCAAAAACAATATGGCGTTCCTTTTCTTCTGTGCCCTGCCATGTTCCTGTACAGCAGTTCACGACCAGATATGGGGTGTTTCTGTAAACTACAGAATCAGGGCAATAAATATTGAGTTTTGTTTAGCTGTTAACCCTTGCTTTGTTACTGGAAAAAATGGATTAAAATGGAAAATCTGCCAAAAAAGTGAAATTCTGAAATTTCATCTCAATTTTCCATTAATTCTTGTGGAACACCTAAAGACTTAACAGAGTAAACTAGTTTTGAATACCTTGAGGGGTGTAGTTTCTAAAATGGGGTAATTTTTGGGTGGTTTCTATTATGTAAGCCTCACAAAGTGACTTCAGACCTGAACTGGTCCTTAAAAAGTAGGTTTTAGAAATTTTCTGAAAAATTTCAAGATTTGCTTATAAGCTTTCTAACGTTCCAAGAAATAAAATGGCATTCACAAAATGATCCAAACATGATGACATATGGGGAATGTAAAGTCATAACTATTTTTTGAGTTATTACTATCTATTATAAAAGTAGAGAAATTGGAATTTGGTAAATTTGGTATTTTTTTATAAATAAAAATGAAATTTTTTGACTTAATTTTACCACAGTCATGAAGTACAATATGTGACGAAAAAACTATCTCAGAAAGGCCTGGATAAGTAAAAGTGTTTTAAAGCTATTACCACATAAAGTGACACGTCAGATTTGCAAAAAATGGCCCAGGCAGAAGGGTGAAAACTGGACCGGGGTTGAAAGGGTTAAACAATTTTTTATTTTTATTTTATTTTTTTGTGGGACAAGTTGTAGTTTTCATTAGTACCATTTTGTACTACATGCAACTTACTAACTAACAGGTTAACAGGTTGTTCAGCTTTTATTAATGGGCATCTGTCAGCAGATTTGTACTTATATTACTGGCTGATGTGTTGCATGTGTTCTTGGCAGCTAAAGGCATCTGTGTTGGTCCCATGTTCATATGTGCCTACATTGCTGAGAAAAATGGTGTTTTGATATATGCAATTAGGCCTATAAGAGCAACAGGGGCATTGGCATTACACATACAGGCTCTGCTCGCTGCAAATGCCGTACCCTCTCCACAGGCAGTGAATCAAAGTGGAGAGGGCACAGCAATTGCAGAGAAAGTGGAGATTCCCGGTGTAATGGCAATGCCCCCTTTCCTCCCACAGGCTCATTTGCATATAATAAAAAATCATTTTACTCAGCAATGAGGGCACATTTGAACATACTAAACCCAATTAACTAACTTAAACTACTGACCAATAAATAAAATAAGACACATGGACACATAAAATGCATGGATAAATTAGGCCACAGCCAGCTTTATTAAAAAATAGCTAAACACATTAGATAACAAACCATATAACTTTATTAACCACTGATTAGACCAGCCATAAGCTTGGCCTAAATACCAGAATCATCTCGTCTGCTCACCACTTCTCGGCCAGCGACTTTGCCCTGTGCTTCTAATAAAGTGACCGTGAAAAACAAAATTAACAGGGAGGGTGGGCGGGCAGCAGATCCTCAATTGCGGCTTGGGTGACAGCACAAAGCTGGCAGCCACCGCAATTATATACCCCTTGATAAAACCACCCCATAACCATTCATCCAATGCCCTAACTGTTGCTGGGTCCCCTAAACTTCCTAACCCAGCAACAATCCCATCATAGGACACCTCATTGACCAATCCCATGCTACCTGCCCTAACCTAGTAACCAAGGCTTTTTTTAGCCACCCTGACCATCAATTTTGTCAGGAAAATTCAGACCAAAATGAGCTATAAGCCACCATGGGATGATCATAATCCCAGGAGGATCCCTCCATATGGGATTTTTGAGATCCTGACACTCAGCTTCAAGGGCACATGCAACAGGTCAGCCATAGGTACAAATCTGCTGACAGATTTCCCGGATGCCCATCCTCAGGATAGGCCCACTGATCAGGAAGGATCCAATACCTCATACCCCCGCCGATCAGCTGTTCAGGTGTAGCTCTGTTGCTGAAAGTCAGTGCTGGAAATAAGCTCCCTCCACTACAAGTTTCATAGTGCTGTGTAGTTCCAACTTCTGGCGGCGGACTTACACCTGAATAGCTCATTGTTGGGTTGTGTCAGACTCCCATCAATCAGCTAGTGATGGCCTATCACTTAATAAAACCTGGGCAACCTGTTTAATTCCCCTTAATAGGTCCTCGATTGCTAGTTGGGCAATACCAATTTTTTTTTTTAATGATTTTTTTCTATATAAACCATTTTGGCAACTGTGTGCCTAGATTGAAATCTACTTGTCATTTACTATAGGAAATTGGAGTAAGTTATAGTGAATTTGCCGGGGATAATCGCTCCACCTCTGCCACACCCCTGCCCACCCTGCCACTCGCCAGTGGCAAAGGTGGTGTAGAAGCGTCAAGTGAGACTAAATTTACTATCACAGGCATCCAAAAAGTTGCAAATCATGGCCACACAACTCTTTTACACCAATTTCTGGCCTAGGGGGTCAGAATAAATGAGCCACTTGTCTTTTTTTTTTTGCCCCACTAGGGTATTTGACCATGTGATTGCTGACATAAAACACTGCAATACTTCTGTGCTGCAGTGTATTATTGCCTTTCAGTGTAAAAGAAATAGGTATACACTGATGGCTAGCAACCCATTTGCACCCCACATTTACATTGTGGGGATTGAGTAACCTACTCCTTTCTAACCACTTAGCTGCTAAACTTGCTATTGACAACAGCATCTGAAGATTAAACAAACAAGGTGTCACGATCAGCGGGTGTGAACCCACTGAGCCACGCATTCTACATCCTCTAAGGGCACTGTCTAAGTGAACCCCTCATTCTTCACAGTACCCCTGATGGTGGGGATAGGCTTTCCCGAGAGGAACACCAGGTCGCTACCTCTTGAGGAGGATTGACACACGAGGCAACTTGTCCAGGTGGACCAGGAGGTACCTGAGCAAGGTACCAGAGCTACAGATGTAGTCAGCAGGCCGTGTCGTAACCAGGAGCAACATTGCAGGACTGAAGGATGAGGCAGCGGTGAAGTCAAACAAGCAACAGGCCATGGCAGGCGGCACAGGTACAGGTCAGGCAATACGGATCTGCAACAGGAGAGTCAAGGCAAGCAGGCAGGCAGGGATTAAACAGATAGCAGAGTCCAGAAACACAAGCACAGTTCGGGTACACAGGAACACAAGCAACCTTTGCAGGGCACAAGGACCTTGACACTCAGGCATCTGAGAAGGGGGCTGAGCCACTTATATACGTGCAGGAGGGCTAGAATTGGTCAGCAAGGTCACATGACCCAACCCATAAAGCACAGGAAGTGAGGCACGCCGGCCCTTAGGGAAGTGCTGCAGGGAACAAGCAGCAAGCATGCTGTGGCTAGGGCTGAAAGAATACTGTGGAGCGGATTCCAGAACAAACAGTACCTGAAGGGACAGAGCCCAGGACTGCAGCGGTGAATAGGGAAGCACAGGCAGCAGATCACCACTGAACATGGCGCCCAGGACCGTGGCGGAAAGCAGGAGAACAGCAGCGCACAGCAGCCATTGTTACACAAGGTAAGTAGAATCCTGGCCATTGCATCATCATTGCAACTATAACATACAGTACAGCTCACACCAACTGCATCATCCCAATATACACTTACAATACTTTGTGTCAGTGGGTTAGGTATTACTGGGGCATGTGGTTATGTTGAAAAAAAATCATATATTAGAAGCAGCTAAACATAAAAGTATAATAATCTGAGAAAAAACCTCATTTTATGTTTTCAGAAAAACAGATTCCTCCACAAACCCTCAATTACATTTGGCAAGCATTTACAATTTACCACATCTTAAGTATTAGAACTTTGGTGTAATAAATTCTGGAAAATATCATACTTCATGCAAATAAAGGTTTCCATCTAGATCACAGTGGCTATACCAACCTAAAATTATGGTTTTGGTGCACTCTCCACGACACACCCATTGTCGGTTAAACAAAAAAAGAAAATATATATATTGGAGGGCACCCAGTTATCTGGTGTTGCATAGAATAATCAAATGCATTATTTATGTAAAAATATGTTTTTATTATGAAAAATACATGTAAAAAATAAAATTTAATTAAAAATAATAAAAATAGAATGTTAATAGAAATAAAAAGCAGAAATGGAGATACTAATAAATTATTACCAATACATACAGTACAGACCAAAAGTTTGGACACACCTTCTCATTCAAAGAGTTTTCTTTATTTTCATGACTATGAAAATTGTAGATTCACACTGAAGGCATCCAAACTATGAATTAACACATGTGGAATTATATACATAACAAACAAGTGGGAAACAACTGAAAATATGTCATATTCTAGGTTCTTCAAAGTAGCCACCTTTTGCTTTGATTACTGCTTTGTACACTCTTGGCATTCTCTTGATGAGCTTCAAGAGGTAGTCCCCTGAAATTGTTTTCACTTCACAGGTGTGCCCTGTCAGGTTTAATAAGTGGGATTTCTTGCCTTATAAATGGGGTTGGGACCATCAGTTGCGTTGAGGAGAAGTCAGGTGGATACACAGCTGATAGTCCTACTGAATAGACTGTTAGAATTGGTATTATGGCAAGAAAAAAGCAGCTAAGTAAAGAAAAATGAGTGGCCATCATTACTTTAAGAAATGAAGGTCAGTCAGTCAGCCGAAAAATTGGGAAAACTTTGAAAGTAAGGGCTATTTGACCATGAAGGAGAGTGATGGGGTGAGGCGCCAGATGACCTGGCCTCCACAGTCACCGGACCTGAACCCAATCGAGATGGTTTGGGGTGAGCTGGACCGCAGAGTAAAGGCAAAAGGGCCAACAAGTGCTAAGCATCTCTGGGAACTCCTTCAAGACTGTTGGAAGACCATTTCAGGGGACTACCTCTTGAAGTTCATCAAGAGAATGCCAAGAGTGTGCAAAGCAGTAATCAAAGCAAAAGGTGGCTACTTTGAAGAACCTAGAATATGACATATTTTCAGTTGTTTCACACTTGTTTGTTATGTATATAATTCCACATGTGTTAATTCATAGTTTTGATGCCTTCATAGTCATGAAAATAAAGAAAACTCTTTGAATGAGAAGGTGTGTCCAAACATTTGGTCTGTACTGTATATATATATTTATATAACTGTATGTTTGTGGTAGATTGGTATGAGTCCTGTCTATAGACGGAATCCAGTTCATGTTTTTAGATGTACGGGGATCACATCTATCATCCCTCCCCCAATTAAGGAATTATTCTTTAAAATGCAGCAAGCAGATGCACACTGCTCACCACTAAAGAAGGAGTTTGTCACTCTGAAACGCGTTTGGTGCCTTAGAGCAGTGTACTCAAGAATGCGGTATACCAACTGCGGCTTTTTACAGCATTTTAATTGAATACAATAGATCGCTACAACGCAATAGTGGGGATCATCTGAGCCTGCGCTGACATCTTATGGCCAGGAGATCCAAGTAAAGCCGCATATATACTATTATTCTGCGGGCCATTCAAGTAACAGCTTCCCAAACACTTGGGACGTTGGGCTGGTGAATCTCAGCAGTTACTTAAACTGGGCTACATTCCGGACACAGAGGCGGCCCGCTCATACAGAGTGGTAATGTAGACAGTGTGTTTGTAATAATAACATGAAATGATCTATGTGGCAACAAAATAGCTGCTATGCTTATATGCTAATTAGGCACAACTGACACTATGTTATGACTATAGAAGATACATAATACTACTTCTAACATAGTAACCAATAAATAGATGTCAATGGAAAAATGTGTGTTGAACTGACAGTAAACCCATTAAATCGCACACATATAGTATAACTCGATCTTTATTAATTAAAAGAGAATAAATAAGTACATAATACAGCAAAATACAATTTCATATAGTAGTGGCAGTGCAGAAGGATACTGCGACAAGTATAAACACCACCATCCCTCCTAATAATATCAACTCCTATGGTAAGTTGAGCGCTGTCAAGAAAATTGCACACCTACAATACTGCGATATTGTTGTATAATACATGTATACCGACACAGGTGATAAGCAATTCAATACCTGACCTCATGTCATCATTTCATCCTGTCCATTGCAGTGCTGATGCCATCATCTTCTCTCCTCTCCTGGTCAGTATTGGCTGCTTCATGTCCTCTTTTTCACCCATTGCCCCTTGCATTTTGGTTGCATTTATGTCAGTACACTGTTGATGTATTAGGAATTCTTGTATAGACCCCATACTGACTTTCATGTGGCAGCACTGCAATGGACAGGATGAAATGATGACATGAGGTCAGGTATTGAATTGCTTATCACCTGTGTCGGTATACATGTATTATACAACAATATTGCAGTATTGTAGGTGTGCAATTTTCATTGTCATCATTTCATCCTGTCCATTGCACTGCCACTACATCTGCACTGCCACTACTATAGGAAATTGTATTTTGCTGTATTATGTACTTATTTATTCTCTTTTAATTAATAAAGATCGAGTTATATTATATGTGCGCGATTTAATGGGTTTACTTCTAACATAGTGTCTATTCATTTGCCAGTGGGACTACAAATTCAAGACATGATGTTCTAAAAATCAGACTGGATATTTGTCCACTATATGTCAGCTACCCAAATAACAAAAAGAGGAGTGCATTTATTTACTCAACATCGATAAATAACAGTACTACTCCATTTTTTTGCCAAAAAATCGTGGGCACTTGAGATTTATTTTTCTGCTGCCCTAAATTGGAGGGAGTGATCTATTTTTAGTTTTCATTATATGATTATGTCAGTACAATAATTGTCTTCTTGATATTCTCTTATTTACTTTTCAGAGATTTTGAGATTGTATGCATATTTGCACCCTCATAGCATATAAGCTATTGCTAACCTTGATTGGGAGGCTGCAAACCAACACCATACAGGGTCAATCCTCAGCCCACTATGATATAGATGTATGTATTGGTAATCATTTACTAGTATCTCCATTTCTATTTTTTATTTCTATTAACATTCTATTTTTATTATTTTTTATTTTATTTCATTTTTTACATGTATTTTTGAAAATAAAAACATATTTTGCATAAATAATGCATTTGATTATTCTATGCAACACCAGTTAACTGGGTGCCCTCCAATATATATATATATATTTTCAATAAAGGTTTCCGCAGAAATGAGTACAAGAAATGACCCAGGTTATAGAAAATGTAACCATCACCACTTGTGTTCAAGCTTGTAATGATTCTTTGCAGAGTCATTTATGGCGAGGACATTCATACAATGTACAAAGGTTTTTGGAAGGAGCCCTGCATTCTCATGGTCATCTATCACTGTCCGCTGACATCCCCTATTGTCCAATACAGGTGCAGACACAAGTGTATTAACAGTAACCATGTTTGTGTGCTAACCAGATATCAGGCAAAGGCAATGAATTGAGCAATTTCTGGGCTATTCATGAAGGAGTTTTCAGCCTCAGGAGGAGTCTGGAGAAACAATGTTATTTAAAGAGTCCTTTCATTGCTATGCTTTTTTACAAACAGTTTGCCATTTCTTTCCCTGAAAGAGGAGACATGACCTACAAAAGCACATGCTGCATTCATTTACTCACATTTAGCGTCACTTAGCAACTTATTTTAAGAGATCATAATAAGAAACTAGTTTTTCGTTACTGCATATGAAATGTATTCTTACGATGTTTTATTTTAGGTTTTTATCCTATGGTCCTGAAATAATGTAGGTATAAAGTACAAAATAATGACTTTTTAACATAAACATATATTGTTGTCTGCAATGCAGGATGCATGCATTCTGTTGCTGGTTCAATTGGTTTTGGTATTGGTTAATTGAAGCTTCATTGCCAGCTGCAACTATTTAAAAGGCTATGAATACCTTTGGGGGCAAAAAATGTAATGAAATTTTTTTTCTCATTTTGGGCTCAAAATTTTTTTTTTCAACTGGCCTTTATAAAAAATTTCCAACAGTTTTTGTTCTACAGGGTTAAGTTTCAACCCATCTGCAGAGAAGCTTACTTTCTGTTTCATACTGGAGCGAACCAAATTGCGTATGCAAAATGGGAGCCATGGTGTCATGGCACATGAATATACAAAGTTAACCTACTTACCTGTATAGTTGACTTTGGTATATCCCAGGAAACTTCGGGAAAGTGCTGGAGACGAAGAGGAGCATCTTGACTGTAGGTCGTTCCAACGGCTTCAATGAATGTCACATTTAAAAGAAGAGAATTACCGGTATGTGCGCATTCACGTAAGTACTTTACAGCTGAAACAGACCATCAAGTCATGGACGATTTACTGAAGCTATTAATTCTCAGAGCGGAGTCATCTAGTGGAGCTGAATGGTTACAGAAGGGCTTACAGATGCAAAAACATCCCGTTTTGCCTGATCCTGAATCTGCTTCTCTGGTCTGCGTCTCAGGTTTGAGCGCAGATCCTAGAGAGAGCAGCAACATCATCATTGACCACCCACAGTCTGATGTAAGTGCCGCTCCGCCTTCTATCAGGAGAAAAAAGCGTGATCGAAGAGCACATTCTCCTCCCCCTGCAGCCTTTAACCAAAAAAGGCTGCACTCTCAACCTGCGCCATCCACCTCGCGCACCTCTTCTCTTCAGAAACCGCCTCCGCTCCTGCCATCTTCAGCAACCGCCCAGGATGATGCTACAACCTCTCAAGGTGTTAATTTGGTTTCTGAAAAATCTTCCACTGATAGCGACACCAGAGTGAATCAAAGTAAAATACAGAATGTTAGCCAATCTAATGAATTTCTGCCTTAATCTGTACCAAAGTTGAATACTGGCTATGGTATAAATGATAATTCAATTGGTGAATTAATAAGCTGTCAAATATCTCCTCTTGGATTTCACTTGTCGCTTTCATTGAAAGAAAAAAATTGGAATCGGGAATATATTGAAATATTCTCGTTGCTCCCTTCATCCAAAGATTTAATTAAACCAGATAAGAAGGATGAGGAAGACAGGAAAAAATACGGTCAAAAATCCATATTTAATTGGATCCAGGCTTTTAGTATTAACTCAGCTGTCATAGGAGAAAAGTTCCCAAACTTATGCAGCGGATTATTCCAATATCTTCATATCATTCTTGAAGCTTATCGTCACTTCGGGGGTAATGCTTGGTACCAGTACGACAAATCATTTTGCCAAAAAATGGCCGTATATCCTAATCTTCAGTGGGGATCTAAAGATGTGGGTTTATGGATAAACTTAATGCTATACAAAGATCTCAGAATTTTCGTCCCCAATTCAATTCACAATTTAAAAAAGGTACATGCTTTGCATTCAATGAAAATTCATGTCGCTGGCAGTCAAATTGCAAATATTAGCATGAATGCGCCTTTTGCTCCGGATCCTATCCGGCAGCAAAATGCTTTAAAAAACATGGAAATTCTCATACATCAAAGGAATATAATAAAGGAAGTGACTCCACTGAACACTACAAAGCTAGTCCAGTGGCTAAGACACTATCCTAATAAAATTGATGCTGAATTGTTAATTCTAGGTTTTACGTTCGGTTTTTTCGTACCTGAATTCTCCGGATCCGGTTGTCAATTTGTACAAAATTCGAAATCTGTGGAAAAAATTTTAGAAATAGTTAGGGATAAAATTCAAAAAGAGGTTGCAGAAAATAGAATAGTGGGTCCATTTACTCATCCACCTTTCACTAATTTTAGACTCTCCCTATTAGGACTAGTTCTGAAGAAGGAACCGAACTCTTTTTGGTTAATCCATAATCTTTCATACCCTATAGATAACTCTTTGAATGACCAATTAGATAAGAAATTTGCATTGGTAACATACACATCTTTTGACCATGCATTGAGTATATTGCTGACTATTGGTCATAGATCCCTTTTAGCAAAAACGGACATCAAATCACCTTTCGCCTTCTTCCTATTGACCCAATAGGTTATAATTCTTTGGGTTTCTAATTTTCTGGTCATTATTATTATGATAGGGCATTACCTATGGGATTCACACTTTCATGTAGATATTTTGAAGCTTTTTCTACATTTATACAATGGCTAATGGAATATACTTCCTCTGGTGGTCATATTTTACATTACCTAGATGATTTCTTATTTATAGGTAAACCTGATTCTTCAGATTGCATTAATTTGCTTAAATCCTTTTTTGAGATTTCTAAGCTATTTAATATTCCTCTAGTTGAAGATAAAACTGTACTACCTACAACTTCTATAAAATTTCTAGGTATTGTTATTGACTCGGAAAAAATGACATTTAGTATTCCAGCTGAAAAAGTGGACTCCGTCAAAGTTGCCATTGTTCACTTATTAAGATCCAAAAAAGACTTCTCTCAAAAAGTTGCAATCTGTTTTAGGGTCTTTAAACTTTATGGTACGAGTGATCCCTATGGGCAGAGTGTTTTTAAAAAGGACTTATGCTGCAACAAGGGGCATAAAATCTCCTCGTGCTCACATTAGGATTACGAAGCAAATGAAGCAAGACATATCAATTTGGCTTCAATTTTTAAGAGATTTTAATGGTAAGACAATATGGCAAGATGACTTTATTGACTCTAAGGCTTTATCCTTGTTTACTGATGCAGCCGGTTCAGTTGGATATGGTGCATTTTATAACAACAATTGGTCAGCTGAAAGATGGCCTTGTGAATGGAAGAAAGAAAGTATCATTCAAAATATAACATTGTTGGAATAGTTTCCAGTATTAGTGTCATATATTTGGCAAAATCAGTTTGCTAACAAAAGAATTTTGCTTTTTTCTGACAATAAAGGTGTTGTCTTTGCTATTAATTTCCTTTCTGCTAGATCTGAAATGGTGATTAATATCTTGAGGCAATTAGTACTTCTTTGTTTACGGAACAATATTTGGTTGAAAGCCAAATATATACACTCACCTAAAGAATTATTAGGAACACCTGTTCTATTTCTCATTAATGCAATTATCTAGTCAACCAATCACATGGCAGTTGCTTCAATGCATTTAGGGGTATGGTCCTGGTCAAGACAATCTCTTGAACTCCAAACTGAATGTCAGAATGGGAAAGAAAGGTGATTTAAGCAATTTTGAGCGTGGCATGGTTGTTGGTGCCAGACGGGCCGGTCTGAGTATTTCACAATCTGCTCAGTTACTGGGATTTTCACGCACAACCATTTCTAGGGTTTACAAAGAATGGTGTGAAAAGGGAAAAACATCCAGTATGCGGCAGTCCTGTGGGCAAAAATGCCTTGTGGATGCTAGAGGTCAGAGGAGAATGGGCCGACTGATTCAAGCTGATAGAAGAGCAACGTTGACTGAAATAACCACTCGTTACAACCGAGGTATGCAGCAAAGCATTTGTGAAGCCACAACACGCACAACCTTGAGGCGGATGGGCTACAACAGCAGAAGACACCACCGGGTACCACTCATCTCCACTACAAATAGGAAAAAGAGGCTACAATTTGCACAAGCTCACCAAAATTGGACTGTTGAAGACTGGAAAAATGTTGCCTGGTCTGATGAGTCTCGATTTCTGTTGAGACATTCAAATGGTAGAGTCCGAACTTGGCGTAAACAGAATGAGAACATGTATCCATCCTCTGATGGCTACTTCCAGCAGGATAATGCACCATGTCACAAAGCTCGAATCATTTCAAATTGGTTTCTTGAACATGACAATGAGTTCACTGTACTAAAATGGCCCCCACAGTCACCAGATCTCAACCCAATAGAGTATCTTTGGGATGTGGTGGAACGGGAGCTTCGTGCCCTGGATGGGCATCCCTCAAATCTCCATCAACTGCAAGATGCTATCCTATCAATATGGGCCAACATTTCTAAAGAATGCTATCAGCACCTTGTTGAATCAATGCCACGTAGAATTAAGGCAGTTCTGAAGGCAAAAGGGGCTCCAACACCGTATTAGTATGGTGTTCCTAATAATTCTTTAGGTGAGTGTAGTTGGTGACACTGATAATATTGCAGATTCTCTATCTCGGCAGGAGTTCATCAGATTTAGGCAGCTGTCTCCAGAAGCGAACGACACAGGAATTCCATGCCCACCTCATTTATGGACAACGATACTACTTTAATCCATAAGTTTTTAAGAGAATCTTTAGCACCATCAACATGGGCCGCGTATTCGGCTGCATGGCAAAATTGGATTAAATTCTGCTCATCCAAGAATATCGCCTGGTTTAATCCTAGTCAAGAGATCATCCTGGAGCAATCTATATACAGGGTCATATCCGGGATCTCTTTTTTCTTTAAATTGAATGGTTTTAAACCTTTAACTAGTAATTTTGTTATTAAACAATTGGTTAAAGGTATAATAAGATATGAACCTGTTTCTGACAGAACCAGACCTATGTCTTTAGAAATATTACATGAATTCTTATTAGACTTACCCAAATTCTGTTTGTCTAGTTTAGAAACCCATCTATTTTCAGCGGCATTCTTATTAACATTTTTTGGAGGCTTGAGGATCAGTGAGGTTACAGCAGCTAACAAAAAATCAAATGCCCCATTGTTAATTCAAGACATAATCCCGCATAGTAATCACATTCAAGTATTTATTAAGAAATCTAAAACTGACCAACTGGGCAAAGGAATCTGGATCAATTTGAATGATTTTCAAGATTCGGTTCGATGCCCAGTTAAGGCTATTCTGCAATGGTTAGCTATTAGGCCTATTTCATCTGGCCCCCTTTTCTTGCACGAGGATTTGACACCACTTACTAGATATCAGTTCAATTTTATTTAAAAAAAATTTAAACAGCGTTTAGGTTATCTTAATTTTAAACTGTCCTCACACTCATTTAGAATCGGTGCAGCTACCCTAGCTGCTACAGCGGGTCTTTCAATTAATAAGATAAAGAATATAGGTATATGGCAATCAGATAGATATAAACTTTACATCCGCCCGGATCTATTATTATAATATATGTTGTTTCGATTCTTAGGTCATCTCAAGATAATTTGGATTTTGGGCGATTCATTGATTTCCTTCGCTCAACAGAGAGCATCAACCAGATTTAGGAATAATAAATTGGATCTGGAAGATAATATTAGTATCTACTGGAAGGGTGTTGATGGACTCAGGGTCAAGTATGTGTTATTAGAGGGCCAAAAAATGGAAACGGCTTGTTTTAGGCCAGATTTAATTATTTTGCATTTCGGGGTTCATGATGTAGGTATGTTAAGCACTCACATCTTGATTAATGAATTTATGGTTAATATTAATCGTATTTTCAATCGGTTTGGTAATGTTAAAGTAATTTTTTCTGAGATAATTTCTCTTGGGGTATGGCAAATATGAAATTTATGGATGCAATTAGAAAGTGAATTAATAAAAATATAGAATTTTTTTGACCACAATACATAGTTTTTCGTATAGGCATGTCGAACTAGAGGATTTCCTAGTTGGACTTTATGATAATAAAAAATCTGGTCTGTCACACATTGGTTGTGATAATTGTGACATGATTGAATATGGCTTGCGGTGATTTGTGGTGGCCATTTTGCTTTGCTTATGGCGGTGGGGTTAAGTCGTTCATAAATAAGCGGACTGTTTATAATTTGTTTGTTATTATTTGAGTTAGTTATATTGGTTGATAATAATTTTGGTAACATGTTAGCACCGCGGCCATATACTACCAAATATAAAATTTGATTATTAATAAATAATGAAAATATTGAATGAAGTTGTTGTTGTTCTAATTTATTAAGATATACGTTTAATTGGTATGTGAACATGGGGCCTATGACACCATGAGCCAATGGGTTGCTGTTCTGACAGCTAGATCTTCATCTCTGAACTCATGACAGCTCATAACATTAATTATAGCTAAATTCTTATGAAACTAATACCAATATGTTTATGAGCTGTCAGGATTTCACAGATAAGGGCGATACATCTAGCCATCAGAGCAGCAACCTGATTAAAATGCGATCATCAAAAATGCCCGAAGGTGTCCATAGACTTTAAGTAAAATGACATGTTTGGGGTATATGTTTCAGAAAATATTTCTGGGCCACTGATGCACACAAAAGCTTAACTTACCATATCTGTATTTAATGAAAAATTAAATGTATGGACAAGTTATTTTATTAAAGGTGTTGTCCAGTTTACAAAACCCATTTTCATATACCGTATTAGGGAATTCTGAGTTACTAGAAGGGTCTCTGGCCAGACTTATAAAGAGCATATCTCATGCTGGAGGACCTACCCTGCGTTATTAACATAGCCGATTGATTAAAGTGGTATTTGTGTAATACGTGTCATTTTCATTGTGGTGGGGCTGGTGAAAACTGAACAGACAGCATGCTACAGAGAAAGAGGCCATTAACAGACTGATATGTCGTTTTATAGGAAATCTTTCACTGGAACTTGTCATTCATTTAACTTTGTTTGAGTTTAGAAGTCCAGTGGGTGGTCCTAATGAGTGATTGGCTTCCCTGTGTGTGTGCATACAAACAAAGCTGTCAATCATTGATTAGGACTGCCCACTGGACTCAAGTACAAAATAGCATGGATTTTCTAACAAAACATACAGTACAGACCAAAATTTTGGACACACCTTCTCATTCAAAGAGTTTTCTTTATTTTCATGACTATGAAAATTGTAGATTCACACTGAAGGCATCAAAACTATGAATTAACACATGTGGAATTATATACATAACAAACAAGTGTGAAACAACTGAAAATATGTCATATTCTAGGTTCTTCAAAGTAGCCACCTTTTGCTTTGATTACTGCTTTGCACACTCTTGGCATTCTCTTGATGAGCTTCAAGAGGTAGTCCCCTGAAATGCTTTTCACTTCACAGGTGTGCCCTGTCAGGTTTAATAAGTGGGATGTCTTGCCTTATAAATGGGGTTGGGACCATCAGTTGCGTTGAGGAGAAGTCAGGTGGATACACAGCTGATAGTCCTACTGAATAGACTGTTAGAATTTGTATTATGGCAAGAAAAAAGCAGCTAAGTAAAGAAAAACGAGTGGCCATCATTACTTTAAGAAATGAAGGTCAGTCAGTCAGCCGAAAAATTGGGAAAACTTTGAAAGTAAGGGCTATTTGACCATGAAGGAGAGTGATGGGGTGCTGCGCCAGATGACCTGGCCTCCACAGTCACCGGACCTGAACCCAATCGAGATGGTTTGGGGTGAGCTGGACCGCAGAGTGAAGGCAAAAGGGCCAACAAGTGCTAAGCATCTCTGGGAACTCCTGCAAGACTGTTGGAAGACCATTTCAGGGGACTACCTCTTGAAGCTCATCAAGAGAATGCCAAGAGTGTGCAATAGAAAGCAGGAAAAAATACAACCTTAGCCACCGGAAAAAAGAAAGAAGGTGTCCGGCGCCACGCACCCCTAAATGTATAATAGTTGCTGATGGAGACTGTTATATTATAAATGGGACTCGCTAGTAGTAGATAAAATAGAGAGCGACCATACAGGTAAAGATGTAAACAGAAAAGTACGCAAACATACACACCCTGAATGGAGGGCTTTATAATGATTCCCCCGTAAAATTATTACACACGGCAATAAGTTCAGCAGTAAAATCAGACTTACTTCACCGGGGAGGAATCCAATAGGATAAAGCTCAAGGCACCTATTGGGTATTCCCCCCTAGCCTAGATCGCAAGTAGAATGGTAAGGGGAAGCAGCAGGTCCACACATGAATGGAGGGCTTTATAATGATACCCCCATAAAATTGTTTCACATGGCAGTAAGCTCAACAGTAAATCAGACTTACTTCACCAGGGAGGAATCCAATAGGATAAAGCTCAAGACACCTATTGGATATTCCCCCCTCGCCTGGATCGCAAGTAGAATGGTAGGATGAAGCAGTAGGTCCACACTGGGATCTTCTTGTAACTTCCTTTATTCAAAATACAGGCAATAGGTGGGCTCAACGCGTTTCGGGGTCTATTGAACACCCCTTCCTCAGGAGCAGCAGGATATACAGTATTACAATTGCTGTCTATATATAGGGGATAGACATAGCAAACAAACAGATTCACGCTTGCAAGAAAGACATCACTTCCGGTTCCTATGTGGACCGGAAGTGGTGATGCGCTCCACAGTGGAACGCATTAGGCAGATAGACCAATCATCATGAACAAACAGGGCAGATATATAACTGATATAATGGGGGATTAGAGAGAGGTGGGAGAGTGGCTTTCCAAGAGGGGAATCGGATCTATTTGTGGCTGTTTTACGATCACACAAACAGCCACAAATAGATCCGATTCCCCTCTTGGAAAGCCACTCTCCCACCTCTCTCTAATCCCCCATTATATCAGTTATATATCTGCCCTGTTTGTTCATAATGATTGGTCTATCTGCCTAATGCGTTCCACTGTGGAGCGCATCACCACTTCCGGTCCACATAGGAACCGAAAGTGATGTCTTTCTTGCAAGCGTGAATCTGTTTGTTTGCTATGTCTATCCCCTATATATAGACAGCAATTGTAATACTGTATATACTGCTGCTCCTGAGGAAGGGGTGTTCAATAGACCCCGAAACGCGTTGAGCCCACCTATTGCCTGTATTTTGAATAAAGGAAGTTACAAGAAGATCCCAGTGTGGACCTGCTGCTTCATCCTACCATTCTACTTGCGATCC
Source organism: Bufo bufo (assembly GCF_905171765.1). Classification (NCBI taxonomy): domain Eukaryota; kingdom Metazoa; phylum Chordata; class Amphibia; order Anura; family Bufonidae; genus Bufo; species Bufo bufo. The sequence continues at coordinate 369,880,604 of NC_053390.1, read as the reverse complement.
AGGCGAGGGGGGAATATCCAATAGGTGTCTTGAGCTTTATCCTATTGGATTCCTCCCTGGTGAAGTAAGTCTGATTTACTGTTGAGCTTACTGCCATGTGAAACAATTTTATGGGGGTATCATTATAAAGCCCTCCATTCATGTGTGGACCTGCTGCTTCCCCTTACCATTCTACTTGTGATCTAGGCTAGGGGGGAATACCCAATAGGTGCCTTGAGCTTTATCCTATTGGATTCCTCCCCGGTGAAGTAAGTCTGATTTTACTGCTGAACTTATTGCCGTGTGTAACAATTTTACGGGGGAATCATTATAAAGCCCTCCATTCAGGGTGTGTATCCCGAACCTTTTATGTTTGCGTACTTTTCTGTTTACATCTTTACCTGTATGGTCGCTCTCTATTTTATCTACTACTAGCGAGTCCCATTTATAATATAACAGTCTCCATCAGCAACTATTATACATTTAGGGGTGCGTGGCGCCGGACACCTTCTTTCTTTTTTCCGGTGGCTAAGGTTGTATTTTTTCCTGCTTTCTATTTCACTAATTGTGATAGTGCCTATACTTCACACCAACCTACCCTGGCAGCCTGCACGATCCCCCTCTCTCCTACATCCTTTTGCCTAATCCTCCATAGCACAAATAAATATATTGAATACCTTTATTCCTTCTAATCTCCGTCCGACCTCTGGCGCCCTTCCGTGCCCTTCATTCATGATCCTCTTACTGATAAATTTTCAGAAGAGGTAATCTGTTTGACTGACACACTCTAATTTGTTTTTTATTTTTTCTCATCTGTACTACAAGAGTGTGCAAAGCAGTAATCAAAGCAAAAGGTGGCTACTTTGAAGAACCTAGAATATGACATATTTTCAGTTGTTTCACACTTGTTTGTTATGTATATAATTCCACATGTGTAAATTCATAGTTTTGATGCCTTCATAGTCATGAAAATAAAGAAAACTCTTTGAATGAGAAGGTGTGTCCAAACTTTTGGTCTGTACTGTATATATATTTTTACACTTTGGGGAAGAAGGCTCACTCTGGGCGAAATTGTGGATTAGGTGCTGCTAAACCTAAATGGAGGGACACCCACCCTCTAGTAGCAAATATTTAAAAAAAAACAAAGTTATGGGGGAGCACTCAGCATATGGTCTTAATGATAAAAGTTTAATTAAACCACAATAAAATACTTATAGCATAAGGTAAACACGTGTATAGCATAAATATAAAATACAAGTAAAATACAACTAACTTAAAATCGCATAAATCCACAGAAAATTAAATTCGCAGGTAGGGATGGTCCCTTATGTCCACAATAATTCGCTGAAGATTCTGTACTACTGCAAAGTGATAAAGTGCTTTGCAGTTAATCAATCTCAAATAAAATGTATAGATATACACACATATAGACATATAGTCTGGTCTCTGGTTTGCAGATTGTTTCAGATAATAACCTTGCTCCACATGGTATTATGCATCTGTTCGTTTCAGTCTATTGCCAGTGATTTGTAAGTTTTTGTGAGTGAGATCTTCTTACCTTCCTTTCTGTTCTTATCGTTCTTTTATATCTGTATTAAGTTTGACGAGGGTCGAGCGGCGCGGGACAATGCCGGCGTCTCGCTACGCACTCCTCAAGCCAACTTACCCGGGTCTCGTGGGAATTGAGGCGATATTTCGGCTTTACCTAGCCCACGTGAATTCCGTCCGGCACAGTAAGAGAGAGAATATCTGTCTCGAGTTTTTGATCTCGATTATAATCATTTAGGCATTCATATATTTCAATCTTTCAGCATGGCCATGCTTATCATTGCGGAGGTGCTTCTTCACAGGTGTGCGATCCAGCCCAGACGCGTTTTGGGAACTCTCCTTCCATTCATCAGTGGACCACTGATGAAGGGAAGGAGAGTTCCCGAAACACGTCTGACCTGGATCGCACACCTGTGAAGAAGCACCTCCGCAATGATAAGCATGGCCATGCTGTTTGAATAGAGGCATCAAAGAATTTGAGTAACAAGGGGAGATTTCGAAAAACATGTGTAAAGGAAAACTTAGTTGCCCATAGCAACCAATCAAATTCCTTCTTTCATTTTCCAAAGGAGCACTATGGGCAACTAAGACAGTTTTCCTTTACACCATTTTTGATAAATCTTCCCCACAGTGTTTAATTAAATGTTTGAAACAACAGAAAAATAACTCCACTCTCCACTGCGAAAATCAGTGGACCACAAAATGGTTATTCTGTTAACATGTTTCACGAAGAAAATAATTCTCTACAAACAGACTGCAAAAATCACCAACAAAATCCTGTACACCCTTACTGTGAACAGTGGATATTAATGTTTAAGTGGCAAGAATTTTTTATAATCCACGTTTTCCTGAAGGTATGCTTAGATTTATGGTCATTTTATGTATTTTCTTCTTTGGAAAAGTGGGCAATTTAACATTGTCTCTGGAGAACTGCTTAGTGGCTACACGTTCTCAATTATTGACCGAGCAGTGTTACTTTCAGACAGGAACCTGGCCGGTGAAGGGTTGACTCTAAATGATGAATAATAATATATATAACAGGCACTCTATCATTCAGAACTGCATCGAGTGTCTGTACACACAATGATATAGAGATAGTGTAGATGATGTATATTTTTGTATGTGACCACCCTCCTAAGCTCTCAATATCACAGATATAAGGATAATATAATAAAGGGTATCTGCCACACCAATTACTTGTATAAACTATTATATAGATTAAAGCATATAACTACAATTTTAATAAGACTGTAGAATATTAAAAAAGGATTATAAATAAGAAAGAAGAGAAAAAAAAATGTACAGTCGTGGCCAAAAGTTTTGAGAATTACATAAATATTGGAAATTGGAAAAGTTGCTGCTTAAGTTTTTATAATAGCAATTTGCATATACTCCAGAATGTTATGAAGAGTGATCAGATGAATTGCATAGTCCTTCTTTGCCATGAAAATTAACTTAATCCCAAAAAAAACTTTCCACTGCATTTCATTGCTGTCATTAAAGGACCTGCTGAGATCATTTCAATAGTCGTCTTGTTAACTCAGGTGAGAATGTTGACGAGCACAAGGCTGGAGATCATTATGTCAGGCTGATTGGGTTAAAATGGCAGACTTGACATGTTAAAAGGAGGGTGATGCTTGAAATCATTGTTCTTCCATTGTTAACCATGGTGACCTGCAAAGAAATGCGTGCAGCCATCATTGCGTTGCATAAAAATGGCTTCACAGGCAAGGATATTGTGGCTACAAAGATTGCACCTCAATCAACAATTTATAGGATCATCAAGAACTTCAAGGAAAGAGGTTCATTTCTTGTTAAGAAGGCTTCAGGGCGTCCAAGAAAGTCCAGCAAGCGGCAGGATCGTCTCCTAAAGAGGATTCAGCTGCGGGATCGGAGTGCCACCAGTGCAGAGCTTGCTCAGGAATGGTAGCAAGCAGTTGTGAGCGCATCTGCACGCACAATGAGGCGAAGACTTTTGGAAGATGGCCTGGTGTCAAGAAGGGCAGCAAAGAAGCCACTTCTCTCCAAAAAAACCATCAGGAACAGATCTTCTGCAGAAAGTATGGTGAATGGACTGCTGAGGACTGGGGCAAAGTCATATTCTCCGATGAAGCCTCTTTCCGATTGTTTGGGGCATCAGGAAAAAGGCTTGTCGGAGAAGAAGAGGTGAGCGCTACCATCAGTCCTGTGTCATGCCAACAGTAAAGCATCTAGGGACCATTCATGTGTGGGGTTGCTTCTCATCCAAGGGAGTGGGCTCACTCACAATTTTGCCCAAAAACACAGCCATGAATAAAGAATTGTACCAAAACACCCTCCAACAGCAACTTATTCCAACAATCCAACAACAGTTTGGTAAAGAACAATGCATTTTACAGCACGATGGAGCACAGTGCCATAAGGCAAAAGTGATAACTAAGTGGCTTGGGGACCAAAACGTTGACATTTTGGGTCCATGGCCTGGAAACTCCCCAGATCTTAATCCCATTGAGAACTTGTGGTCAATCCTCAAGAGGAGGGTGGACAAACAAAAACCCACTAATTCTGACAAACTCCAAGTGATTATGAAAGAATGGGTTGCTATCAGTCAGGAATTGGCCCAGAAGTTGATTGAGAGCATGCCCAGTCGAATTGCAGAGGTCCTGAAAAAGAAGGGCCAACACTGCAAATACTGACTCTTTGCATAAATGTCATGTAATTGTCGATAAAAGCCTTTGAAACGTATGAAGTGCGTGTAATTATATTTCACTACATCACAGAAACAACTGAAACAAAGATCTAAAAGCAGTTTAGCAGCAAACTTTGTGAAAACGAATATTCTCAAAACTTTTGGCCACGACTGTATATATAAAAATATAAAAAATTGATAAATTGATAAATATTAAAAGCAATTATGTATATAGTCCAGAGCAGTCCATTAATATCCTTCTATGGTTCAATTTAGTTCATTTGATAAATGAGTATATTCGTTATCAAGTTGACCCAAGGAGGTAAAGTGATTTAGTGTCCAGTGATTGTTGTGATGATAAAATAGTGAGAAAGTGTATATACATAAAAAATGAAAAAATATATAGAAAAAGTAAAAAATTATTGAATATAAAAATAAAGAGTTGTATGAAAATTAGTATACAATAAATATAGTAAATGTAAATATAAATAATAGGGATAGACTGGTGATGTTGCCGTATTTGTCAATAATTAGTGTGTCCCTCTGGTTAATACTTGACTGGGATCTGGAATTGACTCCTTCGTATTAGGATATATAGTTGGTACTGAGCTCAGTATTTATATCAAATTGTTTCAATAGCGCGCTATTAGCTACTATGTAGATCAGTTACCGTATTGACTTCTGTGTTGTGTTCTCACCGACCGAGTCCTTTCATTCATTCAGCGGCGTGCTGATACTGCTCCTGAGGTTGACGTCCCACGTGTTGGCGTGCTTTCCCTGCGGGCTGTTTGAATTGCTGGGCTGTTTTAGATCCTCCTTGCGATTGGGGATTGTAGGAATCTCATACCGATTTAGTTCCTGCCACACTGTGTTCCACGGCTTGCGGTAGTATTATTTTCTTTAGTGGATTATCTTTGCCACGTACGGTGTGAAATTTTAGTACATTTAGTTGTACTAATCGGTACATATGTACATATGTATCAAATCGTTTTTTTTTTTACACAATAAAAGCATACAGAGCTATGGGGACTGAGTATTGCGGATGTGCTAGTGGCCATCTAGCAACCCATGTCCTCAGTTCTATACCCAAAATCCCAGTGACAGGTTCCCTTTAAATGCGCCTACTTCCTTGCTTCACTATTATGAGTTTTTCACTGCACTATTTGTCTATTAATTATGAGCCGGATTTGTCTAATAATTAAGAGCCGGATATTCTCTCATTTATGATGTACACAGAGAACCACTAATATCCCTGGACTAGAGTATTCGTATTACTTCTTTACCGACCATGCATTTGGGTGGAGGTGACACTCTCCTTGGGGATTATAAAACAGGGGTCTGTTTCCCTGTACCACTATTTGAACATTATGTCATTGCACTATATGTAAGGTCACTTTTGTTTTAGATTCTAACTGTCATTTGACGAGTATGTGGGACCTGATACCACTAATAAATGTTACATGCACTGGCGTACATACAGGGGTCGCAGTTGCAAACGGGCCCGGCACTCCAAGGGGCCCAGCTGCCTGTGGACACCCCCCAGGCTGCCCTAAAGCATGTTAAAAACAGCCGCTGGCAGGGTCCCCGCTGTACTCACATGTAATGGAGCGCTCTGATGGGGCCCGGCATGAAGTACAGTGGCAATTTTGGGCCAGGCAGTTTGTTTCCATAGTGAAGCAGGGAAACCTCTCTGCTCCCTGCTTCACTGATCTTCAGAGCTCAGGAGCTCCCCCTGCTGGCCCCACATTGTGCTGCTGGCTGTGGGAGGAGAGCTGAAAGACCGGCCAGGCAGTTTGTTTCCATAGTGAAGCAGGGAAACCTCTCTGCTCCCTGCTTCACTGATCTTCAGAGCTCAGGAGCTCCCCCTGCTGGCCCCACATTGTGCTGCTGGCTGTGGGAGGAGAGCTGAAAGCCCGGGAATCTGCCTTCAGCACAGCTAGCAGAGCGATGAGTGCGGGAGCCTGTCATCAGGGAAGAAGGTAAGTATGTGTTTTTTTTTCTCTCTAACGCTGCAGACTAGGGGCAAGGGGGGGAGTGTTTGATGGGCACAACTAGAGTGAGGGGGCACAAAAGTGGGCATCTCTACTGAGGGGCACCTAATTTGCCATAACTAATTTGAGGGGGCACATATGAAGGCATAACTATGAGGGGGCACATATGAAGGCATAACTATGAGGGGGCACATATGAAGGCATAACCACTCTGAGGTGGCACATACCTGGGCATTTCTACTTTGAGGGGGGACATAACCGGGCATAAATACTGTGAAGGGGCACATAATCTGGCATTACTACTGTGAGGGGCACATAATCTGGCATAACTACTGTGAGGGGCACATAATCTGGCATTACTACTGTGAGGGGCACATAATCTGGCATAACTACTGTGAGGGGAACATAATATGGCATTACTACTGTGAGGGGGCACATAATCTGGCATTACTACTGTGAGGGGACACATAATCTGGCATAACTACTGTGAGGGGACACATAATCTGGCATTACTACTGTGAGGGGCACATAATCTGGCATTACTACTGTGATGGGCACATAATCTGGCATTACTACTGTGAGGAGGCACATAATCTGGAATTACTACTGTGAGGGGACACATAATCTGGCATAACTACTATGAGGGGACACATAATCTGGCATTACTACTGTGAGGGGACACATAATCTGGCATTACTACTGTGAGAGGCACATAATCTGGGCATTACTACTGTGAGGGGGCACATATTTGGCATTACTACTGTGAGGGGGCACATAACTGGGCATTACTACTGTGAGGGGACACATAATCTGGCATTACTACTGTGAGGGAGGCACATATCTGGGCATAACTACTGTAAGGGGACACATATTTGGCATAACTACTGTGAGGGGGCACATCTGGGCATAACTACTGTGACAGGAAAAAAGGTGGGCATAACTACTGTGAGGGGCCACAAAGTGGGCCTTAGTACTGTGTGGTTGCTCTTATGGGAAATGTCCTATATTACCCTGCTATACATTGTTCTGGATCCAGCGGACATCACGCCGACGCCAGTGACACCCTGGATGAGGTAGGACCAGATTTTATTAGGACTGGGTGAGTGTAGCCATACATTGGGCTTAGGGCTCTTTAACACGAGCGGATCCCGTGCGGGTAATCCGCTGCGTGAAAGAGAGCCAAGCCCCGTTCCGAACAGCAGAGACACAGAGTATTAACATGATTGATAATGCTCCGTGCCTCTCTGTGATCTTTTTACTACAAAATCACAGTGATATAAAGTTGTCACCGTGATTTTGTAGTAAAAAGATCACAGTCAATCATGTTACTGCTCTGTGTCTCTGCTGTCCAGAATGGGGCTTGGCACTCATTCACGCAGCGGATTAGCCGCACGGAAAGAGCCCTTAGTAAGAAAATCTGCTGCTTCTTTGTAAAAATGGGGGGGGGGGCCCAATCCAAAGTTTGCACTGTGTCCCATAACACTATAGTTACGTCACTGGCCACTGGGCAGTGTTCCCTATAAGCTGCGCGGGTGAGCAGCCACGCAGCAATTATTGTGCCCCCACTAAAAAGTTGCAAAATGCCCACACACTTGCCCACACTATTGATGAGTTCTTCCAAACTTCCTCCTGTGTGCGAGGTAAGTGGGGCGTCGTCTACCACATATTCCCCGCGCCACTGCTGCTGCCTGCTCCTTCTTTTTCTGACTGAAGAGGAGAAGCGGCATTGCACAGGGAGAGGTAATGTGGAGGCGGCGTTGTCGCCATCTTAGAAGCTAGACTCCCTCCTGAGACTGAGAGCTGACTGCTACACCTGCTACATAAGTATGCTGGGAGTGGGGACAGATCTGGAGGGCATGCTGCTGCAGAACACAAGGGGTGAAGCCACTGTCAGGGATACACCATCCTATGCCAGTCTATCACTGGGATGGTGTGTTCCTGCCAGTGGTTTCACCCCTTGTGTTCTGCAGCAGCATGCCCTGCACTTATATACAGCCTATACCTATGTACAGCCTATACCTATGTACAGCCTATACCTATATACAGCCTACAACTATATATTGCAGTACATAGGTGTAGACTGTATATAGATATTGATTGTATATACAGTGGGGGAAATAATTATTTGACCCCTCACTGATTTTGTAAGTTTGTCCAATGACAAAGAAATGAAAAGTCTCAGAACAGTATCATTTCAATGGTAGGTTTATTGTAACAGTGGCAGATAGCACATCAAAAGGAAAATCGAAAAAATAACTTTAAATAAAAGATAGCAACTGATTTGCATTTCATTGAGTGAAATAAGTATTTGAACCCCTACCAACCATTAAGAGTTCTGGCTCCCACAGAGTGGTTAGACACTTCTACTCAATTAGTCACCCTCATTAAGGACACCTGTCTTAACTAGTCACCTGTATAAAAGACACCTGTCCACAGAATCAATCAATCAAGCAGACTCCAAACTCTCCAACATGGGAAAGACCAAAGAGCTGTCCAAGGATGTCAGAGACAAAATTGTAGACCTGCACAAGGCTGGAATGGGCTACAAAACCATTAGCAAGAAGCTGGGAGAGAAGGTGACAACTGTTGGTGCGATTGTTCGAAAATGGAAGGAGCACAAAATGACCATCAATCGACCTCGCTCTGGGGCTCCACGCAAGATCTCACCTCGTGGGGTGTCAATGGTTCTGAGAAAGGTGAAAAAGCATCCTAGAACTACACGGGAGGAGTTAGTTAATGACCTCAAATTAGCAGGGACCACAGTCACCAAGAAAACCATTGGAAACACATTACACCGCAATGGATTAAAATCCTGCAGGGCTCGCAAGGTCCCCCTGCTCAGGAAGGCACATGTGCAGGCCCGTCTGAAGTTTGCCAATGAACACCTGAATGATTCAGAGAGTGACTGGGAGAAGGTGCTGTGGTCTGATGAGACCAAAATAGAGCTCTTTGGCATTAACTCAACTCGCTGTGTTTGGAGGAAGAAAAATGCTGCCTATGACCCCCAAAACACCGTCCCCACCGTCAAGCATGGGGGTGGAAACATTTTGCTTTGGGGGTGTTTTTCTGCTAAGGGCACAGGACAACTTATTCGCATAAACGGGAAAATGGACGGAGCCATGTATCGTGAAATCCTGAGCGACAACCTCCTTCCCTCTGCCAGGAAACTGAAAATGGGTCGTGGATGGGTGTTCCAGCACGACAATGACCCAAAACATACAGCAAAGGCAACAAAGGAGTGGCTCAAGAAGAAGCACATTAAGGTCATGGAGTGGCCTAGTCAGTCTCCGGACCTTAATCCAATCGAAAACCTATGGAGGGAGCTCAAGCTCAGAGTTGCACAGAGACAGCCTCGAAACCTTAGGGATTTAGAGATGATCTGCAAAGAGGAGTGGACCAACATTCCTCCTAAAATGTGCGCAAACTTGGTCATCAATTACAAGAAACGTTTGACCTCTGTGCTTGCAAACAAGGGTTTTTCCACCAAGTATTAAGTCTTTTTTTGTTAGAGGGTTCAAATACTTATTTCACTCAATGAAATGCAAATCAGTTGCTATCTTTTATTTAAAGTTATTTTTTCGATTTTCCTTTTGATGTGCTATCTGCCACTGTTACAATAAACCTACCATTGAAATGATACTGTTCTGAGACTTTTCATTTCTTTGTCATTGGACAAACTTACAAAATCAGTGAGGGGTCAAATAATTATTTCCCCCACTGTAGGTATAGGCATATCTAGCTACCTATCTCATATCTATATACCCCACAAGGGTTATATTGTTCGGCATGGTGTAACCTCCAAACATTTTCTGTACAGTATACATTATAATCCCTGTAACATGCTGTACAATATACATTATAATCCCTGCACAATACTATACAATATACATTATAATACATATACCATGCCGTTCAATATACAGTATAACACTGACTTCCCTGCAATAATCACTCATGAAGCAGCCGACGGAAGTTGAAGCACTGTGTGCAGTGAGCGCTTACTTCCGGTGGCTGCTTCATGAGTGATTATCGCAGGGAAGGCAGGTTAGTAAGTGTACCGGATCATTCGATTTCATAGAAATGGTGAATATACATATTATTTTAACTCCTAAGACGCCTGTGGCCAACGGGGGAGCACGAGAGGCAGAAGCACAGCACCCTCACAGCCCATATCCCCTTTTCAAATAGAAGACGGATGGCCCTTAGCAACGCTCATTTCTGAGAGCGCTGCTGAAGGGCCATTTCAGCCCCAGTTTACTACTAAAATTAAACGTTTTGGCTAAATAAAGTAAATTACAAAAATGTTACCTATCACTTGCCCTACACTTTAGCAAAAAAAAAATATTTAAATGGCAGTTACACTTTAAGTCTTACACGAATACGGCATACTTTACAGCTGTGTGCGGTTATGTACATGTACATACCCCCCAACTCTTGCTCCTGGCAAATTGTGCAGAGGTAGAGCTTGGCAGGACACCAGGATTGCCATCCAAAATTGGCCTGCCCCACACAAAGCGGTACTGTTGGGAGGCATGTTGGGTAAATGGTAGGGGAGGTAGTGGGGGTGGAGGAGGCAGGTTGGGGGGGCGACGGGGAGGGGGCCCTATGGATCAGTTTCGCACCGGGGCACCATGGATTGTGTGTACGCCACTGGTTACATGACATTGTCTTATTATACTGACCACTGCCATAAGGTACTATTTGTAGTTCTAAAAGTCTGTTGTTTTTCTATATTCTGTTTTAGTTTGATAAAGGCCGTATTTGGCCGAAACGTAACATCAATATTGGCCACTACATTATGTCATTGCACTATGTGTAAGGTCACTATTGTTTAAGGTTCTAACCATCATTTGACGAGTATGTGGGACCTGATACCACTAATGATTGTTACATGACATTATCTTATTATACTAACCACTGCCATGATGTACTATTTGTAGTTCTAAAAGTCTGTTGTTTTTCTATATTCTGTTTTAGTTTGATAAAGGCCGTATCTGGCCGAAATGTAACATCAATATTGGCCTCAGATTCAATAAAAGCAAAGTATATTTCTACGGAACCACAGTTCATTGTAATTTTTCTGGAGTTTTTCTTCATACATATCATTGTTGTGACAGTCCTTAAAATGTTTTGATAGGGAATGTTGTTCAAAGCCTTTCTTTATGTTGTTGAAATGTTCTGATAATCTCTTTTTTAAGGTTCTTTTGGTTCTACCAACGTATTGTTTGTCACAAGGACATTGTAAAATATGAATCACATCAGTTCAGTTGCATGTTAAATGATCTTTTATTTCTAAATAAAAAGAATTGGTAGTAGATTGTACGTTTATGGTCGTTTTTGGGAACTTAGTGATCTTGCACCCACTACATGTTCCACATCTGAAGAAACCCTTCAGATGTAACTAATTGTGTGTTATTTCTGTTCTAGTTCTTTTATAGGTTGGTGTGACTTTTATACCTAAGTTAGGTGCTTTGGTGTACGTGATTTGGGGAGTCTTAATAATGGTCCTATTGTTTTATCTTGTATTATATGATGCCAAAGCTTATTTATAATTTCATTTATTTTTCTATATTGATTGTTGAATATCTTCATTATCTTCCTTGTTTTTATTATTAATGAAAAAAGTGCTCATATCCATTTTCCTAACTTCATTTAACAATGTATCTAATAGTTCTGCTGTATAGTCTTTCATTAAGAATTGCGCTTTCAATACTTGTGCTTCTTTCTCGAATGTCTCATTAATTGTGCAATTGCGTTTCAATCTTCTAAATTGTCCAGTCGGTATGTTAGTCAGCCATCTTGGAAGATGGCTACTTGAGAAAAGAATATGGCTATTTTTCACTACTGGTTTCTGGTAGGTGTTACATATCAATTGTTCTTCTTGTATTTTAATTGTAATGTCTAGGAAGTCTACTTGTTTTCTACTTGTGTTTACTGTAAAGTTTAAATTTCTATTATTATTATTTATTTCTTTTATGAATAATTGTAATTGTTCTTCTGTGTCTTGCCAAATGAAGATAATGTTGTCTATGTATCTACGCCAGAGCACCAGACTCGCCCTCAGCCTCGGTTCGATGGTGTCTTCTTCCCATTGTGCCATAAATAGGTTGGCTTAGCTGGAGACAAATCTGGTGCCCATGGCGGTTCCTCTTTTCTGTGTATAAAAATCTGAATCATAGAAGAAATAATTATGTGACAATATATATTTGATTCCGTCCAATATGAATTCAATTTGTTCATCTAATATCTGAGCATTTTTTGCAATCTATTTTGTAGGGCTGAAATGCCTTGAGTGTGGTCGATTAACGTATAAAGTGAATTAACATCCATAGTCCCTATTATACAATGGTTTTCAAAAGTTAATTGTTCCAATACTGAAATTATTTCTGTTGTGTCTTTGATGTATGAGGGTATTTGTTTTACTATGGGCTGTAGAATTCTATCTATATATTATGATAGATTAGATGAAACTGATCCAATACCTGAAATAATCGGCCTTCCTGGTGGTTTTAATGGATTCTTGTGAATTTTTGAAATACTGGTATTCTTTGTTGTGTATTAGTGATGAATTTATATTCTGTTTCTAGTGATGGACGAACATCGGCCGGGACGGTTCGCGAACGCAATCAAATGTTGGGTCCCATTCACTTTAAAGGCAGGCGAACCTGGAATACCTTCAGGTCATATTTGCAGCCACCAAATACTTACTAGAAGTGCACAAATAGTCCCACAACATGGACAGTGACATACCAGATGTATTATTCGAATTTGAGATCTCCATTCATTATTTTTTTCAATGCAAAACATCGGCAATGTTATTTTCAACTATGCATATGCGCTAAATTGGCACGGCCTACTACAGCAACTGGGTTTCCACCAGACTGAAGTTGGATGCGATCAGAAAAGATGGTTGGCAACAATTTTTGCGACGTTGAGGAAGAATTTCTGATCACTGTAAGTAATTTGACATTAAAGCAGTGTATTTGATTACATTTCACATGCATGTTATAACAATCGCTGTATATGCAGATCGAGTGTTTAAAAAAAGCACCATTGCGAAAATCCCTAATGATTAGCCAATAGGCATTCACCTGACAGCACACAACTTTGTAGGATTCTGTGGCTGGAGGTACATTAGGCGGTCACAGGATAAATATGTAACTATAGGCCAGTACAGGCCCCAAAAATTAGCCAATAAGCATTTACCTGACAGCAAAGAACTTTGGATTCTGTGGCTGGAGGTACATTAGGCGGTCACAGGATAAATATGCAACTGTAGGCCAGTACAGGCCCCAAAAATTTGCCAATAGGCATTCACCTGACAGCAAAGAACTTTGGATTTTGTGGCTGGAGGTACATTAGGCGGTCACAGGATAAAAATGTAACTGTAGGCCAGGACAGGCACCAAAAATTTGCCAATAGGCATTCACCTGCCAGCAAAGAACTTTGGATTCTGTGGCTGGAGGTACATTAGGCGGTCACAGGATAAATATGTAACTGTAGGCCAGTACAGGCCTCAAAAATTCGCTAATATGCGTTCACCTGACAGCAAAGAACTTTGGATTCTGTGGCTGGAGGTACATTAGGCGGTCACAGGATAAATGTGTAACTGTAGGCCAGTACAGGCCCCAGAAATTTGGCATTCAACGGACATAAAAGGCCTTTTATGTCGCTGTATTTACCTAAGACAGGGACCATGATTTGTTCTGTGTGGTGTCGGATATTTGTGGGCTGTCATGAGGAATTTCAATCAAACATGGTCGACTCGTCACATGTGTTGAATACCTCTGAGATCCATGCCTCATTCATTTTTAGAAATGTGAGGTAGTCCACACTGTCGTGAGCTAGGCGAGTGCGCTTATCGGTCACGATCACCCCTGCTGCGCTGAACGTCCTTTCAGACAGGACACTGGACGAGGGGAAAGCCAACAGTTCCATGGCAAATTGTGCCAGCTCTGGCCACAGGTCAAGCCTGCACACCCAGTAGTCCAGGGGTTCATCGCTTCTCAGAGCGTCCACATCGGCCGTTAACCCAATGTAGCCGGACACCGGTCGGTCTAGGCATTCCCTGAGGTTGGATCCGGAGGACGGCTGTCGATGGGTTGGGTGCAAGAATGATCTCATATCCAAAGTGACCAACACATCTTCAAACCGCCCTCTTCTTCCATGCGCTGTTGGATTGGTACCCGCAACTGTTTCTCTGTGAGTGAAAATTCCTCTGCCAGCGCCCGCAAAAGCAGAATGCAGCATTTCTCGAAGCAAGGCCTGGAAGTGCTGCATTCTGACAGCCCTCTTTGATGGTGGTAAAATTTCCGCCATTTTGTGTTTGTACCGGGGGTCTAAGAACGTTGCCACCCGGTACTGGTCCTTGCCCTTTATGCTTTTTATACGGGGGTCCCTCTTCAAACACTGGAGCATGAAGGCCCCCATTTGCACTAAACTGGAAGCGGTGGAGTGGCCTGGCTCCTGCTCATCATCCAGGATAATGTCGTCCTCGTTCTCCTCCCCCATTGTCACGACTGTGACTGATCCAGACAGGTCTGGGAGGAGAAGGTCGCAGCGACTTGCTACTCGCGATAGCTTGTGAGTTTGCTCCGTGGTTCAGGGTATGTCATCTGGGTTTTGCCTTGTGAACCTTTTTGTCCTGACTGGGAGTTTGTAGGCATCCTTCTCAGGTGAGTCCTGTCTGCCACTCCCAGCTACTATATTAGTTTCAGTTTCACTTGCAGTCATTGCCAGATATAGTCCTTACTTCCAGTGCTACTCTGACCTTGGAAGGAGATCGTTTGATGGTGTTGCTGTGGAGCTCTTGTCCGGCGTGGACTGTCGTGTTTGGGATCGCCTTCTCTGCTCGTGACTGGATAAGTCTATCTCTGCAGTTGTTTCTTTGTTGCTGTCTTCCCCTGTTGTTTTCCTAGACGTGAGTGATGGTGACTAGCACTCCCATCGGCCTTTCCCCAGTCCAGTCTTGTTAGGGCGACTGAGGGTTTAGGCATCCTGCTCGCCGCACGGGTTCACACCCCGTCTAGGGTATCAGGGCAGACAGGTGCCAGCTTAGGGTTAGTCAGGGGTGGCCATTCTATTTCCCATCCGTAGATAAGGGTCCCCCTTCCCCTCCGTCTGGTGCGACACGACTGCTGCTGGGCTAGCGGTCGTGACACCCATCCACGGACAACACCAGGGATCCCAGAAACGTTTAAAGCATGCTCATCTTGCTCCTCCTCCGCCCAGCACCATCCTCCTCTGACTCCTCTTCAGACTCCTGTTGTTGACTTGTCTCAGATGGAGTAGCCCCCCTGGGAATTCATCCAGCATTGCGACTTCCTCATCTTCCTGCTCCTGCTCCTCGACGGTGTCACGGATGGTGTACAGGAAACAAGACAATACCATATAAACAATGTCTCTCTGGATCCACAACTAAGGAACAAAGGGAGACCCCTGCAATAGACCTGCCGCTCTCCCTCACTGCTCAGCCTATGCGAACACCCCAAAGGTGGATGGCCGCATATCCACGTTCCTCGGCTATCTATTACCTGAAGACCCTACAATAGTGAAGGGACACGACCACCGGCTCCCTACACTGACACGGAGGGAGTCAGGGTCACCTGGATCCAGAAAAGACAAAATCATAAATACATAAACAGCACTTATCTTGCAGACGACTGAGGACTGAGGACTGGGAACTGGGAACTGGGAACAGCAAGCACACACACTCCAGGAAGTTGTATCAGCTGCACACTACTGCATTATGGGGAGGAACTTAAAGGGCAGCAATTAGTCCAACTGCATGACAGCTGAGATAGACTAACGAGATGAGAAACTAAACCAAAACAAAGAAATTCAAGGAGGAGGATCTGAGAAGCTCCTGTGAGCGCTTCTCAGCTGTCTGGCTGTGACAGTACCCCTCCCTCTAGGAGTGGACTCCGGACACTCAGAGCCCACCTTCTCAGGATGGGACCTATGGAAAGCCCTGATGAGACGAGAGGCCTTAATGTCCGTCACTGGGACCCACATCCTCTCCTCAGGACCATAACCCTCCCAATGAACGAGGTACTGGAGGGAACCACGGACAAGACGAGAATCCACAATCCTAGAGACCTGAAATTCAAGATTTCCATCAACCATAATCGGAGGAGGAGGCAAAGGCGAGGGTACAATAGGTTGAACATAAGGTTTCAATAAGGACTTATGAAAAACATTATGGATCTTCCAAGTCTGAGGAAGATCAAGACGGTAGGCAACAGGATTGATGACAGACAGGATCTTGTAAGGCCCAATAAACCTAGGACCCAACTTCCAGGAGGGAACCTTCAATTTGATATTCTTGGTAGACAACCACACCAGATCACCAACATTCAGGTCCGGACCAGGCACACGTCTCTTATCCGCCACACGCTTATATCTCTCACTCATGCTCTTTAGATTATCCTGAATCTTTTGCCAAATAGATGACAAAGACGAGGAGAATCTGTCCTCATCAGGCAAACCAGAAGAGCCCTCTCCCGAGAAAGTCCCAAACTGCGGATGGAACCCATATGCACCAAAAAATGGTGACTTATCAGAGGACTCCTGACGACGGTTATTTAAAGCAAACTCAGCAAGGGACAAAAAAGAACACCAATCCTCCTGATTCTCCGCCACAAAACAGCGCAGATATGTCTCCAGATTCTGATTGACGCGCTCTGTCTGGCCATTCGACTGCGGATGGAAAGCAGAAGAGAATGACAACCGAACCCCCAAGCGAGAACAGAAAGCCTTCCAGAATCTGGAAACAAACTGCGTGCCCCTATCAGAGACTATGTCTGAAGGAATCCCATGCAATTTGACAATGTGGTCAATAAATGCCTGCGCCAGCGTCTTAGCATTGGGCAAACCAGGAAAAGGGATAAAATGCACCATTTTGCTAAAACGGTCCACCACCACCAGAATCCCAGACTTCCCCGAGGAACGAGGCAAGTCCGTTATGAAGTCCATGGACAGATGTGTCCAAGGACGGGAAGGAATGGGCAAAGGAAGGAGAGGACCAGATGGCCGTGAATGAGGGACCTTGGCACGAGCGCAAGTCTCACAAGCTGCCACAAAACCCTCAACCGACTTACGAAGCGCAGGCCACAAGAATCTCCGAGCGATGAGATCGAGTGTGGCTCTTGCCCCCGGGTGCCCAGCAAGGACCGTGTCGTGGTGTTCTTTAAAAATCTTGTGTCTCAAAGCGAGAGGCACAAACAACCTCCCAGGAGGACAAAGATCAGGAGCTTCTGACTGGGCTGCCTGCACCTCTGCCTCCAATTCAGAAAAAAGAGCAGAGACCACCACACCTTCAGCCAAAATGGGACCCGGGTCTTCAAAATTCCCACCTTCCGGAAAACAACGTGACAGGGCATCTGCCTTCACATTCTTAACCCCAGGGCGGAACGTAACAACAAAATTAAACCTTGAAAAGAACAAAGACCATCTGGCCTGTCTCGGGTTCAGACGCTTGGCTGACTCCAAGTAGGCCAGATTTTTATGGTCAGTAAACACGGTAATAGGGTGTCTGGCTCCCTCTAGCCAATGGCGCCATTCCTCAAAAGCCAACTTGATGGCCAACAATTCCCTATCTCCCACATCATAATTTCTCTCTGCGGAGGAGAGTTTCTTTGAGAAAAAGGCACGCGGTTGCCATTTGGCAGGAGAGGAACCCTGAGACAAGACCGCACCCACCCCTACCTCAGAAGCTTTAACCTCAACTATGAAGGATAACGAAATATCAGGTTGTACTAGGATGGGAGCGGAAGCAAAACTCTCCTTGATATTAGAAAAGGCCTTACGCGCCTCTACCGACCAGGAAGAAAAATCCACCCCCTTTCTGGTCATATCAGTGAGTGGTTTAACAACAGAGGAATAATTCAAAATAAATTTCCTGTAATAATTGGCAAAGCCCAAAAAACGCATCAGCGCCTTCTGATTCTCAGGAAGCTCCCACTCAAGCACAGCGCGGACCTTCTCGGGGTCCATGCGAAAACCAGAAGCGGAGACAAGAAACCCCAGAAATTGGATTTCTGGAACCGCAAACACACATTTTTCCAGTTTCGCGTATAATTTATTCTCCCGCAGGATGAGCAAGACCTGACGTAAGTGTTCCTTATGAGTCTTGAAATCAGGAGAAAAAATCAAAAGGTCATCCAAATACACTAATACAAATTTTCCCATTAAATGATAAAAAATGCTGTTGACGAAATGCTGAAAAACGGCTGGGGCATTCATCAAACCAAAAGGCATAACCAAATTCTCAAAATGGCCCTCAGGGGTATTGAAAGCCGTCTTCCATTCGTCTCCTTCTCTGACCCTAACCAGGTTGTATGCCCCTCTTAGGTCTAATTTGGAAAAGACTTTAGCCCCAACAACCTGGTTAAACAGGTCCGGGATCAGAGGAAGCGGATAAGGGTCACGAATAGTGATACTGTTCAGCTCCCTGAAATCCAGACAAGGTCTTAAAGAACCATCTTTTTTCTTAACAAAGAAAAAACCAGCGGCAACAGGTGACTTCGAGGGTCGTATGTGTCCTTTTCTCAGACTCTCAGAGATATAAGCCCGCATAGCGACCCTCTCAGGTTGGGAGAGATTGTATAAACGAGATTTAGGCAGCTTGGCGCCTGGGATGAGATTAATAGGGCAATCATACTCCCTGTGCGGAGGTAAACCCTGAACTCCACTCTCAGAGAAGACATCCAAAAATTCAGAGAGGAAAGGTGGTACAGTCTTAGTAGAAACCTCAGAAACAGATGTTATGAGGCAATTCTCTCTGCAAAAGTTACTCCAACCATTTATTTGCCTCGCTTGCCAATCAATGGTGGGGTTATGTTTAGTGAGCCAGGGTAGCCCCAACACTAGAGGAGTAGGCAAACCGCTAAGGACGAAACATGACACATCCTCAACATGAGCATCACTCACAATTAAACGGATATTGTGAACTATGCCCTTTAATGATTTCTGAGAAAGTGGAGCTGAATCAATAGCAAAAACAGGAATATCCTTTCCCAAAGTGCATACCTGGAAACCATGAGTTATTGCAAATTGATTATCAATGAGGTTGACAGCTGCTCCACTATCCACAAAAATCTCACAAAAAATGCTCTTGCTCTCTAGCGCCACCCTAGCAGGCAGGACAAAACGGGAACTACAAGCAAACGGAAAACCTTCAATTTCCGCCTCAACCCTGCCAATAGTAACAGACGGAACATTTTTAAAAGATTTTTTCCTTTTTGTCTCTTTATTACTCCCAGAAAACTGCCTGAATCTCCTAGAGGGACAAACATTTGCCAGATGATTTATACCTCCACAACAAAAACAAACCCTCCCCTGCGGGCTGAATCTTCTATTGTCAGAGGCAATCAACCCCAGCTGCATGGACTCCTGCTCAGAAAGGGCTGACAGCGACAGACCCCTGTGCACAGAATGAGACCGCTGCACTGTCCCGGGACTGAGTAGGACAGGAAGGAGAGATCTCTTCTCTCTCTCTCTCTAAGACGTCTGTCAATATGAACAGCCTGAGACATAGCAGAATCCAAGGAGGTAGGTCTTTCATGAAAGGCAAATGCATCTTTCAATCCCTCTGAAAGACCATAGCAAAATTGACTTCGGAGTGCAGCATCATTCCAACCCGTATCTGCTGCCCATCTCCGAAATTCTGAACAGTATATCTCTGCGGATTGTTTACCCTGGCATAACAGACGTAGTCTAGACTCAGCCAGAGCAATACGATCCGGATCATCATATATCTGACCCAGGGCTAAAAAGAATTCATCCACTGAACGAAGGGGCCGTGCCCCCTCCGGCAGCGAAAAGGCCCAGGACTGAGCGTTACCCCTTAGCAGCGATATAATGATCCCCACCCTCCATTCTTCATCACCAGAAGAATGGGGAAGAAGGCGAAAATGGAGTTTGCAAGCCTCTCTAAAACGCACAAAATTCTCACTACCCCCGGAGAACGTATCCGGGAGCGAGATCTTAGGCTCAGCACAAACTCCATGAACGCAAGCTGAACCGGTCACTTGAAACTGAGAAAAAGTCTTACGGAGATCAGCTACCTCCAAAGAAAGACCCTGAAAGCGTTCAGCCAAAAGTGAAACCGGATCCATGCTTGAGACGGTTTTGGCGGCTGATAATGTCACAGATGGTGTACAGGAAACAAGACAATACCATATAAACAATGTCTCTCTGGATCCACAACTAAGGAACAAAGGGAGACCCCTGCAATAGACCTGCCGCTCTCCCTCACTGCTCAGCCTATGCGAACACCCCAAAGTTGGATGTCCGCATATCCACGTTCCTCGGCTATCTATTACCTGAAGACCCTACAATAGTGAAGGGACACGACCACCGGCTCCCTACACTGACACGGAGGGAGTCAGGGTCACCTGGATCCAGAAAAGACAAAATCATAAATACATAAACAGCACTTATCTTGCAGACGACTGACGACTGAGGACTGGGAACTGGGAACAGCATGCACACACACTCCAGGAAGTTGTATCAACCGCACACTACTGCATTAATTGGAGGAACTTAAAGGGTAGCAATCAGTCCAACTGCATGACAGCTGAGATAGACTAACGAGATGAGAAACTAAACCAAAACAAAGAAATTCAAGGAGGAGGATCTGAGAAGCTCCTGTGAGCGCTTGTCAGCTGTCTGGCTGTGACAGACGGCTTGATCAATGACACAACGCAATGCATGATCCAGAAAGAAGGCGTAAGGTACGATGTCACTGATGGCACCCTGGCTGCAACTGACCAGTTTGGTGATCTCATCAAATGGCCGCAGAAGTCTGCATGCGTCGCGCATGAGCAGCCACTGGCTCGGTGAAAAAAAAACAAGCTCCCAGAACCTGTCCTGCCGCAGAGTTCGTACAGATAGTCATTAACTGCACGTTTCTGCTGGAGCAGCCTATCAAGCTGTCATGGTGGGGAGTGGGGGAAACCCCCCACCGTGCGGTGTCAAAAGGTAAAAGGGGATCAGCCTGGCCAAGGAGTAATAAGGGAGCAGGTCACCTCCTACAGCATCCCTAATCCTCTCCCTGACTCCTCACCGTATAAACAGACCCCGATGGTAGGACAGCTCATACTCTGGATTCCTAGAGACCCTGAGTCGCCCTGGTAATCCCTCACCAAGGAGCCAGGAAGAGACGACCTGTTTATCCCAGTCATGGAGGAACAGGAGTCTCTATCTGAGGCCAGGTTGCAAGGAGAGGGGAACACATACAGCATATGGAGTTGGCAGGTAAGCGAAACCCATAACACACTTACCTGCCACAGCCACACTGACTGGAACCCATGCACAAGTGCTGCTGTCCACACCAACAAACCACAACCACACAGGCACCTAAGACACCCATAGCTGCAATAAATATGAGACAGGGGAATATCTAGCAAACATGCTTGGACACCAAACATCACCAGCCATGTAACACAACACAAGACATACAACACCCTGAACATAAACCTTTAAACCAAAAGATAAGAAGGGAAAGAGACACTATAATAACATCAATGACTACAAGGGTGGCCCTCACTGGACAGATGGTAAAAGCCAGGAACAGTGAACCACCAGCATATACCAAGGCTGGAGGAACACACCCAGCTTCAGGCATCCAGCAGAGGCTAAATATCCCAAGCAGTCACACCCACACACACATAAACCCAGTGTTCACAAAACACTAGGAAGGGAGTTAACCCTTCCAACACCAGACAGAGGAAGGAAGCCACTTAAAGGGGAAGTGCACACATAAGCATACCAAACCACACGTTACCACCGGCAACAGCATGCATGACAACCAAGTCACGGCAATCACCTAGAAGGCCGAGACACTGCCACTGCATGCTCTCACAGCAACACGTTTCCACAGGCAACCGCAAGTGTGGCAATAGTGTCACAGCGCAAACCAAAGGCCGTGACACAAGCATATACAAGGTGGAGTTCGATCGCGTCTGGCAGTCACAAATCAGATGTCTGACGGGCAGGTGGTGTCGCCGCTGAATGTCATCAAGGCGAGCCACGGCCATGTAAGATCTTCTAAAATTGCCAAAGATTTTCCTGGCCTGCCGCAAGACGTCCTGGACCCTGGGGTATTTGGCAACGAATCGCTGCACGACTAAGTTCAGGACATGTGCCATACATTTTGCCCTGTTTCAGAGCACTCAGCAGATTGGCACCGTTGTCGCACACCACTTTAGCCACTGATCTGCCTGTGACCGCAAAGCTGAAAGGAGTGCAGGGCCGGTGTGGCTCTTGGCTTCCAGGCACAACAGACGCAGCACAGCATGGCAACGTCTCACCTGGCATGTCGAATAGGTTCTGGGGATCTTGGGGGACGCAGCGGAAGACACGGTAGCAGCGGAAAAGGAGGAGTCAGCCGAGGAGGAGAGGGAGGATAGAGTAGGAGGAGGAGAAGAAGAGGCAGGCCTGCATGCTGGGCTTACCGCGACTTATGCGTTGACAGCACAGGCTGCAGATGGCAACACTATTGTCAGCAGCGATCACATTAAAAAAATCCCACACTGCGGAGCCATGTGCCGGCGTCCTGGGAGCGCCAGATGTGACTGTGCATGGTGGATATTTCGTTCTAGATACATTAGCAGTCTGCTTTTTGCCTCCTGTGCACTAAGTTCTGCCTGCTTCTCCTCCTTCTCCTCCCTATCTGCTGCGCCATCTCTCCCTTTGAACTCCCCTCCTCTTCCTCTCTTGTGGGCACCCACGTGACGTCCATCAACACGTCATCATCGGATTCGTCACCTCCACCATCACTGACATTAGAGATCTCGGTGTAGGCAGCAACAGCGGGGACCACCCTCCTTGGGCTGATCTGGGTACTGTCGTCAGACTGCTGGGTTGCGACCGTTGATACCTCCTCTTCCTGATCTGATGCCAAGAATGACTGCCTATCGGAAAGGTCTTGGAATGTAATATAATTCCTCTGACTCGAGCGGAGCGGATATGGTGGTGGTGGTGGTGGTGTTTTTGGGGGTGGACACAGCAGAGAGTGAAGAGGGTGCAGATAGAAAGAATGAGG
The DNA here is from genome assembly GCF_905171765.1 of Bufo bufo. NCBI lineage: Eukaryota > Metazoa > Chordata > Amphibia > Anura > Bufonidae > Bufo > Bufo bufo. The sequence goes on along the minus strand of NC_053390.1, from coordinate 369,857,371 downwards.
AGGGTGCAGAAGCGGAAGGCTGAGTGAGCCACTCAACCAAGTCTGGTGCGTCCTGTGACGTAATCGTACATACCTTCTGCAACTTCCCACTTAGGCTCCGGCCTGGTGCACCTGCTCGACCCCTACCACCCCCTTGGAATGGCCTGCCCCTTCTTCTGCCTGTCATTTTCAAAATGACCCTGTGACAAAAGTCCCTATAGAAGAGCAGTATTTGTGGAAGAAGGTATATCACACCCCTTGCCTCAATCAGTTTTTTGGGGGGCAACTGGTAAATCACACCAGTAGAAATTATTGGTTCAAATAGTGTTTGTCACTCTGTGTAGATGCGGTAGCGCAGCAAAACCGCAGACAAATGCTGCACTACCAAAATGCACTATATAGAACGTATATTATTGGTATATAAAATCCCTGCTTCAATCAGTTTTTTTGGGGGGCAACTGGTTAATTACACCAGTAGAAATTATTTTTTCAAATACTGTTTTTCACTCTGTGTAGATGCAGTAACGCAGCAAAACCGCAGACAAATGCTGCACTATCTAAATGCACTATAAAGAACGTATATTATTGGTATATAACACCCCTGCTTCAATCAGTTTTTTGGGGGGGCAACTGGTTAATTACACCAGTAGAAATTATTTCTTCAAATAGTGTTTGTCACTCTGTGTAGATGCGGTAACGCAGCAAAACCGCAGACAAATGCTGCACTACCTAAATGCACTATATAGAAAGTATATTATTGGTATATAAAATCCTTGCTTCAATCAGTTTTTTTGGGGGGCAACTGGTTAATCACACCAGTAGAAATTATTTCTTCAAATAGTGTTTGCCACTCTGTGTAGATGCGGTAACGCAGCAAAACCGTAGACAAATGCTGCACTACCTAAATGCACTATATGGAATGTACATTATTGGTATATAACACCCCTGCCTCAATCAGGTTTTAAGGGGGCAACTGGTATATCACACCAGTAGAAATTATTTGTTCCAATAGCGTTTGGCACTCTATATAGCTGCAGTATCACAGCAGAACCGCACACAACTGCTGCACAGTACAATTGCACTATAATATACTTTCTATGTTAGAAAGTATATTATAATTATATTACACCCCTCAGTATGTCACACCTATCGATAGCACACCTATACCAGTCCTTAAAAGGACTTTTGTGGCCCTATTAGCTAGCGTTTGGTGTCCCTAACAGTCTGTCCCTGCTCCACACAGCAACCTCTCCCTACACTGGCAAAAGACTGAATGTAAAATGGCACCCAGATCAGGTTTATTTATAAGGTAGGGGGTATGTCCATGTGCTAAAATGTCTCAATTGGCTGTCCTGTACCACCTGATGGATGTGTCATGGGTCAAAGTTCTTCACAATGTAAAAGAATATGGCAGGCGCGAATATTGCCATATGTTCGCAAGTTCGGCGAATCAAGCAAAGTTTGCCGCAAACCACAAGGCCATCTCTATCTGTTTCTAATAGTATTTCTTTATCTAATGCTCTATTACATAATTGGGTAGAGAAAGAGAAAGTTTCTGCTTCGGCGCGAAATCACTGAAGAAGACGGTCTTAATGCAAGAATTCTTCTTGTTTTAATAGAAACAACGCGTTTCGGGGATTACAGTCTCCCCTTCATCAGGTATCATTATGAAACCTGATGAAGGGGAGACTGTAATCCCCGAAGCACGTTGTTTCTATTAAAACAAGAAGAATTCTTGCATTAAGACCGTCTTCTCCAGTGATTTCGCGCCGAAGCAGAAACTTTCTCTTTCTCTACTGAAAATTCCTTTTTGGGGGATTGGACATCCCATCCAAAAGAACAAACAATCTGCGGCTGCAGTCCTGGCAAAAATACCTTATTTCTACTAAGTCTACAGTAGAGTTGTGCCTACCTAAGCACAACTCTACAAGGTGAGCGTGGATATTTCTCACTGTACTAATTTATTTTGTTAAACAATACTACCCTATTGTGCGCTCCCTTTTCTCTCCTTTTCCCTCATTTGGAGGGGAATCTAGATTTGTCCTTGACATAACACTATTACATAATTGGACCAGTTCCCCAGAAAATTCTTTGGTAGGGTCTCTTTTTAGGAGTTCGTATGCTGTATTGTCTGATAACTGTCTTTTACATTCATAATTATACTCATCTAAATTTTGTGTGTACAGACACTTGATGCACTTCTGAATGATAAAGTGCCTGTTATATATAATTATTCGTATTTATTCTGTAATGTTTTCAGGGAAACCTTTTTAGCAGAGCACCTTATCCATTTGCCACGACAGTTGAGCCAGCACACACTCCTATATTTCTTAGTAATTTTTTCCCTGTAGATGCTGCTCCCTGAAGTGTCAATATGGACATTTGGGACTGTATTGAGGATAAATTCAGAAAAGTGGAAATATATATTTTTGAGGATGACAACCACGTACAAAATACATCACAAAAATCCAAAACAGAAGTATTCAGAGAATTAGAAAACCTGTTACACGAACAGTTAAGACAAAAATGGGAAATCAGGTCACTAAACTAATACCTAAATAATGGCCAAATAACAAAAGGTTTAAGATTAATAGAAAAACCAGCACAAGACCTATATGATGAAAATTTTTATGTATAATGGAATACATTCCTCAAAAAACAATCAATTATATTGATACAAATGGTAATAAAAAGAAGAAATCTAATTTTACAAGAGACTATAGAACAAATTGAAGTAATAAAAACTATAGTAGAAACTTTTTCTCAAGATGATGAGTTCAATGAATGGCAACAGAGAATATGTAAAGGGTTAGGAAAACTAGAACAAGAAATTATAAACAGAAGGACAAAAAAATTAAACAGAGGATTAAAACGGACAAACTCGCACAAACACAAAGAATAGAAGAAAATACATAATCAAATTTGAATACACAACAGGAAGATAACCACAAACAAGCCAAATTACAATATAATATTCCAATAACTAACCGTTATGAAGCACTATCAAGTCCCCTTTTTTGGACAGGACCCCACCCCATCACAGACCAAGAACTCGACAGACACAACCACAACCTATAGAGAGGAAACGGCAACAATCACAATCACCAATATACCGATACAATCTAAGACACAGACACAACGAATACAACAACAAGGAAGGGGGGAACATGTCACCAACACGAACTAGGAATACATACAACAGATACCGTCAATGACAAGAAAATCCACCACAGGGTCATACACAGAAGTACAGACCACAAACATACAACCACGGAAGAAGACACGGAGAGGACAAGGGAAAAAATTACAGAAGAAATTACACACGTCATTAGAAAATGATGCAATAGTCAACCTAAGCACTACCAAATTGACAGAATCGCAAATTAGACTACTAAATAAGGGCCTAAAATTCCCTCCCACAACTAACCTAGATAAATTTAATACCTACATTGGAATCGAAAAATACATAAGAAGAATTTGCTTAAAGAAATACTACATAAAAAACCCAATCTCCAACTCAACCACTGATTCTCCAATATATAAGCATACGGAGCTAAAACTAAAATCAAACAAGAAATCAGACAGGAGATGGCAACATTCCGGAAATGCATAAAAGCAGACCTCAGAAAACTCAAAATGAAAACATTTAAAAATAATTTATCAAAAATGGAAATACAAGCAATCAAACAATTACAAAAATCTGAAAATATAACAATAAGATCAGCAGATAAAGGCAGAGCCATTGTCATTCAAAATTTAGATGAGTATAATTATGAATTTAAAAGACAGTTATCAGACAATACAACATTCAAACTCCTGAAAAGAGACCCTACTAAAGAATTTTCAGGGGAACTGGTCCAATTATGTAATAGAGCATTGGATAAAGGAATACTATTAGAAACAGAATATAAATTCATTACTAATACACAACAAAGAATACCAGTATTTTACTGTATCCCAAAAATTCACAAGAATCCATTAAAACCAACAGGAAGGCTGATTATTTCAGGTATTGGGTCAGTTTCATCTAATCTATCACAATATATAGATAGAATTCTACAGCCCATAGTAAAACAAATACCTTCATACATCAAAGACACAACAGAAATCATTGCAGCATTGGAACAATTAACTTTTGAAAACCATTGGATAATAGGGACTATGGACGTTAATTCACTTTATACGATAATCGATCACACTCAAGGCATTTCAGCCCTACAAAATAGATAGAAAAAAAAATGGTCAGATACTAGATGAACAAATTGAATTCATATTGGACGGAATCAAATATATATTGTCACATAATTATTTCTTCTATGATTCCGATTTTTATACACAGAAAAGGGGAACCGCCATGGGCACCAGATTTGTCTCCAGCTAAGCCAACCTATTTATGGTACAATGGGAAGAAGACACCATCGAACCGAGGCTGGGGGCGAGTCTGGTGCTCTGGCGTAGATACATAGACAACATTATCTTCATTTGGCAAGACACAGAAGAACAATTACAATTATTCATAAAAGAAATAAATAATAATAATAGAAATTTAAACTTTACAGTAATCACAAGTAGAATACAAGTAGACTTCCTAGACATTACAATTAAAATACAAGAAGAACAATTGATATGTAACACCTACCAGAAACCAGTAGTGAAAAATAGCCATATTCTTTTCTCAAGTTGCCATCTTCCAAGATGGCTGACTAACATACCGACTGGACAATTTAGAAGATTGAAACGCAATTGCACAATTAATGAGACATTTGAGAAAGAAGCACAAGAATTGAAAGAGCAATTTTTAATGAAAGACTATCCAGCAGAACTATTAGATACATCGCAAAATAAAGTTAGGAAAATGGATAGAAGCACTTTTTTCATTAATAATGAAAACAAGGAAGATAATGAAGATACTTTACACATTATACTCACATTCAACAGTCAATATAGAAAAATAAATGAAATTATAAATAAACATTGGCATCATATACTACAAGATAAAACAATAGGACTATTAATAACTAAGACTCCCCAAATCACGTACACCAAAGCACCTAACTTAGGTATAAAAGTCGCACAAACCTGTAAAAGAACTAGAACAGAAATAACACACAATTGGTTACATCTGAAGGGTTTCTTCAGATGTGGAACATGTAGTGGGTGCAAGCTCACTAAGTTCCCAAAAACGAACATAAACATACAATCTACTACCAATTATTTTAATTTAGAAATATAGGATTATTTAACATGCAACTCAACTGATGTGATTTATATTTTATAATGTCCTTGTGACAAACAATACTTTGGTAGAACCAAAAGAACCTTAAAAAAGAGATTATCAGAACATAACAACATAAAGAAAGGCTTTAAACAACATTCCCTATCAAAACATTTCAAGGACTGTCACAACAAAGACCCATCCATTCTTACATTTGCAGCTTTGGAAAAAGTCAAAAGACAATGGAGGGGAGGAAACCATATTGCACTGATGTCGAGAATAGAATCGAGAAGGATTTTCGAATTCGACACATTAATCCCAAATGAACTCAATGCAGAAATGGAGCTTTTCGGATTTTTATAGACCTGGGGTGCGTGCCCCTTATGGATGGGACTTCGAGGTCCGGCGGTGTTACCAGCACCTCGATCTCTCATCCGTGGGAGGCCCCGCCCCTAAACTCCCCTTCAAAGTTCATCACTATCAGAAAACAAATGAACAAGAAGTACAAAAAAAATACTTAGTCCCCTTTTTTAGACAACTAATAAACATATATAAAAAATAATAGGAATGACCCTGAATAAATATACAGATAGAGCCAGATTATAATATACAAGATTACCTCATCTCATTATCTTATTTCACTCGTGAAAATGAATATTTGCCCATTTAATTACTTAAACATTGATAGAAAATACATTGTAAATGCAACAGCGAATTTTTGGACAAATAACACACACTATTTACTGCATTTATTATTTTTATTATATATATTCTTTGATATATGCCGCCATATACACTGCCTGTCCCAAAAAAAAATCGTCACCTGAATTTAACTAAGCAAATAGTTATTAGCCTCCTATTGGATAATTACTGCATGGGCGAATATCTTTCAGCTGGCAATAAGTTATTTAACCCCAACTGGTGCAATGAGTTGCTTCTCATTTCTTAAACAACCATGTTGAAAGACACATCTCGTGGTCGTGGAAATGATGTTAGTCTGTTTGAGAAGGGTCAAATCATTGGCATGCATCAAGCAGAGAAAACATCTAAGGAGATTGCAGAAACTACAAAAATTGGGAAGAACTGTCCAACGCATTATTAAAAACTGGAAGGATAGTGGGGACCCATCGTATTCGAGGAAGAAATGTGACTGGGAAAAAATCCTGAATGATCGTGATCGGCGATCACTTAAACGTTTGGTGAAATCAAATCAAAGAAAAAGAACAGTAGAACTCAGGGCTATGTTTAATAGTGAAAGTAAGAGCATTTCCACATGCACAATGCAAAAGCAACTCAAGGGATTGGGACTGAACAGCTGTGTAGCCGTAAGAAAACCACTAATCAGTGAGGCAAACCAGAAAAAAAAGGCTTTAGTTTGCTAGGGAGCATAAAGATTGGACTCTGGAGCAATGGAAGAAGGTCATGTGGTCTGATGAGTCCAGATTTACCCTGTTCCAGAGTGATGGGCGCATCAGGGTAAGAAGAGAGGTAGATGAAGTGATGCATCCATCATGCCTAGTGCCTACTGTACAAGCCTGTGGGAGCCATGCTATGATCTGGGGTTGCTGCATTTGGTCAGGTCTAGGTTCAGCAACAGTATGTGCTCCAAGAATGAGGTCAGCTGACTACCTGAACATACTGAATGACCAGGTTATTCCATCAATGTATTTATTCCAAGATGACAATGCCAGGATTCATCCGGCTCAAATTGTGAGAGTGGTTCAGGGAGCATGAGACATTATTTTCACACATGGATTGGCCACCACAGAGTCCAGACCTTAACCCCATTGAGAATCTTTGGGATGTGCTGGAGAAGGCTTTGTGCAGCAGTCAGACTCTGCCATCATCAATGCAAGATCTTGGTGAAAAATTAATGCAACACTGGATGGAAATAAATCTTGTGACATTGCAGAAGCTTATCAAAACAATGCCACAGCAAATGCGTGCCGTAATCAAAGCTAAAGGCTTTTTTTTTGGTAGCAACTTTTTTTTTGGACAGGCAGTGTACATATTGGCTATGTCTATTTATATACTGGACTTGCTGTTACTATTGCTGCCAATCACACAATATAATATACATGTAATTTACAACATGTTTGCAATGAATATATAGTTCGGGATCAATGTCAATCCATCCCAGAATTTTGAGGCAACTCTCTTAAATGTTCCAGTGATGAATGCCATCCCAGATTTTCCAGGCAACTTCCTTGAATGATTCCCGCCAGAAGGCACAAGTATTTAAGGGACCCCACTATAGATTACATTCATGTACCACTGAAGAAGGACCATGTAAGCTCTAAAACGCGTCTGGGGAATACATGAATGTAATTCTAAAGAAGCTTCTTGTATACTAAAAGTTCACACCGTATGCGGCAAAGATAATCCACTAAAGAAAATAAGCCGTGGAACAAGCCGTGGAACACAGTGTGGCAGGAACTAAATCGGTATGAGATTCCTACAATCCCCAATCGCAAAGAGGATCTAAAACAGCCAGGCAATTCAAACAGCCCGGAGGGAAAGTGCGCCAACACGTGGGACGCCAACCTCAGGAGCAGTATCAGCACGCCGCTGAATGAATGAAAGGACTCGGTCGGTGAGAACACAACACAGAAGCCAATACGGTAACTGAGCTACATAGTAGCTAATAGCGCGCTATTGACACAATTTGATATAAATACTGAGCTCAGTACCAACTATATAGCCTAATACGAAGGAGTCAATTCCAGATCCCAATCAAGTATTAACCAAAGGGACACACTAATTATTGACAAATACGGCAAACATCACCAGTCTATCCCTATTATTTATATTTACATTTACTATATTTATTGTATACTCATTTTCATACAACTCTTTACTTTTATATTCAATCATTTTTTACTTTTTCTATATATTTTTTCATTTTTTATATATATATACACTTTCTCACTATTTTATCATCACAATCACTGGACACCAAATAACTTTACCTCTTTGGGTCAACTTGATAACGAATATACTCATTTATCAAATGTGGAGATATTGAACTAAATTGAACCTTAAAAGGATATTAATGGACTGCTCTGGACTATATACATAATTGTGTTTAATATTTATCAATTTATCATTTTTTTAAATTTTATATATACATTTTATTTCATTTTTTATTTTTTTTCTCTTCTTTCTTATATATAATCCCTTTTTAATATTATTAATTCTACCGTCTTATTAAAATTGCGTTATTAATAATTGTAGTTATATGCTTTAATCTATATAATATTTTATACAATTAATTGGTGTGGCAGATACCCTTTATTATATTATACTTATATCTGTGATATTGAGAGCTTAGAAGGGTAGTCACATACAAAAATATACATGATCTACACTATCTCTATATCATTGTGTGTACAGACACTTGATGCAGTTCTGAATGATAGAGTGCCTGTTAGATATACTTATTCATATTTATTCTGTGGGGCTTTTCAGGGAAACCTTTTTAACAGAGCACCTTATCCATTTGCCACGACAGGTGAGCCACCGCACACTCCTGTATTTCTTGACTCTAAATGATGTTGATTGAGGTTTATTGTAATAGACTATGTAAATGAATAAAAGCATTTGAAGTAATAGAACCATATAATGTAAAATACAAGATCATTTTTCATTCTTGGTTTTGTATACTACCATATTTTTTGGTCCATAAGACTTACTGCCATCTCCCAAATATGAAGAGGAGTGAGTACTATGAGGTGAATATTAATGACCGCTTCCATTATGAAAACAGTTATCAGTATGTAGAATGCGCTAGGAGCAGGTAGTGTAGCGCTGCACTGGTTGTACTCACCACTCCTTGGTCTTCCGCCATGCACCGCACTGTACATGTTCTGACTGCGTACACCAAGACGTAGTGCATGTAGGCGCACACTAGGAAGCTGTGTGATGTCAGGTCACAGTGCAGCGCTAGGCCGACAGGAGACCAGGGAGCAAGTTCTTTTTTTTTTTTTTTTGTCTTATGGAACTTGGGGTTCTTATCTGAGGTCTGAGGAGAAATGGGGGTCTCATCTGAGGTCTGAGGATGAATTGGGGTCTGATCTGAGGAGGAATGGGGGTCTGATACGAAAGTCTGATGGAGCTTGGGGGTCTGATCTGAGGTCTGATTGAGCTTGGGGGTCTGATCTGAGGTCTGATGGCACTTGGGGTTCAGATAGAGGTCTGATCTGAGGTCTGATGAAACACTTTTTTCTTATTTTCCTCTTCTATATCTGAGGTGTACATCTTATGGTCCAGGGCGTCTTATGTGTCACGGCGCAGTGTGGTAAATACACTTCACACTGAACACAGAAGGGAAGTGAAAAGGTATTAGGCCTGGAACCTAGGGAAAGGGAAATGGTCACACCTAGTAATTCCCTACGCCGAGCCCTGACTGCAATCAGTATGAACAGACCTTGATGGTAGGAATATTCATACGCAGGAACCTAAGCCCAATCTCACAATAACAGGGCCCTGCCGATAGTGTCAGGACACAGATGGCCTATTCCTTCCCAGATGAAGGAATAGGAGACCCCCTCAGGCCTAATATCAGCAGGTAGGGAAAAACAACAAACCACAAGGAAGATACACTTACTCAGAGAGAACCAACACCAGGAATTCCAACACAATGAGCTATCAAACGCATAGCATGATGTGTGAGGCAAGACTAAACAGAGGAGAAGGAATGACCACTTAAGCTATACCTGAAACAAGAGGTGTGGTCATCCCCAGCAACAACACAGAAAAGAGAAACTATAGAGACTGTCAATCACGTGCAGCCAGTCTCCTCGATCTTCTAGTCCCTGTCACAGGCGGGACCATGACAGTACCCCCCCCCCCCCCTTCTAAGGGTGGCCTCCGGACACCCAGGACCGTCTTTATCTGGATGAGCCCTGTGAAAATCTTTGACAAGAAGATTAGCATTAATGTCGGCTGCTGAAACCCACATCCTTTCGTCTGGTCCATAACTATTTCAGTGGACGAGATACTGGAGGGATCTACAGAGAATTTGGGAGTCCACTATCCTGGCTATTTGAAATTCTAGATTACCGTCCACCATAATAGGCGCGGGAGGCAAGGAGGACGGTTCAACAGATTTGACATATCTCTTCAACAAAGACTTATGGAACACATTATGAATCTTCAAAGCCTGAGGGAGTTCAAGACGAAAGGCAAACGGGTTAGCAATGGCAATAATTTTGTATGGACCAATAAACCTTGGACTCAACTTTAGTGGACTCCCAGATGAAGGAATAGGAGACCACCTCAGGCCTAATATCAGCAGGTAAGGGAAAAAAACTAACAACAAGGAAGATACACTTAACTTCCAGAAGTATGCGGACGAGCAGGAACTCAGAGAGTACCAACACCAGGACTTCCACAAACAAGGAGCTATCACCCGCATAGCATAATGGGTGAGGCAAGACTAAATAGAGGAGAAGGAATGACCACTTAAGCTACACCTGAGACAAGAGGTGTGGTCATCCCCAGCAACAACACAGAAAGGAGAAACCATAGAGACTCAATCACGTGCAGCCAGTCTCCTTGATCTTCTAGTTCCTGTCACAGGTGGGACGTGACATTATGGAAGGAGATTATGGTATATTCGTTTTTCATTTTGTATAGTATAGTACTTTTTGGAATTATTAAAAAAAAAACATTGGTGAGGACAATCTTTAGTGATGGCTCAGGGGTTGCTCATATTGGTACAGCTAATCTATTGAAACACTGATGGGTACAGTAGCATATTGAACACTAAACAAAATGTGAGCATTTACATAAGGAGGGCTGGTCTCCTCTACATGCGGCTACTCTGGCTGCAATCATAAATATGTTCTTTTTCATCCTTCTCAATGTAATAGTTTACCACTATTGCTTAGGCTACTTTCACACTTGCAGCTGAGTGATCCGGCAAGCAAAACGTATGCCAACTGATGGCATTTGTAGGACTGATCAGGATCCTGATCAGTCTTAAAAATGCCTGATCAGTCAGAAAAATGCATTGAAATGCCAGATCCGTCTTTCCGGTGTCATCCAGCAAAACGGATCCGGCATTTATTTTTTTCACCTTTTTTTCAGTATGCGCATGCGCAGACCGGAAGGACGGATCCGGCATTCCGGTATTTTGAATGCCGGATCCGGCACTCATACATTCCTATGGAAAAAAAATGCCAGATCCGGCATTCAGGCAAGTCTTCAGTTTATTTGGCCGGAGATAAAACCGTAGCATGCTGCGGTTTTATCTTTTGCCTGATCAGTCAAAATGACTGAACTGAAGACATCCTGATGCATCCTGAACAGATTACTCTGCATTCAGAATGCATGGGGATATACCTGATCAGTTCTTTTCCGGCATTGAGCCCTTTTGACGGAACTCAGTGCCAGAAAAGAAAAACGCAAGTGTGAAAGTACCCTTAGAAAATTAACTTTTGCGTAGAAAAAAAAACACCTTCGAAATTTCTGCAATTCTTTTGGCTGTTTTCGATGCAGTTTTTCAGCCAAAACCAGAAGCGGATTGAAAAGTAATGTGAAATATAAAGGATAGACTTATAGTTCTCCTGCCTGCTGAATCCACTTCTTGCTTTGGCTTAAAAAATCAAAACCTGCAGTGGCTGCCCCCCCCCCCCCCCCCCACCAGAAAAAAAAACAAAACTCTGATAGTTTTTATTTCTGTAAAGTGTACTAAACAGAAAAGCTAGGTCCTCACTGTTGGTCTTTGCAAGGGCCCTCTGCTAAAGGATTAATGGAACTCTAGTTGACTTTCAAACAAGTGATCAATGCGACAGTCCAACAATTCTTAGTATACTTTCACACTTGCGGCAGAGGATTCCGGCAGGCAGTTCCGTCGCCGGAACTTCATGTCGGATCTGTCAAAATGCATGCAAACTGATGGCATTTGTCAAACGGACTGTTCCGTATGACAAATGCATTGAAATGCCGGATCCATCTCTCCGGTGTCATCCGGAAAAACGTATGCAGCATTTATTTTTTCACATTTTTTGCAGTCTGAGCATGCGCAGACCGCAATGCCGGATCCGTTTGGCCGGAACACTCAGGGCCAGATCCGGCATTAATGCATGTCAATGGGAAAAAAAGCCGGATCCGGCATTCAGGCAAGTGTTTTGGAATTTTGGACGGAGATAAAACCGAAGCATGCTGCAGTATTATCTCCGTCCTGATCAGTCAAAATGACTGAACTGAAGACATCCTGATGCATCCTAAATGAATTGCTCTCCATTAAGAATGCATTAGGATAAAACTGATCAGTTCTTTTCTGGTATTGAGCCCCTAGGATGGACCTCAATGCAGGAAAAGAATAACGCTAGTGTGAAAGTACCCTTAGGGCTCTTTCACACTTGCGTTGTTTTGTTCCGGCATAGAGTTCCGTCATCGGGGCTCTATGCCGGAATAATCCTGACCAGGATTATCCCCATGCATTCTGAATGGAGAGAAATCCGTTCAGGATGCATCAGGATGCCTTCAGTTCCGGACCGGAACGTTTTTTGGCTGGAAGGTTACCATGGCTGCAAGGACGCTAAAGTCCTGTTTGTGCGGCTCCCGGGGCGCTTCAGAGTGACGTCAGGGCGCCCCACGCTCATGGATCACGTCATCCATGCGCATGGGGCGCTCTGACGTCATTCTGGAGTGCCCGGGAGCCGCACGGACTGTAAGTATACTGCTCCCCCGCTCCCCACTACTACTACGGCAACCAGGACTTTAATAGCATCCTGGTTGCCATAGTAACACTGAACGCATTTTGAAGACGGATCCGTCTTCAAATGCTTTCAGTTCACTTGCGTTGTTACGGATCCGGCGGGCACCTCCGGCAAATGGAGTACACGACGGATCCGGACAACGCAAGTGTGAAAGAGGCCTAAGTTGTAAGCAATTCTTGTGATCATTGTTGCAAAACACAGTTTAGAAAATCCTTACCGAGCTCTGAACTGTACCACTCATATCTGTTACATTGTTCAGATTACCTTTTATTACACATTCTCAGAACCCCTCCTGTATCCATGGTTAACCAGTGGGGTTTGAACTTACAGTAATGCTTATACAGCATAAATATTTTTTTATGTTTCAGTCAGAATACAGTATTGTTTGCAATAATAATGTCTTTTACCATATATGTTATATAAAACCATTAGTTCTTAAAAATTCAGCCCATAAAACCTTGTTAAAATAAAAAGTTAATATTGCTGAGGCACTGTAAATACTAACCAGCTGGAAGGAGACGTAACAAAATCCTTGAGGCCCTATATAGGGGTAACAGGAGCTGAGTGAGACTGATCCAACACATGCAGAACATCAAACTTTATCTTTGTAGCAAATGAGTAACGGACAGCAAAGGAAGGAACATGAACTTATCCTCAGGACAAAGTCTAGATTAAAAACAGGCTCCTGAAGAGACAGCATCGGAAACAATAAAGTTTCAATGCTTTGAGAGTAGAGTAATGCAAATGACACATTTATTACCTAATGTTGCTAAGTAAAGATACATTAAACAAATATGGTTTGAAGTCATTAACAGTGTCAGTTCTACACATTTGCTATGGAATAAAAGTGCAATACATTATTTCCAAGCTATAGCCACATGTCACAGTCTAGTCTTTGACAATTCGCAAAGAATATAGTGGGTGGGGGGGAAATAAAAGAATATAACAGATTATAAAAAATATTAGCTAAATCCAATTTTATATGATTCAGAATGGGAACTGATATTAACTAAATCAACCATGGCAGCATAACTACAGTACCAGGGATGGTTTTCCAAATCCAAGTCTCCCATATAAATTTAGTACCTGTTGCCTGGTTCTCCTTTATGTGGGTCTACATATCCCAATGGCACATTTTATGACTGACATGTATAGGAGAAGGAGATATAGGTGTTGGAACAAAAATGCCTTAAAAGGGTGTTCCCATCTAGGACTTCAGTAGGATGTGCCATCAATGTCAGTTGCTGGACCCATTCCTCTTCAGAACAAAACCCTTGCAGTGAAGGAGGGCACGCAGCTCCTGTGCTTGGCTGATTTTGGAAGTCCCATAGCGATAAATGAAGAGCAAGCCACACAATTGTGGCCATCTCTCCATTCACCGCCATGGGACTGTTGGAAATAGCTGAGCCAGCGCCCGATTACTTTTGGAACTCCTGTAGTAGTGAACAGAGGACGGCTGCGCATATGTGGCTGCTGTCCCTTCACTTCAGTAGGTCCATTCTGGAGATAGAAGAGGGTCCAGAGGTGGGACCTAAACTTATCTGACACTCATAGCACATCCTAACGATATACCATTAATGTCGCTGGATGGAAATACCCATTTAAAGGGGTTTTCCTTAAGTTTAATATTGATGACCTACCCTCAGGATGTCATCAAATTTGATTGATGAGGGTCCAACAACTGTTACCCCCTGTTATTAAGCTGTTTGAAGAACAATGTATAGTTCTTACATGAAGGCCTTGATTAAATAGCCTCCTCTGAAGAGCTATTAAGCTTGTCCATTGGGGCACCCACTTATTGTATGCCGGATAAGGTATATGGACACCTTAAAGGGGTTATGCCTGACTGATGTAAACAAATCAAAAATTATATAGCATATGAAAATCTCTTTCTAACAAAGCTAGAACCAGCCCTGTAACTCACATGGAGCTACCACCATTCATTGTTTCAATTGTTTTGCTGGAGTTATTTCAGGCTGGCAGCTCAGAGAGTATGTCCTTTCTCAGGGGGTGTGTACTTTCTGTGGCAGCTCATTCCCTGTAACTCTTACAGCTTCTAACACTGGATATGGCTGGTGACAGTTGAAGTATTAAATTAAGCATGTGTGACAACCTCAGTGGATGGAGAAATAAGGAAAAGAACAAACAGCAGGTGGCACTATACAGATACATTTTATTGAATAAGCTATTCGGCTTTACTATGTTTTTAATTACACGTAATTACAAAAGTATTCCGATTCAGGTGCTGGTTTGAAAGATATTGAATATTTTTTGAGGGACAACCACTTTAAGCAGTATCCCCTGCTCAAGACCACACTGTTATAAGCAGAGATCAGAGTCACTAAAAAGGAGAAACTATTAAAAAAACAATAGCAATAAAAATAAAATATAGTAAAAATAAGTAAATAAATAAATTGAAACTATTGTGCATTCAAAAAAATGGCTAAACTGTGCCTGGTCCTGAAGAAATTACCCTGGTGCTGAACTTATTGTCACAAAATTATTCTTATGGGGGAAAATTTTGAGTTGAAGCACTACTGATTTTGAGTACATACTGTGTATGTGATGAAAAAAACTATTTCAGTCATTCTGTAACGATATCTTTCTCTGTACTCCATATTGTTTAACAAGTATGAAATTAGCAATATAAATATAACATTCATATATTATTCATACAATCGTATTTCATCTTAGGGGCATATAAAACGCAAACATCCAATAATGTACTGTAAAATATTCACTCCAGGACATATTTTTGTAAAAGTCTATCAACCACATTTTGCTGCCAAATATTTGGAGAGAAAAAAGTGCTCTCTTTCCTTGAAAGCACCCAAGGGATGTGGCATTTAGACTTATTTGCATGCTAAATATTGAAATGAAGGATTTACATTTCCAAACAAAAACAGCCGATCTTGATTCTCAGGATTTGGTGACAGTAAATACATGAAAGATTGTCTTCTCCAAAGCTCTGTATCTTCAATATGTCATCACAGCATCCTGGAAGTATTTTCTGAACTGTCAATGCCAAACTTTACTAATAGAATCAAAGCGGGTACCTGGAACCATATAACAAGTCTGTAAAACCACATGTGATCTAAGTAAGGAGCTGGTACAGCTCAGAAACGCGTCATCCTACCATCCATATTAATAAAGAATAAAACAAAAGAAGAGTAGCACATGGTCCGCTCTATTCTTACTTAGGCTACTTTCACACTGGTGTTTTGGTTTCCGTTTGTGAGATCTTTTCCTATTTGAAGCCCCCCTAGAGTAGAAACTCCAAATAAGTGACCCCATTTTGGAAACTACTGAATAAGTTGGCAGTTTTGTTGGTACTATTTTAGGGTACATATGATTTTTGGTTGCTCTATATTACAGCCAAGGTAACAAAAAATAGCTATTTTGGCACAGTTTGTTTTTTTTTGTTTACAACGTTCATCTGACAGGTTAGATCATGTGGTATTTTTATAGAGCAGGTTGTTACAGACGTGAAAATACCAAATATGTTTGTTTGTTTCAGTTTTATATAACAAAGCATCTTTTGAAAAAAAAAACATTTTTTTATGTCTCCACATTCTGAAAGCTGTAGTTTTTTATTTTTTTGGGGCGATTGTCTTATGTAGGGGCTCATTTTTTTCGGTATGAGAGTACGGTTCGATTACTATTTTGGGGTGCGTATGACTTTTTGATCGCTTGGCATTACACTTTTTGTGATGTAAGGTGACAAAAAATGACTTTTTTGACACACTTTTTATTTTTATTTTTTTACGGTATTTACCTGAGGAGTTAGGTCATTTGATATTTATATACAGCAGGTTCTTACAGACGCGGCGATACTTAATATGTCTACTTTTTTTTATTTATTTAAGTTTTACACAATAATATAATTTTTGAAACAAAAAAAAATCATTTTAGTGTCTCCATAGCCTGAGAGCCCAAGTTTTTTTTTTTTTTTGAGCGATTGACTTAGGTAGGATATCATTTTTGCAGGATGAGGTTACGGCTAGATTGGCACTATTTTGGGGTGCATCTGACTTTTTGATCGCTTGCTATTACACTTTTTGTGATGTAAGGTGACAAAAAAAATTTTTTTTAAGGTTGCCATGTATACTTTTTTTATTTACTTAAGTTTTACACAATAACAGCATTTTTGAAACAAAAAAAATTATGTTTTAGTGTCTCCATATTCTGAGACATATTTATTTTAATTTTTTTGGGCGATTGTCTTAGGTAGGGGCTCATTTTTTGCAGGATGAGGTGACAGTTAGATTGGTACTATTTTGGGGGGCATACACCTTTTTGATCACTTGGTGTTGCACTTTTAGTGATGTAAGGTGACAAAAAATGTTTTTTTTTAACAGTTTTTATAAAAAAAAATTTACAGTGTTAATTTGAGGGGTTAGGTCATGTGGTATTTTTATTGAGCCGGTTTTTACGGATGTGGCAATACCTAATATGTCTACTTTTTTTTATTTATTTAAGTTTTACACAATAATATCATTTTTGAAACAACAAAAAAAAGTGACTCCATATTCGGAGAGCCATAGTTTTTTTATGTTTTGGGCGACTGTCTTACGTAGGGTATCATTTTTGCGGGATGAGATGACGGTTTGATTGGCACCATTTTGGGGTGCATATGACTTTTTGATCGCTTGCTATTACACTTTTTGTGATGTAAAGTGACAAAAAATTGCTTTCGACGCCGTTTTTTTTTTTTTTTACGGGGTTCACCTGAGATGTTTGGTCTTGTGATATTTTTATATAGCAGGTCGTTACGGACATGACAATACCCAATATGTATACTTTTTTTATTTATTTAAGTTATGTATACTTTTTTTTATTTATTTAAGTTTTACACAATAACAGCATTTTTTAAACCCCCAAAAAATTATGTTTTAGTGCCTCTATAGTCTGAGAGTCATAGTTTATTTTTATTTTATGGGCAATTGTCTTACGTAGGGCATCATTTTTTGCGGAATTAGGTGATAGTTACATTGGTACTATTTTGGGAGGCAATACGCCTTTTTGATCGCTTGGTGTTGCACTTTTAGTGATGTAAGGTGACAAAAAAAATGTTTATTTTTAAAGCACAGTTTTTTTTTGACGGCATTCATTTGAGGGATTAGTTCATGTTAAATTTTTTAGAGCCGGTTGATACGGACACGGAGATGCCTAATATGTCTACTTTTCTTTTTTTCCCTATTTTTTACTGTTTTTTTTACTTTATTTTGGGAAAAGGACACTTTTTTTTTATTAGAAACTTTACTAAATTCTTTCACTTTTTTTTTCACTTTATTTTTTGTCCCACTCTGGGACTTCAACTTTTGGGGGTCTGATCTCCTTTACAATGCATCACAATACTTCTGTATTGTGATGCATTGGCTGTAAGTGTATTACACACAGGGGGCTGGATCTCACAGGCTCTCCCAGAAGGCAGCCACGATGCCTAAGTAAGGCATCGTGCTGCCTTCTCTGCCATCGGGTCCTTGTCACAGCAGCGCAGGGACCCGATGGCTGCTCTCTCCCTCCCTTCCCTCCGGCTATCAGTGACTGACAGACCCCAGTCATGCATCGGGTGGGCGCATCTCCTACACCCGCCCGATCACAGCTTCATACATGTACGGTGCAGGTCCTTAAGGGGTTAAAGGCTATGGACACCTTTTTAAAAAAAAAATAAAAAAACTACAACAATTAATTTATTTTGTGGAGAAAATAATTTCTCCAATTGGTTGTATTTACGGTATCTATCTTTTATTTTCATTTTTGTTCTACAGCCTGCTGTGCTTCCTATGCACATCAGGCTGCTCTCAGTGAGTTTACAGATAATCCGTCATCTGATGGATTTTCTGTAACTCCTCCTGTGTGCACAGGGAGCGCGCACTGTCTCCCTCCCACCCCACGCTGTATCAGAAGCTGCCAGGACCGGAACACATGAAGACCCACCCCTCTCCTGAGAAGCCCAGCACCCTCACTGACCTCTCTCTCTCACCAGGAGAAGCTCCAGACAACATTGTGGTTACAGGACCTGTGGTGATGTCACAGTCATGTGATCACCCATGTGTCACTGCTGAGGATGGGGAAAACCCTCAGCCGTGCGATGACAGAGGATGGTAGTCACGTCTTGGCCAGAACCACAGAACTAGGGAGCAGGTCACCTCCTATTGCTTCCCTAATCTGACCCTAACTCCTAGCGACATGAGCCGACCTTGAAGGTAGGAGGACTCATGCTCTGGAACCTCGGGTCCCTACTTGCCCTCTGCCGGTCCCTACGCTAAGAGCTGGGTAGACTACCTGTTCCTCCTGGACATGGAGAAACAGGAGTCTAAAGATGGCCAAACTATAAAGACAGGGGAAACGGAAACAGGCATATGGCAATGGCAGGTAAGTGCAACTAGTACTAACACCCACCTGCCAAAGACACAGGGCCTGGGACCCAAGTATCAATGCTGCTGTCCACAAACACAAACGACAGAGCACACACACCACACAGGACACCAGGAAACCATACGCTGCAAAGAATAGACATGACACACAAACACATCCTCATAACATCATGTATAAACAATACATGACAATTTGTTTATGACCACAAGGGTGGCCCCCACTGGCAGATGGAAATACCAGGAGGGTTTCTCCAGCAAAGCATGGCTGAAGAACCCCTCAGCTTCAGATCTCCAAAGAGGCTTTATAGCCCAAAGTGGCCACACCCACACAGACACACACAGGAGAGGGAATTAACCCTTCCAACACTAACAGGGAGTGAAACCACTTAAAGGGGAAGTGTCCAAATGCACATCACACTGTAGCTGTTACCGCAGGCAACGACATGGGTGGCGACCATGTCCTGGGAGTCAGCCAGAAGGCCGAGACACTGCCACCACATGTACACATACCAAACGTTGCCACGGGCAGCCACAGTGAAGGGAAGTGTCACAGTGCACACCTAACATAAACCTAGTGCACACCAGACATACAAAGTGCATAACATACACACACACACCTAACAGAGAGGTTGCTAGGTGCAACCGCATGCACATTGCCGCAAGCTGCCTAGCACCAGCTCAGGCTGCTCTACTGCGACAATACCCAACTACTTGTTGCCCGCGGCAACCACAAGTGAGGCTACACACTAGCGGCCCTCACCTGTGGTTGAACAACTAAACCAGACCGCAGGCAACCGCATGCGGTAAAGGAGACACGACGATGACCATGGCCGTGACACTATGTGTATGGGAGGAGTTAGGCGAACACAGGTTCCCTGCAGGGCCTGGTGGGCCTGGTGGAGAATGCAGAGGTACATTATGTATGGAAGGTGTGTATAAAGCAGAGCTATGTCAGTGTAACCAGTCTATTGTACAGCTTTCTATATGTAATGTGCACACAGTAGTTCTATCTGTGTAATGGACATGTAGCAGTGCTGTGTGTGTAATGTGTATATAGTAAACTATCTATGTAATGAGCATGTGGTAGAGCTGTGTATGTAATATATATATATAGTAGCGTCAGGTGGGCGCTGTGTATGGCAGTGTCAGGTGGGCACTGTCTATGGCAGCATCAGGGGGGCGCTGTGTATGGCAGCATCAAGCGGGCGCTGTGTAGGGCAGCGTCGGGGGCGCTGTGTACGGCAGCGTCGCGTGAACGCTGTGTACGGCAGAGTCCGGTTTGGCGCTGTGTACGGTAGAGTCTGGTGGGCGCTGTGTATGGCAGCATCAGATGGGCGTTGTGTATGGCAGCGTCAGGTGGGTGTCAGCAGTCGTCTTATGTTTAGTGTATGATGTTGGATATACTGTATGTAAAACTGTCTATATTTATTTCTGCATGGGAGACTAGCAATGGTTCCCTGCAGAAATATCAGCCTCATAACGTTATGTGGGCCTATGCATTATATACAGTCCTGATCAAAAGTTTAAGACCACTTGAAAAATGGCAAAAAATCATATTTTACATTGTTGGATCTTAACAAGGTTCCAAGTAGAGCTTCAACATGCAACAAGAAGAAATGAGAGTGAGACAAACCATTTTTTGAGCTCTAAATTAATCGAAAATAACGATTAAACTAAAACAGGCTGTTTTTCAGGTGATCCAAATTTTAGGACCACATGCCTTTAAAAGGCCAAATCTGTGCAAAGATGTGGATTCATTGTCATTTTCTGTCAGGTAGTCACACGTTGTGATGGCAAAGGCAAAAAAACTCTCCCTTTTTGAACGTGGTCGGGTTGTTGAACTGCATAAGCAGGGTCTCTCACAGCGCGCCATCGCTGCTGAGGTGGGACGCAGTAAGACAGTCATTTGGAATTTCTTAAATGATTCTGGGGGTTATGGAATAAAAAAGTCAAGTGGAAGACCCCAAAAAATTTCATTTGAGCAGGAGGATCCAATTGGCTGTCCGTCAAGACACTTGACGATCCTCGACCCAAATTAAGGCCCTTACTGGTGCTGACTGCAGCCCCATAACCATCAGACGGCATCTGAGACTGAAGGGCTTCAAAGACAAAAAACATATTCAAAGACCTCGTCTCCTTGAACGCCACAGAACTGCTCGTTTGGACTTTGCAAGAGAGCACCAAACATGGGACATTCAAAGGTGGAAGAAAGTTTTATTCTCTGATGAGAATTTTTTTTACCTTGATGGTCCTGATGGTTTCCAACGTTACTGGCATGACAAGCAGATCCCACCTGAGATGTTTTCTACGCGCCACAGTGGAGGAGCCGCCATAATGGTCTAGGGTGCTTTTTCCTTCAGTGGAACAATGGAGCTTCAGGAAGTGCAGGGGCGTCAAATGGCCGATGGCTATGTCCAGATGTTGCAGAGAGCATTCTTCATGACTGAGAGCCCTCGTCTGTGTGGTAACGACTGGGTTTTTCAACAGGACAACGCTACAGTACACAATGCCTGCAGGACAAGGGACTTCTTCCAGGAGAATAACATCACTCTTTTGGCCCATCCTGCATGTTCCCCTGATCTAAATCCAATTGAGAACCTTTGGGGATGGATGGCAAGGGAAGTTTACAAAAATGGACAACAGTTCCAGACAGTAGATGGCCTTCCTGCGGCCGTCTTCACCACTTGGAGAAATGTTCCCACTCACCTCATGGAAACGCTTGCATCAAGCATGTCAAAACGAATTTTGGAAGTGATAAACAATAACGGCGGAGCTACTCATTACTGAGTTCATGCTTGGAAGTTGGATTTCTGTTTTGGGGGGTATAGTTTTTTTTAGGTGTGGTCCTAAACTTTTGATCAGCTGAAAAACAGCCTGTTTCAGTTTATTTGTTGTTTTCATTAAATTGAATGCTCAAAAAATGTTTTGTCTCACTCCCATTTCTTCTTGTTGCATGTTGAGGCTCTACTTGGAACATTGTTAAGATCCAGCCATGCTAAATATGATTTTTTTGCCATTTTTCAAGTGGTCTTAAACTTTTGATCAGGACTGTATGTGAATTACTGCACAATTTGTACTCCTCCTCGGCTAAAAATACTCCTCAAAACTGTTAAGAGGAGTATTTTTACTCTTCTGGAAAAAATGTAGTGCGACCTCTGCTGTCAGCTGTAACATACAGCTGACAGTCTGCTTCAAACTGCAGACATAACCCCTTCCATGCCATGGTCCTTAGGGACAGCTGTATGGAAAGGGCTAACCATCGGGCAGCTGCTCTGCTGTGGCAGCAGCCCGATGCAGTCCCTCTCCCCCCCTTCCCCCGCTTTGTAGGATGGCTATCCTCACCTCCATGCAAGCAGTCACCCCCCTCCCCTTCAGGATGGCAACAAAGCACCCTCCCTCAGTTTACCCTTCAAGCATCGAGCCACTGTGCCACAGCGTCCCGATGGTTACCATGGCAACCGGACGCCTTCACAGGCATCTGGATTGTATGGTAGGGCTGAGCCTGATCAGGCCTACTGTAAATGACAATACACTGCAGTACATTATACAGTGTACTGCAGTGTATTTCAGAGGCATCAGACCCAGTGGATCTTCAAGAACCAAGTAGGTCTAGTCAAAAAGTGTTAAAAAAAAAAGTTAAAAAAAAGTAAAAAAAAAAATCTTCCTATATCCGCACATATAATTGGTTAAAAATGCAAAAAATAAAAAACACTAAACATGTCTGTTATCGCCGCATCCGTAATGACCTGATCTATAAAAGGATCGTATACTTTCACCGCACAGTGAACGCCATAAAAATAGAAGAAAAACTATGATGAAATTGCGATTTTGCCCACCGCACTTCCCACAAAATGGTATAAAAAGTAATCAAAAGAGTCATATGTACCCCAAAATAAAACCAAATCAAACCGTCATCTTATCCCGCAAAAAATGAGCCCCTACCTAAGACAATCGCCCAAAAAATAAAAAATAAATATGGCTTTCAGAAAATGGAAACACTAAAACATGATTTTTTTGTTTCAAAAATGCTCTTATTGTGTAAAACCAAAATATATTTAAAAAACAGACATATTAGGTATCACCACATCCGTAACAACCTGCTCTATAAAAATATCACATGAGCTAACCCATCTGGTGATGGGTAAAAAAAATGAAATAAAAACCGTGGCAAAAAGCCATTTTTTAAGTGTAATACCAAGCGATCAAAAATTCATATGTGCCCCAAAATGGTACTAATCAAACTGTCATTTCATCCTGAAAAAAAAGATCCCTACCTAAGACAATCGCCCAATTTTTTTTTTTAAATATGGCTTTCAGAAAAACACAAAATACATTTATTGTGTAAATCCCCCCCTAAAAAAAAAAAAAAAAAAGACATATTCGGTATTGCCACGTCGTTAGGATTTCACATTATCTACTCTGTCAGGTGAACATTGTAAAAAAACAAAAAATAAAAACTGTGCCAGAACAGCCATTTTTTGGTTACCTTGCCTCACAATAAGAGTACTATATATACACTGCTCAAAAAAATAAAGGGAACACTTAAGCAACACAATGTAACTCCAAGTCAATCACACTTCTGTGAAATCAAACTGTCCACTTAGGAAGCAACACTGAGTGACAATCAATTTCACATGCTGTTGTGCAAATGGGATAGACAACAGGTGGAAATTATAGGCAATTAGCAAGACACCCCCAATAAAGGAGTGGTTCTGCAGTTGGTGACCACAGACCACTTCTCAGTTGCTATGCTTCCTGGCTGATGTTTTGGTCACTTTTGAATGCTGGCGGTGCTTTTACTCTAGTGGTAGCATGAGACGGAGTCTACAACCCACACAAGTGGCTCAGGTAGTGCAGCTTATCCAGGATGGCACATCAATGCGAGCTGTGGCAAGAAGGTTTGCTGTGTCTGTCAGCATAGTGTCTAGAGCATGGAGGTGCTACCAGGAGACAGGCCAGTACATCAGGAGACGTGGAGGAGGCCGTAGGAGGGCAACAACCCAGCAGCAGGACCGCTACCTCCGCCTTTGTGCAAGGAGGAACAGGAGGAGCACTGCCAGAGCCCTGCAAAATGACCTCCAGCAGGCCACAAATGTGCATGTGTCTGCTCAAACAGTCAGAAACAGACTCCATGAGGGAGATATGACGGCCCGACGTCCACAGGTGGGGGTTGTGCTTACAGCCCAACACCGTGCAGGATGTTTGGCATTTGCCAGAGAACACCAAGATTGGCAAATTCGCCACTGGCGCCCTGTGCTCTTCATAGATGAAAGCAGGTTCACACTGAGCACATGTGACAGACGTGACAGAGTCTTGAGACGCCGTGGAGAACGTTCTGCTGCCTGCAACATCCTCCAGCATGACCGGTTTGGCATTGGGTCAGTAATGGTGTGGGGTGGCATTTCTTTAGAGGGCCGCACAGCCCTCCATGTGCTCGCCAGAGGTAGCCTGACTGCCATTAGGTACCGAGATGAGATCCTCAGACCCCTTTTGAGACCATATGCTGGTGCGGTTGGCCCTGGGTTCCTCCTAATGCAAGACAATGCTAGACCTCATGTGGCTGGAGTGTGTCAGCAGTTCCTACAAGACGAAGGCATTGATGCTATGGACTGGCCTGCCCGTTCCCCAGACCTGAATCCAGTTGAGCACATCTGGGACATCATGTCTCGCTCTATCCACCAACGTCATGTTGCACCACAGACTGTCCAGGAGTTGGCAGATGCTTTAGTCCAGGTCTGGGAGGAGATCCCTCAGGAGACCGTCTGCCACCTCATCAGGAGCATGCACAGGCGTTGTAGGGAGGTCATACAGGCACGTGGAGGCCACACACACTACTGAGCCTCATTTTGACTTGTTTTAAGGACATTACATCAAAGTTGGATCAGCCTGTAGTGTGTTTTTCCACTTTAATTTTGAGTGTGACTCCAAATCCAGACCTCCATGGGTTGAAAAATTTGATTTCCAATTTTAAATTTTTGTGTGATTTTGTTGTCAGCACATTCAAATATGTAAAGAACAAAGTATTTCAGAAGAATATTTAATTGATTCAGATCTAGGATGTGTTATTTTTGTGTTCACTTTATTTTTTTGAGCAGTGTATACAGGGAGTGCAGAATTATTAGGCAAGTTGTATTTTTGAGGATTAATTTTATTATTGAACAACAACCATGCTCTCAATGAACCCAAAAAACTCATTAATATCAAAGCTGAATATTTTTGGAAGTAGTTTTTAGTTTGTTTTTAGTTTTAGCTATTTTAGGGGGATATCTGTGTGTGCAGGTGACTATTACTGTGCATAATTATTAGGCAACTTAACAAAAAACAAATAAATACCCATTTCAATTATTTATTTTTACCAGTGAAACCAATATAACATCTCAACATTCACAAATATACATTTCTGACATTCAAAAACAAAACAAAAACAAATCAGTGACCAATATAGCCACCTTTCTTTGCAAGGACACTCAAAAGCCTGCCATCCATGGATTCTGTCAGTGTTTTGATCTGTTCACCATCAACATTGCGTGCAGCAGCAACCACAGCCTCCCAGACACTGTTCAGAGAGGTGTACTGTTTTCCCTCCTTGTAAATCTCACATTTGATGATGGACCACAGGTTCTCAATGGGGTTCAGATCAGGTGAACAAGGAGGCCATGTCATTAGATTTTCTTCTTTTATACCCTTTCTTGCCAGCCACGCTGTGGAGTACTTGGACGCGTGTGATGGAGCATTGTCCTGCATGAAAATCATGTTTTTCTTGAAGGATGCAGACTTCTTCCTGTACCACTGCTTGAAGAAGGTGTCTTCCAGACACTGGCAGTAGGACTGGGAGTTGAGCTTGACTCCATCCTCAACCCGAAAAGGCCCCACAAGCTCATCTTTGATGATACCAGCCCAAACCAGTACTCCACCTCCACCTTGCTGGCGTCTGAGTCGGACTGGAGCTCTCTGCCCTTTACCAATCCAGCCACGGGCCCATCCATCTGGCCCATCAAGACTCACTCTCATTTCATCAGTCCATAAAACCTTAGAAAAATCAGTCTTGAGATATTTCTTGGCCCAGTCTTGACGTTTCAGCTTGTGTGTCTTGTTCAGTGGTGGTCGTCTTTTAGCCTTTCTTACCTTGGCCATGTCTCTGAGTATTGCACACCTTGTGCTTTTGGGCACTCCAGTGATGTTGCAGCTCTGAAATATGGCCAAACTGGTGGCAAGTGGCATCTTGGCAGCTGCACACTTGACTTTTCTCAGTTCATGGGCAGTTATTTTGCGCCTTGGTTTTTCCACACGCTTCTTGCGACCCTGTTGACTATTTTGAATGAAACGTTTGATTGTTCGATGATCACGCTTCAGAAGCTTTGCAATTTTAAGAGTGCTGCATCCCTCTGCAAGATATCTCACTATTTTTGACTTTTCTGAGCCTGTCAAGTCCTTCTTTTGACCCATTTTGCCAAAGGAAAGGAAGTTGCCTAATAATTATGCACACCTAATATAGGGTGTTGATGTCATTAGACCACACCCCTTCTCATTACAGAGATGCACATCACCTAATATGCTTAATTGGTAGTAGGCTTTTGAGCCTATACAGCTTGGAGTAAGACAACATGCATAAAGAGGATGATGTGGTCAAAATACTCATTTGCCTAATAATTCTGCACTCCCTGTATATATTACTACCTCTACTGCAGTAATAACCCTAATATATAACAATGGCAGCACTTCAGGCCAAATATAAATATGGAGGTGCAGGCCAATGGATCCGACAACAAATCCAGGACAATATAAGAATTAAAAAATATGGCAGCACTCTCACAAAAAATGAGTGAAAAGAAAAACACTTTATTCACCATTGTGGTTGCAACTAGGGATGAGCGAACTTGTGTTTCAAGTTTGGTGTACAAGTTTCAGGTTCAGGTTATGTAAGAATTCCGTTATGTATTCTGCTACCACAGACCATAACTAAGGGTCCATTCATACGTCCGCATAATGGGTCTGCATCCGTTCAGTAATTTTGCGGAAGGGGTGCCGACCCATTCATTTTTAATGGGGCCGCAAAAGATGCGGACAGCACCACCATGTGCTGTCCGCATCCGCACTTCTGTTCCGCGGTCCCACAAAAAAAATAGCCCATGTCCTATTCTTGTCCGCAGCCCCAGACAAGAATAGGCATTTCTATCATAGTGTCAGCCATGTGCGGCCCACAAAATGCGGAACGCACATGGCCGATGTCCGTGTTTCGCAAAACAGTTGCAGATGTGTGAATGGACCCCCTATGAGCTGAAAACATTGCGACCACAGGAGTGAATAAAGTGTTTGAGAGTGCGGACATTTTTTCATATATACAGTACAGACCAAAGGTTTGGACACACTGAAGGCATCAAAACTATGAATTAACACATGTGGAATTATATTCATAACAAACAAGTGTGAAACAACTGAAAATATGTCATATTCTAGGTTCTTCAAAGTAGCCACCTTTTGCTTTGATTACTGCTTTGCACACTCTTGGCATTCTCTTGATGAGCTTCAAGAGGTAGTCCCCTGAAATAGTTTTCACTTCATAGGTGTGCCCTGTCAGGTTTAATAAGTGGGATTTCTTGCCTTATAAATGGGGTTGGGACCATCAGTTGCGTTGAGGAGAAGTCAGGTGGATACACAGCTGATAGTCCTACTGAATAGACTGTTAGAATTTGTATTATGGCAAGAAAAAAGCAGCTAAGTAAAGAAAAACGAGTGGCCATCATTACTTTAAGAAATGAAGGTCAGTCAGTCAGGCGAAAAATTGGGAAAACTTTGAAAGTAAGGGCTATTTGACCATAAAGGAGAGTGATGGGGTGCTGCGCCAGATGACCTGGCCTCCACAGTCACCGGACCTGAACCCAATCGAGATGGTTTGGGGTGAGCTGGACCGCAGAGTGAAGGCAAAAGGGCCAACAAGTGCTAAGCATCTTTGGGAACTCTTTCAAGACTGTTGGAAGACCATTTCAGGGGACTACCTCTTGAAGTTCATCAAGAGAATGCCAAGAGTGTGCAAAGCAGTAATCAAAGCAAAAGGTGGCTACTTTGAAGAACCTAGAATAGGACATATTTTCAGTTGTTTCACACTTGTTTGTTATATTGTGTATAATTCAACATGTGTTAATTCATAGTTTTGCTGCCTTCATAGTCATGAAAATAAAGAAAACTCTTTGAATGAGGTGTGTCCAAACTTTTGGTCTGTACTGTATACAAACTGGATTCCAACAAAGTTGGGACACTAAACAAATTGTGAATAAAAACTGAATGCAATGATGTGGAGATGGCAAATGTCAATATTTTATTTGTAATAGAACGTAGATGACAGATCAAACGTTTAATCCGAGTAAATGTATCATTTTAAAGAAAAAATACGTTGATTCAAAATTTCACGGTGTCAACAAATCCCAAAAAAGTTGGGACAAGTAGCAATAAGGCCTCATGCACACGACCGTTGTGTGCACCCGTGGCCGTTGTGCCGTTTTCAGTTTTTTTTCGCGGACCCATTGACTATTAATGGGTCCGTGGAAAAATTGGAAGATGCACCGTTTTGCAGCCGCACCCGTGATCCGTGTTTCCTGGCCGTGAAAAAAATATGACCTGTCCTATTTTTTTCACGGCCAACGGTTCACGGACCCATTCAAGTCAATGGGTCCGTGAAAGAACACGGATGCACACAAGATTGGCATCCGTGTCCGTGATCCGTGGCCGTAGGTTAGTTTTTATACAGACGGATCGAAAGATCCGTCTGCATAAAAGCTTTTTCAAAGCTGAGTTTTCACTTTGTGAAAACTCAGAATCGACAGTATATTCTAACACAGAAGCGTTCCCATGGTGATGGGGACGCTTCTAGTTAGAATACACTACAAACTGTGTACAAGACTGCCCCCTGCTGCCTGGCAGCACCCGATCTCTTACAGGGGGCCGTGATCAGCACAATTAACCCCTTCAGGTGCGGCACCTGAAGGGGTTAATTGTGCTGATCACGGCCCCCTGTAAGAGATCAGGGCTGCCAGGCAGCAGGGGGCAGACCCTCCCCCCCCTCCCCAGTTTGAATATCATTGGTGGCCAGTGCGGCCCCCCCCCCCTCTATTGTAATAATTCGTTGGTGGCACAGTGTGCGCCCCCCCCTCCCTCCCTCTATTGTAATAATTCGTTGGTGGCACAGTGTGCGCCCCCCATCGGCCCCCCCTCCCTCTATAGCATTAACAACATTGGTGGCCAGTGTGCGGACTCCCATCTCCCCCCCCCCCCCCATCATTGGTGGCAGCGGAGTTCCAATCGGAGTCCCAGTTTAATCGCTGGGGCTCCGATCGGTAACCATGGCAACCAGGACGCTACTACAGTCCTGGTTGCCATGGTTACTTAGCAATAGTACAATAGTAGAAGATTCATACTTACCTGCTGCTGCGATGTTCGTGTCCGGCCGGGAGCTCCACCTACTGGTAAGTGACAGGTCTGTGCGGCGCATTGCTAAATGAACCGTCACTTACCAGTAGGAGGAGCTCCCGGCCGGACACGAACATCGCAGCTCCCAGGTAAGTATGAATCTTTTACTATTGTACTATTGCTAGTAACCCGCTGCCACCAATGATCGGGGGGGGGGGGAGATGGGAGGCCGCACACTGGCCACCAATGTTGTTAATGCTATAGAGGGAGGGGGGGCCAATGGGGGGCGCACACTGTGCCACCAACGATTTATTACAATAGAGGGAGGAAGGGGGGGGGCGCACACTGTGCCACCAACGATTTATTACAATAGAGGGAGGTAGGGGGGGGGCGCACACTGTGCCACCAACGAATTATTACAATAGAGGGAGGAAGGGGGGGCGGGGGGGGCACACTGTGCCACCAACGAATTATTACAATAGAGGGAGGAAGGGGGGGGGGCCGCACTGGCCACCAATGATATTCAAACTGGGGAGGGGGGGGTCTGCCCCCTTCTGCCTGGCAGCCCTGATCTCTTACAGGGGGATATGATAGTACAATTAACCCCTTCAGGTGCGGCACCTGAGGGGTTAATTGTGCTGATCACGGCCCCCTGTAAGAGAACGGATGCTGCTAGGCAGCAGGGGGCAGTCATGTACACAGTTTGTAGTATATTCTAACTAGAAGCGTCCCCATCACCATGGGAACGCCTCTGTGTTAGAATATACTGTCGGAAATGAGGTTTCACGATCTAACTCATATCCGACAGTATATTCTAACATAGAGGCGTTCCCATGGTGATGGGGACGCTTCAAGTTAAAATATACCATCGGATTGGAGAAAACTCTGATCCGATGGTATAAAAGGGACTCCAGACTTTACATTGAAAGTCAATGGGGACGGATCCGTTTGAAATGGCACCATATTGTGTCAACGTCAAACGGATCCGTCCCCATTGACTTGCATTGTAATTCAGGACGGATCCGTTTGGCTCCGCACGGCCAGGCGGACACCAAAACGACTTTTTTTTCATGTCCGTGGATCCTCCAAAAATCAAGGAAGACCCACGGACGAAAAAACGGTCACGGATCACGGGAAAACGGAACCCCGTTTTGCGGACCGCAAAAAAATACGGTCGTGTGCATGAGGCCTAAGAAATAAATATATCACCAGTCCGCAATAATGCTATGCAGCAGGTCCGAAAAGTGATGTGGGTTCAATCACGTTATAAACAGGTACAATATATAGGGTTCGGACCGCGCTTCTGGTCCAGGTCAGTATGCAAGTTCTTTAATCCTTCTCACTTCCTCGTTTGCAGAGAGAGCCTGAGGGCTGCAAATATCCCTCAAGTAGATATCACACTGCGTATCACACAAGGCGTAAATGTAATCTCTCCGTGGTAGGTTGCTCTAATTCTGTCAAAACAGCCACGTTTCCATACAATCTGGTTCAGTCCCCACACGGACTCAAATGGTATATACCACAGACAAATCTGTGTTTCTTTTCTTCAGATTCCTGGAAGTATTCTGTGGACAAGAATGGCTTCTGCAATAGTGAAGCTCCGTAATACTTCTTTAAAACTTTTTATTTGTCCATACTCACAAGACAACTTTCTTTACCACCTCCGGACCGCTGTACGCACAGACGCGTCCTGGAGGTGGTTGATTCATTCCGAGTGGACGCGCCGGCGCGTCCTCTCGCGATGGTCGAGATTTCCTGTGAACGCGCGCACACAGGCGCGCGCGCTCACAGGAACGGAAGGTAAGAAAGTGGATCTCCAGCCTGCCAGCGGCGATCGTTCGCTGGCAGGCTGGAGATGTGATTTTTTTAACCCCTAACAGGTATATTAGACGCTGTTATGATAACAGCGTCTAATATACCTGCTACCTGGTCCTCTGGTGGTCCCCTTTGTTTGGATCGACCACCAGAGGACACAGGTAGCTCAGTAATATGTTGCACCAAGCACCACACTACACTACACCCCCCCCCCCGTCACTTATTAACCCCTTATTCACCCTTGATCACCCCTGATCACCCCATATAGACTCCCTGATCACCCCCCTGTCATTGATTACCCCCCTGTCATTGATCACACCCCTGTAAAGCTCCATTCAGATGTCCGCATGATTTTTACGGATCCACTGATAGATGGATCGGATCCGCAAAACGCACACGGACGTCTGAATGGAGCGTTACAGGGGCATGATCAATGACTGTGGTGATCACCCCATATAGACTCCCTGATCACCCCCCTGTCATTGATTACACCCCTGTCATTGATCACCCCCTGTAAAGCTCCATTCAGACGTCCGCATGATTTTTACGGATCCACTGATAGATGGATCGGATCCGCAAAACGCACACGGACGTCTGAATGGAGCCTTACAGGGGCATGATCAATGACTGTGGTGATCACCCCATATAGACTCCCTGATCACCCCCCTGTCATTGATTACCCCCCTGTCATTGATCACCCCCCCTGTAAAGCTCCATTCAGACGTCCGCATGATTTTTACGGAT
This sequence comes from Bufo bufo, assembly GCF_905171765.1. Taxonomy (NCBI): domain Eukaryota; kingdom Metazoa; phylum Chordata; class Amphibia; order Anura; family Bufonidae; genus Bufo; species Bufo bufo. Next base: position 369,825,107 of record NC_053390.1, on the reverse strand, counting down.
CCACTGATAGATGGATCGGATCCGCAAAACGCACACGGACGTCTGAATGGAGCCTTACAGGGGCATGATCAATGACTGTGGTGATCACCCCATATAGACTCCCTGATCACCCCCCTGTCATTGATTACCCCCCTGTCATTGATCACCCCCCCTGTAAAGCTCCATTCAGATGTCCGCATGATTTTTACGGATCCACTGATAGATGGATCGGATCCGCAAAACGCACACGGACGTCTGAATGGAGCCTTACAGGGGCATGATCAATGACTGTGGTGATCACCCCATATAGACTCCCTGATCACCCCCCTGTCATTGATTACCCCCTGTCATTGATCACCCCCCTGTAAAGCTCCATTCAGACGTCCGCATGATTTTTACGGATCCACTGATAGATGGATCGGATCCGCAAAACGCACACGGACGTCTGAATGGAGCCTTACAGGGGCATGATCAATGACTGTGGTGATCACCCCATATAGACTCCCTGATCACCCCCCTGTCATTGATTACACCCCTGTCATTGATCACCCCCCTGTAAAGCTCCATTCAGATGTCCGCATGATTTTTACGGATCCACTGATAGATGGATCAGATCCGCAAAACGCATACGGACGTCTGAATGGATCCTTACAGGGGAGTGATCAATGACTGTGGTGATCACCCCATATAGACTCCCTGATCACCCCCCTGTCATTGATTACCCCCCTGTCATTGATCAACCCCCTGTAAAGCTCCATTCAGATGTCCGCATGATTTTTACGGATCCACTGATAGATGGATCGGATCCGCAAAACGCACCCGGACGTCTGAATGTAGCCTTACAGGGGCGTGATCAATGACTGTGGTGATCACCCCATATAGACTCCCTGATCACCCCCCTGTCATTGATCACCCCCCTGTCATTGATCACCCCCCTGTCATTGATCACCCCCCCTGTCATTGATCACCCCTCTGTAAGGCTCCATTCAGACATTTTTTTGGCCCAAGTTAGCGGAATTTTTTTTTTTTTTCTTACAAAGTCTCGTATTCCACTAACTTGTGTCAAAAAATTAAATCTCACATGAACTCACCATACCCCTCACGGAATCCAAATGCGTAAAATTTTTTAGACATTTATATTCCAGACTTCTTCTCACGCTTTAGGGCCCCTAGAATGCCAGGGCAGTATAAATACCCCACATGTGACCCCATTTCGGAAAGAAGACACCCCCAGGTATTCCGTGAGGGGCATATTGAGTCCATGAAAGATTGAAATTTTTGTCCCAAGTTAGCGGAAAGGGATACTTTGTGAGAAAAAAATAAATAAAATCAATTTCCGCTAACTTGTGCCAAAAAAAAAAAATTTCTATGAACTCGCCATGCCCCTCATTGAATACCTTGGGGTGTCTTCTTTCCAAAATGGGGTCACATGTGGGGTATTTATACTGCCCTGGCATTCTAGGGGCCCCAAAGCGTGAGAAGAAGTCTGGGGTCCAAATGTCTAAAAATGCCCTCATAAAAGGAATGTGGGCCCCTTTGCGCATTTAGGCTGCAAAAAAGTGTCACACATCTGGTATCGCCGTACTCAGGAGAAGTTGGGGAATGTGTTTTGGGGTGTCATTTTACATATACCCATGCTGGGTGAGAGAAATATCTTGGCAAAAGACAACTTTTCCCATTTTTTTATACAAAGTTGGCATTTGACCAAGATATTTATCTCACCCAGCATGGGTATATGTAAAATGACACCCCAAAACACATTCCCCAACTTCTCCCGAGTACGGAGATACCACATGTGTGACACTTTTTTGCAGCCTAGGTGGGCAAAGGGGCCCACATTCCAAAGAGCACCTTTCGGATTTCACAGGTCATTTACCTACTTACCACACATTAGGGCCCATGGAAAATGCCAGGGCAGTATAACTACCCCACAAGTGACCCCATTTTGGAAAGAAGACACCCCAAGGTATTCCGTAAGGGGCATGGCGAGTTCCTAGAATTTTTTATTTTTTGTCACAAGTTAGTGGAAAATGATGATTTTTTTTTATTTATTTTTTTCTTACAAAGTCTCATATTCCACTAACTTGTGACAAAAAATAGAAACTTCCATGAACTCACTATGCCCATCAGCGAATACCTTGGGGTGTCTTCTTTCCAAAATGGGGTCACTTGTGGGGTAGTTATACTGCCCTGGCATTCTAGGGGCCCAAATGTGTGGTAAGGAGTTTGAAATCAAATTCTGTAAAAAATGACCAGAGAAATCCGAAAGGTGCTCTTTGGAATATGGGCCCCTTTGCCCACCTAGGCTGCAAAAAAGTGTCACACATCTGGTATCTCTGTATTCAGGAGAAGTTGAGGAATGTGTTTTGGGGTGTCTTTTTACATATACCCATGCTGGGTGAGATAAATATCTTGGTCAAATGCCAACTTTGTATAAAAAAATGGGAAAAGTTGTATTTTGCCAAGATATTTCTCTCACCCAGCATGGGTATATGTAAAATGACACGACAAAACACATTCCCCAACTTCTCCCGAGTACGGAGATACCAGATGTGTGACACTTTTTTGCAGCCTAGGTGGGCAAAGGGGCCCACATTCCAAAGAGCACCTTTCGGATTTCACAGGTCATTTACCTACTTACCACACATTAGGGCCCCTGGAAAATGCCAGGGCAGTATAACTACCCCACAAGTGACCCCATTTTGGAAAGAAGACACCCCAAGGTATTCCGTGAGGGGCATGGCGAGTTCCTAGAATTTTTTATTTTTTGTCACAAGTTAGTGGAAAATTATGATTTTCTTTTTATTTATTTTTTTCTTACAAAGTCTCATATTCCACTAACTTGTGACAAAAAATAAAAACTTCCATGAACTCACTATGCCCATCAGCGAATACATTGGGGTGTCTTCTTTCCAAAATGGGGTCACTTGTGGGGTAGTTATACTGCCCTGGCATTCTAGGGGCCCAAATGTGTGGTAAGGAGTTTGAAATCAAATTCTGTAAAAAATGACCAGTGAAATCCGAAAGGTGCTCTTTGGAATATGGGCCCCTTTGCCCACCTAGGCTGCAAAAAAGTGTCACACATCTGGTATCTCCGTACTCAGGAGAAGTTGGGGAATGTGTTTTGGGGTGTCATTTTACATATACCCATGCTGGGTGAGAGAAATATCTTGGCAAAAGACACTGTGATTTCACTGGTCATTTTTTACAGAATTTGATTTCAAACTCCTTACCACACATTTGGGCCCCTAGAATGCCAGGGTAGTATAACTACCCCACAAGTGACCCCATTTTGGAAAGAAGAGACCCCAAGGTATTTCGTGATGGGCATAGTGAGTTCATGGAAGTTTTTATTTTTTGTCACAAGTTAGTGGAATATGAGACTTTGTAAGAAAAAAAAAAAAAAAAATCATCATTGTCCGCTAACTTGTGACAAAAAATAAAAAGTTCTATGAACTCACTATGCCCATCAGCGAATACCTTAGGGTGTCTACTTTCCGAAATGGGGTCATTTGTGGGGTGTTTGTACTGTCTGGGCATTGTAGAACCTCAGGAAACATGACAGGTGCTCAGAAAGTCAGAGCTGCTTTAAAAAGCGGAAATTCACATTTTTGTACCATAGTTTGTAAACGCTATAACTTTTACCCAAACCATTTTTTTTTTACCCAAACATTTTTTTTTTATCAAAGACATGTAGAACAATAAATTTAGAGCAAAATTTATATATGGATCTCGTTTTTTTTGCAAAATTTTACAACTGAAAGTGAAAAATGTCATTTTCTTGCAAAAAAATCGTTACATTTCGATTAATAACAAAAAAAGTAAAAATGTCAGCAGCAATGAAATACCACCAAATGAAAGCTCTATTAGTGAGAAGAAAAGGAGGTAAAATTCATTTGGGTGGTAAGTTGCATGACCGATCAATAAACGGTGAAAGTAGTGTAGGTCAGAAGTGTAAAAAGTGGCCTGGTCTTTCAGGGTGTTTAAGCACTGGGGGCTGAGGTGGTTAAAACAGCTTTTAAAACACCTGTGCCCCTGACGAAGCTCTAGGAGTGAAACCCGGGTCGGGCAGAAGCAGCAGACGCTGGGAATTTTATGTGTTTTAAAAGCTGTTTTAAGAAAGTTGTCTTGTGAGTATGGACAAATAAAAAGTTTTAAAGAAGTATTACGGAGCTTCACTATTGCAGAAGCCATTCTTGTCCACAGAATACTTCCAGGAATCTGAAGAAAAGAAACACAGATTTGTCTGTGGTATATACCATTTGAGTCCGTGTGGGGACTGAACCAGATTGTATGGAAACGTGGCTGTTTTGACAGAATTAGAGCAACCTACCACGGAGAGATTACATTTACGCCTTGTGTGATACGCAGTGTGATATCTACTTGAGGGATATTTGCAGCCCTCAGGCTCTCTCTGCAAACGAGGAAGTGAGAAGGATTAAAGAACTTGCATACTGACCTGGACCAGAAGTAGCAATAAGAGGCTGGAAAAAGTAAATTTGAGCATAACGAAGAGCTGGAAGACCAATTAACTCTAATTAGGTCAATTGGCAACATGATTGGGTATAAAAAGAGCTTCTCAGAGTGGCAGTGTCTCTCAGAAGCCAAGATGAGTAGAGGATCACCAATTCCTACAATGTTGCGCAGAAAGATAGTGGAGCAATATCAGAAAGGTGTTACCCAGCGAAAAATTGCAAAGACTTTGCATCTATCATCATCAACTGTGCATAACATCATCCGAAGATTCCGAGAATCTGGAACAATCTCTGTGCATAAGGGTCAAGGCCATAAAACCATACTGGATGCCCGTGATCTCCGGGCCCTTAAACGACACTGCACCACAAACAGGAATGCTACTGTAAAGGAAATCACAGAATGGGCTCAGGAATACTTCCAGAAACCATTGTCAGTGAACACAATCCACCGTGCCATCCGCCGTTGCCAGCTGAAACTCTACAGTGCAAAGAAAAAGTCATTTCTAAGCAAGATCCACAAGCTCAGGCATTTTCACTGGGCCAGGGATCATTTAAAATGGAGTGTGGCAAAATGGAAGACTGTTCTGTGGTCAGACGAGTCACGATTCGAAGTTCTTTTTGGAAATCTGTGACGCCATGTCATCCGGACCAAAGAGGACAAGGACAACCCAAGTTGTTATCAACGCTCAGTTCAGAAGCCTGCATCTCTGATGGTATGGGGTTGCATGAGTGCGTGTGGCATGGGCAGCTTGCATGTCTGGAAAGGCACCATCAATGCAGAAAAATATATTCAGGTTCCAGAACAACATATGCTCCCATCCAGATGTCATCTCTTTCAGGGAAGACCCTGCATTTTTCAACAAGATAATGCCAGACCACATTCTGCATCAATCACAACATCATGGCTGCGTAGGAGAAGGATCCGGGTACTGTCTGCAGTCCAGATCTTTCACCTATAGAGAACATTTGGCGCATCATAAAGAGGAAGGTGCAACAAAGAAGGCCCAAGACGATTGAACAGTTAGAGGCCTGTATTTATCACGGTCGGCGTGACTATCACATACGTGACACAGAGGGAGGGAACAAGGAAGGCCCTGACCAAGTGAGAGGGAAGGTGGTGACCCCTGACTCACCTAGCGGCTGGCACCTGGCTGCCCTGACGTCCCTAGACGGGTTCCTCACCCGTACGCCGATCACGTGCCTAAAGCCCTGGCTTTCCCTAAGCTGAGCCCTAGATAGTGAACAGGGCGGTGGGAACACTAGTCCACACCACTAGCTCTAAAGGAAAACACCAAGGGAAGGACAGACAATACAAACTCAACATGTAATCCCAGGTGGGCGACAACAGGAGACAACAAGAAGCCCAACAGGGATCCGGAGGGTAGCACTCTGGAACGACAACCAGGATTCACAACTCCAGTGGGTCAGTATAGATGTCCAGGCAGGAAGCTCTATAACTGGCAACTAGAGAAGTGTGAGGGGAGAATATAAGGAGGATGGGAGTGGCAGACAAGAAACAGCTGAGGAGGGGAAGCTACGGATCCCTGATTGAGACAAAAAGGATAGCAAGGCAAACACAGAAAACAATCACTAAGAAACAACGTGATCTTTAGCTATAGAGCGCGCAGCCGGGTATAACGGAGTCAGACGTGGCTCTAGATACCCTCGTGACAGTATTAGACAAGAATGGGAGAGCATTTCTATTTCTAAACTTGAGAAACTGGTCTCCTCAGTCCCCAGATGTCTGTTGAGTGTTGTAAGAAGAAGGGGAGATGACACACAGTGGTGAAAATGGCCTTCTCCCAACTTTTTGGGGATTTGTTGACACCATGAAATTCTGATTCAACATATTTTTCCCTTAAAATGGTAAATTTTTTCAGTTTAAACTTTTGTTCCGTGATTTATGTTCTATTCTGAATAAAATATTAGAAGTTGGCACCCCCACATCATTGCATTCAGTTTTTATTCACGATTTGTATAGTGTCCCAACTTTTTTGGAATCCGGTTTGTATATGTGTATTATCTAGTTAAGTGATTGGCTTAACATAGTCTATACATCTGTGACCAGACGAGAAGTCAGTGCAGCTGCGTGCCCCCCCCCCTCCTCAGCGTTGACTGAACAAAGGGAGGAGGGGAGGCTCCTTGAGACAAAGAAAGAAATAGTTTGTAACAGCTTCAGAAAAGTTAACTAGTTACAGTCCTAGAGATACAAAATATAGAATGAAATTCACACATCTGTAACAGTCCCCCCTTGAATTCTCATTCTTTCCCTAAACCTAAAGATCTGTCCCAATGCTCCGCCTCCTCTTCACCAGCTTCCATGACAAACCATTCCTAATGAATAGCTTCCCATGACACTGGATTTGAGCACAGAGAAGTGAAGCAAAAACTCGAGAACGTATTTTAATCAAATGCTTGTGCAAACTGATCACATAATCTGTCAAACAACCATGTTGCATCCGGAGCTGCTGTGCAAAATACAATCCTATCCTAGGGGCTCACTCGAAAAGGACCTTATAGGGACTAAGGCCTGTCTTAAGTTTAGGGGTATACCTTACTGAAAAGAGGGCTATCAGCAGGCACTCTGTTCATAACTTTTTGAATCTTTAACTTTAGTGTCCCGTTCAGTTTCTTTTTTCCCTACCCTACCGCTGCTTTGTGGATGGTACGAAGCATGTAAGGCCTGTTCTACACCCAAAACCTTCATTATCTCCTGCATTACTTCACCTGTGAAGTAAACACCTCTGTTACTTTCAATGGTCTCAGGTACCCGATACCTACATACAACTTCATAATCCATAATCTTCTTTGCTTCTTTGGGTATGCTTTTGGACATCCTGAAAACAAGTCATCACACATCAATACATACTTATACATGCCCACGTTGGGTAGTTGAAGGTAGTCTGCAAGCGTTGAATCAGGTACAAAGGGCAAGACATGTGTTTCTGGGGTACCTTAACCACATCACAAACGTTGTTCTGGGCAAAAATCATACTGTCAGGATGCGCTCTGTGCGGAAGCGGGGACGGCCGGGCACGCTCGCGTCATCAGCTCGCCCTGTGTCGCCAGCTCCCATGGGTAACCACAATAGGGCTGAGCGCCGAGCGGCTCACTCAGCGCTTGACCACATTAGAACTCAGGAGTCATGTGATGCTGGCCCAGTGGCGTACCAAGGGGGGGGCGGCCCGCCCCGGGTGCCACTCACAAGGGGGGTGCCAGCCGCGACTGAGGATATAAAAATAATAATAATAATAATTATGTGGCGAGTGGGCCAGGCGTGGCGCTGTGATAGGGTTCAGGGCTCCAGATGGTCTCTCCCTCCCCCTGTGCTGCTGCCGCCACGGCCAATAAGAAGAGGGGCAGGGCCGGGGGAGGGGCTGTGGCCACTGCGCCACCAATGAAGATAACTGACCTGTTAATACAAATGCAGGAGGCGGGTGCCGGCTATTTGATTCCGGCACCCGCCTCCAGCATTTGTATTAACAGGTCAGTTATCTTCATTAACATTGAGTGCGGCCCCCCCCCCCCCCCCCAGTATAATAAACATTGAGTGCGGCCCCCCCAGTATAATAAACATTGAGTGCGCCCCCCCCAGTATAATAAACATTGAGTGCGCCCCCCCCCAGTATAATAAACATTATATCACATGGTCCATTACCATGGTGATGGATCATGTGATGTATCATGTGATGAGCTCAGTGACATCACCACAGGTCCTGAAGAAAGTACATGAGACCTGCTGCTATGCGATCAATTGGAGGTGGTGAGTTAATTTTTATTTATTTTTTTAACCCTCATTGGCACTGCCCACCAATGTTTATTATGTTGGGGGGGCGCACTGTGCCACCAATGTTTATTATACTATGGTGTTGGGGGGGGCGCACTGCACCACCAATGTTTATATGTTTATTATGCTAGGGAGGGGGGGCGCACTGCCCACCAATGTTTATTATGTTGGGGGGGCACACTGCGCCACCAATGTTTATTATACTAGGGTGTTGGGGGGGGCGCACTGCACCACCAATGTTTATATGTTTATTATGCTAGGGAGGGGGGGCGCACTGCACCACCAATGTTTATTATGTTGGGGGGGCACACTGCGCCACCAATGTTTATTATACTAGGTTGTTGGGGGGGGGCGCACTGCACCACCAATGTTTATTATACTAGGTTGTTGGGGGGGGCGCACTGCACCACCAATGTTTATATGTTTATTATACTAGGGAGGGGGGGCGCACTGCGCCACCAATGTTTATTATGTTGGGGGGGCGCACTGCGCCACCAATGTTTATTATACTGGGGTTTAAGGGGGTGCAGGTTTTTATTTTATTAAGGAAGGGTTAAGGGGTCTATTAAGGGGTGGTTAATGGGTTTTATTAAGGGGGGTTAATGGGTTTATTTCGTTAAGGGGGTGTGCAGAGGTTTATTTTATTAAGGGGTTTTATTTTTATTTATAACATTTATTGAAAACATTGAAAAAAGTTTGTGCATGTTTTCTTAACTTTCTTGGGGGGGGTGCCAAACAAAGGGTTCGCCCCGGGTGCCAAATGCTCTAGGTACGCCCCTGCGCTGGCCACGTCACATGACTCCACCAGCGCCCTATTTAAACAGGCAATCTGCTGCCCACAGATTGCCTGTTATTGAGGTCCTTCCTACTAGATACTCACCTGGTTTGTTGTTCCTGCTTGGCTTCCGATTTCCCGTCCGTCTCATCCTTTGGTCTTGGCGTTCCCTCCTGGTTTTGACTTCGGCTTGTCCTGATGATTCTCTGCCTGCTCCTCCGGTACCTTTCTGCTCTCTTGGTTATTGACGCGGCTTGTTTGACCTTCCTGTTACTTGTGTTGTTTGTCTTCCCTTCACTTTCCCAGCTAAAGGTTTGTCGACCAGTTGTCCCTTGTCGCTAGGACTTGAGAGGCAAGTAGGCAGGGACAGGGGTGCGGGTGGAGTTCAGTGGTCACTACCCCACCCCCTGTGTGTGTGACACATACATTCTTGAGTATATCTAACTGCTACAGTGCTGAACCCTGGGGCATACCATACGCTATGTACTAAATCACACATAGCAGTTTTTGTCTGGTGCTTCATTCCATGGGTTGCCTGTGCCATCGTGAGGTAGAGGGACCTGGGAAGACAGAGTTTTCCTTGGAACTGTATTAGGCCTTCCTGATTTGTAGTCCCCCCTTTTTCTATCCACCAGTCCCTTTCCTCCTTCCCCACCTGGTTCTGTAAGGTCTTAAGAACTTTCGGGAAACAGGGGGAGTTATTTCAGGGACCTGAACTGTGGCCACTAAGGCAGAGGTCTGGGTAGGCAAATTGACAGCCATTTTTGCCGCCTGATCTGCCGTGGCTTTTCCCTCTGCCTCCTCTAAGTCTGTTTTACAGTGACTTTTTTGTTGTGATCACCGCCACTCAAGTTAGTAACATGAGGCCTTCCATCAGAGACCTCACTGCTTCCCCATTTTCGATGGGTTTACCTGAAGCGGTTAGGAAGTCTCTGACTTTCCAAATGGGCCATCCCAAAAGGCATACCTGGAATCAGTGTAAATGTTGGCTGTTTTTCCCTCTGAATTTCTGCAAGCCATCTTTAGAGTCTTTAGCTCCACTTCTTGAGCAGACATGTGTGGTGGTAAGGACTATGTTTTTTATTTTTTTTCAAGAGTGTCATGTTTAGTCACCACTGCCTAATCTGTGTACTAGCTCAGAGCTTTTATCAAGCATGGCTTTACAACTACTACAGCTCTGATGCAGAAAGGGGCACGTCTGGCCACGGGGTTAACTCTGGCTGAATAATATGCCACAGGGCGTTGTTGTTAAAGCTGGTCTTAAGAAGACCTCCAAGTTCTCCCCTGGTGCTCCAAATCAATGTACCCCCAAGGGGTTAATATCCAGCGTGGCTGAGAGACTTGACGCTGACATATAGCTGGTCAAGGTAATCTCTACGTTTATTACAATAAGTAAAGCAGTTATACACCTTCAGGGAGGCGGTCTTTCCTGAGGCACATGCCATGATTGTGTTGGCTTAAGAAGGAAAAGGAGATAAGATAACACTTGGCTTCTGCGCAGTATGCACTAGCTCATAAACTTTGGAATGTGGATTAATATAAACATCTATGGGTCCACGCCATGTTGTAATGGCGGTCTTCCTAACCTCAATCCTACATACGTCATATGTGACGCTTCAAGGAGGTGCTTTTCTATAGGCACTGAATATATATGTGCATTATCTAGTACTAAATAGGCCGGTGCTTATTCATATAGCGTGCAAGCACAACCGCCACATGAGGAAGTTAATACAAGCCACTTACTAATGTATTGTTATTATCCATATTGCTTCCTTAGCTGGCTGGATTCATTTTTCCATCACATTATACGCTGCTTGTTTCCATGGTTATGACCACCCAGCAATCCATCAGTGGTGGTGGTGCTTGTACAATATAGGAAAAAGCAATGGCCTATGTGTGCTCCCACTAAACAGGCCGGTGCTTATTCCTATAGTGTGCAAGAAAAACCACCACTGATGGTGGTCGTAACCATGGAAATGAGCAGTGTATAATGTGATGGAAAAATGAATCCAGCCAGCAAAAGAAGCAATATGGATAATAACAATACATTAGTAAGTAGCTTGCATTAACTTTCTCTACATAATAAATGCTATTTGTTGAAGTGAGACAACCTCTTTAAGACATATTTTCCTGTAGTCCCTTCTAAGGTGTCCTGCTTTATGTTTGTTTTCCCATGCACCGACATCCATGGCTGTGCTGCGCCTAGGCCGCGTAATCGATGGTCGTAACGTCACTGGCCTAGGGTAAGCAGTGAGAAGGCCGCGGCACTCACAGTAGTGCCAAGACATTCTCAAACAGCTGATCGGTGAGGGTACCAAGTGTTGGACCCCACCGTTCAGATGCTGATGATCTATACAGTAGATAGGTCAGCAGTTACAAACAGTTTGATAACCGTTTTAAACAATAGGTAATTTTCTGATGAGACATTTAAGAGAAAGGATCTATCTATTGAGATGGATACTTCAGGTTGATATAAAATGAGTAGAGCCACCATCAATATATTTCTTAAATAGATCGTCTGAGATCACAATGTTGGACTCAGATAAGAGGGAGTTGGGCTCTGGACACCTCTGCCAATCAACCGTTTGAAGGTGCCACAGTACTGAGAACTGCAATTTCTTCAATGTTTACTTTGGTTTGTAGACCAGAAAAAAGTAATACACTATTATTGGCTGTGTATTATGTGTATTGCAGTGTTGTCACATTTTGGGACAGTTATAGTATATAACTGTCCCTATATACCTTAGAACTGCTTCCCCCTGCATTGACAATAGTGAGCACTTACTGCTCGCACACACATATCTCCCGGGGGCTGGTTAATTACTCAGGGTGCAGGGAATACAGCAGAACTCACTGACAGCATTGGCCACAATGATCAGTGAAAAAAGCAGCAAGGAATATAATTATATATTTTGTCTACAGATTAGTGTTGGGCGCGAATATTCAAATTGCAAATTTTAATTGCGAATATCGCCACTTCGAGAATTCGCAAAGATTTAGAATATAGTGCTATATATTTGTATTCTCAAAAATTCTAGATTTTATTTTCATCAGTAACCTCCCTTCTTGCTTGTGGACCAATAAGAAGGCTGCAATATCTTTGTCTGAGCTTAGCAACATCCCTAGCAACCAATAGGAAAGTTACCTACCCCTTACTATATAAGAACCTCCCCAGCAGCCATTTTCTGTAGTTTTATGGAGTTCTGAGAGAGACAGCAGTGTCATTGCTGTGCTCTGTGCTTTACTGTTTAATTAGATAAATTAGTTAGCTTATATATATAATACAGATAGTTAGTGGGAGATAGTCAGTGTAGGTTATATCCTGATATAGTGTAGCTCTAGCAGTGCAGTGTGTTAGGTAGTGTGATAAATACTGCTGTCCATACATACATGCTACAGACATAGTGCTGTGATGTCACAACAATACAGAGTGCACCAATCAGTAATATGTAGTCAGACCTGCTAAAATGTGAAGTTTCACGCATTGCTCCAAAATATGCGCATCATTAATTGCCGATTAGCACAATGGCGAATATATTGAAGCCCTCTATCTGCATATAAAGCTATTGTAATGTTCTGCCGTGCCAACCATTTTCTCCAGTCTCAGGAAACTTTCTAGCAGCTTGAAAAATGTAACAACAGTGACCTACACCTGTATTGGCGCGCAATACGCGCATATTACATTGCCGATTTTTGCAATCAAGAAAATAATCGCAAATTCTCGAATTTGCGAATATATGACAAATATTCGCAAAATACCGCAAATTCGAATATTGCCTCTGCCGCTCATCACTACTACAGATATTAATATTAATCTGGGCAGAAGCCCAGCAGCTCCCAGCCTATCCCATCTTCATAGTCAATACTGTACTATACTGTTTTAGAAGATGGATGTGCCTTAGCAAAGCTCATTTAGATAGTACTTCTAAGGGACATTTTTAGCCACAATTTATAGTATAAATGTACAAATTCAGTAAATAAACTATATTAGAATAATGTTCCCTACACAGAAGCAAGAAAAAAAATATATAATCATGCAGGGGCGGCCTGGGAAATCAAAGGTCCCTGGAAAAAACCTAAACGGTGGATCCAAGTGGATAGATAGCAGGAATACAGAAGTAGGCGGGGCCACCAATACCATAGTGCAGAACAAAACAGCGCCCCAGCAGAACCAAATACCACAGTGCAGCACAAAATACTGCCCCAGCAGAACCTAATACAACAGTGAAGCACAAAATACTGCCTTTACAAAGCCAAATACCACAGTGCAGCACAAAATATTGCCGCCCGTGCCAAAGTATCAAACTATCATCATCCCGAGGGTGGTCATACAGTTGAATTCAGGAGGGCGCCTGTGGCTGTTGACCTGAATCATAAGTGCCTGATGCTCCTATATTATTCAATGCTGAGACTATCAGATCTTTTTGAACCTGGCTGGCGCCCAGGAGGAGGGCTTGGGCAGCCCTCTGGGCATCGGCCCGCAGGGAAATTTCCCTGTAGGGTCTATGGCCAGTCCGCCCATGCAATAATGACAGTTAAACTTAAAGAACTGTCTTATAATTGATAATTTTATTTAGCATGGAATATACACTCACCTAAAGAATTATTAGGAACACCATACTAATACGGTGTTGGACCCCCTTTTGCCTTCAGAACTGCCTTAATTCTACGTGGCATTGATTCAACAAGGTGCTGATAGCATTCTTTAGAAATGTTGGCCCATATTGATAGGATAGCATCTTGCAGTTGATGGAGATTTGAGGGATGCACATCCAGGGCACGAAGCTCCCGTTCCACCACATCCCAAAGATGCTCTATTGGGTTGAGATCTGGTGACTGTGGGGGCCATTTTAGTACAGTGAACTCATTGTCATGTTCAAGAAACCAATTTGACATGATTCGAGCTTTGTGACATGGTGCATTATCCTGCTGGAAGTAGCCATCAGAGGATGGATACATGTTCTCATTCTGTTTACGCCAAATTCGGACTCTACCATTTGAATGTCTCAGCAGAAATCGAGACTCATCAGACCAGGCAACATTTTTCCAGTCTTCAACAGTCCAATTTTGGTGAGCTCGTGCAAATTGTAGCCTCTTTTTTTTCTATTTGTAGTGGAGATGAGTGGTACCCGGTGGGGTCTTCTGCTGTTGTAGCCCATCCGCCTCAAGGTTGTGCGTGTTGTGGCTTCACAAATGCTTTGCTGCATACCTCGGTTGTAACGAGTGGTTATTTCAGTCAACGTTGCTCTTCTATCAGCTTGAATCAGTCGGCCCATTCTCCTCTGACCTCTAGCATCCACAAGGCATTTTTGCCCACAGGACTGCGCATACTGGATGTTTTTCCCTTTTCACACCATTCTTTGTAAACCCTAGAAATGGTTGTGCGTGAAAATCCCAGTAACTGAGCAGATTGTGAAATACTCAGACCGGCCCGTCTGGCACCAACAACCATGCCACGCTCAAAATAGCTTAAGTCACCTTTCTTTCCCATTCTGACATTCAGTTTGGAGTTCAGGAGATTGTCTTGACCAGGACCACCCCCCTAAATGCATTGAAGCAACTGCCATGTGATTGGTTGACTAGATAATTGCATTAATGAGAAATAGAACAGGTGTTCCTAATAATTCTTTAGGTGAGTGTATATTTATTCATTATAATGTGTATATATTGTCATCACTGGTCTGTGCGTCTTCTGAATACCAGGTGAGCTGGACTTCGAACGCGTCGCCAAATTTTTCCCAGAAATTAGCTTTGTTCCAAATTAATTTGTCACGAAGTGCATTAAATCAGCTATATCCCGACCTGCAGGGAGAGTATATCTCGGTGTACATCTCTGTGCATTGCAGCAACATGCATAGCTAGTCCTTTCTGGTAGTGAAACATTTACTGTGCGTCAGTATGACACGCAGGTCTCATACAGTATATGGACGTGCACATCGTTGTGCAGGCCACCCACAGTCCTAGCTAACCCTTAGCTAAGCCAAAGGAAAAGCCTACAGCAGTCTTTGTTAAAAGAAAAAAAAAGAAAAAACTGCACCCCTGCAAGACCGGTGTTCCATTGACTCTTTAGTGGAACAAAAGAAGGACATGGAGGCAGTGCCAATTAAGTAGTGGAGGAAAATAAGGTTATTTTATGCTATGTTGTGGCAGTGCAAGCAAATGATTTTGAATCACTTCTGTTAGCTGTAAAATGATTGTGTGTCACTATTAGGCTCAGTTCACACTTCACTCATTTGGTCAGTTACTGTCAAAAACACAGAACAGGTGAAGATCTTTTCATGATCCCTGATCTGAGAGTAGGATTGTGTGTAGAAGTGTAAACTGAGCCTTACAGGTCAATATTAGCATCTAGTATAATGTACTTGGCCAAAGACTCTACTATAGAGTGAAAAAGCTGTCTCATTTTACACAGTCTGTTGTTTCCACATAGATTGATAAATAGCCTGTTCTGTTAGCTACAGATATTACTAAAGTGGGAAAGAGCTGTCTCATTTTACACCGTCTGCTGCTTCCACATAGATTGATAGTATGCTATTTTGTTAGCCACTCGTGTAAAGGCCGATTTATTGGCCTGCATTTGTGGGAGGGGTGTAGCTGCCTTTATAATCGGCATACACCCCTCCCTCAATGAATGTTTCGTCTCGTTTCTACCTACCACACGTGCAGGCAGGTGACGGGGGCGCTCCTGGCTCACGAGTCTGCGGTCAAAGGTGATTATGCTGCCTCATCCAGCAGCCATGTCCACATAGTCCGGCCGGCGGTGTTTCGGCTCCCCAAGGTGAGGGGGAGCACCACCGCACCAGAACGATCGGCAAGGGACCGACATGCGGCTTCCCACGCGGCCATTCATCGTAGGGTTACAGGGGACAGCGTGTTCCCAACTCCGGCGCAGCGGTAAAGTCTTGCACGGGCCGCCGTGCAGTTAGATAGGAAGGTAGAGAGGCAGAGCTGGAGCAGGCTCGTGGTCTATTAGTCAGGTCTGCCTGCTCCAGCTCAGTGCACAGGTCAGATCCCTCATTGCTGGTGAAGATTAAAATAAAATATTTAGTATATAAGGGGAGGGTACATATGTGGTTTAGGCAATTATGTTAAGCACCCTATTTGTAGTTTGTCAGCAGGCTTCTCTTTAAGTTGCAGCCATTGTGTCATATTTTCTATTTTTAAAAAAAGGGGGAGAGAGGCTGAGGGTGTTTGTGTAGGTTAATCAAGTTTTATTCTCAGTTTGGTTCTATATTATAGTACTGCTACACAGCATGGTCTTTCGCCGTATGATTCTTTGTACTAGGCTTAGTCGTACACGCAGCGCAGTGTTTGTTCCACTCAGTTTAGTTACTTTTGGTTTCCGCATTACTATTGTAACGTTTTAATTCCTGTTTACGTTTGTACACTGATGTTTCATGATTTCATTTCTAGGTCCGTGTTTCCCTTTTCTCGAGTATCGCCAGAGTTTTTCTTTCAGGTCAGGGTCTGCTATTTTCTTCCTATTGCAGATGTCAGTCTTCAAGGCTAATCCAGTTCGGGTAAGCATTTGGTGTCTACGTGTGTGTGATAATGTCAGGGTGGCGGTTCCTTGTTCTGTCCTGATGTCTTCCTTTATCCGTCTCACCCTCGGTTCACACGTAATGTCCACCAGGGTCAATCAGCACAGGGGGTTACACAAGTTCACAGTCCAAGTCCATGACACTGTTGTATGCTGTTTTCCGTAGTTGTGATATCACGCGCTTCAGACATCGTTGAAGCTTCCGTGGACGAAAATGTCACCGGCATGTCGGAAGGGGGCAGTATACTGTCCTTGCGCTCTTGGACCATATCTAGACTAACGTCAGAGCTTTCTAGGAGGGGTATCCCTTTCCCGGCTACCGCCAGAAAGGCCGAATTGTACCGACTGCTAACAGGCTCAGTGGGCCCACGTCAAGATGAGGTTCCTGTGGCTACAATACAGACGTCTCTTGATCAATTGCACGTCATGTTAAATAATCTCACGTCAACCGTTAATAGTTTCCAGGCTAGGTTGGAAGCTATAGAATCTCGCAGCTCTGTCGACCCGGTTTCACCTCCAGACGTACCTGTGGCTTCGACGTCAGCAGCAGATCCCCTTCGTGCAACGACGTCTGTGCCGGTACTCGCTCCCGCCCATTTTGTCCCGACGATTATCAGAAAGGACATTCTTGAGGGTAGGGACGTTAATCTTGCTTCTCTGTTAATTGCCACCAGGGATATTTCTGACAATAAGGTTATTTCCTGTGGTGAGGTATCTGTTGTATTGAGGGGTCGAGATCAGAGACTGAACCGCAAATTGATAATCCCTGAATTTGTCATGGCCTTCAGCCTGTACAGAGATGTTGTTTGTTCTGTCAGACCCAACAGAAGGGAGGAGCTTGACTTATAGCTGTTTAGAGTCACGGAGTTGGGGTATAAGTATGGTGGTAAGTCATTTTATGATTACCACTGTTCTTTTTCCGCCAAGGCCGCCGCAGCTCTCTCGCAGTTTCAGTTTGTAACAAACTGGGCAAGTCTAGATACCGAGCTGTTTTGTAGACACTTAGCTGGTCGTAAAGCACCATCCTGTACGTTGTGTCAATCCATTTTCCACTCCACAGAGTGGTGTCACAAGGCCGCTGCCGGTTTTCAGACTAGCCCCTTTAGTTCACTGTCTGGACCGGACGCCCTCAGGCCTTCAGGGTCAGTTGATAAGTTAGGTCGACCTGTTGTATACCTGGGTAAGGCTCAGATTTGCAACAACTATAATTTTGCTGTATGTAATTTCAGCCAATGTCGTTTGTTGCACATCTGTACTAACTGTTTTAGGGCACATCCTAAGGTTTCCTGTACATTAAAATCAATCAAAGCCTATATGAGTGTCATCAATATTGATTGCCTTCGGTGGTATCTGCTAGGGCATCCCGATCCCAATTTTGTGGAGTTTTTGTCATCAGGTTTTTCCATAGGTTTTCACACCGGGTTGGTTTCATTGCCAGAATCTACCCACGAATGTAAAAATCTGCAATCAGCTGGTAGGAAGCCCAGCGCAGTAGACGCGTTGATTAAAGCTGAGTTGGACAAAGGTTTCCTCATCGGTCCCTTTAAAACCCCCCCTTTTCAGCAGTGGCGAGTCAGCCCGGTTGAGATAGTCACAGGCAAATTCAGCAAGAAAGAAAGACTCATCATTGATTTGTCAGCCCCGCATCGGTCCCATGTTGCTAGTCTCAACTCCCTCATACTATCGAAGGAGGTTAGCATGAAGTATTCCTCCATTGACCAAGCCATAGCTATCATCATGCACTTAGGTACTGGAGCTGCTTTATCTAAGGCGGATATATCTGACGCCTTTAAGCTTCTCCCGATCATGTCGGCCCTCTGGCAGTGGCATGGCATTAAGTGGAGAGACCAGTATTACTTCTCTTCGAAGCTCACGTTTGGCTCTAAAAGCAGCCCGTGGCTATTCGATCAGTTGGCACAGGCCCTCCACTGGGTGATAGAGAACAAGGTACAGTGTGAGCATGTCATCCATTATTTAGACGACTTCTTGCTGATAGAGAGGCCAGGAGTTGCCCCAGTAGGTCTCAAGAAGCTTCTGGATTGTTTCTCTCGGTTAGACGTCCCAGTGTCCCCTAAGAAGGTTGAGGGTCCGTCCACTGTCATCACCTTCCTGGGCATTGTTTTAGACTCGCAGAACATGCTAGCGAAGTTACTCACAGATAAACTGGTCAGGATCAGGGAAGTGATACACAGGTTCACGGTTACCACCGTGACCACGAATGCCGAATTACAATCACTGTTGGGCATGCTGAACTTTGCCATGCGTATAATCCCACAAGGCAGGTCATTCATTTCTCGTCTGCTGACACTCCTCCCTTCAGCACCTTGTCAGGACAGCCCGGTGCACTTAGACAGTCTGGCTCTAGCGGATCTTCACATGTGGGATCACTTTCTCCACCAGTGGAATGGAATTTCCCTTTTCATTCCCGCAATATGTAGTAGTTCTCCTGTAACTTTTTCTGACGCAGCTGCAAGTTCAGGATTTGCAGCCATTTTTGGAACCCATTGGTTGGCAGGCGAGTGGCCAGTCGAAGTCAGACGAATCCCGGGTTTCTTGCAGACCTCAGCACTATTTGAGTTGTATCCCATTGTCGCGGCCGCCTGTGTTTGGGGTAGCAATTGGTCTAATTGCTCAGTTTTGTTTGTAACAGATAATGCAGCTGTTATCGATATTTTAACCAGCGGTTTGTCTAAGTCCTTACATATTATGAGTCTCCTGAGGCATCTAGTACAACTTTCATTGATACATCATTTCCATTTCAGTTGTGCACATTTGCCTGGTACACAAAACATGGCAGCGGATGCCTTGTCACAAGCTAATACCTCCCTTTTCTTTCAGATCATGCCAGAAGCGGACATCATAGGTGCCATGATTCCTCTGCACGAGTCACTAGTCCTGGTCTAACTGAAAACCTAGCTACTGCTCACACGTTGCTTGCTAAATCTCTCTCACCTAATACGGCCAGAGCTTACCACACAGGGTGGAACGCATATTGTAGGTTCCAGGAGCGGTTCCCTCAGGGGCTGTCCAGCTTTGTAGAATATGTCCTTGCCTTCATAGGGTTTTGTCACTCTGAGTTGAAGTTATCCCATAATACAGTTAGGTCCTACCTAGCAGGGGTTCAGCACTTCCTGGCTGTGAGCCATCCGGAGTGGGGCTCCTTATTCTCTGTCCACGCTGTTAAGGCCGCTTTGAGGGGTCTGGGTAAATGTAGCGTGAGAGGACGGGTCTGTAGACAAGCCATTTCAGGTCAGGTTTTCCGGGATCTCTCTGACGCCTTAGATAAGGATCCTTATGGTTTTCTCTTTAGCCTTGTGCTCAAAGCTGCTATTTATTTGGCCTTTTATGGGTTTTTGAGACCTGGTGAGTTCACGAGCTCCTCCAACAGCAGTAAGTTTGCATCAATTAGCCAACTGATTCCGAGTGTTGAAGGTTTCTCTTTACTATTGCCAGTGTCAAAAACATCACAGATGGGTCCTCAGGCTCAGGTGTCATTCTTCCCCACAGTACACCGTTGGTGCCCCGTCCGTGTACTCCATCAGTTACTGGCAGCATTAGATGGCCTTGGGCCGAGTAGTCTGTTATTGCCTTTCGGCCAATCGCCTCTCACAACCCACCAGTTTGTGTCCCATATACGCCCTCTGTTGGCCAGCTTAGGTGTGGATCCAGCTTCGGTGTCGGGTCATTCATTCCTCATCGGGGCTGCATCCGCAGCTTCAAAAACTCAGGTGTCGGCGCACGTCATCCAAAAGTTAGGTCGCTGGCGGTCATCATGTTTTAGCAGGTATATTCCTCATCCTAAGGTCGAAATGTCGATTGCTTTTCAGAATCTGGTTCTGTAATTTGTGTTGTAATAAAGGAAATCCTGCCTTTCAGTTTGCTGTTTTGCCCTCTATTCAGGCGTCCCTACATCGCCGCGGTTACGGCATAATTCTAGCCGCTTTAGAGTTAAGGGGGCCGTAGATGGGGTCAGTTCCTTCTCGCCATCATTAACCACGACCACAAGTGTAAAGGCCGATTTATTGGCCTGCATTTGTGGGAGGGGTGTAGCTGCCTTTATAATCGGCATACGCCCCTCCCTCAATGAACGTCTCGTCTCGTTTACCCCTCCCACCCTCCCTTTCATATTACTCTTCTTAAGGGGATGCCCTCTATTCAGGCGTCCCTACATCGCCGCGGTTACGGCATAATTCTAGCGCTTTAGAGTTAAGGGGGCCATAGATGGGGTCAGTTCCTTCTCGCCATCATTAACCACGACCACAAATATAAGCAGTGGCCCAGTCAAAGAGTGGGGAGGGTGTCAGCAGTAAGTTTGTGTTGATGTCACTGTTTATTTTTCCATTCTTGTGATCCGTCAGAAGAACGACCCCAAAAAACGGATCCTGTCTTTCAAGCATCTGCCTTCATCTGGTCAGTAATTGATCAGTATTTGTAAGGCAAAAACAAGAGTGGGTTCAAAACAGAGATGACATATGAAGTAAATATTTGTATATCTTCTGTTTTTGGCTTCCAAATCATGATTAAATCTTGATGCAAAAGACAGGATCTGTCGTGTTTTTCATTTTTTGGTTCTTGTGATGAATCAGAAGAAGGGTAAAATAAATGGTGATGTCAAAAAGACCAAAAAGGGACACTAGTGGCCCCACAACAGACTGATGAGGATGGCAACAGCATGAAGAGTCAACATAGTGACCCAGTCATAGAGTGGGGAGCGGGAGAGGCTCAACAGCAATCGCAATAACAGCACAAGATGGTGGCAGTGGGAGAAGATGGCAGCAGAGTTATCAGGTGTCTGGCATCAGGCGGGTGGCAGCATCAAAATAGTGGCTGAAGCACGTGGCTAGAAGTAACGGGCCATGTTTCACAATGTTCTGGTGTGGTAGCACACTGCAGTCAGAACATTACTGCCAGAATGATCTACTTTGATGCATCAGGCACCGGTGTGTGGAAATCCGGGCTGACCCACGCCTGATTCATCTTTACAGGGAGTGCAGAATTATTAGGTAAGTTGTATTTTTGAGGATTAATTTTATTATTGAACAACAACCATGTTCTCAATGAACCCAAAAGACTCATTAATATCAAAGCTGAATATTTTTGGAAGTAGTTTTTAGTTTGTTTTTAGTTTTAGCTATTTTAGGGGGATATCTGTGTGTGCAGGTGACTATTACTGTACATGATTATTAGGCAACTTAGCAAAAAACTAATATATACCCATTTTAATTATTTATTTTTACCAGTGAAACCAATATAACATTCTCAACATTCACAAATATACATTTCTGACATTCAAAAACAAAACAAAAACAAATCAGTGACCAATATAGCCACCTTTCTTTGCAAGGACACTCAAAAGCCTGCCATCCATGGATTCTGTCAGTGTTTTGATCTGTTCACCATCAACATTGGTGCAGCAGCAACCACAGCCTCCCAGACACTGTTCAGAGAGGTGTACTGTTTTCCCTCCTTGTAAATCTCACATTTGATGATGGACCACAGGTTCTCAATGGGGTTCAGATCAGGTGAACAAGGAGGCCATGTCATTAGATTTTCTTCTTTTATACCCTTTCTTGCCAGCCACGCTGTGGAGTACTTGGACGCGTGTGATGGAGCATTGTCCTGCATGAAAATCATGTTTTTCTTGAAGGATGCAGACTTCCTGTACCACTGCTTGAAGAAGGTGTCTTCCAGAAACTGGCAGTAGGACTGGGAGTTGAGCTTGACTCCATCCTCAACCCGAAAAGGCCCCACAAGCTCATCTTTGATGATACCAGCCCAAACCAGTACTCCACCTCCACCTTGCTGGCGTCTGAGTCGGACTGGAGCTCTCTGCCCTTTACCAATCCAGCCATCTGGCCCATCAAGACTCACTCTCATTTCATCAGTCCATAAAACCTTAGAAAAATCAGTCTTGAGATATTTCTTGGCCCAGTCTTGACGTTTCAGCTTGTGTGTTTGTTCAGTGGTGGTCGTCTTTCAGCCTTTCTTACCTTGGCCATGTCTCTGAGTATTGCACACCTTGTGCTTTTGGGCACCCCAGTGATGTTGCAGCTCTGAAATATGGCCAAACTGGTGGCAAGTGGCATCTTGGCAGCTGCACGCTTGACTTTTCTCAGTTCATGGGCAGTTATTTTGCGCCTTGGTTTTCCACACGCTTCTTGCGACCCTGTTGACTATTTTGAATGAAACGCTTGATTGTTCGATGATGACGCTTCAGAAGCTTTGCAATTTTAAGAGTGCTGCATCCCTCTGAAAGATATCTCACTATTTTTGACTTTTCTGAGCCTGTCAAGTCCTTCTTTTGACCCATTTTGCCAAAGGAAAGGAAGTTGCCTAATAATTATGTACACCTGATATAGGGTGTTGATGTCATTAGACCACACCCCTTCTCATTACAGAGATGCACATCACCTAATATGCTTAATTGGTAGTAGGCTTTCGAGCCTATACAGCTTGGAGTAAGACAACATGCATAAAGAGGATGATGTGGTCAAAATACTCATTTGCCTAATAATTCTGTACAGGGTGTATAAAGGTTAATCTCTCAACATTTTGAGTTATCTTTGGGGTATTATGCCCCCTGCCACACTTAACACCCACTCTGATGCCACACTACTGGCCGGGCAGGAAAGCTTGTCTGGGGCAAACTTGGCAAGTTGTGGCCACAATTCTGGTTTGGCTGCCCAATAGTTCAGGGGATCTTGGATCTGGGGTGACAGGGTGCACTCCAAGTATGCCACCACCTGCTAGTTCAGGTTCTGCTCCATGTCCTGATGCTGCTGGCTGGTTTTTTCAGTAGACGGGTGAAGAAACGTGCCCTTCAGAGATTCGAGACTCAAGTTGCTGCTAATGGAGCTGGTGATGCTCCTGCCCCCCACCCCTCCTCCATTGTCCATGGCAGTGGAGCGTGAGCACAGAGGGTTACCCCGGTCAGATCTTTGTGAGGATGGGCGATGGCGCACATAGGCAGAGACCAACTGACTACATAGGATGTCTTGATAGTAGTTGAGTTTATCATCCCTCTCAGCAGATGAAAAAAAGGCTCACATTTTGGCCCGGTGGCGAGAGTCTAACATTTTGGAGAGCCAGTAGTCATCCCTCTGCTGAATGGTGATAATGCGGCTGTCACTACGCAAGTAACTCAACATGCATCTGGCCATTTGCGCAAGGGAATCGGAGGGACTCCCTTCCTTCACCTCCACTGCATAATGCCATGGTTTGTAGTGGTCATCTGCCTGGTCTTCCTCATTGCACTCCAGCTCCTCATGCTCCTCCTGTTCCTGTCGCTTGAGCAGATAAACATATTTCTGAATACAATTACTGGGTGTTAATGTTCTTCTCCTCTTCCTCACCCTCCTCCTCTGCCAGTTTAGCCCCCACAGGCCTCTGGTGGCCTTGATATGTAGGCACCACGTCTCCTGCCAGGGTAATCTGCACCGTTACCCTTCAGCTCCTCTTCTGTCACTTGAGCAGATAAACCATCTAGTTGTGAATAAAATTCCTGAGCATTTATATTTTCCTCCTTCTCTGCCAGTTCATTCTCCTCAGGGCTCAG
Source organism: Bufo bufo (assembly GCF_905171765.1). Taxonomy (NCBI): domain Eukaryota; kingdom Metazoa; phylum Chordata; class Amphibia; order Anura; family Bufonidae; genus Bufo; species Bufo bufo. The sequence goes on along the minus strand of NC_053390.1, from coordinate 369,800,996 downwards.
ATGGCTGTAAAATGGAGGTGCCACGTCTTCTGTCCCCTCACCAATAAGATTTGTCATATCCCCTCCAGGACATGAAGGAGTGGAATGACATCATTTATCCTGTAGTTCTGCCGACTGACAAATAAACTGGCCTCCTCAAAGGACCTGAGCAAATGGCAGGTGTCATGCATGAGCTGTAAATGGCTAACATTGAAGTTACATAGGAAATTACTCCTGTCCACCTGCATCATCAAGAAATCGTTCACGACCTTCCTCTGCTCATAAAGTTGGTCCAACATGTGCAGGGTGGAGTTCCAACATGTGGAAACATCACATATGAGGTGATGTTGGGGAACACCATTCTGCCTTTGCAGTCCAAGGAAGGCGTGTTTCGCACGGTAAGAGGAGGTGAAGTGCATGCACAATTTCCTGACCAATTTCAAGATATAAGTATAAAATGGAAGTGGGGCACTCTCTTAAGTAAAGGGATCTTTATTGTACAGTGGTAATATATAAATATAATGACATTTATTACAGCAGCAGATAAAAACAAAGTAAAAGCAAAGTATCAGTCCTATAATAATATTAAAAATAGATTAAATAATACTCAATATAAATACGGATCCCAAGTAAATATAAAATGAATAAAAATTATTGCATAATTATTCCACTCTCCAAAAAGTATAGTTTCATAGAGATATTTGCATGGATATAGTTAATTCAGTAATGAGCCTGCAGGCAAATGAAAAAATAGTCCATTAGTATAACCAGTCTCTTATAACCTTTAGTCTGTGACTGAACAGAAAGTTCTCCTATTGGGAGTAGTACCAGGTTGCAATTCAGTGTACCTGCAACTTTATGTCAACACATGTGCGTAATTATCCACAGTTCAAAGAAATGTAGCTGTTCAATAGTTGCGGTAAATGTTGAAAAAGCTACTAATGCTTGCAGCGGCGTCCCGCTGTATTTGATGAAGCGATCACTATAGGATCAATGTAATCTTACCCGGCGGTCTTTTTGGCTGGACGATGAGCCCTCGACTCGGCACACTTGGCTTGTGAGATCCCGGTCTCAAGGGCTGCTGTTAAGGATTTTAATTGTGGCGCCAATTGGATCTATGTAGTCCACGTGTTCTCGGCGTCTCCAGTATCGCAATTAGATATGACAAATCCTTTTTCATGCGGCAGTGTCCAGGTCGCCGGAGTTACACGGTCCTTTCCTTCTTTAGGGGGGGATTCGCACCAGACGCGTTTCGGGGATTTAAAATATTGACCCCTTCCTCAGTGGTTAATTTCCCCCTTCCGTTACCCTGCTTTTATAGTGATAAATGCACATGTGAAAGACTGGACTGGAATGTTGAATTTTCAAAGATTGGGATCCAAATATATTACTTTCAACCTAAAACTAGACTTGTTATTAAAAATTATATATTTAACAATAAAATAATATAAAATCCCTATGTGTGGTCGATCACCAACTTCCCTGTGATCGACCAATAGAAAAAACGCACCGGTGTCGCATGCGATTTTAGTGCGTTTCCGGTGCGTTTTCTCCAAAAATTCGATTTTTCCAATGATTTTGTCTAAGGGGTTAATTTTATAGTCCTTTAAGATAAATCTAAGACCAAAACATTTAAAATATCTCAAAAACTTCAGAGGGCATAGTTATGAACATCGAGATAATATAAGGAAATCTGTGTGTATTAAGTCTATATATCTTCTTCTTATTTATAATATTACAAAAACGCACAGATATCGCATTCATTTTGTGAATGCGTTTTCGGTGCGTTTTTTTCAAAATTAAATTTCTGACAGGTTTCTTCAAAGTCATTCATATCTGAATCTCTAAAACATAAAATAGAGCAATAAAATGGAGAACATTAAGATAAACAATCAAAATTGAAATTAAAAATCAACTATAAAGAAAATAAGAAAAATAAGCTTTTAACGTGTTTTTAATACTCTTAATGTTCTCCATTTTATTGCTCTATTTTATGTTTTAGAGATTCAGATATGAATGACTTTGAAGAAACCTGTCAGAAATTTAATTTTGAAAAAAACGCACCGAAAACGCATTCACAAAATGAATGCGATATCTGTGCGTTTTTGTAATATTATAAATAAGAAGAAGATATATAGACTTAATACACACAGATTTCCTTATATTATCTCGATGTTCATAACTATGCCCTCTGAAGTTTTTGAGATATTTTAAATGTTTTGGTCTTAGATTTATCTTAAAGGACTATAAAATGAACCCCTTAGACAAAATCATTGGAAAAATCGAATTTTTGGAGAAAACGCACCGGAAACGCACTAAAATCGCATGCGACACCGGTGCGTTTTTTCTATTGGTCGATCACAGGGAAGTTGGTGATCGACCACACATAGGGATTTTATATTATTTTATTGTTAAATATATAATTTTTAATAACAAGTCTAGTTTTAGGTTGAAAGTAATATATTTGGATCCCAATCTTTGAAAATTCAACATTCCAGTCCAGTCTTTCACATGTGCATTTATCACTATAAAAGCAGGGTAACGGAAGGGGGAAATTAACCACTGAGGAAGGGGTCAATATTTTAAATCCCCGAAACGCGTCTGGTGCGAATCCCCCCCTAAAGAAGGAAAGGACCGTGTAACTCCGGCGACCTGGACACTGCCGCATGAAAAAGGATTTGTCATATCTAATTGCGATACTGGAGACGCCGAGAACACGTGGACTACATAGATCCAATTGGCGCCACAATTCAAATCCTTAACAGCAGCCCTTGAGACCGGGATCTCACAAGCCAAGTGTGCCGAGTCGAGGGCTCATCGTCCAGCCAAAAAGACCGCCGGGTAAGATTACATTGATCCTATAGCGATCGCTTCATCAAATACAGCGGGACGCCGCTGCAAGCATTAGTAGCTTTTTCAACATTTACCGCAACTATTGAACAGCTACATTTCTTTGAACTGTGGATAATTACGCACATGTGTTGACATAAAGTTGCAGGTACACTGAATTGCAACCTGGTACTACTCCCAATAGGAGAACTTTCTGTTCAGTCACAGACTAAAGGTTATAAGAGACTGGTTATACTAATGGACTATTTTTTCATTTGCCTGCAGGCTCATTACTGAATTAACTATATCCATGCAAATATCTCTATGAAACTATACTTTTTGGAGAGTGGAATAATTATGCAATAATTTTTATTCATTTTATATTTACTTGGGATCCGTATTTATATTGAGTATTATTTAATCTATTTTTAATATTATTATAGGACTGATACTTTGCTTTTACTTTGTTTTTATCTGCTGCTGTAATAAATGTCATTATATTTATATATTACCACTGTACAATAAAGATCCCTTTACTTAAGAGAGTGCCCCACTTCCATTTTATACTTGTTTCACTTTTTCAGACTGGGTGTTGTCTGTCAGTGGGAGCACCTCTGTTGGATCTCCACCTCACTCTAGTGCGACATTTCCTTATATTTATACAATTTCAAGATATCTTGCAGTTGGGTGGAAGACTTTAGGAACTGGGTTACAACCAGATTAAAGACATGCGCCATGCAGGGCGCATGGGTCAGCTCTTCTTGATGCAGCACTGACAGAATGTTCTTCCCATTATCAGTAACCATGGTTTCGATCTTCAGTTGGCGAGGAGACAGACAGGATTCAATTTCTTTATGAAGGACGTGGAGCACTTCCTCCTCGGTGTGACGTTTGCCCAGGCTGGCCAGGTGCAGAACAGCGTGACTCCGCCGTGCTCTGCATAGGTGGTATGCTGGAGGACCACACAGAACTGTGCCTACATTGGAGGCTGAAGACAAGGTGGAGAATGAGAAGGCAGAGGAGGTTATTGGTTGGAATCACAGCATTAGAACGCAGAGGCCATCACCTGGCCAAGTTGATGGAGTGCCTGGGCAGGAACGACATTTACCCAGTGGGCATTTACCCAGTTGCCTTTACCATAGTTACAACTCCACATGTCGGCGCTGCCATGAACTTTAGCAGACACCAACAGGCTCAAAGACTGTCCCACCTTCTGTTGTATGTATGTATGCAGGGCTGGTACAGCTTTATTAGAGAAGTAGTGACGGCTTGCGACTCTCCACCTTGGCTTGGCACAAGCCATCAGTTTTCTGAAATGTGCATAGTCGAGTCGAGGGGGGGTGTAGTACTAGCTACTTGGCTGCGAGCACATTCAGCTTCTGCGCCATTGGCACGCATATTGTTTCCTTCTTTGCAATCGCCTTGGTGATCAATTGCTGGTGAAACGGGTGACAAGGAGGAGGAAGAGCATCAGGACTAGAAGACGATGGGAAGGAAACACAGCTCACTTCTGCTAAGCTGGTGGATCCTTGGCAGCTGAAGAAGCGGTGGAGGCCACTGGGGGATGCATCAGGCTGTACCACTACATTAGCGCCATGGTTTTCCCAGGGCACTTTATGGTGGCGCTCCATGTGTTGATGCAGGGCTGTGGTGCCAACATTGGAAGTCTGGTCACGCTTCACCTTCTGCCCACATATCCTACATAAGTCCTCAAGCGACTTGATGAAAAATTCCCACACTGGCGAGTATGGCATTTTACGCCCATGACTCTGTGCTGACTGCCTGCCGCTGCCTCTATGAAGCCATACATTGTTATTTATTTCTGGACAGGCTCCTGAGTAGAAGACCGTCTACCCCGGGCAAGTTTGACTCCAGATCTTACACTGCTGCCATCCTGCTGACTCACGGCCACACTTGCACCCTGCTGGCTCAGCCGCGAACTTCCACCCTGCCCCCTGTCTCACGGGCCAGCTGCCACCCTCACCCCCTTATGACGATGAAGCCCCCTCTTCACCAGGCTCCCACATGCAATCTTCTATATCATCATCCACTACTGTCTGCTCCTCGCTTATGTTGCCCTCACCAGTCTCATGGCCGCATACCTGACCGCAGACGACACCTGCTCCCACGCGACTGCCATTGTCGCTATTTACACGCCTACAGGAGGAAGCAGCGAACCTCTCCTCCAAATCTCAGCTGGCCAGTAGCTGCTGACTATCCTCAATAATATCTTCCCCTTGCTAAAATGCGGAGCAAAGCCTGCGGCATACATTACTTGCCTTGCAGAAGGAGCAGCAAAGAAAGAGGCAGGTTCAGAACAGGAGAGGGCACAGAGCTTGTTCCTAGGCCATGCCAACTAAGTATGGTGTCAGAGGAACCCAGCGATTCCTGCTTTGTGTGTCTGAGGTCAGTTGAGATGATGTTGAAGACTGAGTCAACCATTCCAGGACAGTGGGATTGGTCGTCAAAACATGACTGCTGGATGACAGTGGCAGTTCTGACCAGTTGCTGCAGCTGTCAATACCAACCCCCTCCCCCCTCCCTTCTTCTGCTGCTACTTCTGCCAGCTCCAGCAACATTTTTGCCACTGCTCTTTCCTTTGGAGGGCCCTGGCAACTGTCTGTTGGACATTCTATACAGTAACACTAACTGTATATGTAAAATAATTTATTCAATGTCAATGTGAACACCCACTAACAGAAGAACAAGACAGGTTATTCACCCCTATTTGAGAATCAAGGCATAATAGAATTGTTTATTTATTAAACAAGGTTGACACCCCAATAACAGTAGAACTAGACAGCTTACTCACCCCAATTTGAAAATCAAGGCCTAATGGAATTGCTTATATATTAAACAAAGTGGACACCCCAATAACAGTAGAACTAGACAACTTATTCACCCTAATTTGAGAAACAAGGCATAATAGATCCCTTCAGCTTCAGATTACAGTCCCTGCCATCTCCCTATGCTCCCCCTACAATCTCCTTACACTGTCATGGCTGTCTTCCTATCCAATATTCCACAATTAAAAGCATTTGTCACGTCTCTTCCTATGCTCAGCTCACAGTGAAATGGCGCGGGATGAGGCTTTTAAAGGGCTGTGACACCACATAGGCTGGCTAGCTGCTGATTGGCTGTCTGCACAGCATTATGGGTGTTTTTGCATTCCCAAACTTCTCACCTTCACTTTTTAACACGTGTAGCCACAAAGCGCAAAGAAATTCGGATACATTGAGAATCTAATTTTTCCTAACTTCGGAACTAATTCCACTTCAGATGCTTCGATTCGCTCAAACTAATTTATTATGTGTATGTATTATTATTTTTGTATTTAGTATTATTATATACTGCTCCACAGTATAATATATGTTATAAATGTGGACATAACAAAAAATGGAACAAAATTATGTTCTTATTTATAAATTATTTAGTATTTTGTTTCTGTTATAATCCATAGGACTACTCCTACAGTGTTATCTTCTCCTGTATGGGTCATCTTATCACTCTGATGCAGGCCTGTCTCATTTGTAAAGATGTACCTGATTCGATAATCACTTTAAATATTTCTGGTCTCTGCTGTGAAGTTGCTGGTGACATCTTAAGTTCTGTGCATTTATTTTTGCATTTATATCCAATATTCCATTTATATTGTAAATATTTAGTTTCTAGTTACTTGTCACTTTTTGTCAAATGTAGCTTTGTTCTTGTGAATTCTAGTGCAGTCCTTCCTCCTGAGTTTTGTAGTTTGTATGTTACCTTGCTGTTTGTTTTGCCTTGATTCCAATTAAGCTCTTCTAAGGTTGGTATTCTGGTCTCTGAGCCTTAGTGCACTCCTATTGTTCACAGTGTTGGACTGGGGTTCCTGGGACCCACTAGTAAAATTAATTCTGGGGGCCCACTGCACAGCTGCATGCAAATCTTACCTGCTCACACAACAGCACCAAGATGATAGATTATGGGGTCCTGGCAGTGACTTTGAGAAGGCAGGTCTCTAGGTAAAGAGGATGCTGGCTAGCACCTCAACCACCTGATCCATCTATAATAATAATCTGGGTAGTTTGCTAAATAATCTGCCCAGTTTTCATATGAACATAGGCTGGTTGAGGTGCTGTATGCTGCTTATCTATATATAGTGCAATCAGTTTACTGCATTATGTGCCACTTGTGAAGGGGATGGGAGACTAGGGTCCCACCATGCTAGGGGCCCACCAGGAGATTTTCCTGTTCCACTGTGGGCCAGTCCAAGCCTGATTATTCATGTAGGGTCCGTACTGCAGATTAGGGTTTGCAATATGGATATCTTTAGGGAAAGTAAGGGCCAGTGGTTTTATGTGAGTGCCAGTGTTCAGCGATAGCTCTAGGGAACGATTCAGGGAAAGCTAGAGTCCAGGTCAGCTATCATCTGTTTGTTCATCTTTGGTTATCATACTTTTTGGTGTAAATCTGACAAAGGCACCTGTGCGATTTTCACCTGAAGTCTTGTTCACAGTTACGAGAAGCACACCTGTTTCTTCTTCTTCATTGATCCTTTGCAGTCGGCAGCTCCAGTGCAGCACCCTGTGGTGTTTATTCTGTTCCTCTGAGAGCACAACACCTACAGGTGAGCCTTCAATTGGCAAGTATTTATGATTTCCCTGACCAGTCCTACCTATCTGTGCTTCTCTCTCTTCTCTTACATACCATTATTGTTATTCAACTGCTTCATTACCTGACTGTCATCATCATCATCAACCATTTGTTCCGTCAACTGATTTCCATCATCCTGTTTCAGTCATATGTTGCTGAGTTCCAGTTTTTCTGCACTCCTGCTGCCTGATGGTCTTGATAGGGGCTTCAATATATTTTGTCTTGTGTCTGGCAGTTACAAAATTCCGCTTTACTGTAAAGTCTAGGGGAAGTCAACATTTTCTATGAACAAATTGGAAAACTATAATGAACTATAAAGATTAGACCAATACTGTACACATTATCACTATTTACCATGGGCTCTAAAATGCTAAGAGTTACAATCAAAGTGATCTGTTCAAGTACCACCAGAATAAAAAAAAATCGTAGAAACATCTAATTTTTTCATGGGTAACTAAAAAGTTACCTATTTTTACATACAGTCTATGAATTTCTGGATGTTTGGCAACCCTAGTCTGGGGAACATTATAATACTAGGAGACACCATTAGTACCCAGGAAAGGGGCTTACTGTAGGTTAAGTCCAGTTCTGTTCTGTTAATTTTGTTCTACTGACATTGTACTGCTTTAGCATATATATAGTACATTTAGGCCAAATGCACACGGCCGTGTTCCGCGGCCGAGAGCGGTCCGTGGTATGCCGGGCTGGATTCCTGTTCAGAGCAGGAGCGCACGGCGTCATTGGTTGCTATGACGCTGTGCGCTTCATGCCGCCGCTGCTGTACAGTAATACACTCATATGATCTATACGAGTTTATTACTGTACAGCAGCGGCGGCATGAAGCGCACGGCGTCATAGCAACCAATGACGCCGTGCGCTCCTGCTCTGAACAGAAATCCAGCCCGGCATACCACGGACCGCTCTCGGCCGCGGAACACGGCCGTGTGCATTCGGCCTTACATTAGTAATGTAAGTAACTGTTAGGGATCATTCAGATTACCGTATTTATGGGTTTGCATCCGTTGATTGACCTATTCATTTCTATCCATACTTCCATTCCGCGGCCACGTAGAAAAGATAGAGCATGTCCTATTCTTGTCCGCAATTGCGGAACGCACACGGGCCGGTATCCGTGTTTTGCGGATCCGCAATACACATATAGCCATCTGAATGGGCCTTTACTAAAATACATTGGTGTAAAACAGAATACCTTAATTAAGTACTGTACACTGTTTAGAGTAAAAACTTGATTGCAAATCAAACACTATTGCAGGCATTCAGCAGATTTACATATTTATCTAAAAACAGATGTCAAATCGAAGCAGCACCCAAACATGGAATACAATAATTCCCATTTAAATGTTAATAATTGTAGTATTTTAAATCACAATACAAAGATTATTATGTATAATAGATTAGGACGTGTTTAACGTAAAGCGTAACACAACTGCTAAAGAAAGCATGAGTGCATTTCATATCTCTCTCTCCATCTATCTATCTCTCATCTCTGTATCTATCTATCATCTCTGTATCTATCTATCATCTCTGTATCTATCGATCTATCTATCTATCTATCATCTCTGTATCTATCTATCTATCATCTCTGTATCTATCTATCTATCTATCATCTCTGTATCTATCTATCTATCTATCTATCATCTCTGTATCTATCTAGTTCTGTATCTATCCATCAATCTATTTATTTATCTATGTGTCCATATGCTGTAGCTCACAAAAGTGAGTACACCCGTCATATTTTTGTAAATATCTTATTACTAGTGTTGATCGAGCACCAAAGTGCTCGGGTGTTCGGGTCGAACACCTCGGGATGCTCGGGTGCTCTACAGAGCACCCGAGCACAATGGAGGTGAAAGGGAGAACCCGAGCATTAAACCAGGCACCCCCTGCTCGAAAGTCTGGTTCATAGGAAAAGGTCAGAAATGTATGGAAACCCCACCGAAATGGTTTGGGAACAGCATGGGGAGGATGCATCTTGGACTCCCAGGTCGCTGCTGGGAACGATGTTGTCCGAGTAGTACGCCACTTTTACAAACTGACAATAATATGCACAAAACCTAAGATACAATCGATTTTAGAGGAAAAATTGTTTCCTGTATATATTTACTTGTATATAAAGTGCAAGTACTGCCAAAAATTACAAGAAAGAGGCACTCCGATACAACCTGTATATCACATAATGGAGGGCCTCATTCACATTGTGGTACAATTGTTCAGGTAGTGGGACTCCTACTCTTATAAAGCCTATGCATTAAGTGAAAGGGCTGCCAAAAATTACAAGGAACCGGCACTCCAATACACCCTTTATTACACATAAAGGAGGGCATCATACACCCTTGAAAAATTATAATGATGGCCTGCTGGTGACCCTCAAAAACATTAGAAGCAAAGGTCTGCTGGTGACCCTCTAAAACATTACGGGCGAAGGCCTGCTGCTGAGTTGACCATCTAAAACATTAGGGGTGAGGGTCTGCTGCGGAGCTCGCTCTCTAAAACATAAGTGGAGAGTGCCTGCTGCTGATCTGAGCATCGAAAAAATTATGGGCAAGTGCCTGCTGCTGAGCTGACCATTTAAAAAAATTATGGGCGAGGGCCTGCAGGTGAGCTGACCCTCTACAACATTAGGAGCGAGGGCAGACTAATAAGCATGTTGATATGATGGAAGAGGAGAAAGAGGAGGACGGGAAAAGGAAGATTGAACCATATACCCTTTTTTGTGGTGGAAGGGGTGCATGGGACTACAGTGTATTCAGTACATTATAAAAACACATTTAAAGTGCCTTTATGTTCAGCGGCTTTCCTCTGGTGGAGTAGAGAAGTCAGGGGCAATCCAGGCCTTGTTTATTTTTATAAGAGTCAAACTGTCAGCATTTTCAGTTGACAGGCGGATGCGCTTATCAGTTATTATGCCTCCAGCAGCACTAAATACCCGCTCTGACAAAACACTGGCGGCAGGGGAGGCCAGCACCTCCAAGGCGTAGAGCGCCTGTTCGTGCCACGTGTCCAGCTTGGACACCCAGTAGTTGTAGGGCACAGAGAAATCATTGAGGATGCTGACACGGTCTACTACATACTCCTTTACCATCTTTCAAAAATTTTCCCTCCTTCTAATACTAGGCTGCACATTAGGGTGAGGGTGCTGGCAGGGTGTCATGAAACTGTCCCAGGCTTTAGAGAGTGTTGCCCTGCCTCTGTTGGAACTGCTGTGTGTTCCCCTCGTCTCCCCTCCTCAGTTGCCCAAGGAACTACGGACTCTGCTGCCAGCATTGTCAGATGAAAATTTTGCACCATTTTTCTAGTCCTCTCCACCACAGGAATGCGAGATGAGAAGTTCTCTTTGTAGCGGGGGTCGACAAGGGTGAACAACCAGTAATCGGTGTTATCCAAAATGCGCAAAACGCGTGGGTAACGGGAAAGGCAGCCTAACATAAAGTCAGCCATGTGGGCCAGAGTCCCAAAAGGCAAGACTTTGCTGTTGTCTTTAGGAGGATGACTCTCAATCTCCTCATCCTCTTCCTCCTCTTCTGCCCATGAACAGATGGAATTAAACTTCCATGGGTACTACCCTCTGTAGCAGAGGCAACTGTCTCCTGCTCCTCCTCCTTCTCCTCTTCATCATCATCCAATTTGTGCTGAGAAGACGAACTGAGCGTGGTCTGGCTATCACCCTGTGTAATGTCTTCCCCCATTTCCACCTCTTCCACATGCAAAGCGTCTGCCTTAATTCTAAGGAGCAAGCTTTTGAGGAGACACAGAAGTGGTATGGTGACGCTGATAATAGCGATATCGCCGCTCACCATCTGTGTTGATTCCTCAAAGTTTCTTAACCTGTTGGGGACACATGTTGTACCGGTACGTTATTATGTCCTGGTACTTAAGGACACGTGACGTACCGATACGTCATGTGTATTTCCGATCACCGCCGTGCGACAGGCGGTGATCGGAACTGGGTGCCTGCTGAAATCAATCAGCAGGCACCCTGGGACAATGCCGAGGACCCCCCCCCCCCCCCTTCCTGTATCGGCGATCGCTGCAAACCGCAGGTCAATTCCAACCTGTGGTTTGCAGCGCTGTCGGAAGTTTCTGATCCCCGCGTTCCGTGACCGCGGGGATCAGAAACTTCAAAATTTCCTACATTTTCATTTTTAACCCTGGCGGGCGGGCACCACATCTCATTTCCAGGATGGCCAAGCAGTTAGCAAGCAGAGTGTCAGCACATTGCTGAGACTCTGCTTGAAACGGCTGACATCTGTGCTGTGATGTCAGCTGTTTAACCCCTTCCATGCCGCGGTCCATAGGGACCGCTGTATGGAAGGAGTTAACAGGGAGGGAGCTCCCTCCCTTTCCCATCGGGGGCTGCTGTGAGTTTTCAGCCCCCGATTCCTGATGAGATCAGAGGAAGGGGGCCCCCCTCCCTCCCCATCACCCGCTGCTCTGTTGTGGCTGCGAGCGATAGTTAAAAAAAAAACATTTATCACTGATTAAAAATGAAAAAAAAATAATTCCCTACACATGTTTGATATCACCGCGTCCATAACGACCTGATCTATAAAATGGTCATGTTACTTTCCCCGCACGGTGAACGCCATAAAAAATTAAAATAAAAACTGATGAAATTGAAATTTTGCCCACCTTACTTCCCAAAAAAGGTAATAAAAGTGATCAAAAAAGTCGTATGTACACCAAAATAGTACCACTCAAACCATCACCTCCTCCCGCAAAAAATGAGCCCCTACATGAGACAATGGCCCAAAAAATAAAAAAAACTATGGCTCTCAGACTAAAACATGATTTATTTGTTTTAAAAATGCTTTATGTTAAAAGTAAAAAAAAAAAAGTGGACATATTAGGTATCGCCACGTCCATAAGAACCTGTTATATAAAAAATACCACATGACCTAAACCCTGAGGTGAACAATTAAAAATAAAAACGGTGTCAAAAAAGCAATTTTTTGTCACCTTACTTCACAAAAAGTGTAATAGCAAGCGATCAAAAAGTCGTATGCCCCCCAAAATAGTGCAAATATAACCGTCATCTCATCCCACAAAAATGATACCCTACCTAAGACAATCGCCCAAAAACGTAAAAAAACTATTGCTCTCGGACTATGGAGACACTAAAACATGATTTTTTTTTGTTTCAAAAATGAAATAATTGTGTAAAACTTACATAAATAAAAAAAAAAGTAGACATATTAGGTATTGCCGCGTCCATTATAACCTACTCTATAAAAATACCACATGATCTAACCTGTCAGATGAATGTTGTAAATAACAAAAAATAAAAACGGTGCCAAAACAGCTATTTCTTGTTACCTTGCCTCACAAAAAGTGTAATATAGAGCAAACAAAAATCATATGTACCCTAAAATAGTACCAACAAAACTGCCACCCTATCCCGTAGTTTCCAAAATGGGGTCACTTTTTTGGAGTTTCTACTCTAGGGGTGCATCCGGGGGGGCTTCAAATGGGACATGGTGTCAAAAAAACTGTCCAGCAAAATTTGCCTTTTAAAAACCGTATGGCATTCCTTTCCTTCTGCGCCCTGCCGTGTACCCATACAGCAGTTTACGACCACATATGGGGTGTTTCTGCAAACGACAGAATCAGGGCCATAAATATTGATTTTTGTTTGGCTGTTAACACTTGCTTTGTAACTGGAAAAAATTTATTCAAATGGAAAAATCAGCCAAAAAAGTGAAATTTTATTTATATTTTCCATTAATTCTTGTGGAACACCTAAAGGGTTAACAACGTTTGTAAAATCAGTTTTGAATACCTTGAGGGGTGTAGTTTGTAAAATGGGGTCATTTTTGGATGGTTTCTATTATGTAAGCCTCACAAAGTAACATCAGACCTGAACAGGTCCTGAAAAAGTGGGTTTTAGAAATTTTCTGAAAAATTTCAAGATTTGCTTCTAAACTTCTAAGCCTTGTAACGTCCCCAAAAAATAAAATGGCATTCCCAAAATGATCCAAACATAAAGTAGACATGTTTAGATCATATTTGGGAAACGTCAAACAGGAGATATACTGCAGATAATGACGCTGATGTCAGCAGCGGCTAATATAAAATTACAGGGAATGTCACAGGTATTCGGGATGTGGAAGCGTTACACAGGAGAAATACCGCAGATAATGTCGCTGATGTCACCAGCAGCTAATAAAAAATTACAGGGAATGTCACAGGTATTTGGGATGTGGAAACTTTACACAGGAGATGTACCCCAGGTAATGTCACTGTCTGCAGCGGACACCGTTTACGGAAAAAGTACACTAGATGTCACTGATATTTTTGGGATGTGCACATGTTACACAGGAGATGTAGCGCAGATAATGTCGCTGTCTGCATTGGTCTAACTATTGTACGCTATTTAGCGCAGGATGCACAAAAAATTGATATTGTGGCCACACACAATAGTCCTTAAAAGGACTTTTGGGTCTGTAAAGTTTTAGCAATTTAGCGCAGGTTGCTGCTGCCACACACAATAGTCCTTAAAAGGACTTTTGGGTCTCTGACAAGTTTTTCAACAAAAAAAAAAGAAAATCTCACTCCCTACACTATCTTTCCCTTCTTCAGCACATCTCTCCCTAACTAACACTGAGTCGAACACGTGTTGCACCCGATGACGTGTTTCGGCCAGTCAATCACTGTAATGCCAGTAACCAACATGGCTACGGCATTACAGTAAAGGGCAGTACTTACCTGCACATTTATTGGCTGCGGCCGAATGCCGCCATGTGCCGAGCATCGAGATTCTGAAGCCGAACTGGTATTCGGCCGAGCATGCTCGATCAACACTACTTATTATATCTTTTCATGGACAACACTGAAGATGTGACACTTTGATACAGTGTAAAGTAGTCAGTGTACAGCTTGTATAACAGTGTAAATTTGGTGTGCCCTCAAAATAACTCAACACATAGCCATTACTGTTTAAACCGCTGGCAACAAAAGTGAGTACACCCCTAAGTGAAAATGGACAAATTGTGCCCAATTAGCTATTTTCCTACCTCGGTGTCATGTGACTCTTTAGTGCTCCTCTACATAAAGGTGGCCTAGGCTATAAGAAGATTGCCAACACCCTGAAACTGAGCTGCAGCATGGTGGCGAAGACCATACAGCAGTTTAATAAGACAGGTTCCCCTCAGAACAGACCTTGCCATAGTTGACCAAAAAAGTTGAGTGCACGTGCTCAGCGTCATATCCAAAGGTTGTCTTTTCCAAATAGACATATGAGTGCTGCCAGCATTGCTGCAGATGCTGCACTCGCACGAGACCGGTGGCTCCTTCCAACAGCTGTGTCAGGAGTTGGACTTCATGCTGATCTGATATTGATGACCTGTCCTGAGGATAGATTATCAATATCTGTGGCCTGGACAACCAATCTGACCATTCAGTGGTCGAACTGCATGACAGCATGGTTTTGGCCACATCACAACAGCACCTTGATCGTGCCGTGGACATACGTGGAAATCCAGTCTTACAGAGTGACCGGACCTTTCTGTTATTAACTGAAATTAAATTAAATAGTCATTACACCGATTGTTTTCCCGAATAAAAAACTGTTCTGTATTTATAATATTAATACTGTGATATTTTATCTGTTCAGAATAATATTTGCAAATAATATATAACATTAAAAAGACGCATTATGGTTATTATAAACTAATACAAAATGTTAAAGTATTGACATGCTTTAGAAGGGTCAGGATCTCTGGAAAGTTTTTAGTTCGTAAGAAAGGTCTTTTAAGTGACAGTGCTGACACCTACTGGTATGATGTTAAGACTTCCTCTCTGAAACTTGTCAAGTACAATATATATATTTACTTTAATTGTTAACGTATTGTGTAGCAATTTCCATAAAAAAATCTATTGTTATGTACACATTAAAGGGTGTATTAGACTGCCAGATTTTCTGGCAGATGATCGCTAATGAGATTTCGTTAGCGATCATCTGGCAGTCTAATACTGCCTCCAAATGCAATTGTGAACTGAGGCTGTATATACAGTGAAACATCTTTTACACTATCATCCAGACAATCAAAATTTAATTTTTTTCTGTGGCAAATATCACAGCATTTTCATAGACACTTTACTATACCAAAAAATGTTTAGAATATACAGTACATAATACGTCCATTGCAAATAGTACATTATAATATAGTCGTGGGACTATTGATACTAAATTGTCATTTTTGGTCCGGTACTAATTGTTCTATTGTACCAACAAGAATGGTATTTTTGCCTTTATTTTAGGCCAATGATTTTTAAGTGATACTCACTTTACTTATCCTATACCTGTTCAAATGCTTCCTGGCCCCCTTTTAAAAATTTTTGTCAGTTGGACAATCCCTTTAAGTTATGCATAATGGTAGTAATAATGATAGTAAGAGCTCAATCAGACGGCCGTATGCTGTCCGCAAAAATGTGGATCCGTTTTTTTGCAAACAGTTCAGCATGTCCGCAAAAAAACGTATTGCATTCTGTTTTTTTGTTGACCCATAGACTTCAATGGGGCCATGTCCTGATTTTCACTGAAAAGTATAGGACATGTTTCATTTGTTTTACTGAGCCGTGCAATGGAAGAAAAGGGCCCCATAGAAGTAAATAAGACAGCATCTAATCCTCCAAAAAAGTATCCGCATTTTTGCGGACAGCATACGGCCGTCTGAATGAGACCTAATAGTAACAGTAATAAAGTTACTATTAGAATTACTGTGGTATGGAGTAGGGAGCTGAGTCATGAACATTACATATACTACAGTAGTACTTATTGTAAAGACTCACCTGTCACTGGTGCTCTGGTTCCAGAGAAGAGCTCCCTTTTCCTCATTTTCTGTTCCCCAATGGACCAGAAGTGCCATCTACAGGCATGTCACCATTGCTGGCCAATCAATGGTCTCTGTGGTGACGTGCACAGGCACAGCACTTGATGGCTGCCACCATTAAGTCCATTAATTGGCCAGCATCGGTGACATGCATGTTGGCACAATGTCAGACTCCCAGTCCTGAGGGGCTGGAGCGGATGAAAATGCAGCTTGTCCCTGTACCCTGCCTGAAAATATTTAAAAGGGTTCCCGTTTTCTGAGAACCCCTTTAACCTTATAGGGAATGTCATATACTTTATCAGTCTCACACTAAGATCAGCATAAAGTAATGACGGCTCGCTTATATATAGCGGCCTTTCACTTATTTGGACATTTTAACACCACAATAGTGTTAACACAAGTTAAACTTAACTCTGGAACCTGCGCTGCCGTGAAAAGAAGGAGACAATACTGCACTGATTCACACTCAATAAGAGTGTGTCGCTGCTTGGTCTATGGGGGGTTAATTGCCAAACCCCTCTATTATACTTCAAGAAATAAAAAAAAGTAAATCCCCTCTTTAATGTAGTTATTATTAACTTAGTGCAATTGCTAAACGAGTTTGGAGCGCTCCTACCACGGAGGTATTCTACTTGCCTGTCTCTGTTGCGGGCGGGACACCTCTTGTCTCCTCCGGTGACACTCGCGCGCGAGGGAAGCCGCGCTAGTAATCCGATGGAAAAAAGTCTTCTGTGTGACGTCACACTGGGTATGGATGCCTGCTTGGACCAAAACACCGAAGTGTTTCGGAACTACCGAGTTCCTTCCTCAGGAATAGCTTTAGTCCCTTCTGCTCATGAATAAATAGGCGTCCATTTCTATGGTTACTAATCCTATTCCCTTCGCTACTCCTGATGGCAAAGCAGCCTATTTCAGCATCTCTATGTCCACCCTTATAATTGCCCCATCTAGATATATCTTACCATGGTGGAATAATACAACATTGGATGATTAATATTTATAGCTTAATTTGATATGTCCGATATATGAATGTACATTTGTCTGAGTAGCCTTCATGAAAACGCAAATAATTCAATTTCTTGATTGAGTCCTGCAGGTGCAATAGTGTTTAAAGGGGTTCTGCACTTTGTTTTAACTGATGATCTATCCTCTGGATAGATCATCAGCATCTGACCGGCGGGGGTCCGATACCCGGGACCACCGCCGATCAGCTGTTTGAGAAGGCAGCGGCGCTCTGATAGATCATCAGTTAAAACAAAGTGCAGAACCCCTTTAAATTATAAATCCATTTTGTTTCATTTTTTGACATTAATTTAATAAAGTCCCCTCCTCGGTCAGGTCTAATTTGTTCAAGTGCTCCGAATTTTGACTCTTCAAATTTCCCCCTATGTTTCTCTTTATAGTGGCGTGAAAGTGGATGGCCTTCAAATTTTATATTTATATTTCTAATATGTTCTCCTATTCTAGTTAATAGTGTCCTTTTGGGTCTTCCAACATAGAATTTTGTGCAAGGGCATTTTATAAAATAAATAACGCCCTTGCTATGACATGTAAGATGATGCTCTATTCTATAGGTATTGGGTACAGTTTCTATTGTTTTTAATGGCTCATTCTGTTTTGCAAGGTGACATGCTTTTCATACTTTGCAGGGAAAGAAGCCAGGTGTATTATTCCCGGGGGTTTGAGATTTTGATTTTCTAATTTTAGTTTTAACAGAGCGGCTATTAATTTGCCCAAGTTTTGCACCTTCTTAAATATAAAACTTGGATATTGGGGTAATTTTTCCCCTATAATTGTATCCTGTTTAAGGATATCCCAATGACATTTGACGATTTTTTTTAGGATAAACTCCCCCTGGTTATATTGAGTAATGATAGGGACTCTACATTCCATCTCCTATTTTTTATTATATTCTGACTGTTCCTTTTTAGATTTATTCAATAATTTTTCCTATCTATTATTTTTACTTCCTCCTTTATTTTTTCCCAATTCAGTTTTTTTTATAGCCTTTCTCCTCAAAATTATGTTGTAAAATGTCCGCCTCTTTTCCAAACTGTTCTATCGCAGTACAGTTTCTCCTTAATCTTACAAATTAACTCCAAGGGATGTTAGTTAGCCATACCGGTAAATGGCAGCTGTCTAGTGATATAAAGCTGTTACTGTCGGTTGGTTTAGAATAAGTCTGGATCTGATTATTTTCAATGTTGATTGTCAGATCTAAAAATGTACATTTTCTGTGCTAAAAGTTGGAGTAAACTGTAAATAAAATTCATTTTTATTTATTTCTATTAAAAATTCATTACTAGCATCTTCACCACCCCTCCATATCAAAATAATATCATCTATAAATCTACGCCAGAGGCCGAGCTTCGCAAATCTATATATGGAAAGATGGGAGGAGCTTGCCATCTATCCTAATGGCGAGCTCCGAGTGAATCTGGATGAATTTTTTATAGAAATAAATAAAAATGTATTTTAATTACATCTAATTACTCTAACTTTTAGCACAGAAAAGGTACATTTTTAGATCTGACAATCAACATTGAAAATAATCAGATCCAGACTTATTCTAAACCAACCGACAGTAACAGCTTTATATCACTAGACAGCTGCCATTTACCGGTATGGCTAACTAACATCCCTTGGAGTTAATTTGTAAGATTAAGGAGAAACTGTACTGCGATAGAACAGTTTGGAAAAGAGGCGGACATTTTACAACATAATTTTGAGGAGAAAGGCTATAAAAAACTGAATTGGAAAAAATAAAGGAGGAAGTAAAAATAATAGACAGGAAAACATTATTGAACAAATCCAAAAAGGAACAGTCAGAATATAATAAAAAAAAGAGGAGATGGAATGTAGAGTCCCTATCATTACTCAATATAACCAGGGGGAGTTTATCCTAAAAAAAAATTGTGAAACGTCATTGGGATATCCTTAAACAGGATACAATTATAGGGGAAAAATTACCCCAATATCCAAGTTTTATATTTAAGAAGGCGCAAAACTTGGGCAAATTAATAGCCCCCTCTGTTAAAACCAAAATTAGAAAATCTAAATCTCAAACAGCCGGGAATAATAGACTTGGCTTCTTTCCCTGCAAAGTATGAAAAGCATGTCACCTTGCAAAACAGAATGAGCCATTAAAAACAATAGAAACTGTACACAATACCTATAGAAGAGAGCATCATCTTACATGTCATAGCAAGGGCGTTATTTATTTTATAAAATGCCCTTGCACAAAATTCTACAGTCGTGGCCAAAAGTTTTGAGAATGACACAAATATTAGTTTTCACAAAGTTTGCTGCTAAACTGCTTTTAGATCTCTGTTTCAGTTGTTTATTTGATGTAGTGAAATATAATTACACGCACTTCATACGTTTCATAGGCTTTTATCGACAATTACATGACATTTATGCAAAGAGTCAGTATTTGCAGTGTTGGCCCTTCTTTTTCAGGACCTCTGCAATTCAACTGGGCATGCTCTCAATCAACTTCTGGGCCAATTCCTGACTGATAGCAACCCATTCTTTCATAATCACTTCTTGGAGTTTGCCAGAATTAGTGGGTTTTTGTTTGTCTACCCACCTCTTGAGGATTGACCACAAGTTCTCAATGGGATTAAGATCTGGGGAGTTTCCAGGCCATGGACCCAAAATGTCAATGTTTTGGTCCCCGAGCCACTTGGTTATCACTTTTGCCTTATGGCATGGTGCTCCATCGTGCTGGAAAATGCATTGTTCTTCACCAAACTGTTGTTGGATTGTTGGAAGAAGTTGCTGTTGGAGGGTGTTTTGGTACCATTCTTTATTCATGGCTGTGTTTTTGGGCAAAATTGTGAGTGAGCCCACTCCCTTGGATGAGAAGCAACCCCACACATGAATGGTCTCAGGATGCTTTACTGTTGGCATGACACAGGACTGATGGTAGCACTCACCTTTTCTTCTCCGGACAAGCCTTTTTCCAGATGCCCCAAACAATCGGAAAGAGGCTATATCGGAGAATATGACTTTGCCCAAGTCCTCAGCAGTCCATTCACCATACTTTCTGCAGAAGATCAATCTGTCCCTGATGTTTTTTTTGGAGAGAAGTGGCTTCTTTGCTGGCCTTCTTGACACCAGGCCATCTTCCAAAAGTCTTCGCCTCACTGTGCGCGCAGATGCGCTCACACCTGCCTGCTGCCATTCCTGAGCAAGCTCTGCACTGGTGGCACTCCGATCCCGCAGCTGAATCCTCTTTAGGAGACGATCCTGGTGCTTGCTGGACTTTCTTGGACGCCCTGAAGCCTTCTTAACAAGAATTGAACCTCTTTCCTTGAAGTTCTTGATGATCCTATAAATTGATTAAGGGTGCAATCTTAGTAGCCACAATATCCTTGCCTGTGAAGCCATTTTTATGCAACGCAATGATGGCTGCACGCGTTTCTTTGCAGGTCACCATGGTTAACAATGGAAGAACAATGATTTCAAGCATCACCCTCCTTTTAACATGTCAAGTCTGCCATTTTAAGCCAATCAGCCTGACATAATGATCTCCAGCCTTGTGCTCGTCAACATTCTCACCTGAGTTAACAAGACGATTACTGAAATGATCTCAGCAGGTCCTTTAATGACAGCAACGAATTGTGGTGGAAAGTTTTTTTTGGGATTAAGTTAATTTTCATGGCAAAGAAGGACTATGCAATTCATCTGATCACTCTTCATAACATTCTGGAGTATATGCAAATTGCTATTATAAAAACTTAAGCAGCAACTTTTCCAATTTCCAATATTTATGTAATTCTCAAAACTTTTGGCCACGACTGTATGTTGGAAGAACCAAAAGGACACTATTAACTAGAATAGGGGAACATATTAGAAATATAAATTTAAAATTTGAAGGCCATCAACTTTCACGCCACTATAAAGAGAAACATAGGGGGGAATTTGAAGGGTAAAAATTCGGAGCACTAGAACAAATTAGACCTGACCGAGGAGGGGACTTTATTAAATTAATGTCAAAAAATTAAACAAAATGGATTTATAATTTAAACACTATTGCACCTGCAGGACTCAATCAAGAAATTGAATTATTTGCGTTTTCACAAAGGCTACTCAGACAAATGTACATTCATATATCGGACATATCAAATTAAGCTATAAATATTAATCATCCAATGTCGTATTATATCACCGTGGTAAGATATATCTAGATGGGGTAATTATAAGGGTGGACATAGAGATGCTGAAATAGGCTGTTTTGCCATCAGGAGTAGCGAAGGGAATAGGATTAGTAACCATAGAAATGGACGCCTATTTATTCATGAGCAGAAGGGACCAAAGCTATTCCTAAGGAAGGAACTCGGCAGTTCCGAAACGCGTCTGTTTTTGGTCCAAGCAGGCATCCATACCCAGTGTGACTTTTTTCCATCGGATTACTAGCGCGGCTTCCCTCGCGCACGAGTGTCACTGGCCAAGACTACGCGCGCTGGTAGTGGAAGCTGAAGACTCACGCACTCCTAAGTCTAACAGCGCCACCATCCTTATCCAAGAGGAGTACCGCCCGCAACAGAGACAGGCAAGTAGTATACCTCCGTGGTAAGAGCGCTCCAAACTCGTTTAGCTAATCTGTTAATAATAACTACAACCGGCTCTTAAAGAGGGGATTTACTTACATATATAGGCAACATCACATGATACTGCACTATCAGCGCGGGTCTAACCACTTACCTTCCTCACCCTTCTACAAGTATTTCTTGTGTATCCTGCTGTGGCATCACAAGTTTGTTCAATAGGGTACAACACTCTGACATTACAAGTGATTTTTAAACCAGGTGACATGTTGTGACCACCTGACATGGCACACAAGGTCCTTATGGTAGGGTGAGGTCATCGGGTGCTGAGCACTGTTCATAGTGGATTGGTCCAACCCCCTAATAAAAGTGAATTTACTGTATGTCTGAAGTAAATATAGCTGGCCCACAACTTAGGTGACTGAAGTCCCTACGTAACCCCCTAGGGAAATTGATGATTTTATTTGCCACTCTGTTTATTGTTGACCATGTGTTTGTGAGATGATTATAAGGCACTTACTAATGTAGCCTTTGTTAAAATTCTGCACCATTTTCTATATTTTATCAGGTATAATCCCTTGTTTACAAAGTCTTCTATGGTGTCCACACAGAGGTCCTGTCCAAAAGATGGCTGCTGACGGAGGGTCATGTGACCAGGCAAATCACCTCCATGTGATGTTTCTGATGGAATACAGCTACAGCTTAAAGCAGGAGGAACTATGTTAAGCTGACAGTAGATGGCGCTGTGTTAAGCATCAGTTTATTCAAGTGCAGTTATTCCACTGTATGTACTGTCTGTTGATGATGTAGAAGATGTTGTCCCTTGTAGTCTCCATCTTTATGATGATGTTAAAGTTAATGGCTGCTGTTTTGTCCCAAGTAAAGTTAACCAGTTTTGTGTTCTCCCACATAGTCTGAGCGCTGTTCATAAAAGCTGCAAACACCACAACAGTTTCCTCCGTTGAAGTACACTGCACCTGCACTAAAATTTCAACAGTGCAAGTATAGATGGCAGGTGCAGTGTATTTCAATGGAGGAGGCATCACATGAAGGTGATTTGCCTGGTCATCTGTGTGGACAGCTCAAAAGACTTTGTAAATAAGGATATACAGTAACACCTGATATAATATAGAAAATGGTGCAGAATTTCAACAAAGACTATATTAGTAAGTGCCATATACTGTAATCATCTCACATGGTCAGCAGTAGCCAGAAAGTGCACATCCCCTTTAAAGGGAATCTGTCAGATACCTGGTTATGAATCCATCTTACATGCGAGATGCACACTTGTCAGTACACTATAATGGTCTTGTTCCTATTTCAATAGGTAGACTCCTGTTGAGTTGTTGATTTCTATTTTATGCTAATTAGCCCTGGGGTGCAACTAGGGTGGTGCTGTTGCACCCGAGACTCTGCTTCTTTTCATTCCCGGCCCCACACTTTGACTGACAGAGCTAGCAAGATGTATTCTATCCTGGTTTTGAAGTCTCGTAATAGTACATTTGCCACACGAGCTGTACATGGCTGGAGATCGATGGGACAGAGATTATGAATACCTCGTGATGCCCTTTGGGCTCTGTAATGAGCCAGCAGTTTTTAAGAAACTGGTTACTGACATCTTGAGGGATCTTCTTTATGTCTGTGTCCCTGTCTACCTGGACTACATCCTGGTCTTCTCCCCTGATCACAGGCATATCCGCAGTATCCTCCAGCATCTGTGTGAGACTGTGCGCCTTCTCTAAAGAAAAATTTTATTTTGCAAAGTCATCCTTACCTTTACCAACCATACTTGGGCTATATTATTTCTGACAAAGATATATCCATAGATCCAGAGAAGCGGACTGTGGTTCTGGCCTCATTTAACTGGTCTACGAGCCAATCAGCACTTTTGGGGATTTACCGACTACTACGGAAAATTTATTCCGCATTTCTTTACTCTGACAGCACCGATTACTGATCTTACCTATAAAGGGGCCAATCCGAAAGTATGGACTCCAGAGGCACGTACTTTAATTCTCTGCTGCAGACTTTCTCTTCTGCATCTACTCTTCACCGTGTAGATCCTGCCAAACAGTTCTTCCTTGAGGAGGAGCATCCTCTGTGACAGCTAAAGCGGTTCTCTCGCAAAAGGGGAAAATGCACACCTGCGGCTTCTTTAATAAGACCCCATGAACATGACTGTAGTTTCGGTCCACATCAAATCCAAATTTTCGCAGATCGGTTGCGGACCCATCCATTTCAATGAGGCCGTAAAAGATGCGGACAGCACACAGCATCTGCTGTCTGCATCCGTTTGTGCAAAAAAGATAGAACATGTCAATTCTTGTCTGTTTTGTGGACAAGGATAGGACATTGCTAGAGGAAAAGAAAATGGCAGTATGTATTCGACCGGGATCCATGTTTTGAGGATCCGCAATTTGCATGAGGCCAAAGGGCTTCTCCTTTACTGAACAAAATTATTCTATTGGGGATCGTAAGCTACTGTCTATTAAGTTGGCCTTTGAAGAATGGTGTCATCCATTGGAGGGAGCTAATCACCCAGTTGTCTTGTCTGACCATAAGAATTGAACCTACTTTCATACTGCTCAGTGACTCAGCCCCAGCCATGTCTGGTGGTCTTTGCCTGTTTGTTCTCCAGCCCCGTGCAGCAAGACTTCAGGGCCAGGCATGAGTACATCTTCAATGCCAGACCCCATGAAATGATCCAATGCCCTACCTTATTCCATCTTCTAAAGGGCTTATAAAGAAATCATCAGCACACTGTATCACCAAAATCAGAAGAAGACCACAGCACACATCTATTTTACACGACTGCTATTTTTTTATAATTCACAGTTGATAAATTTGGCATGCACCAGTAACATAGCCAACCACACCCACTTTCGACTTCCTGGTGGTGAAAGCGGAGTAAAGAGAAATTGCACTATTTTTTTTCGCAATAAATAGTGTGCCCCAAAATTGGTCACTTTCTTCCAATAGATTTCCCCAAAAATGATCAATAAAAAACACACAGACGGTACAACTGTTTGTGTGCTATCAATATAGTTAGATCCTGTATTACATAACGGCTCCCATAGGCAACTGTCAATGTGAAACTGGTAGTTTCAATGCAGTGTAGTGCAGTATGTATTGTACTGCATTCAAACAGCTACCAGGCCCTCAAAAGTTAAAGCCCTATAGTGGGACTTTTGCCCTCATCATGCCATTTACAATAGTAAAAAAATATATAAAAAAATAAAAATAAAAGACATATTATGTATTAGCGCATCCATAAAGACCAGCTTTATAAAAATCGCACATGATCTAACAGATGAATGCTGTTGGAAAAAAAAAAACTATCCTAGAACAATCATTTTTTGGCCACTTCGCCTCATAAAAATCATAATATCCAGCAATCAAAAAGTCGTATGTATCCCAATATGGCACCAATATAAATTTTGCCTCATCTTGAGGCAAAAACATTTTTTTTTTCAAAAATGCTTTTATTGTGTAAAGCTGAAAAAAATTAGGTTGTAAAAACATTGTAAAAGAAAAAAAAGACTATGCCAGAACAGCCATTTCCTGTTCACCTCACCTCCCAAAAAAAAAAATACATATCAAACAATCAAAAAATGTTATGTACCCCAAAATGCTTTCATTATGTAAAAGTAGAAAAAAAGCAATAAATAGATATACATATATGATGCAGCGGGAAAGTGAATTCCCGACCAGCGCTGTAACAGTACTGTGCACTGTTTGGCCAGGCATAGGAGCTGGGACAGGGGCCTGGCTGTTACTGACATGGTCAATGCTGACCACCATATCCAAATGGTTTACTGAGGGAGCTCCCTCTTCATCTCCTTAGCACCCGGGATGCGATCGCAGTGTGCTATAGTTGCCAAGGCACTCAGAAGCCTTACAAAGTCTATATGCCTATAAGGCATTTTCTTTATCCTGCTTATCAAAAACATGAATTAAAAAGTGATCAAAAAGTCATTTGTAACCCAAAATACAACCAGTGATGGCAGCTCATCCTGCAAAAATTCAGTTCTCATACTGCTCTTTTGAGAGAAAAATAAAAAAACTTATGGTTGTCAGAAAATAGTTATACTAGCACTATAGAACCAACATAGTGCCCCAAAATCTGCACTGCAAAAGCCAAAAGGTGGCTTTTTCCTTCTGAATCCTGCAGTGTACCAAAACAGCAGTTTGAGTCCACATTTATGGCATTTTTGTACCCAATAGAACCCACCTAACAATTTAAGGGGTGTGGTGTATCTCAAATGTTACCAGCTAAGCACAGCATTTGTGATGTAGTGCCTGAAAACCATTCAAACGATCTGCACTACAAAAGCAATATGCTCCTTCCCTTCTGAACCCTGCTATGTGCTCATACAGCAGCTTATGTCCAAATCTATGACATTTCCATAACCAGTAGAACCTGCTTATGAATTAAAAAAGTCTGGTGTAAGTCTCAGATGGCACCAGCTGGGCGCAACATATTGGAGACTGAAATGCCATATCGCTGAAAGAATTGCAATTTTCACTTTGCAGCATCTGTTGTGCATTAATTTTTTCAAAACACCTGTAGGGTCAAAATGCTCACTACATCCCTTAGGAAATACTGTGAGAGGTATGGTTTCTATAATGTGGTCACTTGGGATTTTCCTTTTTTATTTCACCTCATAGCCTCTGCAGTTGTCGCCCTGTAAGAATGTGGGGTAAGGGACCATAAATGTATTACTCTGCATGTGTAAATTGTGTAATTACTGCAATGTCTCACTTTGGTCAGTAGATGGCGGCAAAGGATAACATGCTAAAAGTCTACATGGAGCTTTTTATCAGAGTAATATTAATAACATGTTTTGTTTGCAAAGTTGGTAATTAGCTAATTTATGGGCTGTTTCTGACCCCTACAAGTGTGATAGCAGACTGTATATGCAGGGTTGACACTGCACTTAGCAAATGACTTATTGCTTCACACTCTTCCCGTGAAGTGGAGGAGGGGCCTGGAGGAGCAGGAAGTGAAAGGACAGAGGCTGTGCTTGGTGCTTCTGGAGACCAGAAGAGATATTCTCTGCAGATTCTGGAAGGGAAAGGACCAGCTCACAGTTGAGACTGGCGACAGCACGAAGGGGAGATTTGCAGCGACCACCCCAGGAGTGTCGTGTCTGTAGGATCCAGTTCTGGAGTGAAACAGGAAATAAGATAAAGCACCAAGAACCTGCTCAAGGAACTGTAAGTGCAGATCTGCCACGTCACATTGCATCACACTGGTAAAGTGGCATTTGGACAGACAAGTACAGTTGCATTGCAGTGTACAGGCTGCAAGCTAATGCAAAGCCCTAAGGGACTCATACGCTGACAACTTCCTATCTCACTGACTGCTCATAGGGTGTTATATACTGGGAGCTGGAGTAAGGATTACAGCTGCAATCAAAGGGACAAACATCATTTACCTGTGGATTACAAATACGAACTCGTCCAGGAACATACAAGTGCAGCTAGGTGTCATGGTGGGGTGTGGGGGAAAACTCCCTATCGTATAATGTAGGAGAGCGGGGACTAAAGCCCTGACTCCTAACCGTATGAGCAGACCCAGATAGTAGGTGGGCTCATACACAGGAACCTTGGACCATGAGTCGCCCTGAAGATTCCTGCAATGAGGTTAGGAGCAGGAGACGACCTGTTCATCCCTGACACGGATGAACAGGAGTCTCCACTGGCCTAGCTGCAAGGAAAGGGACAGCCAGTGAACTGCCACTGGATCGGCAGGTAAGAGCCCAGGAACAACATGCACTTACCTGCCGTGGCCCCAACGACTACTGGACCCCCATGCAGACAGGAAGAATGAGGGCCCAAGGCAGAGCTGCTCACCGACTTGTGGTTCCCCCTCCGGGGAACCCTGACACCCCCTTCTGGAGGTTATGCGACTCACAGGGGAAATGTCTAGCAAACATGCTGGGAGACAGACACCCTTAAGTCAGACATGTAACGACCACTAGACATACAACAGACCCCGCACATAACCCACACCAAACATAGATATAGGGAAGATATAGGGAACATAGGGGAGACATCAAGGTGACATTGATGTCTAGCTAGGAGGCACTCCCACTGGACAGGTGGTATATCCAGGATAGGAGCAGCACTCCAGCTCACACAAAGGCTGAGGGGCCACTGACCTCACGCTCAAAACACAAACAATAAAGAGCCAAGAGACCACACCCAAGACACCTGAATCCACACCAGCCAGAAAATTAACCCCTCCGTCACCAGACAGGGAAGGGCCCAGGAGAAAGGAGGAGGCACCTACATGCTGCAACCACAACAAGTTGCCACAGGCAACAGCATGCACGGCAAACGTGTCACGGTGCACACAACAGAGGCTGTGACACTAGGCTGCTTAATGGACTTTGGAGAAAACATCACATTTACTGGTTTATTGTTAGGCTATGTTAAATTCACTGTTGGTTTATTTTCTGTGTACCAATCTGTTTTATATATTCTTAGCTTCTTGTTCACTATATTGTTCAATAAACTCAACTGCTGGGAAAGAACCGTTGTCTGTGTCTGTGTGGCATTGTGTACCCTCTGTACCTGTGGACCCAGCCCTTGGTATTCTTTCATTTGGCGCCACGAGCAGGGTACATTGATCGCCATACAGAACCCAACCGGTTCCAAGGCAGTTTCAGCTTTGGCCCCATCACTCCTCCTGTCATGGGAGTAGCTCCGATCATGTGTTTGCCCGCAGGGGCAATATTGAATCAGCTAGTGTGGTTTGATGGCCACAATATGCTGTTAGAAGACTGGGCCGCACACCTTAAGAGCACCCTCAGGTTGTACAACGTGGCCCCGGATTTCAGATGTGGCGCTGAACGCCTTGGAAGGGGATGCTAGACGCACTGTCATGCTACATCCAGAGGAAATGAAGACACTGGATGCTATATTCTCGATTCTATCTACGGAGAAAAGACCAGTACCGGCAGCCTTAGGTCCCATTTCTTCACTCCCTTCCAGCGTGAAGATGAGACTATTCCCCAGTTTGCCAATGCCCTCCAGGAGATCTGGTCACATGTACGGAAGAGAGAGGCCAACTGTGCTAAAATTCTTGGAAATGGAGATCAAATCCTCCGTGACCAGTTCATACTTGGATTGCGTAGCCCTCCTCTTCGCCAGGCTCTCAGGGAACGTATCCTGGTGGATGCTATGTTGCAGTTTCAGAAGATACTAGCTGAGGCTGTGGCCTGAGACAAGGAAGAGGCGTATGGGGCTTACACCATAAGGATGCAGGCTGCAGGAAGTCAAAGAACTCCCTCTGATGAAGAGGATCTGCGAGAGGCAGTGATGGCATAGAGTGTATCCCTGAGAAAAAATTCGGAGGCAATTGGCACAGTTACAGGCTACATCAATGGCCCCAGTTCAGTCCGATTTCTGGAAAAGAGGTGCCGCCCCCATGGGTTCCCCTCTATATCAAGCAATTCCAGAGGCTGGAGTGAGAAACTCTCCCAGGCACTGGGCTGGTTCGTCACCACCTACAGATGCACAGACATGTGGTCCTTCAAAATACCGGAAGGCAAGGGGGCTGCAGTGCTGGATTTGCAGAGAAAGAGGACATATCTCCCATCAATGCCCACAAAAGGCCCTGAATACAGAACAGCCACCATTAAATGGGAACCCCTCGCAGTAGTGGGGCACACCGTGGGGGAGGCCAGTTGCCAAGTTACCCCTAACGACCTCCGGGACCTGGTGACTGAAAGCCTCTACCTACAGGTGCAGATTGAAAAACAGATGGTGGAATGTCTTGTAAACACAGGGTTGGAAGTAACCACGATGCCAGTGAAGTTCTTTGAGAGATACTTTGGCCACCTCATAAAGCTTGACAAGGGCACTGTGATCAAGCTGACGAAGGTAAATTAGACTGCTATACCTGTATTCAGAGTGGCTTGGATGAGAATGAAGCTATGTGGACAAGATGTCAGCAAGAAGGGAGTGGTGCCTGTAGAGAAACCGGCTCGGGACGAAGCTCCCGTTGTACTGGGAATGAACGTTCCTGGGGGAATTGGATCAGCTCATGTACACAAAGGAGGGCCTGAGTTATTGGAGGAAGATGACTTCCTACAAGCCTACCCAAAGAGCATTCCAAAGGTTAATCCGGACATGCGGTATCTGCATAAGTACTACTGAGGGTATGCCGGTTGGAGAAGTGTATGCCCCATATGGAAGAGCCTTCACTGTACCTCTGTGCCAGGAGAAGATGATGCGAATGCCTTTCGGAAGCCGTCGGAAACTGAATGGGATAGATATGCTGATAGAACCCCTGGGCATGTCGGAAGCCAGCTGGAGCCCAGTGGTCGCCAGGACCATTGTGACAGTCACGGAGGGGAATGTGTTAGTCCGGTGTATCAATGTACACGATCATGAAGTTACCTTCCATGCTGGAGAGAAAGTGGCTGAGTTGTTTGTGCTGCAAGGAGAACCACTCGCAGGTAGTCAGTTTTCCCTACAGGCTGTTGAAAATGATGCCTGGACTTTTGGCAGTGGATCAGAACTCTGTGGAGGAACCCATGCCTGAGTGGAATGGCCGGCGGATCTTAGAACAAAAGGAGATGGATGTGAACTAGTTCACCGCTAATCAGATGTAGAAGATTGAAGCAGTGCTATGGGAGTTTAAATCCGCCTTTTCCCGACGTGAGGAGGACTTCGGGTGCACAACGGCTATCGAACACGAAATACTGACTGGGGATACTCCCTCGATTCGAGAAAGGTACCGGCAGATTCCGCCCACTCTCTACCAAGAAGTGAAAATGATGCTGTCACAGATGTTAGATAGTGGAGTGGTAAAAGAGAGCCAAAGCCCGTGGGCAGCACCAGTGGTCTTGGTGCGGAAGAAGGCTGGGTCCTTGAGGTTCTGTGTGGACTATCGAAAGTTAAACACTGCCACAGTAAAGGACTCTTCTCCTCTGCCTATGATTGAAGAGTCATTGACGGCACTACAGTGTGCTAAGTATTTCTCAACTCTGGACTTGGCGAGCGGCTACTGGCAAGTACCTGTGGCAGAGAAGGATAGACAGCCTTTATCCTACCCACGGGGCTGTATGAGTTCAACAGAATGCCCTTCGGACTGACAAATGCTCCGGGTACATTCCAACGCCTAATGGAACACTGCCTGGGTGAACTGATCTTTGAGTCGATTCTGATCTACTTGGATGACGTGATAGTCCATGCACCTACATTTGAAGAACATTTGATGAGACTGCGGCAAGTGTTAGGTAGGCTCCGCGCTCATGGCCTTAAGATCAAACCGAGGAAGTGCCATCTCTTCCAAACTAGCCTAGAGTATCTGGGACACATCGTATCAGTGGAGGGAGTTCGCCCTGCAGAGAGTAAAGTAGAGGCAGTGAGTAAGTGGCCGCAACCTGAGAAGCTTCTAGAAGTGAAAGCATTCCTAGGACTGGCTGGTTACTATTGAAGATTTATAAAGGGCTTTGCGAAGATAGCTGGTCCGCTACACTAACTCTTGAGAGGTACTGCCCAGACTCCGAAGACACAGCCCATATCATAGGGGCTGCCACAGCAGCAAGCGTTTGACGAGTTGAAGAAAGTCCTGATTAGCGCCCCCATCCTGGCTCAGTATGATAGACCATTCACACTCTACACTGACGGAAGTTTGCATGGACTGGGAGCAGTACTAGCACAAGAACGAGTCATTGCATATGCTAGTCAGTCTCTATGGGACTCTGAGCGCAATCCGGGAAATTATAGCTCCTTCAAACTTGAGTTGTTGGGGTTAGTCTGGGCAATGGCTGAAAAAATCTCAGGGTATCTCACCGGGGCACAGATCCTAGTAAGAAAAGACAATAAACCATTGGCCCACCTGCAGAATGCGAAGCTGGGCGCCTTGGAGCAGAGATGAATGGCTAGACAGGAGAAGTTTGACTATACCATCAAATACCGTGCCGGTAAAGACAACGCGAATGCGGATGCACTGTCTAGAGTCACCTGGGATGTCCCAGTAGGTGAGGTTGATGAAGAGGATGAAGGGACTGAGATACCTGATCTTGGTCGAGTGCTTCGACAGTCGCCCGTGGCCAGCTCAAGTGGGATGGCTACTGGGAGCATTGTGTTGCTGGGGAAGACTGAGGAAGAATGGGCTCAAGTGCAAGATGATGACCCTGACTTAAAGAAGATCAAACACTGGGTGAAGATTGGGATATGGCCCAAGATTGAAGAGCGAAGTCGCTTGTCCTCAGACAGATGGAAGCTGTTGCAGCAGTGGGATCGGCTGCGAATCCGAAATGGAATCATGTACCGGAAGGTGTTTCTGCCTACTGATCTTGAGGAAAGGTGGCAGATAGTGATACCTAGTAGCCTGGCCTGAAGAGTGGCCCTCGAGGGACATAAGAAGGGTGCCCACTTTGGAGCGGAGAAGACATACAAGTGGGTACAGAGATTCATATACTGCCCGCAGTTGGAGCAGATAGTCCGTGAAGTGTGCCAGAAGTGTCGAGCATGCGAGCTGGTGAAGCCTCCTGAGCAGAGAGCCCCAATTCAAGTTATCCGCACGTCCGCGCCACTGGAGATCCTAATGATCGATTACATCTTGATCGACAGGTTGATGAGTGGTCACCAGTATTGCCTTGTGATGACTGATCACTATACCCCTAGGTAAATTCCTTGAAGGGTTTAGTTTAAAAAAAAAAAGCTCTGCAAAAGTGATATGGCACCTGAGAACCATTTGTCACAAACGTACTTGTCTAGGCATGCGCTGGGAGAGACACGTTGCTAAGCCATGCCCCCTGGTGACACGACCGCGTCATTAGCAACAAGATGCAATGCTCTTTGTCCCCACAGCGGGTGTGTGCTGGAGGATACTGGCAGTGGTCTGATTGCTCAGCTGTTCTGTTGCTATGTGCTAGTATTCTGACTAATGGAGCGCCTAGTCATGACCTATCAGGTTCTGATCCTAGGACTTGGTGCTCTATTTAAACCCCTTACTGGCCATATACCAGTGCCAGTGATAGTCTCTTAGTCACTAGCTGTGTTCCTGGTTGCGTATTTTGGATTACTAGTGTTTTGACCTCGGCTTGTCCTTTTGACCACTCTCTGTCTAAAATATTGGTGGTACAGAGTTTCCTGTCTGGTTCTGATCTCGGCTTGGCTATTTCACCACTCTTTGTATCTTGATTTGGTACTATGTAGTCCTCCTGGTTTTGTCCCATTTCAGTACAACCCTGCCTCTGTGTCTTGTTTTTGTCCCTTTGTGTTGTCTCGCACCTTAGCAGAGTAGGGAACGTCGAACAGTTGAGGACTTGCTACTTAGAGCTTGCACTGCAAATAGGCAGGGAAAGCGGGCAGGTTTCTAGTTAGGGCTCACTGTCCATGTCCATCCCTACCTACTGACATTACACCATTCCAGTGAAATCTGCCCTCCAAATGGCTCTCCTTTCCTGGGGTGTGCCCATACAGCAGTTTACAACCACATATTGGGTGTTTATATAGTCAGGAAAAAATGCTTTGGATTGCCCTTTCTCCTGTTACCCCTTGTGAAAATGAAAAAATTGGGGCTAAAACATCATTTTATTGGAAGAAATTAACTTTTTCATTTTCATAGCAAATTGTCTCTAAATTCTATGGAAAGTTTGTTGGGTCAAAGCACTCACTAAACCCTTCAAAAAATATTAGGAAGGTGATCTTTAGAATACATCCTATACTAGGTACATATACTAGGTTACACAGTTGAGTCACATTGTTATAACCACCAGCTAATATGCAGAGTAACCGCCATGTGCGTGTACTGGTAGGTTGTCACAGGAATCTGGAGCCATGCTGACTGCAGTGCATCCCACAGCTGCTGGAGGGTGTGAAGGGAAGGATCCATAAAGCGAACATGAGGATCAAGGTAATCTAACAGATTTTGAATTCGTTTCAAGTCTGGAGAATTAGGGGGCCAAGGTAGTACTTGGAAGTCTTGATAATGCTCTTCCAACCATTTCTAGCCATGTGTCATGTAGCATTGTCTTGCTGGAAAATCCCATCCGCCTCACGGAATACAATCATCATGTATGGGTGTACGTAATTTGCAAAAATGGATACCCATGGATACCGATACCCAAATCGGTTGAGTGTGTCTTCCACATGGATGAGTGGGCCCACAGAATGCCACCAAAATTTTACCCAAACCATAATTCTGCCACCACCAGCTTGTGGTCTTCCAGCAATGGTTGAAGGGTGTTTGTTCTCTGATATTTCTCATGACTCATCGGAGAAGGCAACCCTTTGCAAATCAGTAGAGGTCCAATGCTGATACTGCTGAGAAAATTAAACCCTTTTCTGTTGCTGCAACTTCATTAGCACAGATGCAGTGACAATCCATCTACTTTAGAACACTATGCACTGTAGGGTTCGTTGAACTGTTGTTTTTAGACACGTCTGTTAGCCTCCTGGTTCATTTTGGTGGTTAGCTGCTCCACTAAGGGTCCAGTCACATGTTCGCAGGTATTTTGCGGTCCGCAAAACATGGACACAGGCCATATGCGCTCCGCATTTTGCGGACCGCACATGGCCGGAACTATGATAGAAATGCCTATTCTTGTCCGTGGCTGCGGGGCAGCAGAACGGAAGTGTGCTGTCTGCATGTTTTGCGGCCCCATTGAAATGAATAGGACCCATTCATGCGGACGTGTGAATGTACCCTAATGTTATATAATTTTTGGTTTGCGAAACAAGAAAATGATGTTGAAAATGCAAGATTGGTTCTTGTTTGGATGTTACAGAGAGAAAACGGAAAGAACAATGAGGGGCATTTATCAAACTATTTACGCCACTTCATTCAGCTGGCTGGCGGCATGACGTAAGCACGTAGGCGTGCAACGGCCCCTCCCACCTTCCTCCCCTTACCCGGCGATGCGAACGCTGACCTGACCTCGCTGCTCCAGCCCCGGCGTCCTTCTCCTGCCTGCCACTCCAGCCCCGACCTCGCACCGGCGTCCTTCTGCGGCTTGTTGACCTGCTGCTCCTGCCCCGGCATCTCCCCTCACCTCGACCACAACGAACAGGAAAGAGGAAGCCCTGGGGTGTGCTCTTGACCTGCGGAGACCTTTTGATAAAAAGGCAGAGGTTGGTGGTCCCATTGTTTGGGAAATGCGTGGATGGGGATGGTGGAACGGAGTAATAGACGTCCACGCTTGAGGTTAGAGGCGCTATAGCTACCTGAATTTCTGTACCTCTTATCGCATGTGGCGTCCGGAAGGGTGGCGGTGACTGTTCTGGGAGTGGGCACCCCTCATCTGTTCAGATTAGCACAGATATTGGTGTGCTTTGTGGGGGCACTGCCCAACCTAAAGAACCTATGAAGTTTTTGATCACTGCGCCCAGTGGTGGATCTTGGTTTTGTGCTGCCCTAGGCGAGACTAAACTCGGGCACCCCCCTAATATAAATTTGACCCACCCCTTCCTGTCAAGGCCAAACCCCTTCCTCTCTAAACCCCACCCCTTCCTATGTGCCATCCACAGATCCCCCTCCCCTAAACAGTGCCATCCACAGATTCCCCTACCCGACGCTCACAGGAGTACATTTATAAACTGTAATCAGTAACTTTAACCATTGCTGATCTCTTTACTTGGACACCTTACTCTGTCTTACCTCCGGTAACAGCAGGTAGTGCGGGCGGCGCTCACTCACTGACGTCACGCGCCGCCTAGTGGGAGGAACACGCACTGCCTGCTGTTACCGGAGCTAAGACAGAGTAAGGTGTCCAAGTAAAGAGATCAGCTATGATTAAAGTTACTGATTACAGTTTATAAATGTACTCCTGTGAGCGGCGTGGCCCTGTATATTCTAACCCCCAGGCAAGCGTCCCTGTCACCATGGGAACGCCTGGGGGTTAGAATATACCATTGGATCTTCTGAGTATACCGGCATATAAGACGGATGGGACAAGGGGCAAACAAGGCATTTTGCCGCCCCATTGGCAAGTGCCGCCCTAGGCAAATGCCTTGTTTGCCTCGTGATAGATACGCCACTGACTGCGCCTGTATTGAAGTGCATGGAGTATGCGAATAAGCTTATGCCCTAATACTATGGAAGGGATGTGATAATGGAAATTTAAATGATCAATACCAGTATTCGCTAATATCTGTAGATACTGGTTCCAACATCTCTCCTGGTGAATGAAACTTTCCTTATTTTATGTAATACACTAAGGGCACATACGCCAGGGGGACCGTCTCTACTGTAGCACCTGCAGCACCTGAACCACCTGTGGCGCTCCGTGTGGTCGTTTGTTTTTGATTGGTGTGCAGCAACTCACATTTTGTTTACTGGACACATTTCTCTCTGTGCCCTTTGAGGGTTCAGATTGGGTTGGGGCCCTGCGGACTGCACCACATGTGAGAAGTGAGTGTTCTGAGGGATGATCCTCAAGCATTAATATATTGGAACTCTCCTGGAAAATTTACATCTTCCAAAATGGGGTGGTTACTACGCGCCCGGAGGAGATCGAGCGGGAGTTCGTTAAGTATTATAAAATCTTATATACAAACAACAAAAATCAGCAGGATGGAGATGTTTAAAAGTTCCTAGAGAACATTAATCTCCCTAAATTAACAGAGGAGGAATGTAAAATATTAAACCAACCTATAGATCTAAAGGAATTTGAGGCTGTTAAGACCATCTGGGGAAATTCTTCTCCAGGGACTGACGGGCTCCCGTTTGAAATCTATCACCAGTATGGAGATATAATCCTGCCAATGCTACTACAGGTCTTAAATAAAATTTATCAGACCGGTGAACTCCGTTCATCTTTATCCGAAGCTGTGATTACACTCATTCTAAAAAAGGGTAATGATGAAAGAGAGATCGGGGCGTATCGGCCGATCTCTCTGTTAAATGCAGACTATAAAATCTGTGCAAAAATATTTGCTAATAGATTAAAGGGAGTTATTGACAGGTTAATCCACCCAGATCAGACTGGGTTTATACCCAAGAGATTAGTGCAATCCAGCATACGTAGAGCTTTCTTGAACATGCAGGTTGAGGAGGGGGGAGGCTCCCGCTCTATCCTGTCATTAGACGCTGAGAAGGCATTTGACAGGGTGGAGTGGGAATACCTCTGGAAAGTAATGCATAGGATGAACCTGGGCCAATACTTTATCAAGTGGGTCCAGATTCTATATAATCATCCCAAAGCTAGAATTAACATTAATGGAGTATGGTCTGAGCAAATAGAGTTGTATAGAGGAAGAAGACAGGGATGCCCCCTTTCCCCTTATTGTTTGCTTTATTTATAGAACCGCTGGCAGCTAAAATTAGATCGGATGAAATGATTAAAGGTTTTGGCATGAAGGGGACCTCTGGCAAGATAAGTATGTATGCAGATGATATTTTAATCTTTTTAGAGAACCCAACATTTCAGTTGTCTCATCTTATGGAACTAATAAGTTTAGTGATATTTCGGGATACAAAATCAACTGGGCTAAATCAGTATTGTTGCCGCTTGACCAGGCAACTCTGCCGAATTCCCTAGAGATTAGGGTAATAAAATCTATGGAATATTTTGAATATTTGGGTATAAAGCGGAGTGCAAGTATCCTAGACTTTTACGAAATTAAATGTCTCTCCCTTGTTGACTAGATGTAAAAGTAAAATAAGCGTTTGGTAGAAGTTATTTATAGGACATGCGGACAGAATTGCATTAATAAAAATGGTGTTTCTTCCCCATATTTTGTATATTTGGGCAGCTTGTCCAGTTTGGATAGAGGATTATTTCTTCAACCATCTGGAATGGCTGCTGAACGACTTAATCTGGGGAAGAAAAAGGGTAAAACTAAAACAAAAATATCTTTGGTTAGCGGAAGAGGATGGAGGGCTATCGGTCCCCTTTTTCCAGGGATATTATTTAGCCTCTCAAGTCCAGTGGTTAAAATCTGGAGGAAATAATATAAAATAATACCTAGAAAGGGGCTTTAACGGCCCAAAATATAACATATTCAGCATATTAGAGACGGGATTTATTAAAAATAAAGGGAAAAAGTGCCCAATATGTCGAATGGTTGACTTGGCTTGGGGAAAAAATAAAAGAATACTAGGAATCTTGAACACTTCACATTTTTTCACCTTTGTCGTGTAATAGCAATATTAGAGAATTCCAACTAATCGCAGAATATAGGTATTGGGAAAAGTATGGTATCATTTATGTATCACAGTTAGTTAAGAATGGGGAAATAAGAGCACTAAAAGAGTTATGCCCTGGAATAAATTTAGATTCAATGAGTCGGTTTCGGTATCACTAACTAAAACACGCATTTGAAGCTACACAAAATAGGGAATATTTTACCACAACAAAACATGAATTTATAGATTTTTGTTATCAACACACGACAAGCAGGGTGACAATTTCTCAAGTGTATAGGACAATAAGGAAGGGGCTGGGTAAAATAGTAAAGTTTAATAGTGAGGAAAAATGGGCAAAGGATATAGGATTAAACACATTAGAATGGGGGAATATATATATATATAAAATACACTCACCTAAAGAATTATTAGGAACACCATACTAATACGGTGTTGGACCCCCTTTTGCCTTCAGAACTGCCTTAATTCTACGTGGCATTGATTCAACAAGGTGCTGATAGCATTCTTTAGAAATGTTGGCCCATATTGATAGGATAGTATCTTGCAGTTGATGGAGATTTGAGGGATGCACATCCAGGGCACGAAGCTCCCGTTCCACCACATCCCAAAGATGCTCTATTGGGTTGAGATCTGGTGACTGTGGGGGCCATTTTAGTACAGTGAACTCATTGTCATGTTCAAGAAACCAATTTGAAATGATACGAGCTTTGTGACATGGTGCATTATCCTGCTGGAAGTAGCCATCAGAGGATGGATACATGTTCTCATTCTGTTCACGCCAAATTCGGACTCTACCATTTGAATGTCTCAACAGAAATCGAGACTCATCAGACCAGGCAACATTTTTCCAGTCTTCAACAGTCCAATTTTGGTGAGCTTGTGCAAATTGTAGCCTCTTTTTCCTATTTGTAGTGGAGATGAGTGGTACCCGGTGGGGTCTCCTGCTGTTGTAGCCCATCCGCCTCAAGGTTGTGCGTGTTGTGGCTTCACAAATGCTTTGCTGCATACCTCGGTTGTAACGAGTGGTTATTTCAGTCAACGTTGCTCTTCTATCAGCTTAAATCAGTCGGCCCATTCTCCTCTGACCTTCAGCATCCACAAGGCATTTTTGTCCACAGGACTGCCGCATACTGGATGTTTTTCCCTTTTCACACCATTCTTTGTAAACCCTAGAAATGGTTGTGCGTTAAAATCCCAGTAACCGAGCAGATTGTGAAATACTCAGACCGGCCTGTCTGGCACCAACAACCATGCCACGCTCAAAATTGCTTAAATCACCTTTCTTTCCCATTCTGACATTCAGTTTGGAGTTCAGGAGATTGTCTTGACCAGGACCACACCCCTAAATGCATTGAAGCAACTGCCATGTGATTGGTTGACTAGATAATTGCATTAATGAGAAATAGAACAGGTGTTCCTAATAATTCTTTAGGTGAGTGTATATTATATATATTATATATAAAAATATAAAAAGGGCAACGATTTCTAGCAATTTTAGGATAATCTATTTTAATATTATCCATAGAATATCCATGACTCCACTATTGCTAAGTAAGATTTACAAAGAACGAAAATCAAACTGTTGGAAAGGTAGAGAAGAGGCTGCTGACTATATGCATATGACATGGAGCTGTTCAAGTGTGCAATCCTATTGGAGAGAGGTTTTTGGTGTTCTAAGTGCAGAGTGCTTAGTATCCCTTCCACCTAAACCGGAAGTGGCGCCCGGTCGCGTGTGCAGTGGGCGCAATGGTCGGCGGGTCTCTGCTGTTTCAAACAGCAGAGACCCGCAGGTAATGATAGCAACTGGCAATAATGCCAATCACGGTCATTAAAGCCTTTAGATGCATTGATCAATTATGATCACGGCATCTAAAAGCTAAAAAACGCGGAGGCTCGCCCTTCCGGGCTTCTTATCAGCATCCTCTGAGGATCCAATGAGGATATTGGTAATTGATTTCAATATGCAAGGTGTCTCTGAAGAGACCCAGGGTATTGGAGCTGCAATGCTTATTTTGGCCAGGAGGTGGCAGTCCAACATAAGAAATCTGCAATTCACATATTACCATGCTCCTGTATGAAGTCTGGTAAAAACCATTAAAAAAATTAAGAAAAAAGGAAAGAAATATATGTAAAAATTTAAATCCCCCATCCTTTCCATAGAATAAAAAAAAATAATACATAAATAACAAAAAAATATAAACATCATGGGCATCACCGCATCCGAAAAAGCTCTTACTATTAAAATAAAATAAAAAAATATATATATTTTTCCAATACGGTCAATGGTGTAACGGAAAAAAGGGTCAAAATGGCTGCTTCACCATTTTTTCATCACTTTTCTCTTACCCAAAAAAAGTTATAAAATGTGATAAAAAAGACACACACTCCAAAATGGTATCAATAAAAACTACAGATCTTCCCGCAAAAGATGAGCCCCCTACACAGCTCAGTAGATATAACTATAAAAAAGATATGGGGGTCAGAATATGGTGATGTAAAAAAAATTTTTCCCAAAGATTTCATCTATTTTTACACTACTTAGACATAAAAAACCTAAACATATGTGGTATTGTTGTAATCATTCTGACCCAGAGAATGAAGTACCCAGGTCAATTTTGCTGCAAATGGAATGCCGTAGGGACAAAACCCGTAAAACGGTGGATGAATTAAATTTTTTTTCCAATTCCAACCCCCTTTGGAATTTTTTTTCCTGCTTCCCGCTACATAGTAGGCAATATTAAAAGGTGGCATTAGAAAGTACAACTTGTCCTGCAAAAAATAAGCCCTCATGTGCATATGTGAATGGAAAAATAAAAAAGTTATGGCTCAAGGAAGATAGGGAAGAAAAGTGAAAACAAAAAAAAAATCCGGTATACAAGGGGTTAATATATTAAGAGGCCTCCTACTCCAGCACACATTGGTGCATTTTAAATTTTTTAGTACATGCATCTTTCAAAACCATAACTTTTTTTCCATTCAGTTATGAAATTAACTTTTGTGCCTTTTTTCGCTGACATACAAGGTTTTATTTTTGTCATTTTTCAGTTTTTTATTTTTTTGAATAAGAAAAATTAAAAAAGGGAGAAATTAGTCTTTCATATTTTCAGTTATTACTAGGACAACATGCATCTACATATATTTATTATTTCCCCTTTCCATAACAGCCGTTTTGATATGTGGGGTGCATGGGTTATGATCACCAGGGGCGGTGTGGAGCAGTTTTTGTTTTCATTTTGTATTTTATGTTTTGTGCCCCCCATAAAGTCATACAAGACTTTTGGGGGACATATAAAACTTTACATTTTTTTATTGTGAATTCTTCTGTAACTGAGGCCAGTTACAGCCCCAGTTTCAG
Source organism: Bufo bufo (assembly GCF_905171765.1). Taxonomy (NCBI): domain Eukaryota; kingdom Metazoa; phylum Chordata; class Amphibia; order Anura; family Bufonidae; genus Bufo; species Bufo bufo. The sequence goes on along the minus strand of NC_053390.1, from coordinate 369,759,689 downwards.
GGGGGAAATACATTCCCCATTCCTGCTGCAGAGATATACAGTTTATGGGTGGTCGGGAAGTGGTTATGGGGAAGACATCTGAATGGGAATAGAGGGTATGCAGTTTCTGGGACATGCTTGTTACAACCTCTCTGCAGAGGTGATCTGGGACTGATAATACCCATCCAGCAACCTAGACTCTCGGCCCCACCAGTCACATGACCAACACGGACTGGAGCAATAAGTGGGTACTGGGGAAGACATCTGAATGGGAATGGAGGGCATGCAGCTTCTGGGACATTCTGCAGTCCATTTTCTTGTATGGCGTTAGAAGTTCATCTACACGCTGATGGAAATTTTCAACTCTGACATTTGCTAACAAACTAGTAGACACAATTTTGAAAGCCTTTCATGCTTCTCCTTCTCTGTCCTTCAGCTCTCAAATGTTTAGTTTTTTGACTCGTTCCCTTCTGTAACTTCCAAAGAAGAATACATCTTGCATTTCAATGTCATTTTCCTGTTTAGCACTTCAAAATTATGCAAAATTACTTAATCACGTATCTGTTACAAAAAAACTTCCAAATTTTTGTAGAACAGTGTAATTATCCCTTTTTGCAACTCTTTTACCCATGACAACGATCAAGGCCATGTATGTAGGCAGCACACCTTATATACCCACCAAGCCAGCTCACAACACGTGTCTTCCTTCATGAGCTACGAGATGCCAACGTTGAATGTAGGAAGTGGACATAATAATGGGACTTGACTGTGTGTATATGTATATAGTTTCAATAAACAGAATATGTTGTAATATGAGAATAGCTTTTAGTTGAGAATATCTGTGAATGCAATGCCATATGGAGTCACCATATGGCGGTGTACAGAGCTGTAAGGACTCCATGTGCCTGCGCTGTGCATACAGCTCTACCCTGTGTACACCTATGTCTAGTAATGATAACTTTTTTTTTTATAGTCCCATTGACAATAAAAACAAGTATAGACAGAACATAATTTTAGATGCATCAAATATTATACAAAAGTGAGAGAATTTCTGACATTTTCCACTTCCATAGTTGCTGCAACATACATGCTTCACAGCAGTTTAGCATTGAGGAAGGGGGGGTTGCATCAGAGATCAGACCCTAACCTGCCTAAGGCTGGCCATATGTTAGACAAAACCCTTGCTCGGCAGACACCTTTTCCTTTGGACTACCCCATATACATGCACGCTGGGCTCAGCAATTATGAACATATATGTTTTCAATGGGGAGAGCGGATTAAGCCACTGTCAAACACCTCTGGCCAGGGGCAGATTGGTCATAAACCTTAGGCCTCTTTCACAAGGGCGTCGCGTGTGAGGGCCGGATAGGATACGGGTGCGTCGCGGGAAAATGCACGATTTTGGTACCCAGACCCGAACTTCACAGAAGTTCGGGCTTGGGTTAGGTGTTATGTAGATTTTATTATTTTCCCTTATAACATGGTTATAAGGGAAAATAATAGCATTCTTAATACAGAAAAAAATCCATGGTGATGTAACCAAAGGTCCTTTTCCTCCCAGGTCATCAAAGAAGAAGACAGAAGAGAAGCCGGGCTGCGCGAACAAGTGGATGAGGGGAGTAAACATTTTTTTTTTACCCCTCCATCCCTATTTTACTAAGCATTCTGTATTAAGAATGCTATTATTTTCCCTTATAACCATGTTAGCAGGGAAAATAATTAAGATCGGGTCCCCATCCCGATAGTAGCCACCATGTGTGAAAATCGCACCGCATCCACACTCGCTTGCTTCACTTCTATGGGGCCTGCATTGCGTGAAAAACGCACAATATAGAGCATGCTGCGATTTTCGCGCAACGCAAAACTGATGCGCGAAAATCACCGCTCATGTGCACAGCCCCATAGAAATGAATCGGTCTGGATTCAGTGCGGGTGCAATGCGTTCACCTCACGCATTGCACCTGCGCGGAAAACTCGCCCGTGTGAAAGAGGCCTTACAGGGAATTTTCCCAGTGAGCCGATGTCTAGGGGGCCGGCCAGTGGAAGTTTTTAGGGATGTATTTTGTTTCTGCTGGCATTTTGTGATGCACTGTGGTATTTGGCACTGTTGGGGTGGTATAATGTGCCACAATATAGTATTGCTGGCCCTTCCTTCCATCAATTTGGACCCAACTGCAAAACGGGGACACTTTAAGTTCCCAGTCCGCCCCTGACTCTGGCTGCCACTTATTTCCAATGAGAATAAAATGATCAAGCATGTTGCAATCCAATACGCCCAACCCATCTTTTCCCCGACATCCACTGTTAGGAGAAGGGTCAAGACACTGCCATAAAACGGTCAATGGTTGGCCAGTCCCACCGAAATCGGCAGATTTAAATGCCATTCCACTTAGTCCCTGTTCCCTGTTCTGTTGCAGGGGAGACTCCTTTAGGTGCCTCTGTCGCAACCTTTGTCACATTTGATGGTAAAAAAAAATAGCACAGCGTGTTTTATTCCCATCCCTGGCTTCCTGATCACTATATATAGGGCGCTCACGTGATTGCCGGGTCTTAGCAGTCCCAGATCAGCTTTGCAGTGAGGCCACAGAAGCTGAATTCTCCCTGTAACTTGGATTAATATGTCAGCCCCAGTTACAAATGATCAATTCAATGAAGGAGTTGCGCTGCCTCACTTTGGCTATATTATGGGCGGTGTCATAACTACGGACAACTTTATACCGTGTTTTATGCCTATTGATTTTATACTTTTGTAAGTATAATAAAACCAATTTTTATCTGGAAGATTGGTGGACCTTCACTATGTTCCTTAACCTTTATATCTACAGAAGGGTTGTTTTGTGATAAAGACTATTCTCTTGTGGAATCTCGTTGTTTGGCATCACCAAAAAGCTGACGTATCCCATCCTTATAAAGACTCAGAAAATATAGCAAAAAAGTGAGGCAGTACGACTCCTTCGTTGAATTGACTGTTTTTAATGTGAATGAGCCAGCTTCACACGGTGGTCTGCGACGCCAAAAGAAGAAAAAGAAAACAGTGGTGAACTTTTATTTTATTATTTTTCACTTTTATTACTATTATATTAAAGAGCCAGTTACAAATCAAACCAGCGTAAGGAACCAGCTTTCCTGAGGACAGCTCATCAATAGTAAAAAGCGGACAACCCCTTTAACACTTAACTGTATTAACCACATCACCTAGAGACAGTGTAGGGATTTGCTCTGGTAGGCAGGGTAAGCAGACGCAATACAGAGGCAAAACCAGAGCTGCTGGCTGGGCTTTGAAACCCCAGCCCAAAACCTGGCCTGGACGTAGGGAACAGCCACCCACCCTGCTCTTTGGGTGCTCCCAATAAGAACTGTCCCGGATCGGCTTTTCAGCCACACTAGCGAGCAATAGCTGCGGCTGACACACAAAATAACTGGTTCCTATCTCACCGAGGCCAGGAACACGGTGACACGTACCTTCCGTCAATGACAGACCCTTGCGCCTTCCTACATACCTCCCCCTTTGTTCAACCCTAAGGGTGTGAACACACGCCAGTGTGCCCGGAACAGGGCATCCGCGTTTCTCTGTAACCGGCCTGCCCTGTGTTCTACTGTGAACTTAAAGTTTTGCAGAGACAAGAACCACCTGGTGACCCGAGCATTCCTCTCCTTGGCCTGGCTCATCCACTTGAGAGGGGAGTGATCGGTCACCAGACGGAACTTCCTCCCCAACAGATAATAGCGGAGAGACTCGAGAGCCCACTTGATGGCACTCTGTCTCTCTCCACTATACTGTACCGGGTCTCCGCTGGAGTGAGCTTACGGCTGAGGAAGACAACGGGATGCTCCTCCCCGTTGACTTCCTGAGACAGCACGGCACCGAGGCCCACTTCGGAGGCATCAGTCTGTACCACAAATTCCCTCTTGAAGTCGGGCGTCACCAAAACCGGGACCCACACAGGGCCGACTTCAAATCGGAGAAAGCCTTTTCCGCCTTGTCATTCCAGCGGACTATCACGGACTTCCGTCCCTTTAAGAGCCCTGTCAACGGAGCCGCTAAAGTGGCAAAATGGGGGACAAACCTCATGTAATAGCCCACCATTCCCAGGAACGACTTTACTTGTCTAGAGGTGTCAGGTCGGGGCCAATTCCGTATCGCCTCTATTTTGCTCACTTGAGGTTTAATGACTCCGCGCCCAATGACATACCCAAGGTATTTAGTCTCCTCTAACCCTATTGCACATTTCTTTGGGTTAGCTGTTAGTCCCGCTTTTCGAAGGGAGTCCACTACGGCCTGTACTTTGGACAGGCGACTTTCCCAGTCGGTACTGTGAATGATAATATTGTCCAGGTAAGCCGAGGCGTACCGCCGATGTGGACGAAGTACAATATCCATTAGACGTTGGAAAGTGGCGAGGGCGCCATGCAGGCCAAAGGGTAACACCTTATACTGGTACAGACCCTTTGGTGTAATGAAGGCAGTTTTCTCTTTGGCAGCCTCCGTCAAGGGTACCTGCCAGTACCCTTTGGTGAGATCCAGAACAGAAAAATACCTGGCTTGACCTAATTTCTCAATTAGTTCATCCACCCGAGGCATTGGATATGCATCGAACTTTGATATTTCGTTTAATTTCCGAAAATAGTTACAAAATCGTAAAGTCCCATCTGGCTTGGGAATTAAGACTATAGGACTGGCCCACTCACTTTTAGACTCCTCGATGACATCCAGCCGCAACATGAGTTGCACTTCCTCCGAGATGGCTTTTCCCCGAACCTCGGGTACTCGGTATGGCTTTAACCGGATTTTTGACTGTGGCTCAGTGACAATGTCATGTTGGATTACGGAAGTGCGTCCAGGGAGGTCTGAGAACACATCAGTGTTCCCACTAACGAACTCCCTGGTTTCCTGAGCCTGTTAGCAATTTTTATTGTGGCAACCGCTTCCCTTGCATCAGACATAGGAGCCGGAATCTCTTGTCCAAGAAAGACCGGCCGCAGACTGTCTTCCGTACAGGTTTCCCTATCCTTCCAAGGTTTTAGCAATTTAACATGGTAAATCTTCTCCGGCTTTCGCCTCCCCATCTGGTGTACCTTGTAATTTACCTCTCTAATTTTTTCACGTACCTCGAAAGGCCCCTGCCACCTGGCTAGAAACTTACTGTCCACTGTCGGCACCAGAACCAAAACCCGATTTAAAGTTCCGGACCCGAGCCTGCCGATTATAGATCCGACTCTGGGCTCGCTAAGCGGCCTCCATATGTTCCCTGACAAGAGGCAAAACGGTCTCTATCCGCTGTTGCACCTTGGTAACATATTCCAGGACGCTTTTATGCGGAGTGGGTTGTTGTTCACACGCCTCTTTGGCTACGTCCAACAAGCCACGAGGATGTCTGCCATATAGCAATTCGAAGGGCGAGAACCCAGTAGAGGCCTGGGGCACCTCTCGCACTGCGAACATGAGATAAGGCAGAAGAAGGTCCCAATCCTTTCCATCTTTGGTCACCACCATTTTTAACATAGTTTTTAGAGTTTTGTTAAACCTTTCAACCAGTCCGTCCGTTTGTGGATGGTACACGGAAGTCCGTAACTGTTTAATACGCAGCAACTTGCAGAGTTCCCTCATGACCTTGGACATAAAAGGGGTCCCCTGGTCAGTGAGGACCTCTTTAGGTAGCCCCACTCGGGAGAACATCTCCATTCGCTCTTTAGCTATAAGTTTCGCCGATGTATGTCGCAGTGGCACTGCCTCCGGGTACCGAGTAGCGTAATCAAGGACAACCAAAATGGTGTCCACTAGCGGACTTCGGTACAGGACCTACCAGGTCCATAGCGATTCGCTCAAACGGTACCTCGATGATCGGGAGGGGTACCAAGGGACTGCGAAAAAGGTGCTGGGGGCTAGTTGCCTGGCAGGTCGGGCAAGACTTACAGAAATCGTCCACCTCTTTAAACACACTGGGCCAGTAAAACCGTTGTAGTATCCGGTCCTGTGTTTTCTGCATTCCCAGATGACCCCCGAGAACATACTGGTGGGCTAACTCTAACACGAGTTTGCGATAAGCCTGGGGCACCACCAACTGTTCAACGGATTCACCTCGCAGCCGATTTACCCGATACAACATATCCTGATGGACCACAAAACGGGGAAACACAGACTCTGCCCCTGGTTGTTGTGGTTCACCATCTATTATTAGTACATTTTCCCAGGCTCGGGACAAAGTTGGATCCCGGTGTTGCGTGGTACCAAAATTATCCTGGAAGACATTGAGGTCTGCCAGCTCAGGCCCCGGCGGCAAGTCCTCCATGTCTCCCACCATTACACTAAGCGGGGTTGTCTCCTCCTCTTCCACCGAAGTGGCGGTCACCCCTACCGCTGGATCTTCGGACTCAGGTTCCCAGGGTTCTGGTCTCTTCCCTGAGCCGGGCCACTCTGTTAGGGTTACATCTGTCTCATGCGTATCAGTCACTCTCGGAACAGGCCACAGTGCCGTGAAACCCAGAAAGTCTCTCCCTACTATAAGTTCATAGTGGAGGTGGGTTGCAACAGCCACTTCGTGGATCCACCTGCCGGAAACCGTAGAGACACCATAGCAGTAGGGTAGTCTTTTAAGTCCCCATGGATACACATGACTCCGACCGTACGGCCGGTGTACTCAGTGGAGCGTACCAGGGAAGCCCTTACCAGGGTCACCAGACTTCCTGAGCCAACAGAGCCTCTGCTTGAGTGTCTCCCACCTCAACCTGGCACAGGTGGTTCAGAGACTCCGGAGCACCCACTGCACAAAGTTTCCTGGCATATAACGATTGACAGAAGCCATAGTTCACGTCAGGGGGAACCCATGGACACGGACAGTCTGCTCGAACATGGCCTGGCTCCCGACACCGCCAGCAGATTATTGGAGCGGGGTCCACAGGGGTTACATCCCGGGCGGGTTTGGTGGGCACCGGTTGCTGGGTCCGGGGTGGAGAGTTACGGGATCTGACTGCCTCCCTCCCAACAGAACCCCCCTGTAAGTTCCGGGTAGCCTTATAGCGCTCCACCAGGTCGACCATCTCCAGCGCATTAGTTGGGGAGACCTGGCCAATCCATTGCTGGAGAGGGGGTGGCAGAGCCCTCCAGAACCTGTCTGCTAACAACCGATCCAACATAGCAGTGGGGCTCAACACGTCAGGCTGCAGCCACTTTTGCAACAGGTTAAGTAGGTCATAATACTGGGGTCTCACGGGCTCCGCCGGGTTGAACCCCCACTGATGCACCCGCTGGGCCCGGACCAGCACATTCACCCCCAGTCTTGCCAAAATCTCCCCCTTTACCTTTAGGTAGTCGGCCGCTTGATCGTCCGGCAAGTCGAAAAACACCCCCTGGGACTCTGACCTCAGAAAAGGAGCGACGACCTCAGCCCACTGGTCATGGGGCAGCTTTTTCCTGGTGGCCACTTTTTCATACATCGCCAGGTAGATCTCGACGTCGTCTGCAGGGGTCATTTTAGGGATCGCTGCACGTACTGCTTTCCGGGCATTGTATACGCTTGGGGTTGCTCCTGCTGTCTGCAAAGCCATTACATGTTGTAGCAGCAACTGGTTGGTCTCCTGCTGCTGCTTATTAGCCTCGCGATGCTGCAGGTCAGCCTCCTCGAGGGCCTTCATAACAGCCTCCATTTCGTCACGTGACACCGGTTTGATAAATGACATACAACCGTGTACAAACCAAAAATATGTCACCGTTCACGCCAGCCTCATTGCGCTTGCCCGCTTCAAGCCACCAATTGTAAGGATTTGCTCTGGTAGGCAGGGTAAGCAGACGCAATACAGAGGCAAAACCACGGTTGAAAAGCAAAAAAGTCAGTGTTTATTCACACAAAAAAAGGCAGGAAAAAACACAATACTAGGCAGGGCCCTGGTGTTAATTCACACCGCAGGAATCCTCGTGTTAATTCACACAGCAAAAGTCCACAGAAGTCAAAGAAACACGTCACCTGGCAGTCCACAGCAGGCTTTAGGGCACCTGGCTTCCAGTTGGCAGCTCTCAGCCTCGCAGTATGGTAGAACTCCTCAGCTCCCAGAACACAGCGCTCCACTATCACCTGCAGGTTCATTCCACACCCAGCTGAGCTGCTGGATGGGGTTTTTAAACCCCAGCCCAAAACCTGGCCTGGAACGTGGGGAACAGCCACCCACCCTGCTCTTTGGCTGCTCCCAATAAGAACCGGCCCGGATCGGCTTTACAGCCACATTAAGTAAAACAGTGCCAGCGAGCACTAGCTGCGGCTGACACACAAAATAACCGGTTCCTATCTCACCGAGGCCAGGAACCTCGGTGACACGTACCTTCCGTCAATGACGGACCCTTGCGCCTTCCTACAACAGGCAGACATTTTTCAACTCGCCTAGAGAGAGGCAGGCATGTAAATACACAAAGCGATGTAGTTATTGTAATAACCATAATAGAAATCATTTTTTCCATCACTAGTCCTATTTATTTATGACATGGATGTACCCTGGTGGCTGACCCAGCACATATACTGCATGTCATGTAACACTATTGCTTACTGATTAGGATCTAGGGTTGTCATGATACCAACATTTTGATTCGATTTCGATACCATAAAAAAGTGTTGCGATACCCAATACCATTCGATACCATGCGAAAAAAATAAAACACAAAAAAGCCGGTCCATTGTACATTTTATGGAACGTCTGGCACAAAATAGAACAGTCCTATTCTATTTTTCGGGGGGACAAGGTGACAAAAAAATGGCAAGTCGTGTGTTTTTTATTGTTACGGCGTTCACCGCACAGGAGATATTTTTTTATATTGTAATAGTTTGGACATTTTTGGATGTGGCAATACGTAATATGTTTATGTTTTTATTGTTTATATATTTTACATATAAAATTGGGAAAGGAGCGATTAAAATTTTTAATATTTTGTTGCTTTCTTTAAACTTTTTATTTAATAACTCTTAGCCCCCTTAGGGGGCTAGAACATGATCCCTTGTCCTATTCACCCGATTCCTCCGGTGCCGCACCTGAGGAATTAATTGACGCGGTTCAGCGGGATCCCTGTCATTGAGGCACCCGCCGCCTACATTTGTATTTAGGGGTTAATTATATGCATTGGTGGCGCAGTGTTAATAGGCCCTCCCCTCCTCCTCACTATTGCGTCACAGTGGGGAGGGAGGGACTGCCTCCTTCTCCACTGTGTCGGCTGATGAGAACATGGTGCGCGCTGAGATCAGCGCGCACCATGTTCTCTAACAGACAATAGGCTGCACAGTAGCGCAGCCTAGTACCGGGAAATAGCAAATCCCGGTATCATATCCATCTGGGTACAAAAATATAGATTGGGTATCGATAGTTTGATACCCGGTGAAACCCTATTAGGATAAGGGGTCCCATGATGTGAAGGGTGTCACTTGACTGATGCCATGTTTCAGTTAGGCCATGGATACATTACACAGGACTGATCCATGTTGGGCTATACCATTCTACTTTGCTTATAGGGACCAACTAGCTGATATAAGAAATGAATTGAAGAGAATTTGAAGTAGGTGTATATTAGCAAATTTGTATTATGTTTTATCATATAATCAGATAAATAAAAACTAGAATACCCCCTTAAAGGGTGTGGTAAAATGATAAAAGAAGAGATACTTGCCCCTTTTCTTCCGGCACTGTGCTACGGTCCACCTTGCCTCTAATGTCATCTCCCTGGCTGCAGCTGTAACATTCTGCGCACACAATTCACAGCAGTACATGGGACGTCACTGCTGCAGCCAGGAACACAAACGGCAGAGAGGAGTAAGAGGTTTAGTACTGATTATTTAGTATCACTTGTACAGTAGGCGGCACATCTCCTGCTCACACCACGTACTGCCATCTTAGGTGATGCATGAAAGATGTGATCACTCCACCAATGAGCATTTGCCCGTTTCTCGGGGTAATCAGCGGCGTGTTCACACCGGTCAATTATCGGGAATGAATATCTGTATAAAGTAGAGATGAGCAAACCAAGGAGATTGACAGGGCCAGACATCTCGCCCCGCTCTGACAGTCTCATGCCTGTGCTGCTAGCGCACGCGCAGAGTCTATGGAGCGGGGACAACTCATACGTGGCTACCCAGAAGTGTCGCAGGCGCAGTCGGAAGCAAAGGCTCTGCACTTACGCCATTGCTCGGAGCAGCAGCGTAGGAATGAGTCTGTCAGGGTCAGGCGGTAGGGGGGGGGGAGCAGACACCCCCTCACAGGGAGGAATCCAGTCACTCAGCCCTAGTATGAATATTTCCAGTTCCAGATAATTGGCTCCATCCTGGGTCCATGTGAAAGCACAATTGGGCCTCATGCACACAACTGTATTTTTCTTCAGTGTGGTACGCGCTTTTTTTTAAACACATGGCACACAGACCCATCAAGGGGGCATCCGTGTGCCCCATCCGTGATTGGAGAACCTCACCGCATGCAGGTTCTTCTTGGCTGCGAGAAAATAACCCAATGCACATGGAAGCTGTCCATATTTGAAGGATCCGTTTTTCTTGGCAGAAGATCGGATATGACCGCGTCAATGGGGAACGCGGTCCGTTAAGTTCCGCCAAAGTATGCATCATCTATATGGGAACAATAGTGCTGTCTTCTATGACATCTGCAATTGAATCCTATGTGAAGCAGCCTTATGGCATGCTTAGGTGACATTGTGTGATACCCTGTAAACATAACCGCATCCGTTATCTGGTCCCAAAAAAGACGGCTGTAAAGCGGCGGCAGCAGCAACACCAGCCTCAGCCAGCAGCATCTCCTCCCCCTCCTCCGGCCTTTGTTACCCGCAGCATCTCCAGCCTGCTCCCCCCGCCGGCCGGCCCCCACTGCCCATGACGACAGAGCGCAGCTAGCGAGGTGACGTCACGAGCGTGGACCGCAAGCGGCCTCCGGACAGTGCGCTGTTATGTCGTGACGGGGGCCGGCGACACAAGTGGAGGACACGACCGGACAGCTCGCGACAACAGGTGGGGGAGCACGGCTATCTGCCGGGAGGGGGGGATGTCACTGCAGGGAGCTGGACTCTGTGGGGCTTCGCTCCTATTTAGGGGTCGCTTTCAGATTTATTTGGAGCCCCCCTGCATTCTTCACATCTGATCTCATCACCTCCACCCAGGGGACCCCAATGATTCTCAGTGGGGTCTGGCAGCTTCCAGCCTATTATACCTGTGGGTTAGGGCACAATCTGCCTGAGATGCCAGTGTGAACGTGTATGATGGGTGTGATCTTTCTGATGCCAGTGCCTGGGCACAGAAGCCCTACCTGGGGCAGATTTTTTTAATGCTGTAATGTGGCGTGTTTTCTTAAACATGGCGCGGAGAAGTGCACATCTCCATTTTCTGACGCTTTCCAAGTGGCAGAGGGCTTGGTGATATGCCATCGGCGCAGATCTATATTTTATATGATGTCGTACATGGGTTGTCTCTACCGTACAGTAAGCACCCGGCTGTGGCCCTGATGTGGATACTCCGCCTGTCTTTTTTCTGTATATTCAGTTTTTCCCAATTGTATTGGATCATTAAAGGGGCACTCCGTGAATATCGCCTCTTTACATCATCGCCGCAGCCTAAGATTCATACTTACCACTGGCATGCTGACCTGCTTCGCTGCAGCCAGTAACTGGCATCAGCGGGCACACAGTAGTCAGTTATTGGCTCCAGCAGAGCTTGTGACTGGTGTTGAGCGAATCGAAGTTAACGAATTGGACTTCGATCCGAATTTCAGGAAAAATTTGCATTGTTACGTAGCCAAATTTCGTTACGCTTCATGGTAACGAATTACCCTACTTACACACTAGTGTTTTTGCTAGATCCGGCAGGGATCGGCAAAAACGCTTCCGTTACTAATAATACAACCGTCTGCATCTGTTCAGAACGGATCCGGTTGTATTATCTGTAACATAGCCAAGATGTCATGAAAGTCAGTGAGGAACGGATCCGCATCCCATGACAGATTTGATCTCCGGTCTGGGAACGCAACCAAACGGAATGGAATGCATTTTTGAGCACTCCGTTCTGTTCAGTTCCGTTTTGTCCACATTCATTGTCAATGGGAAGCGTTTTTCTCCGGTATTGAGATCCAATGACGTATCTCAATACCGGAAAATGTAAACGCAAGTGTGAAAGTAGCCTTAAAGGGGTTCTGCACTTTCATTTAACTGATGATCTATCCTCTGGATAGATCATCAGCTTCTGATCGGCCGGGGGTCCAACACCCCGGACCCCCGCCGATCAGCTGGTTGAGAAGGCCGCGGCGCTATAGCAGCGGCGCGGCCTTCTCACTGTTTACCGCCGGGCCGCTGGCCCACTGACGTCACGACTAGTATCAACTAGCGTGGGCGGGGCTAAGCTCCATTCAAGTGAACACAGCTTAGCCCCGCCCACGCTAGTTGATACTAGTCGTGACGTCAGTGGGCTGGTGGTAAACAGTAAGAAGGCCGCGACGCTGCTGGAGCGCCGCTGCCTTCCCAAACAGCTGATCGGCGGGGATCCCGGGTGTCGAACCCCCGCCGATCAGAAGCTGATGAACTATCCAGAGGATAGATCATCAGTTAAATGAAAGTGCAGAACCCCTTTAATTTTCCCTGAAATTGCGGTAAAAAAAACATACCTCATCCATTTGGCCATGGAGAGGCCGTCACAGCCATCTTGATAGAAGAAATGCGTGTTTCAATCAACGGCCTCTCCTCTAGCAAATGGATGAGGTGAGTATGTATTTTTTGTTTTTAACTCCCGAAAGGCCTAAGGTGACTGTCAGATGCCACGTCCAGCGTTGAACGCGGCATCTGAGGGGTTCAATGACGAGGGGCGGTGCAATTGTCATTGCGCCCGCTACATACATGGAATGCAATTCATGATGAAGTAATTCATGACGAATCAAATTTCTTTGTGAACTTTGGCGAAGTAGCCGAATCGAATTTTTTAAAACTTCGCTCATCTCTACTTATGACCATGCCTGCGCACCGCCAAATGTAAACAGTCCGGGGATCGGGAGCGGGAGTAAGTATGATGGAGGGAGGCTGCAGGGATTATGTAAAAAGGTGTTATTCATGGAGAACCCATTTAAGGGCTCATGCACACGACCGTATTTCATCTGAGACATACGGTCCGTGAGCGGGTCATGTGTCCCAGAGCGGCATACATTGTGCGCATTGTGGGCCGATATTATCAGTGCGGGACAAAAGCCCCGCGGGCGGCCCGATGCGCACAGTATCCTAGTAACCTAGGATGCTGTGCGCTCCTGTTGTATGCCGCTCCGGGACATATGGCCTGCTCACGGAGGGCATACAGTCGTGTGCATGAGCCCTAAGGCAGAGCCGCTGTAACTGCGTGTGGTTTACTACTAATTGCCACCCACCCACCACCAAGTATGGAGGCACTGCACGGCCAGGGCTCCGTGGTATCTAGTGGGAAGCCATGTGCTACTTATCGCTGTTTTGGTGTGGATTTTCATACAATTTTAGTGGGAAAACCACACTACAGAAGGTGCGGCATCCCTCAAACAACTGATATGCTGCAGACTTTGAAATCCACACATTTGCTTGTAAAAAATACACACAATATACAGTACAGACCAAAAGTTTGGACACACCTTCTTATTCAAAGAGTTCTTTATTTTCATGACTATGAAGGCATCAAAACTATGAATTAACACATGTGGAATTATATACATAACAAACAAATGTGAAACAACTGAAAATATGTCATATTCTAGGTTCTTCAAAGTAGCCACCTTTTGCTTTGATTACTGCTTTGCACACTCTTGGCATTCTCTTGATGAGCTTCAAGAGGTAGTCCCCTGAAATGGTCTTCCAACAGTCTTGAAGGAGTTCCCAGAGATGCTTAGCACTTGTTGGCCCTTTTGCCTTCACTCTGCGGTCCAGCTCACCCCAAACCATCTCGATTGGGTTCAGGTCCGGTGACTGTGGATGCCAGGTCATCTGGCGCAGCACCCCATCACTCTCCTTCATGGTCAAATAGCCCTTACACAGCCTTGAGGTGTGTTTGGGGTCATTGTCCTGTTGAAAAATAAATGATGGTCCAACTAAACGCAAACCGGATGGAATAGCATGCCGCTGCAAGATGCTGTGGTAGCCATGCTGGTTCAGTATGCCTTCAATTTTGAATAAATCCCCAACAGCGTCACCAGCAAAGCACCATCACACCTCCTCCTCCATGCTTCACGGTGGGAACCAGGCATGTAGAGTCCATCCGTTCACCTTTTCTGCGTCGCACAAAGACACGGTGGTTGGAACCAAAGATCTCAAATTTGGACTCATCAGACCAAAGCACAGATTTCCACTGGTCTAATGTCCATTCCTTGTGTTCTTTAGCCCAAACAAGTCTCTTCTGCTTGTTGCCTGTCCTTAGCAGTGGTTTCCTAGCAGATATTCTACCATGAAGGCCTGATTCACAGTTGTTCTAGAGATGTGTCTGCTGCTAGAACTCTGTGTGGCATTGACCTGGTCTCTAATCTGAGCTGCTGGTGTTAACCTGCGATTTCTGAGGCTGGTCACTCGGATGAACTTATCCTCCGCAGCAGAGGTAACTCTTGGTCTTCCTTTCCTGGGGCGGTCCGCATGTGAGCCAGTTTCTTTGTAGCGCTTGATGGTTTTTGTGACTGCACTTGGGGACACTTTCAAAGTTTTCCCAATTTTTCGGCTGACTGACTGACCTTCATTTCTTAAAGTAATGATGGCCACTCGTTTTTCTTTACTTAGCTGCTTTTTTCTTGCCATAATACAAATTCTAACAGTCTATTCAGTAGGACTATCAGCTGTGTATCCACCTGACTTCTCCTCAACGCAACTGATGGTCCCAACCCCATTTATAAGGCAAGAAATCCCACTTATTAAACCTGACAGGGCACACCTGTGAAGTGAAAACCATTTCAGGGGACTACCTCTTGAAGTTCATCAAGAGAATGCCAAGAGTGTGCAAAGCAGTAATCAAAGCAAAAGGTGGCTACTTTGAAGAACCTAGAATATGACATATTTTCAGTTGTTTCACACTTGTTTGTTATGTATATAATGCCACATGTGTTAATTCATAGTTTTGATGCCTTCAGTGTGAATCTACAATTTTCATAGTCATGAAAATAAAGAAAACTCTTTGAATGAGAAGGTGTGTCCAAACTTTTGGTCTGTACTGTACATGAGTTGGCAGATCTAATTCACTTTGCTGGTTCCGTACCACTCTGCAGTTTTTCCGCATGAAAAAAACGACACATAAGGCCTATTGCACACGACCGTATGGCTTTTTCAGTGTTTTGCGGTCCGCAAAAAACGGATCCGCAAAAAATACGGATGAAATCCATGTGCATTCCATTTTTTACGGAACATCTGGCCCCTAATAGAACATTACTATCCTTGTCTGTTATGCGGACAATAATAGGACATGTTCTATCTTTGAAAGGAAATACGGAAACGGAATGCATATGGAGTACATTCAGTTTTTATTTTTTTTTTGCGGACCCATTTAAATGAATGGTGCCGTTTACGGAACGCAAAAAACGGAACGTAAACGGGGGAAAAAGAAACGTTCGTGTGTATGAGGCCTTAGGGTTCATTCACATGTCCGTAGCGCATTGCGGATCCGCAATACACCCGGCCGGCACCCCCATAGAATTGCCTATTCTTGTCCGCAGTTGCGGACAAGAATAGGACATGTTCTATTTTTTTCCGGAGCCGTGGACCGGAAGACCCGGGGCGCGCTCCTGCCCCATAGAGAATGAATGGGTCCGCACCCGTTCTGCAATTTGCGGAACGAATGCAGACCTATTTTACGGACGTGTGAATGGACTCTAATCCGCGTTGTGTGCAGTTATCTCACGGGACGCAAGTGCTGCAGAATTTGGTGCATTTACAGTACAAGCAAAGTGAATGACATTTTACCCACTACGGAGAATACGCTCTCGTGCACTGTGCGTTTTCCGTTCACAGTGTGTCAGTTTATGCGCTGCCGTCAGCTGCGGTTACCTCTGCAGTGGAAGACCCTCTGCACTGCCAGTAGCATTGCCCTGCAGAAAACCAGCTCATTGTGGGCGGTTTTTGCTGTAGCGGATTTCATTCAGATCCGCTGTGGATTTGTGGACTTGCTACGTGTGGATGTTAGGCCTTATTCACAAGTCAGTGAACCGCGGACGTTCTCCATGGACAGCACATGTACCTGTGTTTCACAGTTCATTGCTTGGAAATTACGGATGACACACGCAAGGCAATACACAGACTAAACATGGATCCTTCACAGACATGAATGAACCACTGACCATCATGGACACAGACGTGTGATTCATGATCAGTGAGGTCCAGCTTCTAGGTTCCCACCAGTGCTAGGTGGGCTGACTCCTAGACACATACTATGCGGGCAAATGCCCAACAGGTGCAGCATTATTAATATTCAGTGCCCCATAAATGCCCTGTGTGACCCTAGCCTATTGAGTAATCCTGAGATTGAAGGCATCATACATGGGGTGAATGAAGTGCAGTACATGGTTAATAATAATCTAAACTAATGACACTGGGTGGTCCCTGTTTACTAGGCTGCAGCGATGACATCACGATGACAACACGTAATCTCTAGCCTCGGCGGTCACTGGCGGCAGCAGTGACAAGTATTTGCCTGCAATCAGGGACTGAGGGGACACTGGAGTGATGGGGGATTTATCAAGTAAATACAGCATATTTTTTATTATTTTATGTTCCCATAGGCCGCTGCCTGACCTTAAAGGGGTATTCCAGTTGTTTGAAGTTCTCCCCTAGAGGTTATCTATTAGATTGGTGGAGGTCCTACAGCTAGGACCCCCACCATCTCGAGAAAGTGGACCCCCTGTAGCCCCGCTGAAATGAACAGAACGGCCGGTTGGGCATGCACGCGGCCGTTCTATTCATTTCTCGGGGAGTTCTGGAGGTAGCCGAGTACAGCACTCATTTCACTGGGGCGGCAGGAGTACGGGGCCCCCGTTCTCGTGATCAGTGGGGGTACCATCAGTAGGACCCCCACTGGTCTAATAGTTATCCTGTGGATAGGGGTTAACTTCAAACAACTGGAGCGACAAGGTGATCGACATTCATTTAAAGCGATTTTTTATTCTGCTTGATGCGATCTGTATGGCGACCAATGAGCTCGTTTGGTCCTCAATCAGTTTGGGTAATGTCGGCTTCACTTCCCCTGTTTGCACAGTTGGGGTGGGTTCACATCTGCGTTATGGAGTCCGTTATGGCTTTCCGTTATAACAGGGTTATAACGGAATCCATAAGACGGAAGGACGGATCCGTTCTGAAAGGCATTCCGTCTTAATAAAAGTCTATGGGAAACATAACGGATCCGTCTGGTTCCCGTTATGCAGAACAGACAAAAAAGTCCTGTCTCCAGGACTTTTTTTTCCGTCTTGCATAACGGGACCCAGACGGATCGGTTATGTTTTTCCCATGGACTTCTATTAGGACGGAGCAAAACGGAATGCCTCTTAAAGGCTTCCGTTTTGCATTCCATCCTATGGATTCCGTTATGTTCCGTTATAACAGACTCCATAACGCTAGTGTGAACCCACCCTTAGATGTGCTCATGGTCAGACTGGGATTCCTTGGACCGACTAGAGGAAATTATTCTTGGGGCCCAACCCCTGTATCATCAGTAAAGTATATGTTTTGATAAAAATAAAAAAAACACCCTAGTGGCAAGTTATTGTCTCCAAAGTCATCTCCAAGTGATTTTTTTTTTTCTCCTGGACCTTTGGAGCCCACTGTGGTATCATGGCCTGGACTCTGGTGGACCGCTCTGACGCTGGATGTGCTTCTGACAATGCTCTGCATGACAGATTTGATGACAAACCAGCATTTACTCGCTGCCATCTTTAGGGTACGGCCGCGCTTCCAGATTTTTTTTGATGCAGTCAAGCCAAAACCAATAGTGGATTCAAAGAAAGAGCAGCGGTGAAAAGTGCAAGAAACGCAGCCACAACCCTTGCAGAAACTCCACATAAACCCTACATATACTCTTAGGGCTCATGCACACAAACGTATTTTTTTTCCATGTCTGTTCCATTTTTTATTTTTTTTGCGGCCTGTATGCGGAACCATTCACTTCAATAGGTCCGCCAAAAAAATGGAAATTACTCTGTGTGCATTTCCGTGTGTCCGCATGGCTGTTCCTCAAAAAAGATAGAACGTGTCCCTTTCTTGTCCTTTTTGCAGACAAGGATAGGCATTCTTACAATGGATCAGCAAAAAAAGAACGGAAGCAATACGGACGTCTTTTGTATTTTTTTTGTGGACCGCAAAATGCATACGTTCGTCTGCGTGAGCCCTTATACTGAGCGGAGGTTGGGGATGAACATCCTTATGAACACACCTTCTGCCGATTATCAGCGCCTTTAATGGGACCTTTTTAGAGGGTTTTTTTTTTTCTTAAAACAAACAACAAACCCCTTGGCTGAGTTTCCCATGACTGTAATTATTTGGTGAGGTTGCTTTGTTTGCTGAGTAAACAGAGGTGTTTATCTAGAATATATTGCTGATAAGAATGTGGGCAAACGCAGGCACCAGATTGCAGGACTGGCTCATTACCGAGCCCACTGCTGCCACCAGGAGAAGCAATGAAGCATGCAAGGCTTCAGTTTAACACATTGCTGGCCCAACGCGTGCCACAAGCCTCTGAAGGGTTAAAGAACCCTAGCCTTCTATCCCATTTGCCATCCAAGTGTGAGGTACTGACATATGGCGTTAAAGCCTATTACCGAGTCAAGTGCTCTATGTTTAGAAGATTGCTTGTTCCGCCGTCTTCCCTAGAACTTAGGACTCCATCATTGCAGATACACAACTTTGTATTGTTTTTAACCCCTGAAGCAGATTTCTCGCTGATCTATATTTCAGAGGAATCCAGCAGACATCAGGGTTTGAATTGTCTTGCTCTGTAATGATTGTCAGGCAGTCGGTAATTCTGCATTTACTCTGGCTGGCCTACAGGCAGTTATCAGGAAGGAATGGTTCAGTGCAGCGATCCCCTCCACGGTGTGACGACGAGCAGTCCCTCGTCCCCATACAGAATCATGGCTTTTGAGCAACAAGTGTTTGGCTCCTTAATTGGGTGATCTGTGGACCTTTACATGGGCAAATTATTGGGAATGAGCATTTATAGTGCCTGGGGAATCTGTCACCAGCGACCTCCCCCCCAACACATCGCTGTGGTTCACCTGATTAAAACACAGTTTTTCTTTTGTTGATCTGAGGCTCCGTTCCCGAATTATTAGGCCTTTGTTGAAATGAGGGCGTCACCATTGCTCTTGTTGCAACCAAACTCCACTCCTTTCTGTGGCCAGCCCCTTCCGCCCTGCTCTTCCACTGCCTGGCCCTGTCAATAAAAGCAGTGAAGGAAGGGGACTGGCCCCAGAAAGGGGCAGACTTTGGGTGCACCAAGAGCAATGGTGACGCCCTCATTGCACCAATACTGTTCCTCAATGTCCTGTAATACTTGACCCAAATCAGCAATGCCAGACATAACCCATGGACTAGAGAAAGGCTGTTGTGTTTTTCTAATGCGGCCATTGGTGTGTAGTTCTGTTTGAGTGTTACATTACGGCATGTGAACTAGCTTTACAGCATTTACTCTCTTGCTCTTACATGATTCTTTGATGCTTGTGTCAGCGGTGTCCGGTTGGCTGCTCCATTGTCACCTCTGCTAAGCACAATGTTAACTTACACTTAGGGCTCATTCACATGACCGTAGGCCGTCTGCCATGTGAATCATGGATGTGGACCCATTGACTTGAATGGCTCCACAATCCCCAAGATATGGCGTGTTGCGGAGCATGGATTTGAAGCCCACAGAAGTACTAAGAAGAGCTTCAGTGGGCTTTTGGGTCTGTTCCTCCGGACCACGAAAGATAGGACATGTCTGATCTTTTGCCGTATATTGCGGAACACTGACCAATTTAAGTCAATGGGTCCACGCCTCAATACAGGATTCACACGGCTGGTGCCCGTGCATTGCGGACCGCATTTTGCACGGCCACTGATGGCCTACGGTCGTGTTAATAAGCCCTTAGACTGTATATTAGGAATTGGTGGTATATGGCTAGGAGTTGTACAAAGTGGACTACCAATTGAACGGTTTGAAGCCTCAGTAATTTTGGCCTTAAAGAGGTATTCCGGTTACATTAAGTTATAACTAATAGATTGGTGGGGGTCCTACTGCTAGGCCCACCACTGATCACAAGAACGGGGCCCTGTATCCCCTGAAAGGAACAGAGCGGCCGGCCGGTCGGGCATGCATGCTGCCACTCTATTCATTTCCATGGGAATACCAGAGATAGGCGAGCGCTGTGCGTTCGCTCCAGATAATCTCCCGATCGTTGGGCAGTGTAAATGTTTCTTAAGGAAAGGTCATCAATATCCGCAGCTTAGACAACCCCTTTAAGGAACTGTGGGTAAGACCTTCTGAAGAGTAGTCACTTAACAGTCCACGCAGTTAGGCCTTCCTATGATCATATATTTATGATATTTATTCCTGACACCCAGCTGTTTGAAGAGGAAGCGGTGCACTCCTTTACAGTGGCAGCGCAGTGTAATTACAAGTGCTTGTCCCAGTCAAGTGAATGGAACTTGTAATTACACTGCACTTCCGAGACGACGAGTAGTGTAATCTTGAAGAGGATAGGTCCTCAATATGTACTGTCTGCACCAGGCATCCTCAAACTGCGGCCCTCCAGCTGTTGCAAAACTACAACTCCCAGCATGCCTGAACAGCCTACAGGTATCAGCCTACAGCAGGGCATTGTGGGAGTTGTAGTTTTACAACAACTGGAGGGCCACAGTTTGAGGATGCCTGGTCTGCTCACTCCCTTTAGGATCCTTATTGGTATGCCCTTCATTAAAGGGCTGTGGTGACAAACGGTAGTGATTGTCACTGGACATCCCTGCTGTATCTACTGCTGTGGTTCCAGCACTGAAGCTACTCCAGAGCAGCTACTGGAGGTGCGGGGTGTCAGACCCCTGATGATCTGATATTCTCTTGGATAGGTCATCAGACGACCTTTCCCCACTCCTGACATGTCTGGTTTAATAGCTCCATGTATTCCCCATGTAATAATTCTGGAGCATCTGTTCTATGGCTCTGTGTTGTGCCATTCCTTTATTATTTCTAATTGAAGTTATGAATAATTGCTAGCAGTTAGGGATCGACCGATTATCTGTTTTACCAATATTATCGGCCGATATTCAGTATTTTGTTATCGGTATCGGTATTTTGTTATCGGTATCGGCATCTATTTTGCCGATATTCCGATAACGTATTGGGAACACAGATCGCGCTGCTCTCAGCGCTCTCCGTGTTCCCTCCGCAGCACAGGGGAGAAGGAAGCAGTGTCTCCCTCCCCCTGTGGTGCTGCTGCCGCCAGTGAGAGGAAGGAGGACAAGAGAAGGGGAGGGGCTGTGGCCAGCGCTCCACCAATGAAGAGAAAACTCTCATTCATTCATATACAGGAGGCGGGAGCTGGCTGCAGAATCACATAGCTGGATCCCGACCTATATGACAAGTAGCTGCGATCTGCGGCACCTAAGGGGTTAACTACCGCAGATCGCAGCTAAAGCTCATAGAGGTCGGGAGCCGGCTATGTGATTCTGCAGCCAGCTCCCAGCTCCCGCCTCCTGTATATGAATGAATGAGAGACCTCTCTTCATTGGTGGCGCAGTGCGCCCCCCAGTATTAATCATTGGTGGCGCAGTGCGCCCCCCACCCCCATCCCAGTATTAAAAACATTGGTGGCGCAGTGGGCCCCCCACAGTATTAATCATTGGTGGCAGTGGCCACAGGATCCCCTCCTCCTCCGATCGGAGCCCCAGCAGTGTAAGCCTGGGGCTCCGATCGGTTACCATGGCAGCCAGGACGCTACTGAAGCCCTGGCTGCCATGGTAAGCTCCATGCTGCTGTGTGCACAAAGCACAGAGCAGCAGGGACAGTGTGAGCTCCTATTCACCCTGATAGAGATCTATCAGGGTGAATAGGAGATCTATCAGGGTGAATAGGACAAAGGTTCTAGTCCCTAAGGGGGCTAAAAGTTTGTAAAAAAAAAAAATAATAATGTTAAGTATAAATGAAAGATTTTAAAAAATAAATAAAAATACACGTTAACAATAAACATATTCATTTTCAGCAGATTTGTGTAGGATTTTTTTTTTTTTATTAAAATTACCAGAATATCGGTATAAATTATCGGCTATCGGCCTGAAAGTTCACAAATTATTAGTATCGGTATCTGCCCTAAAAAATCTATATCGGTCGATCCCTACTAGCAGTCTGCAGTAAGGGTACAGAGGGGAGGTAACAAGCTGGGGGTGTGTACCTGCACAGTCTGAAAATGGCAGCACTGATTGGATAGAGTGAGTCTATGCAGTGACACACCCCCCTAACTGGTTACCTCCCCTCTGTACCCTTACTGCAGACTGCTAGCAATTCAGTCATAACTTCTAGTAGGAATAATAGAGGAATGGCACAACATAGAGCCATAAGAATAGATGCTCCAGAATTGTTATTACATGGGGAATGCATGTAGCTATTAAAACAGGCATGTCAGGAGTGGGGGAAGGTCCTCTTTCAGACCCCTCCGAACCAGTTAGATTTTCTTTTCAGCAGAAGACAAACAGGGGGATGATGAGGATGATATTGTTCAGCTAGGAAAATCTCCTTGTGAGCTAGCGACTGATTTGTAACTGGAAGTTATTGGGCTAATTGCTGAATAAGGTAATAGTGTCTGACCAGCGTGAGCCTAAACACACATTACATGATGGCTCCCATTTTAAGTCATGATTTTTACACAGCATGTTCAGTATCTGCTAAAAAATCCCTTTCTGAATGATGCATTTGTACTGCAAAAATCTTGGGAAAGATGCATGTACTTAATGTATAGCTATGGCCCGGTCCTGTTGAGAGAAGTCATGTGGAGGTCTAGGGCGGTGCTGTATGGGGACTGCACATGTCCTACAGCAAATGGTGACCCTCGTTTCCTGCCAGGAGGCTAACCATTGGAGCAATTGAATTTCGAGCATTCAGGAGCGGCCACAGTAATAATGATTTTGGAACATTTTGAAGGCATATCTTGAGTACCGGGAAGTGTAGTGTGACATCATCACATGAGGCCTAATGAGAGGCGATAGAAGCGTGTTCACTGAAGTACCCAGGCATTCCTTAGATGAGAAACATTCCTTAATCATTTATAGAAGCACTCCCACAAACATGGTTATTCTCACATTCCTTATTCATTTAAAGAAGCACTCCCACAAACATGGTTATTCTCTGGCCCGTTAGAAACATACATGATGTCAATTATTGAAGGTAATCTTGGGCTACTTTCACACTTGCGGCAGAGTGATCCGGCAAGCAGTTCCGCCGCCGGAACTGCCTGCCGGCGTCCAGCAAAACGTATGCCAACTGATGGCATTAGTAAGACTGATCAGGATCCTGATCAGTCTTAAAAATGCCTGATCAGTCAGAAAAATGCATTGAAATGGCGGATCCGTCTTCCCGGTATCATACGGAAAAACGGATCCGGCACTTATTTATTTTCACCTTTTTTTGGTCTGCGCATTCGGGTATTTTGAATGCCGGTGCCAGCACTAATACATTCCTATGTAAAAGAAATGCCGGATCCGGCATTCAGGCAAGTCTTCAGTTTTTTTGGCCGGAGATAAAACAGTAGCATGCTGTGGTTTTATCTTTTGCCTAATCAGTCAAAATGACTGAACTGAAGACATCCTGATGCATCCTGAACGGATTACTCTCCATTCAGAATGCATGGGGATATGCCTGATCAGTTCTTTTCCGGTATAGAGCCCCTGTGACGGAACTCAGTGCCGGAAAAGAAAAACGCTAGTGTGAGAGTACCCTTACCAGTGACTGAGTTATCCCCTCCCTTCTGATCCTCAGCTGTGTCATGTGACCAACACTCTGACTCCCCAAATAACACAGCATCTTATGTGTGGACAGGAAGTCAGTTTCTCTATGTATTCCTATGGGAGCCTCAATGTCAGTCTTGGGGCTCGTTCACACGAACGTATTTTGCGTTCTGTATACGGGCCGTTTTCTGCATTCCGCGTACGGAACCATTCATTTCAATGGTTCCGCAAAAGATGCTGACAGCACTCTGTATTCTGTCCTCATCCGTTGCTCTGTTCTGTGGCCCTGCAAAAATTATGAGTCCTGTCCTATTCTTGTCCGTTTTGCGGACAAGAATAGGCATTTCTATAATGGGCCTCCTGTTCCGTTCCGCAAATTGCGGAAGGCACACAGGCGGCACCCGTTTTTTGCAGATCTGCAATTTGCGGACCGCAAAAAACGGCACGGTCGTGTGAACAAGCCCTTATAGGAATGAATAGACACACTGACTTCCTGACCACACATAAGATGCCTATAAATAGTTGTAGAAACACTTTGCCAGCTAACCGGTTTGACTTTGGGCCAGACCTAAGAGTGCGATCCTGGCATAGCGGTCTCCTGGTTTTCACCCTTTAAGGCCTCATGCACACAAACTTATTTTGTTTCTGTGTCCGTTCCGTTCTTTTTGCGGATAGGATGTAGACCCATTCATTTTAATGGGTCCGCAAAAAATGCGGACAGCACACCGTGTGCTATCTGCATCCGTATGTCTGTTCTGTAGCCCCGCAAAAAAATATAACATGTCCTATTCTTGTCCGTTTTAGGCATTACAATGAATCCGGCAAAAAAATGGATGGCATATAGATGTCATCATTTTTTCTTTTTTTTTTTTGCGGATCCGCAATTTGCGGGCCTCAAAACACATATGGTTGTGTGCATGTAGCCTAACCTGTATACATTGATCTGGTCTTCACTGCAGGGGAGACACCAGGCTGCTATCTTTTGGAATATGATGTAGTTGGCAGCTGACTCATTGGGGTCAGTGACACTGGTGCGAAGCACAGAGGGAAAAGGCAATACTTGTAATCAGGAAATGGGGTCGGGGCAGGCAGCAAAAGGTCAATTCGGTAATCAGGCAGCGGAGGGTCAGAACCATTAGAAGTTGGTACAATGGCAGACAAATGGAAGAGTACACCTATTTCAGGGACTCAGAAGCTAGATACACCTATTGCTCAGGCACTGTCCCACTGGGGAGGGTGCCTCAAGTAACCTGAGGTCACTAGCCTGGGCAAGTGAGTGCCCTACAGGCAATGTCAGAAGACCAGGATGAGAAGTACAGACTGCGGCCTGCAGCGCTAGGAGTTTCACTGGATTCTAGCAGCCGGGCCGAGGAGGGCCAGCGGGTCTGGGCTGCTGCAGCATAGTAAGATATGTGGTGCCCGTGCCTGCCCCGAATGGCGGGCACAGAGTGCCGTCATAACAATAATACATATAAGCACACTGTACAGTATATAGACAGGCACTGCTAGTCAGCTTGGCTCACATTCATGGCAGCGGTTGGATCTTTTGTCACAGAATACAGCAAAATTACTAGACGAATAACCACTATGTGCAGCGGTATATATTTCCCAGCAGAATGCCCGAATCATAACTGAACCCCCCATCAGGTGCCATTATAGTCAGAGATTCGGCAGGCGGCAATGGTGTTCAGCATATGCTGGATCCGGTGCTGCCGTTTTTCTGTTTTCTATACTGGAGCAGATGTGAACCTAGTCTTAGCAAAGCTAGGCTAGTCCTGTGAGGAAGGGGCCAACACCGCAGTCTCTACTTTCACACTAGCGTTCTGCTGTCCGCTCGTGAGCTCCGTTTGAAGGGGCTCACGAGCGGAGCAGAACGCTTCCGTCCAGCCCTGATGCAGTCTGAATGGATGCGGATCCGCTCAGACTGCATCAGTCT
Source organism: Bufo bufo (assembly GCF_905171765.1). Classification (NCBI taxonomy): domain Eukaryota; kingdom Metazoa; phylum Chordata; class Amphibia; order Anura; family Bufonidae; genus Bufo; species Bufo bufo. The sequence goes on along the minus strand of NC_053390.1, from coordinate 369,733,869 downwards.
GGCGGCGTTCAGCCTCCGCTCTGCTCGCCTCCGCACGGCCAGGCGGACAGCTGAACGCAGCTTGCAGCGTTCCGGTGTCCGCCTGGCCGTGCGGAGGCGTGCGGATCCGTCCAGACTTACAATGTAAGTCAATGGGAACGGATCCGCTTGAAGATGACACCATATGGCTCAATCTTCAAGCGGATCCGTCCCCCATTGACTTTACATTGAAAGTCTGGACGGATCCGCTCAGGCTACTTTCGCACTTAGAAATTTTTCTAAGTTATTAATGCAGACGGATCCGTACTGAACGGAGCCTCCGTCTGCATTAATATGATCGGATCCGTTCAGAACGGATCCGATCAAGCGCAAGTGTGAAAGTAGGTTACTTACCGTGTAGATTACTGAACGATTTACATATTTCTTTTTTTTTCTTTTAGGAAACATCTGAAAACCATGTTGGAAACTATTGGTACGTGCTTTGTTATTTTCATCTTTGATGAATAGATCTGCTTTGATCAATGTGGGTGCATATAGTTCATAGGCACATCTTTCCAGTGAAATGCATGCATTCAGAGAAGACCTGGCGTTACCAGTTGCTACACAGTGAAATTGGTCTTGAAGCTTTGTGTATTAATGAGCTGAAGGCCTGCATTCCTGAGTGCGGGGGCAGCAATGCTCTTGGAGATGAGCACGTCATTGACCACTGCTGTAGGTGGGAGTACAGATTCAGTCCGCAGTACATGGCCCATCTACCTTCCTCAAGGGGAAGGGTGGCCATGTACTGTAAGTGACATAGCAGTAGGCACTGACACATTGCAGTCCATATTGACTGTTACAGTGATCTGGACTGGGTAAGCATGTTCAGTGACGATAGACAAAAGATCTTTCTGGGGGACATTCTGGGAAATAATATTCATGGACTCATGGCTATGGGGTGGAATTTTTTTTTATCCCTGAAGGACGCACTCTATGGCCTCATGCACACGACCGTATGTATTTTGCGGTCTGCAAAAAACGGATCCACAAAAAATACGGATGACGTCCGTGTGCATCACGTATTTTGCGGAACGTAACAGCCGGCCCCTAATAGAACAGTACAAACCTTGTCCGTAATGCGGACAATAATAGGACATGTTTTATTTTTTGGCAGAACGGAAATAGGGACATACGGAAACAGAATGCACACGGAGTACCTTCTGTTTTTATTATTATTATTATTATTATTTTTTTTTTTTTTGCGGACCCATTGAAATGAATGGTTCCGTATGCGAATGAAAATACGTTTGTGTGCATGAGGCCTAACTTTGACTTCAGGATGCAGCAATTTTAATCCTTTTAATCTTTTTCTTTTTTTTTCATCTCTGTATTTCAACAGCTATAACTTTGACATTTTAGCATTAATATAAATAAGTTTTATTTTTTAATGGTGTTTACCGTTCAGTATAAGTGACATGATAACTGTATTCTGTGGGTCAGTATGAGACTAAATTTATATAGTTTTTTTTATGTTCCAGTTATTTTTGTTTCTTTGTCGCCATATTCGAAGGCCCATACTTTTTGTTCACTTTTTATTGCATTTTTGTAAGGTTGTTTGAATTATTGCAAGTAATTTGTGCATTTGTTTATGGTGTTTATTGTAAAGGGTAAATAGTGTGTTCTTTTTAATGTACAGGTCCTTGCATATTCTTTAAAAACGTTAATCATAGGATTTTTTAAGTTAACTTTTTTTTCTAATTTTTCAAAACATTTTGGCCCTGATTTATAAAGACTGGCACTGCCATTTGTATCGCCTAGGCGAATCTCAGCCTGACTGTACGCTTAGTGGCCCAAACTAACAGCTTTATAGGGCTCTATAGCTGGGCCATACTTTTCGGCTGTAATATGGACGCTCAAATGCTCCCACATCATGGTTGTTTAAATGAGGCATTGTGCAGAATAAATTACTGTGTGCCCATTACACCCTAGTCCCAAGAAAGTTCATCAGGGGACCAGTAACAAAAATGAACAGTATAAGGCTACTTTCACACCTGCGTTCGGGGCTCCGCTTGTAAGCTCCGTTTGAAGGGGCTCACAAGCGGCCCTGAACGCATCCGTCCGGCCCTAATGCATTCTGAGTGGACGCGGATCCGCGCAGAATGCATCAGTCTGGCGGCGTTCAGCCTCTGCTCCGCTCAGCAAGCGGACACCTGAACGCTGCTTGCAGCGTTCGGGTGTCCGCCTGGCCGTGCGGAGGCAAACTGATCCGTCCAGACTTACAATGTAAGGCTACTTTCACACTAGCGTTCGGAGCGAATCCGTCTGATGTTTCATCAGACGGATCCGCTCCGATAATGCAGACGTTTGCATCCGTTCAGAACGGATCCGTCTGCATTATAACTTAGAAAAATTTCTAAGTCAGAAAGTAGCCTGAGCGGATCCGTTCAGACTTTACATTGAAAGTCAATGGGGAACGGATCCGCTTGAAGATTGAGCCATATATGTGTCATCTTCAAACGGATCCGTCCCCATTGACTTACATTATAACTCTGGACGGATCCGCTCGCCTCCGCACGGCCAGGCGGACACCCGAACGCTGCAAGCAGCGTTCAGGTGTCCGCTCACTGAGCGGAGCGGAGGCTGAACGCTGGCAGGCGGATGCATTCTGAGCGGATCCGCCTCCACTGAGAATGCATTAGGGCCGGACGGCTGCGTTCGGGGCCGCTTGTGAGCCCCTTCAAACGGAGCGCACGAGCAGACACCCGAACGCTAGTGTGAAAGTAGCCTAAGTCAATGGGGACGGATCCGTTTGAAGTTGACACAATATGGCTCAATCTTCAAGCGGATCCGACCCCCATTGACTTTCACACTTAGAATTTTTTTTAAACTATAATGCAGACAGATCCATTCTGAACGGATCCAAACGTCTGCATTATAGGAGCGGATCCGTCTGGGCAGACATCAGACGGACCCGCTCTGAACGCTAGTGTGAAAGTAGCCTAACACTTGCCAAAAATGCAAGACAGCAAATACATCGAAACCGGGCTAGAATCTGCTCGTAGTTACCAGAGTCAGTCGGCTGGACGACACATGGACAACTCTGGTTGGTCCTATCATGCATACCTTTTTGTAGGTGCATGTGATTGTTGTCTACCTTGCTGGGTGAGGATGGAGTGCACTAGGTCAGTGCTCCTCAACTCCAGTCCCCAGGACCCACCTGCCGGTCATGTTTTCAGGATTTCCTTAGTATTGAGCAGGTGATAAAATAAGTGTCAGTGCATCAGGACTTACCACGGGTATTCATTCTGTGGGATATTCTTATATCATGACTGGCAGGTGATGCCTGAGGACTGGAGTTGGGGAACATCGCACTAGGGTGTCCTGGGATCAAGCTGGGTGATTGCTGTGCCTGCCTTTAGGGGGGCAGTGGGCAACCACTGCGACAACAAACACTGGTAATGGGGATCAAAGTGCTGCCCAGGGAACGGAGATACCGGAGGACATAGCAGGAGAACGGAGCGGCGCCCGGGGATAATAGTAAGTGCAGAGAGATCCCCGGGCGCCGCTCCACATGTATGTATACTTAGTTCATAGGGTAAGAATCGGTGAAAGGTCCTCTTTAAACAACACAATGTAACTCCAAGTCAATCGCACTTCTGTGAAATCAAACTGTCCACTTAGGAAGCAACACTGAGTGACAATCAATTTCACATGCTGTTGTGCAAATGGGATAGACAACAGGTGGAAATTATAGGCAATTAGCAAGACACCCCCAATAAAGGAGTGGTTCTGCAGGTGGTGACCACAGACCATTTCTCAGTTCCTATGCTTCCTGGCTGATGTTTTGGTCACTTTTGAATGCTGGCGGTGCTTTCACTCTAGTGGTAGCATGAGACGGAGTCTACAACCCACACAAGTGGTTCAGGTAGTGCAGCTTATCCAGTATGGCACATCAATGCAAGCTGTGGCAAGAAGGTTTGCTGTGTCTGTCAGCGTAGTGTCCAGAGCATGGAGGTGCTACCAGGAGACAGGCCAGTACATCAGGAGACGTGGAGGAGGCCGTAGGAGGGCAACAACCCAGCAGCAGGACTGCTACCTCCGCCTTTGTGCAAGGAGGAACAGGAGGAGCACTGCAAAATGACCTCCAGCAGGCCACAAATGTGCATGTGTCTGCTCAAACGTTCAGAAACAGACTCCATGAGGGTGATATGAGGGCCCGACGTCCACAGGTGGAGGTTGTGCTTACAGCCCAACACCGTGCAGGACGTTTGGCATTTGCCAGAGAACACCAAGATTGGCAAATTCGCACACTGGCGCCCTGTGCTCTTCACAGATGAAAGCAGGTTCACACTGAGCACATGTGACGTGACAGAGTCTGGAGACGCCGTGGAGAACGTTCTGCTGCCTGCAACATCCTCCAGCATGACCGGTTTGGCATTGGGTCAGTAATGGTGTGGGGTGGCATTTCTTTGGAGGGCCGCACAGCCCTCCATGTGCTCGCCAGAGGTAGCCTGACTGTCATTAGGTACCGAGATGAGATCCTCAGACCCCTTGTGAGACCATATGCTGGTGCGGTTGGCCCTGGGTTCCTCCTAATGCAAGACAATGCTAGATCTCATGTGTCTGGAGTGTGTCAGCAGTTCCTGCAAGACGAAGGCATTGATGCTATGGACTGGCCCGCCCGTTCCCCAGACCTGAATCCAATTGAGCACATCTGGGACATCATGTCTCGCTCTATCCACCAACGTCACGTTGCACCACAGACTGTCCAGAAGTTGGCAGATGCTTTTAGTCCAGGTCTGGGAGGAGATCTCTCAGGAGACCGTCCGCCACCTCATCAGGAGCATGCACAGGCGTTGTAGGGAGGTCATACAGGCACGTGGAGGCCACACACACTCCTGAGCCTCATTTTGACTTGTTTTAAGGACATTACATCAAAGTTGGATCAGCCTGTAGTGTGTTTTTCCACTTTAATTTTGAGTGTGACTCCAAATCCAGACCTCCATAGGTTGAAAAATTTGATTTCCATTTTTTTATTTTTGTGTGATTTTGTTGTCAGCACATTCAACTATGTAAAGAACAAAGTATTTCAGAAGAATATTTAATTAACTCAGATCTAGGATGTGTTATTTTTGTGTTCCCTTTATTTTTTTGAGCAGTGTATTATATGTATATTTTGTAATGAATTGCACTTTTTCGTTAGAAGCTGTATTAGTCATGTAGTAGGTGGAAGTAACATTTATTGCCATGCGGTCTGTCCTGCATGACGAATTCTCTGGAAATGCCCAGATATTATAAATATAATCTATTTTCAATTTCTAACATTTATGAAAGATATGCCATGTGACATGATTCTAATAATTTTTTTTGTGTCCTACTCCTTCTTCAGCTTTAAACGGTGTCCTCTTGTCAAGCAATTGGCATCACTGTCTTTGTCAGTGACCACAGAGACCAGTCTCTTAAAGCGGTTTTCCAGGAATTAAGTATTAATGACCTATCCTCAGGGTAGGCTATTAATATCAGATTAGTGGGGGCCCAACTTCCAGCACCCTCACTGATGAGCTGTTGAAGGGGCTGCAGCACTTAGCGTGTAGTATACCAGGCACAGCACTATACATTGTATAGCGGCTATGCTTGGTATTGTAGTTCAATCCCATTCCTTTGAATGGACTGAGCTGCACAATCATCCTGCATTCGTGAGAATAGTCCGGAAGGCACAAGTACTGTGAGCTCTGTAGGCACGTGGGACGCCGCGGCCACAGATACTAACAGTGCAATATTACCAGGTCGCCTATACCAGGATCCAAACTAATTGTGAGTAACCAATATTAACAAGCCGGTTTATAGACTGAAATCGCAAGACTGCATGTCGGAACCTGTACTTATATGACATTCTAGCTGGAGAGATCCGACAGATCGATACATTGTGTATGGTAATCCATGTGGAGAAACAACACATAGCAACAACTTCAATAGACATTGAAATCTCACCAAAGTTGAACAAATCTGCTGGATAAAAGATAATCCCTGCACATCACAGTGCGGTTTCTAATATCTCTATACTGCTGGAGGAACTATAACATTTGTACCTTTGCAGCCATAATACTTTTGCAATTCTAATCTTGCTGGATGAAATACAATCTTGACTATTACTGGATAAAATACAATTGCTCATCGTAGCACTATTGCTGACCTGCTGGATGGAACTTATTTTTATTTTTTATTATTATAAACTTTTTATTTACTTTTTTCTCATCTCTATCTTTTGTGGTTTCTAAATATTGCGGTCATAATACTGATGGATGGCATATCATTTCCATCACTGTTGGATAAAATACAATTGTCCTCCATAGTGCAGTGGGAACATCGCGGACCTGCTGGATGAAACAGAACGCAACGTCCTTTTAGTAACATTATTGCGGTTTTCACCCTATTGTGGTTATATATTGCCTATAATTGTGTCCATCGATGAAAGTTTTGCACCTTTTGACAATTCATTTTTATTCTACATACTAAATCTAGGAGGTCCCATTGTGGATGGTCTTATAACTATTTTCCTTTTGCAGGTTCACATATTTTTGCATATATTTTTTCACATATCATATTGTGGTGTTATCTTGGATCAATCGTAAAAGATTAATTTATATTCTATTTTATTTTTATATATACTATTAGGTTGTATTAAGAGACAATCATCCCAAGGATCGAACCATATTAAAGTCTTATCCCACTACGGTCACTATATATTAAGACCTTTTTTTGACGAATATCTTGAATATCAGTGATTTCATATAACCTTTTAACACATTGTTTTATATGTATAATAAATATTTAGTACGTATATAAGGAAGCATCTGTGTATACATTACATATACATATTCCGTATGAGGTGTGCACAACCAACCTATATTCTATATTTAGGCCTTGTGAATGATTGATGTGATGTCACAGGCCAAAGAAGCCACCACAACGCTTGCCTGAGCACAGTGATCCCTTATGACAGATGATTGGTGGCGGTGCCTCTAGTCAGATATTCATGAGCTGTAAACAGGTCATTGGTATTTAAATCCTGGAAAACCCCTTTAACATAAGTAATAAATAGTTTAAAATATGAGCTTGAGAACAGGACATGTGGCCTCACCTGTGGAGGCTATAAATGGATAGTTGACTAGGAGTACAGCTTATGAAAATGACATCTTTGTTTGATGATACCATATTGATATCTTTTCTGTTTCAGACACTCATCGTGCCTTGCAGGCAGTAGACCGCCTGCAGGTCAAGGTTCGAGATCGTGGCGATGCAGCAAATGAGGAAAAGTTGTGTTTATTAAAATCTGTCTTACAAAGTCCTCTCTTCAACCAAATTTTAAGCTTACAGTCTTCAATTCACCACATAAGAGAACAGGTAGGGAAAATGTTTCATGTTACAGTTTCTCCAGGTAAACTCTTCATTTGAGATGTCAAATTCAAGATGTCAGCTTTGATGAGCAGGATTTAGTTAGAACTGGAATCTGTGCTCTTAAGGTGCATTTCCACACCCCGAGGAGAAGCAGATTGTCAGGAAGGAATCACTAGTGCTCACTAAGAGGAGGTGATTTACATGCGGTGATCACCTCCACAGTGTGAGGACAAGGGATTGCTCTTACCATCGCTCGTCCTTGTGCAGCATGGTTTCTGGGCAGTAGATCTCTGTCTAGACAGCCCCATCTGCTGCCTCGAAACCATAATTTAGGTGCGCTTGTTAATCGGGTGATCTTCTGCACCTTCAGGTGGGTAGATTGTCGGAAACAAGCAAATAGGTCCAAGTACAGGAATAACATATATAACTTTGATAATGATATACTAAGTCAGCGAAACTGAAATTGAACTTAGTATTTGTGTAGCTAAAGGGAAAGATACAAAGCGGATGGAATATGGTGTATTCATTAATTAATCAGAAATTCTGAGATAACTGTACTGGAGAATAGTTTACAGGGTGTAATAGAAAGTAACTAACAATGCCTACGATAGCTGTCCCCGTGCATCAATGGTTTGTGGCATTGTTTGTGAATGTCTCCATCCATCTCAGGATTTGGGGATGAACTCTATAATTTACTTAATACTGATGACCTTTCCTCAGGATTGGTCATCAGTTTCTGATCGGTGGGGGTCCTTCTTACAGCCTTCTCACAACTTGGGTTAGGCCAGTGCCGATACATACATCGGTCATGTGTCCTAGGCGCCATAGAACAGAATGGGGCTGAGCACGATACAAAGCACAGCCGCTGTACAGTGTACTGTGCTATGCTTGGTGAGCATGGAGAAGGCCGCAACGCTCCCTGTAGTGCCGGTGCCTTCTCAAACAGCTGATCAGTGGGGGTCCCGGGTGTCGGACCCCCACGGATCAGTATCAAAGTCCTGGAAAACCCTTTTAATTCTATGTTGGGAATATCTGTATGGAAGCATTCCGTAGTGGGGTTTCTCTCCGTGACTCCGCACCGCAAAAAAGTGGGCATGCGCTACTTTTTTGCTGTGTGGACGGATCACTGACCTATTCAAGCTGAATGGGTCTGGATCCATCTGCAGAATCCGCACGGATGTTGCCCATGCATTGGGGACAGGAAATTGAGACCATGCTGAGCTGTTGACAACATTAGGTAGGTAGGGGGTGGGGAGAGCAGTGCAGACATAACTGTTGTATGCTTTATTCATCAGGAGTAGCGTGAACATGAAGGCAGGGCTTCAAGTGCCGCGGAGGCGGAGCTTCATTAGGAATCGCTCTCTGCACAGCCCCTCTGCTCTGAAATCATCCAGCCAGGAGACCAGTACCTCGGTCACTCCGAATAGAGGAGGGGGGCTGTGAAGCCGCGCGATGCAGAGATCATTTCCTGGTGAAGCCCTGCCCAGGGCACTTGCAGTAGCAGAATTTGGAAGAATAAAGGTAGATTACCAGTGGATTTGCTGTCGCGGATTTTCGTGCAGCATATCTGTAGAATTATACAGTACCAGTAGTGAATGAGTTTTCTGCAATTCTTATTCACACATGGCAGAAAAAATCTGAAGCAGAAACGGACCTGTGGTGTGAACTTTAAATCTGCAGCATGTCCCTTTTTCCACGGATTGTATTGCTGATTTCACCCTTTCCAGTGCAAAAAATGAAATCTGCCTTGTAGGCCTCATGCACACGGCCGTTCCATGTATTGGGGACCGCTTGAATGGGTCCGTGGTCAGTCCGCACCGCAAAAAGATATGACATGTCATATTTATTTGCGGTGCGGAACCACGGAAGCATCTCCGCATACGGCCTTGTGCATGAGGCCTTATTTGCAGCATTTTAGCAACCAAATCAGCAGCATACACACACACACACACACACACACCATTTGGTGCATTTTTTTTCCTGCTGCAGATACGCTACAGATTATTTTCTGGAGCAAATCCCATGTGAACCTACCCTCAAAGACCAAAGTTCATATTCCCACTACTGCTGATGAGGAAAGCTCTTCAAAGAGACAGTACCTAAGCTATCAGCAGTTTAGCTTGGTAAATACTGCTGACAGTTTCACTTTAAAATTGCTGGTCTATTTAGAAAAAAAAAGTGATGGTTCTGCAAGCAAGTTCAGTCAGTCTTTTCTGCGGTTGTGTTCGGCGTTTCAGTTTTTTCCGTGCGGGTGCAATCCGTTTTTGATGCGTTTTTTCACACGCATGAAAAAGAAACTGAAGAATTCCAAACTACATCTCCAAGCAACCATCAGTGAAAAATGCATTGCATCTGGACTGCCTCCGGAAGCAATGCGTTTTTCACTGAAGCCCCATTCACTTCTATGAAACCAGAACTGCGTGAAAAATGCAGCACTTTCCTGAATGCAGAAATGATGCGTGAAAAACTACGATTATGTGCACAGACCCATTAAAATAAATGGGTCAGGATTCAGTCCGTATGCTTCACGCATCGCACCTGGACTGCAAACTCTCTCATGTGAAAGAGGCCTGATGAATATTTGAATATACTTTACTACAGTGACAGTGGAGTGACTGGACAGATGCAGCATGTCCAGAGTGTCTCTGGCATTGGGAAGTTGAAGGCAGGCAGTGCTGATGTAAGACCTATGATTGTACTGTAAGCAGAATTGTTATCTAATGCCAGACTGGGCTTTGCTTATCTTTAACATTCCTTTAATTTGAAACAAAATGTTTTAGCTTTTACTGTAATTTTACATGAGGCCACCTCTGGAAATTTGTGGGCTCCATACAGCCAAGGAATGTCTAGGCCCTGGGAGGTGGATCAGGAAACAACCAGGCTGGGGTTCCTTTGGAAGGCCACAGATGCAGTAAATTGAAAAAGAGAAGCACAAAGTAGAAGAACTTGGTGGAAAAGGGTGGGACACAAAGTGTGGGGACCCTTTAGAGGAAAGGAGCAATGGTAAAGAAAAGCGACATGGACTGTAGGGTGGGCAGAGGGGGAGAAACAGGTTGGCAAGGACTCTGTGGAGGGACAGGGGGAGATGGTGATGTTCTAGGGGCTCTGGTGGAAGACACTAGGTGGTAAGACTGTATAGAGGAAGGGAACACAACATGGCAGGTGTGAGAGCTCAAGGGTGAGAAGCTGGCTGGTGGGGAGGTTGTGGAGTGTGGGCAATGAGGGCCTTGGAAATGTAAAAGTACCACTGATCAGGGGAGGGGGGCTGACTGGGGAACTCTGTGTAAGGTAAAGGGGAGATAGTAGCTAGGCAGAGGGAACATGTAAGATAATAGGAGGTACAGAGGGTATAATTTGTCTCACATTTTTCCTTTCAGGTGAATGCCACACCAACTGGATCATCAGGAACAGAATTTGCACAGATCTCTCCATTTGGATCAAGCTCTCTTTCAACACAGACTGAGCCCTACCCATTGGCCCAGCAGAATGGTAGTCAATTTAACTCTGAGGAAACTTTTGTACCATCTTCATTTCCTCAGATCAACGGCAAACAGGCTAATGAGGATTTTGACCAAATTGTCAAACGGATGGCTCAAGTATGTATTATTTTTTTTCAATTTAATTTTTTATTTTCTTATGGGCATGTTCCTCAAAATACGTTAACCTACAGAAAATTGTGAGGTTTACATGATGTAACGAGCAATTATTTTTGCTATTTTGTTATATATTAGAATTCCACATAGAAGACAGTGGAGACTAAAGTGTGGATCCATGCTTCATCCTCTATTAACTTATAAGTGGCAAATTTGAAAACACATTAGTATTCATAATTGTAACTCCCTCTTCTGCTGCTCTGCACAGTTATCAAAGTCTTTCCATCTACTGTATTTTACAGTGTATTAGCATTGAAATGAGCTGTGGCCTATTATGTCCTTTCAAAACACTGTTGAATATATCGATGTATATTGCCTCTTGCTATTATATAGAGTCGTCAGATGGAAACACTGGACCTGGATAAACCTGCAAGCGATAGCCTTGGGTTTAGTGTTGTTGGCCTTAAGAGTGAGAACCGAGGAGAACTTGGGATATTTGTACAGGACATTCAAGATGGAGGTGTTGCTCATAGGTGAGAGTTTCCCTTGATTGGGGACTGATGCTATTTGTGAAATTGATGTTGCCTTCAAAAAACCCTCATATAATATACTGATGATGTTCATACAGAAAGCTTATGTAAAATCACAGCTGATGCACATGTAGAATTGTGTTTTCAGCATCGTCCCTATTATTTCTCTTCTTCATTATGTTTAAGGGATGGACGGTTGAAGGAATTTGATCAGATTCTCTCCATTAACGGTCAACCTCTTGATCAAACAATTACACATCACCAAGCTATTCACTTACTGCAGCGGGCAAAGGATTATGTGCAGCTGGTGATTGCAAGAGGCCCATTACCCCAACTAGCTAGTCCTGTGGTATCTCGCACGCCGTCTGATGCCAGCACCGTGTCGGCACTTTCAAGTCCTGTGAGTACTGTATTGATTAGGCATTGAATAGGTATATCAAGTTAGATAAAATGACAAGATACATTGGCATACACATATATTAGACGACCTTCCGTGGTATTTGAAATCTGTCCGATGGTACCCGCTTGGCACACAAAATACACTTATGTGTGAGCCTGTATTCATACAAAACTGTTAAACCCCCCCCAAAGCAAACACAATTCCTTTGTTGTCCCTATGAGACCCCTTCCATTCAGAATGAAGCTCTTTGGGCCAGAGTGGTACTGAACTGCAATACCAGGCTCACCCTGGAAGGGGTCATAGAATTGGGCTCCCACCAGCGACCAAACGATAGGTCACATTTGTTTAAAAAAATAAATAAAATTGGAAAACCCTATAAACCTTTCAGATGATCAGTGTTGCTTTTTCTTCAGAAATCCTATATACATTCATAGGCAAGTGACTTTACCATGGTGGCAGGGCTTTTGTCAGTTTGCAAAAGAAACTGGACTATTGTACTTTAATAGGCTTAAATGAAGAAAATACGGTAACGCCTCAGTCTTTTTGTTTCATGCTCATCAGATGAACTGGCAGCATGTGGAGACTATAGAACTGGTAAATGACGGCTCAGGTTTGGGCTTTGGAATTGTTGGAGGAAAATCAACTGGAGTTATAGTCAAAACCATTCTACCTGGAGGAGTCGCAGACCAGGTATGTGTCTTTTGTCGTTGGACCTGCTTGTTAATGTAGTTTGATGGCACCAGCTAAAATCAGAGTTGTAGCCCAGCTTTGTTTTTTGGTTTGTCAGCTTCTTTACTCCTTGGCTTCCCTCACCTTCTCTCACCTACATTTGTGAGAGGTAGATATGCACCGCACTCACCGATTTTGTTCTTAATCCATACTGCAGATAAAACATTTGGTATTGGGTCTGTAGCAGAGCTCCTTATAAGAACTAATCCATGTCAGATCTTAGGAGTTCTACTACAAGCCCGATATCATGTATTCTATCCAGAATGTGGATTAAGAACAACGTTGCATTACAATGCATCTTACTCTACTTACTACTGTGAATATTTTCATGTTCCTGTGCTTTGGAGCACCTCAATAGAAATAACAGAAGTTGTACCTGTGTTTGACATGACCACCTGCTTGAGTATATGTGATTTAGTGCTGATTGCTCTATTGCAGGGCTGTCAAACTCATTTTCACCTAGGCCCACATGAGCGTTTTGGTTGCCTTCAAAGGGCCATTGAGCACACAATGCAAGCTAGTGCCCACTTCCTGTTCTGGCACCACCCCGTCTGCCAAGCACTGGCTGCCTTCCAGTTTAGGGCTCATGCACACATACGTAAGAGCTATGTGCCCATGCTGCGGACAGCAAATGGCAATCCGCAATATACGACTGCTGGCCGCGTGCACTCCTTGCTGCGGATGTGGACCCATTGACTTGAATGGGTCCACGATCCACAAGATATGTTCTATCTTTTGCTGTGCGGAGGCACATACCCCAAAGCCCATGGAAGCTCTTCGCAGTGTTTCCGTGGGCTTCCCATCCATGTATCTGTTCTGCAAATGATAGGATATGTCCTATCTTTGGCCATACCTTGCGGATCGTGGACCTATTCAGGTCAATGGGTTTGCGTCTGTGGTCTGCAATACGGGCACGGAGCCCTTACGGTTGTGTGCATTTGCCCTTTCTCAGTTTACATTACTGGCAGAACCTGCCCTATACAAATCAGCTCCCCAGAGACCTTACGTCGGGGGTTCACTTTTTATACTCCTTTAGTCATGAGTCCTCCTTGAAGCTCACTCTCTTGACTTAGCTGCTGCCATGTTGCTTCCTTCACACACTTAAGAATGGACAATCGAGTGAGGACTCTCCTGTGACAGTGAAGTGGGGACTTGCCTGACAACACTCTCTTAGACACGATGGCAACAGCATCTCTTACTGTTGTGGAGGAAATGGAAACAGCGGCAGCCCAGCCTGAAGCTTGTCTATGCTTCTGGTGCCCAAGCCGATCACCGTGCAAGCATCTGTAGAAGCCTTGCCAGAGTTGCACCTCCCAGGCAGACCCTCGCTAGATTGTCCGTTCTTTAGTGTGTGAGTGAGGGAAATGTCTTGCAATGGCCACAGCATGTCCTAATTTCTTCCGCATTTGGACCTTGTGTCAGCCGCATAAAATGACCTGTCAGGCCAGATTCATGGGTCTTGTTTGACGCGTGCTTTATTTGATTATTTGGGAGAGGTAAATCTGCATCCACCACAGGGAGCCGCAGCCATTCTACTAGCTTTGGGTGAGATTCACAAAGTCTCCATGGGTCTGTCTATGAGCCACAGTAAAAATCCCCTAAAATGTCAGACTAGGTCATTTTCCATAGGGAAACATGTCACTAGTCCTGCAATTTTACTATCACTTACCAGTGATACATTAGAGGCCAGTTTGATTTCTTGCAAAAGCATTGCAGTATCTGATGAAGAAATGTGTTATCCAAAAGTTGTAATTGTGGACTGCGATGTATTGGAATGATACTGACATGCTTTTTCATATTTTTTTATATTTCAGCATGGTAGGCTGTGCAGTGGGGACCATATATTAAAAATAGGTGACACAGATCTTGCTGGAATGGGCAGTGAACAGGTTGCCCAGGTTTTGAGGCAGTGTGGAAACCGTGTAAAGCTGGTTGTTGCCAGAGGCTCTTTGGGGGATCCGACCTCAGTGGTCTCTACTGGGATTCAGACGCCTCCATTAACAACTTCTACACCGGAACTGCAGGTTTGAATAAGTGAAAACTCTCTTCTAACTCTGATTTACATGCTACCTTCAAATGAAATGACTTTACCATATAAAATCCGTTATGCCCCTAAATATGTATTGGTTGTATGGTTATGGCTACCTACAAGAACTTTCCATTTCTTCCTCAGTACCTTCTCAAACCTTCTGCACTAGTCCATCCATTAAGTACCTGCTCACTAGAGCAGGAAGAGGCTGGACAAACTCTAGGAATAGTCCTAGCTTCTTATGGGTTGTCTTAATTTATCCTCTGCCTGTTCGGAGCCTGCTGAACCACATGCAGCATTGGCACTACCACCACAATAATACACCATGTTTGGGGCAATAGGTCCCTCCATTGTAAACTTGGCTCTGTGACGGAATTGTAAAAACCTATAAATGATGTTCATATCCCTCTTATTGATATGTAAGAATTTAAGCATAAATGTAATATCTCACCGTCATCATCGTTTTATTGTCATTGATGCAGAAGTCCTGAATTACTGGCTACACGTGCAAACTGAACTTGGAGAGGGGCAACTAGGACATAGATGTGGATGGTGATTTAGGACCCACACAATGTCCCAGTGACGATGCTGACGAGAAGAAACAGGATTTGAAAAACATGGCTGCTTTTTTCCAGAAACAGTGCCATGCTTTTTCATGGGTTGTGTTTTTGGTACTACAGCTGAACGCCATTGAATTAAATGGGGCTTAGCTGCAATACTGCACACAGCCTGTGGATAGATGTGGCACTGTTTTTGGAGAAAAAAACAACTATGTTTTTGCAATAATGTACTTCCCCTTGACTTACTTATTATTACACAGTACATATCTCCCAGAGATCCCATTTTGACGAAAGCAGCGCACGTGCGTGAGCTCTGTTTCATTCAAATCTAGAAACGCTGGATATCCATTCCAGTGAACACAAGGGTCTGACCTCCGCCAATCAGAAACTTATTACCTATCCTGTGAATTGAAGATAAATGTTTGTTATTGGACAACTCCTTTAAAAGGCTTGTCCGCTTTTTACTATTGATGACCTATCCTCAGGCTAGGTCATCAATATCAGATCAGCGGGGGTGCAACTCCTGGCACCCCCGCCGATCAGATGTTTGAAGAGAAAGCAGCGCTGCCTTCTCTGCTCAGCAATTGCAGTGGTGAGCAGGTGTAATTACAAGTGTGGCGTCCCCATTCACTTCTATGCGAAACCTTCTTCCTATGCACTTTGAACAGACAGCCGTCTCATATCAGTGAATGGGGGCGCCATACTTGTAATTACACCTGCTCCCCACTGCAATTGCTGCGGCCAGCAGGTAATCGGAGCAGAGAAGGCAGCCTTTTCTTCAAACAGCCGATTGGTGGTGGTGCCAGGAGTCAGACCTCCGCCGATCCGATATTGATGACCTATCGTGAGAATAGGTCATCAGAAGTAAAAAGCGGACAACCCCTTTAAGAATGCTTTGTGGATTGTCTAGATTTACCTTCAGGTCCTAATAAAACCCTACTGTGGTAATGGCTGATGCTGATTATTTTATGTGTCTGTTAGTTGTAATGTATTCAGTGTGTGCTCCTTATTCTCTAGGCTAATGTTGGAATGTTAAAAAGAGATACAGGCAGTGAAACCTTTGACGTCAAACTATCCAAGAATGCTCAGGGCTTAGGAATAACTATTGCCGGTTATGTTGGTGACAAAAATGCAGGCAAGTACCTTCTGCACTTTAGTCTGACGTTACCTTTCTATGGGTGCCATACTGGGTTGTAACACGGGGCCCACCCCGTTAGCGTGCGGTTATTCTGGTAGGACAAATTGGACCAAAAGCAGCAAGAAGAACAAAGTACAAACCCTTACTTGATTGTTCCCCTGTTTACAGAGCCCTCTGGTATTTTTGTGAAAAGCATTACGAAAGGCAGTGCCGTGGAGCAGGATGGAAGGATCCATGTTGGCGATCAGATCATTGCTGTAAGTATGAATTCTGGGTACAGGCTATCAAGATTATTCTCTGTCATTGTCTTACCTCATCTACTTATACTTGAACAGCACACAGCCATATAGCCACCTTTTCATGATTCTCCCATCCATAGAACATGAGCATTTTTAGGAAATATTTAAACCCTTATTGTGCATGCACAGTGCAGAGGGGTGTCCACAGCTTGATCAGTTCATTGGCCAAGACGCCCTCATTCCTCACCTTTTCAAAAGGTTGTCTGGGATTTTTTAAAAATTGGCATGGATTTAAAAAAATATATATTATGTTCACCCGTTTAATCGACGGCCAGTCTTGAGCAGCCAATCGCTGGCCTCGGCGGTCACATGCTGTGGAGGTTAGTGATTGGCTGCAGTAGTAATATGGATGCACAGCATGTCATTGCGGTGAGGATAGCTTCTTTTTTTTTTTTTGTTAATTAGCTGTCCTGATCTTTGCCAATTTTTGTAAATCCCAGAAAGCAATGAATTATGATTGTTACGATGAAGTCAATTTTTGCATTCTTATTATTTGTATTATAATTATTGGTTTACAGTAAAGTGATTTATTCTTTTTTTTTTTTTTTGTGAAGGTAGCTTGTTATTTTTCCTGGGATCATAATGTCTCCATCTCATTATGTGCCATGTAGAGTAAAGCAGATGGTGTGATATATTCTAAGAGGGTGTGTTGTTTGTTTTGTAGAAGAACAAAGATTATTTAAAAGCAGATTAACAGTCATCTGGACATCAATCTGTTCTATCTGCCCAAACTTTATTAAAATAACTGCTACTAAATCAATTTACCAATATGTCTAGGTTGATGGAACCAATCTCCAGGGTTACACCAACCAGCAAGCTGTGGAAGTCTTGCGTCACACAGGGCAGACTGTCCACCTAACATTAATTCGGAGGGGACAAAAACAAGATGTCATCTGTCATCAAACTGAAGAATGTGGCAGATCAATTGACCAAACTGTGGCATTAGAAAATGTAGAGGATGACCAAGGTAAAGCCTTCCTTCAGATAAATGGTTTCTGTAGATGATAAAGTTTAGAGTGTTCCCAGTAACAACACTTAGAAGTGCCTGATCATGGGGGGGAAGGAAGGGTGGCTGCAACTACTGGGACCTTCTCTGACCACGGTAGTGGAGGTCCCAGAGTCTCCTACCAGAATGTAGTGGTGGAGTGCATGCGTGATCACTAGTGATGAGCGAACATTTGTTTTCAAGTTCGGCATACAGGTTACGGATTCTGCTACGACGAACCACAACTGAATTCTATGGCGGCATGCACCATGGAAGCCATTCCATATTGCATTCCATCATAATAGAAGTTTATGCGCTATTGTGATGGAATGCCTCTTATAGGCTTCCGTGGTGCATGCCGTCATAAAATTCCGTTATGGGCCGTGGTAGCAGGATCCATAACTGGATTCTTAGATAAACCGAACCTGTATGCCGAACTTGAAAAACGAGTTCGCTCATCACTAGTGATCACCACTCCATTTACATCTTCGGAACTGCGCAGTGCTGAGATCAGACTCTTAGGCCCCTTTCACACGAGCGAGTTTTCCACGCGGGTGCAATGCGTGACGTGAACGCATAGCACCCGCACTGAATCCTGACCCATTCAATTTAATCGGTCTGTGCACATGAGCATTTTTTTTTTTTCACACATCAGTTCTACATTGCGTGAAAAACGCAGCATGTTCTATATTCTGCGTTTTTCACGCAGCCCAGGCCCCATAGAAGTGACTGTGTCTGCGTGAAAAACACATTGTATCCGGAAGCAAGTGCGGATGCGATGCGTTTTTCACTGATGGTTGCTAGGAGATGTTGTTTGTAAACATTTTGTTTTTATCACGCGTGTGAAAAACGCATTGCACCCGTACGGAAAAAACTGAACAGCTGAATGCAATCGCAGACAAAACTGCCTGAACTTGCTTGCAAAATGGTGCGAGTTTCCCTGAACGCATCCGGACCTAATCCGTCACGCTCGTGTGAAGGAGGCTTTATACTCTGTGGATAGGGGACTAGTGTTTTAGTGGGAACATCCCTTTTAATGGTCAGTAAAATTGGTTTTATGATTATTCTGGGTAAAACAGGTTATTCCCCATGGGATGAAAATTAAACCGTTGAGAGTCTAACCGCTGGGACCCCTGCTGATCATAAGAAGGGATGTTCCTCTATGGTACCATTCCTCCATAAGCGCTGTAATCTCCGGTAGTCCCAGAGAGCTGAAAGGAGCAGCAGCACTCCTACTCGACTCCGTATAGGGAGACGCAGGACTCTCATATTTATGTTTGAGGGTTCGTGCTGGTCGGAGCCAGTGGATAGGGGATAACTTGTTGCTATTGGAATAACCTTTTAAAGGGAACCTGTCATCAACTTTCTGCTGACCGTACTGAGGGCAGTATAAAATGGTGACAGAAATGCTGATTTCAGCGGTGTCTCTCATCAGCTAAAAGTAAGTGGTTGCTGAGAACCAGCCTCATAAAATCATTGCAGCCCAGGCCTTGAAAAGAGTCAAATCTACTTGAGAAGAGTCCTGGTTATTCATAATCTCCTGCTCTCCCGTCCATCTGCTGATGATTAGCAGTTCTCTCCTAGACAGAGAGGGAGAAAACTAGGTAGAAAACTGTCAGTCATCAGCAGGTGGGTGAGGAGAGCAGGAATTCATGGATAACCAGGACTCTTCTCAGGTGGCCGGGACTCTTTTCCAGGCCCAGTCTGCAATTATTGTGAGGTTGGTTCTCGGCAACCTTTTACTTTTAGCTGATGAGTGACACACCGCTGAAATCAGCATTTCTGTCACCATTTTATACTGCCCACAGTACGGTCAGCATAAAGTTGATGACAGGTTCCCTTTAAGTCCTTGAGTTCTGCTTTGCATTAAAAGGCCTCATGCACACAACCGTAATTTTGGTCCTCATCCAATCTCCATGCTGTCCACATCTGTATGTCTATTCCACTGCACCACAGAAAATATAGAACATGTCCTATTCAGGTCTATTTTGCAGACAAAAATAGGCATTTTTACAAGAGTGCGGGATGTGTGGAACGGGAAAGTGCGGGATGAACACAGGGTGTATACATGTTTAGCTGATCCACGGTTTGCAGTCCGCAAAATGGATATATTCGCATTCATGTTGTTTGTTTCTTTTTAATATAGTGTAGAGGTGGGGATGTTAAACATTTTATTAGTGAAAGATGTTTCTTTGTACTAGAAAACAGAGTGTAAAGAGCCTTTAAGGCAAAGCTCTAACTGAGCATTGCTAAGGAGTCAGTCTTCAGTTCTACTGAGCGCTGAAGACACCTGTGTAACACGCAGAGGCTCCTAGCCTGCCTCTTGTTACTACCGCTGTCCCTGACTACTGTATGTCCCTTATCACTGTCCATCTCCCTGCTCATATGACTTAACAAACTGAGCGCTGAAGACGCCAAGTGTAACAAGTCAGTTATGGGATGGGCGTGAGATGGTTAAAAAAAAATATAAAAAATTAGCTTGTATTCACCACGTTAAAACCCTTCCAAAAAAGAAACATGTCCACTCTCTTTCAAGAAAAGCGCTATACCTGTTCACGTATTTTTATTTTTTTCTGCGGGAATACCCCTGTAAGTAATTTATACAAAGTCAAAATGCATATTGAAATGCATTGACGTGTGAGGGGCTAAGTATGGCTATGTACACCTTTTGGGGTCTTTTTTTTTTTTTTTATGATTGCATTCAACTCATTTTTGCCTAAAAATCATATTTTTAATTGGCCTTTATTAAAAATATTGAGCTGTTCAGTCACAAGGGGTTGTTTTTCTAACTGTGTCCCTGGTACTTTCACTTTGTGCCCATCTAATTACCTTTTCTGAGAGGTCATAAACACTTATGTAAAACTACTTTGTATCTGCACAGACGGATCCGCACCAATAATGCAAACGTTTCTATCCGTTCAGAACGGATCCATTTGCATTATTCATAAAAAAAAAAAAGTCTAAGTCAAAACTGATCCGTCCTGACTTACATTGAAAGTCAATAGGGGACGGATCCGTTTTCAATTGCACCGTATTGTAGTGAAAAACGGATCCATCCCCATTGACTTACATTGTAAGTCAGGACGGATCCGTTTGGCTCCGCATCGTCAGGCGGACACCAAAACGCTGCAAGCTGCGTTTTTGGGACCGTCTAAAAAACACAACGGAGGTCAAACGCAGCCAAATTGATGCATTCTGAACGGATCCTTATCCATTCAGAATGCATTGGGGCTGAACTGATCCGTTTTGGGCCGCTTGTGAGAGCCCTGAAAAGGATCTCGCAAGCGGACCCAGAAACGCAAGTGTGAAAGTAGCCTAAGCTGCATTCTTATCAGTAAGATAAGGATTGAGCTTTAATGAGTGTTTATGATGTGAGAGAGCAGAGATAAGGAGGCCGTCTGCTCCTCAGATGACGGAAAATCTACAGGCCGCTAGTAGAGCATGTCAGCTCTGTACAGAAAAAAGGATTCCATATTGTTAATAAAGACCAATTGAAAAAAATATTTTTTTAGCTCAAAATAAGTATAATGCAATAATAATAAAAAAAATTGCCCCCAAAGGTGTACATGGCCTTTAAGTGTGCATGTATATATGGGTTTTGGGAGGGAGAGGGAGTTGTCAACGACATGCGTCTAATGTGTATGGCCATCTCACAGTCGGCGCACAAGATACGCGCCCAGAACTTTTTTTCTGTCTAAGATGCAGGTATGTTTTTGCCATTACAGAGTTTACATCTTGGTTACTGTCATTGGAAGAGGCTCACATTGAGGACTGCCTATTGTATTGCAGTTTATATGCCAGCGCACATTGTGAATTACTTTCACGTATGCCATATACTTTATTTTACAGAAAATAGGACTCCACTGCTATCATCAGTGATCAGTACCACTGCCAAGCAGCCTGCATCAAAAGGAAAAAGCGGACAAACAGGTACAGGTTTCCATAGTGTGCTGCATGGGAAAAGCATTCTGCAGCAATCTGTCAGGGGTAGTGTTGGCCAGCTGTCCCTCAGATCTTCCTTCTAGCTATACTGTGGCATCTGACAGTTGTAGCTTTTTTTTAAAGAATTTATTAAAAATAAAGTTACAGTGACCCGCATCTCTGTTTGGAGCCATTTCAAAAAATTGCATATGCTGGTATTATTTCACTGTGATGTAAAGTAAAGAATGACAATATGGGTGTTATCACGTTTTATGTCATGTTTGAGTAAAGTATCAAACCAAAGGGATTTTTCAAAAGAGCTTCAGGCAATGACTGTTACCATTGCTATTTGTTGTAAACTGCTACACTTGTACCGTATGTTCTTTTATCAGGCAAAGAAAACGGGTCTTATTCTGGGAAGATTCAACTTCACGCAAAAATTTGTAATAGATTTTTATTGTCATATTACACTAGTGGAAAAAAGAACATCTGGAAAACTTAATAGGATTGAAAAATTCTAAACTGCTAGTGGTGCGTGGTCAATGGTCACACAACCAAGGTGGTGCATGGTCACATTAATACTCGGTGGCATCTCTGGCATGGTAATGGTCATACAGATGCAGGATATCCTCCTGAGGTATGTCTTTCAACGTGGACTTGTATTTTAGCCAAGATGGTTGTTGGCTTTTGTGCATGGGAGACCCATTTCCGTATCCAGTCCCAGACATTCTCAATGGGGGAAAGATCTGTTGATCGAGCTCCTGGATAACGTGAAGAGCAACCTGTATCAGAGTAAGGGGAGATGCCACCCAGCATTAATGTGACACTGCTGCAGAACCCAAAATAAAGAGTGGTTGTGTGATCATTGACCAAGCTCCACTAGCAGTTTATAGTTTGTCAGTCTCAGCTAGGGATGAGCGAACTTGTGTTTTCAAGTTTGACGTACCGGGTTTGGGTTATCTAAGAATTCCGTTACCACGGACCATAAGTTATGGTCCGTGGTAGCAGAATCAATAACGGAATTCTTAGATATACTGAACCTAAACCTTGTACGTCGAACTTGAAAACCCAAGTTCGCTCCCTAATCTCACCTCAATTGCGTTAAATTTTTCAGATTTTTTTTTTTTGTTTTGTTTCTTCATTCTTTTTCCCTCCAAGTGCTGAAAATTGCCATTAGAAGGTTGCTCTGTATGTTCACTAAGAAATCAGGAAGATTGGTCCTGTTAGCAGCATCAACGCTATTAAACCAGGCACCTTGTCTGATAGGGTTGATACTGTAAAAACATACTTTATGTCAGTTGGTTGCGCTGTTCACGTGCAGTTAAAGTTTGTATTATGCAAATTAGGTATTCGGCGTGTTTGAGCCACTATGTGCACCTTAGGTCCAATTTTGCGTCTCAACTGCCCCTCCCCTTGATTCACACGGCTGGGTATCTTGCCTGGCCCTGTAATCCTGCACCAGTATTGGCGCAGTAGTCATCGGAGCTGCCAGGAAAGCCGAAGCAAATGTACTGCACATGCCCCAAGAGTGTAAGCTAGGATGCAGGTGTAGGATTACAGGCCGGATGAGAGATGCCTGGCCCTGTGAATCAAGGGGAGTGGCAATTGAGACACCGCATCAGAGTCAAGTTGTACCAAGGGGGATTGGTCCTGCCCCTCAGTGCACTTTAATACGAACCACAAGTGCACCTAAACGACACTGCCAATTTACATAAGGCATACACGAATTTTGCTCAGCGGGATCAACAATACTAGGCATTGTGTCTGGTTTAATAGGGTTGAAACTGCCTGCCAGGTCTTTGTAAAGGACGGCTGCAATAAATTTGTAGTCGTTGGCATGGTCCTTTAACCCAGATGGGTGCTAGGCTGTCAGAAACAACTGGGCTCCAATGAGAGCAGACCACATATGAACTAATGAAGTCTCTCCAATGGCCTTTTCTGACCTTGGGGACAGACTTTGAAAATTAACTGAAATAAAAATGATAGGTCATCTCAAAAAAAATATCTCAGAGAACCCTTTTAAAGGTGCCTACTGCAAAAAAAAATAATATATATATATATAATTATAATATTTATTTTTTTATATGTATAATAAACATTTGTGACAAGTAGTGGTTCCCAATATGCCCCCTTCTACCAGTGCATTTACCCTTGAAATGTCTAATTCCTTCCTCCCATTACCTTTTCTTTTCAATGAGAATAAGATGGTTAACCCTTGCAGACAGTTACTGAGATTATTAATATAGTGTATAGCCAAAATAATGTATCCTTTGGTGTCTTTGCTTTTTTCCTTTTTTATATCCCCCCCCCCCCAACACTTTAATTGTGCAAGGTCCGAATAGGCCTCTTGAACTCCTGTAGCATTGCTATGACACTTTGACAGATGATCATTTGCAGGATTTTCTCCATCTAAAACTAGGATTTTGCCAGTTGGTGAGGTTGTGCTGCTTGGACGTCGTGCTGATGTATCTGAAACGCTGGCTGGGCTGCTTTGTATAATGTAGTGGCACTCCTGATATCCTCGAGCCTGAGCTGGCTTTAAAGAAAGAAAAAAAAAAAGATGTCTGCTCTTGAAATTTGTGGGAATTATTGGCATGTTTAATGTGATTACCAATCATTCTGTGAAAAATAATTGTGGAAAATAATAGATGAGTGGCAGTTCTCGAGTTACGTTGGCAGAAGAACCGAATCCTTTACATTTGTCAAGATACGGCATTGGCACTGAAATATAGCTTTAATTTTAGAGGAGCTTGGTGATCATGCGTTTTGTTTAATGGCGGTGTAGCCTCAGTTTGTATACTGATGTGACCTACGCCATAAATGTGTAAGCTCACATCCTGACTCATTCCCTCTCTGGAAGAATGTTACATTTGGGCTGCCAATGTTACTTTCCGTTGCATCATTTTTTAACTGTTTTTAGTGAGATTTCTAAAATCTAGTAAAGGAAAAAGTGGAGAAGATGCTCATAGCAACCAAACAAGTCAATAATTTCATTTTCCAACCCATAATATGAATGGCTTGGACGGCACCACTGATTTGTTTGTGGTTCTTCTACGCTTTCTGATAAGCACTGGTATTTGGGTTAAAATATCTTAGTCTGAATATTATTTAAAGTGCATTAATCAACCCTTCTTACTTGGCCTCTCTTCCCTTTTTACTCATACAGCTCCCATTTAAAGAGCACCCCTCCGCAGGATCGGTCCTGTGAAACTAGACCTACTGCACTGTGGTATTTGGTTCTGCTGGGGTGGTACTTTGTTCTGCACTACAGTATTGCTGGCCCTGCCTACTTCTGTTGCACTGCCTTCTGACCTACAACATGGGCCACTTTTAGGTTTTTTTTTCCAGGGCCACTTTAAGTTCCCAGTCTGCCCCTGTTTAGCATATTGGTGTAAAAACCATGCAGCATGCCAAGTTCCAGCCTGGGTTTTCCCATCATGGCTTCTGATATGCCCTGCTTACACTATGGCAGAGTAGAGTTCATGGTTGTAGGACTGTCTTTAGGTAGTGCTGCAGAGACCAGCAACACTGCTCGCAGCATTGGAAAGGTGTGACCAGGTGGCATCTACTCTGTCAAATAGAGGAAGATATTCCTTGAGGAGTTTTATGAACAATACAAGGACATCATTAAGCAGTAAGGTGAAACATGTATGTTTTTATTTAATCAGCATCATCTTAAGTATGGTGCTGATTAGTTACCTACAACTTGTTGCAGTGAATTTGTATTGAACTAGGACACAGGAGACGGGAGAGCTGCAGTTTCATTCAGTAATCATCCCTGTTGTGTTAGAATAAGTGATTGCTCGTCACTGTAAAGAGTCCTTGTTAGCCATCAATACAGGGCGATCTGCTGCCGCCAAACAATGATTTTTGGCGCCGCATTAAAGATGTAATCCTCTTTAATGTCGAATGCTTTTTCCTGATAATTGAACCAATTCTCAGCCCTTGTAAAAGGACCTTAATTCTCTCGATATTCTTGTGTGTTAGATTTATGTCGCTTATCTTGCAGCATTTAGTTGGTAAATGACAAGTAGTAATCTGTTTAATGGCAATGACAAATATTTAACCAATCCGCCTAAAAGCCAGTTTACAATGTCCAAGGCACAGACTATTATCAGGAACTAACCGAAGAGTCCCGATAATTGCCTGATAGCAAAATGAGAGCTGCATTTACATGTAGCGGTTATCTCCTCTGTATGGAGACATGCAGTCACTCATTCTATACAGATTCATAATCATATGATCTTATGAGTGTGGGACAATAGTCCCGCGGGCGGCCCGATGTGCACAGCGTCATTGTAATCGATGATGCTGTGCGATCCCATGCGCATGATCAATGCCGCTCCGGGACACATGGCCCGCTCAAGGACCGTATATCTCGGAGGGCATACGGTCGTGGGCAAGAGGCCTCACTGACGTATTGGTGCCAAAAATCGGTCAAAAAGTGATGCAGTTTGGTCCATCTAGGGATCGTTCAATTTTTTTCCAACATGCTCAACGATGGGCAGGGCTTCAAGGGAAAGTGGCCAAATATGCGCCAAACTTGTGCCACAGTCCTGGTGGAAAATTCTGTCTCAAATCAAGTCAACCAGTAGTTTGTATAGAGTCAGTGAAAAGTGTCTATCCCTGCCCCAGATTTATCATCCAGCCTAAGCGACTGTGATAAATCTGGTGCAGGTCTAGACAGCCGGCCTAAGCTTATGCCATCTATAGAATTAGTAAATCTGGCCCATTGTTTCCAGATTCTCATTTATACAGCCTCCTGATCTGCTGCCCAGAAGCAATGATTTTGGGTGCCGCATCAATAATGCTTTCACCTGATAAATGAGCGTTTGGTGGCAATTTTAGGGAGTGCAATTATTGGCTCAATGGCTCATGTTTAGGATGATGATGACAGAAGAGGAAGATGAGAATTGGTCTTAACGTAACAAAATATCTGAGTGTGTAAATGGCCGACTCTGACCAATTTCATCATCTTTGAGATCAACCTGGTTGGTCAGAAATGTGTGTAAACCTACCTTTATAGAGGTTCTCCAGGAGAGGGGCATGTGCACTTCGGAACATACCTAACCGCTGCGGCCAGTCATTGGCTGCAGTGGCACATTTGAACACTGTCTGTGATCGCAGTGGTGGACCAAAAGAGCAGGAATGGAGCAGCAGAGAGTAGGTAGGTATGCTTCCCTCTGTAGGTCTGGTGGGGATGGGAGGAGCCAACATTTTTTTTAAGAGCTGGAGAACCCCCTTTAAATGGTCAAAATCTACGATGTGTTTTAAAAAAATGCTTGGCATCTAGTTGTTATTGCTGGGACTTTAGTATGTGAAACTTCACGAAAATATTCAGCATATTTTTTTTAACAAAATATTTCAACATCTAGGGTAAGTTAAGACCTATGGTAAAAAAAAATCAGCTACAGGTTCCATGCCGAGTCTTCCGTGTATCACATCTTCACATGCTGTGGATTTTAAAACCTCATTTATACAGAAAAATCTGTCACATGGGAATGAGGTTTTGAAAACTCCATTCACATCTATACAGCTGGACTTTAATACAGACCATAGGTTTGGGATGCGCTTAGAAAATCCATCACATCATGAACATGGCCCTTAATACAGGATGAAACGATTTGCCTCATTGAGGATGCTAGCATATTAAGATGACTATTTGTTTTTGGTTTCCCTCCCCCAGAAGATGAATGTATCCCGACCTTAACTGAGGAAGATGCTCTCAGAAACAAGTGGCAAAGAATTATGGGTGACAATTATGAGATCGTGGTAGGTTTCATTTGAAGTATGCTTCTTTTGTGTCTGATGGTTTGGAAGCTTATTACACGGCTTTTTATACTGGTTTCTATATATGTGTCTGTATAGTGCAGTGCGTTTTAGAAATACTTTACCTTTATCTCTCTATTCTGTGTGGCAGGCTATGTTCTGAATTCTGATCCCTGCACTAATGCATATGCACACACAGTGACCTGATCACAAAGTTCCCACATTGCTATTAGCCTTAGTAGCAGATTTGACTGAATAGTAATCGGTATATACCGTTTAAAAGACACCGATTTCAAATATCTTTTGCGTTTGCATTCCTCCACTTTGCGCCTGCATGCGGATGAGTCTTCTCCATTGTATCACATCAGTTTAGGAGTCCTCTCTATGCGTCGGCCTGTTTTGTGGGCACGTGCTGTGGCTCCTGGAATGTTCCCCGGGCGTCTGTAAAAAAGAGGAGACCTCTCAGACTCCTGCAAGAGCTGGCAACTCTCCCAGATGCTGCAAAGGGGGATGCTTTCTCTGAGAAAACGGCCCTCCATGGGCTTTAGCTGTATGTGGTGCCAGGATGCCATGTCAAATGTGCATTGAGGAGGGTGGGGTATTGTATGAAAGGGTCATAGTCTGTGCCAACCAGGGGCATAACCTGATAAAAGGGGTGTGCCAATGCCCAGACACCGTTTCTGTTGCGCCCATCAAAAGTTGGCAAGTATGCTGGAGTTTAGAGGGGTTTTCATAGATGACCATTTATTTAAAATGTTTAAAAGGTACCTAAACCTTCACGCAAAGCACAGAAGCTGTAGTGGCGCTTCTGCACCTTCCACTTGCATTGGCTCTGCTCTGTATTTGCAGCATTCGGTGTACAGATCCATCTTTATAAAGAAGGACGTATATATGTATGTATGTCTGTATATATTTATGTATGTATGTATTTACATATGTATTTATGTATATATGGTCTGCCATCACTCAAAAACGCAACCATAAATTTCAACGAAACTTGGTATACACATCCCTGGCTACCTGGAAAGAAATCTTGTGGGGGTCACAGCTCTCTAGGACGTACCGTTCATGAGTTATTCCCCAAAAAATGACCTGCATTAGCCAATACAAGCCTGCAAGTCTTTCTCTTCATATCCCAACTGCCATACACATGGTCACATGTCCCTTATCAGCCAATAGAAGCTCGCAGGCCCTTAGTCTCCACATACACACAGTTTTACTCCAAGTTTCCATCTTGGATGGATTTTTTGCGACTATCGTGTCGCAGTCGCAGCATGTCGCAAAATTGGTACGACAAAATGTCGCACGACACATGTCGCCATGTAGCCCTATCCTTAAAGGGGCAGGGTACTGTGGAGGACACTGTTAAGTTGGCAGGGGCCACTATTAAAGGGGTAGTTGTTGTGGGGGTCACTGTTAATGGGGCAGGGCCACTATTAAAGGGGCAGGCCGCATTAACTTCCCTGGGGCTGAGCTGCAATACTGCACACCACCTGGAAGAAAGCTGCCATGTTTTTGTAATCCTGAACAACTTTAAGAGTCTAATCAGAATATTTTACTGCATTAACCCCTTAAGGACATAGGACGTACCGGTACGCCCTATTTCCCGAGTCCTTAAGGACACAGGACGTACCGGTACGTCCTGACTTAAAATCTGTATTCCGGCGCCCGAGGGGTTAAACGGAACGGGATTTCGGCTGAAATCCTTCAGCCGGCATCCTGTGACAACGCCAGGGGGGGTCATGTGACCCCCCCGTGTCGGCGATCGCAGCAAACCGCAGGTCAATTCAGACCTGCGGTTTGCTGCGCTTTTTGCAGTTTCTGATCCCCGCGGTCCCTGACCGCGGCGATCAGAAACTTTAGAGTGGCTAAAATCTATATTTTTCACCCCCCCTGCACCCCTGCATGATTTGATGCCGGCGGGTGGTGCGGGGGGGTGTCGCATGCGGTGGGGGTGTTGCGGGAGGCGGGCGGTGCGGCAGGTGGGATCGCGATCCCCCGCCCGCCTCCCCATGAATGATCGTTGGCCTCTAGTGGGTATACCAGGGTGCCAGCACATTGCTGGCACCCTGGTATAAACGGCTGACATCTGTGCAGATGTCAGCCGTTTAACCCTTTCCATACCGCGGTCCGTACGGACCGCTGTATGGAAAAAGTTAACTGTCATCGGTCAGGGAGCTCCCTCCCTCTCCATCGGGGGGCTGCTGTGCCTTTGCAGCCCCCCGATGGAGAGGGAGAGAGCCCCCAGAGAGCCCCCCTCAGCCCTGTGCTTACCCTTCCCCGTCTGCGAAGTTCTGAGCAGACGGGGAGGGTTCCCATGGCAACAGGACGCCTGCTCAGGCGTCCTGCTGTCCATGGTGCTGAACAGATCTATGCTGAAAGCATAGATCTGTTCAGTGTAAGTAAAATACAGTACAGAACAATATATATTGTACTGTACTGTATTATACAGACATCAGACCCACTGGATCTTCAAGAACCAAGCGGGTCTGGGTCAAAAAAATGTAAAAAAAATGAAAAAAGTTAAGATAAAAAAAAATAACATTTATCACTGAATAAAAATTAAAAAAATAAAATAAACTACACATATTAGGTATCGCCGCGACCGTAACGACCTGATCTATAAAATGGTCATGTTACTTTCCCCGCACGGTGAACGCCATAAAAATAAAAAAATAAAAACTATGAGAAAATTGAAATTTTGCCCACCTTACTTCCCAAAAAAGGTAATAAAAGTGATCAAAAAAGTCGCATGTACGCCAAAATAGTACCAATCAAACCGTCATCTCATCCCGCAAAAAATGAGACCCTACTCAAGATAATCGCCCAAAAGCTGAAAAAACTATGGCTCTTAGACTATGGAAACACTAAAACATGATTTTTTTTTGTTTCAAAAATGAAATCATTGTGTAAAACTTACATAAATAAAAAAAAAGTATACATATTAGGTATCGCCGCGTCCGTATCGACCGGCTCTATAAAAATATCACATGACCTAACCCCTCAGATGACCACCGTAAAAAAATAAAAATAAAAACAGTGTAAAAAAAAAGCCATTTTTTGCCATCTTACGTCACAAAAAGTGTAATAGCAAGCGATCAAAAAGTCATATGCACCCCAAAATAGTGCCAATCAAACCGTCATCTCATCCCGCAAAAAATGAGACCCTACTCAAGATAATCGCCCAAAAACTGAAAAAACTATGGCTCTTAGACTATGGAGACACTAAAACATTTTTTTGGTTTTAAAAATGAAGTTATTGTATAAAACTTACATAAATAAAAAAAATGTATACATATTAGGTACCGCCGCATCCGTGACAACCTGCTCTATAAAATTACCACATGATCTAACCTGTCAGATGAATGTTGTAAATAACAAAAAAAAAAAACGTGCCAAAAAAGCTATTTCTTGTTACCTTGCTGCACAAAAAGTGTAATATAGAGCAACCAAAAATCATATGTACCCTAAACTAGTACCAACAAAACTGCCACCCTATCCCGTAGTTTCTAAAATGGAGTCACTTTTTTGGAGTTTCCACTCTAGGGGTGCATCAGGGGGGCTTCAAATGGGACATGGTGTCAAAAAAACAGTCCAGCAAAACCTGCCTTCCAAAAACCGTATGGCATTCCTTTCCTTCTGCGCCCTGCCGTGTGCCCGTACAGCGGTTTACGAACACATATGGGGTGTTTCTGTAAACTACAGAATCATGGCCATAAATAATGAGTTTTGTTTGGCTGTTAACCCTTGCTTTGTAACTGGAAAAAAAATATTAAAATGGAAAATCTGCCAAAAATTTGAAATTTTGAAATTGTGTCTCTATTTTCCATTAAATCTTGTGCAACACCTAAAGGGTTAACAACGTTTGTAAAATCAGTTTTGAATACCTTGAAGGGTGTAGTTTCTTAGATGGGGTCACTTTTATGGAGTTTCTACTCTAGGGGTGCATCAGGGGGGCTTCAAATGGGACATGGTGTCAAAAAAACAGTCCAGCAAAATCAGCCTTCCAAAAACCAAACGGCGCACCTTTCACTCTGCGCCCCGCTGTGTGGCCGTACAGTAGTTTACGGCCACATATGGGGTGTTAATGTAAACAGCAGAGTCAGGGCAATAAAGATACAGTCTTGTTTGGCTGTTAACCCTTGCTTTGTTAGTGGAAAAAATGGGTTAAAATTGAAAATTAGGCAAAAAAATGAAATTCTCAAATTTCATCCCCATTTGCCAATAACTCTTGTGCAACACCTAAAGGGTTAACGACGTATGTAAAATCAGTTTTGAATACCTTGAGGGGTGTAGTTTCTTAGATGGGGTCATTTTTGGGTGGTTTCTATTATGTAAGCCTCGCAAATCGACTTCAGACCTGAACTGGTCCCTAAAAATTGAGTTTTTGTAAATTTCTGAAAAATTTCAAGATTTGCTTCTAAACTTCTAAGCCTTATAACATCCCCAAAAAATAAAATATCATTCCCAAAACAATTCAAACATGAAGTAGACATATGGGGAATGTAAAGTCATCACAATTTTTTGGGGTATTACTATGTATTACAGAAGTAGAGAAACTGAAACTTTGAAATTTGCAAATTTTTCCAAATTTTTGGTAAATTAGGTATTTTTTTGTGCAAAAAAAAATAATTTTTTTGACTTCATTTTACCAGTGTCATGAAGTACAATATGTGACGAAAAAACAATCTCAGAACGGCCTGGATAAGTCAAAGCGTTTTAAAGTTATTAGCACTTAAAGTGACACTGGTCAGATTTCCAAAAAATGGCCTGGTCCTTAAGGTGAAAATGAGCCCGGTCCTTAAGGGGTTAAGACTGCATATTTCAGTGATATGTTAGATGATGTCTCAAAGTAAAACTTCCCTTTAAACAAACCCAGACTGTGAGTCTAGCTATGAATGAATACGCTACCATGTAATAATTGTGTGTGTCACACTCTGGCCGCCTGAGTGGTGGAACACATCTTTTTTTTTTAAATCTAATCTTTTTTTATTTTCTGCTTGTAGATTTTTGTATTATATTTTCTGAACATGATTATGGGGGCTGCCATCTTGTCTGAGTTCTTAACAGCATTTACACAGCATAAAAAAAATTTGCTTTGCGACAGCCCCAATGTCCATAGACACAATGGACAGGAGGGGACCCTATTGACTTACATGAAAACGTTTTCTAGGCATGCTCTGTGACCTGTGCAGAGGTCATTGTACAGGGAGGGAATACATAAGCTTTGACAATCACCATGAAGTGGCCACAGCTCCCGCCTAAATGCCGTTGCCCCATCAAACAGTAGACCCTAAGTATATAGGTCATAAATAGTTTGCAAATGATGGTCTATCCTCAGAATAGGCCATTACAATTTGAACGGTGGGGTTCCCACACCCAACTGATCAGCTGTTCTGCATTGGCGGAACTGCACAGTCCTGTCCATTGTGCAGTGGACTAAGCTGATACACTTCAGTAAGAGCCGTGCTGCAGTAACCAGCTTGGTCCACTTGATAACGGGAAGAACTATGTAGTTCTGGTGCTGCAGCTACTGCAGAATAGCTGATCGGCACGGGTATGTGGTGTCGGACCCCTGCTGACCTCTTGTAAATTCCTTTAAGCAATAAAGAAGATGTGATTTGTCCATAACCTGTTCAGTGGGTCTATTTTAAATTTCTGCCTTAAGCTGGTCGTGCACATGAGAGAACGGTCATCGGCCAACAGCTCTCTCCCAACCCTCCCATCCGTATGAATGCATTGCTCGGCCAAGCATGCATGTATAGTGAATAGGAAAAGGAGGCAAAGCTGCTGCGTCCTCTTCGTGTTTCCTTATTTGTAGACTATCAGCTCAGCGTTCTGACAGTTAGTGCGTTCCTTCTTTATCTTTTCATTACAGAGACAGTTGGAATGAGTTTAGGATTTTTTTTTCCCAAAATGCAGCACAATCTATATAGTTACTATGGAAACGTAAGCAGTTCTGAGCCTTTCCAAAACGGGTACAGCTTGGACTGGTGCTTGTGCAGTATAAATGCTGACAGTTCTATGTATTTGCTTCATATATTTTTCAGGTTGCACATGTTAACAAGTTCAGTGAAAGCAGTGGCCTGGGCATAAGCCTTGAAGCTTCTGGTGGTCATCATTTCCTGAGATCTATATTACCAGAAGGTGCTGTTGGACGAAGTGGAAAACTCTACAGTGGGGATGAATTGCTGGAAGTAAGATATAGTTGAAGCATGTACATCGGAGACCATTTCATATCCTCTCATATATCTAAAAAGATGCTGGGCTAAAGCCACTTATGTCGGCACTTAATGCGCCTGTAGGGATGTCTCCTAGCTTTCCACATAGCTCGATTCCTTATAAGCGGTTGTTCTGAGTTCTAAATTCCAAACCCTGCAGACGGGGACAGCTGTAGAACTCATTGTACTCTTATTTCTAGAATAACTAATGCATGGAATATGGCTCTGCATTGTAAGGGCTCATGACTGTGTGCAGTCCGGGAAAGCAGCCTGTGTGTCACCCTGACGTTGCGTCCTCTGACATGACCTCGCTGAATCATAGTGCTTTACAAGCACAGTACCCACATCATCATGTCAGTACAATACAATAGATCTGTGGTCAGACGGGAACTCACTACATTGTAAGGGCTCATGCACATGACTGTGTGCAGTCCGGGAAAGCAGCCCGTGTGTCACCCTGACGTTGCGTCCTCTGACATGACCTCGCTGAATCATAGTGCTTTACAAGCACAGTACCCACATCATCATGTCAGTACAATACAATAGATCTGTGGTCAGACGGGAACTCACTACATTGTAAGGGCTCATGCACATGACTGTGTGCAGTCCGGGAAAGCAGCCCGTGTGTCACCCTGACGTTGCGTCCTCTGACATGACCTCGCTGAACCATAGTGCTTTACAAGCACAGTACCCACATCATCATGTCAGTACAGTACAATAGATCTGTGTTCAGACGGGAACTCACTACATTGTAAGGGCTCATGCACATGACTGTGTGCAGTCCGGGAAAGCAGCCCGTGTGTCACCCTGGCGTTGTGTCCTCTGACATGACCTCGCTGAATCATAGTGCTTTACATCATCATGTCAGTACAGTACAATAGACCTGTGGTCAGACAGGAACTCACTCCATTGTAAATCACTATGATGCAGTGAGGTCATTTTAGACAAAATTGCTGGTACCTTTCTGTTAAAGAAAAATCCACAATGGACACTGACAAAAGTTATAATAAAGAAAAATTTACTGAAATCAGTTAATGAAAATCAGACATTGCTTTTGAATTGTGGTTCAACAGAATAATTTTAAAAACAAACTACGGTAATGAAACTGGCCTGGACAAACATGATGGTACCCCTAGAAAAGATTGAAAATAATTTGACCATAGGGACATGTTACACTAAGGTGTGTAATAAGCATCATAGGTGTCTTCATACTTGTAATCAGACAGTCTGCCTATTTACAGGGTGAAAAGTGGTCACCGTGCTGTTTGGTATCATGGTGGGCACCACACTGAACATGGACCAAAGAAAGCTAAGGAGAGAGTTGTCTCAGGAGATTAGAAAGAAAATTATAGACAGACATGTTAAAGGTAAAGGCTGTAGGACATCTCCAAACTGCTTGATGTTCCTGTTAGGGTACTTTCACACTTGCTTTGCTGGATTCCGGCAATCTGTATGCAAATGGAAACCATTTGATCCGGTATTATTATTATTATTTATTTACATTTTTAAAGGTCTGCGCAGGCCGGAAAACCGGATCCATCAATGCAGCAATTTTAATGCCGGATCCGGCACTAATACATTCCATTGGGAAAAAAATGCTGCGTTTTTTCTCTCTGTCCAAATACCGTAAAAGGACTGAACGGAAGACATCCTGATGCATACTAAACAGATTGCTCTCCAATCAGAATGCATTAGGATAAAACTGATCAGTTCTTTTCCGGTATAGAGCCCCGAGGACTGAACTAAATTCCAGAAAACTTTGACGCAAGTGTGAAAGTACCCTCACTACACTTATTAATTAGAAGTTTAAGGTCTATGGATTTGTAGCCAACCTCCTTGGACATGACGGCAAGAGGAAAATTGATGATAGATTGAAGAGACGGATGATACGAATGTCAACCAAAGAGCCCAGAACAATTTCCAAAGAGGTTAGAGGTGAACTCCCAAGGTCAAGGTACATCAGTGTCAGATCGCAGCATCCGTCGCCATCTTAGCCAAAGTGGACTTTACGGAAAATGACCGAAGAGGAAACCACAAAAAAGTGACACTATAGTTTACCAAAATGCATATTACCAAGCCACAAAACTTTTGGGAGAATGTCCTTTGGACAGTTGACATGGAGGTGGCTCGGTTATGTTTTAGGGCTGCTTTTCCCTAACGCCTCCACAACGGCACTTATTGGAGGAGTGTCTCCGCCTCGGACAGGAAACAACGACGTAGAAGCAGAAGATTTAAGAACCTCCTCCCCTTTACCTAGTCAGTCGTTGTTTCCTGTCCGACGGAAGACGTGGAAGCCGCTCCTGTAGCAGGAGTATCTTTTCTTCCGCTCAGCCTCACCTCGGTCCCGGGGTTCTCCCCACTTTCATGTGGGAGGGCTGGAGCAGGGAGAGGGCCCTCGGGGACGCATGGCCTCCCTTCCCGTTCCTTGGAGTAAGTCCTGGTTGCAGGCGTCCCCGGGCGCATGCGCAGTAGTTTCCAGGAACTATCGCAGGATCCGGCGTGTGACGTCAGCGGGTGAGATTCTCCTTGGGCAAGAGAATCTCGCGAGAAGGCGGAGCTCCAGCTGCGCGATTTTTAAAAAGAGTTCCTCAGACACAGCATCCTCGTGCTACACATAACGATGCAAAGCCCTGGAGATATGGACACCGCTAGAAAACCCGTGGATCCCTCAGCCTCTGCCCTGAGCCCGGTAAGCCTCCTCCCAGAGGAGAAATATGCTTAAAAGTGTGCGTTTCTGATTCTTGCCTAAAGTATGTACACACTTGGTGCCTGCTGCTTTCCACCACCGGTGAAGGGTCTGGCCTCTTAAAACACTCTACTGGTCTCTAAATATACCCCATTCTTTTGTATTGATCTTAGGCCAGAGAGACCGCGACCCTGAAACCGCATGGTGGAGATTTGGCACGGAAAAAATGTGGCATTTGTCGCAAAGCACTCTCCTCCAAGTCAAAGAAACCTCTGTGCCCCAAGTGCACAGAAAAAATTGTCTCAGAGGAATCCCCTTCCCTTCTCGAGTCCATGAGGTCAATAATTAAGGAAGAGGTAAATGCGGCAGTAGACCTAAGAATGCCGTCATCCCCAAGACCATCCACCTCTCAAAGATCCCTAACCTCTGACGCCGGGTTTGAATGGGATGAAGGGGAAATCTTTTCCGAGGTAGTCTCCTCCTCTGAAGACTACTCGGGTAAACCCCTCTTTCTGCCGGAAGAGACAGATGGATTCTTAAAAATCATCCGAGCAACTATGAACATCGAGGAGGTGAAGGAGGCTCACTCTGTACAAGACCGAATGTATCAGGGGTTGGGGGAAAGGAAGAAAAGAACCTTCCCCATTCATAATAACGTCAAGTCCCTTATTGCTAGGGAATGGAAAGATCCAGAAAAAAGGGTTGCTATATCGGGTGCCTTCAAACGCAAATACCCCTTTGATGATGCTGATTCTAACCTATGGGAAAAAAACCCAAAGGTAGATGCACCTGTAGCTCGGATCTCTAAAAAAACCTTGCTACCTTTTGAGGATACTGGCCTCCTCAGAGACCCCATGGACAAAAAGTGTGAGAGCCTCCTAAAGAGATCATAGGAGACTAACACAGCTATGCTGCGACCAAGTATAGCTTCCACCTGTACTGCAAGAACACTCTCAGTATGGCTGAACCAGCTAGAGGATCACCTGGCGGCGGGTACCCCGCGAGAAGAAATCCTGGCTTCCCTACCAGCTCTAAAGAAGGCGTCTAATTTTCTTGCCGATGCATCTGCAGACTTAGTAAAGTTTTCTGCCCGGTCAGCAGCCTTATCGAATGCCACAAGAAGAACCGTCTGGCTCCGCACCTGGTCAGGGGACGCAAGCTCAAAGAATCGCCTATGCTCCATCCCGTGTGAAGGCGATAGACTATTTGGGTCCACCTTGGATGATATTCTAGATCAAGCTGCGGACAAGAAGAAGGGCTTCCCTATAGAGAACCGCTATTTCCATCAGAGGCGCTCCTTTCGGAATCAAAGAAAGCCCAAAGGAGATCCTAAGAAAAAAGAAAGTTCAAAGAGGTGGCAGCCCTCCAGAGGTAGGGGTAGAGGGTTTCTCTTTAACCCCGAGAATGCTTCATCCTCAAAACAATGAAGCTAGACATCAAGTGGGGGGCAGACTAATCCACTTTGCTGCCGTCTGGGAAAATATAGGAGCATCTCCCTGGGTAGTGGACACCCTAAGTCATGGCCTTAAGTTAGAGTTTCTGTCAATACCCACAGATCATTTCATGATCAACAAAATCCTGCCTCATTAAGAAAAACAATCTTGCCTAGAGTCAGAACATACGTCGCTCATTCAGAAAGGAGTAATCTGTCAGGTTCCTGCGGAAGAACAGGGAAAAGGGTTTTACTCCCCTGTCTTCTTAATCCAAAAACCCAACAAGACCTATCGACTAATAATTAACTTAAAAGGCTTAAACAAGTTTATCGTTTACAAACGCTTCAAGATGGAGTCAGTGAGATCCACCATAAATGTCCTGCCCCAAGACTGCTTTATGGCGACCATGGACCTTCAGGGCGCCTATTACCACGTCCCGATTGCTGTGGCCCATCAAAAGTATTTGAGAATCGCAACCTATATAAATAACCGGCTCTGTCATTTTCAGTTCATAGCCCTTCCCTTTGGGCTTTCCTCAGCCCCAAGGGTGTTTTCAAAAGTTATGTCTGATGTCGTCAAAGCCCTTCACCTAAGAGGCATCCAAATTATACCTTACCTGGACGACTTTCTGGTAGTTGCTCCCTGTGAAGAGACCCTTCTGTCACACCTAGCAGACGTTCAGAAATTTTTTACCACCCTAGGGTGGATAATAAATTTCAAAAAGTCAGACTTAAATCCAGCACAAAGCAAAACCTTTTTGGGGTAACATTAGATTCCCATCGATTTTAATGTCCTTTTCTTCCACAGATCAAACAGATCGAGCTCCAGGAAAAAGTCTTGCTTTTCTGCAGTCAAAGGTCCACAACGATAAGGAACCTCATGACCATTCTAGGTATCCTTACGTCCACGATCCAGTCAGTAAGGTGGGCCCAACACCACACAAGACCACTTCAGGCGTTCCTCCTATCTTCCTGGGATGGCACCTCCTCGGCCCTAGAAAAGCGAGTATTGATTCCGAAATCGGTAAAAACATCTCTTCTGTGGTGGAGAATCAGAAAGCACCTTCAGACGGGTGTTTCCTGGAGACAAGGAGATCAAATGATCATAACCACAGACGCCAGCAGCATCGGCTGGGGGGGTCACTAAGGCGGGAAAGTGGTCCAAGGCACTTGGGGAGCGGATCTACTACAAGCCTCCTCCAACTTAAAAGAACTCTCAGCGGTATACAAAGTCATGGTCGCTCTCTTTACGCCTACATCACCAAAAAGTATAAAAGTCTTCTCAGACAATACTACCGCGGTCGCCTATTTAAACAAACAGGGAGGAACCAGGAGTCGCTCCCTAGCAGCCGTAAGCAAAAAAATCTTCTCCTGGGCAGAGAGCAACCTGATTTCCCATACAGCCTTACATGTCAGAGGAGAAGAAAATACTTTGGCCGACTTCCTCAGCCGTCAAACTCTGAAAGAAGGAGAGTGGTCCCTAAATCCACAAATATTTCACCAATTGTGTCTCAAGTGGGGGACTCCAGAAATAGATCTGTTTGCGACAAAGTCCAACAAACAGACCAAACAGTTCTGTTCCCTCTCCCAAAGGGACCAGCCACTATGGATAGATGCCCTATCCCGACCATGGCCAGACTGCCTTCTCTATGCCTTTCCTCCCCTCAGCCTAATATCGAGGACTCTGATAAAGGTACAGGAAGAGAAGGCCAAGGTAATCTTTATAGCCCCTCACTGGCCGAGAAGATCCTGGTTCCCCTTGCTACTTCACCTTTCAGCAGGGGAATCCTGGCTCCTCCCATCCATTCCGGATCTCCTTCA
Source organism: Bufo bufo (assembly GCF_905171765.1). Taxonomy (NCBI): domain Eukaryota; kingdom Metazoa; phylum Chordata; class Amphibia; order Anura; family Bufonidae; genus Bufo; species Bufo bufo. Next base: position 369,694,400 of record NC_053390.1, on the reverse strand, counting down.
TCAAGACCCAGTAGATCACCCAAGCGTCAAAAACTTGAACCTGAGGGCCTGGAGACTGAACGCAACACTTTAAGAAAGAAGGGACTCTCTGATTCAGTTATCTCTACTCTTATGCATAGCTGGAAACCCATAACATCCAGAATTTATATGCGGACCTGGAAAGCCTTTCAGAAATTCGCGGGTGACGCGATTTTGCCCAACATTCCTCAAATTCTGCAGTTCCTTCAAGCCGGACTTGACAAAGGCCTCAGGCCAGCAACCCTTAGAGTGCAGGTATCAGCCCTTAGTGTGTTTTTGGACGTCAAGTTGTCAGAATTCTCTTTAATAAATCGTTTTCTCAAGGGCGCAACGAGGAAGACTCCTGTAGCCCGTCCTACCATTGCTCCCTGGGATCTTAACTTAGTACTGTCTGTACTAATGTCTCCCTCATTTGAACCTATAGAAGATATATCCCTGAGACTTCTAACGTTGAAGACAGTATTCCTTACGGCCATTACATTGCATAATTCTGAAACATTGCCCAGCCTTCCTACCTAAGGTAGTGTCTAGATTTCACTGCGAACAAGAAATATCGCTGCCCTCGTTCTGTCCTTCACCAACCTCGGAAAAGGAGAATTACCACAACTTGGATGTAAGAAGGGTGGTAATCTGCTACCTCAACAGAACTTCATCGTTCAGGCACTCAGACCAACTGTTCTTACAGTATCAAGGGCCCAACAAAGGTCACGGGGCAAGCAAACCTACGATATCCAGATGGATAAAAAATATGATCCAGTTAGCCTACCTGCAGAAAGATCTCCAACCCCCGGTTGGAATAAGGGCTCACTCCACCAGAGCAGTATCATCCTCATGGGCGGAGGCAGCATCAGTATCATTAGAACAGATATGTAGAGCCGCAACCTGGGCCAATCCTATGACTTTTTTTCAATCACTATAGGCTGGATATCCTTAAAAACCAGGACTTATCATTTGGGCGCAGGGTACTTTCTGCTGCTGTCCCTCCCTAAATCCTATTACTCTGTTAATCCTCCAATAAGTGCCGTTGTGGAGGCGTTAGGGAAAAAAAATAATTACTCTTACCGGTAATTGGTTTTTCCAATAGCCTCCACAACGGCACTGGGATTCCCTCCCTAAAATATTATTACATGGGTCTAGGTTTTGAAAAGACTTATTGTTTTCCTTCTAATGATGTAATTGTCCTTGGTTATTAATACATGATTTATCTTGGCATCACTTCCGTGTCCTCTCTTATTGACTGACTAGGTAAAGGGGAGGAGGTTCTTAAATCTTCTGCTTCTACGTCGTTGTTTCCTGTCCGAGGCGGAGACACTCCTCCAATAAGTGCCGTTGTGGAGGCTATTGGAAAAACCAATTACCGGTAAGAGTAATTATTTATTTACTGCATCTGGCACAGGGTGTCTTGAATCTGTGCGGGGTACTGTGAAATCTCAATAATATCAAGGCATTCTGGAGTGAAATGTGCTGTTCAGTGCCAGAAAGCTTGGTCTCCGTCACAGGTCATAGGTCCTGCAACAGGATATGGACTCAAAACACACAGCTAAAAACATCCAAGAATGGCTAAGGCTGCGTTCACACGGGTGAGATTTCCGCGCGGGTGCAATGCGGTAGGTGAACGCATTGCACCGGCACTGAATCCGGACCTATTCATTTCAATGGGGCTGTTCAGATGAGCGATGATTTTCACGCATCACTTGTGCATGCTCTATATTCTGCGTTTTTCACGCAACGCAGGCCCCATAGAAGTGAATGAGGTTGCGTGAAAATCGCAAGCATCCGCAAGCAAGTGCGCATGCGGTGCGATTTTCACGCATGGTTGCTAGGTGACAGTCTATTCACTGTATTATTTTCCCTTATAACATGGTTATAAGGGAAAATAATAGCATTCTGAATACAGAATGCTTAGTAAAATAGCGCTGGAGGGGTTAAAAAAAAATAAACAAATTAACTCACCTTCTCCTCTTGATCGCGTAGTTCCCAGTCTCTTCTGATGAGCTGTCGGCTAAAGGACCTTTGGTGACGTCAGATCACATGCTCCAATCACATGGTCCATCACCGTGGTGATGGACCATGTGATTGGAGCATGTGATCTGACGTCACCAAAGGTCCTTTAGCCGACAGCTCATCATTAACGAAGTAAAGAAGAGACCGGGAACTACGCGGAGGAGGAGGTGAGTTAATTTTGGAGCATGTGATCTGACGTCACCAAAGGTCCTTTAGCCGACAGCTCATCATTAAAGAAGTAAAGAAGAGACCGGGAACTACGCGGAGGAGGTGAGTTAATTTTTTTTTTTTTTTTTTAACCCTCAATTGATCACCTACTATGCATTCTGTATTCAGAATGCTATTATTTTCCCTTATAACCATGTTATAAGGGAAAATAATACAATCTACAGAACACCTGGGAACTGTAGATACCACAGTCGGTTTTTTATCACGCGCGTGCAAAACACATTGCACCCGCGCGATAAAAAACTGAACATCGGAACACAATCGCAGTCAAAACTGACTGCAATTGCATTCCTACTCGCGCGGGTTTGCCGCAACACACCGGGACGGATCCGGACCTAATCCGGACACGCTCGTGTGAACCCAGCATAAGAGTGAAGCATTGGACTATTCTAAAGTGGCCTACTATGAGCATCTGTGGAAGGAGCTGAAGCATGCAGTCAGGAGAAGGCACTTTTCAAACCAGCTGGAGCAAATTGCTCATGAGAAGTGGGCCAAAGTACCTGAGCACATGTGCAAAATTCTCATTGAGAATTACGGAAATCACTTGATTTGACGGAAATCGGTTGCAGTGATTGCCTCAAATGGTTGTGCAACAAAATATTAAGTTAAAGGGGTATTCCCATCTCAGACAATGTCATGACAATGGGCATGTCCCAATTGTCTGATAAGTGAACATAGCGGGAAGAGTGATCGTTGGAGGATCCTGCTAAGCGCTCTGCCCATATAAGTGAATGGGAGCGCACCCATTCATTTCTATGGGGCCGACAGAAATAGTCAAGCCAGTTCTCGGCTATTTTCGGCGGCCCATAGAAATGAATGGAGGGCGGCTGCACATGCGCAGTGTGCCCCCCACTACTTTTGGGGCTCCTTTCTCTGTGTAGGTGCGGGTCCCAGAGGTGGGACTCACACCTATCAGACAATGGGAGTATATCCTAGTGATATGCCCCCATTGTCTGCGATGGGAAAACCCTTTTAAGGGTGGCCTCATTTTTGTCCAGGCCACTTTCATGAGTTTGTTTTATAAATTATTCTGGTGAACCACAATTCAAAAGCAATGTTTGATGTTCAGAAAATGTTCAAGCTCTTTTAGTGCCCATTGTGGGTTTTTCGTTTCTTCAGTGGAAGAGTACCAACCATTTTGCCCTTGTGTGTACGTGCATTGTTTTTGCTGCAGGAATGGCTCTGGATTCCACCTTCTCCATTGAAATCCATGTTGGAGATCCAAGGCATAAATTGACATGCTTACAGATTTCAAATCCACACTGGATGTCCTTTTCGTGCTGCAGATTTTTTTTGGGATGAAATTTCTTTAAATCTCATCAACCAGGCTGCATATTTGCCACACGAAAATCCACTATGGCTAATCCACACCACCTACGCCACATGTGCACCCCCATCCTTGCTTTGCCCAATCTGATTTAAAGGCAGAGCATGGCAGAAATGTTTCCACTGAGTAGGTTTTTTTCTGGTTGACCGGAGCAGTTGTTCAGCACGTAGCAATATAGTAGTACTGCTCTTTTCTTTTACTTACTGCGTTTAAATTGTACTTTGTACAAGTAATATGTGAAATTGTATGTTATTGGACAATATGTGTGTAGCATCACATCGGAATTTGCCTTCTGTGTAGGTAAATGAAATCACTCTCCTGGGCCAAAATCATAAAGATGTGGTGAATATCTTAAAGGAACTGCCAATTGGCGTGACTATGGTATGCTGTCGCCCAGTACAACAGGATGCCAGCCCACTTAATGCTGAAGAACCATGCGTTTCTGAACAAGACATTCATCTCATTGATAAGGTATTTGTTAAAGAAATCGAAGCTCTGCTCACCTTGACAATTTTATGTTTTTGTCAGTATCAGTGCACATGTGCTGGTTAGCAGTGCAATGCATCACCTTACGCTATGGACACCTTTGGATGATATTGCATTGCATATAATATGGGCAAAAAATATTTTTGTAATTTAGTGTTTATTAAACATTTTGCACCACTTCTGCAGCTTGCCTGTACTACAGAAAAAAAATCAAGCTGCTTGTTCCCATCCAAAATCCATTCTGTCAGACAAGCGCTCTCCCTTCTTCTCCAGAATGGCATCTAAGCTGAATTATGATGAAATATAACTTAACTTGGATTTGATCATTATTCACCCTAGATTTATCTTCATGAGAAGACGGGCTGGAGACTGAGATGTCAGAGAGCTCATCTAAACGACAGCTTGCTATGTATTGTGATGTATACAAGCTGCAGAAGCCAAACAGTACAAAATGTTTAATAAAAACCAGTTCCATTAGCCCATAACACATGCAATTCAAGAGAAAAAGTTATCCAAAGGTGTTAAATCAGAACTTTGTGGTCTGGATTCCAATGTCTTACTGGTTAGCTTCAAATTGTTGCCATTTTCTTAGTCTACAATAGGGCTGCAGTAAACGATTATTTTAGAAATCAAGTATTCTATCGATTATTTTTTATGATTAATTGAGTAATCTAATTAGAAAAAATGAATTAATAGACTATTTTCCTTTATAAAAACTCATCAGACCCCCTACCATCAGTCCCAACACCCTTCGTTCCCCCCTGTGCGATAAGCCCAAGTGCATCAGTTTCCCCTGATGCCATCAGCTCTCTCCCCCCACCCCAGTGCCATCAGCTCTCTCCCCCCACCCCAGTGCCATCAGCTCTCTCCCCCCACCCCAGTGCCATCAGCACCATGGTTGCTATGACACTGTGCACTCCGGGCTCCCGGCCAACTTGCCCTTCCGGCAGGGGTGCCGCTGACACTCCATCGTTCCGCACAGGAGGTCAGTGCAGCGCGGGACCATGGACGTGCTGTGGAGTCTCCAGAGGCCTCCTGCTGGAAAGGTGAGTATTCCGAGTGCAGCGGGAGACCACGGAGCAGGAGTAATAGCAAGCGCTTCACTCCCGCTCTGTGGTCACGTGACACAAACGAATCCTCGATGCAAAAAAATTGCATCAAGGATTTTTTTGTGTCCAATTACTCGATTTTAGTAGAGTACTCGTTGCAGCCCTAGTCTACAATCTGTGTAACTAATTTAAAGGAGTTATGCCAAGAAAAACCTCATTTATCCACAGGATAGGTGATCAATGTATCATTACTGGGACCTTTACAGTGTTTTTGTGCTGTACTGTGGTATTTGGTTCTGCTGGGGCGGTATTATATGCTGCACTATGATATTGTTGGCCCAGCTACTTTGTTTTTTTTTCAGGGCCTCTTTAAGTTCCCAGTCCGCCCCTGGCTGTATTCCTCCTGCCACTCTAGTCAGTGACATGTTGGCATGATGGCGGTTGCTCGCTAGTGGCTCATATTATAGAAGTTGTACTATTATACTGCATTATATAACATGATGGAAGAACATTTCCTCACAGGAATGAAGCTGAAAGCCATGTAATTACCCCTGTGAATGTAAAGGGCCAGCAGCGGTTAATGTGGTAGAAAATGTGCTTGTACATTGACTCTTCTCTCTTGTGCTGTGCATCGTAGGAGGATGAGTTTTCTAATACCCAGTTATCCACACTCTGGAAAATACAAGAAGATGATCCTTTAATTCCTAGTCTCATATGCAGCAATGAATCCCAGGTAATGTGTGTATTGTGGTAAGAGCGCCACCTAGAGGTGTTTGGTCGAATGTTCCATTGTGCAGACCTTATCTAGCACCAGCTATTTCCACAGTAGCCTGCTGTGCCGGCTTGTATCCGGCCAAGTGTGTGTATATAAGGATATAGGAAGGTTCTTGGCTGGTGCCCTAACCCACTATCTTACCGGCACAAATGCCATAGAGTGAATTAAAGTGGAAAGCTGTAGGGTTCCCAGTCTATGCGGTGTTAAAGGGGGTGTCTCTGAAATTGGACCATCCAAGAGCATTTGATAAATGATGTGTATTAGTAACTACCATTTCTTTTACTGTTCGTTAACAAGAAAGCATATTTTTGCCAGTGCTCAACCCCCATTATATTGGTTGATGGCATATCTTACATTTTATTTGCATTGTCCTGATAATAACATAATGGCTTCATTATGTGAAATGTAAACCTTCAAAAATCTTGTGCGGTTTTAGCTTCAAATCGACTTTGGCGGTACCATCGGCTCCTCGGAAACTGATGACTTAATCATGGCGCAAGGTGACGAAAGTCCAAGCGTTGAAGATACACCCGGATCACCCTTAGCAATGTGGGAGACTGAAATTCAGAACATTGAACTTGAGAAGGGAAGCCTAGGGCTTGGTTTCAGTATATTGGATTATCAGGTGTGTTCTTTGGTATCCTTTGTATCGGAGTCTGTATTCCCTGGGACCCGACCTTATACTGCGTAACTGGTCAGGAACTAGAGTGAGATTTACAATTAAATGGGTTCTCACCGGTTATGAAACGATGGCCTGTCCTAAGCTGCAATACCAAGCACAGCCACTACAGTATGTTGTGCAGTAGAGAGCAGTGTAAGCACCAAAGTGGCTGCAGAACTCATCCCCACAGAGTAGTGGGGGGACATATGGATAGGTCGTCCATATTAAAAACCTGGATAATCCCTTGAAGCAGAAGTAATCCTGCCACAGATGTGAAGCGTGAACAAGGTCCAGGCTGGACCGAAACGTTGGCCATGTCATACTGAATCATTATGGATGGATGAAATAAATTCCTGTGCTGTGATGCTCTGTATTATTAACTCGTCCTAAAAGATAACATGTCAGTAGAAGTAGGGGGTTATCCAGCAAGGGCATTTCTTTTCCTTTTAGTTCTCCGGGTCTGGTGGTGATCAGCCTTCCGGGCACCCCTTCCTTCCAGTACTAGATACACTAACCTGCACAGCCACTTACATGAATGAGCCACCATGCCTTTGAGTTCAGTGAAGGCTCCCCACCGGTCAAACATTGATGGCTATAGAGTTTATTGCTGTTCTAGAATTAGCACACGGGTGCCTCTCATTGTAAGGGAAAGTAGAATTCTAGCATTTGTTTCCAACTATCCCCATAATTGTGTGAATATGTATCTCGATGTTTCAAGTTCCCTGCGGACTGTCCCTAGTAGTAGTTCTGAGGACCCTTTTCTCTTCTCCCCTTGGACAGAATTGTACTTTGTACATTCCAACCCTTTGTTCATAAAACACTCTATTGTATCTTTTATGCATAATGTTTGCTAGTTTTCCCTTGAATGCCGACATAGCGTGCGTGACAATTTACAAAGTAATGCCTTTTATTAACCCTTTCACTTAGGATCCCATTGACCCAGCGAGCACAGTGATCGTCATCCGGTCTCTAGTGCCTGGAGGAGTTGCAGAGCTAGATGGCCGACTTTTGCCTGGTGACCGCCTGATGTTCGTCAATGACATCAATCTGGAACATGCCAGCCTGGAGGAGGCTGTTCAGGCACTTAAAGGTGCCCCAACAGGAACAGTTAACATTGGCGTTGCCAAACCTCTGCCAGTAAGAATATTTTCATCTGCTGTATTATACTTGCCAGCTATTTTAATGTTTTTTTTCGGTACCCAGTCAGCTCTTCTGATATGGGAGGTTTAGGTAAATAATTGTAATAAACATCCCCACTAATGGAGCATCTCATTTCAGAACACTACATTGTTCTATTCCTCTGCTATTCCTCCTAGAAATGTATGAATGAATTGACAGCTGGATGTTACCAGTTGGGGGGGGGGGGGTGTCCTTACACAGTCTGACACCATCTAGTCAGTTCTGTTAGACTGTGTACGGGTGCATCACTTTGGTAACACCCAGTTGTCTATTTGTTCTTAAAGGATAACTGTCACATTTAGACCCTAATTTCAATTTTCATATATGTAGTTACTAATAACATGATATTCCAGAATCAGTTACTATTAGACTGACTTACCCCATATTTAATAAGATTCAGCCCTTAGCAACCAGTCTGCATAAAACTGCAATCTCACTATTCACTTAAGATGGCCGCCACTGCCCTCACCCTGAGGCTAATCCCGTCTGCCCTCACTAGCCAGTAACAATAGCCCCCCAAAAGTGTCAGTAACCAGAGCCCTCCCCCTAAAGGGTTAATCTTCTGCAGCACAGAGGGGTCCTCTTACCACATGTTACTTTCATTTATACACTGAGCAGATGGCAGATCTCCCTTCCCTGGTGTGAGCTGCTTCCACTCTGCATTCTCCAGCTCTGCTGAGTGAGGGAGCGTCTGCCAAGCGCAGGGACAGGGAGAAGTGCACACAGCCCAGGCACGGTTATCAGCTGCTGGGGAGGACCTGGCTTTAATCATTTACTTACAGTCCCTGGCTGTCAGTAATGTGAGCCTGCACGCTGCGTGCTCCATCCTTCAACAGATAGACTGACCCTGCATCGCAACCCTATTTTAAGCACAGGTAAAAGTAGGCAGTACAGGGAACAAAAATGTGGAGTTAAGGGGTAATTGAATACACAGTGAAAAGTTGAAATAGGGCCACCAAGGTGATATTAATCACCACAATCCAATACTCCAAAAAAAAATAAAAAATGCAACAGTTATCCTTTAAATTTCTATGAGGAATAACAAAGAAACAACACAACAGTGTTTTAAGAAAAGGTGCTCCAGAAATGTCATTTCATGGGGATGCCTTTTGAAGATTGACACTTTTCTTGAAAGTTTAACCCCTTAGTGACCACCCATACGTGTTTTTACGGCAGTCACTAAGGGGCCTTATGAACAAAGGATCCCAGCAGTCGCGTCTTTGTGAATCAAATGTCTTTTATTCCATAGACCAGGACCAGGTTTCGGCAATGTGCCTTCATCAACAGGTAATCCAAATACAAACTTAACAGACTATATATGCTCTACAGTCACCGCCCACAGGAGCAAAAGTCCATCCCATAAGGGAATGGCCAGAAAGTAACAGGTGTAATCAATTTAATAATAAACAAACCAAAGCAGAGAAAAAAGCATCTAGATAGATATTTCATCTTACATTTGTAGATAATACTCTTGTATAACTTTCAAATTTTCAATACCTGAGAAATAAACAGCAAAATATTATAAATATATAACAAAATTATTATATTACAGATACATAACCTCATATTCCCTATTGAGGCCTCTAGGGTGCAATGTGTCCAATGTATGGATCCAAAAGGCTTCCCTCCGTAGCAACATCATATATAGTCTGTTAAGTTTGTATTTGGATTACCTGTTGATGAAGGCACATTGCCGAAACCTGGTCCTGGTCTATGGAATAAAAGACATTTGATTCACAAAGACGCGACTGCTGGGATCCTTTGTTCATATTACTGTGGATTGACGTCCTCTCCCGTGCAGCGTGCATTTGAGTGAGTGCTGGTTTCCCCACATCTAAACTAAGGGGCCTTAGGCTGTCTAAGCGCTGCACGGCTCCCCCGTGCAGCGGGGAGCGCGGACCTGGCTCTCACATGAGAGCCGGTTCCCTGCTCTAACAGCCTGGACCGGCAGGAGTGCCGATCCGGGCTGTTTAACCCTTTACATGCCGGGCGCAATGGCGCCCGCTGCATGTAAAGTGGTGACAGAGGGAGCGGTCTCCCTCTGTCTCCCATCAGCACCCAAAAAATGCGATCGCAGGGTGCTGATGTGTTGGGAAGCTTACCTTGCTTCCGATCAGGGCCCCGAGCCTGTCTTCCGTTACCTCCAGCAGGCTGTGCCTCTCTGGCGCAGCCTGCTGGTCAATGTTTGAATAGCATTGCTATTGAAATGCAATGCATTATAGAGATAATGCATTACATTTTAAAAGCAATCAAAATACTGTATATTATAGTCCCCTTGTGGGACTATTAAGTATTAAAAAAAATAGAAAAAAAATACACATTTATTAAATAAAAAAATTCCATAAAATAAAAAAATATGCTTTTTTTTTCATTGAAAATACGCTTTTCAATGAAAAAAATTGCAAAAAGAAAATATCCCCCATATGTTTGGTATTGCCGCATCCGTACCGACCAGGACTACATAAATATTACATAAATTATCCCCTATGGTGAACGCCTTAAAAAAAAAAAAAAAAAGAATTTCGAACTTGTTCTTAGTTTCCACCGAAAAAAACGTAATAACAAGCGATCAAAAAGCGGCATTTACTCCAAAATCATACCAATGAAAAATACAAGTCGTCTTTCAAAAATCAAGCCCTCACACAATTCCATATAAAAAAATTTAAAAAAGTTATGGGTCTTAAGTGGCAATGCAAAATCATTTTTTTGGTAATAAAAGGGGTTTTATTGCAAAAAAAGTAGTAAAACGTAAACAAAATTATAAGTATTTAGTATCACTGTAATCGTACTGACCCAGAGAATAAAGATATTATGTTATTTGTACCGAAAAATGAACGCCATAAAATTTATAATGTAAAAACGCAGTGGCAGTATTGCTATTTTTCCCCATCTCCCTCCCAGAAAGAGTTAATAAAAGTTAATCAGAAAGTTATGTGTACCCCAAAATGGCGCCATTAAAATCTACAACTTGTCCCGTAAAAAACAAGCCCTCATAAAGCTATATAGACAAAAAAATACAAAAGTTATAGCTCTTGGAACGAGACCATGAAAAAAGGAAGAAAAACGCTTGGTCATAAAGGCCCAAACAGGCTTGGTCACTAAGGGGTTAAAGGATAACTGTCTTTTTTTTTTTTTTTTTTTTTTTTTTTTGGAGTATTGGATTGTGGTGATTAATATCTCCTTGGTGGCCCTATTTAAATTTTTCACTGTGTATTCAATTACCCCTTAATTCCACAGTTTTGTTCCCTGTACTGCCTACTTTTACCTGTGCTTAAAATAGGGTTGCTATGCAGGGTCCGTCTATCTGTTGAAGGATGGAGCACGCAGCGTGCAGGCTCACATTACTGACAGCCAGGGACTGTAAGTAAATGATTAAAGCCAGGTCCTCCCCAGCAGCTGATAACCGTGCCTGGGCTGTGTGCACTTCTCCCTGTCCCTGCGCTTGGCAGACGCTCCCTCACTCAGCAGAGCTGGAGAATGCAGAGTGGAAGCAGCTCACACCAGGGAAGGGAGATCTGCCGTCTGCTCAGTGTATAAATGAAAGCAACATGTGGTAAGAGGACCCCTTTGTGCTGCAGGAGATTAACCCTTTAGGGGGAGGGCTCTGGTTACTGACACTTTTGGGGGGCTATTGTTACTGGCTAGTGAGGGCAGGCGGGATTAGCCTCAGGGTGAGGGCAGTGGCGGCCATCTTAACTGAATAGTGAAATTGCAGTTTTTTGCAGACTGGTTGCTAAGGGCTGAATCTTATTAAATATGGGGTAAGTCAGTCTAATAGTAACTGATTCTGGAATATCATGTTATTAGCAACTACATATATGAAAATTGAAATTGGGGTCTAAATGTGACAGTTATCCTTTAAACTTTATACTCTCCAGAAATAACCATCTACATCCTTTCCAATGCCTGTAGAAAATGCATGCTGTACCCGCTAACAAGCAGAATTTCCTACTATATGCAATACTCAGAATGTAGCAGTGAATTACCACTGTATACAACTAGTCTATGCTGTATCTGGTTAGTACTAAACATACCTTGTCATATTTGGTTTATATTTCTAGGTTGTATGAAACCATATAGAGCCATTTTAACTTACAGAAACAGACTAACGCAAAGAGTTTAGAGACTTTCTGCTTAAGGGAGTCTGTCAGCAGTTTTACCATACAAGACTGCTCTGGTTAGGGGCTGGGGAGAGCAGTACAAACATACCATTTGTGGAGCTTCGCTATCAGGGTAGTAGTATGAATATGAAGTTTGAATCTGCCAGGCTCAGCTTCAGCGAGTTCCCTGGAGGTGGGGCTTCACTGTAAGTGCTCTCACAGCCCCTCCTCTCTGCTCTTATTGACCCCTGTAGTGGTCTCCTGGTTGGATTCTCCAGTTGTCACACAGCACAGTGGAAGAGCTGTGAAACAGCTTAATGCAGATATCACTTCACAGTCAATCACCGCCTCCTGGGCACTTGCAGGAGCAGAACCTGGCAGAATAAAAGTTTATGCTCACACTAACCCTGATGATAATAAAAGATCCAGAAAATGTCCACCCTAAGACTAGTTTCCATGGTACTCAAGGTTAAACATGAAGTCCCATTTATTGTAAAGTATACATAAAGTGCATAGGTATAATGGGGAGGAAATTTACAGCATGCAGCCAACAGCGTTTCGCGTCGTTCAACACATTCTCAAGGCCTCTGCAAAAAGTTTGTACTGCTCTTCCCGGTACAAAACTGCTGACAGACACCCTCAAGACTGACTAGCTTGAGTTCAGTTGTTGTTTTAATATCTTTCCACTTGCTGTCCTTTCCTTTCATGGTGACCTCCTTGTTTCTGCAGCTATCCCCTGAAGAAGGCTATATCTCTGCTAAGGATGACTCTGCTTTCTACACTGCACACTCATATGATGAGGAAGGGTCCAGTGATGCTCCTCTTTTCCATGCTGAGCTAGCTCTGGTTAGTGCCAGAAACCTTACTAAACCTTGTTTTTAGGAATGTTGTGCAGCCATGGAAACGTGAAATGGTTTGACTGTCTTTATATGTTTGTTGCATAGCCAAAGTTGTTCAGTGTTACTGTATGATACTCTGATTTCTGAGCTTTTGTTGAATATAAACCCAAGCCTGCTTTCCTTTAACTTATCCATTGCACATTAGATTAGTGCACTCGTACAGAACATGTGCCACGAGTACCAATGAAGTGACTGCATGATAAGATTTCTATGATGAGATGAACCATGGCATGGTCATGCACCTCATTATCATAATCCCCTTTTCTGACATGTCTGTTTTAGTGCCTACTTGCATTCCCCATGTAATAGCAATTCTGAAACATCTATTCTTATGACACTGTTGTGCCATCTCTTTATTATTCCTGCTAGAAATTATGAATGAATTGCGGGTTCAGATAGGTGCTACCAGTTGGTGGTGTCCCTGCACAGTCTGGCACTGGAAGCACTGATTGGCTAATTTCAGACTGAGCACCCCCCAAAATTGGTAACACCCATCTGGACCTTCACTGCAAACTGCCAGCAATTTATAAATAACTTCTAGCAGGAATAATATAGAATATAACAATGGATGCTTCAGGAAAAGGTGCCTGTCTGATGGCCAGGATCGTGGGAGTGCACACACGACCACCGCTGCTGGATTGCAGGATGGTCGTACCCCCTGGAAATGAACAGTGTATAATGTGATGGAAAAAATGAATCCAGCCAGCAAAGGAGGCAATATGGACAATCAAAATACATTAGAAAGTACCAAATGGAGCAACAGATTAGTTGCTGACTGACAACGAAGGATCATGCCTGTCAGCATACAGGATCAGGGTGTATGTTCAGTAACCTATACAGCTTGCTTCCTTTTGCTACTATGATGGGGACTGTCACTGGTATAAAGGAAGGGGGGGGGGGGTTTACCTATTGAGAGCTCTGATGGTATCTATAAATATCATAAGTCCTTAGTTAGGACAGCATAAAACTGGTGTCGGATTCCCTTTATGTTAATTTGCCCTTTTGATGCAGGTGGAGACCAATGATGCTGACCTACCAGGAGAATGTAGTTTAGAATCTCGCTTTCCTCTTGATGATGATGACCGCTCCCTTCAGACTTCTATGTTAGCCTTGCATGGCAGTGCCTGTAATGATGACCTCCTTAATGTCTTCAGCGATTGTTCCTTGCAGGTAAGGAGATTTATAAGCTGTGCCTTCACATAGATGCTGCTCAGTAGCTGATATCAACTTAGCCCCTTCATTTTCATGCTTGATGAATGTCCCAGTGTTGGACCCCACACCAATCGTCATGTGATAGTACATGCTAGCGATATAACATATCATGTATTGAAATCCATGAGTAAGCTTATGCGTGTCTCTTTAAATAGGATGTCTCTAAGGAAGATGAGAGCTTTCATTCAGCACCGGAAGTCCAAACTGGAAAGCTAGCTCTTCAAAAGTCCACTCCAACGTCTGAACTTTGGGCTACATCAGCAACGGTTCTGGATTTTAAGTTGCCTGCCAAAGATTTATATAACCTTAATCTTAGCCCAGCAGAAGATGCTAAAAAAACTGGAATCAATATTGGTGGTTCTTCTGATTTTAAGGAGCCTTCAGGAGATGGTGGTCTTGACAAGCGGTTTGAATGCACATCATCTGGATTTGGATCTGAAATGCAATCATCTGGTTCATGGGCTCAGTTAAAGACCCATGGAACCTCCACCACTGCTGTCCTTCCTGACTCTCTCTTAAAGGTAACACATTAGGGAATTACTGGTATTAACAAGGTAGAATGTCCATCTATCAGGAACTAGCTTTTAGTTTTTGGCCACCCCAAGTATTTTTTGAGATGAGTGATACTGGAAGTGGTTTATTAGATTGTTATGAATGAATAGGTTGGAATAGCTAGCAACACTGGCATGTCAGCTTTCATGTGACCCTCATTTGCTGCTTAAAGTCAAAATGAAATATTCTCCAGTGGCACTTATATCTGGTATGAAAATGGCTTTTATGTCAGTACAAATGACAACGTTGAAATGTTTCGGCCCCTATAGACAGTTGGCTTTGAGCCGCAGCGTTGACAGATGTAAATTTATTCTCACGTGTCACACGAAGTGTCTTTCCACAATAGGCTGCTGGATATTCATCTGGGAGAGAATGCACCGAAGCCAGTGAAGATAGTAACACCAAAACTGTCATTAAAAACACCTTTGAGAAAACAATTACTGTAACCAGAGGAAACTGCAGCCTCGGTGAGTTTTGTTTTGTGAAAAGTATTGTTTTTTTTTATTCTATCCCTTCATTATAATGTCTAAGGGCATAATATGACACATCTGTGTAAACGGAAACCGTAATGCAGTGCCAGATCTATCACATGATGGCCACCAGCCACACCCAACAGACCCCGTCCAGTCATAATGGGGTCTGTCAGGTGCCTTCATGGGGTCTGTCAGGTGCCTTCATGGGGTCTGTCAGGTGCCTTCATGGGGTCTGTCAGGTGCCTTCATGGGGTCTGTCAGGTGCCTTCATGGGGTCTGTCAGGTGCCTTCATGGGGTCTGTCAGGTGCCTTCATGGGGTCTGTCAGGTGCCTTCATGGGGTCTGTCAGGTGCCTTCATGGGGTCTGTCAGGTGCCTTCATGGGGTCTGTCGTTTTGCCAGAGAAAATAACTGGAGATGTAACTTCATCCCCAGTGAAACCTGCTGATGGAGCCTCCTACACAAGTGTGCTTTTCAATTCTTTTTACTTTCATTGGGTGTACTTTCCAAAATTTTTAGAAATTAAGCAGAATCAAAAAAGTTATTAAATCCTTTTAAATGGCTAAAAGATATGCAGCTAGATTTCAATAGGCAGGTTCCACATCCAGAATTATCTGCAGAATTAGACCATTAGTTGCTTCAAAATCCATAAGGAGCATTTGTCCTAAAATGAATGAAAAAAAAAAATTTCAATGTTTGTCCCTGAGGTCACTTATAATTATCATTAAGATTTAATTTTTATGTGTTGGCTTGCATTTCTGCATGGGAACCAAACTACTATTTGACAGTCGCTAATGGCAATCATTACAGTGCCCACAGGAGTGATCAGCCCATCTTACACCCACCCTGAATGTCATATAGGTCTTTACTGTTAGGCAGAGTTACTTTTACCTGCTTGTGTCGGTCTTCACTGGCATTATATTCACAGACCTGTAAGATCAGCATGAGTGTTCTTATGGTTTTAAGCAAAATGAAGAGAGACGTATTTGTTGGTATTGTGGAAAGGCACAGAAGAGAGCATTCTGATGCATAAATCATATCATAAACGAGGAAAGTGTTTGCATTGTTCTGTCTGGATTCCTGCAAAACTGGAATTTTCTGGAAAAAAGCACACAGCAAGCCTCAAAGAAAGTCCCTGTAACGAAACCGTCATAGAACTGTGGCTATAAATGTGGCGAGATTTCTGTTCAGCCATATCCGGTTTTCTGCTGTACGTGGTGGATGAAAGATACTAGCAGATGTTCTGTATCAGCAGCATGGAGTGTGTTAATAATCCATGATTAGAGTGGTCTGTTCTCCAGACTCTGAGCCTGGACAGCTTGGCCTGGAACCATAGTGCAATTGTGATATTTCTAGCCCTGATAAATGACACTTCCAGCAGAAAGGGTTTTTGTCAGCACGATCAACCCTATTAAACCAGACATACTACCAGGTAGGGCTCATCATGCTGATTAAATCAATACCTTTCTTTTGTCTATATGATAAACAGCTGCAGAGAAATCTGTGGTTTATTCATAAGCAGATGAGCAAGTTTAAGCACCAGGAGGTGGGGCTGAACCCTTGTAGCACTGCTTTTGTAACACCCCCTGTGCTCTGCACCCCCCCCCCTCCCTTTGATTGACAGGACTAGATATGAGCATGCTGGGGGCAGAGCTGTGTTCTAGCATCTACATATCATATACAATATGTACTATAGCTTCACCACATTGAGATCTGCTCGGAAAGCTAATCTATATATTGCTGCTTTATTCACAAGCACAATATATGATTATAAAGACACCAGTAATATATGTTAGCTTATAAGCACAGAAAAGACATACATCTCTATGTGGTAATGCTATAGCTTGGTGGTTAAGTGAGTGGTTTTGTATGTAGAGATCCCAGGTTTGAATCTCGGGAGAGACGTCAAATTTTTTTTTTGTCTTCCACGTTTATCCCATAAGAAAAGTCTATGTCCTTGTCATATTGAGAATAATGGTTTTTTTTTGTTTTTTTTTAGAAAGCTAATAAATATTATGGATATGTGGAGAGAATCTCTAAATCGCACATCCTCATACCTATGCTTCTGATATACAACTGTTTTCAATTATCAGCATTTCTTATGATAAAACATGGCTATACAGCGATGCTATCAATCATTTGCTGTGCACTATAAAGAGGCAATTAGTATACAGTTTGATCAAAGCGCATAGGCCCACTTACCGCGACAAGGATGCCTCTTGTTTAAGTGGGAACCTACTCTAACCATGGCGCAGAGCCGTGCGGCGACCGACGCGCCTCCACACCGCTCCAGCAGGCAATGGGATCCAGCAGCCGCACAGCGGCCCCACTGTACAGTGAGGCCACATGGGCCCCGGGTCCCATCACTCCACCAGCACGGCACAGAAGCAGAGACGGCCGCCGTCCAGCGCCGCATGTGAACTGGTGCAAATGGCTCACCTGTTCACAGCCTCTCAGGAACTCCAACTGAGATGTGGTAGGAATATATAAACCCTTTGCAGACTTCTGCTAATTAAAAGCACCTGAGCCACCTAAATATTACTGGCTTCTTTATAATCCTATATTGTCTGTTAATAAACCACTAATAGGTTTTAGCAAAAAAAAAAAAAACACTTTTCTCATCATTATTATTATATGATTATTTATATCCTTTTAATATGGTTTTGAATGAGAGAGAAAAAATAACAGAAAGAAAATGTATATCTCTTCTGGTATTTTAACCTGGGATCTCTATATGCATGGTAAACCACTATACCATTAAGCTATAGAACACGCATCTCTATGAAGTAATGCTTTCTATGCTTATAAGCTAACACATATTACTGGTATTTTTATAATCCTATATTATGCCTGTGAATAAAGAAGTAATATGTAGAGCAGATCTCAATGTGGTGTGGTGAAGCTATAGTACATAGCGTATTTGATATGTAGATGCTAGTACACAGCTCTGCCCTTAGCATGTCTAGCCCTGTCAATCAAGGGGAGGAGGAGTGTGCAGAGCACAGGGGGTGTTACAGAGCAGTGCTCAAATGATTCAGCCCCGCCGATGAGTTCTTGAATGGCTCATTTGCATATGAATGAAAACTCATATTTCTCTGCAGATATTTATCATACAAACAAAAGAAGGATACAGTTAGGGGTGGGCGATATAGGCGATATGCGATATAAATTTGTGCCACGATATGGATTTTGTGCATATCGCCTATATCGCCGGACCGCGATATGACCGGTAGTGAATGATCGTGCTCTCGGCACTCACCATGTTCTCCTGAGCCGGCACAGTGGAGGAGGAGGGAGTCCCTCCCTCCCCACTGTGCGCGGCTGCCGCTGGCCACCAATAAGAACAGAGTAGGAGTAGGAGGGGAGGGACTGTGGCCACTGCGCCACCAATGAATGCCTGAATACCAACCTAGCGTTCATGTGCCGGCCATATCCCGGCCCCTATGACTGCATGCTGCGATCCGCCGCAATTAACCCCTCAGTTGAGGGGTTAATAGTGCGGATCACAGCGTCCTGTCAGAGGTCAGGTGCCGGGAATGTTCTTCAGTCTCTGCATTGGTGGCTCCGATCAGTTACCATGGCAGCCAGGAGTCACGCTACTGAATTCCTGGCTGCCATGGTATGTTAGTGAGCAGCATTATACTCACGTGCGCCGTGGCCGCCGGTTGCTCCTTCTTCTGTCTGTGCGGCGCATTGCTAATGCTTATAGCATTAGCAATGCGCCCCACAGACCTATGAGAAGAAGGGGCGGCCATGGCGCACATGAGTATAATGCTGCTCACTAACATGCCATGGCAGCCAGGACTTCAGTAGCGTCCTGGCTGCCATGGTAACTGATCGGAACTGCCCACTGCCACCAATGATGGGGTGAGGGGAGGGGGACCCTGTGGCCACTGCTACCAATGATTAATACTGGGGAGGGAGGGGGGGTGGGTTTGAGTTACCAGAGGGGGCTGATAAGAGGGAGGGGCTGGGGGGCGGATCAGGGGCTGGGAGGCGGATCAGAGGCTGGGGGGGCACATGAGAGGCTGGCTGCCGTTGTGTGCACAAAGCACAGGGCAGCAGGGAGAGTGTAAAGTCCTATTCACCCTAATAGAGCTCTATTAGGGTGAATATGACAAGGGTTCTAGCCCTTAAGGAGGTTAATAGTTATTAAATAAAAAGTAAAAAAAAAACAAAGTTTAAACACCCCCCCCCCCCCCACCAAATATAGAAAACAGTATATCGCATATCGCACATGCTTAAAATGATATTGCAATATAGATTTTAGGCCATATCGCCCACCCCTAGATACAGTTGTAATCAGCATGATGAACCCTACAAGCCAGTATGCCTAGTTTTATAGGGTTGATCCTGGTGACAGAGCCGCTTCAAAGCCGTGTCTAGTATTAGGGAAACAAGGCTGCACCACATCTGACCAGAGGGTAAGGACTTATTCACACGTCTGTGCTCGTGATGAGGTCTGTGGGAAGACTGTTAGTGTTTAATTCGTGAAGATGTCTGTGAAAGGTCCATATGTGATCCATGTGTCTGTTTTTTGCCCTCCTCTTGTCATCCGTATTCCACATACACTGCTAGGCTGAAAATGAGTTTCCAAAGCATCTCCTACCAATGGTGCTTGAAAATCACTGACAGAACATGGATGCTATCCATATTGTGCTTGTGGATTTCACTGACCCATTGCCTTCAGTGAGCATGTTTGGTCTGCACCACAGACCCAAATGGTGCTGGTCTCCGTGGTTTTTCCAATGATGTGCGAATAAATACATTAAAGGGATTGGCCATTTTGCTAAGTTTTTCTATTACTCACTGTAGTACATCATAAAGTCCACAAACAATATCCAGCTCACCATGTATCCATCATTCTCCGTGCAGAACGAACCAGGCAAGTTCTCCGGACATAAACGATGTATAGAAAGTTCCAGCACTTGTAAATCATTTTGTTGCTTCGTCTTTATTTTCAGTAACAAATTACAGCATGTGGACACCACCGCACAACTGAAACTTTTCGAAATGTAGCGTTCTTAGTCGTAACCGGTTACGACTAAGAACGCTACAGTTCGAAACGCGTCAATTTGCGGTGGTGTCCACATGCTGTAATTTGTTACTGAAAATAAAGATGAAGCAACGAAACGATTTACAAGTGCTGGAACTTTCTTTACATTGTCACTGTATTACAGTCAGCAAGGGTAATATGGATGGAAGTTGCTTAGCACATCAGAAGCAATAACTGTTGTACAGTGAGTAACAGAAAAACTTTGCAAAGTGGTCAATCCCTTTAAAGTCAATATGTCTGTGTGCTGTCCATGTCCCCGATTCCGTGATTTGTGAATAAGGCCATATTATTGCGAGCCACACAGTAGGGTCACAAACACACGAGGCTCCCGAAACACCACCATATATAGTGGAACACACCTGAAGCAAGCACAAGGATATAATTGTCACGGCCTTTGGTTTGCACTGTGACCCTGTTGCCACATTTGCGGTTGCCCGCGGCAACGTGTTGCTGTGAGAGCATGCGGTGGCAGTGTCTTGCCGGTGGTAACGTGTGGTTTAGTATGCTTGTGTGTGCACTTCCCCTTTAAGTTGTAGCCTCCCTCTGTCTGGTGCTGTAGGGGTTAACTCCCTGACTGGGTGTGGTCACTTGGCTTTTGTCTTATGTGGGTTCCTGGCTGGAGTGAGTTGTACTTCAGCTGTAGTTGGTGCTGGAGCTCTGCTCCAGTCCAGGGTGTTCCATCTCTCCAGTGAGGGCGACCCTTGTGGTCAAAGATGTCAATGTCTTCCCGGTGTCTCGTTCCCTTCCTGTCCTTATTTGTATGGAGTGGGTTATGTTCAGGGTGTTTGTATTTCTAGTTTGGTGTTACATGTTTGGTGGTGTTTGGTGTCATGTTTGCTAGACATTCCCCTGTCTCATGTTTATTGCAGCTATGGGTGTCCTGGGTTCCTGTGTGGTTTGTGGTGTGTGCTGTGTCCTTTAATGTTGGTGTGGACAGCAGCACTTGTGCACGGGTTCCAGTCAGTGTGTCTGTGGCAGGTAAGTGTGTTAGTGGTTTCGCTTACCTGCCATCTCCTTAACCCCTGAAATCATTTAGCGTGCATCCTGTCACAACGCCGGGGGGGGGGGGGTCATGTGACCAATTCAGACCTGCAGTTTGTGGCTTTTACCTGGTGCGGCGGCGGTGGTCGGCGGTGCCATCGGGTCCCCATGGCCTTCCGGTGACGAGCCTGTGAGATCCAGCCCCCTGGATCTCACAGGCCGGAAGCTGTATGAGTAATACACACAGTAGTACTCATACAGCCAATGCATTCCAATACAGAAGTATTGGAATGCATTGTAAAGGATTAGACCCCCAAAAGTTCAAGTCCCAAAGTGGGACAAAAAATTAAGTGAAAAAAAAAGTTTAAAAAATAAAGTTTTCTCCCCAAAAAATTTCAAGTTTCAAGTAAAAATAAACAAAAACATCATTTTCCCCAAATAAAGTAAAAACAAATTGGTAAAAAATAGGGGGGGAAAAAAAGTATACATTTTAGGTATCGCCGCGTCCGTATCGACCGGCTCTATAAACATATCACATGACCTAACCCCTCAGATGAGCACCGTTAAAAAAACAAAAACAAAAAAAAAAAAACATTTTTGGTCATCTTACATCACAAAAAGTACAACCGCAAGCGATCAAAAAGGCGTTTGCCCACCAAAATAGTACCAATCTAACCGCCACCTCATCCCGCAAAAAATGAGCCCCTACCTGAGACAATCGCCCAAAAAATAAAAAAAAACTATCGCTCAGAATATGGAGACACTAAAACATCATTTTTTTTGTTTTAAAAAAGCTGTTATTGTGTAAAACTTGCATAAATAAAAAAAAAAGTATACATATTTGGTATCGCCGCGTTCGTATCGACCGGCTCTATAAAAATATCACATGACCTATCCCCTCAGATGAACACCGTAAAAAAATGTAAATAAAAACTGTGCTAAGTAAACCATTTTTTGTCACCTTACATCACAAAAAGTGTAATAGCAAGCGATTAAAAGGTCACACGCACCCCAAAATAGTGCCAATAAAACAGTCATCTCATCCCGCAAAAATCATACCCTACCGAAGGTAATCGCCCAAAAACTGAAAAAATTATGGCTCTCAGACTATGGAAACACTAAAACATGATTTTTTTTTCTTCAAAAATTAAATCATTGTGTAAAACTTACATAAATAAAAAAAATGTATACATATTAGGTATCGCCGCATCCGTGACAACCTGGTCTATAAAAATATCACATTATCTAACCTGTCAGATGAATGTTGTAAATAACTAACAAAAAATAAAAACCGTGCCAAAACAGCTATTTCTTGTTATCTTGCCTCACAAAAAGTGTAATGTAGAGCAACCAAAAATCATATGTACCCTAAACTAGTACCAACAATACTGCCACCCTATCCCGTAGTTTCTAAAATGGGGCCACTTTTTTGGAGTTTCTACACTAGGGGGGCATCAAATGGGACATGGTGTCAAAAAAAACAGTCCAGCAAAATCTGTCTTCCAAAAACTGTATGGCATTCCTTTCCTTCTGCACCCTGCCGTGTGCCAGTACAGCTGTTTACGACCACATATGGGGTGTTTCTGTAAACTACAGAATCGGGGCCATAAATATTGAGTTTGGTTTGGCTGTTAACCCTTGCTTTCTTAACTGGAAAAAAATTATTAAAATGGAAAATCTGCCAAAAAAGTGAAATTTTTAATTTGTATGTCTATTTTCCATTAATTCCCAAAGGGTTAACAAAGTTTGTAAAATCAGTTTTGAATACCTTGAGGGGGGTAGTTTATAGAATGGGGTCATTTTTGGGTGGTTTTTATTATGTAAGCCTCGCAAAGTGACTTCAGACCTGAACTGGTCCCTAAAAATTGGGTTTTTGAAAATTAATTTTTTTTGAAAATTAATTTTTTTAAAGATTTGCTTCTAAACTTCTAATCCTTGTAACATCCCCAAAAAATAAAATATCATTCACAAAATGATCCAAACATGAAGTAGACATATGGGGAATGTAAAGTAATAACTGTTTTTGGAGGTATTACTATGTATTATAGAAGTAGAGAAATTTGGTAAATTTGGTATTTTTTTTTATAAATAAAAATGAATTTTTTTTACTTCATTTTACTAGTGTCATGAAGTACAATATGTGACGAAAAAACAATCTCAGAATGGCCTGGATAAGGCCTCATGCACACGACCGTTGTGTGCATCCGTGTCCATTGTTCCATTTTCCGTGATTTTCTGCGGACCCATTGACTTTCAATGGGTCAGTTGAAAACTCAGAAAATGCACAGTTTTTCATCCGCATCCGTGTTTCCTGTCCTATTTTTTTGACGGACAACGGTTCACGGACCCATTCAAGTCAATGGGTCCGTGAAAAAACACGGATGAACACAAGATTGTCATCCGTGTCCGTAGGCTACTTTCACACAGACGGATCCACTGATCCGTCTGCATAAAAGCTTTAGATCTAAGTTTTCACTTTGTGAAAACTCAGATCCGACGGTATATTCTAACACAGAGGCATTCCCATAGTGATGGGGACGCTTCAAGTTAGAATATACTAAGAACTGTGTACATGACTGCCCCCTGCTGCCTGGCAGCACCCGATCTCTTACAGGGGGCTGTGATCCGCACAATTAACCCCTCAGGTGCCGCACCTGAGGGGTTAATTGTGCGTATCATAGCCCCCTGTAAGAGATCAGGCGCTGCCAGGCAGGAGGGGGCAGACCCCCCTCCCTCCCCAGTTTTAAATTCATTGGTGGCCAGTGCGCTCCCTCCCCTGTATTTAACTCATTGGTGGCCAGTGCGGCCCCCCTGTATTTAACTCATTGGGGGTGGTGGCGGGTGATTTTAATTAGGGGGGGAGGGGAGGCCGCACTGGCCACCGATGAATTTAAAACTGGGGAGGGAGGGGGTCTGCCCCCTCCTGCCTGGCAGCACCTGATCTCTTACAGGGGGCTATGATACGCACAATTAACCCCTCAGGTGCGGCACCTGAGGGGTTAATTGTGCGGATCAAAGCCCCCTGTAAGAAATTGGGTGCTGCCAGGCACCAGGGGGCAGTCATGTACACAGTTTTTTTTGTATATTCTAACTTGAAGCGTCCCCATCACCATGGGAACGCCTCTGTGTTAGAATATACTGTCGGATCTAAGTTTTCACGATATAACTCAAATCCGATGGTATATTTTAACATGGAGGCGTTCCCATGGTGATGGGGACGCTTCAAGTTAAAATATACCATCGGATTGGAGAAAACTCTGATCCGATGGTATAATAGGGACTCCTGACTTTACATTGAAAGTCAATGGGGGACGGATCCGTTTGCAATTGCACCATATTGTGTCAACGTCAAACGGATCCGTCCCCATTGACTTGCATTGTAAATCAGGACGGATCCGTTTGGCTCCGCACGGCCAGGCGGACACCAAAACGACTTTTTCCTTCATGTCCGTGGATACTCCAAAAATCAAGGAAGACCCACGGAAGAAAAAACGGACACGGATGGCGGAACTACGGAACCTGTTTTTGCGGACCGCAAAAAAAAAACGGTCGTATGCATGAGGCCTAAGTCAAAGCGTTTTAAAGTTATCAGCACTTAAAGTGACACTGGTCAGATTTGCAAAAAATGGCCAAGTCCGTAAGGTGAAATAGGGCCGAGTCCTTAAGGGGTTAAGGTGTATGTGTTCCCCTCTCCTTGCAGCCTGGCCTCAGATAGAGACTCCTGTTCCTCCATGACTAGGATGAACAGGTCGTCTCTTCCCTGCTCCTTGGTGAGGGATTACCAGGGCGACTTAGGGTCGCTGCGGGCAACCGCAAGTGGGGCAACAGTGTCACAGCGCAAACCATAGGCCGTGACAATAATGATATGAAACGTTGTTTTGTTGCAATATTTAGTAAAATCTTTATAATTGCACAAAACCAATGCAATTTTTTTTAAACTGCACTTTTGGCACTAATGTGAAAATAGGGTAAAGTAAAAAACCAACTAAAACATCTAGTGAACGTACACCCTAAATCAAAACCGCGTAACTGAAAAAATATGATTGATTTAGTACCTGTCTATGTGTTTTCTTTAACCTGGTGTTTGTTATGCCATAACCCGTTTTTCAGGGGAACATGCCTGCACATTAATTTGAGACCGTTCTGGTGCAGGAACTCTGTCTAGTTATTAGAACCTTAGTTATCTGGAATATACCTTTACTTCCATGACAGTCCTGGGTCAGTCCCCACAAAATACTTTGGCATGCGCGGTACAGATGGCAAATTTTCTCAGCCCCGTTAAACAACAACTGAATTTGGCCTTATCGCCCAGTATCGGCCCTCAACTGCGCCATTGTAACTGAATGGATGTCCGTGCACTCATCAGTGAGATAGACTGTAGCTGAAAGTCTTCCTAGAAACACTGAACCTGGGACACATTTGACAAATCTGTTTATGGCAGTGTGTTCATGGATAACGGGGGACACAATTTAGTAACAAATCACTGCCAGAAGATGTACGTGTGCGTTCGTAGTGTAAATGATGTCATACTAACTTTACATATACGGCCTATTCACGCCATTGATACTGGAACTCATTTATAGAATGGGTACCATATAAAATGTGAGATGAGCATGTGAGCTACATCAGCAATTAAAAATGCATTTTTAATCATCCGCTTTACGTTTGTCTTGGATAGGTATGACTGTAAGCGCTAATAAAGATGGCGCCGGCATGATTGTCCGCAGTGTTATAAATGGAGGCTCAATAAGTCGTGATGGTAGAATTCGTGTTGGAGACTGTATACTGGCAATCAATGATGAGTCTACTGCCAACCTGACCAATGCCCAGGCACGGGCTATGCTGCGAAGGCATTCCTTACTCGGCCCTGATCTAAGGTAAGCGAGCTGTAAAAGTCTTTTCCTTGAAATATCTTGCATACTAGTGTTAAGCTACAAATTAATTTCATGTAAATTGCTGTGATGCCGCTAATTATTTATAGATGTAGCGCAGCTTCATTTACTAGATGTAGCAGCTCTGAATTTATTTGGTACAACTATGATATCCTGCAGGGACTTATTTAAATTCTTACACATTTGGACAACCCCCATCTGGAGAACTTTCAGTGGTGGGAGTGCTAAATCACTGCATATACTAATCCTATAGGGGAGATTTGTTAAGAAAAAAAAAAAAATGCTCCATAGTTCTAATTCCACCAAAAATGGACTGCACTAAATAGATTTGTTTCAGGACCCTCTCCAACATTGTGCCAGTTGTTATACTGATGTCCTCTTAAAGGGCTCTGACACCCCCCACACCCCTACTGATCAGCTTGTTCCTGAAGCAGGAGGCTCCATTCAAAGTGTAGTGGCCATTCTGCCATCAGGTTACTACTGAAGCGTACGGGAGCTGAGGTGCAATAACACAGCACAGCCGCTATACTTTGAATGGAACAGGAAGCACAAGTTTGTTTAAAGTGCTAGTTCCAGTGCCTTAGGATGCACGGAACAGTTGATCAAGGGGGTGCAGGGTGTTGGGCCCCCCACTGATTGGATATTGATGACCTATGCTGAAGATAGGTCATCAATAACAGGAGCCTGAAAAAACCCTTTAAAGGGAACCTGTCATCACCTTTATGCTGCCCATACTAACGGCAGTATAAAGTAGAGACAAGTGAGTTGATTTCAGCGGTCTGTCATTTCTAAGTTAAAAGTAAGTGGTTGCCGAGAACCAACCTCACAATAATTGCAGACTGGGCCTGGAAAAGAGTCCCGGCCACCTGAGAAGAGTCCTGGTTATCCATGAAGTCCTGCTCTCCTCACCCACCTGCTGATGACTGACAGTTTTCTACCTAGTTTTCTCCATCTCTGTCTAGGAGAGAACTGCTAATCATCAGCAGATGGACAGGAGAGCAGGAGATTAGGAATAACCAGGACTCTTCTCAGGTGGATTTGACTCTTTTCAAGGCCTGGGCTGCAATAATGAAGATGCTGGTTCTCAGCAACCACTTACTTTTAGCTCAAGATTGACACACCGCTGAGATCAGCATTTCTGTCAGAAATTTATGCTGCCCTCAGTGAGATCAGCATGAAGTTTATGGCAGGTTCCCTTTAAGTAGTAGATGGACCATTTGGCATCAGGGCCCAGAAGAATATGCTACCTTTCCACACTGTGGTGCAGATTTACTTGGATAGGCTGTCTAGACCTGCCTCAGATCTATCACAGTGACTCAGGCTGGATGATGAACCTGGTGCAGGGATAGACACTTTATACCAACTACTGGTTGGCTTAATTTTTGACAGAATTTTACGGCGGAATTATGGCCTAATATGAGGACACGCCCCTTTTTCCAGAAAAGCCGTGCCTTGTTTCCATTAAGCCACATCCCATGATTGGGCTTTGCGCAGATAATTTCTTTAAACCGAAATGTGCCTCAAATTGTAGCAATTTGCAACAAAATCTAGGTGCACTGACAAAAATAAATCTGGGTCTCTATGTCTAGGCCCCTGACCATTTGCATCGTTAAAGGGGTTGTCTGCCTTTTTTTAATATTCATGACCTGTCATCAATATCAGATTGACAGGGGGGTGACTCTTGTTCACCCCCGCCAATCAGCTGTTTGAAGAGAAGGCAGTGTTCATGCGAGCGCTGCCATCCCTTCATTGTTTACCCGCTCACCGTCACAACTGCAGTGGTGAGCAGGTGTAATTACAAGCCGTCCTCGTTCACTTCAATGAGACTGCTCCTTCCTATTCAAGTGTATACTACAGAGCCATCCCATAGAAGTGAATGGGATGGCTTGGCTGTAATTACACCTGCTCACCGCTGTAGTTGTGATGGCGAGCAGGTAACCAGAGGGAAGGCAGTGCTCGTGTGAGAGCGGCCTTCTCTTCAAACAGCTGATCGGTGGGAGTCAGACCGCCGCCAATCTGATATTGATGACCTGTCCTGAGGATAGGTCATCAATAGTAAAATGCGGACAATCCTTTTAACAAATTATGGAGTTACACCTTCACAGAGCACTTCCAAAGGGTTAAGACATTCAGCTCTGCTACATCTGTACATCATGTGGCTCGGTGTGTTATATTCTTTCAAATTGCATAACGTGTTTGGTTCTGAGGCAGTTCAAGCGATTTGGAAAATTTATAATACCCTTGTAAAACCGTAGTTGAAACATGCTTTAGATGGTATACAACCTTGTATGTGGAACAGAGTAAGAATGGGGAAATTTCCAAGATGAACATATTGGATTTATTTATTTTTTTCTTCTCAAAAAGGATGGAGTGATTTCCGTTTGACAAGCTTTAAAACAGCTGGTTGGGGTTGCAGATTTGTGCGGTTTTGCACAGAGAGCCAGCTGTGCGGCCACTCGCAGAATGCATGTCGTCCCACTTCACAATCCACCTTGCCAGAAGCTTCTGCTATCTGTGCTGTTCTAAGAGCCAGGGCTTTGCGCAGCGCAGCATCTGCTTCCAACATCTGTCAGATAATTACCGGTTTGAAATGAAATTCACCTGCCCTCACCTAAAGAATAAATTCCTGATCAAGGGAGAGAGACGGATGGCAGGAACATTTCCTCACCCTTGTTCATAATCACCGCTATAGACACACAGAATGAGCAGATGCTTTCGGGGGGAGGTGTTGATAAAAGGGAGATGGGAATTATATACCAAAAAAATAAAATAAAATTGCACATACTTTTGGCTACATATGTATGCTTTGCACACACAGCGCGGGGCTTTGGCTTTTGTTAACACTATTGTAAAAAGATGCTGCATTATATGCTTCCCATTCTAGATCTTCTCCCGCTCCTGCTGATGATCAGGCCCCATATTATGTGTGAGTATTGTTGACTCGAAAGCTCGGCATGTCGTCTACTCGTCTCTTCACCTCACCCTTTTTAATATTCCTTTCTGCAGAGCGATTCAGGAACTGACAAATTTCATGTTTTCCATGTGTCTTTTGTGTGTTTTAACGTTTGTTATTTTAACCCTTTTAAATACTTTTTATTCTATATTTATTTTTTTTTTTTACTTTTTTTTTTTTTTTTTTTTTTTTTGCACAAGTAAATTTTTCAAGCAAAATTTTCTTGTGTCCGGCAATTAACCAATTGAGAGTTTTCACTCTCTTGCATGTACTGTTTGCATGGTCATGTGAATTCTCTCATTTTCTGCATGGACAATTGTCAGATTTCTTTCTCTTTCTTTCTTTCTTTCTTTCTCTCTTTCTCTTTCTTTCTCTCTTTCTCTTTCTTTCTCTCTTTCTCTCTTTCTTTCTCTTTCTTTCTCTTTCTTTCTTTCTTTCTTTCTTTTTCTTTCTCTTTCTTTCTTTCTTTCTTTTTCTTTCTTTTTCTTTCTCTTTCTTTCTTTTTCTTTCTCTTTCTTTCTTTTTCTTTCTCTTTCTTTCTTTTTCTTTCTCTTTCTTTCTTTCTTTCTTTCTTTTTCTTTCTCTCTCTTTCTTTCTTTCTTTCTTTCTTTTTCTTTCTCTTTCTTTCTTTCTTTCTTTCTTTTTCTTTCTCTCTCTCTCTTTCTTTCTTTCTTTATTTCTTTTTCTTTCTCTTTCTTTCTTTCTTTCTTTTTCTTTCTCTTTCTTTCTTTCTTTCTTTCTTTTTCTTTCTCTTTCTTTCTTTCTTTCTTTTTCTTTCTTTTTCTTTCTCTTTCTTTCTTTTTCTTTCTCTTTCTTTCTTTTTCTTTCTCTTTCTTTCTTTCTTTTTCTTTCTCTTTCTTTCTTTCTTTCTTTCTTTTTCTTTCTCTCTCTTTCTTTCTTTCTTTCTTTCTTTTTCTTTCTCTTTCTTTCTTTCTTTCTTTCTTTTTCTTTTTTTTTCTTTCTTTCTTTCTTTCTTTCTTTTTCTTTCTCTTTCTTTCTTTCTTTCTTTCTTTTTCTTTCTTTCTTTCTTTCTTTTTCTTTTTCTTTCTTTTTCTTTTTCTTTTTCTTTCTCTTTTTCTTTCTCTTTCTTTCTCTTTCTTTCTTTCTTTCTTTCTTTCTTTTTCTTTCTCTTTCTTTCTCTCTCTCTCTCTCTCTCTCTCTCTCTCTCTCTCTCTCTCCCTTTTCCTTGAAGTGATTGCATTGCTTGTCGAGTAGCTGCAGCTGGAAAGAGGTAAACGTGGTTTGGAAATGGGACAAGGACAAGCAGGAAAGATGGGGGTGCTTTCATTTTGCTTTAGCTTTATTGAGGAGCTCAGAGCTTCTTGCCTGCCCCGTTACTTTGTGTCTCTCGTCAGTAGTTGAGTGTATGGTAAATTTGTCATGGATATACAGTTTCTCTTTTTATGTTCTTTACTGTAGTCAAGTATTTTCCAACTTCAGTTATTGTATTACATTAAAAAACACATGTTGACCGAGCAGGCAGTTATTGAGAAGGAACTGTTTCTTCCCAGTAACTGCCTGCTCGTCGGTGGAGGTTTTTACATTTACATGCAGCAATCTCCTCCACTGGATGGGGACCAGCGGCCACTACTGCCATCTCTCGTCCTCATACGGATTCATTGTTTCTGGGCAGCAGATCACTTATTTAGACGTCTGCATTGACGAGTCTGGCAAAGAGCAGACAGATATCCCTTCACATACTTCATAACCATATGAACTAGGAGTGAATGATTTCCACACTCTATGAGAACATTGCCTTCTCATAGTCACGGTACACTATTTTGCACAGCATGTTGTATCCATGCTCATAACTGGTTTCAAATTCAGTTATATTGTAATTATTATTTTTTTTACCTGTCCAGAGTACCCCATATACCTGTTTTTCCTCCTTTTCTCAGCATCACTGCATCCTGGCAGGATGTCTACTTGCAGTTCTTCATGTTTTCATCAGCTTTCTGTGGGTTTTCTAACCAAACCCAGCATGCTTTGTGTAAGGTTTCACAGGGATTTCTGGCAAACTGTTCTCTACGGTAGTCATGCCCCCTTCACCACCTCCCTCCGTGCTAGGTGGCGCAAGTGTTGATTTGTTGGCAGTACTTCCTCTGTTCACACTGAGCGATGTACTGACGGATAACGATGTTCCACATAATAGATGTGATCACTCATTAGTCGGGAGATGGGCAGCATATTTAAGATTGGTCAGAACTCTGGGCTTGTGAAGCTAGCTTTAGTGGCACAAGGACATTCTCAAAATGCCAGCTAACCTGCTCTTGTATCAGAAATTATTTTCAATTATGCCCCATGACAGCACCTGTGAGAGATCCTCCCCCTTCCGGACAGGAAACAGGAACTTCCCAGATCTTTAAAAGGGTCCTCTGTACTCCACTGCTCAGTTTCTTCCTGTTTCCTGTCCGTAGGACAGCGGGATGGTTCTTTCCCAGGTCTATTAGGGGGCTGCAAAACATCTAGGGTAATTACCTTAGGCCTAGTGGAGGTACCTGACGGCGTAAGTCTCCACTAGGAGCCACTGTAAAGCCCGGTCGTCCCCTCTAAATTATGCCATGGGGGGGATCCCTGGTGGCCACCTCGTACCCTTCAGTCTGTGGCCGGCGAAGAGGGTGGAGGAGGAGTCCTATCCTCGTGGTTAACTGCAGGCCTGTTCCGGGCGCACAGGAAGTGACACCTGCGTTCCACCTGAACAGGAAGGGGAGGGGCCAAGAAGCATGGCGGGTGGTGCGCTGCCTTTTTGAAGAGGGGACGCCGGCCAGCCAGCATGGAAGGAAGCAGTAGCACAGCAGCAGGCTTTGACCAGACGGGCAGATCTTCCTTCCATAGCCCTTGAATGCACCAAAAAGAAGGGGAGATGCAACAGCGCACTGAAAGACAGGAGCTACACTCCGAATCCAGCATGGTACTCTTGGGGGTAAGAGGGGTTATCCCTGCTATCTCCTTTTTAGGAGATTATTTTTTCCTTTTGGTAACTGATTATGGGCTATGTGTTAATGCAGGTTAAGGAGGCCCCAAGAAAAGCTATGCACAAGCCAGAGAATGTGGAATTTGCAAAAGAAAATTTAGCCCATTATACCCCAAAGCTTGTTGTCAACCCTGTCTGGATAAATGGTAGCGGAAGAATCCCCAACCTTACTCCAGAATATTCAGGATTTAGTCAAAATGGAGGTTCGATCCTCTGTGGAACAATTTAAAAAGGCTCGTCCAAACATAGGAAAACTCAGGTGATTGAATGTGACACTACGGAGTCTGATTCAGAGGAAGAAGGAGCAATTACAAGCTCGGATTCTTCCTCTGAAAATCTTGCGGGGATGCCACTGTTCAAAGTGAAGGATACAGATTTATTACTAAAAGCAGTGAGGTCCACAATGGAGGAAGAAAAAGGGTATAGATCCAGACAAGAAGTAATGTTTTAATGTCTGAGACCAAGAAAAGCAAGAGTATTCCCCATTCAGGATTGCATAAAAGAACTCGTTAAATGTGAATGGGACAAACCGGATAAAAAGTTCTTTTATCCCTAGAGCTATTAAAAGAAAATACCCATTTAAAGATGAAGAAATTGCGGCCTGGCAGGATGTCCCTAGGGTAGACGCCCCGGTAGAAAAATTGAATAAAAGATCAGCACTTCCATTTGAAGATCTAGGATCCCTTAAAGGGATTCTGTCACCAGGTTTGACCCCTGTCAGCTAAACATATGCTGATGTTCAGGTCGTCTTCACGATTCCTAATGTGGGCTTATAAATGTCATCTGTGGGCTTATTTAGCTAAAAAACAGCTTTTACTAACCTGTCAGTCAAACAAATAAGGTGCCCAAGGGGATGTTAATGGGTGCAAGATGCCCGCCGCACCCACCGCCGTTCATGCCCAGCGCCGCCTTTCCGGACTTTTGTGCCGCCTCTTAATCCTCTGTGCCGCCTCTAGCTCTCCCTCCCTCCCCCCTCCCCCCTCCTTCTGCTGTAAGATCTCGCGCTTGAGCACAGGGCTCTGCCTGATGCGCCCGTGCGGACTTCTCCATTTGGCTTCTTACAGCGAAGTGCGCATGCGCCGGCACTTCGCTCAACCCCTGTATGCGCGAGATCTTACAGCAGGAGGGGGGAGGGAGGGAGAGCGAGAGACGGCACAGAGGATTAGGAGGCGGCGCAGAAGTCCAGAAAGGCGGCGCTGGGCACGAACGGCGGTGGGTGCGGCGGGCATCTTGCACCCCTTAACATCCCCTTGGGCACCTTATTTGTTTGACTGACAGGTTAGTAAAAGCTGTTTTTTAGCTAAATAAGCCCACAGATGACATTTATAAGCCCACATTAGGAATCGTGAAGACGCCCTGAACATCAGCATATGTTTAGCTGACAGGGGTCAAACCTGGTGACAGAATCCCTTTAAGGATCCGATGGATAAGAGCGGACAACTATCTAAGAAAAAATTGGGAGGCATCCACGTCATCTTTTAAGCCTAATATCGCAACTACCTCAGTGGCCAGATCGCTTAAAGTCTGGTTAGGAGAATTAGAATCCCGTATAATGAATAAGACCCCAAGAGAACAATTACTGGAGGCGATACCTACCATGCTAAAGGCAGTAGATTTTATTTCAGACGCCTCGGCGGATGCACTAAGGTTATCGGCTAGAGCAGCTGCATTATCTAACTCTGCCAGGAGATCCCTCTGGTTGAAGGAATGGAAGGGTGATGTGGCATCCAAATCTAAATTATGCACCCTCCCTTTGCCAGGGAAATTTTTTGTTCGGGTCACCATTGGATGACATACTGGACAAGGTGTCGGATAGAAAAAAGGGATTTCCAGTACCAGCTTTTCCCAAACAAAGAAAGACATTTCGGGGTGGAGAGAAAAGAAGGTGCTTTGGTGGGACCAAAAGAAAAGTATTGATTGGAGAAGTAGCAAATCAAAGGGTTTGTTGTTCAAATCCAAACCTCAAATTCCAAATGTGTCTCACCAATCACGCCAGGCCTCAGGTGGGCGGTCGTCTTTCTTTATTTTCTCAAGTGGCCAAATATCACATCAAGTGCCTGGATAAAAAATATTATAGAGGAAGGTTACTGCCTAGATTTCAAAAAGCTTCCACCAAAAAGATAAAAAATCACTGCTTTACATCAACACTCACCAAAGAAAGCAGCATTGATAGAGGAAGTAAAAAATCTACGGACCAAGTCAGTACTAATACCGGTTCCCTTGGAAGAAATAGGGGAAGGATTTTATTCGCCTTTCTTCCTTGTCCCCAAACCCAACGGGACTTATCGGACGATAATAAATCTAAAAGAGCTTAATCAGTATTTAACATGCCAAAAAGTTTGAATGGAATCAATATCCTGAACAGTTCTTTACCTATTCCCCAAGTGCGTGATGGCCTCTATAGACATAAAAGAAGCCTACTACCATGTACCCATACATCCTTCATCTAAAAAATTTCTCAGGGTGGTAGTACGGATGGGGGAATCGATAGCTCCTCTACAATTCAGAGCGCTCCCCTTTGGATTATCACAAGCGCCAAGAGTGTTCACAAAACTAATGGCAGAGGTGATGGCACAAGTAAGGAGATCGGACATTATCATAATTCCTTATCTAGACGACCATCTTATGGTAGGGCAGTCCACAGATGTCCTGGCGAGCCAAATTCAGGAAGTGTTGGGGATTCTGACAAAACTAGGTTGGTTAAAAAATTGGGACAAGTCATGTCTAACATCAGCTTACCGCTGCATTTTTCTAGGAATTCAGCTAGCTTCATTAGCCCAAAAATCCTTTCTTCCAGTAGAAAAGAGACTGGCATTACAACAGAGGATGAGGAAATTCAGCAGAACATCTACGCTGAGAGAGGCTATGTTCATTTTAGGTCTAATGACTGCATGTATACCAGAATACTGCAGTCATACATCCTTTCGCATTAGGACAAGAGAATGTTATCCCTAGACTGCAAATGTGTAATCCCCAGGTCAATAAAGGATTCCCTTTTATGGTGGATGAAGGAGCTGAATTTGATTCAAGGATTAAAATGGGTAAAAGAAGATCCATTGATAATTACAACAGACGCCAGCCCCAAGGGGTGGGTGCCCACTCAGTTTTGGGGTTTTCCCCTAGTTCAGTGGTCAAAATCCCAGAGTCTACAGTCCCAAAACCCCAGGGAACTGAGGGCAGTACTGTGTGCCTTGGGGGAGGGTCTTCCCTTTCTGATAGACGACAGAATTCTATCCTACAGCGCGACGGTGGTGGCCTATATCAACAGACAAGGGGGACAAGATCTTCTCAGCTATTGAATCTTGCGTCCTCAATTTTCCAACTAATGAAGGGGAAGGTTCTATCTCTCTCAGCAGTATACCTGAAAGGCTCAGAGAACTGCCAAGCGGACTTTCTGAGCAGACACAAGTTCAGTCAAGGAATCAACTGGTGTCTAAACCAAGAAGTCTTTCATCAGATAGAAGCTCTGTGGGGGTCCCCAACAATAGATCTTTTTGCATCCAGAGAAAACAGGAAATGCCTAAATAAAATACTCTGTTTGTCAGATCAGTCCCTGGGGATAGATGCCCTGTCCCAACCTGCAGCAGTGACCTTAATAGCTCTTTTCTGGCCAAAAAGAGTTTGGTTTGCCTGGTTAAGGAGGCTATGTGCTATTTGACTTCAGGTTGGCTACCCATCCCTGGAATGAGGTTTATTAAAGAGTAATTCAGGTTATTCCCTTCTGTTAAGGCCAAGACAGCTCCCTGGGATCTTAATATAGTACTTTCTAGGTTAACCAAAAGTCCATTTGAGCCCATAGATTCTATTTCCTTGAGGATGTTGTTTTAAGAGACTGCATTTCTGGTGGCTGTTACATCTGCTAGACGAGTGGGGGAGCTTTCCGCCTTATCCGCCTCTCCACCTTTATACCTTGGTAATGGAAGATAGGATAGTGTTTAAACCAGACCCTGCTTTTCTGCCAAAGGTTGTCTCGGATTTTCATAGATCCCAGGAAATTGTTCTCCCCTCTTTTTGTCAAAATCCAAAAAGTGAAGACAAGGAGACATTTCATACACTTTATGTGAGGAGATGTATCTGTAGAGTCAACAAGGGAGTGTAGGAAAGCCTCTCAACTTTTCGTTAAGTTCCAGGGTCCTAACAGAGGGTTAAAAGTTACAAGTTGCGTTTTAGCCATATGGATTATGAAGACAATAGGCTTAGCCTATTCTCTGGCAGGTCTCCAGGTTCCTACGGGATTCTCGGCCCATTCTACAAGAGCAGTGGCATCATCTTGGGCAGAGAATGGGTCTGCCACCATTGACCAAATTTGTAGAGCTGCGACCTGGAGCTCTCTGACCACGTTTTACAAACATTACAGAGTGGACTTATTGTCTGCTCAGGACCTGTCCTTTGAAAAAGATGTACTGCAGGCGGTAGTCCCACCCTAAAATTATCTAGTCTAGTCTCTCACAGGTGCTGTCATGGGGCGTAATGGAAATACATTGATTACTCTTACCGGTAATCCGTTTTCCATGAGCCCATGACAGCACCTACATTATTCCCCTCCCAAAAGCAAATTACATAACTTTTATGAAACTAAATATATATCTTAAAGAGGAGATATGCTGAATGGCATATATTTAAGATATTTATGTATGAGGTGTTAAGTTTCACTGTGTATAGGTGTTTTGGTGGTCCTAGGAATCTTGTCACAAACTAAGCAGTGGAGTACAGAGGACCCTTTTAAAGATATAGGAAGTTCCTGTTTCCTGTCCGAAAGGGGGAGGATCTCTCACAGGTGCTGTCATGGGCTCATGGAAAACAAATTACCGGTAAGAGTAATCAATGTATTTTTGTGATAATTTTTTTACATTTTTTTATATATTCTTTTAATAAGGTTAAAAAAAAATCTATCCATGAGCTTTATTTCTTTTTGTTTTGAGGCAATGGATGACTAACTGTATGTATGTAACTGTAAGTCATGTATGATGTGCACAATTTCATTTTCAGTTGATTTCGTATTAAATGTATTTTGCAAAAAAGAATCTACCTTCCAGACTCACTTTTTTTTTTAAAAACTGTATCAAATAAAATAGTTTATAAGGCTGAAACAAGACATCTGTCCATGCAGTTTAGCCTGTTATCCTGCAAAGTTGATTATAAATTAATCACTGAACTACAGTGATCCCTCAAGATACAATGGCCTCAGGATACAATATTTTCAACATGCAATGGTATTTTCTGACCCATCGTAAGTTGAAACTAGACTCAACATACAATGCCTCAGACTCGGATCAAACCAATCAAGGACACTTTTCTGGTAAACTAGCTATATTAGTTCTAGTTATCAGCTATTCCTGACTGTTATATATGTAAGGACTTGTTTTATCTGTCTTAGTTATCTGCTTATGTTTCTTAAATCTTCATTTTCTCTTATCTTGATTGACATTTTTGGTCTTTGGAACCGATTACTCAACTTATTATGGTTTCAACATCCAATGGTCCTCCTGAAACCAATTAATATTGTATCTTAAGGGACCACTGTGTATTTAGTGGGTTTATAGTGGGTTTATATGCTGCAGTATAGTGCTGTACAATATTAAAGGTGAAGCATGTTTAAATAAAATATGTTTTGCTAAAAAAAACAACACACTTCCAAAAACGGTGTTACAAAACCGTGGCAATCACATTCGACTTTGCTGCATGCTAATTTACCACATGGCTCAATACTGCAATGTGTAAACCCAGTTAAAAGAATTATCATATATAAGATTAGGAAGAAAAAAAAAACTTTTTTTTTTTAAAATTATTTTTATATATTTTGCTTCCTTTGGTAGACAACATAGTCTATGCACACGGTGAGATCATTCACGGTTTGTCGCCACAATCTCAACATTTGCTTCAATGTATGAATTAAGCCCTAGGTGCTCACAAGAATATCATGGTGTGGCACGATAAATCTTGAACTTACCCAAACCTTTCTTTGATCTGGTCATATCTGGCCCTGGTTTAGGTGGCCAGTGATGTAGCTGAGCCCCCAGGGAACTTGGTGATGTCCTCACAGCCAAACTGACCACAGTATTGTAAATTACAGCCACTGACCAGACACATGAGCCAACTAGCCAGGGAATTAGCCTTAATAGGAAAACTGCAATCCATAAAAACCATGTTTTGCCCTAAAACTATTTCTATTAAAATAACAGGCTTAAATGACAGTTCATTACTTTTTACGGATTCAGCCCGAGTTTATTATTATTAAGCAAAATTCTGAAGAAAAAGAATCTCACCCCTCCTCCTATAGACATCACATTTTGTATTGAAAGCACAATCTTGATCATGCATTCATGAGTTGTTTATCTGACTCCTACTCATTGGATGTCAGTCAAAAAACCCAGGTGCCAGGCAATGGATCAAATTCATTTTAGCTGTGATATCGTCATGTTTATTGGCTAATTCCCAAAGCTCTTGTGTTGGTAGCCACCAGCTGTGATGCTTGATTAAGGTGCTGGTGGGCTTTATGGTATTTTTATCTCCCTTGATTCAATTTAGCACATAATATGAAATCAGATGAAAATTACGTATATTCTTCTGTCAGAGCAATGCGCTCTTCAGGTCTTTATTAGGGAGAGCGTATTACTGACAATTTGTAACTCATTCCTTTCCGTGTAAATCACATAAAACAAGCTTTTGCTGAGACTTATTATCGTTCATTATGAATGCAGTCGTCAAAATGTACCCAACAGCGTAATCTAGAAATTATAACCCATTATGCAGACCCATCCATGTTTTCTACGACACGGCTCATTTGCATCGGATGGCGAGCCTCGTGCAGCAGATAGCATTGTAAGCCTTTCAGTAATGGATTTAAAGCTTTCGATAATCTAATTTCTTCTCGTCAGATAGCGGCTTTGGTGTCCGCTTCTGGTGACTTGTCTATGTTCTTCACCAGAATGCGTAAGATAGCAAATTTAGACTTTAAGGGCTAGTGCACTCTGTATAGGACCTATATATTCGATGGGTCCCGTCCTGTGAAATGTATAAAAGCTTTTCTTCCAGCCTGCTTTGGGAAGGGCTTTAGTAATCTCGCAGAATGGTATCTGATCCCTTCCTTGGCTCAGAATGTGTGACCGAGCCTATAACTGTATTGTGTGCACCATCTCACTGCTTAGGGATTCATTAAGTACTGATAGTAAAACTTCAGATAGCTGACTGCCATACACTCATTTTCCTCCTACACCCCCCCTTCCTATTCACTACTCGTGTACGCTTGAATCAGTATAGCATGCACATGTTCTGCCAGACTCCCCTGGTGGTGGGTTATCTCGCTTAGGAACAAACGGCCTCATTCTTCATTCCCTCAACAGCTGCTATTGGGGGGACATTCAGGACACCCTTACACACATTAGATGGTCGCCCGATATTAATCTAATATGTACAGCCAGCTTTAGTTATTCAAAGGGTCCTGCATATATTTGGGTTTCATCCTCTGGTGATACTTCTTCACAGCACTGTAGGATTCACCATTTCAGGTGAGCCATATTTTGCAATAAACAGTATGGGTCACCTGAAATGACCAATCCGTGAAGAAGTATCACCTTGCGTGTTTTTCAGCATGTTCGCAAAGACTGGATTCAATGTTTAACCATGTGCATCCAGCAGAATGATGAACAAGTTTAGGAAACTGTGACCTCTCGTAAGGCGATTGTCTCACTTCAGTAAATGGCATTTATCATGCAGAGAAAGTTAATACAAGCCACTTACTAATGTATTGTGATTGTCCATATTGCTTCCTTTGCTGGCTGGATTCATTTTTCCATCACATTATACACTGCTCGTTTCCATGGTTACGACCACCCTGCAATTGTGGTTGCACGCTTTTTCCTATATTGTAAAAGCAATGCTGGATTACAGGGTTGTCGTAACAATGGAAACGAGCAGTGCATAAAGTGATGGAAAAATGAATGGAGCCAGCAAAGGAGGCAATATGGACAATCACAGTACATTAGTAAGTGCCTTGTATTTTCTTTACATTTTAAATGCCATTTGCTGAAGTTAGATGACCCCTTTAACACAAACAGGTTTCCAGAGTGTTTCTCAGTAAATTCTAGTCCAGACTGGTATATCACATGACTCTTTTCCCTTTGGAAAAACTTGAGTTGATTTCAGTATGGCAGATTTCAAAATGGCAGCCTAAAATGTTTCTTCCAATAAATAAATAATGCAGCTCCCCTCCCAATTATACATTAACATATTGGAAGTCAATTTTCTACAAATTACACCAGTTAAAGGGTGTGTCAAGACCTTTTTTTTTCTTCCTTCCTTCCCTGTAATTGCATCTACTGCAAAAATAGGAAAAAGTAAAATTCCAAATAATGGTAACATAATATATGGCCAAAAACATATAAAAACATCTGATCAAGTCATGTGTTTTATCAGGTGTTTACTGCTAAAACTGCAAAAAATATCTTGCATGCATGGGAATAAAAAGTTGTCTTGCGTGAATACAGCCTTTTCATCAATCTTTGTAAGCCAAAACCAGGAATGGGTCTGAAACACAGAAGTTTACAAGCCTTTTATTACATTTTTTTTTTTCTCTGTAGCTTCCTCTCCGGGTTTTGGTTTACAAATGCAAAATGCAGACAGTGTGAACGCAGCCTAAGGCGTCTTCTATTTATCTATGTGCCCATAAGTTAACCAACGTTTAATGGCATTTTTGTGGCATTTAGTGCTACTTCTAGTGCCCTTAACAACCTGGAAGAATTAATGTCCACATTTCTTTTATAGCATTACATATGTTCCAAGTGAGAATTTGGAAGAATATCGAGCAAGTGTGGGGCAGCTGAAGGAAGGAACTGTGCCACTAGATGTATTTACTGCCCAGAACAATAGGTGAGCACCACACTGTATTGTATCTAGCAATTAAAAAGTGAACCCGTCACACTGCAGTACAATCCGTAGACAGCATGCTATAGAGCAGGAGGAGCTGAGCAGACTGATATATAGTTTTATGGGAAAAGATTCAGTATTATTTGTCATTTATTCATGTAAATCTCTGCTCGTTCTGGACTTAGGAGACATGCAGGTGGTCCTTTCAGGTGCAGGTGTAGCGCTGGCCAATCGCAGCACAGAGCTCACAGCCTGGGAAAAAAAAAACTCCCAGGCTGTGAGCTCTGCGCTGCGATTGGCCAGCGCTACAGCCTAGGAGAAGGAGACGCCCGCAGAACAAGGGCAGACTCCGCCTACTATAACCAAGTCCCCCAACATACCGGAGGACATAACGGGAGAACGGAGCGGCGCCCAGGGATAATAGTAAGTGCAGTGAGATCCCCGGGCGCCGCTTTCCATGTCAGCATACTTAGTTCACAATGTCAGGATCGGTGAAAGGTCCTCTTTAACCTCAGTAATAAACATGACCACTTTGATCGAACGTGTTCTTCCTTTTTACAGGGCACATCCACTTCAATAAGCCACTCATCTGGGCTCTAGTACACAAAACTGATTGTGCACTATTAGCCAGCAAAATAAGAACAAATGTCCTAGAATTGTAGAGGACATTAGTAATGTAGGCACAGTGGCTGTTTTTGGCAGCTTTGCCAACCGTACCAGGGTTGTGGGATTGACTCTGATCAGGAAAATATCTTTATGAAGTTTGCTCTCCTTGTTCTTGCATAGGTTTCCTCAAATTATTCCAATTTCCTCCCACACACAACATGTTTGGGTGATTGGCCTACAGATATGGAGATGTATTATTACTGGCTTCAATTTATACAGCTTGAAGGGGTTTTCCAGGCTTTTTGAAAAATCCGTTCTTTCTTCTGCCTTATAGAAGAAAGTTTGGTTAATACTGTACTTATTCGATTGTCGCACCATCGAATACGCCGTCTCTGCTGCATTCACACAGGCCGTGGGCATTTCTACTCAGATCTCGACCAGATGTGTGCTCTTCTGTTCCTGTTCAAAGAACAGGGCAGGAAGACTTGAGAACATCCAATTGGAACATGAGTGGAAGAGCCCACAGCTGAGATGGTGGCATCAGCAGTGTGATGGACGGATAAGTAGTAACCAAACTATCTTTCAGGTGGGTTTTGTAAAAAGCCAGACGAACCCCTTTAAAACTAGACAGTACATGTTCAAGATACAGTATATCACAGAGGAACACATTGTGTGATAGATCTAGTGTATCTTGCTAGACTTCTTAGGCATCTATCCTTATCATAATCTATCCCCTGCTGGCATCAGATATGCCACAATTATTAAGTTGCACGCCTGTGCGGTTCAGTGTACCAAAACAGCTTTCCTGTATTTTTTCTGCCGTAGATTATAATAAATATGCCTTGCTGCCTAGAACCGTACCTGCACACCCGATTCCTCGCCCTGCTTCACCTACTTTTTGGAAAATTGGCAAGCAGGGATCTAAACCCAGAAAATCTATTTTGTATTTTCCCTCAGTGATGCCCCAGAGCTGCCTGAGCGTGAAGAGGGAGAAGGGGAGGAAAGTGAACTGGAACATACTGCATTCAGCAACTGGAATAATCCAAGAAGGTATGCCCATGGGTGTCCTTTGCTCAAGCTCCATGAATGCCTGGAAGTCTTTTGCATGCTAAATCCCAGCTGTCTATATCTGTAATATTCATGAACTAATTTATGTACTTTATCATACAGGATTGAGCTTTGGAGAGAGCCTGGGAAATCACTGGGGATCAGCATCGTTGGTGGCAGAGGCATGGGGAGTCGCTTAAGCAATGGGGAAGTAATGAGAGGAATCTTCATCAAACATATTCTAGAGGACAGTCCGGCAGGGAAGAATGGAACCCTGAAAACTGGAGATAGGATTGTGGAGGTACCATCTGGGTGCATAACTGTGAAAAGCACAGCTGTTTTACTCTGTATGGTGACCTTGTGATGACTAGAGCCTCAAGAGTTGTCTTCTTGAATGCTGAAATATTACATATTACAAATGTAGAAATATTACATTTTTTTTTCTAATCTGAATTTTCCTTGTTTTTGAGAGTAGATTATAGGTGTTGGCACAAAACCATG
Organism: Bufo bufo; assembly: GCF_905171765.1. Taxonomy (NCBI): domain Eukaryota; kingdom Metazoa; phylum Chordata; class Amphibia; order Anura; family Bufonidae; genus Bufo; species Bufo bufo. Next base: position 369,651,563 of record NC_053390.1, on the reverse strand, counting down.
AAAATCAGATATATGCAGTTCATGTTATTGCACGCGGCTGTCTTCCATCCCTTCTCAAGTATTGTGCCTTTAACTTTAAATTGGGAAGACTATGTACATGCAACATACAGAAAGACATTATAATATGCTTGCAATATAGCTGGTGACGTGATTTCTTGTTTATTTGCACTTCTTAGTTTGTAAAGTGTTGGTTATTTGTACTCAATCTGTGAAATTCAGCATGGCCGTAATGGTCTCTGACTCCTCTTGAAGACATCTTAAATTATTGCTAACTATTTACACAACTTTGCATAAATGAATAGTACAATTATGAGGGCTGCTTGTGAGTGACTGAGGCAGTTAGGAAGGAGAATCTCCTCTACTTTCTGTGTGCAGTGGATAGCAGCCAAGAAATATGGCCAGAAAGAAATAGTGTCATCCTTCATGTACACACACTGTACTATTGGTAAATGCAAAATTTGTTGAACGCTCAGTGATGCTTTACGATATTAACTTGGATAAATAGATTTCCAAAATGGATAAATACCTAAAACGGTCTCAGTTTGTGTTTCCAAGTTTCACTGGGACAAAGTCTTTTGGACTGAGTGAGTAGGACTTTGCACAGTGCTGTGGATTTTCTCTCAACTAGATTGCTATCCTCAATCTTGAGCTGTCTCTTTGTTTGCCTTAATGAGTCGACTGTCAGCTGTAAGCTTTAGATTAACTTCTGAGAACCCACTCGTCTATGGTGTTCCGTGCAGGAAAGCCATTTACAAAATCACTTACAACGTAAAGCCGTCGTACCAAGGCTTTTTGAACAATAAAGCCTATTACTGACATCTATTTATAACACTTCTCTAATACACATACATGCCTCAGTGTGGTGGCCATAGAAGGAGACTTTTTTCCTTTTTGTTTTTTTTTTAAATACAAATGCAAGAGTATCGCAGGAGATCTCCTAAAACCCAGAATTTAACCAACTTTTGTAAGTCGTCTTTGAGCTTGCAGCAATTGAATAAACTGTATTTTAGGTGGATGGCACTGACCTCAGAGACGCTAGTCATGAGCAGGCAGTAGAGGCAATAAGAAGAGCTGGAAATCCTGTCATCTTTGTGGTTCAGAGTATCATCAGCAGACCCAGAGTAAGTACCTACACGTTGGCTTATGCAGAGGTGGATGTGCAATGTGAGCTTCCTTTACTTTCAGTTATTGAACTTACTATTTCCATTAATGGGGTTCTACACTATAAAAATGAGATTCAGGTGACAGCACTGTGTTTCTTAGAATTCAGCCATGTCAGGGGTGGTGGCCGGGCATGTGTATGTAATGATACGCTTCCATGTAGTAGTGTAAGGCTTCAAGTGTAGTATTCATATACATTGATATATAGATGAGCATGAATAAATAATCCCCCTTCCTTACCCCAAGGATTTTTGCATGGAGACTGAATTGGGACATTACCGCTACCAAGTTTTGTTTTTGTTTTTTTAACGCTGCATGTATGACGGCATAGATCCACATATATATATATGTTACTGTGGTGTCTGATAGAATGTGTTAGTACAGTATACTGTTGCATAAAAATGAATAGCATTTAGTATATGAATTTCTTACTAGATCACTAGCAAGCACTGTTTTATAGCTTTGCTAAACCACTTTTTCTTCTCTTAATTTGAATCCCCTCCCCGAATAATTGTAATACAAATGAATTCACGGATTATTTCCTTAATTTTCTTCTCTAGCCTGAATCTCTGTATTGCTCTCCATCTGCCTCTGCTTTCAGGGGGCAACCGCATACTAACCCCTTCTCTCACAACTCCTCCAAGGTAAATATTCTGCCTGAGATGCATGATTGTCATGACCTTTGCCAGCTAGTCGAATAGGGGTTCTAAAAGGTACATTTATTGAGAGAGGTTTATGAAGCAAATTATTTCAAATTTGTATCCATTTGAGCCAAACTGTGGTGTTTTGTGTGTTGTTTGTCTGTCTAGAAGAAGAGTGCACTATATTTCAGTGCAAAATATTGCAGTTGTGTAAACCAGCCATGAGGTAGCAGGAGCAGAAGTGTGTGTAACATGCCAGTGTCTGGCCAGTATTTTTTTTTTTTTTTTTAGAAAAAGAATGTTTTAAAAAAATAAGAAAACACTAGGTGGTCAATCCAGTGGTTTCTTGCTGGTCTCTCTTGACACAGAAATGTCAGTACTGTCCAGCTAGTAACATTCTTACTGGCTGTATATATAATAATTAGCCCAATCTGCCCCATTTTCAATCATTTGTAAGCGCATGCTTCCATGAACTCTATTAGTAAATCTCCCTAACTAATGTGAAATCACCAGTTTACCTCTGTTAATTATCTGGATTCACTCAGTGTACTTCCATTCTGGGCCCCCTATAAGGGTCCTATTTAGATGTCAACAATATCGCCAAACAGAAAAAGGCACAAGACCCAAATTCTCTTAAGAAAACTACCACCTTTATTGAAAATTCATATTAAAACCTAATAAAGCCACATACAATACAGGTAAAAGATAAGGAAGGGGTGAGCCTGCTTACAAGTAAATAGCACCGCTGATAGATTGTAGTGTGGTCGTAACCATGGAAATGAGCAGTGTATGTGATGGAAAAATGTGATGGAAAAATGTGATGGAAAAATGAATCCAGCCAGGGAAGGAAGCAATATGGGTAATAACAATACATTAGTAAGTGGCTTGTATTAACTTTCTCTACATAATAAATGCTATTTACTGAAGAGAAACAACCCCTTCAAGGTATAGATATCTCTTGAATAATATGGGACCAGCACTCCATCAAAGAATGATATAATTATGATTGACAAGGGTGTACTACATTTTCCAGGTTGTCTAACCCATGTAAAGAAAAAGAAAAAGACAAATGTTTCCTACTAGGACAATACATAGGAGTGGCTGCCTCTGAAAAGACGTTGATGACGAGGCTAATCGCTAGAACCAAATGGCATCAGTGCCAGGCAAGCGCATTGTTGGCTTTGCGGAGCTTTTTTGAGCAGCCTCGTGGTCAGGTCACATCTGCCTTTCTGACACTGATGGTCCTACCTCTCTTACCATACTCTTACTGTAGTTCTCACTTTTTTCCTTTGCTTTTGGAATAATAGTAGTATTAAAATGTGTTTTTATTTTGTAGAAACAAAGCTCACCTTTACAGAGCACCTTTGGTACTAAACCTCTCTTCAGATGCACTAACCCATTTGCTGATCCTTCTCAGTTCTCCACTAACAAGGTTGGATGCTTTAACTTGTTTGTCTCTTTGCCCATTCTGATTGGTGCAATAAAATATCTAGAATCCTGTTTAGCTAGCCTTAGGATGAATTTACATGCAGCAGTTTTGTTGCAGAATTGTCTGACTGTCAGAAATGGGACATCAGAAATCCATGACGTTTCCACCAAAACAACCTCAAACAAGCACTACCTAAACAATCTCGTTCCGATGAATGGACCTGATATTCAGTGCAGACATTTCTGAAACAAATCAGTGTATGAATTCATCCTAGATGTATGCATTAGTTGGTGCAGTGTTATTAGTGACTATTATAGAGCATAACATCCACTATAGAAGCTTATTTTATTTTAATCTTTTTTTTCTGAAAATGTCTATTTATTCATGGCTGCTCCTCGTGCCTTTTTTTCTTTAGTTGGTGGTTCTAGTGGTTCAATTCCATAGTTGTCATTGACAATGAAGGTGCTTCTGGAAGTTTCATTTACTATAGGTACTTAAAAGGGGTTTTCCCGAACTTCCAAAGCCCCATTCACCTGTAAAAAAGCCCCGACTTTCTAATGTACTCAAAGCTCTGTGGATCTGCTGCTTTGAGAACCGGTCACGTAACTAGCCTTTTTGGAAGATCTTGACTTCCACCAATGTCTCATCTCTCCTTAAGTATCCTGTCCCTGGAATGGATGTCACATCGTTTCTGGGACTAGAATACGGGCGGTGCAATAGATGGGGCTGCAGTCCTCATCTGTCAGTGCATGCGCCAATGTGGTGAATGTGCTCTGTGCATGCTCCAATAGATGGAAGATTTCTTCGACGGGCTTACAGCTCTATCCACTACACTGCCGCTGTGCTGGTACGGAAATGATGGACCGTCCATTTAGGGCCCGGAAACTTCATGAGTGAGAAGACGGTCGTGACGTCAACCGAAGTCAAGATTTTCTGAAGAGGCACATCATGTGACCAGCTCTGAAAGCAGCAGATCCACTTTGCTTTGAAATGATGAGAACATTAGAAAGTGGTTTACAGGTTCACACAACTGCGTAATTGACATAATTGCTTAATGGAACACTAATCACAGAAAATGGAAAAAAAATAAAAAATACCAGCACTTCATCCCTACATCTTTTCATTTCCCTCTGTCCTATTCTGTCTCAAATTACATTAAAAACCGAGAAATCTTCCTAGCAGATTAGCAGTGTCGCCTCTCCTCCTCATATTCCTGTGATAGGCTGTAATGCAAATGGCTGAAGTGGAAGCCTTCCTGTGGTGCTGCTGTCTGTAGAAGAGCAAAAAAATCCTTACGCTTTCCCCCTTTATTAAGGCGGCTTCTTCAGCCGACCACCCACTGGCAATAGAAGAGATCACCAGATTTATATAAAGCCTTATGGACAAAAAAAAAATCATGCAGAATGACAAACAAGGGGGCAAGATTCCTACTGTCCTTACTTCTGGGTTTAATGTTCCTTTATAATTGTAAGCAATTGCAGTGTGTCAGAATCCACCATTCTAAGATGATGACTGTGTGCAATGATCAGCAGCACAAGTTACATAGATGCAGCCAGTTTCCCTTGGATGCCAGAAACAAATAATTTTTGCGCCTTTTAAAGCCGCCTTGAATAAGGAAATAGTGCACATTTGAAACAAAGTGTTTATGATTAAATCGTAATTTTTTTTTTAAAGAGGTTGTTTGGACTTTACAGCATGGTAGGCCATCACTAGTTGATCGTCACTGGTGCACTGCTCCCATTAATGTCAGTAGAAGCACATGCCAGTACAAGGTTGATGGTGCAGTGTAAGGCCAGCGCTGACTACCAGCAGTGGAGCTACACCCGAACAGCTGGGGTGCGGGGTGTCAAACCCCAGCCGATCATCTAGTGATGGCCTAGTAAAGCCTGGCTTCTTTAATCAACGTATGTTAACAAGTTCAAGACCAGGTCATTTTTTTTATTTATTTTTTCGTAAAGGCAACTTTTACATTTTTTGTCTTTTTTTTTTTCTAGTGATACATGGGGGTTTATTTTAATGTTATTTTTATTTTAGCATTTTTTGTGTTTTTATTTTTCTTTATACCCAGGAAAATTAAAAAATAGTCAATTTTTCTTTTTTTTCTTTTTCTTTGTCTAGTTGCTCAAAGTACAACTAACATTGTTTCCATTAGGATCATTCTTATATAGGGGATATTTCGTTTATGGTGGGGGGGTTTTGTCTTCATTTTATACTTTACATCCCCCTTAAAAGAATGCAAGACAGTTGGTGGCATCGTAACATTACAATATTTTTGTTTATTCCCGAATTTCTATTGTAACTGGCTTTAACATATTAGCCCTATGTAAAATAATACAGCCTCCTGACATGCACTGTCATGGCCAAAAGTTTTGAGACTGACACAAATTTTGCTTCTTCAGTGTTTTGTCAGACGTTTCTATGGTATATGGAAGTACAATATATAAGCATTTAAAAAAAAATTTTTTTTTACTTTTCTTGACATCAATTTTATGCAAGGACTCAATATTTCCAGTGTTGATCCTTCTGTATCAAAAGTTCTGCAATTTGCCCTGACATGCTGTATACAAGCTTCTGGGCCAAATCCTGACCGATGTCAGCCCATTCTTGCCTAATTAGTCCTTGGGAGTTTATTACAATTTCTGTGTTTTTGTTTGTCCACCTGCTTTTTGAGGATTGTTCACAATTCTGAGTAAGCCCACCTCTTTGGATGAGAAGCAACCCCACACATGAATAGTCTCGGGATGGCTTACTGTTGGCATGACACAGGATTAGGACAGGATAATTTTTCAGATGTCCCAAACAGTCTGAAGAGGGGTTCATCAGAGAAAATATCCCAGTCCTCTGCAGTCCATTCCCTGTACTTCCTGCTAAATTTAATTCTTTCCCTGATATTTTTCTTGGAGAGAAGTGGCTTCTTTGCTGTCCTGACACCAGGCCATCCTCCAAAAGCCTTCACCCCACTGTGGATGCGGATGCATTCACACCTGCCTGCTGCCATATCTGAGCAAGCTCTGCACTAGTGGTGACCAGATCTCATAGATGAATGTTCTTTAGGAGATGGGCCTGGCACTTGCTCTACTTTCTTGGAAACCCTGAAGCCTGCTTCTTAGTAGTTGAACGTCTCTCCTTGAAGTTCTTGGTGGTCGAATAAATGGTTGATTTATAAGCAGCAGTGTCCTTGCCTGTGAAGCCCTTTTTGATGTATAACATCGATGACTGCATGCGTTTCCTTTTAGGTAACAGAAGACAATGATTCAAGCGCCACTATTCCTTTTAAAGCAACCAGTCTGCTGTTCTAATTCAATCAGCATAACAGAGTGATATCAGCTGCCTTGTCCTCGTTAACACTTTCTTCTGAGCTAACAAGAAGATCACTGAAATTATTAGCAAGTCATTTTGTGGCTAGGCTGAAATGCAGTGATTAAAGGGGTTATCCCATGACTAATGTAAAAAATGACAATCGGAGATCATATGGTACATAGCAATCTCTTTCTAACAAAGCTTAGAACCAGCCCTGTACCTCACATATATCCAGTGATCTCCACATTCATTGATCTGCTAGATTTATAACAAGCTGGTAGCTCAAGGGACGTGTCTTTTCTGCTGCAGCTCAGGGGTGTGTCTCAGCTCTCCCTATCACAGCTCAGGAGGCAGCTGAAGGATGAAACTGAGCATGTGCGGCCATCTCATTGAGCAGGTCAAAGAAATCAAAAAACAGCAGGTGGTGCTATACAGATACGTTATATTGAATAACTTAGTGGCTATGTTAAATTACATTAAATTAATTACATGCCTCTGGGTGGACCAGATCTTACAACCCATGGTGATAGCATTACCTGTGGGACAGTAAACATGTCTTACAATCTATGCAAGATGTACTTTGGTCTCCTCACTATGTTTGGATTACCTGTAATGTTACTCCTTTATACTCTAGTATTCCACAGGATTTAGCTCTGGTGGCTTTATCTCCTTATTTAAACAGGTATGGTAAATATAGTGAGGAGACTAAGGAGTTCACATTGTCTGCTATGGACTACCTTTTGAAACATGATTATTTTAGTTTTGATGGAGATTTTTTTTCTGCAGATCAGAGGAACGTCTATGGGAGCTAAGTTCTCGCCCTTGCTTGCCAATTTTTGTATGGCATGGTGGGAGGAACAGTTTATTTACACCAGTGGCAATCCATTTTGTTCATCTATTTGGTATGGTACCGTAGATTTATAGATGACCTCATTATATGAGGAGGTCATCTAGAAGATATACAGTTTATCTGGTAATTATTTAAACCAGAACAAATGTAATTTACCTTTTACTATCCACCATGACCACAATGAAATACATTTTTTAGATTTAACTCTTTCTGCACGGAAACAATCCATCATTACTACTACTTATGTTAAACCCCCCGCATGTTATTAAAAATATTCCCAAGGGAGAAATCATTAGATCTAAACGCAATTGTTCTGATAATGCATCTTTTGTGAGAGTATGTGAATGTATAACTAACATCTTAAGGATAGGGACTATCAAGATTGGCCATTAGAACGTGCAAGGAAATTTGCTGCGAACCAAAGATAGGTCAGACTTGCTAAGACCCTCTCCTTTTGTTAGAAATCGTGTGAATAATAGTAAGCGACTGTTTTTTACAACTACGTACAGTATGGAATATATTCCTTGATTTTCCTTTAAGTATGGGAATAACCAACCAATTAATGACGTTCAGTGATTCTTATTGGCTCACTTTTTTGCATGTGTATTTTAACAGCTGAACTACATATACCTTTACATGTTTGATAAATGGCTAGTGTAGCCTGAAACGCGTCAACATTTTATCTGCTTGTATCTCGCGAAGAAATAACGAATTTGGTTTTAAGTACGGCAATGTTGGTTTGAAGTACATTTTTCCTGTTTAATTACATGCAATTACAAAAGAATTTAGATCCAGGTGCTGGTTTGAAAACTGCTGAATATTTTTTGGGGGACAACCCTTTTAAATCAGTTTTCATGACAAGGAATGACTGCAATTTTTTTGCAAAATTAATCTGATCACTCTTCATAGCAATGGAAATTGCCACCATAAAAACTGAAGCAGCAAAATTAGTGAAAACTAAAATTTGTGCCAGGCTCTCAACTTTTGCCCACGACTAGACCTGAGCAAGCCTGTCTTTTGGCAGGTTCAGCATTTAAGTGAATTACATAATGCATAATGTAATTGAATGCTGTCATAATACAAGTGTATGGCCAGCAGAGCGGAACCCTTCGGAGCTGGCCATACACTTGTATTATGCGACATGCCGGCATTGAATTACGTGAAGGATTCTGTTAGAATGGAATCCATTACGTAATTCACTTAAACCTCGAACTCGAACCTGCCAAAAGGCAGGTTCGCTCAACCCTACCCACTACTGTAAGACCTTCAACTCCTTTGATTACCTAGCACCCAGAGATCACATGATTGTCAGGACAGGAATAGGAGCATCATGGCCGCTTTCTGTAATGATTAGTTTTCATTGAGCGCTGTGTATACATAGATCGGGAAGTTAGGGTTCTTAAGAAAACTGTCTCTACCTTCTCTCTGTTGAGCCTGGCTGTCACTGACAACCAGCTCCCCGCTCCCGCAGCTGCAAGCTCCTCATGGACAGTTAGAAATGACCTTGCATGCGGACGCTTTTAGGTCGCCTAGTAGTCCATAAGTGGTTAATTTGTTTTCCAAATCCTTAAAATAAACACCCACAGATAATAATCTAAGTGTATCTATCACCACCATGTTTCATATGAATGTCTCACTTGGGTCACTTGCACGATTGGCAGTATTATAACTATGAAAGACACGTCACACTGTAGCAAACAGATGACCGTCACAACCATTTCACATGCGTGAACTACATTTTGTTATGCACTAATGTATACAGAGGACTGGTTGGGAACCAAGATAGTCACTGTGTAGATATGGGATATGGGAAGGAAATGCTGCAGTAAATGTAATATATATATATATATATATATATATATAGTGACTATAATTTACACGACTTTGCATCTTGCCTTTTATCTGTACACTTTTAACTGTTCTCTTGTCACTGTAGGGCACAATGAATCCGGTTAGAATTGCTTTCCGTTGTTCCCCAACTAACCCCTTTGCTCCCACGCCATTTAAGGTTTGTCTGAGTGATGACATTTCAGTAACCGCCTATAGTTCTCCATTCTTAGTGCGCACTTGTTTGTGTGATGCTGTGTATCATTTTTAGTTTGTGAAGCACTGCTTGCCTGTCTGATGGAAAGTATAAGATACTTATATACTGTGTTTTTAGTTATCCATCGATCATTGTTGTTAATTGTGGTTTGGACTCCTGCATGATCACCTTAACACCATGAGTTTTACGTGTGAACTATAGTGCATGTCTTTTCTTCTCATGGAAAGCTGCTTGCATTTCAACTACAACCGTTTCTTCTGTCTTTGGACTAATATCAAGTAGCATCTGTTCTTAACATGAGAGAGGGTCATAGAAATGGAACAGATATGCTATGCTGAAGGTGGATATGGTTGGGGTGCTCACAGGCCGAATTTAATTGCTGTTAATAGGCAACCCCAGGCCATCTAATGGATGCCATTAGGCCAGCTGGTTTTAAAAACCCAAGTGCCCAAGTAGTGTCGCTCCAGTGGGCACTTGAAGTTGGGAACCCCATTTAATTCTGTGCATTTGCACTTCTTCTTTTGAGAGCACACACCTCTGTGGCTTTCTAGCTAAACCTCAGTACCAGGAATTTGTATACTTCCAGATGTTCTCAGTTTTGCAGTGCCCTTAAGGGTGTTCTTGCTGGAGGGTGGCGTATTTGGCCCCTTAGGCCCCTCATCCCACTGTAACTAATTTTCCTCTTTTGGGTGAGCCAAAGTTAGTACTTTCAGTTCATAATGCTTGGGTGATACCGCAGACTGTCCACCTAAGCTTTAGTTAAGGGAGTCTGACTCTTTTGGGGCCTTCTACTTTTGGAGGTTGCTTGCAGTAGACAACTTTTATTAGTATTTTGATGACAACACAGTCTCTAGATTTTCAGTAATAAAAAATGAAGGTGGGCTGGGAGTCAGATCCTCATCGATCTAATATTTATATCATTAACTGGAAAATTCTTGTAGAGTTTCCTATGTTGTCTAGTTTGTCCATACAATCATGATAAAATTCGAAAACCCCTGTTTGTACAGATTGAGTAAAGGGGTTGTCTACACTGGCAAGTCATTGACAACAGCTGATCACTGGACATCCAGCAGTGATGAAAGAGCGCTTTTGCAGAGATTTGTTACATGACTTTCAAAATTCTCATAGCTAAGCCCTGGATCTCTAGAGGGAATGCCCTACCCTCAAATACTCCAAAACCACAGGACATCTTAAAATGGATTCTCCAAAACAAATAATATCTTTAATAAAGGACTTATTAAACATAAAAATGGCATAGTTGACTTGCCTTTGCTTCTACAGTCTGATTAGATCTGCATCATATAAGAAGAAAAATAATCAGTGTGTGTGGTTGTGTGTGTCTTATCAATATACAGTGCATTCCTTTAATCCAGCATTAATGGCACTTGTTAGGTGTTAAATTAAAAGATTTTCTCCGTTACCATCTTGGAAAAGTATATAAAAATCCATTGTAAGGCCTAATTCACATGCCAGTGTTTGATCAATGATTTCCATCAGTCACTGTGAGCCAAAACCAGGAGTGGTTCCTACACAAAGATAAAGTATAATGGAAAGATCTGCACCTCCTCTGTGTTTTTGACCCATCCCCAATTTTTAAGAGGCAATAATTTTTACTTTATTTTTGAATTCAAACAGGTAAAACCAGGTACAACAGTATATAAAAGATAAAAGCGATAATAGTACATAGGTTTTACATAGGTATATATATAGAGCAACAGTAGATCCTACATAGTAACTTAGATTATCTACATTTATTAGGCCATAAGAATAACGCATTGTACAGTCCATGTACTCAAGGTCATTTATATGTGACAGCCCAGGTTGGGGATGAAGATAAGTAGAGAGGTGAATCAATACTTTATTAAAGGTAAGAAAGAGTAGAATCCCAAAAAGTGCCGTTCTCTAGTTCAGAGATTCTGATGGTCAACTTAAAGCATGAAACAATATAATCAGTTTGATACCACCATCGCACAGTAGGAATGGAAAGAGAAGGGGAGGGAGAACAAGGAGAAGCGGGTTTCCGCGCCAAGGGAAAGGAAAGGGTAACTAGTAACAACATCGGATTAGCGAGTATATGTCCCATCCCCGGTTTTGGCCCACAATCACTAACCAAATCCCTGATGTGTGAATTAGGCCTTAGGGTAGAGAAATCTCCAGATATAAGGTTAACACACTGCTACTCTTATTTTGTTTTTGTTATGTGGGTATCTTCCTAGTTGATCATCCCAGATCATTTCAGATGTTGTGAAAATTCATATTATATTACAGTTCTATGCTGGATTAAAGGAATTTCACTGTATATCCTTCTTTCTAACATTATTAGTTTCATTACCTAATAAATTGTCTTCTTATTTTAGGCATCTAGTAACTCGGATTCAGACTCGGAAAAGGCAACCCTTTCCAGTGTAGTTACTGCACCACTGACCTCAATGAGTTCTGACAGTGCTCAGCTAGGCACTACTACTTTCAACGGAGATCCCGAAAAAGAAGACGAGTTTGGCTACAGCTGGCGTAAGTTACCAAATTTACAAAAATATTCACTCTAGCTCAGTGCTCCTCAGCTCCAGTCCTCAGGGCCCATCTGTCAGTCATGTTTTCCAGATTTCCTTAGTACTGAGCAGGTGATACAATTAGTTTCAATGCATCAGGACTTACCACAGGTATTCATTCTGTGAGATATTCTCAAATCATGACAGGCAGGTGGGCCCTGAGGACTGGAGTTGAGGAGCACTGCTCTAGCTGATGGTCAAAGGGGTTCGTCAGGAGATAAAAACTACACATGACAATGTCTCTCCACAGATCCATGAATTTTTATATTTTTGCGGAGTCCTTTCTTTTTTTTCCTGAAAGTTTTTACTTGACATGCTGCTTCAAAGTGTGCTGATATATTTACATTATTTTTTTTATCTGTTAAAGGTGTTGTCCAGGATACAGAGCTTATTTTCTAAAGGCAGGGATAACTTGCATCCATGCAGCTGGTCATGTACCATCTACCCGCCACTGGACTCAACGATCTTGTCTGTATGTACTCCAACAAGACGGCTGAGCCTAATGATTGGCTGTAGATGGCACTTGATCATCCTTATGGAAGTAAACAGTGGGGACCACTCTAGAGAGACTGGGGATTAAACAGTTTTTTTAGTTTTTTTGTGTGTGTTTTTTTAGTTTTTTATGTTAAAGTGTGTCGGTCAGCTTTTAAAAATCTGTTTCAAAGTAAGCATGCTGCCATGTAGTGTAGGTGCCCTGAAATATAATCATACCTTTCTTGTGAAAATCTGCTACACTGATTCTGAAAAATGTTTTATTTTTTTTACTTTAATTCAAATACGGTTATTGGCGCTCCCTGGGCGGAGCTACTTCATTTTCTGGATCTGGCTTCCTCTGCATCATTGCTACTGCCTCAGAAATCTCAGGGACTGTCACTCCAACAAGAAGAGGAGGCACTGGGAAGCATTATGGAGGAGGGGTGGTGTACCAGAGCAGTTCCTCCTATGGAGCACTGAAAGCTTTATTTACATAAAAATAAGAAGAAGCGTTTTTCAGGATTAGAGGGCAGGGTTTTCACAGAAAGGTATGGTTGCGCTTTGTGTCACCTACCCTATATGGTAGTATGCTTACTTTGAAACTGAAACTGATTTCAAAAGGGACAGTCTCTATAAAATCATTCTCTGCCTTTAGCAAAAAAATATATATATATATCCTAGACTACTCCAAGTCAACCCATCAGAAACCTGAGATTTCTATTCTCCATCTCTCTGTATATTTTTTCACTAGGATAACCTGTTTATTCTGAAGGTTAAGAATTGACGGTAAGTACGAATATTGCAGTCAGCGAATGTTGATGACATTTTTTCTATTTATTACTGACTTTAAAAGGTTAAAAAATCACATTCCCTCTGAAAACACTGAGGTTGTGCTTGAGTGTTAGTTTGCACTATGGTATATCTTGGCTTCTTTACTGGGTGAATCCTGTATCCATCCACAAATCACAGATTTAACTGGGTTATCTAAAGATAGAAGTTTCCAGCCTCTCTCTATGGTAAAATGGTGGTAATAATGTGTTGTTGTTGCTAGGGGACCTCTGCACATTTTTATCCCAATTTTGTTGCAAAGAGCTAATTACTCATGTCTGTTCTTAGTATGATGGACTTGTTAATTAGTGCTTCTTCCTCCCATTTAGGAAAGATATCACAGCGGTATGGAAACCTGCCAGGAGAGTTGCATATGATAGAGTTGGAGAAAGGGAAGACTGGATTGGGCCTGAGCCTTGCTGGAAACAAAGACCGATCACGAATGAGCGTCTTCATCGTGGGGATTGATCCAAATGGAGCAGCTGGCAAAGATGGCCGGTTGCAGATTGCCGATGAGTTATTAGAGGCAAGAATATGTCAATAAGCCGCCAGTGAATACATCCATTGTAGTTGTAAATTAAAATTCTGAATTAGCAGCCGATTGAGATAAAGATTCCCTTCCAATGAAGAATTCTTATATTCCACTAAGTGGAAGCAAAGGTATCTTAAATGAGTCTTTTGTCAGTAATGTGGCATTAAGAACCAGATAAATAATGTAGGGTATTCAAATGTCTTTCTTTAGGATAAGTCCACAGAAATACCAAATAACAGTGAGTAAATAACAGTAGAAAGGCATAAAGGCCTTATGAATACTGTCATATTGCAGTTTGTACGTAGCTGTTATAGGGAACGTATGACGGATCATGGGGCCTTAGATGGCCCATACACCTTCAGTAGCTTTTGTCTGACAGCTATCTCTCACAACTCACCCATACACATACGTATTTGGCATGGCCGAGCATGTATGTTTTTTTTCAGTGGGGACACAGGAAAAAGGTCCCATCCGGACACTTCTGGTGATGACTTTTTTTTTTTTTTTTTTGGGTATTAGAGGACACAGTCTTATAGCTGCTGCCACTAGGAGCATACACTAAGTTAAAAAAGGGTTAGCTCTTCCCACAGCTATATTGACCTAAAACGGTTTTAAATGAAAAAGTAGTGGGTGAGCACTCAGGCACTTGGACTTGATAAAATTTAATTAAATCAATTTATTGATACATGTACTAGTCATAAAATCTATTAAGATAAATATAAAACATAACATAAAATGTAATCACCAATGAGGATCAATATGCTGGATTTCCACACTTGACATAAAATGTTTGCAATGTCCAAACAGTGTGGACTGACACAGCAGGTGGCTGAGCACAAATCCACTACCAGAGTGTCAATTCCAAAGTGTCAATTCTCAGGTATGGTTATCAGTCCTTATCCCATATATCAAACACATCAGGCACAGATAAATAGCCAAGGTATGGTTAGGATGATAGTGCTTATCTCCTCCGCAGGGTTTTCGGTGCAGTAGGTTTTATCACAAGCTTAGTAGCTGTAGGTATTAATTATACCTTCCGATGAGAGTCAATACTTTGAGGAGGAATGGTTCTTACCTTCCTTCCTATCCACACGAATAGCAGGCGGTGCAGGTTAGTGCCGGCGTCACGCTTCAAACTGTTCGCGCTGATTGTCCCGAACTAACGCGGGAGTTGGAGCGGGACTTGGTTCGTCCGTGCGTGATGATCCTCCGGCTGGAACAAGGAAATTACCTCTTCGGTCTGTGTTTGTTTGTTCCTATAGGATTGACTGCGGCTGCAGTTGCAAGTAGCGTGGCCACGCTAATGATCACGGAGGTACTGCTCACAGGTGTCCGGCCCAGACACAACTGAGGAAGGGAAGGCTAATTCCCGAAACGCGTCTGGACCGGACACCTGTGAGCAGTACCTCCGTGATCATTAGCGTGGCCACGCTACTTGCAACTGCAGCCGCAGTCAATCCTATAGGAACAAACAAACACAGACCGAAGAGGTAATTTCCTTGTTCCAGCCGGAGGATCATCACGCACGGACGAACCAAGTCCCGCTCCAACTCCCGCGTTAGTTCGGGACAATCAGCGCGAACAGTTTGAAGCGTGACGCCGGCACTAACCTGCACCGCCTGCTATTCGTGTGGATAGGAAGGAAGGTAAGAACCATTCCTCCTCAAAGTATTGACTCTCATCGGAAGGTATAATTAATACCTACAGCTACTAAGCTTGTGATAAAACCTACTGCACCGAAAACCCTGCGGAGGAGATAAGCACTATCATCCTAACCATACCTTGGCTATTTATCTGTGCCTGATGTGTTTGATATATGGGATAAGGACTGATAACCATACCTGAGAATTGACACTTTGGAATTGACACTCTGGTAGTGGATTTGTGCTCAGCCACCTGCTGTGTCAGTCCACACTGTTTGGACATTGCAAACATTTTATGTCAAGTGTGGAAATCCAGCATATTGATCCTCATTGGTGATTACATTTTATGTTATGTTTTATATTTATCTTAATAGATTTTATGACTAGTACATGTATCAATAAATTGATTTAATTAAATTTTATCAAGTCCAAGTGCCTGAGTGCTCACCCACTACTTTTTCATTTATTAGCTATTTGACCAGAGGGTGGGTGTCCCTCTAATTTGGGTTAGTAGCACCTGATTCCATAATCCACTTGAAGTGAGCCACCATATTGCACTAATATTCTAAAACGGTTTTAGCTTGTTGTCTGCACGAGGAAGGCCTACCTCCTTCTGGTCTGCTACCATTTTTATTTTGGGGTTTCTGCATGAGAATACAGGAGGCATAAACCCCCTGTTATCCTACGGCTGAGGAGGGAGACCAGCAAGTCACCAAACCTGCCACTCATTCCCTACCTCCAGAAGGCAAGACGGTTAGGCAGGACAACAAATATCCGGTAACCCACCAGCAAGAATGTCGCCTTTTCTTAAAAGTCCTACTTATTTCAGCATTGCTTAGAGACACCACTCTGTAGAATGTTACCTGACTGCATTTGGACAGTCTTTGGATGTACCATGAGTATGCTGCTCCTGAGGGGTAAGTATATTTTCGCTACCTGGCACCTTTTATAGGAGAGCTTGGTGGTTATTTCTCCGTCACAGCTTCCCTTATACTGCCACTATTACTGTAGGCTGGCACTAGAGGTGTCAACCCCTATCTCTTCAGTCTGTCTTTTCATCCTCCTTTACCTTTCCCCTGTCTATTGCAGGGACTAGAGGTCCTTTGGTCAGGCTGAGTCAGTGATCTGCAGTGTGTTCGCCGCGGCTGTGCCAGCAAACAGCTTGACACCATTATGGGGGACTTCTCTCACTGGCCAGCCAGATCAGCATCTATGGCAGTGCTTGTATCTTGATGGTGTATCACACAAAACCACACAGTTCTGATGTGCACCAAACAGCCACATCACCTACTTCATTACATACATTACCCTCTTCCTCAGACAGAGTAATCATGCTGTTGCTTCTCTTTTTGTAGTTGGATCATCAGTGGATGCTCTGGTTTGACATGGCTTCATAGGTATTCAGTGCACTGGGCACCCTCCTTTTCCCCTTTATCTAAGTACACTAATTGTACTACCACAAGCCGTTGTGTATGTTGTGACTACACCATTGGTGTGAGTGGGACAATGGTGCTCTATCTGTTTCCTGTTCCCGATATGGCTATTGCAAGCTCAGGATAACCGAATTCCTCTTATGGTTCGCTTGCTTTTATTAATATCTGCCATCGGTGTGGTTTTTTTTTGCAGGCAGTCAGCCTCATTAACACTTTGCATGGTTAGGTCTCCGGCACAAACATTTAGTTCTATTTCTAGACTCTGTTTCTCACTCATCAATGCAGTAGGGCTAACTTCAGCAGCCGTATTATCTCCTTCTACGGCTACGTAATTGTGCGGTAGCAAAATCTACATGTTGTCATACGATGTATGTCCTCACTTAATGTTAGGCGCCCCATTTTGCTTGGGTTTGTCTTTATTCAATACTGGGTCTCACTGTGGTTAGTCCCCACTCATTGACCCCTTCTTCAGGCACCTATTGCTTCCATTTCGCCCTCTGAGCCAGTCTGGGCAGCATATGTATCTCTGGCTGAGTCTACCCTATTTAAGTAACCTTTTTTGAAAGCATCTGGAACTCTCAAGCTGAATCATCCCCTTCTAGGATGTTGCCCACAGCATCCTGGGTACAGACGGCCTTGCAACAGCTGTGCCTCAAGACTCTAGGTTTGGCTCTTCAAGCCACGTACCGATTTTGGTACCTTCTCTTGATGGGTGTTATTCGGTGGTTGCTTTGTCAGGGTTAGTTCCTATTATATAGGAGCTACTTGTTTCCATTTGTGGAAAAGGCCTCTGTACCTGGTTGTAGGTAGTTTGATTTGTTGGCCTTATCTCGTAGTCTGAGATTTGCTCCACCTTGGAATGTCCTGCAATTTATTTATTTTTTTATCAGACTTCACCAAGTCCTGTCTCTGCTTATGTTGCTAGGGTCCTACACTGGACCAGATTTTGTCAGACCACTAGTGTCAAGAGGCTTTTCTTGCCTCAGATTTGCATGCGCTGTCCAGTTCCAGACTTTTGGTGTTCTACCGTAGCTCCTATGCCTTGTGACAACAGAATACAGCGTGTTTACATGCCTCCTGTAATTGGAGAGTTTCTTTCAGGGACTGTCTATCTACAGCAACCCCCAAAGCCCCGCCCTCCATCCCAAGAAGGACTGGTTTAGTCTCTTGCTCTTGGTCCTCCGGTCCCTCATTCTATTCCAGCTAATAAGTCTTAAACGGATGCTGGTGCTTCTTTTTAGTGGAAACACTTCTCCATATATCAATATGTTTAGCCTAATAGATGTCCTTGGGAATAATTTCAACCCGACATCTGCTTTTGCTGTCTTTATGAAGGTGTTCGTCACAATCCTCTGCTCCATGACAGTTACAGGCCTTTCATCCTGGTAAGGCTCACTCCCATTTATCTCTATCTGACAGCCTTTACATTTAGATATTCATTATAGGGTTCTTCCTCAGTAGCTCTCTTTGGGCATTTCTGTACTGCTGGGTTCAATTTTCAGTCTCCCAGGGCCATTTTCTTCTTCATCATTTCTCAGCTCCTGTATGCTTTTTTTTACCCTTACTGCTTGTCCCTGAATTCTCAAGCGGTTCAGACAGAGGTTATTCTAGCCATTTGTTACCCTGAACTGGCCTCAGACCCTCGGTCTGGCAGTTTTCAGGACACAGTGGGTCTTTACCCAGTGCCCTCCTTCAAAAGGTGGTTTTGGTGCTCTACATTACAGGATGATAGTTCTATCTGCCTTTCTTCATTCAGATCTTTTGTTTAGGCTTCCTGAGCATTCCAGGCGAGGCTTGGCATCATCAAAAGCCATCTTACTCTGATAAACCACAGGAGAAATTTGCAGTTTATATTCATGACTTCAACAGGTTATCCAGGGGATCCACATGTGGATTTAGCGCTGTAATAATTCAATGGAGCTAATACATGGCTATGTTCCTGAGGGTGTGAATGGAGTATAAAACATTGCCTTTTAGACCATCTTAAGATCCTCAGCATGTGAATATGGCCTAACAGCTTATAATTTCTCTGCCTTTTTTTTTTCTCATAGATTAATGGGCAAATATTATATGGAAGAAGTCATCAGAATGCCTCATCTATCATCAAATGTGCACCATCTGAAGTTAAAATAATCTTTATCAGGTAAAAACTACACACGCTGAAACTGAAAATATATATATATATATATATATATATATATATATATATATATATATATATATATATCTTTATATACACATTTTTATGCTTCATTCCTTTATTTGCCTTTTATTTTAATTTTCAATTGCAAATTTACTTTATTGAAAATTCAGTAGTGATGGTTACAACAAATAAACCATGCATCACAGTGGACTCAACTGTACAGCCATTGCAAGTGTTGCGAATTCCAAACTTGACATCTAGTCCATCATTTGATGTCACATGGTACAGCCCAATCGGTACTGCTCTCCCTAACATAGATCAGCAGGTTAATTTCAAAGCTCCCAAGGATCCCCCGCAAACTCTCAGGTACCAGTGAGTAAGGGTAAAAGGGGACATCAACTAGCTAATCTCAATGGCTGAAAAAATGTTTCCCAATAAACGCCCTCCATTTTTTTTAAAAGCCAGCAGTTTGACAACATTTTCAATATCCATTCTTTCCGAAGTCGGGAGACGTTTCAACTTATTAACAACCCTACCTATAGTAGGAGGGACAAGATGCAACCAGGATTGCAGAAGACCACTCTTGGCCACAGTACAAATTGTATGGAATTTTTGAGGTAAATGCCTCATCCATGAATGAGCCATGGACACATCTTCAGTCAGATAATGAAAAATGTAAATCATTGGAAAAAGAGGAGGCCTAGAAAATCGTAGCTTTTATTTTAATATTTCATTTTAGTTTTTTTTTTTTTTTTTTTTAAGGTTAGAAGCTGCCTTTTGGCAAATATAGTGTATAATGTCTGCCAGGAATGAGTTGGCATCTCATAGTCACAGCTTACATTATAATAGGGCTAGTTCTATGCCATCCATGTCCCGTCCCCCACTCGCCCAGCGCCATCAGCCCCTTGAAATCACAGGTGCCCCATTCAAACCGCCCCCCCCCCCCCCTTCCAAACATTACACTTACCTTTCCTGGCAGTGCGCAGGAGACGGACCGCATCTTCTTTCCAGCATGCACTGACGCTGACTATGTGTGCACGCAAGGACCTGGCCAGTGCAGCGCAGTGCCGAGAGAGCGGTGAGTGAGGGGCTTCACTTCACTCACGCTCCGTGGTCATGTGATTTAAACGACTCCTCAATGCAGAGAAATTGCAGGAGGATTTTTTTGCCACGATTACATCGATGAATCGTTTCAGCCCTAATCCCAATCAACTCCTGATATACTAGAAAAATGCTCACGCTCCAGTTGGCTAATTTGAATGTCATCAAGAGTCTAGGGGCTCTTTGAATGCCATCACAATGGTGTAAATCGTAGGAAGTTACTGTGTTTTGCTACATTTCACCTAAAAAACATTGATAACCACAGTAAAATGCTTGTATCTTTCTTTCCTGTGCAGCACACTGTTGGCATGTGTGAATGCGCTCAAGGGCTTTTTCACATCAGCACTTACTATCTCCTTTCTTCTGCTGTAACAGAAATGCTGGATTCGGCACATAACCACCAGGAACAGGGCCTAACAAATCCGATTGACTATAATCTGATCCATTTTGGAGAACGTGTTTTGTTTTTTTTGTGGAGAAAAAAGCCCTGTACGCAATCTCTATTTCTGATGAACTGTGATGGAGGTCCCAAATGGAGCTTCCAACTAAGATTTCTCACCCATTGTGTCACATGCAATTTACTCCAAAATCTAGATGCATTCATATTAGCCATTTTTAATATGTGTGTAAATGATTACGACAACTGCAAGATTAATGGCACTGGCTGAGTTCTTGTGAATTCTTCTTCCCTTAACACAGTTGACAAAAAAATGCTGCAACTCCCTATTCTTAAAGGGGTACCGATTGTTAGATTTCACAAAACATATGCTTTCAATTGAATTATTTATCCCGTTGGTGACCGCCAATGTGCCCTTTTATGGCGGCCTAGTCTAAGTTCTGCAGTCTCCAAGCAGTAGTTAGTGGAAAACCCCTTTAGGCCTCTTTCACACGAGCGAGTTTTCCATGCGGGTGCAATGCACAGGGCTGTGGAGTTGGTAGATAAATGCTCCGACTCCTCAGTTTTTGGTACTTCCGACTCCGACTCTCCGACTCCTCTGTATTTAATATGCGAATGTATTTTATACATTCCTTGAAGGAAAGAAAGGCAACATACATGTCATTACCACAGAACTACTGGCTAGGAAGCTGCTGCCTTCTCCTTTGTGTGCTGATCTTCTGCTGAAGATAGGGCAGTGGGAGGATCCAGAAAGGGGCATTTATTGTAAAACATGATTTCCCTAGTAGAATCCCATAGTCATGTTTAAAGTTTAAGCTAACAATCTGAGTTTACAAGTTTTTATAGCCCTAGCTGAATGACAGCAGTTTTTCAAATGGTTTACAGCTTCAGTCTTGGACTATTGACTATCCATTCCCTTAACTTATACAAGTGTCTAGTCCTGCAAAAAACATATTTACTTAATCAGTTATCAGTGAGAGGCTAGGTTAACCCTGTAACAGCGGAACACAACACAATGGAAAGTATAAGTATTGGCGCTCCTAACTGTGCGTTGCGTGCCATATAGTGAAGCATATGAAAAGCATGCTTCTTCATGGTCACTTAACGTGTTCGTTTTGCTGTAACGTGACGCACTACATGCACTGGCCTTTATTCTTACAGTAGAGAAGTACCGTATTTTTCACAAAAGTGGGGGAAAAATATCAGTGCGTCTTATGGGGTGAATGCTGCGACCGTCCGGTGAATAGGCTGAGAGGGAGGAGGGGCAGGGGGCCGGCATCTGTTTCTGTAATGGCAGCGGGGCCCGGTGCAGTCACTGTATTCTACTACACCGGGCCCCGCTCACTGTAGTATACGGTAATCATATCTAACTTGTGGGTATTGTTAAAGTATTCCAATCATCTTAAATCTAGCGCTGTACTACTTACTACTAACTTCTTGGCAGTCAGGAGGCCGGGAGGGCGCTCGTAGCGTAGCTCACTACGTCACGCGTCTGCTCCTCCCTCTTTATGAATGAAGCAGGCATCGGGCCCCGCTGCCATTACAGAAACAGATGCCGGCCCCCATTCACTACACAGGGACACTGTTATGGGGGGGGATCTGTGGATGACACATAAGATAAGATGCTATATATGTGTCATCCACAGATGCCCCCATAACAGTGCAATCCACAGATGCCCTCACAATGATCCCCCATAACAGTGCCATCCACAGATGCCCCCATAACCGTTCCATCCACAGATGCCCCCATAACAGTGCATCCACAGATGCCCCCATAATAGTGTCATCCACAGACCACCATTAGTTCAAAACCCACCAAAAGCACACCTTTTGGTTAAAAATATTTTTTTTCTTATTTTCCTCCTCAAAAACCTAGGTGCGTCTTATAGGGCAAAAAATACGATAATTAATTATAACTTTTTGTCAATTGGGACAATTAAACTTGCTTTTTTTTATTTTATTCCAATTTAAATCTAGTAGGAGTCAGAGTCGGTTAATTTTTTGACGACTCCGACTCCAGGTACCCAAAATTGCCTCCGACTCCACAGCCCTGGCGATGCGAGACGCAAACGTGTAGCACCCGCACTGAATCCTGACCCATTCATTTTAATGGGTCTGTGTACATGAGCGTTGTGGTTTTTTTCACGCATCAGTTCTGCGTTGCGTGAGAATTGCAGCACGTTCTATATTCAGCGTTTTGGTGCAGCTCTGGCCCCATAGAAATAAATGAGGCTTCAATGAAAAACGTATTGCACTCGGATGCAATGCGTTTTTCAACAGTGGTTGCTAGGAGACGTTGTTTCAGTTTTTTTTTTTCACGCACGTGAAAAACGCATCAATACTGATTGCACCCGCGCGGAAAACACTGAACATAAATGCAGACAAAACTGACTGAGGCTACTTTCACACTAGCGTTCGGAGCGGGTCCGTCTGATGTTTCATCAGACGGATCCGCTCCGATAATGCAGACGTTTGCATCCGTTCAGAACGGATCCGTCTGCATTATTACTTAGAAAATTTTCTAAGTCTGAAAGTAGCCTGAGCGGATCCGTCCAGACTTTACATTGAAAGTCAATGGGGAACGGATCCGCTTGAAGATTGAGCCATATGGTGTCATCTTCAAGCGGATCCGTCCCCATTGACTTCCATTATAAGTCTGGACGGATCCGCACGGCCAGGCGGACACCCGAACGCTGCAAGCAGCGTTCAGGTGTCCGCTCACTGAGCGGAGGCTGAGCGCTGGCAGGCGGATGTATTCTCAGTGGATCCGCCTCCACTGAGAATGCATTAGGGCCAGACGGATGCGTTCGGGGCCGCTCGTGAGCCCCTTCAAACGGAGCTCACGAGCGGACACCCGAACGCTAGTGTGAAAGTAGCCTGAACTTGCTTGCAAAATGGTGTGAGTTTCACTGAACGCACCCTGACACAATCCGTATTGTTCGTGTGACAGAGGCCTTAGGATATGTTCACACGGGGGTGTCACGTTTTGGCTCAGGATGCGCCCCGGGTGCGTTTTGCACGCGCGTGATAAAAAACTGAATGTGGTACCCAGACCTGAACTTCTTCACTGAAGTTCAGGTTTGGGTTCGGTGTTGTGTAGATGTAATTCTTTTCCCTTATAACATAGAATGTTTAGTACAAGGTCAATTTAGGGTTAAAAAAATAAATAAAAAATTAACTCACCTCCTCCAATTGATCGCGTAGCTGCCGGTCTCCTGTTCTTTCTTCAGGACCTGTCAAAGGACCTGTGGTGACGTCACTGAGCTCATCACATGGTCCATCACCACGGTGATGGACCATGTGATGTGATGTCACCACAGGTCCTTTAGCCGGCAGCTCATAATTAAAGAAGTAAGAAGAGATCGGCAACTACGCGATCAAGAGGAGGACGTGAGTAATTTTTTTATTTTTTTTTAACCCTCAATTGACCTTGTACTAAGCATTCTGTATTAAAGAATGCTATTATTTACCCTTATAACCATGTTATAAGAGAAAATAATACAGTGAATAGACTGTCATCTTTGCAACCATGCGTGAAAATCGCACCGCATCCGCACTTGCTTGCGGATGCTTGCGATTTTCACGCAGCCCCATTCACTTGTATGGGGCCTGCGTTGCGTGAAAAACGCACTGTATAGAGCATGCTGCGATTTTCATGCAACGCACCGCTCATGTGCACAGCCCCATAGAAATTAATGGGTCCGGATTCAGTGCGGGCGCAATGCGTTCACCTCACGCATTGCACCCGCGTGGAAATCTCGCCCGTGTGAACCCAGCCTTAAGGTGGACCTGTCACCTCCTAAAATGTTTCAGTAACTACTTGCATTCCCCAAGTAGCATCTATTCTTGTGACTCTATGTTGTGCCGTTCCTCTATTATTCCTTTTTGAGGTTGGTAAATGTAAAGATCCATATGGGTGTTATAAGTTGTGGGTGTGTCCCTGCCCTGTCAGTGCTGCCAGTGGCAGGATGTGCAAGGGCGCATCCCCAACTGGAACTGGTAACACCCAGTTGGACCTTACTGCAAACTATTGGCAATTCCTTCATAAACCTATAATGTAGGAATGGCACAACACAGTCATAAGAATAGGTGCTGTAGAATGAATACATGTGGAATGCAAGTACTCACACTAAGCAGATCTGTCAGGAGAGGGACAGGTCCCCTATCAATGCAGTATTCTTTCTATACAGACAAGCTCCATGAACTCGCCCAATGCCCGATCACCTTTAGAGAACCCAGTTTTATCATATTAGTGAGCTCTGGAGGTTTTTTTTTTTTTTATATACTGGACCAAAGAACTTTGATCTGAGCATTTTTAGAAACCTATTTTAGGCACTGACGAGCCGCTGTCACATTGGGAAATCACGATTCTTTGCTGCACGTTGTAAACGTTTGAAGCCAAAAATCACTGGGAGTCTTGTAGTAAGTCTTGCAGCAATGTGTTTTTCCCTATTTTGTGTGACATGCCTGTCATCTGTTTGGCCATTTGGTATCGCACTATTCCCGGAGGCGTGTTGATTAACTGATGTTTGTAGAAAAGATTCCTGTGACACACACATGCCTTGGCAATGGTGCCGCAGGATTTCTAGAGCTTTCTGCTCTTCTTGGTGTGTGCTGGGTTTTTTTCCAGAAAAATGAAGACTAATAAACTATTTTCCTTATTTTTTAGGACAGGTGCCCATGTGAGCGAAAAAATTAGGTTAACATTTACATATATGTCAGCGTTTTTAGGAATAACGGATTTCTGACTTCATGTATTTTCTAACAGGAATAAAGACGCTGTAAGCCAAATGGCGGTGTGCCCCGTGAAAACGGCTGAGCTGTGCCCTTCCAACTCTTCCGCTTTTCCAAGTCAAGAGGTAGACATCACACTGACACATTTACATAATAGCGTCTGTTTCTTGAGCAGAGAGACATGTGGACAGAACTTTTAACTCAGCCCAGGAAATCTGGCTGGCGACGGGCACAATGTATGGTGTGGCAGGAGGGTAGGGGGCTCGTCACTCTTGGCTTTAAGTGAATATTGGCCAGGCTGGACTACTGTTTGCGGTACAGAGAAGTATATTGCCAGAGCTGCCCTTCTATGCCACACACTGCAGGGGGTCAGCTATATAAAGGAATTTAATATTAAACTGGGAACAGAAATATGGTTCAGGTTACCATGCACCATGAGAAAAAAATGTCTATATATAAGGCTACTTTCACACTGGCGTTTTGGCTTTCCGTTAGTGAGATCCGTTCAGGGCTCTCAAAAGCGGTCCAAAACGGATCAGTTTTTCCATAGCATCATCACGACGGCATACAAGGAGAGATTGACCCCTGACCTCTGTAGGGGCAGGAACAGAGAAAGGTTAAATACCCTCCTCCCACCACCAACACCAGTGTTTCCTGTCCCTACAGAGGACAGGGCAGAGAAAGGTCTCCCTGTATGCAGGGAGATGAAGCTAAGGAAATGGAACCTGTTTATTTTTTATTTTTCCGTTACCTTTGGGAAAACGCCGGCATCCAGCATGGCGTCCCCCTGCCCTCCCGCGGTCCAAGTACTAACGCTGGGCAGGGGGTTCAGGGCCTATCTCGTCCTGGTTATTCCGGGGCCTGTTCCCTGGCGCAGACTCCCTCCTAGCCTACTTGGGCGATAGCTGGGTGCGCGCCGGCGCATGGAGCGCATGTTTATGACGTCACGGCCGGCGACCCGGAAGTGACGTCGCGGCGGCAGCGTGGAGCCCAGTTTAAAACCGAGGCATAAACGCTGGTTACCGCCCGTGTCAAAACGCTCCCAGGATCGGTCCCCACTGGTGCGGAACCCTTGCCTGCAGAGAGGACGATGTCGGCATCTGAGCGATCCCCCAGAGCTGAGCCTCCGGCGCTGCTACCAACTGTGAGTCCCCTTCGGGGGTATTGTTTGTGCAGGTCAGGGAGTCTGTTGATCCCCCTCTCCTGCTGTAATAGGTGGAAGGGGGAAAAAAGAGAGAGAGGAAGTTATTTCCAGGGGCAGCTAGCTCGCTTCTGCTGACCCCCTCTTGCTCTCTCTCTCTCCCTCTAGTGGTCATACCCTGATGCCCTGCCTTCTCCTCTCTTTTAGGCTAAAGAAGCCCCGAAAAAAATCAAAAAAACACTCAAATGTATCTCCTGCAATAGCAGACTTCCTGACTACTACCCTAAAAAGTTGTGCAAGTCTTGTATTTCTAATATTGTACGGGATGAAGCACCCTCCTTAAAAGAGGAATTGAAAACTATGATTCAGGAAGAGATCCGTTCATCCCTGGCCCACCTGTCCACTAATCCCCCCGACTTGCCGCAACCTAAGAGGAAGCGGGCTAGGTCTCCGTCCCCTCCGGACCTAGAAGTTATGGCGGATGAAAGTGCCCACTCCGTTAAGTCATGGGAAGAGGGGGAGAGAGTCTCTGATACAGACTCAGTGGATGACAGTCGTAGATATTACTTTTCTACAGAAGAAATGTCCGACCTATTAAAGGCAGTAAGGTCGACCATGGGCGTGGAGGAAGTGCAACGTACCCATTCAGTACAAGAAGAAATGTTTGGGGGCCTAAGGGTCAAGAAAACTCGTGTGTTCCCCATTAACGAGAGTATTAGGGATATGGTCCTTGATGAGTGGGCAGATCCAGAAAGACGTCTGGGAGTCCCGGCTGCGTTCAAAAATAGGTTGCTTTTTGATCCAGAGGAATCTAAAATTTTCAATGAAATTCCCAAGATCGATGTACAGGTGGCCAAAGTGAACAAGAAAACATCTCTCCCATTTGAAGATACCTCCCAACTTAAAGATTCAATGGATCGTAAAGCGGACAGTCTTCTCAGGAAATCCTGGGAGGCGTCCATGTTCAATATTAAAACCAATATTGCGGCTACCTCAGTCGCCCGATCCATGTATCTTTGGTTGGGAGAATTGGAAACTCATATTAAGGATAGAACATCTAGGGAACAAATTCTTAGTTCTCTCCCTCTTTTAAAATCCGCCACTGCCTTCCTGGCGGATGCCTCTGCCGAATCAGTCCGATTCTCCGCCAGAGACGCGGCACTTTCCAATGCAGCCAGAAGAGCCCTCTGGATGAAGTGCTGGTCGGGGGACAAGACGTCTAAATTGAAGCTCTGTTCCATACCCTTTTCTGGAGAATATGTGTTTGGCCCGGTGCTAGATAAGATTCTAGAGAAGGCCGCGGACAGAAAGAAGGGGTTTCCGGAAGATCGCCCCTCCAGACGCCGGTATCCTTTTCGCCCCTCCTCGGGTCAAGAAAAAAACTACAGGGGGAAAGGGAAATCAGGACGTTGGAGCTATCCAAAAGGAGGAAGAGGAAGAGGCCAATCCTTCTCCCACCCAAAATCCTCCGATAAGCAATGACGTCGGGGTGGGGGGAAGACTCTCAAGATTCCTGGGGTCATGGGAATCCATCTCCCAGAACCCCTGGATTTCCAAGGTAGTCGGGGCAGGCTACCAAATAGAGTGGTCTTCAAGACCCCCAAACAAATTTTCACTGACACGGTTCCAAATGAACCTTTGGCAAGGAGTCCAGAAACTTCACTTAATGAATGTAATCTCACCGGTCCCGCCTCCAGAAAGAGGCAGGGGTTTCTATTCTACCCTATTTCTAATCAGGAAGAAAGAAGGCACTTTTCGGACTATCATAAACCTGAAACCACTAAACAGATTCATCCGTTATCAAAAATTCAGGATGGAGACCCTAGCATCTACAATCCCTCTGCTAAGCAAAGACGTCTTCATGTGCACAATAGACCTACAAGACGCTTATTACCACATTCCCATTCACACCGACTCAGAAGTTTCTCCGGTTTGCAATCCAGGATATATCAGGGAACGTCCATCACTACCAGTTCAGGGCCCTTCCCTTCGGGATTTCATCTGCGCCAAGAATATTTACCAAAGTAGTGGTAGAGATGGTCGCCTTTGCCCGAAGACAGGGACTTATGATAATCCCTTATTTGGACGATTTCCTTCTAGTCAGCGAAAGTCTCAGCCAAATCAGTTCGAACCTGAAGCTTTTTCTCTCCATCCTAGACGATCTGGGGTGGATCGTGAACAAAGGAAAGTCCGTCCTCACCCCCTCAAGGGAAGTTCGTTTCTTAGGGATGATCCTAGACTCCCGAAGGCAAGCGGTATTCCTACCTCGAGACAAAATATCAGTTCTCCAACAAAAGATCAGGTCCTTTCAAAAAAGAAGATCCTGCTCTATCAGAGAGGCGATGAGTCTGCTGGGCCTGCTAACATCCTGTGTTCAGGCAGTTCCCTGGTGTCAAATACACTTCAGACCCCTACAGTCCTGGATCCTGAGTGTCTGGAACAGGTGCCAATCCTCTCTAGATCATCAAGTAAGTCCACCAACTCAGATTCTGCAGTCCCTAAATTGGTGGAAAGACCACGGAAACTTATCACGGGGAAATCCGTGGCAGAAGACTCCCCAGGTTCAGGTAATAACAGACGCAAGTCTGTCCGGCTGGGGTGCAAAGGTGGGGGATCGTATGTTCCAGGGCACTTGGCCAGATTCGATCAGATCCCAGTCATCGAACTTCAGGGAACTGAGAGCAGTCTGGGAGCTGTTAAAGGTAGCAGAGGAGATGTTGTGTCATCATCACATAAAAGTGCTGTCGGACAACACTACGGCCATTGCCTACCTTTCCCATCAAGGGGGAACGCGGTCCGTAACCCTACAAGCACTGTCAACAAAAATCTTTGCTTGGGCAGAACAGAATGTGGCCTCGATATCGGCAGTTCATCTGAAGGGAATACTAAATCAGGAAGCGGATTTTCTCAGTCGCCACAGAATCGACCATACAGAATGGTCTCTAAGTCCAGAAATATTCGGGCTAGTAGTAAGGAAATGGGGGATGCCCGACGTGGATCTATTTGCCACCAGGGCAAACTCAAAGGTGGAAACATTCTGTTCCCTAAACCCCAGGGACAGACCTCATGCCTTAGACGCCTTCGCCATTCGTTGGCATTGGAATCTGTGCTATGCCTTCCCTCCACTTCCTCTAATTCCGAAGGTGGTACAAAAAATTCTTCAAGACAAGGCCACGGTGATTGTGATCGCTCCCCTATGGCCAAAGAGAAGCTGGTTCTCATCCCTCCAAAAATTTTCCCTACAAGATCCATGGCTCCTTCCTGTGCGGGGGGATCTACTCCAGCAGGGTCCAGTTCTACACCCAAACCCGCAGTTTCTGAAATTGGCGGCTTGGATCCTGAGTCCCAAACCCTGAAGCTTCAGGGCCTGTCAGACGAAGTTATTTCTACTTTGAAAGCCTCCAGAAAGAAGGTAACGTCAGCAATTTACCTTAAGATCTGGAAACGTTTTTGTTCCTGGAGTGGGGACGAATCGCCACATTTGCGTAAACCCAACATCCAAAGAATACTGGATTTCCTACAGCAAGGTCTGGACCTGGGACTTAGACCCTCTACCTTGAAGGTCCAAATCTCAGCCCTAGGTTGTTTCTTTGACCAAGATATAGCCGGCCATCGTTGGATCTAAAGATTCATTAAGGCGGCGACGAGACTCCGCCCAACGATCACCGCCCGTGTCCCTTCCTGGGATCTGAACGTCGTTCTTACAGGCCTTACTTTACCACCCTTTGAACCCATGTCTGACTGTCCAATAAAATTATGGTCCTTGAAAACGGCCTTCTTAATTGCGATAACTTCGGCCCGCAGAGTAGGGGAATTACAAGCCCTATCAATCAGGGAACCCTACCTCCGTATTCTAGATGATAGAATTATTCTCCGTTTGGATCCTGGATTTCTCCCCAAGTCGTATCCAATTTTCATCGGAGCCAGGAGGTTACCCTACCTTCTTTTTGCCAGCACCCCTCTAATAATAAAGAATCAGCGTTTCACTCTCTGGACGTTAGACGGGCAGTCCTAAACTATATCACGGTGACGGGGAAGTTTAGGAAATCTGACAATCTTCTAGTCCTGTTTGGAGGAAGATTTAAGGGCCAAAAAGCCTCCCGGTCCTCTATAGCTAGATGGCTCAAAGAAGCCATTAGTCTTTGTTACCAAATACAAAACCTTACATGTCCAGTCAACATTAGGGCCCATTCCACTCCGGGCCATGTCTTCCTCTCAGGCGGAGAGAGCTGTGGCTTCTCTGGAGGAAATCTGTCGTGCTGCCACTTGGTCCAGCATTCATACATTTATAAAGCACTATCGCCTGGATCTTTCCAGATCTTCTGATCTGTCCTTCGGGCGGAAAGTCCTCCAGGCTGTAGCCCCCCTTAACTGATATATTTTTTATATCTCCTTGTATGCCGTCGTGATGATGCTATGGAAAAACCGGAATTAGTCTTACCGGTAATTCTGTTTCCATTAGATCATCACGACGGCACGTTATTCCCTCCCTATGATTTAAATCGTTTTTGACCTAGTAGGTCTCTAGAAGGTATGAAGTAATACCTTTGTTTCACTATTTTCCACCACCGGGTTGCTCTGTGTGATTTTGGAAACACTGGTGTTGGTGGTGGGAGGAGGGTATTTAACCTTTCTCTGTTCCTGCCCCTACAGAGGTCAGGGGTCAATCTCTCCTTGTATGCCGTCGTGATGATCTCATGGAAAAAGAATTACCGGTAAGACTAATTCCGGTTTTTCCCTAATGCATTCTGAATGGAAAAGGATCCGTTCAGAATGCATCAGCTTGCCTCCGTTCAGTCACCATTCCACTCTGGAGGCGGACACCAAGACACTGCCTGCAGCGTTTTTCTGTCTGCCATGTGACACAATAGAAAAGGGATCCGTCCCCTATTGACTTTCAATAGTGTTCAAGACGGCTCCGTCATGGCTATAGAAGACATAATACAACCGGATCCGTTCATGACATGTATTATTGTAATGGAAGCCTTTTTGCAGATCCATGACTGATCCGCAAAAAACGCTAATGTGAAAGTAGCCTAAGGAACATTGCAGATGCATTGTCCACATTACATATGAGCGGTCCTCTGACAGTGTTTGTAAAACCGCAGTTTTTTTTTGGAGGAAAAATTCCAGCACCCACCCTCCTGGTTCTTACAGTTATGTGTTGATGTAATTACAGTCAGAATAGTGGTGCTTATAGTTGTTTTTATAACTATGGCGAAAAGTGAAGTGGTGGCCCCCATTTCCCTCATTTTTGTATGTGTACATAGCATAATGGGATGGAGTTTAAAATGCAAAAATAAAAGCAAAACTTCAGGGATCTGTTGAAGGGGTTGATTATAAGGTCGGTCTTAAAAAATGGCTCTTTAGAATTTTTGCCTTAAGAGTTTTCCAGGAATAGATAAAAATGGCGGCTTTCTTCCAAAAACAGTGCCACGCCTGTCCACAGGTTATGTTATTTCAGTTTAGCCCCTCCCCGTGAGCAAAGCTCCAGTAGCCGCCATAACCCCTGGACAGGTGTGGTGGAGTTTTTTTTAGAGGAAAGCAGCAATATTTTTCTGATCCTGGGAAAACGCCTTTAAAGAGGACCTGTAATGTCCTGCCATGTCAGTTTAGTAATTACTTGCACCCCCCTTATTATAACATTTCTGGAGCATCTATTCTTATGACTGTCATGTGCCATTCCTTTATTATTCCTGCTATGCATTATGAATGAATTGCTAGCACTTTGCATTAAAGGTCCATCTGGGTGTTATCAGTTGGGGATATGTCCCTGGGCAGTCAGATTTTATCAAATCGGTACTGCCAGTGTTGGAATGTGCAGGGACACCCCCCCCCCAGCTAGTAACACTCAGATGGACCTTTATTGCTGACAGTTGATTTATAAACTTCTACTACTATGAATAATAGAGGAATTGCACAACATAGAATCATAAGAAGAATAGATGCTCCAGAACCATTGTTACATGAGGCATGAAAATAGTTAATAACAGACATGTCAGGAGAGGTGACAGGCCTTCTTTACGTGTATGTGTGCAATGTATTTAATTCCACCATTTGTCTTCCCTTCAGAATGATGAGAACGTTTCCACTCCAATGAATTTCAGCTCCTTTAAAAATGTCATCCATGTGAATTTGCCAAAGGTAATAATAGCTTATACATCGGGTCAAGATAACAGCGCTTTTCATGTCATACGCAACGGAGTAGGCTATCAGTCCTTTTATCGTTACAGCACTGACAGATATTGCTGGGAATCATTACTGTCACACTTACATGGCACACTCTTTCTACCCTTAGAAAGCTGCTGCACAAGTGGGCATATTGGTAGACTTGTGAGATGCTTCTAAGTATGGTCATGAGGGGGCATTACTACCCACTGCATAGATCTCTGGTCTATCAGATACTTGTTTTTAGAATTACACAAGGATACTGTACATGGGGGAGGGGGTTAATTTGCTAAATTTAGAAGCAAGCCGGGTTTTTATACTGTCCTTGCCACTTTCTGAAAAGGGATAGTGGCTGAGTGGTGGTCTCTGGCACAGCACATTTACTTTAATTTATGCCATTACAGGTGTAAATGACAATTGAAATCTATTCTAGGTACCAGCTGAAGTAGCTTTCAATCTAGGGTGGGATGGGCTGCCGGAGGATGCACCTAACTTATGACGAGACCTGTGCCTAGTCGTAAATTAAGAGCATCTGGGTATATCAAAGACTGGCATGAAAGGCCAGGCTTTGATGAGTAGATCCCAACATTCCTGGTGGTGTGTTAAAGGCATTGTCTGGACTTTTAAATGAAAAAAATATAAAATGCTTCCCAAGTAAAATAAAAAATGAGTCATTACTCACCTTACTGATTTTCCACCTCTTATTCCAACACTTCATGGTCCCTGCCACTCTCTGCTTCCCGGTCCCTCTCAGCACACACGAAAATGGCAGCTTAGCGAACAATTACCTGAGGTGGGTCGCTGATGTGTTCAGGGATCGGCTGAGCAGTCATTTTCGAGACTGACATCGGAAACGTTGGGAAATGAGTGACCAGGGATCCACATACCTCCTGAAATATTTATATACTCAAGAATTCAGTTAGTAGTAGTTTACAATAGTGTTGCTAGAATCCAAGGTAAATTGGTCTTCCCGAGTAGGTTGAGGAACCTGTTTTAGGTTGTTCATAGAGAGGTCAGGAGAAATGCATGAATCATGCATCTGACATGACATATAGACTAAATATACAGTATAATGAGAACTAGATGGATGATTAAAGATTCAAGCCTGCTAAAAAAAAAAAAAATGATTCTAAATGATCTATCTCTTATAGGACCAAGGGGGCCTAGGCATTGCCATCAGTGA
Source organism: Bufo bufo (assembly GCF_905171765.1). NCBI lineage: Eukaryota > Metazoa > Chordata > Amphibia > Anura > Bufonidae > Bufo > Bufo bufo. The sequence continues at coordinate 369,617,812 of NC_053390.1, read as the reverse complement.
AGAGGATACGGTTAATGGAGTAGTTATTAAAAGTTTAACTGATTATGGTGCAGCAGCGAAGGTGAGTAGAGTCACATTTCTGTATCATATAGACTTTTACTGAATTTCCTAAGAACAATTGTTCTTCTTCTTCAGGATGGGCAAATTAAAGTGGGCGACTGTATCTTGGCCGTAGATGATGAACCAGTGGTGGGTCACCCTATTGAGAAGGTAGGCTTCACATCTAGTGACTGTCACAAACAAAATGTGCCAAGTCGTGTGTCAAAGAGTGCCAAGATCAGGAGGACTGGAGGATATCTGGTGTTAACTTTTTAAGTACCATGCCATTTATCTCAGTGATATCTTATGTAGTAGCAACTTATAGAAATCATATTGAGTTGTGATTTTCATAAAAAATATTATTATATTTATATTATTTTATATATTATAATATACAGTACAGAACAAAAGTTTGGACACACCTTCTCATTCAAAGAGTTTTCTTTATTTTCATGACTATGAAGGCATCAAAACTATGAATTAACACATGTGGAATTATATACATAACAAACAAGTGTGAAACAACTGAAAATATGTCATATTCTAGGTTCTTCAAAGTAGCCACCTTTTGCTTTGATTACTGCTTTGCACACTCTTGGCATTCTCTTGATGAGATTCAAGAGGTAGTCCCCTGAAATGGTCTTCTAACAGTCTTGAAGGAGTTCCCAGAGATGCTTAGCACTTGTTGGCCCTTTTGCCTTCACTCTGCGGTCCATCTCACCCCAAACCATCTCGATTGGGTTCAGGTCCGGTGACTGTGGAGGCCAGGTCATCTGGCGCAGCACCCCATCACTCTCCTTCATGGTCAAATAGCCCTTACTTTCAAAGTTTTCCCAATTTTTCGGCTGACTGACTGACCTTCATTTCTTAAAGTAATGATGGCCACTCGTTTTTCTTTACTTAGCTGCTTTTTTCTTGCCATAATACAAATTCTAACAGTCTATTCAGTAGGACTATCAGCTGTGTATCCACCTGACTTCTCCTCAATGCAACTGATGGTCCCAACCCCATTTATAAGGCAAGAAATCCCACTTATTAAACCTGACCTGTGAAGTGAAAACCATTTCAGGGGACTACCTCTTGAAGCTCATCAAGAGAATGCCAAGAGTGTGCAAAGCAGTAATCAAAGCAAAAGGTGGCTACTTTGAAGAACCTAGAATATGACATATTTTCAGTTGTTTCACACTTGTTTGTTATGTATATAATTCCACATGTGTTAATTCATAGTTTCTATGCCTTCAGTGTGAATCTACAATTTTCATAGTCATGAAAATAAAGAAAACTCTTTGAATGAGAAGGTGTGTCCAAACTTCTGGTCTGTACTGTATATAAAAATATATATTTTATATAATATATATTTTAATCAGGTCATTTCATCTTTATATTTTCATTTATTTTCCTTCCTGTAGGTTGTTGGTCTTCTTAAGAAATCAAAAACGAATGTGAAGTTGACAATAAGTTCTGATGAAAAAGACACCCACCAAAACCATGTTTTACCGCTGTCTACATTCACCTCCGGTGTTGCTGAGAAAAGAAGCAGCCAGCCGTGTCTACCACATATCAGCCTTTCGGAGCCAGAAGCTGTTCATAGTAAGAATCTGTATTGTTTTTAGATATTGGCCTTCCAACGTATCATGTTCTACATATATAGCCAGTGTGCATATTGTGCTTTGACTAGGCATTTTAACCCTTTAATGACCGGAAAATTTCATTTATTTTTGTTTCTTACTACCAAGCCTCCCAAAGCCATAACTTTTTTCATTATTTTTTCATTCACATAGCCGTATGAAGGCTTGTTTTTTGCAGGACAAGATGCACTTTGTAATAGCACCATATACAGTTACATAAAATGTGGTGGGAATTGGGAAAAAATTCCAATGAGGGTGGAATTATAAAAAAGAAAAAACATTCTGGCACAGTTTTATGTTGCTTTTTTTTTTTTTACACCATTTCTTATTCAGTAAAAGTGATTTGTTACTTTTATTCTCCAGGTCAGTATGATTACGGTTATACCACATATGTATAGTTTTTCTTGCGTTTTAATACAAAAAAAACAAAAAAAAACGTATGACCCCCTCTAACTTTTTTGTAGTTATGTGTACTTTTCAGTATTAATAGTTTGGGGTGTGTACGACTTTTTTTCATTAGAACTCAGGTCAGACCACTAATCAGACCCCCAATGTTAATCAGACCCCAACAAGACCTCACCTCAGACCCCCAATCAGACCTCAGATAAGAGACTCATGCCACTCATCAGTCCCCAGCAGTCTCATACAGTCCTGATAAAAAGTTTAAGACCACTTGAAAAATGGCAAAAAATCATATTTAGCATGGCTGGATCTTAACAAGGTTCCAAGTAGAGCTTCAACATGCAACAAGAAGAAATGGGAGTGAGACAAAACATTTTTTCAGCATTCAATTTAATGAAAACAACGAATAAACTGAAACAGGCTGTTTTTCAGCTGATCAACAGTTTAGGACCACACCTCCAAAAAAAAACTAAACCCCCCCCAAAACAGAAATCCAACTTCTAAACATGAACTCAGTAATGAGTAGCTCCACCGTTATTGTTGATCGCTTCAAAAATTCGTTTTGGCATGCTTGATGCAAGCGTTTCCATGAGGTAAGTGGGAACATTTCTCCAAGTGGTGAAGACGACTGCACGAAGGCCATCTACTGTCTGGAATTTTTATAAACTTCCCTTGCCATCCATCCCCAAATGTTCTCAATTGGATTTAGATCAGGGGAACACGCAGGATGGGCCAAAAGAGTGATGTTATTCTCCTGGAAGAAGTCCCTTGCCCTGCCGGCATTGTGTACTGTAGCGTTGTCCTGTTGAAAAACCCAGTCGTTGCCACACAGACGAGGGCCCTCAGTCATGAGGAATGCTCTCTGCAACATCTGGACATAGCCAGCGGCCGTTTGACGCCCCTGCACTTCTTGAAGCTCCATTGTTCCACTGAAGGAAAAAGCACCCCAGACCATTATGGCGCCCTCTCTACTGTGGTGCGTAGAAAACATCTCAGGTGGGATCTGCTTGTAACGTTGTAAATAATCAGGACCATCAAGGTTAAATTTTTTTCTCATCAGAGAATAAAATTTTCTTCCACCTTTTGAATGTCCCATGTTTGGTGCTCTCTTGCACAGTCCAAATGAGCAGTTCTGTGGCGTTCAAGGAGACGAGGTCTTTGAAGACGTTTTTTGTTTTTGAAGCCCTTCAGTCTCAGATGCCGTCTGATGGTTATGGGGCTGCAGTCAGCACCAGTAAGGGCCTTAATTTGGGTCGAGGATCGTCCAGTGTCTTGACAGCTAATTGGATCCTCCGGCTCAGTCCTGGTGAAATTTTTTGGGGTCTTCCACTTGACTTTTTTGTTCCATAATCCTCAGGCGCGATGGCGCGCTGTGAGAGACCCTGCTTATGCAGTTCAACAACCCTAACCACGTTAAAAAAAGGGAGAGTTTTTTTGCCTTTGCCATCACAACGTGTGACTACCTGACAGAAAATGACAATGAATCCACATCTTTGCACAGATTTGGCCTTTTAAAGGCATGTGGTCCTAAAATTTGGATCAGCTGAAAAACAGCCTGTTTCAGTTTAATCGTTATTTTCAAATAATTGAATGTTCAAATAATGTTTTGTCTCATCCTCATTTCTTCTTGTTGCATGTTGAAACTCTACTTGGAACCTTGTTAAGATCCAACAATGTAAAATATGATTTTTTGCAATTTTTCAAGTGGTCTTAAACTCTTGATCAGGACTGTATCAGCCCCCAGCAGTCCCCATTGCCTCTCATATTAGCTCCCAGCAGCCCCCATTGCCTCATATCAGCCCCGTATTGCCCCCCAGCATCTCCATATTGCCCCTAATCAGCCCCCAGCATCTCCATATTGCCCCCATATCAGCCTCCAGCATCTCCATATTGCCCCCAGTATCTCTATATTGCCCCCATATCAGCCTCCAGCATGTCCATTTTGCCCCCATATCAGCCTCCAGCATGTCCATATTGCCCCCTGCGCCTCATGTTTTATAAAATAAAAAAAACACTTACTTTCCTCCGGACGCCGCCGCTCCTCACCGCCCGCGCTCGGTCTTCCTCCTCCTCCATCTGCTGTGCTGTGAACTGGGGCGCACAGCGTGAGTTCACAGCACACCCTCACACTGTGCGCAGTCTTTACAGCCGACAGCTGAGGACCAGGAAGCGGTGAGTACAGAGCCTTCACCGCTTCCCGGTCCTCCAGTACTAATGAAGTGCTTCCATAATGGAAGCGCTTCATTAGTATTCACCCCCATAAGACGCATTTTCCCCCCTTTTTTTTGGGGGGGGGGGTGGATGTGTCTTATAGGTTGCGAAAAATACGGTAAATTCACTGTATTGCTTGTTGCGTATGTCCAATAAGGCCAGTATAGTTTTATTGATCACCATTATTGCACCAGGAAGCAGCAGAATCAATGTACTGTATACTAGTTTTCTTTGCAGGACTATAATAGATCCAGTAGAAAACAAGTTATTTTACAAGTCAGTTTTAGCTGTTTTGTGATATTTGCAGATGCTAGTCGGTCATCAACTCCAGCTACATTTCCTTCCGATCCAACCACTTGTCCAATTATACCTGGATGTGAAACAACAATTGAAATATCCAAAGGGAGAACAGGTCTGGGACTTAGCATTGTTGGAGGTGCAGACACTTTGCTGGTAAGTACGCCTAGGGTTCTTGAATATCAACCTCAAAGGACTTTTCCCATTAATGAAAGTGGACACTAAATTATTCCTTATATGAAACGAATGGTTTTCACAATGGTAACCATTCACAAAAAATACATCCGTCCAGGGATATTCAACTTGCTAGCTTTGAGGCGCCCCCTGCTGTTCCTTCAGAAAGAGTCTGTGCATGCCCATCCAGTGATGTTTTCAGAACACACGTGTGCAGAGACTTGCCTCGTGCGCAGCCAGATCTACCTCGTAATATCTGTGCATTGATCCAACTGTAGTTCTCAGCCTGTCTCTTGTACTTCTTAATGCTCCTCAGCAAGGAGGGAAGGAGACTATGCGTACAGCGATGAGGCAGCTGGGGGAGGGCCAGTGGGGAAGATGCTTGTAATAAACAGCCTCCCTACTGCCACCCCTCACAATCACTCCCATTTGGTTGGGTAAGAGGAGCCGAGAAAGTATAGCTGCTAATGTTTATACACGGTTAATCCTTCCTGTGACCGTTTCTAGCAACATCGGAGATTTTTGTAAAAAAAATCTAAAAATTTAATAAAAACTCCTTAGCTACCTTAACCCCCAAGCGGGAGGAAAGGTTTGCAATTTTTTACCTTTCTCAAAATTTTCATCTCATTGTGGTCAATGAATAAAACATTTTTATTTACTGTACATTGAGCTCAAAAACCTGTCCTGTTTTACTCCTATTATATTTGCCAATTGTATCTGTGGGTGAAGGTGGTTTTGCAGGGTTTTTTTTTCTACCAGTTAACAAGCGCCGATCGATGGTACGGCATGTCGATCGGCACTCATTGTAAGGGTGGGCACAAACGATAGTTAATGATTGTTCCTCCCCGTACAGGTTTCATTTGCTACTTTACATGAGGTGATGTGCTGCCAACAAATGATTTTTACTGCTGCTTAAAAGATGCGATCACCCGACAAATGAGTGTTTGCCGATCTGTAGGAAGACTGACAGCATATTTATATAGGGCAGTGAGCAGAAACAAGTGTTGCTCATTTCTAATTATCGGGCCTGGTGAGAGATTTGTACTGCTGCTGTGTTTAGCCTACAGAGGAGTACAAGGCGTGATTATGTAACAAACTGTAGTCTGTGAAAGTAAGACTTGGTCAGGACTATGTTTCAGCTTTTTAAAAAAGATCTTGAAAATGGGGAGAGATTGAAGCGCAATGTTTATTAGGCTAGGTTTACATCTGCAGTGGAAGTTCTGGAAGGAGCAGGGTCCTATGCTGGAACAGAATACTGTAACTATGCCGCAGATGTGTACTTAGTCGAAGGAAGTTGAATTGTCTTTCATTATACAATGCTCAAACAGGCATATGGCACCCATATCTGCACATGTGCAGGATGTGGTGAGATACAGATCAGTGCCTACGTAAAAACAGCCACAAACAGATTGCTAGCAGCACATTTTCATTTTCAAAACTGGCGCCACTCAGAGGAAGATCTTATTAAACTGTATTCAGGATCATAATCCCTGATGAGTAGAGAAGAGAAAGAGGCAGACAAGTAACTTGTTCCTCTGGGTGATTAGGACAGGTTTTGTGTGTACTAATAGGACGGCGCCCATTTTATTTCTCCTAATGATTGCTCCCTAGACAAAACAAGCCATTCTATATAATGAAAGATATTTGGGAATGTATTTGTAATAAGTAATTTCTCGCACATTCCATTGGGGGACACAGACCATGGGTATAGCCTAGGTCATTACTAGGAGGAGACACTATGCAAATAAAAAAAGAAAGCTCCTCCTCCCTGGGCTATACCCCCATGTTCCACCGGGAGGACCCCAGTTCTTGCTTAGTGTCGGATAAGGAGGATGACATTCTTTCTACTCCCGTTTATTTTTTTGCTGTGGACGCAGGGTCGCAATTCTGCTTCCCTGGTCTCTTGGTGGAGCAAGCGCCGGGGTCGAATTGACGTCCCCGGCTACCTCCCACCCCCCCCCAGAAGTTAAGTGGAACCGGGCTCGATCTGCAGCTCAGCGCCTACCAGATTCGGGGTCACCTTCCTGCCCTCCACTCCTTGTGCCAGCTAACAGAAGTGACCTGGTGTGGATTTGAGAGCGAAGACTACAGGACACAGATAAGTACACTGTCTCCCGGTGTGACGCTACTACCGCTTGGTGGGGGGGTTTAAGGGGGGAGAGGATACCTGTCTGGGGCATCGCTACATGAGCGGCTACTTCCCGGCTTCCCTCGGCGGTGTCTAGGGGGCGGTCTCTCCTACCCTTCCGGCAGCCGCTTCTTATTATTTTCATATTTCCTGCGCGCGAGCGGGTTTCGCTCCTTCTGACGCGATTTGTGGGCGGCGCTCTGTCTTCTGCTACTTCCGGCTCAGCGCTCTCGGCTGCTCCGGCTCCACTCTTCCCGGTTGCGTCCTGCAGGAACAGTAGGAGACCCTGGCCCCTTCCATTGCTGGATTACCGCCATCATGCCAAAACCTGGGGCTTCACAAAAATCCAAGTCGGCCCCTCTGGGGCTATGTAAGGTTTGCTGCTTACCACTTTCGGTCTCTGGATCCTGTGACTCTTGCCTTGCCTCTGGACAGGATCATCCTCTCGTGCCTCCTCCCCCCTCTCACTCAGCCCAGTCCTCCCTCCGCCCTGTCAGAGCCCGCGGAACCCGCCTGGGCCTCTGCCATTTCTAGGGCGGCCGCTGACTTAGCCCAAGTCTCTCGGGCCGCCATGGCCTTCATGGAGCGCATGGCGTCTACGGATCCTGCAGCTAACACCATACTTCTTCCCAGTGGTTCCCACAGAGGACGCTCAACCACTAAGAGGCAGCGTACACAGCAGCATCCTTCCTCGGATGATTCTGCTTCCCCTCCTCGCCTAAAAGCCCGTTCAGACACTTCCCCTCCTCGCAGGGAACATAGATCGGAAGGGGAAAGATCCAGTTCTGACGAGGACACAGAGCTGGAACCCTCGCCCAAACTGTCCACTATGGTGGCAGACTTGGTGGTGGCGGTCCGGGATACGTTTGATATCCAGGGGGAATCTCCTTCCGCTAGTAGCCAGGAATTCCCTCTTTTCCACTCGAGGAAACCTCAAACGGTTGTATTCCCCATACATGGCGAGTTCGACAAGGTCCTCTCTAAGGCCTGGGACCGCCCGAATCACCGGTTTTCTGCCCCGAAACGTATGGATACTCTTTATCCTTTTCCTGCAGAAAATGTGCAGCAGTGGTCTTCTCCTCCTAAGGTTGACCCGCCGGTGGCCAGATTGGCTAAGAATACGGCCATTCCTGTCTTAGACGGTTCGTCCCTACCGGATGCAGTTGACAGGCGTTTGGATTCTCTGTCAAAAGCCATATTCACTCTGGCAGGCACTGGCCTGCGGCCCGCTTTTGCCTCGGCCTGGGTATCCAGAGCGCTTTCCGTATGGTTGCAGCGCCACCATCAGGACCTGGTGGAGCAGGATGCCTCTGCGGACACCTTAAATTTTGTCCTCCAGTTGTCTCAGGCGACGAAGTTTCTCTGCGAAGCTTCCTTTGATGTTAGCATTCTTTTTGCGCGTATCTCGGCCCTTTCGGTCACACAGCGTAGAGAAGTCTGGTTGAAGGTTTGGGATGCTGACGCTTCCTCTAACCGTTCCCTCACTAACCTCCCCTTTTCGGGTTCCAGGCTTTTTGGTGCTAAGCTGGACGAGATCATCTCGGACACGACGGGGGGTAAGAGTTCCAACCTGCCCCAATCTAGATCCAAGCGCACCTTTTGGAGGTCGGTCCTCCGGTTCTAGGAACCAGTCCTTTAGTCGCTTCTCCTCTTCCAGATCTGCGGCGGCCCCCTTCCAGGGTGGCTCTCAAGACTCCCGTAAGAAACCTGCCTTTAAGCCCCAGCCTTCCCGGCGCCCGCGGCCACAATCAGCCCGCCCTGCTGCTCCCAAGCAGTCTTCCGCCTGAAGGGGCGCCCCCACCTCTTACGGTGGGGGGCCGATTGCTCTCCTTTCAACAGGTCTGGAGAGATCATATCCAGGACGCCTGGGCCCTGGAAATTGTAACATCTGGTTACAAAATAGAATTCGCTTCCAGGCCTCCGGAGCGTTTCTTCTCTTCTTCCAGGGGAATTCCTCGCGTCGGTGGACATACAAGACGCCTATTTGCATGTCCCTATAGCAGAATCTCACCACAGGTTTCTGTGCTTCGCTGTCGGCTGGCAGCATTACCAGTTTGTCGCCCTGCCCTTTGGACTGGCTACGGCCCCTCGGGTATTTACCAATATCTTGGCGCTTCTCCGTACCAGGGGCATATCTCTGTTGCCCTATCTGGACGACATGCTGATAAAGGCTTCCTCCCTTCCCCAGGCCAGGGACAGCGTCCGGATCATGGTTCAGACTCTGGAGCAGTTCGGCTGGCTGATCAATGCCCAGAAGTCATCTCTTCTCCCCTCACAGATGTTGACCTTCCTAGGGATGGTTCTGGACACCACGGCAGTTCCAAGTCCTCTCGAATTCAGGAATCGGTATCTCTCCTACTCTGCTCCTGACTACTCTCCATCCGGGAGTGCATGAGGGTTCTGGGGCTGATGGTGGCCTCCTTCGAGGCCGTCCCCTTTGCCCAGTTTCACACTCTGCCTCTACAGCGGGCGATTCTGTTCTTTTGGGACAGGACGTCGCGCGGTCTGACATCTCGAGTCCGGGTTCTGGCGGACCTCTTGTGGTGGCTGTCCCCCCAAAACTTGATCTCAGGGAGGTCCTTTCTTCTGATCTCCTGGACAGTCGTCTCCACCGACGCCAGCCTCCTAGGTTGGGGTGGTGTTCTACAGACCCGGACGGTGCAGGGGCTTTGGTCGGCGAAGGAGGCCCGCCTTCCGATCAACATGCTGGAGCTCAAAGCAATTTTCCTCTCCCTTTCTCACTGGACTCATCTCCTGGCTGGTCTCCCGGTAAGGGTCCAGTCGGACAATGCCACCGCCGTGGCTTACGTCAACCACCAGTGCGGGACCCGCAGCCGGACGGTGATGCAGGAGGCGGAGAGGATCCTCCAGTGGGCGGAGACCCATGTTCCAGTACTGTCGGCAGTGTACATCCCCGGGGATCGACAATTGGAAGGCGGACTTTCTCGGCCGCAACACGGTGGATCCAGGAGAGTGGTCCTTAAATCCGGAAGTTTTCGAGGACATCTGTCGCAGGTGAGGGCGCCCGGGTTTGACCTGATGGTGGTTCCTGTTTGACCACTGGGCGTTTTCTCCTGGAGGTGCTGGTTTTTTCCCACCCCATGGACTGCTCTAGGACGTCCCATGATCTGTGTCCCCCAATGGAATGTGCGAGAAAAGGAGATTTTTTGTGAAACTCACCTGTAAAATCTTTTTCTCGTCTTTTCCATTGGGGGACAGAGCTCCCTCCCATTCTTATCTGTTGTAGGAAGGGTTGGTTTAGTTCTTCAGGTCCTGAAGGTTTTCGGTCCGATGGCGGTATTCCGTTGTTTTGGTCTCTATGGCTTTGGTCTCCTCCTCCTACTGCTTTTGCACACACTGGGGTACTCCCGGTGGAACATAGGGGTATAGCCCAGGGAGGAGGAGCTTTCTTTTTTTATTTGCATAGTGTCTCCTCCTAGTAATGACCTAGGCTATACCCATGGTCTGTGTCCCCCAATGGAAAAGACGAGAAAAATATTTTACAGGTGAGTTTCACAAAAAATCTCCTTATTTAAGTATTTTCATTTTCTTAGTTCCCGGAAAACCCCTTTAAGGACTCATTCAGGGTACTTTTATTTGTGACTTGTGCTCTTTTGGATCTTTCCTCTGAAATTAACCCATTCTTTGTGTAGTACTTGATATATGATCCCTTGTTCTTTTGTAAAATTATTTGTTTGGCTTCTGTTTTTTTTTTTTTTTTTTTATCAGGGTGCCATTATAATTCATGAAGTATATGAAGAAGGTGCAGCTTCCAAAGATGGGCGGTTGTGGGCTGGTGACCAGATTTTAGAGGTAGGGGGAGTTAGAATTACGAACGTATGATTGCCGTATTGGTGGTGGTAATTTCCCTCACTGACTGTTGATGCCGAATTTTAGGTCAATGGTATTGATCTAAGAAATGCCACACATGATGAAGCCATAAATGTGCTGAGACAGACACCACAAAAAGTCCGCCTGAGCGTATACCGGGACGAGGCTCAGTATAAGGAAGAGGATATGTATGATATAGAAACTGTGGAGCTTCAGAAGAAACCAGGGAAAGGCCTTGGCTTAAGCATTGTGGGGAAGAGGTGATGTATACTATGTTGGCAATATATTTACTTTTATTTTGCTTTACTAAACTCTGTGCCACTAGAAATGAAAGGGGGGGGTGCCAATTTAGGCCCAGTTAACTGTATGCCAGTGGCTTGTTTTTCTGCACCTGTAAGTTAATGGGAGTTTATGAATTCCCATCCCTCAATATTGCATTATTTTTGGTCCCGGTGTGTGTTTTTTAATATTGTAACACACCCTGTCATGCATTTTTGTAGCAGATTTCTCCTTTGGCTTACTGAGAGAATCACACCAGGCAAAAAGTGGATTTACTAAACTTTTTCTTTTAACTAGATATTTTTGTGTGATTCTACTGTACTGTAACTCTTTTGGTTTTGCAGTGGTGACAGCATCAGTCCTTATATTCCTAAGGCTTGAAACACACCTGTAGTTTATAGTATGGTTTTTGATGTTTTTTCGAGCCAAAGGCAGAAGTGGCGCATATGTTCTTATCTTATATTTCCAATTCCACTCCTGATTGTGGCTGAGATAACTGCACCTAAAGATGCACCAGAAAATTGTGTGATTTTATTCAAAATGTCTCCCTACAGTACAATGATGTGGATAAGATGCATCCTTGGGATTAACCACCTAACTGTTTTGCCCGAGTCCAGCGCGGGCAGCGAGAAAAGTAGCTAACTGGAGGGTAGAGGACTGCTTTAGATACTATCTCCTGAATGGTAGCAGCTAGAAACATGCAACTGGTCTTGTTTGAAAGCTTCGAGGATTTCATACAAGACGAAAATGACAGCTAAAGTCCAAGCAACAGAAATCACTGTTAGAAATCGAGTCGGGAATATCACAATTCCAAAAGCCTTAGGCTATCTCATTCCTGTTTCTGGTCATTTATCATATTGATTATTAGATTTAAAGGGTTTCTACCACCAGAAATATTGTTATGTAGCTGACTGACATTAGCGATGCGCTAATGTCAGCACTACATAACAGTGTGTTTTTTACCTTTCTCCCTGCAGCCGTTTTGGTAAAATAAGCACTTTTATTATATGCTAATGAGCCTCTAGGTGCTATGTGGGCGTAAAATCAGCACCTAGAGGCTCCGTCCACTCACCCTTTATCCCGCCCAGGTCCCCTGTTCTGCCAGCTTCCTCACTGCACCGAAAGAAGGAAACTGGCAGCAGGAGAGTGTCCTTGACTCACTGCGCCTGCGGCGAATACTAAACTGGACGGCGCGGGATTTACGGGACACTGAGGAGAACTCGAAAGTCAATCAACTGGACCTGGGCGTGCCAAAGGGTGCGTAGACCGAGCTTCTAGGTGCTGAAGCAACGCCCTAATAGCACCCAGACTCTCATTAGCATATTTTAAAAGTATTTATTTTAAGAGAACGGCAGCAGGCAGGGAGTTATAAAGCCCACTGTTATGTACTGCTGACATTAGCCCATCGCTACTGTCAGTCTGCTACATAACGTTATTTCTCATGACAGAAACCCTTTAACATTTAGGGTCCATTCACACGTCCGCAAAATGGGTCTGCATCTGTTCCGCAATTTTGCGTAACAGATGCGGACCAATTCATTTTCAATGGGGCCGGAATGTGCTGTCCACGTTTACGGATCCGCACTTCCGTTCAGCAAAAAAATAGAACATGTCCTATTCTTGTCCATTTTGCGGACAAGAATAGGCATTTCTACAATGGGCTGCCTGTTCCGTTCCGCAAATTGCGGAAGGCACACGGGCTGCTTCCGTGTTTTGCGGATCTACCATTTGTGGACCGCAAAAAACGGAACGGTCGTGTGCATATGAGGCCTTATAGTCACTATGCATTGACTTTATCCACTTTGTATTTACTTTGGAACAATTAGTGTCAACATTAGTTGCTAATGTAGCAGCCAAAGTAGCAACATAACGTCGCCGGAACTGCCTCCCGGATCAGGCAATTTGCATGCAAACGGACAGCATGAGTTACTCCCAGCACTTTTATGCTCATTCACAGGTTGTATGATGTAATTCCTCGCGCTGTTCTATCCTATAGACCTAATCTTATAATTGTGACGATCTGTCCCTCATCGCTATATCTGCTTTCTCATTCAAATGTTTGTGTGAGCAGTCAGGGTGTCTGCAGTACACCCCTTCCCGAGTCGGGAATAATCGTGGGTAAAACCTCCTTTTACTTTCACTTTCAGCTGCATTCACACTATGTCATTCTGGTATTGTCTGAAAGCTTGGAATGTCAGCTTTCAAACAGGACCAGTTTCATGTTTCTCTGCTACCATTCAGGAGATAGCAGCATCTAAAGCAGTAGTAGTTGAAGAAAGCTTACCCTGTACAAATTGTACTCACTGCATCCAGATAAGGTGCATTATTTGGTAAAGCAGTTTAACCATAGATAATAGTCCAGCTCCTGTTATGGTTTCTCATATTCTGAAAAAAACCTGAAATAGATCAAACTTATGAAATAAAAGAAAAATGTATATATAATATATTTGTAAGATTTTGCTTCAGTCCTGCACTACCAATTCCTTTAACACATGTAAGTACTAGGCCTTAGGGTGCATTCACACGACTGTATGTATTTTGCAGTCCGCAAAAAATACAGATAATGTCCGTGTTGCATGCGTTTTTTTTGTTTGTTTTTTTTTTTTTTTTCTGATCCATTGTAATAGTGCCTATTCTTGTCTGCACAACCGACAAGGATAGGACACATTCTATCTTTTTTGTGGGTCTACGGAACGGATATACGGATGCGGACAGCGCACAGAGTGTTGTCCCCATTGAAATGAATGGGTCTGCGTCCAATCTGCACAAAAGGCAGATCGTAAGGGCGCCAAAAATACAGTCGGGTAAATGAGGTCTTAGTGAAATTGCTCTGCTAGTGGCATGACCGAACATCACATGGCTTCCAATATCTAGTTGCTGAAGGCCATAGTGATTTTCATCCACGGTGACGCATCATCCTGCAGGAGTGATTACCACTCCTGATTCTTCTCACTCGTTTACAGTCATGGATGAGATGCATGTGCAAATAAAAAAAAATACTCTATGCAAAAAGCAGGCCCAGGATCTGCTCCATGTTCTAGCACATCTGGCACACTGCTTTTTCTAACCATCGGAATGCTACATTTTCTTATGAAAAATATGTAATGACCAGATTGATATTTTATAGGTCATGTATATCGTATGTTACATAGGATTATATATGTGATATTTGTGTTTTACCATTGCACCTTTCCAAAACCCAGGAATGATACTGGAGTATTTGTCTCCGATATTGTGAAAGGAGGTATAGCAGAGACAGATGGAAGACTGATGCAGGGGGATCAGATATTAACTGTGAACGGAGAGGATGTGAGGAACGCTACCCAGGAAGGTGTGGCAGCACTCTTGAAGGTAACTGTTGTACATATAGATAAATGTATTCGTTAATGCAACTTTGGGTGGCCATCTCAAAGAAATCTCGCTGTATCTATAACTGACTGTGTAAAAAAAAAATCTATCCCAGCAATTCCTCCCTTATTCTCCTATTTTCTTTATGTTCCAATTTTATCTACTATCACAATAAAAAAAACTGTATATAAAGAAATCTTTGTGTGTCCAGGGAAAATATTGTTGTAACGCTCCAACGGGTGTGGACCCGTTGTGCCACTTACCAGTTTGGCTTTGTGCCAAACTTGGGAGCGGAATCTAAGTGTTCCCCTGGTCTTCACCCTTTATCCCGCTCCAGGATGCGAAAGCTGGTCTTAGCTGCAGGGGAGACACTAGGTCGCTACCGCAAGAGTGGTCCCGGTTAAGTGGCAGCTGGCCGAGCAGGTCAGAACGCCCCGGTGCAAGCACTGGGGATACAGGCAGGTGGAGCGAGCTGTCCCTGGATGGAAAAGCGCAGCAGCAGAGTCGGATAAAGCAGAGCGGAGTTAGTGATTCAGCAGAGCTGGAGCTGTTAGAACAGCAAAGAGGCGTGGTCAACAATCCGAATCATACACTTGAGAGCAGCAAGGTACAGGAGGATCAGGCAGAGACGAGGTCAGGATACAGGCTAAGGTCGGAAGAAGGATATCAACACAGGAACAACGAGCTGGAACCTTCGCTGTAGAAAACTAGAATATTGGCCCAGGCATCACAGGAAGGGGGAAGTACCCTTATAAAGGTGGTGCCTGTCCGAGATTGGAGAGAAGGTGGAATCGGGGGTATGCACGAACCCTTAAAGAAACAGGACGCGTGCGGCTCCTACAAGGTGCAACTGAAGCTGTCGCCGCCTGCGACAGTGCAGGAAAGCGGGTCCGTAGCCTGCAGCAGAGAGGAGGAGCCTTGTGTGCAGTTCGACTGAGGTACATAGCAGGATGTACTGCACGCTGGCGGCTGCCAACTGCCATTGTTACAATTGTCCACCCTCCTCCTCCTTACTGCTCTGTCTGCAGTAGGAGAAAACCGGCTGAAAATGGAACAGATCAGCAGGAGATTAACCCATGTGTTATCTGCAGTATTTCTTCAGGCCTATGCAGAAAATGCTACAACCAGACAACCAGTAGGGGCAAGATTATCTCCTGTTTAGGGAGCATTCATACAACAATATGCTTGTGAATGCACCCTTACTTGTATCAAGTACAATGCATCTTGGGGAAGTTTAGGGGTATTATAAATAATCATTACTATCCATTAGATTCATTGGTGCTCATTGTAGTTTTAGTGAGAGATTTATCCAGAGGAGGTGTGTTATCGATAGGTTTTGGAAGTCTTTTTAGCAGATGGCTATTACCCAATTGTGGTGAGGTACTGAATCGTATCAGGAATGAGGTATAACTGTAAAATAATATACATGTATTAATATTTTTTTATACTGACTGTAATAGTTTTAATCATTAATTTTATTGTCTTATGTGCACTGGGTTAATTTATGATTGTGCATATATTATGCTGCTGATGCGATATTTCTGTTCTAGAGATTAATATGTTTATCTTAATTCAAGTTTTTCACCGTCATTCTGCCCTCAGTATCCCATAATGGAAAAAGTGAAAACGGAATGTTCAAAATCTTTGATAATTTACTAAAACGGAAAAACTTAAATACTACATTGATATAAGTCTTAAGACCCTTTACTCAGGACTTAGTTGATGCACCTTTGGTAATGATTACAGCCTCCTGTCTTCTTGGGTATGATGCCACAAGGTTCTGCACACCTGGATTTGGGGATTTTCTGCCATTCTTCTCTGCAGATCCTTTCAAGCTCTGTTAGGTTGGATGGGAAACTTCAGTGGACTGACAGTTTCTGGTCTCTCCGGAGATATTGGATTGGGTTCAAGACAGGCCACTGAGGGACATTCACAGAGTTGTCCCTAAGTCACTACTGTGTTTTTTTGGCTGTGTGCCTAGGGTCATTTTCTTGTTGGAAGATGAACCTTTAATCCAGTGTAAGGTCCAGAGAACACTTTATCATGTCTTTATTAAGAATATCTCTGTACTTTGTTCCATTCAACTTTTTCCCAACCCTAACCAGTCTCCCTGTCCCAGCCGCTGAAAAACATCTCCACAGCATGATGCTGCCATCACCATGTTTCACTGTTTGGCTGGTATTGGGCATGTGATGCACACATCATGTACTCCAGACATGACGCTTAGAATTGACGCAAAAAAAAGTTTTATCAGACCAGAGAATCTTGTTTCTTGCGGTCGGAGACTTCTTTTAGGTGCATTTTTTTCAAACTCCAGGTGGGCTTTTATGCGTCTCTTACTGAGAATAGGCTTCTTTCTGGCCACTCTGCCATAAGGCCTAGATTGGTGGAGTGCGGCAATGATGATTGACCTTCTGGAAATATAACGGCACACAGGATTTTTGGATCTCAGCCAGATTGACCATTGTGTTCTTGGTCACCCCTCTTACCAAGGTCATTCTCCCTCAATTAGTTTTTGTGGAGAGGCCAGCTTTAGGAATAGTCCTGGTTCTTCTAAACTTCCTCCATTTAAGA
Organism: Bufo bufo; assembly: GCF_905171765.1. Lineage (NCBI taxonomy): Eukaryota > Metazoa > Chordata > Amphibia > Anura > Bufonidae > Bufo > Bufo bufo. The sequence continues at coordinate 369,600,901 of NC_053390.1, read as the reverse complement.
AGTATGGAGGCCACTGTGCTGTTGGGAACTTTAGGTGCATCAAAAGGTTTTTGTGTGCTTTTCTAGATCTGTGCCTCCACACAATCCTCTCTCTGAACTCCACAGATAGTTCTTTCCAACTCATGTCTTGTTTTGTGCACTAATATGCATTTCCAACTGAGACCTTATATATAACAGGGGCATGCCTTTCCAAATCATGTCCAATCAACTGAATTGACCACAGGTGGACTCCAATCAAGGTGTAGAAACCTCTCAAAGTTTTTCTGAATGAGATAGTTGCGTGTAAGCACACGCTAATAAGCAGTGTCCACCAGTTGTATCCTAGGCACAAACTGTGTATTCCTGACATCTAAATGCCTCCGTACACATCATACCCATCTGATGGGTTTTGTCACCTACAGTATTACACTGCCATAAAATATGGTCTTGAAAAAATTTATTTTAGATAAAAAAAATTATATAATACTACTTCTTGTATAAATTAGCTTGATTTCATATGGCACTTTAGAAACTTCTTGTGATACAGTCATCCTAAGGGGAAACTGTTAAAGCACGGAGTTCCTTTTAATAAATAAGTGCAGCCCTTGTGACTAGGAGAGCTCTACTACTTCCAAACCTTCTGAACTTTACCCGAAGTAACTAGTAATCTGGCACTGTTTTTGACATGACATTATTCATTTCTACAGTGATCAGGGCAAACTGTTTGCAAATATGTTTTAATCCCAATAATGGCCAATTTGAGAATGTTTCTGTGCTCTGGAGCTGACATATAATAGTGAAGTGCTTTTCATGTGAACGGAGAGGTTTTTAATCCCTCTAAACAATAATCAACATGAAAACTGGCTATCAGTTACTAGTCCGTTTGCATGTAATTCTTCTTGGCACCTTGTGTCGTTCCCCCCAAAAGTGTGCCATCAACTGCAATTTCACTCCATTAGACCCCATTGTTAAATCATGAAACTAGGGGAGGAGGCTTATTAAAACAAAAATGACTTCAATAGAATGGCTGTAATCATGTACTCAATGACTCAGGAGATCCATAACTGGATGATAATAGCACGTTACATCTGATGGCTCCAGATGGCAGAACATAAAATAAAGACCAGCAATAACTATAATCTCGAAAGGCCCTGTTTAATAATCCTATTGATTCCCCATGAGGTTATTTCAGGAGACTGCAGCCACAGCTGAACCAGAACTTGATCTTGGTATCTTCCGCAATTTCACTTAAGCTAAAAGAAACACTATTTTGTGACCGTTAACTGAATGGAGCTGGAGATGAATATGCTGCATCCAAAATTGTATGTGCTTGTTCCCCGTCCACATATGTAGATGTAGCAGTAAAGGTTGCTGCAAGGGAGGAGAAGAGTAGAGAGCACATGATGACTGTGAAATCACTGGTCCTTGCTGCACCTGGTACGTGTTCATTGTACAAGGGGATGCCGCTTCTGGATTCGTCATAGACCATCAGCAACTACAATATTGAGTAAAAGTGCCCATGGGGAAAATAAAATTCTGGAACAGTTGGATTTTCTATACAAAATCTTTAATAATGCAAGTGCTTCACATCCTGGAAATTATTTTTTGAATATGTTTTTCCCCTGATGCCTTTAGAATTTACATTTTGAATGTAATGACATAGGACTTGTAGAGGTAAAAAGAACATTTTTTTGCTAAATGTAGCGGTATAATGAGATCCCCTAAATATATATTTGCTGTGTTGAGTACAGCTTTCATTCTTTGATAACCTAAATAGTTAATTTTCTAAGACTGAATGACCACCTTTTTTCTGCTCTTTTTAAAACTATCGGGATCATTTACTAACCAGAAATATGCCTATATTAGGCATATTTCTGGCGCAGATTGCGGTGCAGAGGTCCTTTGCTCCACAATCTGCAACTTTTTTACCATTCACGCCAGGTCTGAAAAAGGTCTAGAACGGGCGGTGGATCCGCCGATGTTATGTAGAGGCCAGCACCTCTTCCTAACTCCAGCAGATCCACCGCCAGCTTTAGGGGATATTAAGACCAGCGTCTAAAAGACCGGTCTTAAGAAATGACCCCTCTCCAGCTAATGACTGGCTTTAGCGGTGATGGGCTGCTTGTGGCAGTCGGATGAAAACAGCGCGGGGACCAGAAGATGGATGCATCAGGGGGCATGCTGTGGATACTTAGTAAAAAAAAATATATTTTAAAAAGTTAAGTGTACGGTTGTATCTCCCATGCCCCCTCTAGCGGTGACTGCAGGCAGCCCGAATGTCTATGGAGGGCATTTAAAGCGAATCTGACTTCCCAAAAGCACTAACACCACTAGAAGGTGACAAGAATACAAGTGTAAAGATGGCTATGTTGGTGTAACGGAAAACGTGTTATGATGCAGGCAGCCACTAGAACCATCACTCAGTGGAGGGCTTGTGGGGAGGGAATCCAGGAGAACCCACTGTCCAGTGACGGCTCAGTGCGTGAGCAATTCATACTTCCTTTTCTCACTTATGCTATGAGTGCACTTGTATTCTCATCACCTGTCTAGTGGTGTTAGCATTTTGAGGGGTCAAAAAGTCTTTAATATTTTAATTTAGTGTTTGTAGTTATTTTCCTTTCTATCTATTCTCTTCCTTTGTATAAATAGGTGAGTGCTGTAATCGTATATTGATGACATAAGTAATGAACCCACCTCATAAGGGTGCCTATATACGCTGCAGATTTTGTTGCAGAATTTTCCGCAACTGAATATCTGTTCGATTCACCTACGGTAAATGGAGCTTGCAGAAATCCATGTGCTTGCTGCCCCATTTAAATGAATTTTAAGTTGTGGAAAATTCTGCAACTAAATCTGCAGCATGTGAAGGCACCCTAATACTTACAAAATGGTTACTACTTAGAAACAGGGATTTCACGGAGTACAACATTTCAGACAATGGGAAAGATAACTAGAAGATATTTTACTGTGGACATTTTTACAGTAATATATATTTGTTATTAAGTGTTCCTTAGGTACCGTAAAGCTAGAAGTCGGAAGAATTAAAGCTGGGCCTTTCCACTCTGAAAGGAGGACTTCACAGAGCAGTCAAGTGAGTGTTAGTAAAAAAGAAAAAAAGGAAAATACAGCGCTTAGATCAGATACTTACCTGTTCTATGGATAACGGATAAGTGTTTGTAATGGGTCAACCCCTTTAATGGAAAAACTGTCAAGATTTTCAGAAAAGTGTCTGCTCCAATAATCCCTATCTTATCTCTAAAAGGGAGTCTGTCAGCAGTTTTGACCATACTAAACTGTTGACAGCGCTAGGTAGGAACTGGAGACAGCAGGACAAACATACAGTACCTTTTGCGGAGCTTTGTTCATCAAGATTAGGCCTCATGCACACGACCATTTTGTGTTTTGCGGTCCGCAAAACACAGATGGCGTCTGTGTGCGTTCCGCCATTTGCAGAACGGCACGGATAGCCATTGATAGAACTGCCTATTCTTGTCCGCAAAACTGACAAGAATAGGACAGGTTATATTTTTTTTGCTGACCACGGAACGGAGCAACGGATGCGGACAGCACACGGAGTGCTGTCCGCAGCTTTTGCGGCCCCATTGAAGTGAATGGGTCCGCATCCAAGACTCGGATGTGGACCAAAACAACGGTCGTGTGCATGAGGCCTTAGTGTAGATGTGAACCAGATTCTGCTCCTGCAAGTACTCAGGAGGCAGAGCTTTACCGGGTAGTGCTTTGTGCACTCTGTATCGAGCTGGTTCATACCCCCACCCCCCAACACTGAGTGACAGCTGTAGCATCAAAGCAGGAGACCATTAGAGCTGTTACACACAGCAGAGAGAGGAGGGGCTGTGACGCAGCTCAATGCAGAGAGCACTTCACAATAAAGCATGGACTCCAGGGCACTTATAGAAGCATAACCTGGCAGATTAAAACATCACTTTCTCACCACTCCACTACCTCTGGCTCCTACCGAGCGCTGTCAGCAGTTTTCCATGGTCATAACTAGTGTTGAGCGAATCAAAGCATCCGAAGTAGAATTCGATCCGAGGTTTCGGAAAAATTAGATTCGCCACGAATCCGAATTTCCTTGTGCTTTGTGGTAACGTTATTTTTTATTTTTTTTTCTAAAATGGCTGCTGCACATGTTACAAAGTGAAAGTAAGAAGGCTAATAGAAAAGATCCAGCACCAAGGAAATGTAAAGCTGTGCGTGGTAATATTCATGCAGCAAATCAACCGCATCCAGTGACATCCATCTGTTAAGTCAACGCGTTTCAAACAAAACTGTTCTTAAAGGGATTGTGTCACCAAGTTTTAGGTTATAGAGCTGCGGACATTCACGGCTAGATCGCCGCTAGCATGTCCGCAATATACCTGTCCTATAGGGCTATGTGCTTTTATTTTCTTTAAAAAAGGATTTTAGAGATATGTAAATTTGTCTTGTAAGGTGACCAAGGGGCTGTACGAACCTTCCTGGTGCCCAGCCATGCCCGCCTGTGAAAGAGCCCAGCACCGCCTATGTCCTCCGAATCTCCTCCTTTCGGCTATCTCTCGATGACGAAAGGAGGAGATTCGGAGGACATAGGCGGTGCTGGGCTCCTTCACAGGCGGGCGTGGCTGGGCACCAGGAAGATTCGTACAGCCCCTTGGTCACCTTACAAAACTAATTTACATATCTCTAAAATCCTTTTTTAAAGAAAAATAAAAGCACACAGCCCTATAGGACAGGTATATTGCGGACATGCTAGAGGCGATCTAGCCGTGCATGTCCGTATCTCTATAGCCTAAAACTTGGTGACAGAATGCCTTTAATCATGACTTGTGAAAGTAAGAAGCCCAGGAATGCGAGATCACCCATAATGCAGTGCAGGAAGCCAATCGGCAGCCATCCCCTGTGATGTCACAGCCCTATAAAAGCCTTGTTCAGCGCGGTCTCCACCATTTCCCTGTAAGCTGAATTTAGGGAAAGATGTAACAAGCGCTTATGCACTAGGGACAGTGTTTCAGAAAGCTATTAATAGGAGAATATTTGGTAGGGGCGTGTAACTGGCACAAGTAGCAGCAGAAGAAGGGGTGGTGGTAGCACCAGCCACAGCAACAGGCTAGAGCTGCCACTGTCATCCAGCGGTCATGTTTTGACCAACAATCCAGCTGAACTATACAAAGGGATACAGACAGCCAGGAATCGGTGGGTCCCTCTGACATCACACTTAGTTGGCATTGCCCAGGAACCGCCTCTGTGCCCTCGCCTGTCCTGGACCCAGTGCTCCAGACAAAAAAAAAAACTTGTAGCCATTGGCTCCTGAACTGAAAAATTTAGGAGCCAAATTACATTTTTAGTCGCCAAATCGAAACTGAATCAAAATTTTGGTATCGTGACAACGCTACGCCGATCAGATCGGCGTAGGGTTGTTTCGATACCAAAATTTGGATTCGCTTTCGTCACCACAAAAAAGTATTGCGATACTCAATACTGCGGAAAAAAAAATAATAATAAAAAAAACACCCAAAAAAGCCACGTGCATTTCGCATTTTATGAAACGTTCGGCCCATAATAGAACAGTCCTATCCTATTTTTTGGGGTGACAAGGTGACTAAAAAATGGCGAATGCTCACCGCATAGGAGATATTTTTTAATAATTTAATAGTTTGGACTTTTCGGACGCAGCGCTATGTAATATGTTTATTTATTTATTGTTTATATATTTTATATGTAAAATTGGGAAAGGGGGGATTTAAACTTAATATTTTAGGGTACTTTCACACTAGCATTTTTCTTTTTCGGCATAGAGTTCCGTCACAGGGGCTCTATACCGGAAAATAACTGATCAGGCATATCCCCATGCATTCTGAATGGAGAGTAATCCGTTCAGGATGTCTTCAGTTCAGTCGTTTTGACTGATCAGGCAAAAGATAAAACCGCAGCATGCTACGGTTTTATCTCCGGCGAAAAAAACGGAAGACTTGCCTGAATGCCGGATCCGGCATTTTTCCCCATAGGAATGTATTAGTGCCAGATCCGGCATTCAAAATACCGGAATGCAGGATCCGTCCTTCCGGTCTGCGCATGCGCAGACCGGTAAAAATGTGTAAAAAGATACAAGACGGATCCGTCTGTCCGCATGACAAGCGGAGAGACGGGTCTGTCCTTGCAATGCATTTGTGAGATGGATCCGCATCCGGATGCGTCTCACAAATGCTTTCAGTCACATCCAGATCGGCGGATCTGGCAGGCAGTTCCGACGACGGAACTGCTTGCCGGATCACACTGCCGCAAGTGTGAAAGTAGCCTTAGTGTTTTTTTGTTTTTTTTTTTTACTTACTATTAGCCCCATTAGGGGCTGGAACCCTTGTCCTATTCACCCTTAGCCCCTTTCACATGGGTGAGATTTCTGCACGGGTGCAATGTGTTAGGTGAAGGTGCTGCACCCGCACTGAATCCGGACCCATTCACTTCTATGGGGCTGTGCACATGAGCGGTGATTTTCACGCATCACTTGTGCGTTGCGTGAAAATCGCAACATGCTCTATATTCTGCGTTTTCATGCAATGCAGGCCCCATAGAAGTTAATGGGGCTGCGTGAAAATCGCAAGCAAGTGCGGATGCGGTGCGATTTTCACGCACGGTTGCTAAGATGAAAGTCTATTCACTGTGTTATTTTCCCTTATAACATGGTTATAAGGGAAAATAATAGCATTCTTTACACCCCAGGATAATAAACATTGGTGGCGCAGTGCGCCCCCCCCAACACCCCAGTATAATAAACATTGGTGGCGCAGTGCGCCCCCCCCCAGTATAATAACCATTGGTAGCGCAGTGCACCCCCCCAGTATAATAAACATTGGTGGCGCAGTGCGCCCCCCCACAGTATAATAAACATTGAGTGCGCCCCCCCAGTATAATAAACATTGGTGGCGCAGTGAGCCCCCCAGTATAATAAACATTGAGTGCGCCCCCCCAGTATAATAAACATTGGTGGCGCAGTGGGCAGTGCCAATGAGGGTTAAAAAAATAATAATAAATTAACTCACCTCCTCCAATTGATCGCGTAGATGCCGGTCTCCTGTTCTTTCTTCAGGACCTGTCAAAGGACCTGTGGTGACCTCACTGTGCTCATCACTTGGTACATCATATGATCCATCACCATGGTAATGGACCATGTGATTAGCTCAGTGACGTCACCACAGGTCCTGAAGAAAGAACAGGAGACCGGCAGCTACGCGATCAATTGGAGGAGGTGAGTTAAAATAAAAAAATTTTTTAACCCTCATTGGCACTTCCCACTGCGCCACCAATGTTTATTATACTGGGGGGGGGGGGGGGGTACACTCAATTTTTATTATACTGGGGGGGGGGGGCGCACTCAATGTTTATTATACTTGGGGGGGGCGCACTCAATGTTTATTATACTGGGGGGGGCCGCACTCAATGTTTATTATACTGGGGTGGGGGGCGCACTGTGCCACCAATGAAGATAACTGACCTGTTAATACAAATACAGGAGGCGGGTGCCGACACCCGACCTCTTTGACAGGGGGCTGCGATCAGCGGCAGTTAACCCCTCAGGTACCGCACCTGAAGGGTTAACTGCCGCTGATCGAAGCCCCCTGTCATAGAGGTCGGGTGCCGGCTATTTGATTCTGGCTCCCGCCTCCTGTATTTGTATTAACAGGTCAGTTATCTTCATTGGTGGCGCAGTGGCCACAGCCCCTCCCCTCCTCCCGTCTCTCCTCTTACTAGCGGAGGCGGCGGCAGCACAGGGGCGAGGGAGAGACTCCTTCTCCACTGCGCTGCTGAGAAGAACATCGGCAGCGGGGCAGAGAACTATCATCTCCTGTGCCCGCAGCTGTATTCAACGGCAGAGCCGCAAATGGCGACAAGACTAAAAAGTCTTGTCGCCATTTGTAAATTCTAAGTCGCATTGGCGACCATTTTGGTCGCCATCTGGAGCCCTGGGACCTGCCTCTTGCTTTTGCTTCTCCTTCTGCTAGCCAAATGTATTCTGCCGGCTCTGCTCCGCTTTTCAGAGAGGATAAGCATTGTAAGCATAGTCAGCAGTTGCAGGCCAGCACAGGCTTGGAGGAGAGATCCGCTGTTCACTCCTCTAGGCGTGCAACTACCGACGATGACAGTCGGGTGGGAGCACATGTTGCGAGAGGTCAGGGACGTGCGCAAGAGACAGGTGAGGGTGACACGAGTGACGACCAAACAGATGTAGATGATGTAACCGATCACACATGGGAGCCAAATGATTAGTGTGCAGTCATCATCAGGTGGTGAGGGTAGCAGCGTGGCCGTGAGACAGCAGGGTGGAAGCAGTGGGGTACACCATCTGCTACTCGGGAGACTACCTATGAGGAACACACTAGCAGTACATGGGTTCATAAAAGCAGCGGCAGGTAGGCTTCACCCAGTTGAGGAGGGAAAATGCCATACCTGGCATTGTCGGAATTTTTACCAAATCGCTGGGGGATGTTAGCGTGGCGGTATGCAGGATATGTGGGCAGAAGGTGAGGCTCGGCCATGGTGCTAATGTTGACATGACGGCCCTTCATCAACACTTGGAGCGTCACCATAAAGTGGCGTGGGAAAACTGCCACTCATTTAGGCCTCTTGCATACGACCGTATGCCCTCTGTGACATACGGTCCGTGAGCGGGCCATATGTCCCGGAGCGGCATTGATCGTGCGCACGGGAGCAAACAGCATCATAGATTACAATGATGCTGTGCACGTCGGGCCGCCCCTGGTGCTATTGTCCTGCACTCATATGATTTTATCAACCGCTGCATCTTCCACCCGTCCGCGCCCCCTCTGCAGCAGTCAGGCTTCGACAATGTCAGCAGAAGGAAGCTGTCGTTCCTTCCCATCGACTTCAATGTCGTCTATTGCTTCTGATGCTTCTTCTACTCCTTGTCACTTGTTTCTACAGCAATCATCGAGGCGATTGCAAAAAGACAATAGTAGCGTGTACTCATCCAACGACGCAGAAGCTGAACGTGCACTTGGCTAACTTGCTGCTGCAAAAGTCCCCCCCTTTCCATGTAGTTGACTGCACATTTCAGAGAACTTATGGCTTGTGCCCAGGTGGAAAGTCCCAAGCTGACATTATTTTTCCAAAAAAGCTGTACTAGCCCTGCACACGTACGTTGAGCAGAAGGTGGGCCAGTCCTTGGGCCTCTTGGTGTCTGGTAGAGTTCATGCCAGTGCTGACGTGTGGAGTTGTAACTATGATCAAGGATTATATATGTCGTTCAAAGCCCACTGGGTAAATGTGGTTCCTGACCAGATTTCTGTGCCAATGTACTCCTCTGCCTCCTCATTCTCTACCTTGTTCCCACCCTCCCCTCTAGGCACAGTTTACAGTGGTCCTGCAGCATATCACCTATGCAAAGCTAGGCGTTGTCACACGGTTGTGCACCTGGTCAGCCTTGGTGAACAGAGCCACACTGGGAGAGGAGAAGAAATCGAACACTGGCTGTCTTCTTGCCAACTGGATATAGGAACCATGGTTACTGATAACGGGAAGAACATTTTGTCTGTGCTGCGTCAGGGAGGGCTGACCCATGCACACTACGTGGCGCACATCTTATTTCTCGTCATCACCCTCAAGTCTTCCACTGATCTCCAAGAGCTGTTAAAAATGTCCAGGAAACTGTGCTTGCACTTCAACCATTCTTACCTTGGAAAACACGTGCCCCTTGGGCTGTAAAGGCAAAATTCACTTTCCCAACATCTGATATGCGACGTTTCCACCTGTTGGAACTCCACGCTCCATATGTTAGACCACCTGTACGAGGAAGATGGTCAATGATTTCTTAATGCTACAGACTGATAGATCCACGTGTGTAATTTCCAGATTAGCCTGTGGCAGCTCATGCGTGACATGTGCCGTTTGCTCAGGCCCTTTGAGGAGGCTACTTTATTTGTCAGTTGGAAAAAGTATGGGATAAATGATGTCATTCCACTCCTTCGCGTCCTCGAAGGGATGCTGACAAATCTGATTGGTGAGGAGACAGAAGATGTGGCACCTCCATTTCACAGCCATCTGAGCCCTGGGGAGGAAGAAAACATAAACGCTCAGAAATTATATTCACAACTAGTTGGTTTATAAGCGAAAGAAGAGGAGCTGGAGGGTATTGACGAAGACGATGCAGATTACCCTGGCAGACCGTGGCAGTATGCAGATGGGGAGTCAGGAACGTCCACTGATTCCCTTGCACAAATGGCCAGATGCATGCTGTCATGTTTGTGTAGTGACAGCCGCATTATCAGGATTTGGCAGGGGGGTGGCTACTGCCTATCTTCATTGTTAGACCCTGCACTGCCATGACAACTTCAGTCTGGAGTCTCTGATGAGCAGTTTTCTTCAGCCGCCTACTGAAGAAACCACCCAGCAGCAGGACATGCAGCAGAACCTCAACCAGTAGGTGGTGGCATACTTGGACTGCACCCTGTCGCCCATGATCCAAGATTCCCTGGACTATTGGGAATGCAAACTTAAAGAGGACCTTTCATCTGGCAAAACATTGTGAACTAAGTGTCATGATCTGTACAGCGGCGCCCAGGGATCTCACTGCACTTACTATTATCCCTGGGCGCCGGTCCGTTCTCCCACTATGCCCTCCGGTATGTTCGGTCACTTGGTTATAGTAGGAGGCGACTGCCCTTGTTCTCCTGGGCGTCTCCTTGTCCTAGGCTGTAGCGCTGGCCAATCGCAGCACAGAGCTTACAGCCTGGCAGAAAAAAACCTCCCAGGCTGTGAGCTCTGCGCTGCGATTGGCCAGCACTACAGCCTGGGAGAAGAAGATGCCCAGGAGAACAAGGGAAGTCTCCTCCTACTATAACTAAGTCTCCGCCTACTATAACCAAGTGACCGAACATACCGGAGGGCATAGCAGGAGAACGGAGCGGCTCCCAGGGATAATAGTAAGTGCAGTGAGTTCCCTGGGCGCCGCTGTACAGATCATGATACTTAGTTCACAATGTTTTGCCACATGAAAGATCCTCTTTAAGTGTGGCCCCAACTGGTCGATTTTGCCATGAGCATGCTTTCCTACCCAGCCAGTAGTGTGGCATCAGAGCGGGTGTTCAGTGCGGTGGGGGGGGGGCATAGTTACCCCTTAGAGAACTCGCCTTTCCTTCCAAAATGTTGAGAGACCATCCTTCATAAAGATGAATCAGGCATGGATCAACCTGGATTTCCAGATGCCGGTGCCTGATGCAGAATTTTGCCACTAATGATCATACTGTAGTGTGCTGCCACACCGCAACATTCAGCAAAATGAGTAATTCTGCCCATATGCTGCTGCCACCCACCTGCTGCCTCTGCCATTCCTATAATGGGGCTTATTTGCCTACTGATATGTATATGTTAAATTTTTAAAAAGGATATGCATGCCACTGGGCCTTGCTATCATACTGCTGTTTTGGGGTTCTGCTACTACTGTGATCTGCCACCATCTTGTGATGTATTCCACTGCTGTTGTCCCCCTCCCCCTCACTTTGTCATGGGGAGTGGGGCAGAAAAATTAGAAAAATGATCCTGTATTTTGAGCATCCCTAAGGCCTTTTTCACATGGTCAGTATTTCATCAGTATGTATAAGCCAAAAGGAGGAGTGGGTTCAAGTCATAGATGAGATGCATATATTTCCATTACATTTTATCTCTGTTTTGGACCCACTGCTGTTTTTGGCTTACAAATACTGATGCAAAATACTGACTGTGTGAAAGAGGCTGTTAAAGTCCTGCATGTAAACACAGCCTTACTGCCACTGCTGCCCCCCCCCTTCCCTTCCCCATTCTGTCATGGGGTCTCTATTGTCCGTGTTACTGCCACTGCTGTTGGCCCCCATCCTTACTGTTTTATGGGGCTACTAGTGTCACTGTTACTGCTGCTGTTGCCAACACTCCCCACTCTGTCACGGGGCCACTATTGTCACTACTCTGTGCCGTGTACCAAGATTCAACTAGTGGCCCCATGACAGTTAAGTCCATGGCGATAAATTAGTCCTGAGAGTAACAGTGACCTGTAATACTGATGCACAGTAAATCTACAGCTAACAGAAGGGATTAAAAAGCATGTGTTTGGACTGCCACACAAACCAACATGCATTAAAAGAACATTTTGTTCTCCACTAATTTATTGACGCTGCCTCCATTTCTGTATTTTGTTCCACTAAGGAGCCATTAGGACACAGTTCCTGCAGGGGTTCACACGTTTTTTTTGCCTTTCTGAAGGGTGCTGTATGCTTTTCTTTTTGTTTAACAGAAGGGGTTAGCTATGAATCTTGGTGCACTCTACAGTGATGTAGACAGCGATAAATTACACCTGTAATACTGACAGCACAGTACCTACAGAACGGATTAACTATGAATGTGGGTACACTAGAACGTAATGCACATGGTGATACACTCTCCCTGCAGTTTAACTCCCAATCCTTCACACTGAGATTGGGCCATCAAGTAAGGTGAATATGATTAGGCAGTGTGGCCTGGGTATACCTGATTTATTGCGATTCATGACGAAATCAAAATTTTCAAAACTTTTCTCTTCTCTAGTTATAACCAACTCCCTTTTAATATCGTCAGTTAAGAGGCCTTTTAGAAATGGTTGTCTTAGTGTTTGATATCCCTGTCTTACAAGATGCTCTTTTATGAGCTGCTGTCTGTTGGTCTAGTGAGGACTGGTGTAAACCGTTTTTTTTTCTTTTTATTGTAGGTCAGTGATGGCAGCAGTAGTCTTACATCTTTCAATTTTCCGCCTGGTTCTTTAGCAGCTGAGTCACTTGAGAATACCTCCAAAAAGAATGAAAGTAAGATTTACAGTTAATGTTCTTAAATGTTAGGAATCCTTCTATATCTATCAATCTTCACCGACTTCAAGTTCTTGTTCGTGGAAGCTTATGTCTACGGGTTGTCCACTTGCGTCAACGTTCTAATTCTATGTGGCCAGTTTTTAAGATGTCTGTACACAAGTTGATGAATGTGGACAATTTTAATCATAGCAAATGTTTTTTGGGTGGAATTTAATGACTGGTGATGGAAAGTGACATACTCTTTTATAAAAGTGGATTGTCATGTGTGTATTATTAGTACAAGTTCTGCTCTGGTAATATATTTAGATTGTTATGGTGTTATTTTATTTCTTGGCAGTGAGACATTGTTTAGTGTTGTAAATTATGTTTAATATAGAAGATCTGTAATCAAGAAGATATTTAGGTTAAATTGACTTTACCCAAGCATCGTAACCTTGTCACACGCGATAAAGTGTTTAGTGCTAATTGTTTAAAACAACAAAAACTGAAAAATGAGCTGACCTTTTCTTCCAGCTTAAGTGGCTGGCAGTGCTTGTGGTGTGCAATTCTTCTTACGCAATTTTCTACTTAGAGGTCACCTTGTCTTCCCAACTTTTAGCAGCCTGGCTCTGTTCCATATGCAGTATATCCATAGTTCTTTTCACGTCAACTTTGCGTTTTGTTTTCCTCTGCAGCTCCTGACATCCAAGGACTACGGACAGTTGAAATCATAAAGGTATCTTTATGTAGAAGATGCAATATCTGTGGAACATAACTATACACACAGTATCTCTATATATATATATATCTATAATCTATCTAGGCAATGTTCCTAAAAGATAAGCATTGTATCGGCATAGTTATAGGGGTGCAGAAGAAGCAGTGGTCCTTGAGAGGGCCCAGTGGTGTGTCTGCCACATTAGATGACACAGTGTTTTTTATATATATATATATATGGCACATAGTTAGTGGGGTACTCAGTTCCAGATTTTGCTTTGGAGCCTCAAGCTCTACCTCTTAAAGGTAGGGTCACTAATGGCGTTTTTATGGCCCAATTTGTGGCCATAATAAGTGAGATTGAATGTTTTTTATAGTCTACAAGTTCTTGTATAAAGGGCCTTTATGGAGACTTCATAAATGACAAATGATTGCTACTGCAATTGTTCGTCCTCCATGTAGGTTTAATTACAGTTTTTCACCGTTTAATGTTCAGATAAGGCCTGTATTAGACCAGCAGATAAGGCTGATGATTGTCGGGAAGGAAGCGTTCCTTCCCGGCAATTGCCTGCTTGTCAGTGGAGGAGACCGCTTCTGTTACATGCAACGATCTCTTCCAGAGTATGGGGAGGAGTGATCGCTGATGCCATCGCTCATCTCCATACAGAATCATTATTTGCCAGCAGAGTGTGATTAAACAGCATGATCTGCCACTAGGAAGCAATTTTTCTTTTTATTTTTTTTAGCCTTCTTAAAAATTGCGATGGCCCGATGAACAAGCATTCATTCAAAAGATTCTTAAAGGTGCTATTAAGGCTATTTTATGTAATACTGCCACCTAAGGCTACTTTCACACTAGCGGCAGGACGGATCCGACAGGCTGTTCACCCTGTCGGATCCGTCCTGCCGCTATTTCGCTGGACCGCCGCTCTGTCCCCATTGGCTATATTAGGGAGGGGGGGGCGCAGCACAGCGAAAGGCCGCTGGACTCAAAGTACTGCATGTCCGACCTTTTAGTCCGGCGGCCTCTCACCGCGAACTGCCGTGCTGCGCCGGAGCTCCGCCCCTGTCCCTATTATAGTCAATGGGGACGGAGCGGCGGCACGGTGAAATAGCGGCAGGACGGATCAGACAGGGTGAACAGCCTGTCGGATCCGTCCTGCCGCTAATGTGAAAGTACCCTAAGCTGAACGTATTTTGTTTTCTTGGTATTAGGTTTAGTAGGACACAGGTCACCAAGGTTATCCATACTAAGACTGTTATTTTTTCAGGGCCCTTCAGATTCGCTGGGTATCAGCATTGCTGGTGGAGTTGGCAGCCCTCTAGGAGATGTACCAATTTTTATAGCCATGATGCATGCAAATGGAGTTGTGGCCCAAACACAAAAACTAAGGGTATGTATAAATTCAACAACTCAATTGTCATTCAGTGACTTCTTAGCTGTTATCTATGTAATGATCAGTTATGTATTCCGTACATATGCCTGAGATGTGTGTCAAGAATACACAGCAATAGTTTTTGATGTTTTGTGCTGTTACTGGTGCGATTTAGAATATTGTGTAAGTATTAGTGGGTTAAACACTGTCTACATAGCAGCCATTCATATCACTCCTTTTAGTATCTCATGTTGGCACAGCAATAAGAAATCTGTAGTTAGAAGCAGAGCATTGTTATGTGCTAATAGTAAAATTCAAGGCCTGTTGGCTTCTGTGCGCCAAGTATTCGGCTCCAGGTGTTTAAGGGCTCTTTCACACTTGCGTTGTTGTGTTCCGGCATAGAGTTCCGTCGTCGGGGCTCTATGCCGGAATAATCCTGATCAGTTTTATCCTAATGCATTCTGAATGGAGAGAAATCCGTTCAGGATGCATCAGGATGCCTTCAGTTCCGGAACGGAACGTTTTTTGGCCGGAGAAAATACCGCAGCATGCTGCGCTTTTTGCTCCGGCCAAAAATCCTGAACACTTGCCGCAAGGCCGGATCCGGAATTAATGCCCATTG
Source organism: Bufo bufo (assembly GCF_905171765.1). Classification (NCBI taxonomy): domain Eukaryota; kingdom Metazoa; phylum Chordata; class Amphibia; order Anura; family Bufonidae; genus Bufo; species Bufo bufo. The sequence goes on along the minus strand of NC_053390.1, from coordinate 369,585,404 downwards.
AAAGGCATTAATCCGGATCCGGCCTTAAGCTAAACGTCGTTTCGGCGCATTAGCGGATCTGACGTTTTAGCTTTTTCTGAATGGTTACCATGGCTGCCGGGACGCTAAAGTTTTGGCAGCCATGGTAAAGTGTAGTGGGGAGCTGGGGAGCAGTATACTTGCCGTCCGTGCGGCTCCCGGGGCGCCTCAGAGTGATGTCAGGGCGCCCCACGCGCATGGATGACGTGATCGCATGGGGCGCTCTGACGTCATTCTAGAACGCCCCCGGGAGCCGCACGGACGGTAAGTATACTGCTCCCCCCTCCCACTACTACTATGGCAACCAGGACTTTAATAGCGTCCTGGCTGCCATAGTAACACTGAACGCATTTTGAAGACGGATCCGTTTTTCACCAGCGGGCACCTCCGGCAAATGGAGTACACGACGGATCCGGACAACGCAAGTGTGAAAGAGGCCTAACACAGGATAAAAACTAGGAAGGAAAAATAGGTTTACACTATATATTAGTAAATGATTTGGCAATTTAGAGACTAAAGCTGCTAGAACAAATGCAGACTTTATTTTACTTTATTTAATCAGTTGTTTTACTGCGGTTTTGGCGGTACCACCAACTTTGATCTTACGTTTATCGAGCTTTAAAAGGATATCACACAAGCAGCAGATTAAACATGAGGAGCATTGCCATGTGTCTGCATGTGAGCTGGCTTACTGAGGCATCTCCTCTACTGACCGGACATTGATAAGTGACAGATCTTAATGCATGTAAGACATTTTCCATAGTGTTTAAAAAGCTCTTTAAAGAGAACCTGTCACCACGAATTGAAATGCAATGCAATCTCTTGGTAGCATCTTATAGGACAGGAGTTGCTGAGCAGATTAATATATACACCCAGATGTCGGATTGGTGCAAAACTCAGCATGCAGTTATGTCTCTGGCAAATTAGTAAATTATTACAGGTGTGGTCTGATTAGACACTGGGTCTTGCCACAAGAGGGCTTAAATAAGCTCTCAGAGGCTACTTTTGGGTAGTGTACATCTTGGTGAGAGATCGTTGACTGCTAGACAAGTCTCTATGAAGCACTTGAAGACATTTTGCCCAATCAACGGACTTCGAGAGGGAGTGCCTCATTTGCCTTAAAGAAGCAGAATGGTCCTTTTGACAAATTGCCCTCTGTCTAGGCCATTCTGACCTAGCTGTTAGGAGGTGTTGGTATCAGTGGTTATGAGAAGGGACACATACACAGTGAACAGACTCCAAACAGACCACCAGTAGAGAGGATCGTTTGATCCGCTGACAAGCACATGGAGCTCAGTTTCGTTGTCCACCATCCAGACAATGGTGGCACCTTCATTACACACCCCTATCTCTGCTCAGACCATTTCCAGGGCTTAGCAGAAGAAAACTTGGTATCGAGGCACTAATTACATGTCCTGCTATTTACAGCCAGCCACCGTCAACTTTGTTTGCAGTGGTGTCGGGAACAAGAAACCTGGACTGCTATAGACTAGAACAGTATCCTCTTTGGCAACGAATCCAGGTTCTGTTTGGCATCCAACAGCAGTTGGGTTTGAATATAGAAGCCTCTTAGTGAGCGCTTCAATCCTGCCTTGGAGTGACACACTGCCCTAACTGCTAGTGTGATGATCTGGAGAGCCATCACATACAACAGTTGGTCACCCCTAGTAGAGATACAAGGATACTTTAAGACCTGCAGCCCGGTGTTCCATCCGGCAGTTCCACCAGACAGTGTCTGGAATAAGCCGGACAAAAATCGCTACGTGTCTAATTCTCAGCATAGTTGCCAGGTAGAGGCCGGATCTCTGCCGGACCCCATTATGGTTAATGTGGTCCAGCAGGAAGGCGGTAGTGTCCGGCAGTGCCAGATCCAGAGAACCCCAACAGGCTGTTCTCTACAGGAACAGATTGCTGGAGATCTCTGTTACAGATGTGAAACTAGCCTAGCAGCTCAGCAATGTGTGAGGACAACCTAGCACATGTGCTGCCTATCATGGCGATGCTTCCAGCTAGCATCTTTTCAGCAGGATAATGCTCGCCCACACAAAGCAAGGGTTTTCCAGAAATTTCTCCACCAGATTCTAACGCTAGCCTGCCAGGTTTATTGTCAATTGAGCATTAATGGGACCTGCTGGGACTCAAGCTTCAGCAGTCTATGGCCTCATGCACACGACCGTTGTGAGTTTTGCGGTCGGCAAATTGCGGATCCGCAAAACACAGATGGCGTCCGTTCCGCAATTTGTGGAACGGCACGGACAGCCATTGATATAACTGCCTGACAAGAATAGGACAGTTTTTTTGTTTTTTTTTTGCGGACCACGGAACGGAGCAACGGATGCGGACAGCACACCCCATTGAAGTGAATGGGTCCACATCCATCGGATGCGGACCAAAACAACAGTCGTGTGCATGAGGCCTAGGAGTGTGCAGGATCTACAGACCCAGCTGCTGTTTGCAAATGTGCGGCAGGATATCATATGGAAACTGTATGCATCCATGCCCAACCATATCTCATTTTGTACCTAGGCTAGAGGTGGCCCATCAGGGTACTAGAGCCTCCTTTCAGTTCTACAGTTTTCACTCTAATATTGTAAACACTTACATATATCCCATTACATTCACACATATAAAGTTTCATTCCAGTCCAACAACTTCTTCTTTGGACCTTATTTATTTTTGTCAATGAGTGTAGGTTTGTGGGAAAAGAACTCAGCAAAGACTTAAAGAGGACCTGACATGTCTGTTTAATAGCTCCATGCATTCCCCATGTAATAACAATTCTGGAACATCTATTTTTATGGCTGTATGTTGTGCCATTCCTCTATTATTTCTACCAGAAGTTATGAATGAATTGCTAGCAGTCTGCAGTAAGGGTACAGAGGGGAGGTAACAAGTTGGGGGTGTGTACCTGCACAGTCTCACTCTATCCAATCAGTGCTGCCATTTTCAGACTGTGCAGGTACCACCCCTCTGTACCCTTACTGAAGGCTAATAGCAATTCAGTCATAACTTCAAGTAGAAATAATAAAGGAATGGTATACAATAGAGCCATAAGAATAGATGTTCCAGAATTATTATGACATGGGTTATGCGTGAAGCTATTAAAACAGGCCCGTCAGGAGTGGGGGAAAGGTCCTCTTTAAAAGGGTTTTCCGAGACTTTAAGGCTACTATTCTTTCGAGCGCAGCTAAAATTAAGGAGCATCGCAGCAAAAAGTCATTTTTGTTCATTTTGAATAAAATAAAAAGGCACTCGAGAAATGAGGTGCGGCCAGTTTACTAAGCGGTGCAGGCCTCTTGATTCTGGCGTAAATGATAGTAAATGTGATAGCCCCACCCTTTCCTATAAGCGCTGCCCTCTTGAAAGAAATTCAGTTTGGGTAAACTTTTGTAATCCAGGCTGCGCTTTGTAGACCTAATGTAAAGAGCAGATTCTACTTCTTGTCGCTGTACGTGTATGGGCATCCTAAGATCTAATAACTAAGACCCTTTTTTTCTAATGGACATCTGGAGGATGTAGTTAAGAATTTTACTCTGGGCCACATTCCTGCAAACTATGGTGGTCTGTGAACCATAACGTTTATGGAGGCCTGACACGACCCTGAACATGAAATACCTTGCAACTTCCATCTGAAAGACTTATTAAAGAATAACTATGGCAAGCAATGTAATCATTTTTTTATACTGAAGTTTACCTTTAGGTGGTCTTATCAACACAGTTTTTTTGGCAAGGTTTTAGCAAAAACGATTAAGCAAACTGTGGTTTGACCACCAGGTGGCAGTATAAACTCAGATTTTAGCAGCACTTTGTTGACCTCATTCTTTGTCCCATTTTTACTATGGCTTTGCAAAGATAAAACACTGAATTGTTTCCGGTTTTCTTTGAAGTCTTGACTTTTACAAGCGTGGGGAGGATCCTCCAACCAAAGCATCGCTAATCTTGTGTTTTTCTTTATATGTGTAGTTTCAGAATTCTGACACCTGTTTAAGAATGGTATGAGTAATCTTCAGAGAGCAACACATTGGAAGGAGATCTATCAGGAATAGTTAAACTGAGCTTAATTTCATACTTGACGTGTGTGTGTAAACTAATACCGATTAGACAATAATTGGGAGACACTGACAGTATTCTTATGGTTGGGAGTATGCGGTATATTATATGCAGTATGTCATATGTAGCATCCGTTCCGCTATTTTGATTAGAATGTGGACACACATATGGTCGTCTGAATGAGCCCTAATGGGTATGGCCACCTCAACCGCTCTCCCAGGTCACACTAATGCCGAAAGGCGTCATCTCGTGAGACCCGAGATTTGCTGTGAACGCGCGTTCACAGCGACGCGCAGCTTAGAAGTTGATCTACAGACTGCCAGCAGCGATCATTCGCTGTCAGGCTGTAGATGCGATTTTTTTTTTTTTAACCCCAGAAAGGTATATCAGACGCTGTTTTGTTAAAAGCATCTGATATACCTGCTACCTGGTCCTCTGGTGGTCCCTTTTGCTTGGATTGACCACCAGAGGACACAGGCAGCTCTGTAAGTAGCACCAATCACTACACTACACCCCCCCCCCTTTCACTTATTAACCCCTGATCACCCCATATAGACTCCCTGATCACCTGTAAGGCTCCATTCAGACGTCCGTATGTGTTTTGCGGATCCGCAAAACACGGACACCGGCAATGTGCTTTCCGCATTTTGCGGATCCGCACATTGCCAAAACTATATAGAAAATGCCTTTTCTTGTCCGCAATTGCGGACAAGAATAGGACATGATCTATAGGCTCTACAAAAAACACAGTGTTCGCCCGATCAGGCCTGATCTTGTGCGCACACTTGCATTCAGTCCGCCCCACCGCAGTGACAGAATATATATTTTTTCTGATCACTGCAAAAACACCGTAAAATCGCTGCGGCGCTATAAAGATCACTTTTGAGGGGCATGGCGAGTCCATAGAAGATTTTTTTTTTTTTGCACAAGTTAGCGGAAATTTTTTATTTATTTTTTGTTTGTTGTTTTTTCTTACAAAGTCTCATATTCCACTAACTTGTGACAAAAAATAAAATCTTACATGAACTCACCATACCAAATGCGTAAAAATGCCCTGTGAAATCCTAAAGGTACTCATTGGAATTTGGGCCCCTTTGCGCATCTTGGCTGCAAAAAAGTGTCACACATGTGGTATCGCCGTACTCAGAAGAAGTAGGGCAATGTGTTTTGGGGTGTATTTTTACATATACCCATGCTGGGTGAGAGAAATATCTCTGTAAATTGACAACTTTGTATAAAAAAATTGAAAAACTTGTCATTTACAGAGATATTTCTCACACACCGTATGTTTTTCTTTTTTTTTTGCCAGAAGTTAGCAGAAATGGAAACTTTATTATTTTATATTTTTCCTCAGAAAGTGTCATTTTTCGCTAACTTGTGAAAAAAAATTAAATCATACATGAACTCACCATGCCCCTCCGCGAATACTTTGGGGTGTCTTCTTTCTAAAATGGGGTCATTTGTGGGGTGTTTCTACTGTCTGGCTATTGTAGAACCTCAGGAAACATGACAGGTGCTCAGAAAGTCAGAGCTGCTTCAAAATGCGGAAATTCACATTTTTGTACCATAGTTTGTAAACGCTATAACTTTTGCGCAAACCAATAAATATACACTTATTGGATTTTTTTTTATCAAAGACATGTAGCACAATAAATTCTGACACAAACTTGTATAGAAATGTAATTATATTTGAACAATTTAACCAGAGAAAGTTAAAAATAGACATTTTCTTGAGGAAATTGCAGCCTATTTTGATTAATATCGGAAAAACGAAAAATCTTAGCAGCAATCAAATACCACCAAATGAAAGCTCTATTAGTGAGAAGAAAAGGAGGTAAAATTAATTTGGGTGCCAAGTTGCATGACCGAGCAATAAACCGTTAAAGTTGTTTAGTGCCGATTTGTAAAAAAGGGCCTGGTCACTAGGGGGGTATAAACCTGTGGTCCTTAAGTGGTTAATATACTACCAGCATATTGAGCAGCACTGTACGCAGATTGTCATCACTCACACTGGACAGTCCACTCACTGCCTGCCCAAAATTCTGGGCTGATTTTTTTTTTTTTCCCACTGGAAATGCTATTAGTGAATCCACATTGCAAATCTGCAACACATTCTCCATGTCTGAACACATGCAGGACAGAGGGGTGGATCAGATATAGACATCCACTTTTGTGATATTTGAGAAATTCCTTCAAGCTATACCTGCTGAACAGTGCATATGGCTGGCTCATTCCACCACATCACCCTAACCCTTGTTAGAGCATGTTCAAAAACCTTTGTTGCAGATTTTTGGTGAGGGTACCGCTTATTTAGACATAGTTGAAAGTCTGCACTAGTCCTGTTTCCTCCACACTCGTAGACGTAGTGAGGAGCAGCAGCATGCATGCTCAACCAACACTCCATTCAGACTCCTTCTTGCCGCAGTCATGCAGCTGGGAGTGGAGGAAAGGGGACCATGGTCATCAGTGGAGGTCCCTGTGGTCAGAGCCCACCCATCTAAGGTTACTTTTATGTCTGTGGCATGTATTCCGGCAGAGAGCAGCCTGCCTGAATTCTCCGCCTCCGGCACTGCCTGATGCAGCCTGAATGCCCGCCGGCGACATTAGCTGTAATGGATGGCCGATTCCGGGCATTCTCTGCTGGATCGCAGTGCCACAGATGTTGAAGTAGCCTAACCTTTGTGATTTATGTTTTTGGTGGAATACCCTTGGTTTCTTTGTAAGCTATTATTGTTAATGAAATGCCATACAAAAAGTTACCACTGGGAAAACAGAGGGTGACATGCAGTCCTCTCACTATATTTGCCCAGCACTGTGTGAATGAAGTCTCTAGTAATACTCAAGTATATTTTGTTACTATGGTGACCTGAGACGGTGAGCGGCACTCTCTTTGTCCCTTCTTTGTAACCTTTTATTTCTTTTCTTACACAAAGGTTGGTGACAGGATTGTTAGTATTTGTGGGACATCGACTGAAGGAATTACTCACTCTCAGGCTGTCAGCCTCCTGAAGAATGCCATGGGCACAATCGAGCTGCAGGTAACACTGTTAAGTATTGTTTGATGCCAGCCATGCAGCTCAGGTTAATCTATTGTCAACATAAACCCTGCTTCCTCATGTATTAACAATGGCGCCACATAAGCCTTTACTTTTTAAATATTAGACTAAGACTAAAAAGATTTCAGAAACTTGCTCCACAGTCTTAAAGAATAACTAAACTTTTCTAAAACTTTCTTTTAAAATGTTATAAATAGCCTAAAAATGATTTTTGTAATATACTTTATTAATCAATTATACTATTTTCCTACTCAAATAGGCACCCAGAGTCCTGGGGGCTATCGCGTCTGAAAATCATTATTCTAGTGCAGCGCTGACATGTCAGTGCTATTCTGGAGTACGTATTTCACTGGGGGCCACAGAACGCTGCACAGGTCGGAGCACAGATCGCTTCTCCTGCCTGTGCGCGCCCCTCAAGTTTGGCTAAATTGTGGCACAGCACCTCGTACAGATACCCTGTACAGGTGTGCTATGCCAGGATTTCGCAGAGCGGGTTCCTGGCTGAGCACTCCCCGGACTGCTTAGAGCTCGCTATAGCACATTTATTACTCTTTTACCGATGTGATATGGAGAGCCTTGAGCTGGTTTAAAAAAAACCTGCACACTAGGCACATCAGTAAGGCCGTTTTACTTGATCCAATATTTGAGCCTACCAACGCTTGTTCCCGATCTTTGGCTTGTCTTTTGGCTAATTGCAATATGTTTTAATGTCTAAAAATCATCTTCTGCATCTTCCTCCCTCATTACACAAATACACATTACCAATCAAGTTTATACAGCTTGGAGTTGGAAAATATGCATAACTTGGAGGGCACCATCTCTCCCTGGGGAGGGAGCGCCTTAATTGGCGTGAGGAGACTTACAGGCCATTCATGCTGGCTTATTTAATATCCGAGTCATGTCTCAAGGCCTATTTAAAGGATTGAACATTGACTTACAGGATATCTGCATTACATCTGGTGGTATTAGAGGCAGAGCTTGTTAAGAGCTCATTTGCATCAATTTCTTTCCAATTACAGTCGTGTTCAAAATAATGGCAGTGTGTTTTAAAAAAGTGAATAAAGCTCAAAATCCTTCTAATAGCTTTGCTTTCCTTTGAATCACTGAACTAATATTTAGTTGTATAACCACTGTTTCTGAGAACTGCTGTACATCTGTGTTGCATGGAGTCAACCAACTTCTGGCCCCTGTGAACAGGTATTCCAGCCCACAATGATTGGACTACATTCCACAGTTCTTCTCTATTTCTTGGTTTTGCCTCAGAAACTGCATTTTTGATGTCACCCCACAAGTTTTCTATTGGATTAAGATCCGGGGATTGGGCTGACCACTCCATAATGTCAATCTTATTGGTCTGGAACCAAGATGTTGCACGTTTACTGGTGTGTTTGGGGTCGTTGTCTTGTTGGAACACCCATTTCAAGGGCATTTCCTCTTCAGCATAAGGCAGCATGACCTCTTCAAGTATTCTGATGTATTCAAACTGAAGTGATCCATGATAAATAGGCCCAACACCGTAGTATGAGAAACATCCCCATATCATGATGCTTGTGCCACCATGCTTTATTGTCACTGTGTACTTCGGCTTGAATTCAGTGTTTAGGGGTCATCTGACAAACTGTCTCTGGCCACTAGACCCAAAAAGAACAATCTTATTTTTATCAGTCCACAAAATGTCTCTTTAGGCCAGTCAATGTGCTCTTTGGCAAATTGTAACCTCTTCAGCACGTCTTTTTTTCAACAGTGGGACTTTGCGGGGGCTTCGTGTAGATAGCTTGGCTTCACATAGGTGTCTTCTAATTGTAACAGTACTCACAGGTAACTTTAGACCTTCTTTGATCTTCCTGGAGCTGATTGTTGGCTGAGTCCTTGCCATTTTCGAATGGTAGTTTTTTTGCTTTCTTCCACGTCTTTCAGGTTTTGGTTGCCATTTTAAAGCATTTGCGATCATTTTAGCTGAGCGGCCTATCATTTTCTGCACTTCTTTATATGTTTTCCCCTCTCCAATCAAGGTACGCTGTTCTTCTAAACAATGTCTGGAATGACCCATTTTCATCAGAATTTCAGAGATAAATGCACTGTAATCAGCATGTACAACATTTGCCTTCCTTCCTTAAATAAGGGCAATAATTGCCACCTGTTTTTCAAAGAATGAATGACCTAACTAATTGAACTCCACACTGCTATTATTTTGAACATACCCCCTTCAATAAGTGATTGAATTACAGAGAATCAGCAGCATGCATGTCATTGGGTCTGTTGGGTTTCTATTACTCTACTACACCTGCTAGTAAATTATTTGCCATGTAAAAATATCATTTCTACCAAAAACAGGTTAGTGATGTCTGACTGCTATTATTCTGAACACAATTGTATATGGTCAAAAAATACTTACTTGCCTAATAATTGTGCACACAGTATAAATGGTGGCACAACAACTTTTAAGTCCAAGAAGCATAGTGCTATTTTATTGCTGTCAAAATGAAACTTATCAGAGCATTTTATAACTTATAAGAACATGATAACACAATGGGGATAAAGCATGACAAATAAATGTAAGCCAAAGCCATGAAACCAAAGTAAACTTGTCATGACGTGAAAAGTAAAGTGCTGCTTATAGAAAATGTGATAATGCACTTGTGCATTAATCATTGAAGGTTTCATTCCATTCATTAAATTCAAATTAAATGGGAAGTAAGGAAAATGTAAACCCTAGAAAACAGAATGTTTGTTTATTTCACCTCTCAGGTTGTGGCCGGGGGAGATGTGAGCGTGGTCACTGGTCAGCAACAGGAACATGTGGGCACGGCAGTTAGCTTTTCTGGACTTGCTTCAAGCAGCATATTGCAAGATGATTTGGGGTAGGTATTATCTGACACAGGACACTCATATTCTACTTCCATACTCTAGCATTTGTTAAAATCTATCATCTTAGGCTACTTTCACACTAGCGTTTTTTGCGGATCCGTCATGGATCGGAAAAAACGCTTCTATTACAATAATACAACCGCATGCATCTATTATGTATGGATCCGGTTGTATTATGTCTTCCATGACGGATGGATTACATGTAATGTCTTTAAAATACGTAAACTCTTCTTGACATATACTCAAAAGGAGGCCAGTACCATCATGCAGTGTCTTCTTAACCCCTCAGTAGAATAGTTATGCAATAACATACATTGAATTTATTGACCTGACATTTTATTTTAATGTTCAAGTTGTATGCGAGGTGACCTCCTTACATACCTTACGGTCTATGTGGTTCAGATTATTTATGATTTTTTTTCCATTGCTACATAAATCCATACAGCCAGATCATAAAGTTTACATCTGGACCATTGTAGAGGCGAGGTTTAGATGTAGCTGTTCCAGCAATTGAACCTGTTAGGATTTACATATGAAAACCTAATTGCAACTTTATTTGTTTCGGTTTCCTCCGATACTGAAATAAAAAAAATCTAAGTTAGGCTACCTGTGCATTGTGTGGATTACGCATAATTTTTCTACATGGATTTTTGTGTAGGAAATCTGCAACGTGATACAGAACCAGCAAAGTTAAAGGGGTTGTCCGAGTTTAGAGCTGATCTCGACATCTCCTCTTTTTCACCCAGGCAGCCCATCTGAGTGGAGCATCGGAGCATTTCATGCTCTGATGCTCTCCCTGTCTCTGTGCTGAATCGTGCAGGGAAAGGACTTTTTCATTAGATCCAGTGACATACCGGGTCTCTGCTTGGTGAAGGCTTCCGCCTAGCAGTGGGCCTGGTGACATCACCGGCACTGATGGGCGGGCGTTTGCTAAAGTCCTCCTATTAGTGTTGGTGACATCACCAGCAACACTGCTAGGTGAAAGCCTCCGCCTAGCAGTGAAAAATGTTAACAAAAAATCCCTTGACCTGCGTGATACAGCTGAACCAGTTAAAATGTGCTAGAGTTTTTAGAGTACAGGTTATCTCAATGAGACATTACACAAATAAGGAACTATAAGCAAGTTCTCAAGTATTCAACCTCTTTAGTGTACATTTTAGCAGATGTAGAACTAAAAACTGCAATGTACATACATAGTATTCTTGCACAGGGTATACATGATGTGTTGAACCTAACCATCCTAATTCTAATGTGTACATTCCTATTAGGCCTCCTCAGTACAAGACAATCATTCTTGAGAGAGGACCAGACGGACTGGGCTTCAGTATTGTCGGGGGTCATGGGAGTCCACATGGTGACCTCCCCATTTATGTGAAGACTGTTTTTAGCAAGGTAAACAGAAAAGCATCCTGAATACTGTGTACATTAGTGTCACAGCCTCCATATTTTTCTTGTGTAAAAACCTAGTACCTGAGCCACTGGGGGAGATTTATCAAAGTAGAACTGGCCCCTGTATATATTGTAATTAAATAGTAGTCTGCACGATCTGAATCTGAAAATCAAAAGGGGAAATGGGGTGAAAATTGGAGGTGGATAGAAGTAGGGTGACTATATCTGACCATTTACCTTTCTTCATATAATTTGCCACAGTTTTTTTTCTGTATTACTCTGACATGTTTGCCATCCCTTATTGCAGGGGGCAGCCTCTGAAGACGGTCGCCTGAACAGAGGGGACCAGATCATTGCTGTGAATGGACAGAGCTTGGAAGGTGTGACTCATGAGGAAGCAGTTGCTATCCTGAAGAGGACGAAAGGAACGGTTACGCTTACTGTGCTGTCCTGAGCTCTCTACCGTCACCTTCCAGGGCCCATTTGTGTCCCCTCAGCACTTTCCCCTGTGAAAGTACATAAAGTTGTAGGACCCTTACTATAGGTCAGCCGTGTGTCTGGGAGAATGTTTACCTAGCTGCTGTCATTTAACACCCCGATTTACATTGCAGAGACAAATGAGTACGTTACAGCGTATTCAGCTGAAGGACTCCTGGAGGCCAAGTTCTAATAGCTCTTTCTTTAACCACAAAGGAAGTTTTTTAATAGCGTAGATCTACTATGCTTAGAACAAATGTGTGAAGAGCATGGAACTTGGCAACAGAACAGGTCAAGAGAATGGCTTTCTCTCCAAAAACAAACAAGCTGTAGATTACGTCTATTTTTATAGTTGCTGTGTTTAACTGTGCTTTCATGTCTTTTGTACCACTGACTTGCTGCTATATGGCCTGTGAACAAATGAATGTTTTGCGTTTTAGTGTCTGAGTGTACACTGGAAAAATGAAGGTTTATTTTACCATAATTTTATTATAAAATCTATATTTTCTGTTGGCCAAAATAGGTTGCATTTAGATTTAAGGATTCCAACTTCTCCTATACAAGCTTGGTATTGTGGTTTGATCTCCTAGTTGCCCATACCATAATAGTAAAGTCAGCGGGACTGGCAAACTAGCTTATGAGCATAAGAGTGTGCAGGCTATTCCCTGATGTGGGGGCGGGGTGGGAGGACTTCAGGCATGGAAAATTTGAATGCCCTATCCTTTTGTTCTCAAGTGGGATACATTGCCACCAGAGCCATCTCTAGCTGTGGCTTGCTTTCCCTTTTTGTTATTGGGTGAGGGTCGGGGAGATTAGTCCATTGACCGTGCATGGGCACCTTAAGTAATGACCCCTTCTTAATGTATTATGTTTTGGGTGTTTCATTATCCAATGTAGTGTCTCTAAATTTTATTGCTAATGGAGAACCCCATAACATGTTTCTACTCCTGTTGAATCCCTACTACTAGTCCAACCTCAAAGAAACTGGTATAGAGGTGAGGTAGGCATTCTGTATTCCAACTGAGATTTCCTGCCCCCATGCCAAGCTTCTTTAAACAGACTCAAGTCTTTACCATCTCCACTGTGATAGCTCTTGTTTTTGTATGTTCTAAAGAACCCTGACTTGGGAAACCACTGTCTACAATAGGTTACAGTAGGGAATGTGTCACCAACTTTTTTATGCTAGTTAAAACCAACTTACAGCCTTTTTTTTCTCATGTGTTTTTAATTTCTGAGTACAAACTTTTTTATTCTATTTTCTGAACATTATTATGGAGGTTGCCATTTTGACTAAGCAGTTCTTAACAGCATTTAGAAAGCATTTAAAGAATTGCTTTACCGCAGCCCCATGGTCCATAGACACAATGGTCAGGAGGGGACCTCATTGACTTCTATAGGAGAGTTTTCTAGGCATAGTCTGTGACCTGTGCAGGGATCATTGTACAAGGAAAGAATAGATAATCCTCGGCAATCACCTGTTGTGTATGGTGGATCATGTGTTATCTGTACACAGAGTTGATATATGCCATTCTAAACCTGCCTGTAATGATAAGCAGATAACTGCACTGTTATCTGTACAGACTAAGGAGGTGCACCTATTATTAGGTCTAATGGCCAGAGCGAAAACTGTAGGATTTTATGGTTTTTATTGACATCTAGATATTGACATGAAAAATTTAAAATAACATCACCAAAAATTCTTAAAAAATACGTTAAACATAAAAACGTGATTTAAATGATAGGTCTTTTTCTGATGACACATTCCCTTTAACTGTGAGTCAAGGTTTTAACGACATCGAAAACAGGTCAGATACTATATATATGTGTATATTATATAGAGGTGTGTGTGTGTATATATATATATATATATATATATATATATATATATATATATATATGCATGGCCTCAACAGTCATAATGTGAAGGAAATTTTTAAAGTTGTGGAAAGTGTCTTTCAGCAAAAAAAAGCTTTTCAGTATTAAAAATAAAAGTCAGTTTAAGACGACAGAAGAATCTCAGCACCTACACCCAATGTAGTTATGTGGCAGACAAGACGTGGAGCTGTTCCGCCTGGCAATGTCAGATCACTATATCATTTGTTAACATAGTCAGATTTCTCTGGGGAACAATCACTCTCTTTGTACTGTACATTAGGGAATGTCAAAGATTTATACATATCTTCTCGGTTACGCCTGACACTAACCTTCTTTCCCTGAATGCCTCAGGCTGTGGGCTTTTCAGCAACAAGTTTTCTTTTTCTATAAGTTTCTGTAATATCCGACACACTAGCTTTTGTGCCTGTGTGTGCTTTATAGATTTATTGCTAGAGCGTTAAACAATCTGTATCTGATGGCAAAAAGTCCCCACTAACAGTATTAAAACATAGCACATGCTTTAGTAAACTATTGGGAAAAAGTGAAACACAAATATTTTACTGATTGTCTACCTTTTTTAACATGGTGCCTTTTTTTAGATCCAGGATTCTGAGAAAAGTTCCTCCTCTGCATAGTTATCGAATTCCCTCTCCAAGTTTTCTGCATAGTTATAGACCTCATAAAATGTAGCTCTTAAATCGAACCTGTCACCATGAAAATGCAGCTTGCAGGAGGAGCTGAGCAGATTGAAATATAGCTTGTTGGTAGACAATTCTGGAAAACTTGTAATTTATTCCCCTGAATCTTTTCTTCTGGGCTTTAAGAGTCACTGTACTTTTACACAACTTCATTTCATAGAGAATGGAGTAACTACCAAACTTCTAAATCACTTCATTTATAAATATGCCTGCATTCACTTTAAAGTTGTAAAGTCATGGCCACCTAATTTGCAGCCTACTGTCTGTTGTCAGGCAAGATGCTTCCCCAGTCACGAAGACTCAGAAGACAGCATTTGAGACTTCTACATAGCTTTTGAAGATTATAGGAGCCTTCTGTGTGTATGTAAGTGTGATTTCCCCCTATGAGCTTCGGAGCTGAAAACATACATAGTGTGAAGTAAGGGAAAGGACGTCACAGCAGTAGAGTGCTGGCAGATTTCACAGACTGGATACGCACCTCTGCTTCTGAATAAATGGATCTAGCTGTGCAACTGAAACAGAGAATAATAGGGCTGAAAAAAACTTTAGGGAAGCCCAAGAAAGACCTGTTCACAGTTATGATTGTACAAAGAAGCACAACCATTATGCAAACTTAAAAAAAAAAATTCAGTCCAGTAACTGACACACCAGGAATTCTACCAATCACTGAGAAAGAACTGCCCACATCACTACTAAGCTCAAAATAAGAGAAGTTTCAAATTAATAAATTACATTATTTTGTTGAATCTTTTCCCACAAAACTGTATATCAATCAGGCTTATGCCCTCCTGCTTGATAACTTGCTGCTTGCGGAATTGCATTGCATTTTAGAGCTTAAAATTATTGTATTTGGTGATGAACATTCACTTAAAAAAAAAAAAATTCCACCATCCGTCCCGTCCCCCCTTTCTTTATACCCCAAAGCAGGATACAGATGTATCTGTAAAGGACTTTTCATATACTGCAGTTTATCTTTGCTCATACAGGCTGAAGGAGCCAAAGTGAATGATCCCTTTTTGTTTACTTAAAGGGGGTTTGCCATCACATACAATGAGGGCATATCGCTAGGATATGCCCCCATTGCCTGATACAACGAGAACGCAGCAGGGAAATTAATGGAGGGCGCACTGCGCATGTGCAGCCGCCCTCCATTCATTTCAATGGGGCCGCCGAAAGTAGCCGAGCGCTGGCTCGGCTATTTCCATCTGCCCCATAGAAATGAATGGGAGCAGAGGCCACGCGTGCGCTCCCATTCACTTGTATGGGAGCATCGTTTGGTGGTGGACGGACCCCGGGAAACCCAGGGTCCTCCAGCCACAGCTCTCGCCGCTCCGTTCTCCTTGTAGGTGCGGGTCCCACCTCTCACCTATCAGACAATGGAGGCATATCTTAGTGATATGCCCCCATTGTATGTGATGGGAATACCCCTTTAAGGTCTACATGACGTGGGTGCTAGGCTACACCTTGATGCAGATTAAGTAGTAGATCTGGTTTGAATACTTCTGAGATGTTTACAGCTTGAGGAAACATGGTAGTTTTCTGGATTTGATCAATTATGTTGAGGCTAGTTTCACATTAGTGCTTAACATCTACCGGATGTATGGATCTGGCACTGCCGGGAGCTGCCTGAAGGCCCACCAGCCCCAATAACTATAATAGAGACCGGTGGTGGAACATGCCAAGATTTGGCCTGACTAAAACCGCAATTTCTCAGGTTGTGGCCGGATCTCCACGAGTCCCCATTATGGTTATTGGCCTTCAGGCAATTTCTGGCAGTGCCGGATCTTGATATCTCCGACAGGCTGCTTCCTTCCGGACAAGCCTGCAGGAGATGTTAGGCTAGTTTCACACACACACACACGCTTAGGGTGTGCTTAAGAGTATTATTTCTTTCTTCTTATACTGTCTGCAAAAGTGGGATTATCCTAATGAAGAACGGCCATCCAGCACTACAGTAAACATAAAAATGTATTGTCACTTATTTAAAAACATCAGGGGCAGCACCAGTAGACACATTTCAAACAAAGATAGACTTGTTCTTAGTTATAGCTCATGTAAATTTTTAAGTAAATCATTAGTCTTGTATTGATTACTGTAAGGTCTGATGGTTTTTTATCTCTTAACTTAGATTTGCCAATTGGCAGGATACTGCATAAGCCACCACTGAAAGCAGTAATATTAATCCTGCAGCTAGGGTTTGGAGCTTTTAGTCTCCTTTGTGGCTTTTTACCATGGCTCCATACTGGTGGGGAGAATTGTATTTACTTTGGTTATAACCACTGAAGCAGTAACAGAGGTTTGGTGCCCCTGTTCTAAAGAATCAAGAGTGTTCTTAATTCAATAATGACCTATTTCTTTTACTAGAATATGTTCATATCTATGATATAACTGTGGCTGAAACCTGTCAAGTATTCTATAGATATAAAAAGACTAAAGAAATGTGCATAGAAATTTCTAGAAGATCTCAGGATAATGATAAACGGACCAAATGTTACATCCCAGATGTACATACAGTACTAAATTCCTCCTTTCAAACCTAGTCATGGAGGTCAGCCCTCGGCAACCAGATTTTTCTCTTCCCCTCTCTGAATCTTGACCCTTTAGCTCTAACATTGTGAAAATGTTCTCTACTGTCGCACCCTTAACATCCTAACCACATTTTGTCATTGTTTGGTTTGGACTTTATTTTGCTGTCCTACAGTAACAAGTGTTTTTAGAAAGTCTGTTGCATTGCTCAAAATCCCTTCCATAAATCTGAATTGATAACATGCTGGCTACCTGCTACCGCCACTAGAAGTTATTATCCTATCAGTGAGTTTAAGGGGATTTCTAGGGATTAAATATTGATGACCAATCCTCAGGATAAGTTAACAATATCAGATTGGTGGAAGTCCAACTCCTGGCACCCCTGACGATCTTCTGTTTGAAGGGGTTGGACGAGTGCCGCGTCCTCTTCGTAGTATATCAAGCACAACACTGTACAGTGTGTAGCTGCTGTGCTTGGTATTCAACGCAATCCTATACATTTGAATCAGACAGAGCTGCTTAAAGGTCGTGTAACCGATGGATGTCGCACGCCAAGGAAGAGACCACAGCACTCACCCGAGCGCTTCAGCCCCTTTCAAAATCTGATTGGCAGGAGCGCTGAGAGTCAAACCAAATATTAGTGGCCATCAATATGTGTTCAGCATGGGCACCCTACACCCCCGCCAAAGTAGCACTGGCGCTGGAACAGCACAGCTCCAGAAATTGTGTACTGGACGGAGCTGTTTATTACAGTACTGCTTCCATTGAAGTGAATGTAACCTGCTCCATCCACTACACAGTGTGTAGTTCTGGGAACTAGTTTCAGAACAGCTGATCTGTGGAGGTGCACAGTGTTGTACCCCAGCCAATGTGATATTGATTGCCTAGCTCAGGGATAGGCCATCGGTATTAAAATCCTGGACAGCCCTTTTAACATATGATAGCATGTAGTTAGCTCCCATGCACCCTTTAGTTGTGGCTGCCATATTATGGCAAGACAGGGGATTTTGAGCTCTGTATTGGTGGAAAAAAAGTTGTATTATTATATATTAAGAAATTAATGAGCACATCATTTAGAGCCTAATTAAATAAATAAAAATGCAGGGTGGAGCTTTACTTTAAAGGGGTTGTCCGGGTTCAGAGTTGAACCCAGACATGCCTCCATTTTCACCCCGGCAGCCCCCCTGACTTGAGCATCGGAGCAGTTCATGCTCCGATGCTCTCCTTTGCCCTGTGTTAAATCGCGCAGAGCAAAGGCATTTTTTGGAGATCCGGTGACGTACCGGGGCTCTCCATGGGGCTGCCAGGAAGCCCGGTGATGTCACCGGCACTGATGGGCGGAATTTAGCGCTGCCCTAACCAGTAAAACGGTTAGGGCAGCGCTAAAGTCTGCCCATCAGAGCCGGTGACATCACCGAACATACTGCCGGGCGGAAGTTTCCGCCCGGCAGTGTGTTATTGAAAACAAAAGAGGCCTTGCCCTGCGCGATTTAGCGCAGTGCAAGGGAGCGCATCGGAGCATGAGATGCTCCGATGCTAGCCTCAGGGGGCTGTCTGGGTGAAAATAAAGGTATGGGGACAACCCCTTTAAGGTTGTATCCAGTTATATATGATTGTTGTCATTTTCTATAGATGCAGAACAGAGTCTGTACTTAAAGGGATTGTCCAAGATTAGATTGGAAGGTTTGCTTTTGTTTTAAAAAAACTGTGGCACTCTTGTCCATTCATTTCCTCATACTGCAGCTCATCTCCATTGAACTGCTGAACGGCAATACCAGAGGCAACCCATGGATATGAATGAAATGCATACCTTTATTATTAATTCTGAAGAACCCATTTAACTGTATTGACCCCACACACCTTCAGTGTTATTAATTCTTCAGTATTTCCGCTCAAATATAAAGGAAGCTCTGGCTTATACTGGTTTCCCCTTGTAATCAATCCTTGTGGAGGCCTCCGGACTCCCAGATGAGTATTTCCTGTGGTTTACTTTTGGGTTGCTCTGTTTAGTAACAATAGATGTGGCGGGTGGTTGGCAGCGCCAGATCTCTTCTCACTGTTGTGGAGATACACTGCCAGCCGGGGAGGGGCAGCTGGAGAATTATTATTTTTTCCATAGGGGTCATGGAGGAAATCAGCAGGGATTTTGTCTCCCTAGTGGAGATTTTCCATTTGACATTCTATTACCCATGCAACTTTTTTCCTACAGAAATGTATTTTATTAGTTCACATGTATGTCGTGTTTATTCTGTATGACATTACACATGTTCTTTAGTTGTCACTTTAAGTATTTTTAGATAATTGTACAGATATTTTCTTACTACTGTCAAGTTAAACACATGTTAAGACCACTGTTTGCTTTACCTAGAACACAATAAAGATGCACCTAAGTTACACCTGACGTGTCTGTGATTTCTGAAAAGAGCTTTGCCCAGTATGTTCATGGAATACATGGAATATTTATATTGCTCAGAATAGGATTATGGCGCTAGATTGTAACATTCTGAAGATTTCTTACTTTAAAGGGTTTATCCGTTAATTAATATTGATGACCTATCCTTAGGATAGGTTATCCATATCAGATCTGCGGGGGTCCAACACCTGGGATCCCCACCGATCAGCTGTTAGAAGAAGCACCGCAACCTCTTCCTAGGCCATGTGACATCACACTACATCGGTCACATGGCCTAGTTGCAGCTCAGCCCCATACAAGTTAATAGGGCTGAGCTGCAACACCAAGCACAGCCGCTGTACTATGTATTGCGCTGTCCTCGGAGACATGCCGGGAACAGTCTTCGCTCACCAGAGCTCCAGCAAGCGCTGCGGCTCCCTGTAACAGCTGATCGGCTGGGGTGCGGGACTCCGACCCAAGCTGATCTGATAATGATGACCTATCCTGATAATTTTGCAACTATCCCATTCTTGGATAACCCTTTTAAAAGGAACCTGAGAATTGGGAAAGATGGAAAACAGATTTTAAAGATAAGGTTCTGGTAACCTGCAGCTGCCACTAGAGGGAGTATGGGAGCTTATTGCATACTGTATTTGTTTAATGCATTACACAGAGAGCTTCTTCTGGTGGAGGTTGCAGATAATCTGCATGTTAATTTTCATATCTGTCTATGTAAGCGACTTGGTTTTTTCGGATATAAAAATATACTTAAAAAAATTGGTCACCTTTTTTTTAACCTAAAAATATGATGATAGAATTGGAGAGTCTCTTTAATGTCACAATTCCCTTTCAATCAGTTCACTTGAATTTTAAAGATGGATCAATTGCTCTGGCTGGCTACTTTTTTTTTTTTTTTTTTTTTTATTATAAATGTATAAAACGTTACAATTATAATGCAATATATTTATTTTCCCTTACCCAAGAACTACCCGGCTGGAGAGAAAAATAGTAATAATAGAGCCGTTAGTTAGGATCCCAATCAGACCAGACATTGCTCCATTTATTGTGTTTTTTCTTATTAGCATATACAAATTTCTCATATCTTTTCACTTTATGACTGGCTACCTTGATTTACTCCCAGCCAGATGTTGTGAATACCACAGAATGGTCCTGAGGGTTGCAGCAGTTGCACAGTATCTTATAGAATCTTATAATATTTGATTTGGACATATTTTTAGATTGATTGTTTGATGTTTGTGATGATATTGTCCTCGGGTTGCTTCAGAAAACTAATATCTTCTCCTATAAATTCTTCCAATCTTATAAAATCTCCTAAAAGCAGGAGAATTGCAAGTTGGAAGTAATTGTATCCTGAACAAACCACTTAGATTCAGCAGGCATCTGATATTCTCATAAATTGTTACAATAAAATAATTATATATATATATATATATATATATATATATATATATATATATATATATTCTGCAAAAAATAATCTACATATGAAGCCTGTATAAGTATCATTGCTATGTGTTTTGACTCCTTCCAGCAGAAGCCATTTTGGACCAAACTCCAGACCCCCATTTTTAAAATGTGATTTGTCACTTTATGTGGTAATAACTTTAAATGCTTTTTTAGTCCAAGCAATTGTGAGGTGGTTTTGGATGACACATTTTACTCTGAGAGATTTTTTTATCTGAATTTTTCAAAAAGAAATTTAAGTTGACGTTATCTAAATTTTAATTTCTCAGTTTTTCGGACAAATAGTCACGCCTCAGAAAATAGTCAATAATTGACATTTACCATATTTCCACTTTATCTTTCAATTTACTTTTATTTTTGGGGACTTTAGAAGGCTTATAAATTTAGCAGCAATTTTTTTACTTTTCTAAACACCTGTTTTTAGGGACCCGTTCAGTTCTGAAGTTGCTTTGATGTGCCCATATAACAGAAAACCCCCATTTTAAAACCTGCATCCCTTAAAGGGGTTATCCAACGTCTCCAACAGCCCCCCATGTGCCGGGCCCCTCACAGGTAATATACTTACCCCGCTCCTGGTCCCAGCACCGCTGCTGCTGTTTCTCCCTGTACACGGATGAAAACATCTGGTGTCGGGAGGGAGCAGCCAATGGCAGGCTGGAATGATCCTCCCTAGCATCGCGGGTGACGCTAGGGAGGCTCATCCCCGCCTGCCATTGGCTGTTCCCCTGCAACACACCGGATGTTTTAATCTGTGAACAGGGAGAAGTAGGAGCGGGGTAAGTATATTACCTGGGAGGGGCCCGACACATGGGGCGGGGGGCTGTTGGAGATGTTGGATTACCCCTTTATTCAAAATGGTATTTAGAAATTTAAAGTGGTTATCCGAGCCTGGCACAGGCCCATGAACCTGAACCCCTTACCCCTGAATTCATAAATGAAGATGCACCTTATGGATTTTGAGACCTTCATTTTTTACAATGCTTTTCAGGCACCAAACATAACATGAGAACCATTTCCAAAATACCCTGTTTTGGAAAACTACATACCTAGGGGAATCCATCTAGGGGTGCAGAGAGCACTTTGACTCCACATGTCTTTCATACAAGTTATTAGAATCAGTCCATAAAAATTAAAAACTATATGTGGCTTTAGCTTATAATTCTCCTTTTCATAAGATTTAAAGGGTTTCTGTCACCCCATTAAACCGTTTTTTTTTTTTTTCTTTACTAATAATCCCTATAGTGCGATCTCATGATACATAAGCAAATTAATCATTTTGGTTCAGTAGAATTTGCTAAAAATCGATTTTTAAAATATGCTAATTACCTTGCTACCAGCAAGTAGGGCGGCTACTTGCTGGTAGCAGCCGCATCCTCCAATGGTAATGACGCCCCCTCGGCATGCTGATTGACAGGGCCAGGGAAGGGAATCGTTCTCTGCTGGCGCTGTTAGAATTTGAAATCTCGCGCCTGCGCCGTACCTGTCTTCAATCGGCACAGGCGCACTGAGAGGCGGCCGCTCTCTCGACCGCTCCATCCTCAATGCGCCTGCGTCGCTGACGTCATCAAGTACACCCGGAAGAGATTTATTATTAATAATCGTTGGTGGTATAGTGTCGTATTTTTCGCTTTATAAGACGCACCTGATGATAAGACGCACCTAGATTTTTGAGGAGGAAAATAAGAAAAAAAAAATTTGAACCAAAAGGTGTGCTTTTGGAGGGGTTTTGAACTAATGGTGTGCTTTTGGAGGGGTTTTGAACTAATGGTGGTCTGTGGGTGACGCACTGTTATGGGGGGACCTGTGGGTGACGCACTGTTATGGGGGGACCTGTGGGTGACGCACTGTTATGGGGGGACCTGTGGGTGACGCACTGTTATGGGGGGACCTGTGGGTGACGCGCTGTTATGGGGGGACCTGTGGGTGACGCACTGTTATGGGGGGACCTGTGGGTGACGCACTGTTATGGGGGGACCTGTGGGTGACGCACTACTACGGGGGATGTAGCATCATATATAGCATCTTATGTAATGGGGGTCACTATTCACACAGGGACAATATACTGTGACACATATGATACTGTGACCAGCATAAGATGATCTTATGCTGGTCACAGTATCATGTGTCACAGTATATTGTCCCTGTGTGAATAGTGACCCCCATTACACCACCGGGCACACAGTAGACTTTATATGTAAAATCTTTTAATGGCTCTGCTTTCTTCTATACCAGTACTCACTATGAAAGCAGCAGTCCGGCCAGCACGTGACGTCACTCACTCAGTCAGTCACGCTCCTGCCAGCTTCATTAATGAAGTGGGAGGAGCATGACCGAGTGAGTGACGTCACGCGCCGGCAGGACCGCTGCTTTCATAGTGAGTACTGGTATAGAAGAAAGCAGAGTGTAATGAAGCCGTTTTCATATGTAAAGTCTATAATCTTCAAGCAGTGTCTCTGCTTTAAACTAGGGCAATCCTCTGTAGTGCAACTCACTATGAAAGCGGCAGGCAGAGCGGCAGCGTAACCTCGCGATTCTCACTCATTCATGGGAAGGAAGTGGGAGGAGCATTAATGAGTGAGAATCGCGAGGTTACGCTGCCGCTCTGACTGCCGCTTTCATAGTGAGTTGCACTACAGAGGATTGCCCTAGTTTAAAGCAGAGACACTGCTTGAAGATTATAGACTTTACATATGAAAACGGCTTCATTACACTCTGCTTTCTTCTATACCAGTACTCACTATGAAAGCAGCGGTCCTGCCGGCGCGTGACGTCACTCACTCGGTCATGCTCCTCCCACTTCATTAATGAAGCTGGCAGGAGCGTGACTGACTGAGTGAGTGACGTCACGTGCTGGCCGGACTGCTGCTTTCATAGTGAGTACTGGTATAGTTTAAAGCAGAGACACTGCTTGAAGATTATAGACTTTACATGTGATAATTACCGTGAGCGGGGTCCGATGTATTACAGTACAGTGACTGCATCGGGCCCCGCCGCGAGTGTTGCCAGCCTCCGTCCCCTCCTCCCACCCCTCTGATACATCGCGGCTTGCGATGTATCAGCGTGACCAAAGTAAACATGGCAGTGTTCGCTTTATAAGACGCACTGCCATTTCCCCCCCACTTTTGGGGGGGAAAAAGTGCGTCTTATAAAGCGAAAAATACGGTAATAACTGTCATTTTTATAAAATTATTTATTCCCATTTCGTTGGTGGTTTTTGTGGCAGCATGCTTATTATGTACATACTTACCTGATTCGAGCATCCAGCGACGTCACCAGACTCTCCGCCTCCTTCCAGCGATGCCGGCGTCTTCTCTTCCGGGTGTACTTGATGACGTCATCGACGCAGGCGCATTGAGGATGGAGCGGTCGAGCGAGCGGCCGCCTCTCAGTGCGCCTGCGCCGATTGAAGACCGGTACGGCGCAGGCGCGAGATTTCAAATTCTAACAGCGCCAGCAGAGAACGATTCCCTTCCCTGGCCCTGTCAATCAGCATGCCGAGGGGGCGTCATTACCATCGGAGGATGCGGCTGCTACCAGCAAGTAGCCGCCCTACTTGCTGGTAGCAAGGTAATTAGCATTTTTTAAAAATCGATTTTTAGCAAATTCTACTGAACCAAAATGATTAATTTGCTTATGTATCATGAGATCGCACTATAGGGATTATTAGTAAAGAAATAAAAAAAAACGGTTTAATGGGGTGACAGAAACCCTTTAAGTAGTGACAAAAATTGCCCACAAACTGTTAATTTCTCCTGAGTATGGCAATATCTAATATGTTATCATAAACTGCTTTCTAGGCACACCCAAGGAATTCAGCAAGCAGTGTAGTGATAGATTTGACCCCCATTTTTTCTTTTTTTTTATAGAATTTATCAATATTGGACTGCAAAAATTAAAATTTTGGGGCACATTTATTAACCCCTTAAAGGGAACCTGTCACCAGTTTTATGGTGTCCTAACTAAGGGCAACATAAATAAGTGACTGATTCTCTTAGCAAAATGCTGGGTCACTTTCTTTAATTGACCCAGTCAATGTGCCAACATCTTGTATTGAAAAGCTCCAGCTGATAATGATGAGTCCTGAATATTCTTGAGCTCCTGACTCTCCCCGCCCACCTGCTGCTGAATGACAGTTTTTTTCCATATGAATCAGCAGCAGGTGGGCAGGGGAGTGGCTATAGCTCTGAATTAAAAAAACGCTGGACTCACTGACATCACGCTGGACTCAAATCAGCTCATTAGCATGCGGTATGTGGCATCTTTGTGTGTATATTATGAGGTAACCATCTGTCACACCAGTAAGTGAATACATCTAAGGTACTTTTTAGTAGTTAATGATTGTATATAATTAGTTAGATTATAATCAAATATCCACATGACAGGTTCCCTTTAAGGACACAGGGCTTAAAGGTACGCCCTGATGTCCCGGTACTTAAGGACACAGGGCGATCTGTAGTGCCAATCGGAACAGAGTGCCTGCCGAAATCATTCGGCAGGCACTCTGGCACAATGCCTAGGGGGGTCCTGTGACAGCCCCCCCCCCCCCTCCCGCATCGGTGATCGCAGCAAACCTCTCCTCTCCTCCATTCGGCCGTTGGAGAGAGCAGCCTGCTGCCCGATCTCCAGATCCTGCACCCCCTGATCTGTGCCCAGCACTCCCTCTTTTGATCCTCCACAGTGCCACCTGGCACTAAAAGGTAGGTTAGGGACAGGGTAGTTCAGGCAGGGAGACTTTAGGGAAAGTTACGTTTTTTAGTGTTGCATCATCCTCTTAGGGTGTCTGGGGTCCACAGCACAGCTGTGTAACCCTAGACCCCCCCCAGGGGTGCTGCAGCTTGCCCCCCCCCCCCCCCCCCTCACCCTTTTTTTGGGGGCGCAAGCTTTTTTTTTTTTTTGCGTACGCTGACAGTGGCCAGCACTCTTTAGCGTCCGGCCACTGTTAGTGCATCGCCCACCCCACCACTGATCAGCTTCGGACGGCTGATCAGCGAGTTATAATTTTTTATAAATTTTTTTCACATTTTTTGGGGGCTTTTTTTTTTTTTTTTTTTTTTTAGGGAAAAGTCTGGGAACACCCGTGCCCCCACACACACGCACACCTAATAAAGATTTACACACACTCCCCTATGGCCCGCCGGATGTTCTCGGCCGAGGAGGCATACGCCCTCCGAGTCCGAGAGCCCCAGTGAGGACGAGGATGACCCCACGTTCCTTTTGTTATCCACATCCTCCTCATCATCAAGTGATGATGAGCCTCCAAGGCGGCGGAGCCGCCAGGCGATCGAGGGGACCCCCATGCTAGGGACCCTGTGGCCCCCTAGTACGAGCAGCTCTGGGGCCCCTGCAGGTGAACTTGGCTGGTGTACCCCAGAGAACTTTGAGCCCGCGATTCCTGATTTTGTTGGACAACCAGGAATCCAGATTTACACAGTGGGCTTCACTGAATACGACTTTTTTAATCATTTTTTTCAGTGACCAACTGGTAAATATAATGGTGGAGCAGATGAACCTGTACTCCCAACAGTTCGTCGCTCAGAACCCGGGCTCCTTTTTGGCTAGGCCTGGTGGCTGGACCCCGGTCAGTGCAGCCGAGATGAGGACATTTTGGGGCCTCGTGCTGCACATGGGCCTAGTCAAAAAACCTAGTGCCAGGCTATACTGGAGTTGGGACGTCCTCTACCAGACCCCACTTTACAGTACGGCCATGACACGCTCCCGGTTTGAGCAGATAATGCAGCATGCCCCCCCCCCCCTTTGTGAGAGTACCTCAGGGTACACTTACAAGCTTTGTGTGTACGAGGGGCGAGATTACCGTATTCAACCCCCAGAATGTCCCCCCACTCTGGGTGTTAGCGGGAAACTTGTGTGGGACCTTATGCACCCACTGCTAGATAAGGGTTACCACCTTTACGTGGATAACTTTTATACTAGTATCCCCTTGTTCAGGTCCCTCGCCGCCAGATCCACGTCCGCTTGTGGGACCGTGCGGAAAAATCAACGCGGCCTCCCTGCCCACCCCCTCCAGGTACCTATTCCCAGGGGTGCCCTTACCAGTGGAAACCTGTTGCTGGTCAGATATAAGGACAAGAGAGATGTCCTTGTACTGTCCACAATTCATGGTAACGGCATCACCCCTGTCCCTGTGCGAGGTACCGTGGCAACGGTCCTCAAGCCCGATTGTATCGTCGTCTACAATCGGTATATGGGAGGAGTTGATCTCTGATCAAGTCCTCAAGCCATATAACGCCATGCGCAAAACGCGGACATGGTACAAAAAAGTTGCGGTCTACTTGGTGCAGGTTGCCATGTACAACTCTTTTGTACTGTTCCAGTGCGCTGGCAACACAGGGAAATTCCTTCAGTTCTATGAGGCAGTCCTCAAGGCCCTGATCTTTTCTGACCGGGAAAGAGCAGGCCGGAGTACCTCGGGAACAATAGGTGCCCCGATTGTCCCTGGCCAACACTTTCCAGGTGTGGTCCCCCATACTGGAAAGAAACGACGGACCCAAAAAAAAGTGCAGAGTGTGTCACAGGAGGGGGATACGGAAGGACACCACTACTCAGTGTGACACGTGCCCCGATCATCCGGGCCTCTGCATTGACGGTTGCTTCAGGGAGTACCACACTTCCATGGAGTACTAAATTTATAATCCCCTTTTCCATTTCGCCACTGACAATCGATAAAAACTATGGTTCTCAGACTTGAGACAGCAAAAAAGATTTGTTCAAAAAGTTTGTAAAACTAAAATAATTTTAAAAAAGTATACAAATTAGGTATCACCGCGTCTGTAATAATCTCCTCTATAAAAATACCCCATGACCTAACCCCCCAGTATAACACGGTCCAAAAAAAAAAAGTGCAAAAAAAGATTTTTTTTTTTGTCACCTTACATAACAAAAAGTTTAATAGCAAGCAATCAACAAGTCATATAGCCCCCAAAATAGTGCCATTAAAACCGTCCCCTCATCCCGCAAAAAATGAGCCCCTACCTAATACAATCGGCTAAAAAATAAATAAAAAAATGAACCCGGTCCCCAATTTTTTTTTAAACGGGCCAAAACAGCTATTTTTGGCACTTTTCCATTTCAATCCGTTTTTTCTGGTAACAAAGCAAGGGTTAACAACCAAACAAAGCTTAATATTTATTACCCTGATACTGCAGTTTACAGAAACGCCACATTTGTGGTTGTAAACTGCTGTATCACTAAAAGGCAGGGCGCAAAAGGAAAGGACCGACATGGTTTCTGGAAGGCTGATTTTGATTGCCTTTTTTATTGACACCATGTCCCTTTTGAAGCCCCCTGATGCACCCCTAGAGTAAAAAACTCCCTAAAAGTGACCCCATCTAAGAAACTACTCCCCTCAAGGTTTTCAAAACTGATTTTACAAACTTTATTTACCCTTTAGGTGTTCCTCAACAGTTAATGGCAAATGGAGATGAAATTTCAGAATTTTAATTTTTGGTAACCTTACCTCACAAAAATGTAATATAGAGCAACCAAAAATCATATATACTCTAAAAATAGTCCCAACAAAACCACCACCTTATCCCGTAGTTTCCAAAATGGGGTCACTTTTAGGGAGTTTCTACTCCAGGGGTGCATCAGGGGGGCTTGAAACAGGACACGGTGTAAATAAACCGGTCCATAAAAATCAGCCTTCCAAAAACCACACAGCGCTCCTTTCCCTCTACGCCCCACCGTGTGGCCGTACAGTAGTGTACGACCACATATGGGGTATTTCTGTAAACGTCAGAGTCAGGGCAATAAAGATAGTCTTGTTTGGCTGTTAACCATTGCTTTGTTAGTGGAAAAAATGAGTTAAAATGGAAAATTTGGCAAAAAAATGTAATTCTGAAATATCCTCTCTATTTGCCAATAACTCTTGTGGAGCACCTAAAGGGTTAACAACGTTTGTAAAATTAGCTTTGAATACCTTGAGGGGTGTAGTTTCTAGAATGGAGTTATTTTTGGGTGGTTTCTATTATGTAAGCCTCACAAAGTGACTTCAGACCTGAACTGGTCCCTAAAAATTGTTTTTTTTTCAATTTCTGAAAAATTTCAAGATTTGCTTCTAAACTTCTACGATATCATTCCCAAATGATCCAAACATGAAGTAGACATATGGGGAATGTAAAGTAATAACTATTTTTGGAGGTATTACTTTGTATTATAGAAGTAGAGAAATTGAAACTTGGAAATGTGCCATTTTTTTCAAATTTTTGGTGAATTTGGTATTTTTTTTATAAATAAAAAAGATTTTTTTTGACTTAATTTTACTAGTGTCATGAAGAACAATATGTGATGAAAAAACTATCTCAGAATGGCCTGGATAAGTCAAAGCGTTTTAAAGTTATCACCACTTAAAGTGACACTGGTCAGATTTGCAAAAAATGGCCTGGTCCTTAAGGGGTTAAGATTGGCACAGGCCTCTCCATAACTTTGGCGCATCCAGCTCCAGTTCTAAATGCAAGACAGCTTCTGAGCAGTCTTAAATTTAGACCTTTTTCTACGCCTGAAGCAGGCGTAGAAAATGGTAAATGAGATGGGTCTGCCGGCACGCCCACTACCACGCCCACAATTTTACACCTGGCTGGGCGAAGTCGCAGTCGCACTATCTGTGCCTGAAATACACCTGATATAGACGTATTTCAGTATAATAAATGACCTCTTTTGTCTTTTTCTAGTATGTTGCTTTAGTCCCAAATTTTTTATTTTAACAAGTACCAGTAAAGAAAATACACAAAAAAACACTGTTGGAACATGGATTTTGGTGAAATTATATTACATAAGGGACATAACTTTTTTGTTAATGTTGACTGAGCTGTGTGAGGGTTTTTTTTTTGTTTTTTGTTTTTTTTTCAGGACAAGCAGTATTATTAGTGGTACAATTTTAAGGTGCTTATGGCTTTTTAATCACTTATGGTGGGTGAGGTGGCAAAAAAAATTTGATTTTTTTATTTATTTGTATGGGGTTCCCTTTGCTGTTTAAATTACAGGTTAATTTTATTCAGTGGGTTGATACAATTATTTTGATACTAAATTGTTATAGGTTTCTTATGTTTTACTACTTTTGCATCATACAAAGTCTTAGAAATCATATTTTGTGTCTCTATTTTAAATATTTCCATTGTTGGACCTGTTGGGAGCTTGTTTTTTGTGGAACAAGCGGTAGTTTTTATTGGTGATATTTTGGGATATATATGATTTTTGATCACTTTTTCTTTAGTTTTTTGGGTGGTGATAGGTATAAAATCAGCTATTCAGTCAGGGTTTTCTTTTTTTTATGATATGATTATGCTGAAACTAATTTGTATGGCTTTTTATATCTTACTACTTTTCCATCATTAAATCACTAATAAAATTAAAAATCCCTTCTTTTTTTTATTGTTGCCATATTCTAATACCAAAAACATTTTTATTTTTCCATAGAGGCAGTGGTATGAGGGTTTCTTTTTTGCAAGATGGGTTATGATTTTTATTGGTACCATATTGAGATACATATGGATTTTTAATCACTTTTAGGCCTCATGCACACGGACACGCAATGCGCGGGCACCGACTGTAGGGCCACCACATGCGGACGCGGACCTATTCACTTGACAGAAACCCCACGGAAGCACTCCAATTTTAGTCCCCATATTCTAGGAGCCATAACCTTTTTTTCTTCTGTTGATGGTGCTGTTTTTTTTGGGGGGTTTTTTGTGGGAGAGTTTTTAGTCTACATTGGTGCCATTTTGGGTACATACACTGAGATAATTAAAGTGATAGCTTTGTTTGTTAAAACTGTTTGTAGGCTGGCCTGCACAATAGCAGGAATGACCAAACCTGTATGCAAGAGAAGAGAACCTGACTGATGGGGCTGAATTATTGTGTATGTGTAACCAATCGCAATGGACACATTGAGTGGACGTTCTGAAAGAGAATCAAACGAACACTCCATGACACCTGAAATACAGACAACCCTACCTTTTAAGTGGTTGAAGTTGTATTCATGTTATTTGGATCATATGGTTTCTTCAGATGTGTAAAAATTTGCATAAACCCTACAGGACTCCTGCTTTTTCTCTACCAACTCGATTTCCATTAGTGATTGTTAGCCAAAACCAGGAATGTGTCCTACACAGAGATAAGGATTAATGTGAAGATCTGCACCTGTTCTGTATCTGACTCTTTCCTGGATTTGGCTCAGGAGTGGTCATCAATATCTGATCAGTGAGGGTGTGACTCCCAACACCCCACTATTTAGCTCTTTGAAGCTGCAGCTGAACTCCATTGAGTGCTGCGGCCTCGTCCTAGGTCAGTGATGTCACGTTCATCGGTCACATGGCTATACGATGTATGTTGCTGTGCTTGGTATGTTATAAGGAGGCTGCAGTGCTCACTGGAGTGCCACAGTCTCTTCAAACTGCTTATCTGTGGCTGTGCCACAAGTCGGACCCCAACCGATCAAATATTGATGAGCTATCCCGAGGATAGGTAATCAATATCTTAATACCAGAATACCCCCCTAATTTATAGTAATTTATGGGTTAAATTTTGAAAGAAAAAGCATTTTGCATAATTTTATTTATGGCATTTACTGATCACTGTATATAATGTGTTCGCTGTATTGTATTTCTTACAGAGTTCTTACAGTTATTAGCAGAAATTGCAATAACGCCTCTCCAAGCTTTATGGTTGCCTGTTTAGACCATTTTACTCCTTTAAAAAAGTGTAATGCATATCTATACGCATCAGACTTTCCCTGCCATTCATCAGCGCAGGGCACTCCGTACAGCAAGGAGCTTTGCTATTGGTCCATTTGGGTGGGCTGCCGCAGCAATATCTGGTCCTGCGGCAGTGGGAAGCTGGTGGGAGTAACAGCTGTAATTGAAAGAAGGAGGGGCTGGCTCCAGGGCAGTAACTGTATCAGAAGAGTAGGGGGGAGCGGTGCGAATATGGAGGTAGTGGAGCTGGAGAGGATTCCGGAGTAGTGGATAACTACAGCAAGGGCATCCAGTTTGACATGCAGTACAAGATGACAGTACAGCGTGTATTGTATCGATGTGTGTGATGTATGTAGTGAATGCACAGAAGGCTATTATAACCAAGTGATAACGTATAGGGAAGATGCACTATACTGGACTGTACTTTATCACTTGGCTTTAATAGCTGCTGTGCATTCACTCCAGACCCCTCTCAGGGGTGTATTAATCCTATGCTGAAGGGCGGAGAGTGATGTTATTTACATGGGACTGTATGTTGGAGGGGCCGTAGAGTGTGGGATGTTATTTACATGGGACTGTATGTTGAAGGGGCTGATAGGAGAGGTTATTTTCATGGGGCTGTATGTTGAAGGTGGCTATACGTAGGGGAGAGATGTTATTTAGACTAGTAATGGTTCGCCTGCATAAATACCCACCTCTTATGGCACGTTCATACCACTGCTATTTATTTCTGCTTTTCTGCTCCTTTTAGATAAGTCAGATATGTTCTGGATCGGGCACATAACTGACAGGCCCAAAGCTGAACAGACTCCATTGACTATGATGGAGTCCATACTGTGCCGGCATACATACATAATTCCTCTGGGTAGCCATTTTGTATGCTTCTGGCCTATGTAAAAGAACAGTGAACTCTCATCTTCCTGAAGCCTGAGTCAAGTATGATATAGATGGACACTTTTATTACCACTACTCTGTGAGGCCGGCTATAAAAGGTCATAAAGGCTATACCAGGCCCAGCTCATCCTGTCCTATAAGATAAAGATCAGCTCGCTGTCAAGCCTGGCTGGAGCGTGACGTCATTAATTTCCAGGTCTGGTTTGAGGAGAGCTAATAGCCCTTAATTAGCTCTGGGCATAAAACCAGTCCACTTTCATATTTCATTTATGAATCAACTTATGCCCTTTCTGACACCAGATCCAGGCTCTACAGAGTATTGTGGTTAATTGGGTATCAAATATGACCAGCGGATGTGATTCTGTAGCTCACCTATGGGTGGTAGAAGAACTACAGGTCCCAGCATTACCGTGTGTGGTCTCATTCTGTATGTAAATACATAAGGATCGCAAATATGTATTCTGTATAAAAATATGCCGATGTATCAGGGAGATACGGGCTTAAGTATAATCCTCATTGTAGGAACTGAACTTTGATGGGGTAATAAAACCCTTGGAGGCCAATCCCTAGGCTTCACAGTCACTCTGCTGCCATTGGCTGACAGGAGTAAGTCTCCTGCCCATGGCAGAGTTCATAAAGATCTGTGCACAAGGACAGAGGAGTGAGACCCATGGAACATCACCGGACACTTAATTGGACATTGATGGCATATCCCTGTATCAGAAGAACTTTGAGGGTCTCCCCTGATACATACTGAACTGGGTTTGCAAGGATTCAAAAAGGACATATGAACGACCATCTGAAACCCTCCAGAGAAACTAAGTATTCTTTCATCTTTTTCCCTTTCATTTGAACTGTCGTGATTATTTATATTGTTATTATTATTCTGTAGATTTATAGTCATTTTCATTAGATTTGTATGCACTGCTTTTTACCTCTTATTAAAGATTATAAAATCTAAGTGGCCAAGTCTTCCATATTCTAAGCTGCTGAACAACGTACGTTGCCTTTGAAGAGACGTTACCAGGTAGTTAGTTAAATTGCATTTAGGAATTGTAGCTGGGGGTGATTGACTGCGGTTGGTCAGTAAGTGATATCCGGTTCATCCACTGATCTGTGTGATAGTGAATGACCCGGATAGTCGGCTCGTGGACCGGGAACCCACGTGGTGGCAGTTACCGAAGTGTAGTGTGGGGGTGTTAGCCGAATGGTAATACCCCGGTCACGTGAGGTCTCTGTGTGTGCGCAGACTCCGTCACAGACCACTACGTCAGAGCTGTGGGATCCGGAGCGATCGGATCCATAGTTCGTGACACATACAGTTTCAGGATCTTTTCTTTTTACCAGACAAAAAAGTCCTGCATGCAAGGCTATTTTGTCTGGTCTTTTTATAGAACCTGCAACAGAGACTCCAAATGGAGCCTCCAACATGGATGGAACGAGCCCTTAACGTTATTTAGGCCTACATATTATGTATATGAATTACTGCAACGTTCGTACTCCTCCTCGGCTTAAAATGCTCCTCAAAAATAGTGGAGTGTGTTATTTAGTCTTTAGTGATGTAAGTTAATAATGTTCATTATTAAAAATATGATTTTTATCATTGTACTTGCTCTGAAAAAAAAAAACAAAAACTTTTACTCTTTTTTTCATCTTTTATATGAATGGCCACCTTAAAGGGGTTGTCCAATTTCCAATGTCATTTGTCAAAATGCCATATACAGCCATGTATGCTCCATACAAACATGCATCACTGTATACAGACCCCTAGCAGCTCTGGTGTTGGTGAAGTAAGCATACCTGTCAAAAAACAGGGCTATGGATTACAAGGTAGCAGCCACCTCTTTCTCAGGCTGTTCCTGCGTACCCTCTGTTCTGCGCAGGCGCTGAATGGCAAAAGGATGAGTCTGGTGCATTTGTATCTATGGTGGGATTCTGCTGCCTGTTTCTAATCATGCTCTAGACACATCCATTTGCCGTTCAGCATTTGTGCGCTGGTACTTGGGAGCAGCCAGAGGAAGCGGTCATCTTGCCACCCATGGACACAGAAGATGACAGCTAAGGATTAGAGTTGAGCGAACACCTGGATGTTCGGGTTCGAGAAGTTCGGCCGAACTTCCCGGAAATGTTCGGGTTCGGGATCCGAACCCGACCCGAACTTCGTCCCGAACCCGAACCCGAACCCCATTGAAGTCAATGGGGACCCGAACTTTTCGGCACTAAAAAGGCTGTAAAACAGCCCAGGAAAGAGCTAGAGGGCTGCAAAAGGGAGCAACATGTAGGTAAATCCCCTGCAAACAAATGTGGATAGGTAAATGAATTAAAATAAAAGTAAAATAAATAAAAATTAACCAATATCAATTGGAGAGAGGTCCCATAGCAGAGAATCTGGCTTCACGTCAGCAGAGAATCAGTCTCTTCATGCCATAGCAGAGAATCTGGCTTCACGTCACCCACCACTGTAACAGTCCATTGTGATATATTTAGGCCCCGGCACCCAGGTAGAGGAGAGAGGTCCCGTAACAGAGAATCTGGCTTCATGTCAGCAGAGAATCAGTCTGCATGTCATAGCCGAGAATCAGGCTTTACGTCACCCACCACTGGAACAGTCCATTGTCAGATATTTAGACCCAGGCAGAGGAGAGAGGTCCCGTAACAGAGAATCTGGCTTCATGTCAGCAGAGAATCAGTCTGCATGTCATAGCAGAGAATCATGCTTTACGTCACCCAACACTGGAACAGTCCATTGTCAGATATTTAGGCCCAGGCAGAGGAGAGAGGTCCTGTAACAGAGAATCTGGCTTCATGTCAGCAGAGAATCAGTCTTCATGTCATAGCAGAAAATCAGGCTTCACGTTACCCACCACTGGAACAGGCCACTGTCAGATATTTTTAGGCCCCGGCACCCAGGCAGAGGAGAGAGGTCCCATAACAGAGATTCAGGCTTCATGTCAGCAGAGAATCAGTCTGCATGTCATAGCAGAGAATCATGCTTTACGTCACCCAACACTGGAACAGTCCATTGTCAGATATTTAGGCCCTGGCTCCCAGGCAGAGGAGAGAGGTCCCGTAACAGAGAATCTGGCTTCATGTCAGCAGAGAATCAGTCTTCATGTCATAGCAGAGAATCAGGCTTCACGTCACCCACCACTGGAACAGGCCACTGTCAGATATTTTTAGGCCCCGGCACCCAGACAGAGGAGAGGTTCATTCAACTTTGGGTTGCCCCGCAATATAATGGTAAAATGAAAATAAAAATAGGATTGAATGAGGAAGTGCCCTGGAGTACAATAATATATTGTTAAGGGGAGGTAGTTAATGTCTAATCTGCACAAGGGATGGACAGGTCCTGTGGGATCCATGCCTGGTTCATTTTTATGAACGTCAGCTTGTCCACATTGGCTGTAGACAGGCGGCTGCGTTTGTCTGTAATGACGCCCCTTGCCGTGCTGAATACACGTTCAGACAAAACTCTGGCCGCCGGGCAGGCCAGCACCTTCAAGGCATAAAAGGCTAGCTCTGGCCACGTGGACAATTTGGAGACCCAGAAGTTGAATGGGGCCGAACCATCAGTCAGTACGTGGAGGGGTGTGCACAGGTACTGTTCCACCATGTTGAAATGTTGCCTCCTGCTAACACGTTCCGTATCAGGGGGCGGTGCAGTTAGCTGTGGCGTGGTGACAAAACTTTTCCACATCTCTGCCATGCTAACCCTGCCCTCAGAGGAGCTGGCCGTGACACAGCTGCGTTGGCGACCTCTTGCTCCTCCTCTGCCTTCGCCTTGGGCTTCCACTTGTTCCCCTGTGACATTTGGGAATGCTCTCAGTAGCGAGTCTACCAACGTGCTTGTACTCGCGCATCTTACTATCACGCTCCAGTGCATGAAGTAAGGTGGGCACATTGTCTTTGTACCGTGGATCCAGCAGGGTGGCAACCCAGTAGTCCGCACACGTTAAAATGTGGGCAACTCTGCTGTCGTTGCGCAGGCACTGCAGCATGTAGTCGCTCATGTGTGCCAGGCTGCCCAGAGGTAAGGACAAGCTGTCCTCTGTGGGAGGCGTATCGTCATCGTCCTGCGTTTCCCCCCAGCCACGCACCAGTGATGGGCCCGAGCTGCGTTGGGTGCCAGCCCGCTGTGAACCTGCTTCATCCTCATCCTCCTCCACCTCATCCTCGTCATCGCCACTGGCCATGTTGGTGGAGTACTCGAAACAGCGCAACAGGGCACACAGGTCTCGCATGGAGGCCCAGTCATTGGTGGTGAAGTGGTGCTGTTCCGCAGTGCGACTGACCCGTGCGTGCTGCAGCTGAAACTCCACTATGGCCTGCTGCTGCTCGCACAGTCTGTCCAGCATGTGCAAGGTGGAGTTCCACCTGGTAGGCACGTCGCATATGAGGCGGTGAGCGGGAAGGCCGAAGTTACGCTGTAGCGCAGACAGGCAAGCCGCGGCAGGATGTGAACGCCGGAAGCGCGAACAGACGGCCCGCACTTTATGCAGCAGCTCTGACATGTCGGGGTAGTTGTGAATGAACTTCTGCACCACCAAATTCAGCACATGCGCCAGGCAAGGGATGTGCGTCAAACCGGCTAGTCCCAGAGCTGCAACGAGATTTCGCCCATTATCGCACACCACCAGGCCAGGCTTGAGGCTCACCGGCAGCAACCACTCGTCGGTCTGTTGTTCTATACCCCGCCACAACTCCTGCGCGGTGTGGGGCCTGTCCCCCAAACATATGAGTTTCAGAACGGCCTGCTGACGTTTACCCCGGGCTGTGCTGAAGTTGGTGGTGAAGGTGTGTGGCTGACTGGATGAGCAGGTGGAAGAAGAGGAGGAGGAAGCTGAGTAGGAGGAGGAGGAGACAGGAGGCAAAGAATGTTGCCCTGCAATCCTTGGCGGCCAAAGGACGTGCGCCAAACAGCTCTCCGCCTGGGGCCCAGCCGCCACTACATTTACCCAGTGTGCAGTTAGGGAGATATAGCGTCCCTGGCCGTGCTTACTGGTCCACGTATCTGTGGTTAGGTGGACCTTGCCACAGATGGCGTTGCGCAGTGCACACTTGATTTTATCGGATACTTGGTTGTGCAGGGAAGGCACGGCTCTCTTGGAGAAGTAGTTCCGGCTGGGAACAACATACTGTGGGACAGCAAGCGACATGAGCGGTTTGAAGCTGTCTGTGTCCACCAGCCTAAATGACAGCATTTCATAGGCCAGTAGTTTAGAAATGCTGGCATTCAGGGCCAGGGATCGAGGGTGGCTAGGTGGGAATTTACACTTTCTCTCAAATGTTTGTGAGATGGAGAGCTGAACACTGCCGTGTGACATGGTTGAGATGCTTGGTGACGCAGGTGGTGGTGTTGGTGGTACATCCCATGTTTGCTGGGCGGCAGGTGCCAACGTTTCTCCAAAGGCCGAGGCGGCGGCAGCAGCAGCAGAAGAGGCCGAGGCGGCAGCAGCAGAAGAGGTAGCAGGGGGAGCCTGAGTGACTTCCTTGTTTTTAAGGTGTTTACTCCACTGCAGTTCATGCTTTGCATGCAGGTGCCTGGTCATGCAGGTTGTGCTAAGGTTCAGAACGTTAATGCCTCGCTTCAGGCTCAGATGGCACAGCGTGCAAACCACTCGGGTCTTGTCGTCAGCACATTGTTTGAAGAAGTGCCATGCCAGGGAACTCCTTGAAGCTGCCTTTGGGGTGCTCGGTCCCAGATGGCGGCGGTCAGTAGCAGGCGGAGTCTCTTGGCGGCGGGTGTTCTGCTTTTGCCCACTGCTCCCTCTTTGTCTTTTGCTACGCTGTTGGCTCGGTCTCACCACTGCCTCTTCCTCCGAACGGTGAAAGTCAGTGGCACGACCTTCATTCCATGTGGGGTCTAGGACCTCATCGTCCCCTGCATCGTCTTCCACCCAGTCTTGATCCCTGAACTCTTGTTCAGTCTGCACACTGCAGAAAGACGCAGCAGTTGGCACCTGGGTTTCGTCATCATCAGAGACGTGCTGAGGTGGTATTCCCATGTCCTCATCATCAGGAAACATAAGTGGTTGTGCGTTAGTGCATTCTATCTCTTCCACTCCTGGGGAAGGGCTAGGTGGATGCCCTTGGGAAACCCTGCCAGCAGAGTCTTCAAACAGCATAAGAGACTGCTGCATAACTTGAGGCTCAGACAGTTTCCCTGATATGCATGGGGGTGATGTGACAGACTGATGGGCTTGGTTTTCATGAGCCATCTGTGCGCTTTCTGCAGAAGACTGGGTGGGAGATAATGTGAACGTGCTGGATGCACTGTCAGCCACCCAATTGACTAATGCCTGTACCTGCTCAGGCCTTACCATCCTTAGAACGGCATTGGGCCCCACCAAATATGGCTGTAAATTCTGGCGGCTACTGGGACCTGAGGTAGTTGGTACACTAGGACGTGTGGCTGAGGCAGAACGGCCACGTCCTCTCCCAGCACCAGAGGGTCCACTAACACCACCACGACCATGTCCGCGTCCACGTCCCTTACTAGATGTTTTCCTCATTGTTACCGTTCACCACAATAAGAAAAATATTATTCGGGCCAATGTATTGAATTGAAATTCAGGCCTTTTTTTTTTACAGACACCTAACACTAAGTCTATCTGGCTATCAATTTAGGTACCGTATTACACTAATACACGCACACCAGTAATGACAGATTTAGCTGAATATAAATTTGAGGCCT
The DNA here is from genome assembly GCF_905171765.1 of Bufo bufo. Classification (NCBI taxonomy): domain Eukaryota; kingdom Metazoa; phylum Chordata; class Amphibia; order Anura; family Bufonidae; genus Bufo; species Bufo bufo. The sequence continues at coordinate 369,546,273 of NC_053390.1, read as the reverse complement.
ATTATTTAGGCGCTGGGTGACAGGTATACGTTTAATCACAGAATTAGACTTGGATCTGCACTGTAGCGTGTGTGTTAAGTTTTTGAGAATTACCCTATCAGCACCTTGAATTTAATATACCCTTTTAGGGATAGATTTAAAGTAGGCCTGATACAGCAGAAACCACTAATTTTGAGAATTGCAAATTTGGGAATTGTTTTTAAACCCAGAACAAAAACTGTGCTTTGACGGTCACTAAAAATAACTTGACCAGCTAAAACAGTACAGATTTGGATGAATATAAATGTGAGGCCTATTTTTTAGGCGCTGGGTGACAGGTATACGTTTAATCACAGAATTAGACTTGGATCTGCACTGTAGCGTGTGTGTGAAGTTCTTGAGAATTACCCTATCAGCACCTTGAATCTAATATACCCTTTTAGGGATAGATTTAAAGTAGGCCTGATACAGCAGAAACCACTAATTTTGAGAATTGCAAATTTGGGAATTGTTTTTCAACCCAGAACAAAAACTGTGCTTTGACGGTCACTAAAAATAACTTGACCAGCTAAAGCAGTAATGACAGATTTGGATGAATATAAATGTGAGGCCTATTTTTTAGGCGCTGGGTGACATGCTCAACTTGCCGCTAATGTAGTATATGGCCAAAAAATAACCACACTATTGATGGTTAAATGCACTTTTTGACAGGCTCAACTTGCCCCTGATGTAGTATATGGCCAAAAAATAACCACACTATTGATGGTTAAATGCACTTGATGAAAGCTTGACCCTGATGTAGGATATAGCAAAAAATAACCACACTATTGATGGCGCACAAGCAAGCCACAAAATGGCCGCCGATCACCCCAGAAAAAAGTGACTGAAAAACGCTCTGGGCACCCTAAAAACACTGAGCAATTAAATAGCGGCAGTTCAATGATCCACAGCTGTAGATCGATCACTGAATGAAGTCTTTTGGAGGAGTTAATCTGCCTAATCTCGCCCTAACGTCGCAGCTGCAACCTCTCCCTACATTTGAATCAGCAGAGTGACGTGCGGCGCTACGTGACCCAAGCTTATATAGAGGCTGGGTCACATGCTGCACTGGCCAATCACAGCCATGCCAATAGTAGGCAAGGCTGTGATGGCCTCTTGGGGCAAGTAGTATGACGCTTGTTGATTGGCTGCTTTGCAGCCTTTAAAAAAGCGCCAAGAAAGCGCCGAACACCGAACCCGGACTTTTACGAAAATGTTCGGGTTCGGGTCCGTGTCACGGACACCCCAAAATTCGGTACGGACACAGTTCGGGTTCGCTCATCCCTACTAAGGATATCTACTTCACTGACCCCGTGGCAGCCAGGAGCCTTTATTAGGACATTAAGGGACAGTATGCATTTTTGGATATGGCATTTTGACCAATTATATTGGAAATTGGCCAATCCCTTTAACTCTCTTGGCTGACAAAAATCAGACAGTGCACAGAATATAGTGTAAAATCTAAGAAGGAGCCACAGAGATAGGAGAGAGGCAATATAAAGTATTTTTATGAATACTCCAACCCTGTGACTGAATAATAATTCTAGCTCCTAAAATGGCAGCTTTCGCCTTTCCTATCTGTCTACAGCAGAAAGCAGAGTGCAGGAGCAATAACTTGATGACAAAAAAGGAAAACAGCAGAGTGCTAGACCTATCCAAACCGCTGAGGGTTAATTTTTGAGCACATATTTTCTTTATTGAATTTAAATAGGAGGCGCTTTGCTTCTGTCTGAATTGTTATGAGGTCACTGCGTCCTATTGAAATTCCTGAGTTATCATGCCAGTCTAATCATCAATTAGTAGAGCTTTTGTATGAAACGATAGAAATTGCTTCAGAATAGTCCATGAACTCGGCTGATTCATTCCTACGATTAGAAGAAATATCAGCCGTATTTGCCAGCGTTTTTGAAGCCCAGTGGAAAAAAGAAAAAAACTTCAAATAATAGCTGTGAAATACTTCTGGAAAGAGATCAGCGTTTCTTGGAGCTGAAGTAAAGACAACAATCTGGAATCTCATTTGCTATTCATCAAAAGTAATTCTTTAATATATGGTTACGTTTTCCCCATTAAATCATGTCGGGTCCAAATCTGCAATACTAAAGCTGGAAGCTGATGGGATTCTATTCACCATGCTATTTCCTCTACTATATACTATTTAAGGGGTTAAATATATTACTTTTAAATGTATATCATCCTTCAAAATATTTCTATTTCAATTTTGTAGCAGAAAATCCACCACAGATTTTCCTGTGAATTTGCAGCAAGATGTGCGTGAGTAAGGCCTCTTTCACACTTGCGTTGTTGGGATCCGGCATGCACTTCCGTTGCCGGAGGTGCCCGCCGGATCCGGAAAAACGCAAGTGAACTGAAAGCATTTGAAGACGGATCCGTCTTCCAAATGCTTTCAGTGTTACTATGGCACCCAGGACGCTATTAAAGTCCTGGTTGCCATAGTAGGAGCGGGGAGCAGGGGAGCGGTATACTTACCGTCCGTGCGGCTCCCGGGGCGCTCCAGAATGACGTCAGAGCGCCCCATGCGCATGGATGACGTGTCCATGTGATCACGTGATCCATGCGCTTGGGGCGCCCTGACGTCACTCTGGAGCGCCCGGGAGCCGCACGGACGGTAAGTATGCTGTTCCCCCGCTCCCCGCTACACTTTACCATGGCTGTCAGGACTTTAGCGTCCCGGCAGCCATGGTAACCACTCTGAAAAAGCTAAATGTCAGCTACGGCAATGCGCCGAAACGACATTTAGCTTAAGGCCGGATCCGGATCAATGCCTTCCAATGGGCATTAATTCCGGATCCGGCCTTACGGCAAGTGTTCCGGATTTTTGGCCGGAGCAAAAAGCACAGCATGCTGCGGTATTTTCTCCGGCCAAAAAACGTTCCGTTCCGGAACTGAAGACATCCTGATGCATCCTGAACGGATTTCACTCCATTCAGAATGCATTGGGATAATCCTGATCAGGATTCTTCCGGCATAGAGCCCCGACGACGGAACTCTATGCCGGAAGACAAGAACGCAGGTGTGAAAGAGCCCTTACAGATTTTTTTATACATTGCAAAGGGGGAAATGTGCAGTATAAATGATCATTTTGCACAGCTAAAATCCATACCACAAGTCAAGTCATGTATGGATTTGTTGTGGATATTTTCCACAGCGCATGTATAAGATTTTTTAAAAATCTCAACCACTTTGCTGCTACAGTAAAATGCTGCAGATGTTCCCCAGCATTTCCACCATTTGTGGCCATACCCTTAAAGTACATTTACGGGGGTTGTCTGATTTTGCCCAACATAGGAATAACCCACAGTAAGCGCCAGTAACACCTGGCTTCTTCCGGGAATACCCGGAAGAAGCCAGGTGTTACTGGCGAAGCGATGTCGGGAGGAGGTGGCGGCTGAGGGTTCCACACGCATTCTTGGGTAGTTATTTGCCTATCCTTTCCACACATAGGTCTGTTTATACCTTACTTAGGATTTTTATGTCTGATGGCTTCTATTGTCCTATTGGCCTGCTTGAGTGTGGCTTCTCTCTGCAATCTGTATACCCTTGTGTGTTGACCCCTCATCCTCCTCTAGGGTTATTTTTTCCTCACTGAAGGTTTCCCCCTTCCTTGCTGCTGTTTTTATAAAGTATATTTTTATACATGTTAAATTAATGTATGTTTAATAAAGACTCTTTCATGTTTACATCTACATGTGTTTGGTGCTAATTTTTGGTGGGTTTAGTACATTGAATTGTTTGGGCTGCTCTCAGCACTATATATTCATTATAACCCGGTGATTAAATTTAGTGGGTACTAGCTGTTAAGAGGTTTGGGTACAATGGTTACATGAGGGCACGCATACACAATGAACAGGCTCCAGGCGGCCCAGACAGACCGCCAGTAGATTTGTTTAATGTGTGAACAAGCATGAGCAGCTCCCATAGTTTCATTGTCCACTAGAATTGAGCGAACCTGCCTTTTGGCAGGTTCGGGTTTGGGGTTTAAGTGAATTACGTAATGGATTCCGTTCTCACAGAATCCATAATGTAATTTAATGCCGGCATGGAACCCTCGGAGCTGGCCATACACAACAGAATCCATTACGTAATTCACTTAAACCCCAAATTCGAACCTGCCAAAACTCCAAATTTGGTGTCATGGGGCCCATTACGGGTCCTGCCATTGGCACCCAACCACTGTCAAACCTCTTTTGCAGTAGTATTATGAACAAGAAACATGGATTGCTATGAACTGGAACTGTTTCGTCATTAGCGGTCAGGCTTGAGTATGGAGGCCTTGTGGTGAGCGCTTCAATCCTGCCTTTGCTATGGAGCAACACATTGCCTCAACTGCTGGTGGGATGATGTAACTAGCTGTATGTCATCTGGTAAGCAGTATAGAGGTGTCCCAAGAGTGTACTAGAGCCTCCTTTCAACTGTACAGTTTTCCCCAATAAACTTATCCTTTCGCTCTAATATTGTAATCACTTACACATATCATTACATTCACACATAGAAAGTTTCTTTCAATTCCAACAAATCTTTGTTGGGGCGTTGTATTATTTCTTTTTTTTGTTAGTGTATGTAGATCACTGTGCCTAATCTTGCAACGGGTGGGCTACAGTGGTCCATTAAGTGCCGCTGTCCCTACGTTTTGCTAATTAGTTGGTGTTAAAGGAGTTATCCAGGAATTTGATATTGTTGCCCTATCTTCAGGATAGGTCATCAATATCAGAACTATGGGTATCCAGCACCTGGCACTCCCACCAATCAACTATTTGAAGAGGCCACTGTGTTGCCCAGAGCTTCGGTGAGTGCTGCAGTCTCCTCACAGCTTACCAAGCACAGCTCCATACATTGCTGTTCTTGGTATTGCAGCTATGGCCTATTTACCTGAAAAGAACTGAGCTGCACCTAGAAAGGGCGTCACTAGCCTAGAAGGAGGCCTAAGTGCTCTTGAGGTGCCGGGTGTCTTGATGGTAAGCCATTAATATCAAATTTCTGGATATCCCCTTTAAGGGAGTAGGGCCATACTAGAAAACAATTTTAACTTGGAAAGTAAACTGTATGTTAGGTGAGGTGGTCATTTGTAACACAGACAACAATGTGGCCAATAATGCAAGTAATTCCCACTTTCAAATTGTTACGTGCTTTGACACAGCACAGTAAACACATAATTGATTAAGAAGTCTTTTGTATAGTTGTGATTAGTATATAGGACTCTTCTACCTGCCTATGCTGATCTATTTCTAAATTGATATGCAACCTTTAGGAATGACATTTCCACACTATTCTTTGCAATATATAAATTTCAGTCTGCATAACTATGACCCAAGCACAGGATTGGCTCCAGGTTTTTACATAGGTCCGTGCTTGATATTCACAGTGGACCCCCTTATGCCTCAACTTATTTTATCCACTGTACTACACAATAATATTGTCACAGTGTCTTCATCAGAGATTTGTTTGCATATTTTTAAATACAAATATATTTTCCTACAATTTTACCAAAGAACAACAAAAAATGCCACATGTAAATATTCCTAAGGAAAAAAAAGGTAAGACACAATACATCCCAAACTTGTAATTTAATCCTTTTACTGCTGGAAAATATGGCTGCTGTACTTGTTCAATTCGCAAATATGTCACCCCAAAACAGCTGTCTGCAGATGAGGTGCTGGCTTATTTAATATCCAAGTCATGTCTCAAGGCTTATTTTAAGAGCTGAATATTGACTTATAGGATAGCTGCCTTACATCTGGTGGCATTAGAGGCAGAGCTTGTTAAGAGCTCATTTGCATCCCTTCCCTCCCAACTTTGTTTTTAGCATTGTACATTTCGGCGTGTGGCTGATTTAAAGCTAGTTCCTGACTACTATGAGTTTATTTTGTAGGCCTAGACTCAGGAGTGAGGTGAATCTGTGTAGAAAGAAACCAGCCTGTATGAGGTCACCTTGTTGTTGCAGGTGGGCTCACATAATTTGATCAAAATGTGCATAGAGAGACTCAAATATATATGTATAGTAAATATAGCATTAATGTAAGCAAAAATCCATATATTCAATGGTTACATGTATCTTGGCACCCACGGGGTGCTCATGCACTATCAAACTATAGGCACTCAGTATAGGTGTATACACTAGTGGAGCAGGGGATAATAAAGGTCAGAGTCACACTTTATCAGCAGACAACTTCGTGAAATATCACCACTCAACGCTAGTGAGCAAAAAATAAAAACAATGATCAGTCTAACAAATCGTGTTTTCCTAGTGCATTTCGAACAAGTCATTTAAATAACTGTTGAAAAAAATCACTTATCTTCACTCAAGTTAAATGCAAGTAGCACAGATTATTTATCCACTTATGTGAAGCACTGGCTGGGACTTGTAGTTTCACATACTCTCTCTCCTCTTTCCAACTCTTAGAGGCAGCAGCAACTAACCTTTCCCCATCCAGAGGTCCACAGCCAGGTATCTGGTTAGTATAACAGGTTTCCAATGGTGAAGTATGTCACACCAGAATTGGGTAAAAAGGAAGATTGTATTTACTCACAAACATGATACTTGTGAAAGACATCGATAAAAGCATAAAAAGCGCTGCACATCGGTTAACCTTGCCCAACCGAGGGTTTCGCCAACCAGCCACTCCCTAAATTTCCCTAAAATTTCCGCTTCTCATTACATGTAAACAAATTCTAGAAAAGCTAAAATTAACATAAATATGTCCTAAACATATCACCTCACATCTCTGATAAAAAGCCACAAGTATCTTCAGTTTATTAGTCAGAGTTGTCATAGACAAAATAATATTCAGAGAGCAACAAATCCTCATGAACTCTGCATATTTCCTAACTAAATATCTCTAGAGATTCTCCAGCTTCACCTCTGTTCATGGAATTGTCACTATCCATGATCAAAATATGCTCAATATCCCACCTACTTCTTCAGAAAGTTACCGTATTTATATGCTATGTAATAGGACCCTATACAATTCAGACTAATCTTTTAAATCTACGTAGTGATGAGTGAATCAGTTTGTCCTGCTACAGGTGAACACGATTCATTCATTATATTATCTGAGATTAAGATGGTCTCGCAAGATCAGCAGCCATCTTATTCTGGCCTCATCACAAGGAATACATTTTAACATCACTGTACGGACAGTCCCCCGGTCACAGTCCAGATAATATGATGAGTAAATCGGGTTTGACCTTAGCAGGACGGACCGATTCGCTCATCTCATTCTCTATTTCTGATATAGAAAATTATAAATCACAATTAATGCCATTCTAATGTGAATACAGGCCAAGATTTATTTATAACCAATCTCATTATGGATGTTACCACCATTCATAATCTGAAATAATCTTTCATCTATAATTATATATGCTATCAATATACCTATTATTTATTTTTGATAAGTTCACGTGCTGAGGACCTGACACAGACAATAGCACTTCCCATGCCAAAACTGAAGGTAAATCCGACGACATTCAGTGACCTACTGCGTGTACAAGCTTTCCACAATCTCGCCCACACACATCGGAATTCATTTATTGATTTTTCAAGGTGCCATTATCTGTCCTGGCTGGAAAATACTCCTAAAGGGCATTTCAAGAGAATCGATTGAAATTGCAAGATTTCTGTCAGCAATCAGAAATTCTTAGCTAAAAAGTATGATGAGAATCCTTTGGATCAAGCCATGGATGCAGTGGTAAAGGAAAGAAAGATGGTGGAAAAAAGCACTAGGGAGCAGGGGCGGATCCGGAGCAGTGGGCTGCTGGTGCCCGGCCTCACTGAAAGGGAACCTGTTGCATTAAACATGGTGTCTGAGCTGCAAGCAGCATGATATAGAGCAGGAGAGCAGATTGATATATACAGTAGTTTTATTGGAAAATATTTAGTAAAACATATTTTATACATTTAGATCTATGCTGCTTCCAGGCTTTGAAGTCCAGTATGGCAGTCCTATCAGTGATTGACAGCTATCTCTGTATACACAGTCATAGAGGGAGGGCTGTCAATCACTGATAGGACCTCCTCCAGGACGTCCCCGAATGAGCAGGGATATAAATGAGTAAATTACAAGTTATACTGTGTCACGTTCAAGTGTGGGAGGGACACCACACCGAACATAGGAGGGAAAGGGGTGAGGGAAAAAGGCCTGGAAACTAGGGAAAGGAGATGGACACCTCCTAGTTACACCCTAATCAAAGTCCTGACTAACTACCAGTATGAACAGACCCCAGAGGTAGGTGAGTTCATACACAGGTATACCTAATGTCCTAACTCACCCTATAGGACCCTGGTACTAATGTCAGGACTGAGACAACCTGTTCCTCCTAAAGGAAGGACGAACAGGAGTCTCCCTCATGCTTTAATATAAATGACAGGGAAATGCAACAAACAAAATACAAAAAGGAAAGAAAACACAAATTCAAGTGGCTATGGCAGCACCAGGAACTCAGCCGAGATCCACACGCCAGTAATCCACAACTCCAACAGAAGCTATAAACCGCACAGCATTGTGGGAGAAACAACAATAAATAGAGGTTAAATTACCATAATAGCCACACTTGGGGAAAGAAGGTGTGGAAAGCACCAGAAACAACACAGACGTCATTTGATCCAAACGGAAAACCTCTCAGATCAAACCACGTGTTGCCAGTCTCATTGATCTCCTGCCACCTGTCGATGGAACGTCCGTGACATACTGAAGCCTTTCCCATAAATCTATATATCAATCTGCTCAGCTCTTCCTGCTCTATTACATACTGCCTGTAGATTGCACTGCATATTCATGGTGGCATGTTCCCTTTAACATGAGTGGGTTTGGCATTATAAGGATAATGACAGCACTGCCCTCTGCAATACACATGATAATGACAGCACAGCATGCTACTGGCAACCTGTCATGTTATGCCTCCTTAGTGCCCCACACAGTAGTTATGCCCCTTAGTGCCCCCACACAGTAGTTATGCCCCTTAGTGCCCCCACACAGTAGTTATGCCTCCTTAGTGCCCCACACAGTAGTTATGCCTCCTTAGTGCCCCACACAGTAGTTATGCCTCCTTAGTGCCCCACACAGTAGTTATGCCCCTTAGTGCCCCCACACAGTAGTTATACCCCCTGTGTGCTCCCACACAGTAGTTATGCCCCTTAGTGCCCCCACACAGTAGTTATACCCCCTGTGTGCTCCCACACAGTAGTTATGCCCCCTTAGTGCTTTGTGCTTTTTGAAATAACATCTTTTTGCCTTGATCCTTGGTTTGGAAGGATTAGTAATGCAAGAGGCGGAATAATAATTATACATATAGAGGCATCTCCTGTCAGTCTTAGCTTCTCCAACTTCTAAGAATGCAGCATTGTTCTATGTAGTTCCTCCAACACAGAACGCAAATGCAGGGCAGAGAGCAGTGGTAGGGCACATGATCTGCAGGACCTTGGTAGCATGCCATGCCAAAGAAAGTTCACATCAGAGTGGGTGAGCGGAAACAAATGAATATAGACTTGATAGGTTAGCAGCAAGCAGGTAAGCCAGAGTGATGGCTTTTAACCTGCATCTGGATGACCTGCTAAATATGTGTAGGAGACAGATAAGGCCTCATGCACACGACCGAATTTTATATCCTTGTCCGATCTGCATTTTTTCTGGAGTGCACACCGACCCATACATTTCTATGAGTCAGCAAAAAAAAAAAAAGGACAGCACATGGATGTCATCTGTATGCTGTCCGCAGCCGTGTGTCTGTTCCGCAAATTATAGAACATGTCCTATTCCTGTCCTTATTGCAGAGTGATGGGAGTAAAAAAAATATGAATTGCACGAGGAAGTGTGTGTATTTTGTGGATCGGTGGCTTGCAGACTGCAATACGGACAGAGTTGTGTGCATGAGGCCTAACAGGGAGTAAAACTGCATGATCAGACCACACCGTACTGTTACCATGGAGATGCTCAACTCTGCATAGGAGCTGTACAAATAAGGCTACATGCACACGACCGTGCTGTTTTTTTCGGTCCACAAACCGCGGATCCGCAAAAAAACGGAAGCCGTCTGTGTGCCTTCCGCAATTTGCGGAACGGAACGGGCGGCCCATTGTAGACGTGCTTATTCTTCTCCGCAAAACAGACTAGAATAGGACATGCTATATTTTTTTTGCGGGGCCACGGACCGGTGCAACGGATGCGGACAGCACACGGAGTGCTGGCCGCAAATCTTTGCAGCCCTATTGAAGTGAATGGGTACGCATCCGAGCCGCAAAAACGTTTTTGCTGCTCGGATGCGGACCAAAACAACGGTCGTGTGCATGAGGCCTAAGAGTGTGCATTTTTACTCAAGACAAGTTGCAATGTCTAAAATTCTCTGAACTAAAGTCCTCAACAGCAATGTGAAAATATAAGAAATCTATAAGAAGTATTTGGTTGCAATTATTGCTGATTAAAGGGGTTGTACCCAGTATTAAAGTAATTCCCAATCCACAGGAAAGGGGATAGCTAACTGATCGGTGGAGGTCCGATCACTTGGACCCCGGCCTGATGGGCAGCTCTCTCGTTTTTTTCTGCTGATCCTATAGAGAGGAATGGATAGGCACTGTGCATGCTCGTGTTCATTTTGGGGTGCCCTGCGAGCTACAAAGTCCCTTTTCCCAGCGCCCCCTCCAATCTAATAGTTATCGTAGCATGCCATGCCAAAGAAAGTTCACATCAGAGTGGGTGAGCGGAAACAAATGAATATAGACTTGATAGGTTAGCAGGAAGCAGGTAAGCCAGAGTGATGGCTTTTAACCTGCAGATCATGTGCCCTACCACTGCTCTCTGCCCTGCATTTGCGTTCTGTGTTGGAGGAACTACATAGAACAATGCTGCATTCTTAGAAGTTGGAGAAGCTAAGACTGACAGGAGATGCCTCTATATGTATAATTATTATTCCGCCTCTTGCATTACTAATCCTTCCAAACCAAGGATCAAGGCAAAAAGATGTTATTTCAAAAAGCACAAAGCACTAAGGGGGCATAACTACTGTGTGGGAGCACACAGGGGGTATAACTACTGTGTGGGGGCACTAAGGGGCATAACTACTGTGTGGGGCACTAAGGAGGCATAACTACTGTGTGGGGCACTAAGGAGGCATAACTACTGTGTGGGGCACTAAGGAGGCATAACTACTGTGTGGGGCACTAAGGAGGCATAACTACTGTGTGGGGGCACTAAGGGGCATAACTACTGTGTGGGGGCACTAAGGGGCATAACTACTGTGTGGGGCACTAAGGAGGCATAACATGACAGGTTGCCAGTAGCATGCTGTGCTGTCATTATCATGTGTATTGCAGAGGGCAGTGCTGTCATTATCCTTATAATGCCAAACCCACTCATGTTAAAGGGAACATGCCACCATGAATATGCAGTGCAATCTACAGGCAGTATGTAATAGAGCAGGAAGAGCTGAGCAGATTGATATATAGATTTATGGGAAAGGCTTCAGTATGTCACGGACGTTCCATCGACAGGTGGCAGGAGATCAATGAGACTGGCAACACGTGGTTTGATCTGAGAGGTTTTCCGTTTGGATCAAATGACGTCTGTGTTGTTTCTGGTGCTTTCCACACCTTCTTTCCCCAAGTGTGGCTATTATGGTAATTTAACCTCTATTTATTGTTGTTTCTCCCACTATGCTATGCTGTTTATAGCTTCTGTTGGAGTTGTGGATTACTGGCGTGTGGATCTCGGCTGAGTTCCTGGTGCTGCCATAGCCACTTGAATTTGTGTTTTCTTTCCTTTTTGTATTTTGTTTGTTGCATTTCCCTGTCATTTATATTAAAGCATGAGGGAGACTCCTGTTCGTCCTTCCTTTTGGAGGAACAGGTTGTCTCAGTCCTGACATTAGTACCAGGGTCCTATAGGGTGAGTTAGGACATTAGGTATACCTGTGTATGAACTCACCTACCTCTGGGGTCTGTTCATACTGGTAGTTAGTCAGGACTTTGATTAGGGTGTAACTAGGAGGTGTCCATCTCCTTTCCCTAGTTTCCAGGCCTTTTTCCCTCACCCCTTTCCCTCCTATGTTCGGTGTGGTGTCCCTCCCACACTATATCCCATACTCCCTATATAAGGGCTGCAATTATAAAGTAGGAAAATCAGAGCGATATGTTCTGCCAAAAGTTACTATACATTTGGAAACTGTGAGTAAATATGAGCCAAACCTAGAATCCAATAGAAAATTGATTCCTTACATGAGCTGACTCTTTCCATTTCCTGGAGTGCTATGAGATAATTCCATTTCATCACCATTCTGCTGGAATACAACTATGTGCCATTTGGCCATAAAGTAGCAATAGCATCATTTAAACCCAAGCTTATGAGAGGAGAGATATTTTTAACTTGATGTTCTCCTCTTTTTTTTTTTTTAAACAAATAGATTTTTATGTTTTTTTAAATTCAGGAAATGTCATGTCTGAGAAATTTATTTCTAATTCAGATGTCACGCCTGAAAATGTTTTTCTGATGCAAAACGTCACGTTATCCTTGGGCAGGAGGAAGTATATTGGACTACTACTGTAAATGCACAGTATGCATCAGGCAGCCTGAGAAGTGGTGGGGACATCTTGGAGAAGGAGACTTTGAGCTCCATGAGAATGGAAGGTCTTTGCAGTGCAGTTATGTGTTACACAATGTCTGTGTTATCTGCTCACCAGTCACATCTAACACACAGACTTGTGTAAAGTGTAAATTTCCTTGAGCAAATAGCACACATATTAGTAACGGTGTGCTTTGTGTGCTGCCAGGACCTTCTAGCCATGCCCCCTCCCTCAAGCTGAACCATATCCTTCTGTTCATCATTTCATCAGCCAGCCAGCCTCACTGCCTCACCCGAGGGCAGACTGGGAACTTAAAGTGGCCCCATGTTGTAGGCAGTTCCAAATTGACAGAAAGTGGGGAACCACTAGGGTCAGCAATACGATAATGTAACACAAAATACTGTCCAAGCAGAATCAAATACCACAGTGTAGCCCAATATACTGCCCCAGCAGCTGTCCATCAATAGCTGCTACTGTTCTGTCCTGCTCCTTTTCCAATTTTCTCTGATTAAGATATGGAGCAGTGGGATTAGGAGTTGAGATGAGGGCCACAGCATCAAGCCAGCCTTAACTTCAGCATGCTGCCTGGACTTCCCCTAGTAATGGCCGCTATATTGCCCCCAGTAGTATGCTTCTCATGTAGTCAAGGGAAAAAAAAGTAATACCTGAGCGCTGTTCAATGTCACCATATCTGGTGCAAGCCATGGGCTTTTTCTAGCCTGTAGCCTGAGATGCCTGTGTTCCTCCTCCACTTCTACATTGCTTCATATACATAGTGGCCTTTGGCCTAGGAGGATGAACAACAGAGCAGGAAGGCATGGGCTCCCATGTTCTGTGGCAATACTCAACAGTATCTGCAACTTAGGGCCATACAGTTGAATTCAAGAGGGCATCTGTGGCTGCCAGCTAGGTACATAAGTACCTAATGCTCCCAGTGTTATTTACGACTGATGAATGGAGGTGATAGGGAGAATGAGGGTATACAGTATATACACAGTGATGGTGATTGGGAAAATGAGGGTATACAGTATATAATGAGTGGAGGTGATAGGGAGAAGGAGGGTATACAATGTATACAGAGTGATGATGATGATGGGGAGAATGAGGGTATACCATATATAATAAATGGAGGTGATAGGGAGAATGAGGGTATATAGTGTATATATAGTGGTATTTATAGGAAGGATGAGGGTATACAGTATATAATGAGTGGAGGTGATAGGGAGAAGGAGGGTATACAGTAAAGTGGAGGTGATGGGGCTAATGAGGGAATACAATATACATAATTCATATACTGAGTGGAGGTGATGCAGGAATGAGGGTGTACAATATACATACAATATATACTGAGTGGAGGTGATGGTGGGCAGTGAGGGTATATAATATATACAGAGTGGAGGTAATGGGGTAATTATGGGTATACAGTATATACTGAGTAGAAGTGATATGGGACAATGAGGGTATACATACTGTATTCCCTGGCTGTCCCTCATCACTTCCACTCTGTATATACTGTATGTATATCTTCACTGTCCACCACCATGTCCGCTTTGTATATACTGTATACATTCACTGCCCCATCACCTCTGCCCTGTATACACTGTATACCCTCACTGCTCCCATCACTTCTGCTCTGTATAGCCTCACTGCCCCCATCACCTTCACTCTGGAGGTGATGTCAACGATCACCTCCACTCTGCATATACTGTATACCTTCAGAGTCGTCGGTCACCTCCACTCTTTATACAGTAGCTTGAAAAAGTATTCATACCCCTTGAACTTTTCCAGAATTTTTCACATTACACCCACAAAGTTAAATGTATTTTTGGGGGATTTTATGCGAAAAACCAACACAAAGTAGCAAGTATGTTTGAAGTGAAAAAGAAAATGATACATGGTTTTCAAATTGTTTAATAAATAAAAATCTGAAAAGTGTGGCATGCATTTGTATTCAGCACCTGACTCAATACTTTGTAGAACCACCTTTCACTGCCATTACAGCTGCAAGTCTTTTGGGGTATGTCTCTACTGACTTTGCACATTAGAGGCAGACATTTTTGCCCATTCTTCTTTGCAATATAGCTCAAGCTCAGATTGGATGGAGACCGTCTACGAACAGCAATTTTTAAGTCTTCCCACAGATTCTCAATATACTTTGATATAAACCATTCCATTGTAGCTCTGGCTGTATGTTTAGGGTCGTTGCCCTGCTGGAAGGTGAACCTCTGCCCCAGTCTCAAGTCTTTTGCATCCTCTACCGGGTTTTCCTCCAGGATTGCCCTGTATTTAGCTCCATCCATCTTCCCATCAACTCTGACCAGTCTCCGCTTTCAAAAATGGTTTTCTCTTACGACTCTTCTTAAATGCCAGATTTGTGGAGTACACAACTAATAATTGTCCTGTGGACAGATTCTCCCACCTGAGCTGTGGATCTCTGCAGCTTCTCTAGAATGACCATGGGCCTCTTGGCTGCTTTTCTAAGTAGTGCTCTACTTGCCTGGGCTGTCAGTTTAGGTGGACAGCTGTCTTGGTACTGTATAACCTCAACTGTCCGCCATCACCCCCGGTCTGTAAATACTTTATACCCTCACTGTCTGCCATCACCTCTACTCTATATATACTGTATACCTTCTGTGTCCACCATCACCACCGCTCTGTATATAGTTACTTTGAGTGTCTGTCGTCACCTCTACTCTTTATATACTGCATATCCTCACTGCCCACCATCACCTCTGCTCTTTATACACTGTATACTCTCACGGTCTGCCATCACCTCTGTTCTGTATATACTGTATACCATCACTGACCCCACTGTACTGGATCTAAAAATAAGGGGAAAAATGGCAGACATAAAAATAAAATAAACATCTTTGAAAAAAATTATTTGCATCTCCATATTCTGACCCCCTATGTCTCTGTAGCCGTATAAGGGCTCACTTTTTGTGGATCGATCTTTACTTTTCAATTGTATCATTTTGGAGTATGTGTGCCTTTCTGTTCACTTTTTACTCAATTTTTTAGGGAGGAGGTGAAGCGATGAAAAACTTTTAATCGGCCAGTTGGATTTTTTATAATTCATTTTTTGGCATTCACTGTAGAGGATAATACTTATTTTAATGGTTCAGGCATTTTAGGACGTAGAAATGCTAATGATGTTTATTTTTATTATAAGGAAAGGGGGGTAATTTTAATTATTTATTTTTTCTTCATTTTTAACATTTTTTGTTTTAATTTTTTCCACTTAGGGGACTTGAACATGAGATCATTAGATCAGTTGCCCCATAGACTTCATTTCAGCATATGGGATGTTCAGTACATTCCTATGGGGCCACATACAGTAGGGTTCCATAGAAACTATTGCTGTGGTAGCCTGGAATGCTTCAGAAGCACTGAGGCTGCCACAGGGAATGAACTGCTTCCCCATTCTCTACACAGGGGTGCCATTTGGGCCCTGGGAGTGCATCTCAGGTGCCGTGGTCACAATTAACGATGGCATCTGGTGGGATAAATGTCTGCAATCCGAGTTATCACCGATCTCAGACATTAGCCTCAGGTGTCTGCTGTGTGAAACAGCAGGGTATCTTTAAAGTGTGGACATCTACCATAACTTTCAACCAGTTAACACCTCCTGTGGCTTCTTAACCCTTTCAATGCCTGTGACCCTGTAAAGTATTGAAAAGACTAGACCGTGTCTAGACAAAGAGTAATTATATAGTTTTTCATATAGTCATGCTGCATCGTGCAGCGCAAGGATCTGTTTGTTTTGTGACATACTGGGCTTCACATCACCATGCCAAGTGGAGACTTCCACCTAGCAGTGAGCCCGGGAACGTCACCGGCACAGATGGGCATTCTCTAGCACTGCCGGAGGCTGTTTTGGAGGCAGACATTATGCAACCTTTAACAGTTTTTAGAAATGTCATTACTTTTGTTTTTAGTAACACTAGGGGGCTTGAACTTAACCCCTTAGTGACCACCCATAGGTGTTTTTACGGCGGTCACTAAGGGGCCTTGGACTGGAGCGCCTTTTACGGCGGCACTTCAGCCCAAGCTAGCGCTATAAAAAACCACAGGAGCTCGCTGCCCGCAGCTACCGGAGGTAGCTGAGGGCTGGGGGCAGTGATCAGAGACTGTGACAAGCGGTCTCCGATCACGTGATCACCGTGATACAGTGTATCACAGCGATCACCGAAAATGCTGGCAGAGCTGCCGGAAGTAAACTTTCTCCCTCCTATCATGTAAGAGAGGAGGGAGAAAATCTCCGGTGCGAGGATTGGGCCCCCCAGCTTCCCCATAAGGGATAGCTGGGTCCCAATCCTCACCCCACCCCCCAGTACCTTAACAAAGAAGGCAGTGGTGGCTTGGCGCATGCGCAGACTATATGTCAGCCACCCCTGCCCTGATAGTAGTTCTCTCTCACCCTAATCAATATGGCCCACAAACGTTTTAATAAAGGGCAGAAGCCCCCCCCCCCATTAAATAAAAAATAATAATAATAATGGCGCAGACATGCGCACTGGTTACGTGCTGAAGATCTGCCTTCAGCACAGTAACCATCAGGGACTATTAATATTGGTCCCTGATCATGTGGTCTCCACGATAAACCTATCATGGAGATCACATCCATTATATTTACAAAACACTGCCAGGACATGGGCTGTTCTTCTCTCTCCCCTCAATGAAGTACAGTCAGGTCCATAAATATTGGGACATCAACACAATTCTAAAATTTTTGGCTCTATACACCACCACACAGGATTTGAAATGAAACAAACAAGATGTGCTTTAACTGCAGACTGCCAGCTTTAATTTGAGGGTATTTACATCCAAATCAGTTAAATGGTGTAGGAATTACAACAGTTTGCATATATGCCTCCCACTTGTTAAGGAACCAAAAGTAATGGGACAATTGGCTTCTCAGCTGTTCCATGGCCAGGTGTGTGTTATTCCCACATTATCCCAATTGCAATGAGCAGATAAAAGGTCCAGAGTTCATTTCAAGTGTGCTATTTGCATTTGGATTCTGTTGCTGTCAACTCTCAAGATGAGATCCAAAGAGCTGTCACTATCAGTGAAGCAAGCCATCATTAGGCTGAAAAACAAAACAAACCCATCAGAGAGATAGCAAAAACATTAGGCCTGGCCAAAACAACTGTTTGGAACATTCTTAAAGAGAAGGAACGCACCGGTGAGCTCAGCAACACCAAAAGACCTGGAAGACCACGGAAAACAACTGTGGTGGATGACCGAAGAATTCTTTCCCTGGTGAAGAAAACACCCTTCACAACAGTTGGCCAGATCAAGAACACTCTCCAGGAGGTAGGTGTATGTGTGTCAAAGTCAACAATCAAGAGAAGACTTCACCAGAGTGAATACAGAAGGTTCACCACAAGATGTAAGCCATTGGTGAGCCTCAAAAACAGGAAGGCCAGATTAGAGTTTGCCAAACGACATCTAAAAAAGCCTTCACAGTTCTGGAACAACATCCTATGGACAGATGAGACCAAGATCAACTTGTACCAGAGTGATGGGAAGAGAAGAGTATGGAGAAGGAAAGGAACTGCTCATGATCCTAAGCATACCACCTCATCAGTGAAGCATGGTGGTGGTAGTGTCATGGCGTGGGCATGTATGGCTGCCAATGGAACTGGTTCTCTTGTATTTATTGATGATGTGACTGCTGACAAAAGCAGCAGGATGAATTCTGAAGTGTTTCGGGCAATATTATCTGCTCATATTCAGCCAAATGTTTCAGAACTCATTGGACAGCGCTTCACAGTGCAGATGGACAATGACCCAAAGCATACTGCAAAAGCAACCAAAGAGTTTTTTAAGGGAAAGAAGTGGAATGTTATGCAATGGCCAAGTCAATCACCTGACCTAAATCCGATTGAGCATGCATTTCACTTGCTGAAGACAAAACTGAAGGGAAAATGCCCCAAGAACAAGCAGGAACTGAAGACAGTTGCAGTAGAGGCCTGGCAGAGCATCACCAGGGATGAAACACAGTGTCTGGTGATGTCTATGCGTTCCAGACTTCAGGCTTTAATTGACTGCAAAGGATTTGCAACCAAGTATTAAAAAGTGAATGTTTGATTTATGATTATTATTCTGTCCCATTACTTTTGGTTCCTTAATAAGTGGGAGGCACATATGCAAACTGTTGTAATTCCTACACCGTTCACCTGATTTGGATGTAAGTACCCTCAAATTAAAGCTAACAGTCTGCCGTTAAAGCACATCTTGTTTGTTTCATTTCAAATCCATTGTGGTGGTGTATAGAGACAAAAAATTTAGAATTGTGTCGGTGTCCCAATAGTTATGGACCTAACTGTAGTTCTGTGAGAGAGAGAGAGATCAGACTTCTGTCCTGGCTGTGAGAGTTTTGTGGAAAAAAAGAAAAATCTATTTATAAACTGTCTGTCCATAACTGGCGGGTTGTTGGTGTCAGTCACTAAGCGCCTGCTACAGTCGGTCAGTGGGCGTCCGTCATTAGGCGTCTATTAGGGACGGTCAGTTACCTACTTTCAATAGGGACGATGTGTCTGTCTGTCACTGGCGGTCAAAGGCCATCTGTCACTGTCCATCTGTTAGTCGGTCAGTGGCCATCTGTTAGGGTCTGTCCATAATTATCGGTCAGTGGACACACCGCTACTGACGCTAGCGAACATTTACTTTTAATTTTTAGGGTGGGATATATATAATAATTTTTTTTTCTTTCTGAGCTTTTTAGTAAAAAAAAAAATGGCTCAAAGATTATACAGAGTTTTCTATGCTCTGAAAACTCTGAATCCGACACCGCTTCAGAGGCGGAAATATTTTCCGATAGCGGGGACTCTAGTTCCGCTTCCATCCCCAGACCCATAGCCCTATGGTGGTAGAAGTCGCCACCTCATCGCATTCACCACCCAGCGGTCCCGTCCCTTCTACTACGTGGGTTCCTGCTTCATCATTTTCCCCCCAAGTACCCCAATTTTTGTCTACTCCCCAAATTAATGTGGACGTCACCAATTTTACCCCTTATGATTTTTTTCATTTATTTGTGGACGATAAAATCCTGGAATTAATTGTGCAGCAGACTAATCTGTACGCCACACAATTTGCTGTACAAAAGCCCACGTCTATTTATATAAGACGGTGGACCCCCACAAGTGTCCCTGAAATAAATAAAAAAATTGGGGCTTACCCTGGACATGGGCATTGTAAAAAAGCCATCTGTCCGATCCTATTGGGTTGCGAGTACCGTCCACTCAACCCCTGTGTTTGAAGCAGTTATGTCCCTAAACCGCTATGAAGCTCTAATGCGGTTTATGCATTTTTCCGATAATTCCCAAGTCCCCCCCAGAACTGACCCAGCCTACGACCGCCTAAATAAATTGAGACCCCTTATTTCCCTCCTTAAAGGGGTTCTGCACTTTGTTTAAACTGATGATCAATCCTCTGGATAGATCATCAGCATCTGATCGGAGGGGGGGGTCCGACACCCGGGATCCCCGCCGATCAGCTGTTTGAGAAGGCAGCGGCGCTCTCTCAGCGCCGCGGCCTTCTCACTGTTTACCGCAGGCCCAGTGATGTCATGACTAGTATTACTGGCCTGGGCGGGGCTAAGCTCCGTTCCCTTGAATGGAGCTTAGCCCCGCCCAGGCCAATTGATACAAGTCGTGACGTCACTCGGCCAGCGGTAAACAGTGAGAAGGCCGCGGCGCTGCTGGAGCGCCACTGCCTTCTCAAACAGCTGATCGGCGGGGGTCCCGGGTGTCGGACCCCTGACGATCAGATGCTGATGATCTATCCAGAGGATAGATCATCAGTTTAAACAAAGTGCAGAACCCCTTTAAAGAGGTTCTTCGAGAATTGAGAAAATGAAAATACTTAAATATTACTTTATTATAAATATATTCCCAAATACATTTCATTAGTTATAATGGCTCATTTTGTCTAGGGAGCAGTGGAGTAGCTATCAGGGAAGCAGGGGAAGCGACTGTTTCGGGGCCCGAGCTTAGAAGGGGCCCGAGGCAGTACTGAATGTTTTTATTAGATCTATAGGCTTCCCCTACCTACTGCTGTGCTGTACTTTACAGAAGCAGGTACTACATACAGCAGCAGCGCTGGAGCTCCTCCCACTGAAGGTCCTTGCTCAGTGAGGAGGAAAGAGTACAAATGCTGTCTCCTCCTCCTATGGCCGTTCTCACACTGGGATCCGCAGTACTGGCACAGCACTTGCCAGTACTGCTTTTTGTTTTTTATTGGCTGGCAGCTTACTATGACACTTCCTGCCAGCCAATAGCAGAGCGTCATGGGATCAAGCCCCACCCCCAGCACGAAGCTAGTGCAGAGCAGGCTGGCTGCCCCTGCACACAGAGCTCTATAATGCCTGCCCCCTCTCCTGTGTGTCCTGTTCTCTGACACCCCCACAGTAGGTTAATGATTAACCCCTCTACTGCTGTCCCTGGATGGCACCGAGGGGTGATGGCACCTACTTCTCCAGGCTGCCTGTGAGCACCAGACATCAGCTGTCTACAGGAAAGGTAAGTGTCTGTGTTTAGAAATAGGTGTATAACTATATTCATGTGTGTGTGTATATGTGTATATACAGTACAGACCAAAAGTTTGGATACACCTTCTCATTCAAAGAGTTTTCTTTATTTTCATGACTATGAAGGCATCAAAACTATGAATTAACACATGTGGAATTATATACATAACAAACAAGTGTGAAACAACTGAAAATATGTCATATTCTAGGTTCTTCAAAGTAGCCACCTTTTGCTTTGATTACTGCTTTGCACACTCTTGGCATTCTCTTGATGAGCTTCAAGAGGTAGTCCCCTGAAATGGTCTTCCAACAGTCTTGAAGGAGTTCCCAGAGATGCTTAGCACTTGTTGGCCCTTTTGCCTTCACTCTGCGGTCCAGCTCACCCCAAACCACCTCGATTGGGTTCAGGTCCCGTGACTGTGGAGGCCAGGTCATCTGGCGCAGCACCCCATCACTCTCCTTCATGGTCAAATAGCCCTTACTTTCAAAGTTTTCCCAATTTTTCAGCTGACTGACTGACCTTTATTTCTTAAAGTAATGATGGCCACTCGTTTTTCTTTACTTAGCTGCTTTTTTCTTGCCATAATACCAATTCTAACAGTCTATTCAGTAGGACTATCAGCTGTGTATCCACCTGACTTCTCCTCAACGCAACTGATGGTCCCAACCCCATTTATAAGGCAAGAAATCCCACTTATTAAACCTGACAGGGCACACCTGTGAAGTGAAAACCATTTCAGGGGACTACCTCTTGAAGCTCATCAAGAGAATGCCAAGAGAGTGCAAAGCAGTAATCAAAGCAAAAGGTGGCTACTTTGAAGAACCTAGAATATGACATTTTCAGTTGTTTCACACTTGTTTGTTATGTATATAATTCCACATGTGTTAATTCATAGTTTTGATGCCTTCAGTGTGAATATACAATTTTCATAGTCATGAAAATAAAGAAAACTCTATGAATGAGAAGGTGTGTCCAAACTTTTGGTCTGTACTGTATGTGGTGAGTACGTGTATAAGTGCGTACACTAAGTTGGGGCGGAGCCCATACAAAAATTTGCTGTGGGGCCCAGTCAGTTCTAGCTACGCCCCTGCTAGGGAGCAAATATTAGGAGAAACAAAATGGCCTCTGTCCTATTAGTACACACAAAACCTGTCCTAATCACACAGCAGGACACTGAGATTATGAGCCACCTCATCCTCCTCTCTGCTCTGCTCTGATCCTATATACCATGGATGGCCAACCTGAGGCTCTCCAGCTGTTGCAAAACTACAACTACCAGCATGCCCACACTGCCTACAGCTTTCAGCCTACAGCATGGCATGGTGGAAGTTGTAGTTTTAAAACAGCTGGAGAGCCACAGGTTGGCCATCCCTGCTATATACAGCTGATAAGATCTTCAGCTGAATCTCTGTGGGAGTAGAGTCCATGAGGAGACATGAAGTACATAGAGGAAGGACAGGACAGGCTGTGTTAATGGAGACTGTAAACAAGTGATGCTGCTCATTAGCCACATCTGCTCATGAACTACATTCCTACAGAGATTCTGATAAAGTTCTTATCAGCTGTTTTCAGGATCGCAACCCTGACAAGAGAAGGATGAGGCAGCTCAGTGTTTTGAAGTAACTTTTCCTGCAGTGTGATTAGGACAGGTTTTGTGTGTACTAATAGGACGGCGGCCATTTTGTTTTCCCAGATGATTGCTCCCTAGACAAAACAAGCCATTATAACTAATGAAAGGTATTTGGGAATATATTTATAATAAAGTAATATTTATATACTGTTTTTTTCGCCCCACAAAGTGGGGGGAAAATGCCTCTGCATCTTATGGGGCGAATACTAATGAAGCGCTTCCATTATGGAAGCTCTTCATTAGTACCAGAGGACCGGGAAGCGGTGAAGGCTCTGTACTCACCGCTTCCTGGTCCTCAGCTCGGCTATCGGCTGTGCAGGGCTGCCCACAGCGTGATGGCGCTCTGTGACCTCCCACTGTGCACCGCAATACGCAGCACGCGACAGCAAGATGAAGAGGATTGCGATGGTGAGGAGCGGTGGCGTCCAGGAGCAGGAGAGGTAAGTGAGTTTTTTTTATTTTATTTGCACTGGGAGCTGATATATACGGGTTGATATATGGGGCTGATGGCTGACATATAGTGGCTGATGGCTGACATATGGGGGCTGGTGGCTGACATATAGGGCCTGCTGGCTGACATAGGAGCTGATGGCTTACATATAGGGGCTGATATATGGGGCTGATGGCTGAATATATGGGGCTGATGGCTGAATATATGGGGCTGATGGCTGATGTATTGGGGCTAATAGCTCACATATGGGGGCTGATGGCTGACATATAGGGGCTGCTGGCTTACATATGGGGATGCTGGCTGACATATGGGGGCTGCTGGCTGACATATGGGGGTTGATAGATGGCTGAAGGTTGGGGGGTTGAACTGAGGCATTAGGGGTCTGATCTGAGGTCTGATTGACATTGGGGGTCTGATTGGGGCTGTAAGCTGAGGTCTGATTAACTTTGGGGGTCTGATTGCTGGTCTGACCTGAGGTGTAATGGAAAATATTTTTTTCTTATTGTTCTCCTCTAAAACCTAGGTGCGTCTTATGGGCCGGTGCGTCTTATAGGGCGAAAAATACAGTATTTTCATTTTCTTAATTCCCGACGAACCCCTTTAAAGATTTATTCTTAAAATTATATACCCCTGATAAAAATCTATTCGTTGATGAATCCCTTTTTAGTTTTAACGGACGCCTATCCTTCCGTCAGTTTAATCATTCCAAGCGTGCCAGATATGGGGTAAAATTATATAAGGTGCGAGAGCACAACCGGCTACACCTGCAATCTGTCTGTATATGAGGGCAAAGACTCCCAACTTAACCCCCCAGACTGCCTCGAAAATATTGAGACATCGGGAAAAATTGGCGCCATTCCTACACAAAGGGTACCACGTGTACACTGATCATTTTTATACTAGCATACCCATTTTTAAATCCCTCCATGTTGCAGACACAGGGGCTTGTGGGACAGTCCATAAAAATAGAGTGGGATACCCACAACCGCTGGTGTCCAAGCATTTGGAGAGAGGAACATCCTTCTCCCTTGCAAGAGACCAGCTGCTTGCAGTGAAGTGGAAGGACAGGAAGGATGTCTACATGCTGACCACCGTGCACGCAGACACCACAGTAGCAGTAGAGAGAGGGGGGCTACTGCTGACAAACACTAAGCGGTCTGTGTGACAGATTATCATAAATTTATGGGAGTGGTAGACCTCTCGGACAAGGCGCTTCAACCCTACCTGATGAAGCAAAAAAACAAGGCCTGGTATAAAAAGGTAGCAATCTACCTCATTCAGATTGCTATCTATAATAGTTTTGTTTTATTTAAAAAGGCCCAAGGAACCCTCAACTTCCTTGAGTTCCAGGAGAAGGTGGTTGAGAGTCTACTGTTTGAGTCCCCTGCACCTGGGCAAGCCTTTGAATCTGAGGATGTTCGAAGGCTTTCAGAACACCACTTTCCTCACCTCGTCCCTGCCACTGCCAGCAAGACATATCCTTAGAAACGATGCCGGGTGTGTAGCAAACATGGAAAGAGGGATACACAATTTTACTGCCCCAGCTGCCCATCACAACCAGGCCTCTGCAATTACCCCTGTTTTGAAACATACCATACGGTTGCTAATTATTAATTTTATTTAACTCCTTAAGGACCGGGCTCATTTTCACCTTCAGGACCAAGCCATTATTTGCAAATCTGACCAGTGTCACTTTATGTGGTGATAACTTTAAAACGCTTTGACTTGTCCAGGCCATTCTGAGATAGTTTTTTCATCACATATTGTACTTCATGACACTGGTAAAATGGAGTAAAAAAATAATCATTCTTATTTATTAAAAAATACCAAATTTGCCAAAAATTTTGAAAAATTTGCAATTTTCCAAGTTTACATTTTTCTACTTCTATAATACATAGTAATACCTAGAAAAATAGTTATTACTTTACATGTTTTGATCATTTTGGGAATGACATTTTATTTTTTGGGAATGTTACAAGGCTTAGAAGTTTAGAAGCAAATCTTGAAATTTTTCAGAAATTTTCAAAAACCCACTTTTCAAGGACCAGTTCACATCTGAAGTCACTTTGTGAGGCTTACATAATAGAAACCACCCAAAAATGACTCCATTCTACAAACTACACCCCTCAAGGTATTCAAAACTGATTTTACAAACTTTTTTAACCCTTTAGGTGTTCCACAAGAATTAATGGAAAATAGAGATCCAATTTCAAAATTTCACTTTTTTGGCAGATTTTCCATTTTTATATTTTTTTTCCAGTTACAAAGCAAGGGTTAACAACCAAACCAAACTTAATATTTATGGCTCTGATTCTGTAGTTTGCAGACACACCCCATATGTGGTCGTAAAACGCTGTACGGGCACACGGCAGGGCGCAGAAGGAAAGGAATGCCATGCGGTTTTTGGAAGGCAGATTTTGCTGGACTGTTTTTTTGACACCATGTGCCATTTGAAGCCCCCCTGATGCACCCCTAGAGAAGAAACTCCAAAAAAGTGACCCCATTCTAGAAACAACACCCCTCAAGGTATTCAAAACTGATTTTACAAACTTTGTTAACCCGTTAGGTGTTCCACAAGAATTAATGGAAAATAGAGATACAATTTAAAAATTTCACTTTTTTGGCAGATTTTCCATTTTTATATTTTTTTTCCAGTTACAAAGCAAGGGTTAACAACCAAACCAAACTTAATATTCATGGCTCTGATTCTGTAGTTTACATAAACACCCCATATGTGGTCGTAAACCGCTGTACGGGCACACGGCAGGGCGCAGAAGGAAAGGAATGCCATACGGTTTTTGGAAGGCAGATTTTGCTAGACAGTTTTTTTGACACCATGTCCCATTTGAAGCCCCCCAATTTTAGAAACTATGGGATAGGGTGGCAGTTTTATTGGTACTATTTTAGGGTACATATGATTTTTGGTTGCTCTATATTACATTTTTTGTGAGGCAAGGTAACAAGAAATAGCTGTTTTGACACCGTTTTTATTTTTTGTTATTTACAACATTCATCTAACAGGTTAGATCATGCAGTATTTTTATAGACCAGGTTGTCACGGACGCGGCGATACCTAATATGTATACTTTTATTTATTTATGTAAGTTTTACACAATAATTTCATTTTTGAAACAAAAAAAATCATGTTTTAGTGTCTCCATATTCTGAGAGCCATAGTTTTTTCAGTTTTTGGGCGATTATCTTAGGTAGGGTCTCATTTTTTGCGGGATGAGATGACGGTTTGATTGGCACTATTTAGGGGTGCATATGACTTTTTTATCGCTTGCTATTACACTTTTTGTTATGTAAGGTGACAAAAAATTGTTTATTTAGCACAGTTTTTATTTTTAATTTTTTACAGTGTTCACCTGAGGGGTTAGGTCATGGGATATTTTTATAGAGCCGGTCGATACGGACGCAGCGATACCTAATATGTATACTTTTTATTTATTCATGTAAGTTTTACACAATAACAGCTTTTTAAAAACCAAAAAAATGATGTTTTAGTGTCTCCATATTCTGAGCCATATTTTATTATTTTTTTGGCCGATTGTCTCAGGAAGGGGCTCATTTTTTGCGGAATGAGGTGAAGGTTAGATTGATACTATTTTGGTGGGCATGCACCTTTTTGATCGCTTGCTGTTGTACTTTTTGTGATGTAAGGTGACAAAAAAATTGTTTATTTAGCACAGTTTTTATTTTTTACGGTGTTCATCTGAGGTTAGGTCATGTGATATGTTTATAGAGCCGGTCGATACGGACGCGGTGATACCTAATATGTCAACTTTTTTATTTTCCCCTAATTTTTACCAATTTTCTTTAACTTTATTTGGGGAAAATGAAGTTTTTTACTTGAAACTTAATTATTTGGGGGAAAAACTTTATTTTTTCTTTCACTTTATTTTTTGTCCCACTTTGGGACTTCAACTTTTGGGGGTCTAATCCTTTTGGGGGTCTAATACAGTGAGTATTACTCATACAGCTTCCGGCCTGTGAGATCCAGGGGGCTGGATCTCACAGGCTCGTCACCGGAAGGCAGCTCAGATGCCTAAGGAAGGCATCTGCCTTCCATGCCATCGGGTCCCCCCTACAGCCCCATTGGGACCCGATGGCACCGCCGCCCGCCGCCGCAATATGTAAAAGCCGCAAACCACAGGTCTAAATTGACCTGCGGTTTGCGGCGATTGCCGACACGGGGGGAAGTCACGGGCATTTAGCCAAGGTGCCTGCTCAATGATTTGAGCAGGCACCTTGTTCGGATCACAGCCCGCCGAGTGGCGGTGATTGGAAATACATAGGACGTACCGGTACGTCCTGTGTCCTTAAGGACAGGGACATCAGGGCCTACCGGTACGCCCTATGTCCTAAACAGGTTAATACCAAAAAGGGTGGGTGGGGGTTCTTTTACGGAAGTCAATTTATTTTCATTTTCTCTTTAGTAGTTTGTGGGCTTTCCAGGGAGGGAGGGATCCTTTTGGGATGGGTTGTGGAGCAATTTTTTTTTCAGACATTGAAACACATTTTACCTTTTCTGATTTGTTTTCTTAATTTTCGTTATTTCATATTTTTATGTCCTGCCACACAAAGCTGTTAATTCCATTCACATTACTGTATCATGATATTGGCATGATATTTTTTTCTATTTGGAGGATCTCTAATGATTGAGTTGTTCCTCACTAGTACACTAAGGGCTATATTAAGATTTTTTTTTTGTGCACCCCACAACAAGTCCAGAAATCCTGACATAATTTTGGGAATTAGTGATCCATTACTGTTCCTACAGACGGTTCTGGACACTGTCCTTTTATATATTCTGTAGCTCACTGGTTGATTGTGTGCATAGCAGTCTGTACCTTGCCCGGCAGGTGCCTGTTATGGTGCACCATGTCACTTAGCACGTTCGTCTCTCATATAGGGATTGATGGGGCTAAAGAGACGTTGTACGACCAGTCACTGTCCTTGAATGCCAGCTTGTCATTACAGCCCTATCGGTGTTCTTGTATCTTGTGAACAAACTGGAATTTGCAACATAGTTGGAGACATTTTGCACCTTTTTTTTTGACATGTTGCTTTTCACTACAGTTCAGTTTTTTTTCCTGCAATAAGTAATTATATGTCAGACCAGAACGCTGCTCACAACAGCATCAGAATGACAGAAATGCGGAACAACTGCTTTGTTGGCGAGACCTAGTCATATGTACAGGCAAATGCCTTTTTAGAAATATGCCTCCCTTATAAGTGCACAGCTTCACTTTTCATTTGTATGCGCCACAAAGATTAGAATGTGGCATATTTCTAAGACAGTAACAGGGTTACCCATCTAAATATATTTTTTCTCCAATTTCCTGTGAAAATTTTATTAACAATTTGAATAAAACTTTATATACTCATTATTTCATCCTATAATAATTTTGCACTCAGCATGCTCACTACCAGTGATGGCCAGTTCGCATTGTTCGCCTGCGAACATATGCGGGCTGCCATCTTTTTTCACAAGTCCGTCAAGGCACAAGTAAGCCCTTACCTGTGCCTGTGCGCGAGCCGGTCTTAAAACAAGTGCGGTCAGCGGGAGCAGGCAGTTCCGAGAACAGCCGCCGGGGGCCTTCATCGGGCTGTTCTCGGAACTGCCTGCTCCCGGTGACCGCATTTATTTTCAGACCGGCTCGCGGCACAGGGAAAGGGCTTACCTGTGCCTCGCCGGACTTGTGAAAAAAGATGGCAGCCTGCATATGTTCGCGGGCGAACAATGCGAACTGGCCATCACTGCTCACTACACCACTAGATGCATGCTTTAAGGGATCTAGGTTTTAAAATGGGGTCATTTATAAGGATTTTCTATCATTTTGCAACTCAACGCTATTACATGTGTGCAATTGGGCCTGACTATTTTCAGTTTATTATCTGAAAGACCCCAGGTGCTCCTTTATGTTTGGGCCCCGCCGTGTGTCAAGACATAAGATTAGGGCCACAATGGGGGTATTTCTGAAGACAGGAGAAATGGGGTGATACATTTTGGGGTGTACTTCTTCATTTTCATGTGCTTTGTAGAAAAAAAAATTTGTGTCTTTAAATTGACACTTTTGTGTAAAAAATGAAATTTTATATTTTTTCACCTCCTTAGGCCAAGTTCACACGACCGTATGGCTTTTATAGTTTTTTGCGGTCCGTTTTTCACGGATCCGTTGTTCCGTTTTTGTGTTCCGTTGTGTTTCCGTTTCTGTTCCGTTTTTCCGTTCCGTTTTTCCGTATGGCATATACAGTGTACAGTAATTACATAGAAAAAATTGGGCTGGGCATAACATTTTCAATAGATGGTTCAGCAAAAAACGGAACGGAAACGGAAGACATACGGATGCATTTCCGTATGTGTTCCGTTTTTTTTGCGGACCCATTGACTTGAATGGAGCCACGACCCGTGATTTACGGCCAAATATAGGACAAGCTCTATCTTTCAACGGAACGGAAAAACGGAAATACGGAAATGGAATGCATACGGAACACATTCCGTTTTTTTTGCGGAACCATTGAAATGAATGGTTCCGTATACGGACCGTATACGGAACACAAAAAAACGGCCCGTACACCCGCAAAAAAAACGTTCGTGTGAACTAGGCCTTAGCATTAATTTCTACAAAAAAACGAAGGGTCTAAAAGCTCACTACACCCCTAGATGAATACCTTACGGGTCTAATTTTCAAAATGGGGTCATTTATGGGGGTTTTATATTGTTTTGGCAGCTCAACATCATTACAAGTGTGCAATGGGGCCTAAAACATTTTCAAGCAAATTTTCTCTTCTGAAAGCCACTGGGTGCTCCTTCATGTTTGGGCCCTGCCATGCATCAAGATATAAGATTAGGGCCACAATGGGGATATTTCTGAAGACAGGAGAAATGGGGTGATACATATTGGGGTGTACTTCTTCATTTTCATGTGCTCTGTAGAAAAAAAAACTGTCTTTAAATTGACACGTGTAAAAAAAGACAATTCTTTTTTCACCTTCTTAGCATTAACTTCTTTAAAAAACTAGGGAATCAAAAAACTCATTACACCCATAGATGAATACGTTAAGGGGTCTAGTTTTCAAAATGGGGTCACTTTTAGGGGGTTATATTATTCTGACTCTTATAAGCCTCTGCAAACTTGGCTTGTTGCAGGAAAAAATATGTTAAATTTTAAAATTAATGTTAAAATGGTAAGTCTCCTAAATTAAAAAAAAAAGTTTTTTGTAAGTGTAGCCAAAACAAAGTAAAGAGGGGGAAATATATTTCTGAAAAAATATTGAATAGTATTTATGTATGTACAGTACAGACCAAAAGTTTGGACACACCGTCTCATTTAAAGAGTTTTCTTCATTTGCCTGACTATGAAGGCATCAAAACTATGAATTAACACATGTGGAATTATATACAAAACAAACAAGTGTGAAACAACTGAAAATATGTCATATTCTAGGTTCTTCAAAATAGCCACCTTTTGCTTTGATTACTGCTTTGCACACTCTTGGCATTCTCTTAATGAGCTTCAAGAGGTAGTCCCCTGAAATGGTCTTCCAACAGTCTTGAAGGAGTTCCCAGAGATGCTTAGCACTTGTTGGCCCTTTTGCCTTCACTCTGTGGTCCAGCTCACCCCAAACCATCTCGATTGGGTTCAGGTCCGGTGACTGTGGAGGCCAGGTCATCTGGCGCAGCACCCCATCACTCTCCTTCATGGTCAAATAGCCCTTACTTTCAAAGTTTTCCCAATTTTTTCGGCTAACTGACTGACCTTCATTTCTTAAAGTAATGATGGCCACTCGTTTTTCTTTACTTAGCTGCTTTTTTCTTGCCATAATACAAATTCTAACAGTCTATTCAGTAGGACTATCAGCTGTGTATCCACCTGACTACTCCTCAACGCAACTGATGGTCCCAACCCCATTTATAAGGCAAGAAATCCCACTTATTAAACCTGACAGGGCACACCTGTGAAGTGAAAACCATTTCAGGGGACTACCTCTTGAAGCTCATCAAGAGAATGCCAAGAGTGTGCAAAGCAGTAATCAAAGCAAAAAGTGGCTACTTTGAAGAATCTAGATAATGACATATTTTCAGTTGTTTCACACTTGTTTGTTATGTAAATAATTCCACATGTGTTAATTCATAGTTTTGATGCCTTCAGTGTGAATCTACAATTTTCATAGTCATGAAAATAAAGAAAACTCTTTGAATGAGAAGGTGTGTCCAAACTTTTGGTCTGTACTGTATGTGAAATATTGCAGTTGAAAATAGGAAAATATGCCAATTTTTAAAAATTTTCATAGATTTTTAAGTTTTTTTTGATAAAGATACGCATATTTTATTGGTAAAATTTTACTACCTAAGTAAAGTACAGTATGTGACGAGAAATCAATGTCAGAATTACTTTGATGTGCAAAACCTTTACAAAGTTATTCTCTGCTAAAGTGACACGTCATATTTCAAAAACCTGGCTTGGTCATTAAGGCCCAAACAGGCTTGGTCACTAAGAGGTTAAGCTACACAAATAATTCTGTTTCGGAGTGTATTATACCATGGTAGATGGGAGGACCTCTGACTTTGAAAGCAACACAGGAGCACCCGTTGTGAGGGGATAGGGTACAGAGAAAGCCTTGACTATGTTACCTAAAGGGTTAAACAGTTAGGATTGGAAGCAGTCAGAGCCAGTCTCTTGTGATGATCACACAGGCACCTCAAGTCTGCAGAACAAAGTCTAACTAGTAAATGTGCCTGGTATTGAAGCACAGCCGCCTTCACATGTATTGCACCGTACAAAATCCTCAACAAGCACACCAACGATGACATGGTATTTGACTCTGTGGGAAAAATTTATTATGAGGGGAATATTTCAAGTCAGTTTTGCAGGAGTCTGTGTTGGCGTACTATATGCCACATTTATCAAACGTCACAAGTTGCTTGATAAATTTGTCTCATTCTTAAACCTAACACTTTTGTGTAGAAAAACATCTCCAGTTTTCCTACTCCACTGTACTACTGGAGTGAGATTTTTGTTGTTGTTGCAGCGTTTAAAAACATCTCAGTGATAAATATGGAGTGTAGCTCATTAACATAGCCAACCATGCCTACTTTCCTACCCATATTTCAAAACTGGAGTGAGTGTTGCAAAATGCAAACAAAAAGTCACACATTTTTGTGGAAGTGAGTCCAAAAAGTCACAAAAGCCCAATTTTTAAACTTTTTGAAGCCAAATTTCTTTAGTGATAGCATTATAAATCAGTGCCTATATATTTATTTTGTGGCATACCCTAGTGGTATTCCAATTTCTTGTCTTGGAAGGAGTAGCAGCCCTGGATCAGAGGGGCCAAGGAAGGTAAGTTAAAATTGATTTCTAATTTTATCACTATACTCCTTTATCACAATTACTAGACATAAAAGTACTTACTCTGTCATTAGCAGACATAATGGGCGTCATTTATTATAACTTTACTCCAGTTTTCTAGTGCAGAAAAGAAAAGAATTTGTAAGGTGTGAGCGGGAGCAGGTAGGCCATGGGCAGGAGACCCGCAGTGTGTCAGAAAACTGGTGCACAATACACTAGAAATCTACTTCAGCTTTTGACTGGAGCAGATTTCAGTTCTGGTGCATGTCAGCAGCGGACTGGAAACTTAAAGTGGCCCTGGTAAAAAAGACCTAAAAGTGGCCCCATGTTGTAGGCAGGTCCAAATTGACAGAAGGTAGAGACAATATAAGTAGGCAGGCCAACATAAGTAGGTGGGGCCAGCAATACTGTAATGCAGCACAAAATACTGCCCCAGTGGAACCAAATACACAGTGCAGTTCAAAATACTGTTGCCCCCGTTGCAGCATTCAACAGGTAGGTACTAGTGTTAGGGACCACTCATAGAGGCGACCTTGACGTGGTGAGTGGCTTATTACGCTTTGGCCAAAATGTACACTAATGCCTCATTCAACATCCAGCATAGAGGCAGGGCAGAGTGCTGGTTGCGGTGCTATTGCATTTGTATTTTGCGTTTGTATGTGTATTTCGCCATAGCGATGTGCACCTGCATACAGGGTTGTGCTGACTGAACCCCCCACATTTTTTCTTTGTACTATATATTGGAGGCGTGGCGATCTCCATGCAGTCATGCACACCTAACCAGTTAGTCTGCCCTGGAGGCTGGTTTTAAAGTCAGTATAAAACTGAGTCTGCTTTTACAGCGCCTACCAGTAGCCATTTGGCTCCAGGAGAAGTATATAGTGGGCTCAGCATGCATGTTAGTACTTGCATCCCTGGATCCGATGAAAGCTGTCACGGCACCAGACGGGGTTAAAAGCAGAGTGTGCCTGGCGTGCATGCTGTACCTGCGCTCCCTGGACTTTGTGTGGTTATCATGGCCCATAACAGGTAGGTACTAGTGTTAGGGACCACTCATAGAGGCG
This sequence comes from Bufo bufo, assembly GCF_905171765.1. NCBI lineage: Eukaryota > Metazoa > Chordata > Amphibia > Anura > Bufonidae > Bufo > Bufo bufo. The sequence continues at coordinate 369,512,649 of NC_053390.1, read as the reverse complement.
ACCTTGACGTGGTGAGTGACTTATTACGCTTTGGCCTAAATGTACACTAATGCCTCATTCAACATCCAGCATAGAAGTAGGGCAGAGTGCTGGTTGCAGAGTGCTATTGCATTTGTGTTTTTGCGTTTTTATGTGTATTTCGCCATAGCGATGTGCACCTGCATACAGGGTTGTGCTGACTGAACCCCCCACATTCTTTCTTTGTACTATATATTGGAGGCGTGGCGATCTCCATGCAGTCATGCACACCTGACCAGTTAGTCTGCCCTGGAGGCTGGTTTTAAAGTCAGTATAAAACTGAGTCTGCTTTTACAGCGCCTACCAGTAGCCATTTGGCTCCAGGAGAAGTATATAGTGGGCTCAGCATGCATGTTAGTACTTGCATCCCTGGATCCGATGAAAGCTGTCACGGCACCAGACGGGGTTAAAAGCAGAGTGTGCCTGGCGTGCATGCTGTACCTGCGCTCCCTGGACTTTGTGTGGCTATCATGGCCCATAACAGGTAGGTACTAGTGTTAGGGACCACTCATAGAGGCGACCTTGACGTGGTGAGTGGCTTATTACGCTTTGGCCTAAATGTACACTAATGCCTCATTCAACATCCAGCATAGAAGTAGGGCAGAGTGCTGGTTGCAGAGTGCTATTGCATTTGTGTTTTTGCGTTTGTATATGTATTTCACCATAGCGATGTGCACCTGCATACAGGGTTGTGCTGACTGAACCCCCCACATTCTTTCTTTGTACTATATATTGGAGGCGTGGCGATCTCCATGCAGTCATGCACACCTGACCAGTTAGTCTGCCCTGGAGGCTGGTTTTAAAGTCAGTATAAAACTGAGTCTGCTTTTACAGCGCCTACCAGTAGCCATTTGGCTCCAGGAGAAGTATATAGTGGGCTCAGCATGCATGTTGGTACTTGCATCCCTGGATCCGATGAAAGCTGTCACGGCACCGGACGGGGTTAAAAGCAGAGTGTGCCTGGCGTGCATGCTGCGCCTGCGCTCCCTGGACTTTGTGTGGCTATCATGGCCCATAACAGGTAGGTACTAGTGTTAGGGACCACTCATAGAGGTGACCTTGACGTGGTGAGTGGCTTATTACGCTTTGGCCAAAATGTACACCAATGCCTCATTCAACATCCAGCATAGAGGCAGGGCAGAGTGCTGGTTGCAGAGTGCTGGTTGCAGAGTGCTATTGCATTTGTGTTTTTGCGTTTGTATATGTATTTCGCCATAGCGATGTGCACCTGCATACAGGGTTGTGCTGACTGAACCCCCCACATTATAAATCAGTGCCTATATATTTTATTTTGTGGTATTCCAATTTCTTGTCTTGGAAGGAGTAGCAGCACTGGATCAGAGGGGCCAAGGAAGGTAAGTTAAAATTGATTTCTAATTTTATCACTATACACCTTTATCACAATTACTAGACATAAAAGTACTTACTCTGTCATTAGCAGACATAATGGGCGTCATTTATTATAACTTTACTCCAGTTTTCTAGTGCAGAAAAGAATTTGTAAGGTGTGAGCGGGAGCAGGTAGGCCATGGGCAGGAGACCCGCAGTGTGTCAGAAAACTGGTGCACAATACACTAGAAATCTACTTCAGCTTTTGACTGGAGCAGATTTCAGTTCTGGTGCATGGCAGCGGCGGACTGGAAACTGAAAGTGGCCCTGGAAAAAAGACCTAAAAGTGGCCCCATGTTGTAGGCAGGTCCAAATTGACAGAAGGTAGAGACAATATAAGTAGGCAGGCCAACATAAGTAGGTGGGGCCAGCAATACTGTAATGCAGCACAAAATACTGCCCCAGTGGAACCAAATACACAGTGCAGTTCAAAATACTGTTGCCCCCGTTGCAGCATTCAACAGTTGAATGCAAGAGAGCACTTTCTTCTGTCAGCAAGGTGCAAAAGTAGCCAATGGTCCTAGCGTTATTTAATGCAGAGAGCATCAGATTGCTATGTACCTGACCAATGGCCATAAAAAGGGCATTTGCGGCACCCTGGCCATTGGCTCTACTGGGAAATTTCCCTGTAGGGTCTATGGTCAGTTTGCCCTTGGTGCACAGATGGCAGAAAATGCAACACATTTATTAAGAGGTGTGTGCCATTTAACAAATTAGTCTGATCTTCCTCCAGCAGGGTGTTTTCTAAGAGTGGCGTGTGAAAGGCTGGTCTTTAGTAAATAACCATCATTGTGAGATACATTAGACGAGCAATGGATGAGTCTTACTACTACAGTATATGCATTCTAGGGTCTAAATTTCCTTATCAATACAAGATCATCTTTTGTCAACATTTTCAGTTATTCACTATAGATTAAAATCATGCTAATCCTCTAATTGTTAACCACAGCTGAACCAACGACATGAAGAGCCGCTTTGCAGACAGTTGTATATAGAAGTTGAGCTCATTTTACTAGACTGGTCTTAGTCCAGCTGTGTCAATAATAAAAGAAAAGCCTATGAGAATGAAAAGCAATAAAGAAGCATTACCCATTAATAGCTAACCTCCAGCTGATGACAATTTTGAAATCGTAATTGTACTGGAGAGAGAAAATTGTAAGATGCTAAGTGATTAAACTACATATATTCATATGCTGCTCAATAGAAATGGGAAAGTGATAATGGCCATTATTGTGCAGATCAACCAAACTACATAAAATAGATAATCAAAGTAATAATAATGATTGAGCCAGGAGTTCAGGAACCCTTGTAATTACAGATGAGTGAATTTCTGAAAATAAGCTCTGGGTATGATTTGGTCAAATCGACCAACAAATTCAATTCAGTCTGAATAGATTTGGTCCACATTGAAAGTGCTCCAATTGTCCTGAAAAGTCATGTATAACACTCTTGGTCCCCTAGGACTGTACACAACCCCTTACTAGCTTTTTAACACCAAGACAGCATTAGTAATGGCAAAGTGGCAGCGACATAACGTATTTTTCACCCTATAAGACGCACCTCCTAGGTTTTTGAGGAGGAAAATAAGAAAAAATATATTTTGAACAAAAAGGAGTGCTTTTGGTGGGTTTTGAACTAATGGTGGTCTGTGGGTGACACTGTTATGCAGGATCTGTGGGTGACACTGTTATGGGGAATCTGTGGGTGACACTGTTATGGGGAATCTGTGGGTGACACATATGTGTCATCCACAGATCCCCTCCATAACAGTGTCCCTGTAGTGTGAATGACCCCCAATACAGGGGGTGGGGGTCGCATCTCTTTTTATAATGACAGCAGGGCCCGTGCAGTGACTGTTCTCTACTACACGGGCCCCGCTCACTGTATATACCGTAATCTTATCTATAATTGTGGCATTGTTAATAGTAATCAGCGCTTGTATTACTTACAACAAGCGCTCGTAGCAGAGAGGAGGGAGGAGGCAGGCCGGGAGGACGGGCGCTGGCAGCGTGAGTCATCACTACGTCACGCGCCTGCGCCGCCCAATTTATGAATGAAGCAGGCCGCGTGGGCGCATGACGTAGTGATGACTCACGCTGCCAGCGCACGTCCTCCCGGCCTGCCTCCTCCCTCCTCTCTGCTACGAGCGCTTGTTGTAAGTAATACAAGCGCTGATTACTATTAACAATGCCACAATTATAGATAAGATTGCGGTATATACAGTGAGCGGGGTCCGTGTAGTAGAATACAGTCACTGCACGGGCCCCGCTGCCATTATAAAAAGAGATGCCGGCCCCCAGCCCCTCCTCCCTCTCAGCTGATACACCCGCCGCGCGGCATCGCGGCGCGGCGTATCATTGACAGTTCGGCAAAATGCAGCATTCGCCCCATAAGACGCACTGCTATTTCCCCCCCCACTTTTGGGGGGGAAAAAGTGCGTCTTATAGGGCGAAAAATACGGTACATGGCTATGGGTAAATGTATGGTAGATGGTGGTAACAAACAGCCTGTTTAATAATACACTGCACTGGTGGATTTGTTATACTTTTTAAAGTTAAAAAAATTATCTAAAAATTATTACTTTTTGGTGGCAGATGTCTCCTTTGTTTTCTGATCTGTTAAATTGTTGCCACCATTTTGGATTTTCTGAAATTAGAATCATTTATGAAATTCATAATGAATGTGATTCATGTATTATCGGTTAACTCATCTCTACCCAACTATTAAAGAAACAAGCAGAGTTGTAACTTGAAGCTCCTGGACACCATGCAAAATCTGTAAGGCCCCTTTCACACGGGCGAGTATTCCGCGCGGATGCGATGCGTGAGTTGAACGCATTGCACCCGCACTGAATCATGATCCATTCATTTCTATGGGGCTGTGCACACGAGCGGTGATTTTCACGCATCACTTGTGCGTTGCGTGAAAATCGCAGCATGCTCCTCTTTGTGCGTTTTTCACGTAACGCAGGCCCCATAGAAATGAATGGGGTTGTGTGAAAATCGCAAGCATCCGCAAGCAAGTGCGGATGCGGTGCGATTTTCACGCACGGTTGCTAGGAGACGATCGGGATGGAGACCCGATCATTATTATTTTCCCTTATAACATGGTTATAACAGAAAATAATAGCATTCTGAATACAGAATGCATAGTAAAATAGCGCTGGAGGGGTTACTTTTTTTTAAAAATAATTAAACTCACCTTAGTCCACTTGATCGCGCAGTCGGCATCTCTTCTGTCTCCTTTGCTGATTGCAGGAAAAGGACCTGTGGTGACGTCACTCCGGTCATCACATGATCCATCACATGATCTTTTACCATGGTGATGGATCCTGTGATGGACCATGTGATGACCGGAGTGACGTCACCACAGGTCTTTTTCCTGCAATCAGCAAAGAAGGAGACAGAAGAGATGCCGGCTGCGCGATCAAGTGGACTAAGGTGAGTTAAAAAATTTTTTTAAAATTTTTAACCCCTCCAGCGCTATTTTACTATGCATTCTGTATTCAGAATGCTATTATTTTCCCTTATAACCATGTTATAAGGGAAAATAATACAATCTACAGAACACCGATCCCAAGCCCGAACTTCTGTGAAGTTTGAGTACCAAGCATTCGCGATTTTTCTCACGCGAGTGCAAAACGCATTACAGTGTTTTGCACTCGCGCGGAAAAATCGTGCATGTTCCCGCAATGCACCCGCACATTTTCCCGCAACGCCCGTGTGAAAGAGGCCTAACAGGTCCTCTCATCTATCCTACAGTATGCCCCCAGGCACCTACCTCTACACCACTGCATCATAGTTCAATATATAACTTTATTCAGTTGTTTGGTGGTAGTGCAGAAGGTCATAGTGATGGACTCACCGCAGTACTCAGAGTCCATACAATTCTGTACTGTGGAGTCATGGACATTCCATGTGCAGTCAGGTATTTTTTTAACAGCAAGCTACCTTTACTTCTTTCCTTCCTTGGCATCAGATTACTCAAGTGTGTATCCTTCCCTGGCTGCAGATGTACCATGTTTATTAACAGAAGGAAGAGGTAGTGATGGTTACCAAAATGTAATCTGTTGAGTAACAAGTTGACATACTGAATGTGACTTTGACTGGTACGTCATTTCCTTTGAGGTTTTCTGCTCTCCTCTAATTCTCACAAAGTGGGAGAGGAAATTTATGATAAGTAGTGCAAGAGGAAAGTGGAAGTGATGATGCCCCAAGCAACCAAGTGGATTTTTGATTGGTTACTGTGGGCATTAGACAAAACTTCACCACTAGGTTCTATGTTCAGTACAGGAAAGCCATTGTCAAAAACGTAATTAGAGCAGCTCTCACCTGCCTGGAGACTCCAACCATAAGGACATGGACCGCTCCCTCACCCGGACTGGGAGCAATATATGGATAAGTAAAGAGAACTTGTCCAGCCTTTCCTTGTGAAGTTCCAAAAGCACTTTATTTAATATCCAATATTAAAAACATCCAGGTACAGGTTGCATCAGTCAAGGAAGCCATGGTGGAGCAAGTTCTGGAGTTATAAGTTATAATAACACATGAATGTTAAAATAAAAAATTTTAAGCTGTTATATCAGACTATACATACTGTTATTACAAACTGAAAAGAATGGCGTGGCATTAAACAAGCAGGAAATGCTCAAACCCACATGCAGTCGTGCATATATATAGGGGAGCAAATCCTGCACCTGTGGCCCGTTGCTAATGACGATCCCCAGCAAAAATGCATACAGTGGAGGATGCCCGCAGCGAACCACAAGTACCACAATAGACATCCTACACAAGATAGCAATTATGTGGATGTGGTAATCAATATAGCAATATAACAAAATAATAGCAAAGACAGGTGCACTCTGCGGTCTTACTAAACCCTCAAACTGATGTTAAAATTGAGAGATTAGCTAACATATCCTACGGTGTAGGACATGTCTGAGCCCGAGCACCGCGCCAAAGTTTCTCAAGTAGCCTTATAAGCCAGTCTTGAGTGGGACTCGCAGACTCCTCCCTCCTCCCATTGCAAGCATGACTACATGCTGGAGGTAACTGGTGAGTTGTTTGTGAGTCGGCCTCATGCTCCTGTAATTTGCCCACTGGCTACTGGTAATGCCCATACGGCGCAGGTAGGTGAGTGTTAGGTCCCCGAGCTACTTGAGAAACCTTGGCGCGGCCCCATTGAAGTGAATAGAGTTTAGCGCGATACCAAGCACAGCCACCATACAATGTACGACACTGTGCTTGGTAAGCTGCGAGAAGGCCATGGCGCTCACAGAAGTACCGGTGCCTTCTCAAACAGATGATCGGCTGGGTCCGGATGTCAAATCCCCACTGATCAGATACTGATGACCTATCCTGAGGATAGATCATCAGTATAAAATCTTGGAAAACACTTTTAACAAGTACCGTAATAATTAAAGGGAAAAAAAAACACTAAAATGAAACCTTACATGACAAGTGACAAGAAAAAGGGGGCAGCCCCGGCCTGACAGACTTACTATAATTTACAGAAACTACCGTAAGGCTACTTTCACACTAGCGTTATTCTTTTCCGGTATTGAAATCCAGTAAAGGCTGGTTTCGCAGCTTCCTGTTTGCTCCTTATTGCGCCAGGCTGCGAGGGAGTCAGCAGCACGCCATTGAAGGTGAGAACAATAATTATAAGCAGCATCTATGTACTTATACTACCTGCAGTCCCTATGTACTATTGCATAGGGACTGCAGGTTGCATAAGTACATAGGGGATGCTAAGAGTTGCAGTACCTAGGACTACTACTCCTAGCATCCCCTATGTACTTATACTACCTGCAGTCCCTATGCAATAGTACATAGGGGCTGCTGGTAGTACAGTATAAGTACACAGGGGATGCTAGGAGTTGCAGTACCTAGGACTACTACTCCTAGCATCCCCTATGTACTTATACTACCTGCAGTCCCTATGCAATAGTACATAGGGGCTGCTGGTAGTACAGTATAAGTACACAGGGGATGCTAGGAGTTGCAGTACCTAGGACTACTACTCCTAGCATCCCCTATGTACTTATACTACCAGCAGTCCCTATGTACTATTGCATAGGGACTGCAGGTAGTATAAGTACATAGGGGATGCTAGGAGTTGCAGTACTAGGTACTACTACTCCTAGCATCACCTATGTACTTATAACATACAGCTCCTATGTATAAGTACAATTATTGTTAATAATAATTATTGTTTTTTATTGCTGGACAAAAAAAGAATTATACTCACCTTCAATGGCGTGCTGCCGACTCCCTCGCAGGCTGACGCAATAAGGAGCAAACAGGAAGATGTAAAACCAGCTCCTCCTATATCCCGGCGCAGGTGCAGACGGGAAAACCGGATCCGGCGACGCGTCAATTTCCGAAACACTTGGTACCGGATCCGGCATTAATACATTTAAATGGAAATTAATGCCGGATCCGGCAAGTGCGGTAGTAATACTGAAAAAGAATAACGCTAGTGTGAGAGTAGCCTTAAATCTACACCAGTTCATAGTTGGCATTGATTTGATTTTCTGATGCAAAGACTGCTAAAAGATGTGTCACAATTATTGACAAGTATGTTGCTGTTCACTCCAACACATAAATAAAAAAGTAAATTTGCTTCTTAGGGGAAGAAAAAATCACTTAGTTGCCCACAGCAACCAGGCCTCGCTTTTAATTTTTCAGAGCTTCTTTGGAAAATAAAAGGCTCAATCTGAATGGTTGCTATGGGCAACTAAGTCTGTTTTCCTTTACATTAGTTTTAATAAATCTCTATTTTTAATGCAATTTTTTTTATACCAAACGTAGTACAAATGTAGTTCTCGTACAAAAGAGAAGGGAGATATCTATCTTTTCTTTATACTTTTCCTTCTTTTGCAGCCCCCCTGACTCTCCTTTGCCCTGCGCTGAATCGCGCAGGACAAAGGCATTTTCTGGAGTTCCGGTGACGTACCGGGCTCTCCATGGGGCTGCCAGGGGGAGGCTTCCGCCCAGCAGTGAGCCCGGTGATGTCACTGGCACTAATGGGCGGGCTTTAGCGCTGCCCTAGCCGGTAAAACGGCTAGGGCAGCCATACAGTCCGCCCATAAGAGCCGATGATGTCACCGAACACACTGCTGGGCGGAAGCCTCTGCCCGGCAGTGTGTTATTGTAAATAAAATAGCCCTTGCCCTGAGTAATCCAGCGCAGGTCAAGGGAGCGCTGCTAACATCAGGGGAGCTGCCTGGGCGAAATTATGGGTGTGTCCGGGTTTAGCTCTGAACCCGGACAGCCCCTTTAATTTCAGCCTAAAGAAGCAGTTCTTGGAAATATGTCTGTAGAAAAATGCAATTACAATATTGAATGTAAATTGTATGATTTTATGGTATAAGGATATGGCTACACTACACAGTCATGCTGCTCATTGTTAATTGTTAATGAGTGGCCATTAACAATGAACATAGGTTAAACAATTTGGTTTTAATTAGTTGATATGATCCTGTTGCGGCATGTATGGCTACGAAGTACTTGGCTGCAAGGTGCCATTGTCCCAACCGCAGCACGGCCATGCCGTTTAGCCGTACCCCGTAATCTTTGGACAGTTTTTCAATTGCCAGAATGCTCTTAAAATGCCAAGTGTGACTTATAGTGGCTTATAATATATTAGCATTTCAGTGGTCCTATAAGATCTCCTGGCTGAGATCAGGATGACCTCATGGAACAGGAATATTAATTAGGAAATGAATGTACACAAAAAAAAAAAAAATATTGCACCCAGATAGAAATGTTGGATTGCTGCAAAACTAGACATGCAGTTATGTCTCAGGAAGATATGTAAATGACTCTCAGAGGCTACTTTAGGGTAGTGAACCTCTTGGTGTAAGATTGCTGACTGCTAGACATGCCTTTACGACCCACTCAAGGACATTTTGCCCAGAGGTGCAGCATTGGAATGAGAGAAGCACGATGGTGCTTTTGACAAATTGCCCGCAATCTAGGCCATTTTGACCTAGCTGTTAGGAGATATTAGTAGCACCTATCACTGATGTATATTACTTTAGAGGATTATAACAAAATCACTGTCTGAAAAATTACCCCTATTGAAAAATAACCTTTAATAAGGTTATATATTCTGATAAATGTTAAGCATATATCAGGCATCAATATTTCTTCATCAAAGGTTTCTTTATTTCATTGAGATTTCTGAAGAGAAGTGGGGTTAGTTTATGAAGCCAGGTCAGCTGTCCCTGATTTCTCCCTTGAACTACCCCTGCCTACAAGCAGAGCACCCGCCCGACAGGGGTGACCCCATTTCTTGGTGGCTAAACCCTCAAAAACCCTCAAGTATACCCTAAAATTATGCCAGCCTTTCAATTTTCTGATCCCAGATTGCGTTCCAACTCATTTCTCCAATGCCTATCATATATTGGTTCATCAGCGGACCTTTAATTAAATAGGCGAAGGCAGATAATACTGCAATAGAATCCAGTAACTTTCTTTGATAATACTGCATTAGAATCGTGGCCTCCTTTGGTGTAGGAATAGGCGCAGCCTAGTAGCAGAGAATATGTGAGGGCATGCACACGGCAAACAGGCTCTAGATGGCCCAGATAGACAACAAGTAGAGAGAGCATTTTGATCTGCCAACAAGCAAGAACAGCTCCCACAGTTTTATTGTCCATCTTCCAGACACAGGTAATGCCTGGACCATTTCCAGGCACTGAGCAGAAGGAAATTTAGTGTCATGGCACCCTTTAAAGGGCATCTGTCAGCAGATTTGTACCTATGAAACTGGCTGACCTGTTGCATTTGCACTTGGCAGCTGAAGGCATGTATGTTGTTCCCATGTTCATATGTGCCCTCATGGCTGAGAAAAATGAAGTTTTAATATATGCAAATGAGCCTCCAGGAGGGGGGAATTTTTAAAATTATTACATTGTCCTCATTTTGTGCTAAAATATCTTTTTTAATTGATCTTTATTAAAAATATAGAGCCCTTTCTTCTGTACAGAGCTGACATGCTCTAGTAGCACCCATTGGATTTTCTGTCTTTTCCATCAGACCAGGGGCAGACAGACTCCTTATCTCTGCTCTCTGACCTTATAAACACTCATTACAGCTCAGTTCTTATCTTAGGCTACTTTCACAGTGGCGTTTTGAATTCTGTTTGTGAGATCCATTTCAGGGATCTCACAAATGGTTTAAAACGGATCAGTTCAGCCCCAATGCATTCTGAATGGATAAGGATCCGTTCAGAATGCATCAGTTTGGCTCTGTTCCGCCTCCATTCCGCTCTGGATGCGGACACCAAAACGCTGCTTGCAGCATTTTGGTGTCCACCTGGCGATGCGATGGGGGCGGATCCGTTTTCACTGACACAATATGGTGCAGTTGAAAACGGATCCATCCCCCATTGACTCTCAATGTAAGTCAGGACAGATCCGTTTTGACTTAGACTTTTTTTAAAAAGAATAATGCAAACGGATCCGTTCTGAACGGATACAAGCATTTGCATTATAGGTGCGGATCCATCTGTGCAGATACCAGACGGATCCGCACCTAATGCAGATGTGAAAGTAGCCTTACTGATACAAATGTGGCTTAAATAAGTGTTTATGATCTCTCAGTAGTTTAGAGAGATAGGTTTATTAAATGACTGGCACAAAGTGAAAGTAAAAGTACCAGTCACACAGTTAGAAAAACAGTTAACCCTTTGTGACAGAATGGCTCAATATTTTTAATAAAGGCCAATTGAAAAAATGAATTTTTGCCAAAAATGAGTAAAATGCAATATTAAACAAAAATTGCATCAGAAAGTGTACATAGCTTTTAAGCGATACATCCAGATTCTGTTTGGTATCCGACGACAGTCACATTTGAGCATGGAGGCCTCGTGCTGAGAGCTTCAATCCTGCCTTTGCTGAGGAGCAACACACTGCCCCAACTGCTGATGTGATGATCTGGGGACCAATCTGATGCAACATTCAGTCACCCCTAGTAGTGATATGAGCTACACTAAGGCTACGTGTACACAACGACATTTGTAGCGCAACATTTTGTTACACCAATGTCGCGCGACAATTTTTATAATGGCAGTCTATGGTGTCGCACTGCAACATGCAACATGCTGTGACTGCGACGCAACAGTCGCAGAAAATCCATTTGAGATAAATTTTTCTGCGCTGTTGCATCGCAGTCGCAGCATGTTGCATGTTGCAGTGCGACATCATAGACTGCCATTTTAAAAATTCTCGCGCAACAATGGTGCGCGACAATGTTGCAAATTGCAGTGCGACACCATAGACTGCCATTATAAAAATTGTTGCGCAACATTGGTGCAACAAAATGTTGCGCTACAAATGTCGTCGTGTAGATGTAGCCTAAAAGCTGAGCGAAATGTGCAGTACACCCTGCAGCCACATGTGTTGCCTCTCATGACAGGGATTCCAACTTGCATTTTTCCGAATAATGCCTGTCCACACATAGCAAGGGTTTCCCAGGAATGTCTCCGCCAGATTGCAACACTTTCTTGACCTGCCAGGTTGGCAGATTTATCGCCAGTTGAGTATTTATGGGACCAGCTGGGACTCCAGCTTTGGCAGCATGTGAGTGTGCAGAATCTGCAAGCCGAGTTGCAACATCTGTGGGTAAATGTGCTGCAGGATACTAAAGAGAACCTGTGTGCCTCCATGCCCAACTGTATGTCATCTTGCATCCAGGCTAGAGGTGGCCCACAAGGGTACTAGAGCTTCCTTTCAACTTTACAGTTTTCCCCAATAAACGTATGCTTTTGCTCTAATATTGTAATAACTTACATGTATCATCATGACATTCAAACATAGAAAGTTTTATTCAATTCCAACTACTCTTTCTTGGGACCTTATATATTTTTTTGTTTTATGGGTGTATTTTTAATCACAATAGCGCACAGAACTTTGGTAAACAGGTGGGAAGATCTTTGCAGGAAAACAATAAAAACTGTCGCCAGTTAGAAAAAAAACAATTAGCCAACAAAACAATATTCTTATGCACAAAAACAGGTGTCATTTCCTTAAAGGGCAGACAGTATTTAAGCATTCATGAGACCTCCAGTAACCAGCTTACAGCTCAATGACCATGAAGGGAAAATGTCACACAAAAGCCAAAGCTCAGCCAGGCCAACGTTGTGTAAGTTCCTGATCAATAGACTCAGCTGTTGACCCCTTTTAACCCAAATTGTACAAGGAAAACATGTGTTCAGCTGAATAAATGGGCAAGCAAATAAAGTGTTGTTTATTAGACACTCAGACCACTAGCCAGATTCTAAGCCTATATTACCTAGAAGAATGGCTGCATAATGGCCAGAGATATGGATGTGTGTTTATTGCTACACAATTACATTTTGGAATGAATATTGTCACTCGCCCCAATAATGCAGTAGAATGGTGCTATTAAGAATGTCAAGCATATTTACAATGGCATCTGTCTTCATTTTTAAGATAACATTTTATTGTCATTGTAGTTATACAACAAAACTTTGGTAGCTTGAAGAAAGACCAGCAGCAACAAGATGTGCAAATACCTAGTGCTTGAAAGGAGCTGAAAATGTGTGTGTGTGAGAGAGAGAGTTCAACATGTAATGGTACAGTTCAAAGTTCTGTACTCTCTAACCTGTGAGTCTGTTAGGGCAGGGAGTGGTTGTGCCATTGAACTATAGCAGACTGCGGAGAGGTGTCAGACTTAAAACTTCCCCCCACCCAGGTGGTTTGAACAGTAGCACTGGGAGTTGGTGAAACTAGGGAGTTCTCTGATACTGATAGCTGCTTTTTCAACCTGTGTGTGACTAGTACTCACTGATACAAAATAGCTAAATAGTGAGTTTATCCAAAGATCCTGCACCGCAGGTTTTTAATCAGGGTATAAAGCACATAGATGGTGTTTATCTAGTTCCTCTATATATGCACGGTACCCTGTTTGCCTGTTTGTAAATATAGAGGGTGCAGTGGCCCCCATTATAACTTTTTATATAATCGCTTTGAATAAACCTTTATTATTTAGCTTTTTAACGTTCTATCAGGCTGAGAATTCCATTTTAATAGCAGAACATAAACCGATTTTCACGCGATTTTCATGCATTCTGAATACAGAATGCATAGTAAACTAGCGCTGGAGGGGTTAAAAATAAATAAATAATAATTTAACTCGCCTTCCACTTGCTCACGTAGCCCGGCATCTCCTTGTGTCTCCTTTGTTGAATAGGACCTGTGGTGAGCATTAAATACAGTTACAGGACCTTTGATGACGTCACTCCGGTAATCACATGGTACGTCACATGATCTTTTACCATGGTGATGGATCATGTGATGACCGGAGTGACGTCATCAAAGGTCCTTTACCCAGGTCCTAAAGAAAGAATACAAAAGGAGATGCCGGCTGCGCTATCAAGTGGACTAAGGTGAGTTAAATTATTTTTAAAAAAAATTTAACCCCTCCAGCGCTATTTATAACCATGTTATAAGGGAAAATAATACAATCTACAGAACATCGATCCCAAGCGGTTTGGGTACCAAACATGCGTGATTTTTCTCACGCGAGTGCAAAACGCATTACAGTGTTTTGCACTCGCGCGGAAAAATCACGGGTGTTCCCGCAACGCACCCGCACATTTTCCCGCAACGCCCGTGTGAAAGAGGCCTTAGTGTATTACTCTGTGTAATACACTAACAGGCAATGCATTACAATACAGATGTATTATAATGCATTGCAGAAGGGATCAGACCCCCAAAAGTTTAAGTCAGAAATAAAGTAAAAAAATAATAAGTTAAAAAGTGTTTTTAATAAAAAAAAATCAAGTTTCAAGTAAAAAAAGAAAAAAATGCCCCTTTCTCCGTGATTTTATAATAAAAAATTTAAAAAAAACAAAACAAAAAACACACATATTAGGTATCGCCGCGTCCGTAACGACCGGCTCTATAAATATATCATATGATCCACCACATCCAATAAACACCATAAAAAAAAAAAAAAGAAACTGTGTAAAAAAAATGCCATTTTTCTCACCTTACATCACAAAAAATACAACACCAAGTGATCAAAAAGGCGTATGTCCCACAAAATGTTACCAATAAAACCATCACCTCATCCTGCAAAAAATTAAGTCTCTACATAAGAAAATAGCTAAAAAACAAAAACAAACTTTAGCTCTCAGAACATGAGACACTAAAACATAATTTTTTTTGTTTCAAATATGCTATTATTGTGTTAAAGTGAAATAAATGTAAAAAGTATACATATTAAGTATTGCCGCATCCGTAACAACCAGTTCTAGAAAAATATCACATGACCTTACCCCTCAGGTGAACACAGTAAAAAATAAAAAATAAAAACTTTATGAAAAAAAGCCATTTTTGTCACCTTACATCACAACAATTGCAACACCAAGTGATCAAAAAGGCATATGCCCCCCAAAAATAGTACCAATCAAACCGTCACTTTATCCCGCAACAAATGAGATCCTAACTAAGACAATCTGTCAAAAAATAAAAAAGCTGAAGGGGGGCGTGGCCAGCCATGAGAGAGTGAAGACGTGCTCTCCCTGAGCTCCTCTGCATCCCTGGCGAAATCCATCTGCACCCAGCCTCTCCAGATGGGGAAAACGGCCAAAAAGGGTAGAGCCTGACCATCGGCTCCCCTAGCAGCCTCACAGGGTGATTTACCCCTTCTCTTTGCCCGGCAAGTCTCCTTGCAGTCTATGGTGTCGCACTGCAATTTGCAACATTGTCGCGCACCATTGTTGCGCGACAATTTTTAAAATGGCAGTCTATGATGTCGCACTGCAACATGCTGCGACTGCGATGCAACATGCAGCCTCACAAGATGGCGCTGGCACTCGTACCATGCGCCCGCCTCCGACTCACACCGGGGAGCCCCACTACACAGCGCCACCTGCACTAATCCCTCTCTGTGCCCCCACTGCTCTTCACCTCACCTGCAGTTGCAGAGCCGCGGGCCCAGGATCGGACCTCCCCGGCCTCCCTGGAGCCGCGGTCATCGCCGCCTTCCTCCCTCCTGGCATGCGCACCTGACCTGGACCTGCAGGCGCCCGCCCCAGCCGCAGCGCTGAACACAGCCGACTTGCAGGTCAGTCATAGGGGCTCCCCACAGGACTCTAGCAACGGGAGACTAGGGGCTGGGGACCCCACCACTCCACAAAGCTGCACCCTGAAGCCACTTGCCCGCCCTTTCTGGCCTAGTCAGCCCTCACCTGGCAGCATTGACGACTTCACCCTCCAGAGGAGCTCTTTGGTCGCTCCTGCAGGCGTTCATCACCCTCCTGTGGAAGGCCCCCACAATGGAGGCGCTCCTGCTATGCTGGACTCCTTCCTTCCTCCCTCCCACTCTCCTGGGCCCTCTCTGGCTGCCTCGCCACACTGGTCCACTGGATCCTCCTGGGAAGGGCCCCACCAGCTACCATCCGGGGTTTCCCCTAAGAAGCCGGGCCTCACATATACTTCCCCCTATGTAGGGTTCCCTTCTGCCTCAGCTGACCTGTTTGGCGATGAAGCCAGGCCACCAACAATGGCAGACTTGCGCACTCTTATTTGCTCTCTGCCCACCAAAGCAGATTTATCCAGCTTTGCCACTAACATACTGCCGGAATGCAAGCTTGAATTCTCGCAGGTCTGCTCTGAGATGGCCGTGATTGACTCCAGAATTGACTCTGTCGCTCAAGAGCACACATCTCTAACGGCCACGGTCTCGGCCCTCCGAGACACCATCCATTCCCACGAGACCCAGCTCTATACTTTACATCAGCACCTGGATGACATCGAAAATCGCAATCGCCATAACAACATACGGATTCGAGGCCTGCCAGAATCGGTGACGGCCCCTGGCCTTCTATGCACCATAGTTGGATTGTTTAACAAAGTCCTGGGTCATCCTCCGGGCTCTTACATAGAAATAGATATAGCGCATAGAGCCCTTAGACCCCCCAACCCGGATGGTTCTAAACCGAGGGACGTCATCTGTAGAATCCATTTCTACGTGATCAAGGAACAAATCCTGAATAACGCTAGACAGTCCTCGCCTTTGTCATTTGACGGGTCCACTCTCCAGCTTCTGCAGGACCTTTCCCGCTACACTCTGGCCCAGAGAGCTGCCTTACGACCCCTCTTGGACCTTCTCAGGGAGGGAAGCATCCCCTACCGGTGGGCCTACCCTTTCTCCCTTTATGCGGGACCCAAAGGACATGCTGCGACACTCCGCAAACCTGCGGACCTTCCCGAGTTTCTACGCCTCCTGAACCTCCCAACGGTTGATCTAGGCCCCTGGCCTTCTATTCTCCAACCCACGCCATCGCACCAGGGCCGCACCCGCCCATTCCAGCCTGTCAACTCCAGGTCGCCGAAAACAACCCTACCGACCCCCTCTAGACGGGGGCAACGTCGCTCCCCAGCCCATGGTGGCAGATCCCCACCCACAGCGGATATGTGCTCCTGAAGTCTGACGGTTCGCCTTGTTTGAGACTTCCGTTACATTGCTAGTGAGGTGCCCTAGTACAACTAACCCTCATTTACCCTCTTGGTAACAGGCATGGTTACTCTTATTTTAGGCCAGGGTTTGCAGCTGGCTCGCTTTCTTATGGTTGTCACTTTCCCCAAATAGTTTGAGACACCCTCTGGGGATTGGTTGATCCCTAGTGACTGTCTCTTTGGATCTGTTTGATCCGGGTAGTTAACTATCTATTGTTTTCTTCTTTCTTTTGTCTCCTACTCTTCCTTTTCTTTTCCCCCTCTTCTTTTGTTCGTCCATCCTTCCCCTTGTTCCTTGTGTTTTTCCCTTTGCTACAGATATGACTCCACTCAAGATTGCGTTGTTCAACGCGAAAGGCCTCAACGCTCCTGAGAAGAGATCCCAGGTCCTCCATCACTTCTACCGCCAAAGGGCACAGATTGTATGTTTCCAAGAAACCCAATTCAAAGAAGGTAAGGCCCCTTCCATCCGCCACAGGCACTACACGTCCTGGCACCTTGCGAATAACGCTGAGAGCAAATCTAAAGGAGTCGCCATAGCGATCCACAAATCTCTGGCTCACCAGGTGCTGGGATGCTTTGCTGACCCTGGGGCGCGATACTTGATCCTCACACTTCTTATAGGCGGACGGGAATTCACCATTCTCAACGCTTACACCCCTAATTGCCATCAGGTCCCCTTTATCACGGATTTAGTGGACAAGGTCCTGCCCCTGATTCGTGGAACGCTCATGTTCTGCGGTGACCTTAATCTCACTCTCGACCCCACGCTCGACAATTCCTCAGGTAGGTCCTCCCTCCCTTATGCTGCCATCAAAAAGGTGAAAAGAGCACTGCTCCAAGTACAACTGTATGACCCATGGCGCATTCACCATCCCGCAGATAGAGATTACACCTTTTTTTCAGCTCCCCACTCCTCATATAGCAGAATAGATTATATCCTTGTCCAGCAACCCGCCCTCTCGTGGATGGTTTCCATGTCTATCGGCAATATCCTTTGGTCTGACCATGCCCCGGGTTTCTGTTCCCTGATGCTCCCTTCCTCAGCTAGAAACGAATGGACCTGGCGGTTAAATGAGTCCCTTCTCCTAGACGCAGTATGTGCTGCGGACCTCCACACCACTGTAGCCAACTTTCTCTCTGACCATGCCTCAGACCCAACCTCCCTTCCCATGCAATGGGAGGCCCTAAAATGTGTCCTCCGTGGGATTCTCGTCAAGCATGGCACCCGTCTTAAAAAGGAAAAGGCCATTACTCTGAAGACTGCTCTGCAGAAGGTTGCATCTTTAGAGCTCCTTCATAAGCGAGCCCTTTCTCAGTCCGTCCTTTGTGACCTTCAGAACGTGTGCATGGACGCCTTCTGGAAGCGTCCTACAAACGGATGATCCAAACCTGTCGCAGTAAATTTTACGAGTATGGCAATAAATGCGGACATCTGCTTGCGAGGGCTCTCAGAGGCCATATTGCCACTTCCCATGTCCCTGCTGTCAAAAATCCAACGGGCCACATGGTGCACACTAATGAGGAAATCACCTCCTCCTTCCACTCTTTTTACTCCCGATTGTATAACCTTCCTTGCCCCCATGATGCGGAGGTTGACCTGACTCCCGATTCACTATCTCGCGGCCCTAAATTGTCTAACAAAGCGCCAGCTTAGAGGCCCCGTTCACAGAAACGGAGTTACAGGGCGTGATCAAGTCCTTACCAGCAGGGGCGTACATAAAAATCACTGGGCCCCATAGCAGGAATCTAAATTGGGCCCCCATTCCCCTTTTATAGCCCCTCCTTTTGTTCCATGAACTATTCTTGCTGCTGCGTTTTATAATTTATGCCATCAGGGCCAGATTGGGATTACAAAACAGTCCTGGCACACAAGAGGTATAATAGATGCAGTGTGTACAGGTATATAGTATATTCCCTAGTGTTCTGATATGTGAGGTACAGGGTATAATATATGCAGTGTGTACAGATATATAGTATATACAGCGGTGTACTGATATGTGAGGTACGGGGTATAATATATGCAGTGTATACAGGTATACAGTATATACAGTAGTGTAATATGTGAGGTACGAGGTATAATGCAGTGTGTACAGGTATATAGTAAATACAGCAGTGTATTGACACCTCGTACCACACATATCAGTACACTGCTGTATATACTATATATCTGTACACACTGCATCTATTATACCTCATACCTCACATATCAGTACACTGCTGTATATACTATATATCTGTACACACTGCATCTATTGTACCTTGTACCTCACATATCAGTACACTGCTGTATATACTATATATCTGTACACACTGCATCTATTATACCTCATACCTCACATATCAGTACACTGCTGTATATACTATATATCTGTACACACTGCATCTATTATACCTCATACCTCACATATCAGTACACTGCTGTATATACTATATATCTGTACACACTGCATCTATTATACCTCATACCTCACATATCAGTACACTGCTGTATACACTATATATCTGTACACACTGCATCTATTATACCTCGTACCTCACATATCAGTACACTGCTGTATATACTATATATCTGTACACACTGCATCTATTATACCTCATACCTCACATATCAGTACACTGCTGTATATACTATATATCTGTACACTGCATCTATTATACCTCATACCTCACATATCAGTACACTGCTGTATATACTATATATCTGTACACACTGCATCTATTATACCTCGTACCTCACATATCAGTACACTGCTGTATATACTATATATCTGTACACACTATTATCTATTATACCTCATACCTCACATATCAGTACACTGCTGTATATACTATATATCTGTACACTGCATCTATTATACCTCGTACCTCACATATCAGTACACTGCTGTATATACTATATATCTGTACACACTGCATCTATTATACCTCGTACCTCACATATCAGTACACTGCTGTATATACTATATATCTGTACACACTGCATCTATTATACCTCATACCTCACATATCAGTACACTGCTGTATATACTATATATCTGTACACACTGCGTCTATTATACCTCGTACCTCACATATCAGTACACTGCTGTATATACTATATATCTGTACACACTACATCTATTATACCTCATACCTCACATATCAGTACACTGCTGTATATACTATATATCTGTACACTGCATCTATTATACCTCATACCTCACATATCAGTACACTGCTGTATATACTATATAAATGTACACACTGCATCTATTATACCTCGTACCTCACATATCAGTACACTGCTGTATATACTATATATCTGTACACACTGCATCTATTATACCTCATACCTCACATATCAGTACACTGCTGTATATACTATATATCTGTACACACTGCATCTATTATACCTCATACCTCACATATCAGTACACTGCTGTATATACTATATATCTGTACACACTGCATCTATTATACCTCATACCTCACATATCAGTACACTGCTGTATATACTATATATCTGTACACACTGCATCTATTATACCTCGTACCTCACATATCAGTGCACTGCTGTATATACTATATATCTGTACACACTGCATCTATTATACCTCATACCTCACATATCAGTACACTGCTGTATATACTATATATCTGTACACACTGCATCTATTATACCTCACATATCAGTACACTGCTGTATATATTATATATCTGTACACACTGCATCTATTATACCTCGTACCTCACATATCAGTACACTGCTGTATATATTATATATCTGTACACACTGCATCTATTATACCTCATACCTCACATATCAGTACACTGCTGTATATACTATATATCTGTACACACTGCATCTATTATACCTCATACCTCACATATCAGTACACTGCTGTATATACTATATATCTGTACACACTGCATCTATTATACCTCATACCTCACATATCAGTACACTGCTGTATATACTATATATCTGTACACTACATCAATTATACCTCGTACCTCACATATCAGTACACTGCTGTATATACTATATATCTGTACACACTGCATCTATTATACCTTGTACCTCACATATCAGTACACTGCTGTATATACTATATATCTGTACACACTGCATCTATTATACCTCGTACCTCACATATTACACTACTGTATATACTGTATACCTGTATACACTGCATATATTATACCCCGTACCTCACATATCAGTGCATGTATAATACTGTGTAATATATGCAGTGTGTGTATATATGTGTGTATATATGTGTGTGTGTGTGTGTGTGTATATATATATATATATATATACACACAGCAGTGTATTGATGTGAGACATAGAAGGTATAATACTGTAGATGCAGTGTTTACAGAAATATGTGGTCAGTTATACACTATGGTCACTGTGTGTGTGAGGTACATGAGGTAGTGGTCACTGTAACTGTCTGAAGTATTATACATGAGTGAGCAATGAGTAAAAACAGGGCATGGAGGGGGGGGTAAATGATGAAAAGTGGAGGACCTCCTCTTACCACTCCATTCCAGTCTGTCTGGATCAATGCAGAGCTGATTGTGAACTTCTAATACTTGCTGTTAGGGGTTGAAGGACCTGTGATGATGTCATCACAGGTCCTGGCAGATATACCTTTGAAACCTAGGAACTACACCATTTTTGGTGCAGTTCCTTTGCTAGATTCTGCAGGGCCTGTGATGTTGAAGATGATGTCATCACAGGTCCTGGCAGATGCACTGTTCTAACCTGGGAACTACACTTTACACTGTGCAGTTCCCTTACAGGACCTCTGATGACATCATCAAAGGTCCTTTAGCTTTAGAAAGATAAACGGGAGCAATTAGGGGGCGGGGCCTCTCCTCCACTTCGGGCCCCTCTTCCTCACGGGCCCCATAGCAGCTGCGTGGTCTGCCTATATGGTAGGTACGCCACTGCTTACCAGGTGGTAAGAGCCCAGGTCCTGACGGATTTACCGCCAGTTTCTATAAGTCTTTTTTGGCTCCTCTCACTCCCTTTCTGTTGACGGTCTTCAATGCTGTGTCCTCTGGATTCCCTTTTCCGGCGCAATCTACCATGGCCCACATTGCAGTCATCCCCAAGCCCGACAAGGACCCACACCTCTGCGCCAGCTATTGTTTCATTTCTTTGCTGAATGTGGACCTTAAGTTGTTCGCCAAACTGCTTGCCAACAGACTAAATACGTTCCTGCCCTTTTTGATACACCCTGAACAGGTAGGCTTTACCCCCGGGAGGGAGGCCCGTGATAACACCCTCAGAACACTAGACATCGTCCACCACGCAAAATCTACCAACACCCCCTTATGATCTTATCCCTTGACACGGAAAAATGCTATTATTGTGTAAAGCTTAAATAAAAAAGAAAAAGTATACATATTAGGTATTGCCACGTCCGTAACGATCTTCTCTATAAATAATATTACATGACCTAACCCCTCAGATGAATGCTGAAAAAAAAAAAAAAAAACTGTTCCAAAATTACCAATTTTTTGGTCACCTTGCTCCATAAAGTGTAATAATGAATGATCCAAAAATCATATGTACCCATAAATGGTACCAATAAAAACATCAACTCTTCCTGCAAAAAACGAGCCCCTGCACAAGACCATCGGTAGAAAAATAAAAAGAATAAGGCGTTCAGAAAATGAAGATACAAAAACATAATTTTTTTTCAAAAATCCTTTATTATGTGAAACTGAAACAAACAAACAAAGAAAGTAAACATATTTGATATTATTACGTCCGTAACAACCTGCTCTATAAAAATAGCACATGATCTACCCTGTCAGATGAATGTTGTAAAAAATAAAAACAGTGCCAAAATAGCAATCTTTTGGTTACCTTGCCTCAAAAAAAAAAAGTAATATAGAGCAATTAAAAATCATATGTACCCCAAAATAGTACCAATAAAACTGGCACCTTAGCCCCTAGTTTCCAAAATGGGGCCACTTTTTGGGAATTTCTACTGTAAGGGTTGCATCACGGGGGCTTAAAATGGGACATGGCATCTAAAAACCACATGCCGTTCCTTTCCTTCTGTGCCCTGCCGTGTGCCCTTACATCAGTTTACGACCACATGTGGGGTGTTTCTGTAAACCGCAGAATCAGGGTAATAAATATTAAGTTTTGTCTGACTTTTAACCCTCGATGTGTTAAAGAGAAAAATGGATTAAAATGGAAAATCTGCCAAAAAAGTGACATTTTGAAATTTCATCTCCATTTTTCTTTAATTCTTGTGGAACACCTAAAGGGTTAACAAAGTTTGTAAAATCAGTTTTGAGTAGCTTGAGATGTGTAGTTTCTACAATGGGGTAATTTATGGATGGTTTCCACTATGTAAGTCCCACAAAGTGACTTCAGACCTGAACTGGTCCTTAAAAAGTGGGTTTTGGAAATTTTCTTAAAAATTTTAAGAATTGCTTCTAAAATTCTAAGCCTTCTAACGTCCTAAAAAAATAAAATGACATTTACAAAATGATGGAAATTCAGATATGGGTGGCTCTACTTTGTGTGGGGAATTCTGGCTGGGTGCACGGTCAAATGTAAACCCCCGTTTACTTATGGTATGCATAAAGAAATAGAATGACCGGCACTCTCAATATAAATGGGTCACGCATGAAAATGCTATTATCAGGTTTAAATTTTTTTTACAAAATGATGCCAACTTAAATTAGACATATGGGGAATGTTAAGTAATAAATATTTTATGAATTATCACTTTCTGTTTTAAAAGCAGAGAAATTGAAATGTTTAAAATTGCTAATTTTTCTAAGTTTTTGGTAAATTTGAGATTTTTTCCTAAATGACGGTGAAATATATTGACTCAAATTTATGACTATCATGAAGTAGAATGTGTCACGAGAAAACAATCTCAGAATGGCTTGGATAAATAAAAGTGTTCCAAAGTTATTTTCAAAATCAGGCCTGGTCAGGAATGTGAAAACTGGCCCGGGGTAGAAAGGGCTAAACATTTATGATATCAGGACCTTCTCAAGATGGCTCCTCTGCCAGTTCTCTGAGGCCAAAACTGTTTTCCCTCACTTCCCACACACTTGCTGTAGCCAGCCAATCAGATTGGATTACTGAGACACGCCTCCTCACTCTGAAGCCTAATGCAGGCATGCAGTGTGAAGGACCACCCCTCTGTCTTCTGTTTATACTAAAGGGAAGACAGACAAGTCATAGCAACGGTCTTTTAAGGAAGCAGTGGAAAGGGACAGAGGACACTAATGAAAGCTGTTATTATAAGGTAATTACAGATATTTTGACAATTATTGACAGACTAACTCAAGTATACATGCCTAGCTCTAATAAACTAGCAAATATGACAGTTAGCCTTTAAGCAGTTCGGGCTATATTAATTGGAGAAAACCTGAGAATAATAAAAAAATAAGAATAAATGGTATAACATTACTTTTATAAAGCACAAAGCGGGACAATATATTTTCTTACTAGGCCATGCCTCTAGCTCTGCCCAAAACATAACTATAGACATCTAATCCCACTTAGTCCCCTTAATGCCCCCACATAATAATTATTTCCCCTTTGTGCCATCACACAGTAGTTATGACCACATTGTGCCCCTCACAGTAGTAATGCCCACATGTGCCCCCTTTACAGTAGTAATGATCAAATTGTGCCCCTTACAGTAGTTATACCCACATGTGCCCCCTTTGCAGTAGTAATGATCATATTGTGCCCCTCACAGTAGCAATGCCCACATTGTGCCTCCTAACAGTAGTTATGCCCACATGTGCCCCCTTCACAGTAGTTATGCCCACATGTGCCCCCTTTACAGTAGTAATAATCATATTGTGCCCTCACAGCAATGCCCACATTGTGCCCCCTCACAGTAGTTATGCCCACATGTGCAACCTTCACAGTAGTTATGCCAACATGTGTCCCCTTTACAGTAGTAATGATCATATTGTGCCCCTCACAGTAGCAATGCCCACATTGTTCCCCCTCACAGTAGTTATGCCCACATGTACACCCTTCACAGTAGTTATGCCCACATGTGCACCCTTCACAGTAGCCATGCCCAGATATGTACCTCCTTTACAGTAATACCCGGATATGTGCCCCATCACAGTAGTTATGCCCACACGTACCTCCTTCCCAGTAGTTGTGCCCACATGTGCCCCCTTTACAGTAGTAATGATCATATTGTGCCACTCACAGTAGCAATGCCCAAATTGTGCCCCTCACAGTAGTTATGCCCACATGTGCACCCTTCACAGTAGTAATGCTGTGCCCCCTTTACAGTAGTAATGATCAAATTGCACCCCTTACAGTAGTTATACCCACGTGTGCCCCCTTTACAGTAGTAATGATCATATTGTGCCCCTCACAGTAGCAATGCCCACATTGGGCCCCTCACAGTAGTTATGCCCACATGTGAACCCTTCACAGTAGCCATGTCCAAATATGTACCTCCTTTACAGTAGTTATGCCCAGATATGTGCCCCATCACAGTAGTTATGCCCACATATACCCCCTTGACATTAGTTATGCGCACATGTGCACCCTTCACAGTAGCCATGCCCAGAAATGTACCTCCTTTACAGTAGTTATGCCAAAATATGTGCACCCTTCAAAAGAAGAAAAAAAAACTGTAAATACTCATCCAAGTTACTCCCATGATCATCACAGCTTACCCTGCGTTCCCCAGCATGCAGCAGGCAGGGTACTGTTACACATCGGGCTGCTGGGTTGTGAAGCAGGAGCACAGGCTGATTCCTGGCCTGCACTGCTCCTCTTACACAGCCGAGCAGAGGAATATCTGACTGCATAGTATATGCTGGGGAGCGCCGGCTGCTGAACTGAATGGTGAAGTGGGGAGTAGATAGCTGATTGGTGAAGCAAGGAGCAGATGGCTGAATGGTGAAGCAGGGAGCAGATGGCTCAATAGTAACTAATCGTGCAGCTGCCAAGCAGGGGGCCCACTGTCAGTGACAGCAGGGCACCCCAGGGAGAAGGCAGGGACCGTACCTGGGTGTCCCTACCTTCTAGATCACTGTATACAGATCAGGAAGTGCTATGCCGCTTCCTGTCCTGACTCGGTGGTCATGTGATCGCCAGGGCCAGGTGAGTGCAGGAGCTGTCGGGTCTTCCATAGAACACGATCAGCCCTGCACTGAAGCTGTACAGCGCAGTATACTGCTGTACAGCCTCTCTGGGGGGTGTATTTCCACTGTAACTGGGGCTACTATGTCAGCCCCAGTTACAGGAGAAATCAATAGTGAAAAAATAAAATAAATATGAAGTTAAATGTCCCCCAGAGGTCTTGCATGACCTTATGGAGGACACAAAGTGTAAAAAATAAATAAAAAAATTGTGTTTAAAAGGAAAAAAAAAGGTTCACATTGAAAAAAAAAAATTCCCCCCAAATGCGTTATTTACATTTTTTAAATAGAAAAAAAAATAGACATATTTGGTATCACTGCATCCGCAACGACCGACTCTATATTAATATCATATGATCTACCCCATAAGGTGATCTCTGTAAACAAAATAAATAAATATTGCACCAAACTGATTTCTTAGTGAGCTCACCTCCCAAAAAACATAATGTTAATCAATCAAATAGTCGTATGTTCCCCAAAATGGTAGCAATAAAAATGTCACCTCATCCCGCAAAGAATGAGACCCCACACAAGACCATAGCCAGAAAAATAAATAAAAATATGTCTCTATGAAAATTGAAACACAAAAACACAATTTCGCCGTGTCCATACCAATTGGCTTTACAAAAATATCACCTGATCTACCCCATCAAGTGAACGGTGTAAAAAAAAAACATAAAAATTATGCCAAAACAGTTTTTTTTTGTCTCCTCACCTCACAAAAAAATCAATCAAAAAGTCGTAAGTACCCAAAAATTGTATCAATAAAAATGTCACCTCGTCCCACAAAAACAAGCCCTCACAAAAGACTATAGCTAGAAAAATGAAAAAAAAAATGGCAACACAAAACATGATTTTTTTTTCTAAAAATGTTTTTATTGTGTAAAACGTAAAAAAAAAAAAAATTGACATTTTTGGTATTGTTGCATCTGTAATGACCGGATCTCTAGAAATATCACATGATCTACCCCATCAAGTGAATGGTGTAAAAAAAAATTTTTTTTTTGTGACTTTACCTCCCAAAAATAAGATAAAAAGCAACCAGAAAGCCTAATGTACCCCAAAATTGTGCCAGTAAAAACTACAGCTTGTCTCACACAAAATAAGCCATCACGCAGCTTATTCAGCAAAAAATTAAAAAAGTTATTGCTCTTAAAAACCTTGAGAGAAAATTCCATGTTAGAACATTTTACGACCACAAAAACAGTTTACGACCACAATTGGGGTGTTAATGTATTTAGGAGAAAGTGGGTAGCAAATTGGGGGGGGGGGATATTCTCCTGTTATCTTTTGTGAAAAAGAAAGTTTGGCCTAAAGCACCATTTTCTTGTAAAATAAAATGTAATTTTTCATTTTCACACCTAAATTTTTAAATTCTAAGTGAAGTGCTCGCTACACCCCTTAAAAATTCCATGGGTGGTGTAGTTTACAAAATGTGGTCACTTTTTGGCGGTTTTACTTGTGGGGATACCTCAGGGCCTCTTCGAATGCAACATGGTGCCCAAAGACCATTCCAGCAAAATCTGCCCTCCAAAAACCATATGGTGCTCCTTGCCTTCTGTGCCCTGTCGTGTGCCTAACTAGCGGTATACGACCACATATGGGGTGTTTCTGCAAACTGCAGAATCAAGGTAATAAATAATGAGGTTTGTTTGGTTTTTAACCCTTGATGTGTTCCAGGAAAAAAATTATGGAAAATCTGCAAAAAAAGTGACATTTTGAAATTTTACCTCTATTTTGCTTTAATTCCTGTGGAATACCTAAAGGGTTAACAACAAAATTTCTAAAAAACAGTTTTGAATAGTTTGAGGGGTGTCATTTCTAAAATGGGGTCATTTATGAGTTGGTTCTACAAAGTGACTTCAGAACTGAACTTGTCCTTAAAAAGTGGGTTTTGGAAATTTTCTTAAACATTTTAAGAGTTGCTTCTAAAATTCTAAGCCTTCTAACATCCTAAAAAATAAAATGACATTTACAAAATGATGCCAACATAAATTAGACATATGGGGAATGTTAAGTCATATTTTATGAGGCATCACTTTCTGTTTTAAAAGCAGAGAAATTAAAATTTTGAAAATTGCGAATTTTTCAAAATGTTTGGTAAATTTGGGATTTTTTCATAAATAAAGGTGAAATATATTGACTCAAATTTATATGAGTATCACGAAGTACAATGTCACGAGAAAACAATCTCAGAATGGCTTGGATAGGTAAAAGTGTTCCAAAGTTATTACCACATAAAGTGACACGTCAGAGTTGCAAAATTAGGCCTGGTCAGGAAGGGGGGTAAATGGCCCGGTCTGGAAGTGGTTAAAGTATATTAGAAATAATGGAAGGGGCTGGGCACTTCCGTTACTGTTAACCAATGTGTTTGTAAGGTGATTATATGGAACTTACTAATTTAGCCTTTGTTGAAATTCTGCACCATTTTCTATATTTCATAAGGTATGTCCTCTTGTTTGCTAAGTCTTTTGTGCTGTTCACACAGAGGTTCTGTCTAGGGATGAGTGAATCGACTTCGGATGAAACATCCGAAGTCAATTCGCATAAAACTTCGTTGGAATACTGTATGGAGCGAGCTCTCCATACAGTATTAGAATGTATTGGCTCCTGTGAGCCGAAGTTATTACTTTGCAAAGTCTCACAAGACTTCGGGTAATAACTTCAGAAATTAATTTCTACTGTAAAAAAACTTTTACTGAACTTGGGTTCGGTTCCAAGGTACCACTTGGAATCGAATCTGAGTTCGGTAAAAGGTTTTTAACAGTAGAAATTAATTACTGAAGTTATTACCCAAAGTCTCGTGAGACTTTGCAAAGTAATAACTTCGGCTCACAGGAGCCAATACATTCTAATACTGTAAGGAGCGCTTGCTCCGTATAATATTCTCACGAAAATTTATGCAAATTAACTTCAGATGTTTCATCTGAAGTCGATTTGCTCATCCCTAGTCCTGTCCATAAAATTGCTGCTGATGGGGGGGGGTCATGTAACCAGGAAAATCAACTCCATGTGATGTCTCCTCTGTTCAAATACACTGCACTTTCCATCTGCACTTGTACTTCTGGGAGTTTAGTGCAGCTGCAGTGTGTCTGAATGGAGAAGACTGAGTGATGTGTCTTGTCATATGACCCTCCATCAGTGGCCATCTTATGGACAGGACCTTTGTGTGGACAGCACATAAGATTTGGCTAACAAGGGGGCATGGCTTATGAAATATAGCAAACGGCACAGAATATCAAGGAAAGCTTTATTAGCAAGTGCCATATACTCATCTTAAATACACATTAATCACAAGTAGCGAGAAAGCGGTCAACCCCTTGAACAAATAGCAAACATCAAAGTTAAGACTTTTCAACACAAGAAATGATGTCACACATTTACAAATGTGAATGTGGCGCAAATAACCCCAAAATGTGACATAATTTGGCATATCTATATTTAGAAAATTATCTGTGTCAAATCTGAAAAAGGAGGCACGGCTTAATAGGAAAGATCATTGCTTTGCTGAAAAGGGGGTGTGCATCATTTTGCAACAAAATTGCACCACAATTCTGGCATACAATTCTGTAGCATAGTAAATCAACCAATAGTTGGTATAAAGTTAGACAAAAGTGTCTATCCCTGCACATTCATCTAGGCTGAGCCACTGTGATAAGTCTGACCGCCTAAGTCTGCGCCAGTGACTAGATATGTGCTCTTGTTCTCTGGAGGTAAAATATCAAATGCACTGCACCAGAAAAGTGGAGTCATTTTTCATTTGCAACAGATTTATTTATGGTGGTTTGCATTTACTAAGGGGCAACCGAATGTTTTATGGGTGGCACTATATTTTAGCCAGATTTACCATTGCAAAGTAAGTGTACTCCAGCCCCCTGTTAGAGGGCAAACTGATGGAGCCTTTGTAATAAATATGATTCTATTTTAGACTAAAAATGCGCATGTGCAAAATGATTGCAGCAATTTGTAAATTTGTTACAATAGTAATGGCTTCAAACCAAGCAGACTATCCAAATACAGTGCAAAAAGTTGCATCTTGATACATTAACCCCTCTGTTTGTCTTTGAAGAATATAGGAGATTTATCAAGCCCGCATTTAAATTGTGGCACCAAAAAAGTGCAAAAATGTGCTACTTTTTGACTTTTTTTCACTACGATAACCACTCTTGTAAAAAGTGGGAGGAGTGAGAGTGAAAGAGGGCGAGTTTTCTGACTGAAGTAATGCCTGGAATCTACGTCACCTCCTAGCTGGAGAAGATTTCTGATTCTGGCACACAGACTTGGTGAAATGCTCAAGAATTATTAAAAGGCATGTGCCTCTTAATTCTGGTGCATCTCACACCACCACATTCAAACACACCAATCTTGATTATTCTCCTGTATAGCTTTGTTCCTTTTGATACTACCATTATTTTACAAATACGGTAGTTTTCACTTAGATCATTTACTCCATGGATTTGGCCATGAAGCTTCCCCAAATCCACCTGTAAGGCCTCCTGCACACGAACGTATTTTTTTGCGGTCCGCAAAAACGGGTCCCGTTTTTCCGTGATCCATGACCGTTTTTTCGTCCGTGGGTCTTCCTTGATTTTTGGAGGATCCACGGACATGAAAAAAAAGTCGTTTTGGTGTCCGCCTGGCCGTGCGGAGCCAAACGGATCCGTCCTGAATTACAATGCAAGTCAATGGGGACGGATCCGTTTGACGTTCACACAATATGGTGCCATTTCAAACGGATCCGTCCCCATTGACTTTCAATGTAAAGTCTGGAGTCCCTTTTATACCATCGGATCGGAGTTTTCTCCAATCCGATGGTATATCTTAACTTGAAGCGTCCCCATCACCATGGGAACGCCTCTATGTTAGAATATACTGTCGGATATGAGTTAGATCGTGAAACCTCATTTCCGACAGTATATTCTAACACAGAGGCGTTCCCATGGTGATGGGGACGCTTCTAGTTAGAATATACTACAAACTGTGTACATGACTGCCCCCTGCTGCCTAGCAGCATCCGATCTATTACAGGGGGCCGTGATCAGCACAATTAACCCCTCAGGTGCCGCACCTGAAGGGGTTAATTGTACTATCATATCCCCCTGTAAGAGATCAGGGCTGCCAGGCAGCAGGGGGAAGACCCCCCCCCTCCCCAGTTTGAATATCATTGGTGGCCAGTGCGCCCCCCCCCCTCCTCCCTCTATTGTAATAATTAGTTGGTGGCACAGTGTGCCCCTCCCGCCCCCCCCTTCCTCCCTCTATTGAAATAAATCGTTGGTGGCACAGTGTGCGCCCCCCCCCTTCCTCTATTGTAATAATTCGTTGGTGGCACAGTGTGCGCCCCCCCCCCCCTTCCTCTATTGTAATAATTCGTTGGTGGCACAGTGCGGCCCCCCCTTCCTCCCTCTATTGAAATAAATCGTTGGTGGCACAGTGTGCGCCCCCCCCCCTTCCTCCCTCTATTGTAATAAATCGTTGGTGGCACAGTGTGCGCCCCCCATCGGCCCCCCCCTCCCTCTATAGCATTAACAACATTGGTGGCCAGTGTGCGGCCTCCCATGGCCCCCCCCCCCGATCATTGGTGGCAGCGGGTTACTAGCAATAGTACAATAGTAAAAGATTCATACTTACCTGCTGCTGCGATGTTCGTGTCCGGCCGGGAGCTCCTCCTACTGGTAAGTGACAGTTCATTTAGCAATGCGCCGCACAGACCTGAGGCTGTCACTTACCAGTAGGTGGAGCTCCCGGCCGGACACGAACATCGCAGCAGCAGGTAAGTATGAATCTTCTACTATTGTACTATTGCTAAGTAACCATGGCAACGAGGACTGTAGTAGCGTCCTGGTTGCCATGGTTACCGATCGGAGCCCCAGCGATTAAACTGGGACTCCGATCGGAACTCCGCTGCCACCAATGATGGGGGGGGAGATGGGAGGCCGCACACTGGCCACCAATGTTGTTAATGCTATAGAGGGAGGGGGGGCCGATGGGGGGCGCACTGTGCCACCAACGAATTATTACAATAGAGGGAGGGAGGGGGGGGCGCACACTGTGCCACCAACGAATAATTACAATAGAGGGGGGGGGGGCCGCACTGGCCATCAATGATATTCAAACTGGGGAGGGGGGGGGTCTGCCCCCTGCTGCTTGGCAGCCCTGATCTCTTACAGGGGGATATGATAGTACAATTAACCCTTTCAGGTGCCGCACCTGAAGGGGTTAATTGTGCTGATCACGGCCCCCTGTAAGAGATCGGGTGCTGCCAGGCAGCAGGGGGCAGTCTTGTACACAGTTTGTAGTGTATTCTAACTAGAAGCGTCCCCATCACCATGGGAACGCTTCTGTGTTAGAATATACTGTCGGTTCTGAGTTTTCACTAAGTGAAAACTCAGCTTTGAAAAAGCTTTATGCAGACAGATCTTCGGATCCGTCTGTATAAAAACTAACCTACGGCCACGGATCACGGACACGGATGCCAATCTTGTGTGCATCCGTGTTCTTTCACGGACCCATTGACTTGAATGGGTCCGTGAACCGTTGGCCGTGAAAAAAATAGGACAGGTCATATTTTTTTCACGGCCAGGAAACACGGATCACGGATGCGGCTGCAAAACGGTGCATTTTCCGTTTTTTCCACGGACCCATTGAAAGTCAATGGGTCCGCGAAAAAAAACAGAAAACGGCACAACGGCCACGGGTGCACACAACGGTCGTGTGCAAGAGGCCTAATATGGATATATTGTGGGTTCACTGCTGATTTCTTCCTATTGCATTGCCAGGCATTGAATAGTGAGATCTATTGTCTTTTCCACACAAGAATGAGCATGCTGCAGGTTAGAATTTATTCTGGTAGAGTGCATGTGGATAGGGCTTTAGAAATCTTAACCACTTGTACTGTACTGTAAATTGGTGCGGAATCTTTACAGAAAATGGCAGATTTTCACAGTGGCAGATTTTCAGCACCACAATTCTGCTGCAAATTCCGCAATAAGTCTGCAGAAAAATCTACATCTGTAACATAGGGATTTTGCTGCAGATCTGTTACTGATTTCAACCTGTGCAGTTCAAAGAGTGAAATCTGTGGTTGAAATCTGCAGTATAAATTGACATATATTGACTTTATGATGAGACAATATACCATTATATTCAGTTCTGAGCCACACTAACAACTTTATATTACTTTTAAATATAAATTATATATTAAAGCGGTTGTCCCATCTTGGCCAAGATGGGACATCCCCTTTAAATAAGAAAACTTTTTTGATGTTCAAAACAGGTATGATGTAATGAATTTCTTTACGTGGGTGGAGACTGATGTGATTATCTTTTGGGGGCTTTAAATAGCAGGATTAAATATTTAACTGAAATTCTATATACACCCAGAGCCAATTCATTTAATGGCATTTCCACACATCAGTGTGAATTGTCTGTTCAAAGGGAAACTAGATCTCAGTGGCTACACTAAATTAATCATTTAAGACAGTTAATTATTGATGAAGACAAGAAAATATTAGGACTGGCTGGCTGTAAGACTACATCTACCAACATAACTCAGGACAGTATTCAGGATATAGTATCTATCTATCTATCTATCTATCTATCTATCTATCTATCTATCTATCAATCTATTATCTATCTATCTATCTATCTATCTATCTCATGTCTATCTATAGGTCTATCTATCTATCTATCTATCTATCTATCTATCTATAGGTCTATCTATCTATCTATCTATCTATCTATCTCATGTCTATCTATAGGTCTATCTATAGGTCTATCTATATATCTATCCATTTCATATATATCTATTTATAGGTCTATCTATCTATCTATCTATCTATCTATCTATCTATCTATCTATCTATCTATCTATCTATCTATCATCTCATATCTATCTACACTCCTCAACATTGTCTATCTACACTCCACAACACCAAGCTGTGGAATTATGGAAATAGACATATTAATGATACGCAACTGATAAAAAATGGAAACAAATTATTCAAAACAACTCGATTAATTCAGTATCGAGTATAGGCACCACTCACAGAAATAAAGGCAATTATACGCCTTGGCATGCTATCAATGAGGTTATTAATGGTTGTCTGAGGACTGTTCTGTCTGTCTCTCTGAATGCACTTGGGTACACAAGTCATCAAGACCTGCTGCTGGGATCTCCCTTTAAAATTGCCGACCAATAATGTCATAGATGTGCTCAATGGAAGGCAAGTCTAAAGATAGTGTAGGCCATGGTGGCACATTTAGGCCACACAGTAGCATGAGCAACATATGGCCTGACGTTGTCCTGTTTAAAAATTGTTTCACAGGCTACTCTTACACTGGCGTTTTGATTTCCGCTTGTAAGATCCGTTCAGGGCTCTCACAAGCGGTCCAAAACGGATCAGTTTTGCCCCAATGCATTCTGAATGGATAAGGATCCGTTCAGAATTCATCAGTTTGCCTCCGTTCCGCCTCCATTCCGCTCTGGAGGTGGACACCAAAATATGCCAGGCAAACATTGTGTGTCAGGACGGATCCGTTTTCATTCACACAATGCAAAACGTGTCCGCCCCCCATTGACTTTCAATGGTGTTCAAGACGGATCAGTTTTGTCAATGTAAAAGATAATACAAAGGGATCCGTTCTGAATGGATGCATGCGGTTGTATTATCAGTGCGTTTGGTGCGGATCCGTCATGGATCTGCACAGACAGATCCGCACCAAACGCGACACTTTGGAGAAATGGTCCTGCCACTGGTTCCACAACCAAATCAATGTAACACCAAGCTGTTAGTGTACCTGAAATAAAGACTAGTGACATCTGGCTATTGTACATTATGCCACACCACACCATAATCTCAGGAGTAGGACCAGTGGCATAACTAGGACTGACTTGTGCCCAAGACCAATTTCTTAATGGGGACCGCAGCAAACCCCGACTTCCATCAAACCCCTACTCCTGTGGCTAGGCAAGATCACTTTCTCAGACAAGGCACGGCAGCAACTCCGTCCGTTTCCTACAGTGCCTCTGTATATAATCCTGACAATAAAATCTTTTAGTCCTCCTCCTGGATGGGCCCTTTCTGAGTTCAGGCCCCAAAGCAGCTGCTTCCCCTTCTACGCCCCTGAGTAGGACTGGTGTGATGTTCCCTTGTGAAGGCCTCTTCATGGTGTTGCCCTTGTGGTCTCCAGACAAATCTCCAGCTATCATTGCATCCGAGACAAAAGGGGGACTCATCACTGAAGAGGATAGACCTCCATTCCAGCCTCCATTGCCGTCTTGCTGTGCACCATGATAGCCTTTGAGAGCTGCGGCGTGAGGTCAGTGGAACACCTGTAGCCGGACATCTGGCTTGTAGCACAATGTCATGTAAACTCCTTCTGATCGTTTGTAAAGACAATATTTGCCACCATAGGCTAGGTATGTGATGTCCAATTTCACATGCAGGGGAGAATGGATCACTACAAACATTCCAGCCTAGGCACATATTGATCTGCTGGAGTGATTAACCAAAGTCTCTCATTTCAAGGATTCTGTCCCTCTCAGTTTGGGAGAAGTGGTAATAATCATCCCATGCGACTTGATCAGATTTTTGTAGGTCTCATGTGGCTAAAAAACTTTGCTGTCAATCTGAATTTTATGTCCCTCCCACGTGTCAGATTACAGTTTGTCCTTCTTGGTGTTGCAATTTCAATGTTGAGGAGTATATCTATATAATATCTATCTTTCTAGCTCATACCTGTATATGTAATATACATCTGTCTATATCTATCTATCTCTCTCTCTCTCTATCTATCTATCTATAGGTCTATCTCTCTATCTATCTATCTATCTATCTATCTATCTATCTATCTATCTATCTATCTATCTATCTATCTATCTCTCTATCTATCTATCTATCTATCTATCTATAGGTCTATCTCTCTATCTATCTATCTATCTATCTATCTATCTCTCTATCTATCTATCTATCTATCTATCTATCTATCTATCTATCTATCTATAGGTCTATCTATCTATCAAGAGAAAGTCGGGCACTGGCATCAATTAAACAAGTTAGTTTTCTGATTTCCTGTGGGGCAACAAGTTGGTAGTTTTAACAAGTTTTAGATGACAGGCTTAGTGGTTACAGTCTCTAAACAAGGGCACAGGCTTAGTCAGTGGCAAGAGATTAAATAGGACCTTTATCCCTTTAAGTGGCAACAAACTTACTCTCTCTTGTTCTGGTGGTGTAACCAAATTTCCTGAGTGAAATAAAACTCTGTCTCTACGTTTCCCTAGGCTTGGCAGAAATGAAGATGACTTTTCCACTTTACACGCCAGAGTAATTTTCCACATGGCATACTTAACACCCTTGTGTTGGCATCTGTTCGTTTTACAATATCTCTCATCTTGTGACACAATCACTGCACAGGCTCTTCCTGGTTGAGGCTTTTACATTAAAATTGCATATAAAAAAATAAAGCCCCATGTATCACCAAAATAAAAAAAAATTATGTCCCATGTATCACTGAATAAAGGCACAAAAATGATTTACATAACAGAATGACACAAAAAAGCTTGTACTTAATAAATGTGAATGGTTAGGAAGGGTGGTTAATGGCTTGGTCTTGAACTGGTTAATTTTCTGTTGTCTCACCTCATCTAATATCTATCTACAGTGCCTTGAAAAAGTACAGTATTTTTCATCCCATAAGACGCACTTCCCCCCCTAAAAGTGGGGGGGAAATGCCCCTGCGTCTTATGGGGCGGATGCTTCCATTTTACATCGCAGTATGCGATGTATGAGTCGGGGGGGAGGAGGGGCTGGAGTCCAGAACTAGGGGCGGGGCGCAGTCACTGTATGTTATGGCCTACAGTGGTTATGGTACTGCGGCCTTCTATTCCTTCCCCAATAGCTGAGAGCATATGTGATTATAGCTACCATAGGAAATAGGGGGATAGGGTCGATGAATGCAGCTTTCAAGATGATTCTCCCCAGCAAATGGAATATTCCCCAACCATGAGCCTAGACTTCATGAAGGGTGTAACAGGAACACTTTTTATTGATAACACACTGGCTTTTATGAGAAATCCTCCTGCAAGAGGATCTCCCACAGTAAACAAAGGACAATAACCAATTAACATACAGAGTTACAGTAACACCCGCCCTCTCTCTGCCTGGGAGCTATTGAGATAAGTTAAGGGATAAACCAATTATCTCCAGGCAGAGAGCACACAATTCTCCCAAACGTTGGAATACCTTTTCCCCACAAGGTATCCCCACAATTTACATATCCCCTGATAGCCCCGATCTGGGGGACCAACATATCCAAATTTCACCCAGATCGGTTATCGGGTTCTTAAACGACCACACACGAGGCTCCTGCCCAAAACAGTTCCATGAATTCCGCGTGTGCAGTCGATCAATTCACAAAAAGCTAAAACCCGAATAAAGTCTATTTTCTTCACACTGTACTCTTACACCGGGCCCCGCCGCTCACCGCAGTATTTATAAACATTAATCCTTATCCTGTTATTAATTTTAACTAACGCTGCCCTCTCCAATGTTCCCATGTTCCCCTGTATCCCCACAGCATTTACGAACAAGCTTCCATAACAGGCAGAGCGGACGGCAGCAGTAACGTCACTCACTGACGTCGAGCGCCTGCTCCGCCCACTTTATGAATGAAGAAGGCGGAGCAGGCGCGACGTCAGTGAGTGACGTTACTGCTGCAGTCCACTCTGCCTGCTATGGAAGCTTGTTCGTAAGTGCTGTGGGGATACAGGGGATACAGGGGATACAGGGGAACAGGGGAGAGCGCAGCGTTTGTTAAACTTAATAACAGGATAAGGATTAATGTATATAAATACTGCGGTGAGCAGAGGGCCGGTGTATTGGTGGACACTGTTATGAGGGGGATCTGTGGATGACATATAACAGTGTCATCCACAGATCCCCCCATAACAGTGCCATCCACAGATCCCCCACCCAATAACAATGCCATCCACAGATCCCCCACCCCATAACAATGCCATCCACAGATCCCCCACCCCTTAGCAGTACCATCCACAGATGCCCCATAACAGTGCCATCCACAGATCCCCCATAACAGTGCCATCCACAGATCCCCCATAACAGTGCCATCCACAGGTCCCCCATAACAGTGCCATCCACAGGTCCCCCATAACAGTGCCATCCACAGATCCCCCACATGACAGTGCGTCATCCACAGATCCTCCATAATAGTGTCATGCACAGACCACCATTAATTTAAAACCCACCAAAAGCACACCCTTTGTTTTTTTTTGTTTTTTTTAATTATTTTCCTCCTCAAAAACCTAGGTGCGTCTTATAGGCCGGTGCGTCGTATAGGGCAAAAAATACGGTATTCATACCCCTTGGACTTTTCCACATTTTTTCACATTACACCCACAAACTTAAATGTATTTTATTGGGATTTTATGTGATAGACCAACAAAAAGTAACATTGTAGCAAAGTAGCATTATGTTTGAAGTGAAAAGAAAATGATACATGGTTTTGAAAAATGTTTAATAAGCAAATATCTGAAAAGTGAGGAGTGCATTTGTATTCAGTCCCCTGTACTCAGATACCCCTAAATAAAATCCAGTGTGACAAACTGCCTTCAGAAGTCCCCTAATTAGTAAAAAGAGTCCACCAGTGTGTAATTTATTCTAAGTATAACTACAGCTGTTATGTGAAGGCCAAAGAGGTTTGTTAGAGAACATTAGTGATTAAATAGCAAAAAAACACACTAGACAGGTCAGGGATAAAGTTGTGGAGAAGTATAAAGCAGGTTGAGGCTATAAAAAATATTCCAAGCTCTGAACTTTTCACAGAGCACTGATCAATAGATCATCTGAAAATGGAAGGAGTATGGCACAACTGCAAACCTACCAAGACATGGCCGCCAGCCTAAACTGACAGCCCAAGCAAGGACAGCACTAATTGGACAAGCAACCAAGAGGCTCATGGTCACTCTGGAGGAGCTGCAGAGATCCACAGCTCAGGTGGGAGAATCTGTCCACAGGACAACTATTAGTTGTGTACTCCACAAATCTGGCATTTAAGAAGAGTGTTAAGAGGAAAACCATTTTTGAAAGCAAGCCACAAGAAGTCTCATTTGCAGTTTTGCAACAAGCCATGTGGGGGACACAACAAACATGTGGAAGAAGGGGCTCTGGTCAGATGAGACCAAAGTTAAACTTTTTGACCTAAATGCAAAACACTATATGTGGTGGAAAATTAACACTGCACATCACCCTGAAAACAACATCCCCACCGTGAAACATGGTGGTGGTGGCAGCGTCATGTTGTGGGGATGCTTTTCTTCATCAGGGACAGGAAAGCTGGTCGGAATTGATGTGAATATGAATGGTGCTAAATACTGGACAATCCTGGAGGAAAACCTGTTAGAGGCTGCAAAAGACTTGAGACTGGGCCGGAGGTTCACCTTCTAGTAGGACGATGACCCTAAACATATAGCCAGAGCAACAATGGAATGGTTTAGGTCAAAACATATTCATGTTTTAGAATGGCCCAGTCAAAGTCCAGGACCCATTGATTAAATCCCATTTGGAATCTACAGACACTCTCCATCCAATCTGACTGAGCTTGAGCTATTTTGCAAAGAAGAATGGGCAAAAATGTCATCCTCTAGATGTACAAAGCTGGTAGAGAAATTCCCCAAAAGACTTTCAGCTGTAATTACAGAAAAAGGTGGTCCTACAAAGTATTGACTCAGGGTGGCTGAATACAAATGCATACATGCCACACTTTTCAGATTTTTGTTTATTAAACATTTTGAAAACCATTTATCATTTTCTTTTCACTTCACACTTACTTGCTACTATGTATTGGTCTATCAAATAAAATCTCAATAAAATACATTTAAGTTTGTGGGTGTAACGTAAAAAAATTTGGAAAAGTTCAAGCGGTATGAGGCACTGTGTCTGACCTCCAGAATGATGCAAGCTTCCCCCTGCATGGGTATGGCCATAATGTATAATTCAGACATCTGGTGTGGTCACAGTTAAATTCACAAACCTGGACCTCCCCCACACAGGCATGCCTTATTGTTAGCTATCCACAGAATCGGTTATGGGAAAATAAATCTTTTGTCTCAGCACACTTACAGAAAATACTGTAAGTAATTGTTCTATATTCATTATTTTAGACTGGAACTCTTGTTTTTTCATAGGTATTCTGAATTATTTTGACTGCAAACTTTAAAGTGATATGAAATGTTATTTTAACTCAGTGAGCATCATGGTGCTAACTTGATTTTTGGTGTAAGGGTACTTCAACATATGACTGAATATACAGCAGAAATTACAGCAGATAGGCATGTATTACTTGCATTTTCTGCTGTGGAAATGGCTGTAGATTTTACCCTCTCCAGCATGCGCCAGGAGGCAGGCAACCAGGGCCGCAGGCCAGAACAGGTCTGTGGCCTGCATCATAGATGGTGGGAGTTAGGTGAGTTTTTTGTTAGTTTTTCTTCACTGCTGGTGCTGGAGACATTAAGATCGGGTGGAGCATTATAGGTACAGAGGGCACTTCCGGGGGGCATTATATGCAGAGAGGGCATTATGGGAAAGTATTATTCAGTATTTAACCACTTCAGCCCCCAGTGCTTAAACACCCTGAAAGACCAGGCCACTTTTTACACTTCTGACCTACACTACTTTCACCGTTTATTGCTCGGTCATGCAACTTACCACCCAAATGAATTTTACCTCCTTTTCTTCTCACTAATAGAGCTTTCATTTGGTGGTATTTCATTGCTGCTGACATTTTTACTTTTTTTGTTATTAATCGAAATTTAACGATTTTTTTGCAAAAAAATGACATTTTTCACTTTCAGTTGTAAAATTTTGCAAAAAAAACGAGATCCATATAGAAATTTTGCTCTAAATTTATAGTTCTACATGTCTTTGATAAAAAAAAAATGTTTGGGTAAAAAAAAAATGGTTTGGGTAAAAGTTATAGCGTTTACAAACTATGGTACAAAAATGTGAATTTCCGCTTTTTGAAGCAGCTCTGACTTTCTGAGCACCTGTCATGTTTCCTGAGGTTCTACAATGGCCAGACAGTACAAACACCCCACAAATGACCCCATTTCGGAAAGTAGACACCCTAAGGTATTCGCTGATGGGCATAGTGAGTTCATAGAACTTTTTATTTTTTGTCACAAGTTAGCGGAAAATGATGATTTTTTTTTTTTTTTTTTCTTTCAAAGTCTCATATTCCACTAACTTGTGACAAAAAATAAAAACTTCTATGAACTCACTATGCCCATCACGAAATACCTTGGGGTCTCTTCTTTCCAAAATGGGGTCACTTGTGGGGTAGTTATACTGCCCTGGCATTTTAGGGGCCCAAATGTGTGGTAAGGAGTTTGAAATCAAATTCTGTAAAAAATGACCTGTGAAATCCGAAAGGTGCTCTTTGGAATATGGGCCCCTTTGCCCACCTAGGCTGCAAAAAAGTGTCACACATCTGGTATCTCCGTACTCAGGAGAAGGTGGGGAATGTGTTTTGGGGTGTCTTTTTACATATACCCATGCTGGGTGAGATAAATATCTTGGTCAAATGCGAACTTTGTATAAAAAAATGGGAAAAGTTGTCTTTTGCCAAGATATTTCTCTCACCCAGCATGAGTATATGTAAAATGACACCCCAAAACACATTCCCCACCTTCTCCTGAGTACGGCAATACCAGATGTGTGACACTTTTTTGCAGCCTAGGTGGGCAAAGGGGCCCATATTCCAAAGAGCACCTTTCGGATTTCACAGGTCATTTTTTACAGAATTTGATTTCAAACTCCTTACCACACATTTGGGCCCCTAGAATGCCAGGGCAGTATAACTACCCCACAAGTGACCCCATTTTGGAAAGAAGAGACCCCAAGGTATTCGCTGATGGGCATAGTGAGTTCATGGAAGTTTTTATTTTTTGTCACAAGTTAGTGGAATATGAGACTTTGTATGAAAAAAAAAAAAAATCATCATTTTCCACTAACTTGTGACAAAAAGTAAAAAATTCTAGGAACTCGCCATGCCCCTCACGGAATACCTTGGGGTGTCTTCTTTCCAAAATGGGGTCACTTGTGGGGTAGTTATACTGCCCTGGCATTTTCCAGGGGCCCTAATGTGTGGTAAGTAGGTAAATGACCTGTGAAATCCTAAAGGTGCTCTTTGGAATATGGGCCCCTTTGCCCACCTAGGCTGCAAAAAAGTGTCACACATGTGGTATCGCCGTATTCAGGAGAAGTTGGGGAATGTGTTTTGGGGTGTCATTTTACATATACCCTTGCTGGGTGAGAGAAATATCTTGGCAAAAGACAACTTTTCCCATTTTTTTATACAAAGTTGGCATTTGACCAAGATATTTCTCTCACCCAGCATGGGTATATGTAAAATGACACCCCAAAACACATTCCCCAACTTCTCCTGAGTACGGCGATACCAGATGTGTGACACTTTTTTGCAGCCTAGATGCGCAAAGGTGCCCAAATTCCTTTTAGGAGGGCATTTTTAGACATTTGGATACCAGACTTCTTCTCACGCTTTGGGGCCCCTAGAATGCCAGGGCAGTATAAATACCCCACATGTGACCCCATTTTGGAAATAAGACACCCCAAGGTATTCAATGAGGGGCATGGCGAGTTCATAGAAAAATTTTTTTTTTGGCAGAAGTTAGCGGAAATTGATATTTTTAATTTTTTTCTCACAAAGTCTCCCGTTCCGCTAACTTGGGACAAAAATTTCAATCTTTCATGGACTCAATATGCCCCTCACGGAATACCTGGGGGTGTCTTCTTTCCGAAATGGGGTCACATGTGGGGTATTTATACTGCCCTGGCATTCTAGGGGCCCTAAAGCGTGAGAAGAAGTCTGGAATATAAATGTCTAAAAAAATTTTACGCATTTGGTTTCCGTGAGGGGTATGGTGAGTTCATGTGAGATTTTATTTTTTGACACAAGTTAGTGGAATATGAGACTTTGTAAGAAAAAAAAAATAAAATTCCGCTAACTTGGGCCAAAAAAATGTCTGAATGGAGCCTTACAGAGGGTGATCAATG
The DNA here is from genome assembly GCF_905171765.1 of Bufo bufo. NCBI lineage: Eukaryota > Metazoa > Chordata > Amphibia > Anura > Bufonidae > Bufo > Bufo bufo. The sequence continues at coordinate 369,469,512 of NC_053390.1, read as the reverse complement.
ACAGGGGGGTGATCAATGACAGGGGGAGTGATCAATGACAGGGGTGGTGATCAATGACAGGGGGGTGATCAGGGAGTCTATATGGGGTGATCACCACAGTCATTGATCATGCCCCTGTAAGGCTTCATTCAGACGTCCGGATGCGTTTTGCGGATCGGATCCATCTATCAGTGCATCCGTAAAAATCATGCGGACATCTGAATGGAGCTTTACAGGGGGGTGATCAGGGAGTCTATATGGGGTGATCACCAGAGTCATTGATCATGCCCCTGTAAGGCTTCATTCAGACGTCCGGATGCGTTTTGCGGATCCGATCCATCTATCAGTGCATCCGTAAAAATCATGCGGACATCTGAATGGAGCTTTACAGGGGGGTAATCAATGACAGGGGGGTGATCAGGGAGTCTATATGGGGTGATCACCACAGTCATTGATCATGCCCCTGTAAGGCTTCATTCAGACGTCCGGATGCGTTTTGCGGATCCGATCCATCTATCAGTGGATCCGTAAAAATCATGCGGACATCTGAATGGAGCTTTACAGGGGGGTAATCAATGACAGGGGGGTAATCAATGACAGGGGGGTGATCAGGGAGTCTATATGGGGTTATCACCACAGTCATTGATCACGCCCCTGTAAGGCTTCATTCAGACGTCCGGATGCGTTTTGCGGATCCGATCCATCTATCAGTGGATCCGTAAAAATCATGTGGACGTCTGAATGGAGCTTTACAGGGGGTTGATCAATGACAGGGGGGTGATCAGGGAGTCTATATGGGGTGATCAGGGGTGATCAGGGGCTAATAAGGGGTTAATAAGTGACGGGGGGGGGGGTGTAGTGTAGTGTAGTGGTGCTTGGTGCTACTTTACTGAGCTACCTGTGTCCTCTGGTGGTCGATCCAAACAAAGGGGACCACCAGAGGACCAGGTAGCAGGTATATTAGACGCTGTTATCAAAACAGCGTCTAATATACCTGTTAGGGGATAAAAAAAACACATCTCCAGCCTGCCAGCGAACGATCGCCGCTGGCAGGCTGGAGATCAACTCTCTTACCTTCCGTTCCTGTGAGCGCGCGCGCCTGTGTGTGCGCGTTCACAGGAAATCTCGGCCATCGCGAGATGACGCATATATGCGTGACTCTGCGCAGGGCTGCCACCTCCGGAACGCGATCCTGCGTTAGGCGGTCCGGAGGTGGTTAATCACTTATATAACTCTGACATATTCTGCTGTGCTTTATATAAATTATCATCACTCGCTGTCTCCAATGGGGCTCACAATCTAAGTTCCCTATCGGTATGTCTTTGGTTTCCTCCCACACTCCAGAGTACCCGGAGGAAAACCACGCAAACACGGGGAGAACATACAAACTCCATGCAGATGTTGCAATTGGTCGGATCTGAACCTAGGACCCCAGTGCTGCAAGGCACCAGTGCTAACCACTGAGCCAGCCTGTGTACAGAGGGTACTATGGGGGCATTATATGTACAGAGGGCACTACTGGGGGTCATTATATTTACAGGGGGCACTACTGGGGGGAATTATATGTAAAGAGGACACTAATAGGGGTCATAATATGCACAGATGGCACTTATAGGGGCATTGTAACATACAGTCAGGTCCATAAATATTAGGACATCTACACAATTCTAACATTTTTGGCTCTATACACTACCACAATGGATTTGAAATGAAACTGACAAGATGTGCTTTAACTGCAGACTGTCAGCTTTAATTTGAGGGTATTTACATCCAAATCAGGTGAACGGTGTAGGAATTACAACAGTTTGCATATGTGCCTCCCACTTGTTAAGGGACCAAAAGTAATGGGACAGAATAATAATCATAAATCAAACTTTCACTTTTTAATACTTGGTTGCAAATCCTTTGCAGTCAATTACAGCCTGAAGTCTGGAACGCAAAGACATCACCAGACGCTGGGTTTTATCCCTGGTGATGCTCTGCCAGGCCTCTACTGCAACTGTCTTCAGTTCCTGCTTGTTCTTGGGGCAGTTTCCCTTCAGTTTTATCTTCAGCAAGTGAAATTCATGCTCAATCGGATTCAGGTCAGGTGATTGACTTGGCCATTGCATAATATTCCACTTCTTTCCCTTAAAAAACTCTTTGGTTGCTTTTGCAGTATGCTTTGGGTCATTGTCCATCTGCACTGTGAAGCGCCGTCCAATGAGTTCTGAAGCATTTGGCTGAATATGAGCAGATAATATTGCCCGAAACACTTCAGAATTCATCCTGCTGCTTTTGTCAGCAATCACATCATCAATAAATACAAGATAACCAGTTCGATTGGCAGCCATACATGCCCACGCCGTGACACTACCACCACCATGCTTCACTGATGAGGTGGTATGCTTAGGATCATGAGCAGTTCCTTTCCTTCTCCATACTCTTCTCTTCCCATCACTCTGGTACAAGTTGATCTTGGTCTCATCTGTCCATAGGATGTTGTTCCAGAACTGGGAAGGCTTTTTTAGATGTCGTTTGGCAAACTCTAATCTGGCCTTCCTGTTTTTGAGGCTCACCAATGGCTTACATCTTGTGGTGAACCCTCTGTATTCACTCTGGTGAAGTCTTCTCTTGATTGTTGACTTTGACACACATACACCTACCTCCTGGAGAGTGTTGTTGATCTGGCCAACTGTTGTGAAGGGTGTTTTCTTCACCAGGGAAAGAAATCTTCGCTCATCCACCACAGTTGTTTTCCGTGGTCTTCCGGGTCTTTTGGTGTTGATGAGCTCACCGATGCGTTCCTTCTTTTTAAGAAGGTTCCAAACAGTTGTTTTGACCACGCCTAATGTTTTTGCTATCTCTCTGATGGGTTTGTTTTGTTTTTTCAGCCTAATGATGGCTTGCTTCACTGATACTTACAGCTCTTTGGATCTCATCTTGAGAGTTGACAGCAACAGATTTCAAATGCAAATAGCACACTGGAAATGAACTCTGGACCTTTTATCTGCTCATTGTAATTGGGATAATGAGGTAATAACACACAACTGGCCATGGAACAGCTGAGAAGACAATTGTCCCATTACTTTTGGTCCCTTAACAAGTGGGAGGCACATATGCAAACTGTTGTAATTCCTACACCATTCACCTGATTTGGATGTAAATACCCTCAAATTAAAGCTGACAGTCTGCAGTTAAAGCACATCTTGTTTGTTTCATTTCAAATCCATTGTGGTGGTGTATAGAGACAGAAATGTTAGAATTGTGTTGATGTCCCAATATTTATGGACCTGACTGTAACTGTCCTTATATACTGTATAGCAGCTTCCCCCTGCCTGCCTGTAGTGAGCGCTTACTGCTCAGTCAGGCAATGCTCACGGCAGCTGCTTCATTAGTCAGCATGCCGGGAGTGCAAGGCCACACTGGTCAGTGAGCATATACATACTGTAGAAGATCATATTTAATACAAGGGGAAATGTATATATAACACTATGTATATGTAACACATAAGGCTCCTGTGCCCACCAGGCTGTGAGGGAACAGGGCAGGCAGAAGTCCACAGCTCCCGCACAGCCCGTCTCTTCTATGTTTTATTCGAGAGAGCGCTGCTAAGGGACATTTAAGTCCCAGTTTTCTACCACAAATAAACATTTTTCCTAAACAAAGTATATTACAAAAAAGTTCCATGTCACTGTCTCTACACATTAGCAGAAAATAAATAAAAAATGAAACGGCAGTTACATTTTAAATTGGTCTTTATTAAAATATGGAGCCCTTTTTTCTGTACAGTGATGACATGCTCTAGTAGCACCCTTTGGATTTTTCTGTCTTTTCAGTCAGACCAGGAGCAGGTGGACTCCTTATCTCTGATCTCTAACTTCCTGAGCACTCATTATAGCTCAATTCTTATCTTACTGATAAGAATTTGACTTAAATAAGTGTTTATGATCTTTGAGTAATTTAGAGATAAGGGTTTTTAGATGACCAGCACAAAGTGAAAGTACCAGTCACACAGCTAGAAAAACTGTTAACCCTTTGTGACAGAACAGCTCAATATTTTTAATAAAGGCCAATAAAACAAAAGATTTTTAGCCAAAAATGAGTAAAATGAAATCATAAACAAAAATTGCCTCCGAAGGTGTACATAGCCTTTAAATGTTACTTTCCTGCAGACAGATCACACAGTCAAGAGTTCAGGTCTCAGCATGAGTAACCTTACAAGACAAGGAATGTACATACTTTGGTGGATTCAGCTGCAAGAGCAAAACTGGAAAATGGAAACAGAAGTCAGTGAAGTAACCAGAAAGAAACAGGGATGGCTCAGTAGAGCCAAGTACATATCTGTGGAGTGTAGACACAGGAGCTGGAGAGTAGTCAGCAGCATGATGCGTTACTCTGAGTAAGGCCTCTTGCACACGACCGTATGTATTTTGTGGTCCGCAAAAAACGGATCCGCAAAAATTAAGGATGACATCCGTGTGCATTCCGTATTTTGCGGAACGGAACAGCTGGCCCTTCATAGAGCAGTACTATCCTTGTCCGTAATGCGGACAATAATAGGACATGTTCTAATTTTTTGCGGAAATACGGAAACGGAATGCACATGGAGTACCTTCCATTTTTTTTGCGGACCCATTGAAATTAATGGTTCCGTATACGGTCCGCAAGAAAAACGGAACGGACATGGAATGAAAATACGTCTGTGTGCAAGAGGCCTAACAGTCCGAACAGCGCAGATCATAAAATTAGGGAATTCCACTATTGATAATTGCTCTAACTAAGCAAATGATGATCTAGGTCAGTGATGGTAAACCTTTTAGAGACCGAGTGCCCAAACTGAAACCCAAAGCCCACTTAATTATCGCCAAGTGCCAAGCCAGCAATTTAACCTGAATAGCAATATAGTATATCTTCCATGTATCATTTAGCTATAATAGCCTGCCTACATTCAATGCACTGCCTGTGCCATTCATAGTACGCACTGCGCTGATGAAGGACAGGAAAAATCAAAGGCATATTAGTACACCAAAGACTTTTTGAAGGGTGCGGGTGCCCACAGAGAGGGCTCCGAGTGCCGCCTCTGGCACCCGTGCCATAGGTTCGCCAACACTGATCTAGGTTGTACAGTTCATTTGTCAGATCTTTATATAAGGCTGTATCAATAAATTCACCCAAATGTGGGAAAATAAATAGCATTTAGTTACCTGACAAAAAGCATTGTCCATTATTTCTCTGTACTGTATTCCTCACTGTGGCCTTTTATCTTCAATCTCGCTCTATATTTTCTCAGAGAATGTAGAAAACATTTTCCATCCACCATTCACCACAAAGAAACAGTGAAATAATCTCTTTAGAAAGGATTCAAGGTTTTAGCATCAGATATCCAAACTTTGATGGATTTGAGTATTCTCTATCCAAAGTTCTTTGTGAGAAATGTCAGCGCAGAAATCACGTGTTGACCTCTGACAAGATGGAATCATTCCAATGATTTGTCCACTCTTTGGTAGGAAGGTTCTTCTTTACTGTGAGCAGTGACTGGATTAGCCTGAAGGATAAATCAGACCTCCAGAAAGGACATAGTGATAATGTCACCATGACCAAAATGATACATAGTCTGCATTGCATAAAAATTCTGTATAATACATAGCATGGCACATTCATATATTATAACCATATTGGCAGGACTACACAAATTGGACTAATGGAGCCCATTGACTGGCGGTTTGCTTATTTCTGATCACGAGAACAGCACTACAGACTGTGGTATTCTTGCCACTAACTAAAAACCCTAAGAAAAAGTCTACAAGTGTGAACAGATCCTTAAAAGGGCTGTCTCACTTCAGTACGGTAAGTGGCATTTATCATGTAGAGAAAGTTAATACAAGGCACTTACTAATGTATTGTTATTATCCATATTGCCTCTTTTGCTGGCAGGATTCATTTTTCTATCACATTATACACTGCTCGTTTCCATGGTTACGACCACCCTGCTATCCATCACCGGTGGTCATGCTTGCACAATATAGGAAAAAGCACCAGCCTATGTGTCTTCTCATGGTCCCGGCCACCAGAGAGGCTGATGCTTTTTCCTATAGTGTGCAAGCACGACCACCACTGATGGATTGTAGGGTGGTTGTATCCATGGAAACGAGCAGTGTATAATGTGATAGAAAAGTGAATCCAACCAGCAAAGGAAGCAATATGGATAATAACAATACATTAGGAAGTGGCTTGTATTAACTATCTCTACATGGTAAATGTCATTTACTGAAGTGAGACAACCTTTTTAAGGTCCTTAACACAGGCTTATTAGCGGGAACTAATGTTTGTATTAACACTCATTCCCAATAATTGGCCCAGGTAACAGTGCTGCCGATCATGCGAAGAACACACAAACGCTTGTTCATCGGGTGAAAGCATTGTCGATGAGGCACCCGAAATCATTGTTTCTGGGGAACAGCTTGTTCTGTGTAAGTGGACATCTGCTGCCCAGAAACAATGATTCTCTATGGGGACACGTGATTACTGTACTGATTAATTGTTCCAGTAGAACTGCATGTAAATGAATTCTCATCTCCTCTGACAAGCAAGAAATAGATCGTTCCTGATAATAGCCTTCTCAGTGTAAGGCCTCTTGCACATGACCGTGCCGTTTTTTGCGGTCCGCAAACTGCGGATCCGCAAAAAACGGAAGCCGCCCGTGTTGCCTTCCGCAATTTGTGGAACGGAACGGGCGCCGGCAATATAAATGCCTATTCTTGTCCGCAAAGCGCGGACAAGAATAGGACATGTTATATTTTTTTAGCGGGGCTGCGGAACGGAGCCACGGATGCGGACAGCACACGGAGTGCTGTCCGCATCTTTTGCGGCCCTCATTGAAGTGAATGTTGCGGACCCAAACAACGGTGGTGTGCATGAGGCCTTAAGGGGCTTTTTCTTATGAACCCTATAACTTATGAAGGCGATGTTCTGCTGACCAAAAACATAACTATTATATCTCATGATCATCTGACCAAATTTACGCACATCCTTTATACTTCCAAATGTTTCTGATTCATTAAAAGAAGTCTGTCACCTCCATATGTCCATATACAGGGCTTACTTTGTCCTATCACACACCTATGTGTAATGGTACATTTGTTATTTTCTTTACACATGCAGAAGCTGGAAAAACGATGTTTAATTCATATGCAATTGAGCACTCCCAAGTGCCTGGGGAGGCGTTACTCTGCCCAAGCCTCTGCCTATGCCTGCCCTCCTATTCCCTTGCATCATCCTTTGGTCCGGGCGAGATCCTGCACACTGCCTTGCCAGGGCATGCGCTTCAACTAGTGCGCATGCGCCGGCGAGGCAGTGAGCAGGCGCAGTATCTTGGCCGGACCGAAGGATGACACAAGGGAATAGGAGGGAAGGCATAAGCAGAGGCTGGGGAGGAGTAACAATGAAATGAGGTAGAGCAGCCTGGGCTCCTACACACTGAACGCCGCCCCAGGCCCTTGCGAGTGCTCATTTGCATATGAATTAAACATCGTTTTTCCAGCTTCTGCAAGTAAAAATAAAAGAAAAAAATATACCATTACATTCATGTATAGGTGTGCGATAGGACAATGTAAGCACTGTATCTGGCCATATGGAGGTGACAGACTCCCTTTAACCCCTTAAAGACCAGGCCATTTTTTGCAAATCTGACCAGTGTCACTTTATGTGGTGATAACTTTAAAACGCTTTGACTTATCCAGGCCATTCTGAGATAGTTTTTTCGTCACATATTGTACTTCATGACACTGGTAAAATGAAGTTAAAAAAAAATCATTTTTATTTCTTAAAAAATACCAAATTTACCAAAAATTTAGAAAAATTTGCAAATTTCCAAGTTTCAATTTCTCTACTTCTATAATACATAGTAATACCTACAAAAATAGTTATTACTTTACATTCCCCATATGTCTACTTCATGTTTGGATTATTTTGGGAATGACATTTTATTTTTTGGGGATGTTACAAGGCTTAAAAGTTTAGAAGCAAATCTTGAAATTTTTCAGAAATTTTCAAAAACCCACTTTTCAAGGACCAGATCAGGTCTGAAGTCACTTTGTGAGGCTTACATAATAGAAACCACCCAAAAATGACCCCATTCTAGAAACTACACCCCTCAAGGTATTCAAAACAGATTTTACAAACTTTGTTAACCCTTTAGGTGTTCCACAAGAATTAATGGAAAATAGAGATAAAATTTAAAAATTTAACTTTTTTGGCAGATTTTCCATTTTAATATTTTACAAAGCAAGGGTTAACAGCCAAACAAAACTCAATATTTATGGCCCTGATTCTGTAGTTTACAGAAACACCCCATATGTGGTCGCAAACTGCTTTACGGGCGCACGGCAGGGCACAGAAGGAAAGGAGTGCCATATGGTTTTTGGAAGGGAGATTTTGCTGGACTGGTTTTTTGACACCATGTCCCATTTGAAGCCACCCTGATGCACCCCTAGAGTAGAAACTCCATAAAAGTGACCCCATCTAAGAAACTACACCCCTCAAGGTATTCAAAACTGATTTTACAAACTTTGTTAACCCTTTAGTTTTTTTCCCCTTTATTTTTTGTCCCACTTTGGGACTTCAACTTTTGGGGGTCTGATTCCCCTTTACAATGCATTCCAATACTTCTGTATTGGAATGTATTTGCTGTATGAGTAATACAGTGTGTATTACTCATACAGCTTCCTGCCTGTGAAATCCAGGGGGCTGGATCTCACAGGCTCTTCACCGGAAGGCAGCGCCGATGCCTAAGGAAGGCATCGCGCTGCCTTCCATGCCATCGTGTCGCCATTACAGCAGCACGGGGACCCGATGGCACTGCCGATCCCCCCTAGGAACTACCCGTAAACGCCGCAAACGCAGGTCTGAATTGACCTGTGGTTTGCTGTGATCGCCAACCCCCCCCCCCCCCCCCCCCCCCGCACATTGTCCCAGGGTGCCTGCTCAATGATTTGAGCAGGCACCTTGTTCCGATCACCGGGGGTGATCGGAAATACACAGGGCGTACAGGTACGGCCTGTGTTCTTAAGTACCAGGACATTAGGGCGTACCTGTACGCCCTGTGTCCTTAAGAGGTTAAAGATGAACTTTCTGATTATATTTTTTACTTTACTATGGTTCAAGAAAAATGCATTGGGGGCAAAATATTTCCCATCATATGGTTTATGGAGTTATGTAAAATGATGAAGGGAGGAGGAAAATAAGGGACCAAGAGATCGCATCTCACTTTTTAAAGGTGTATTACGATAGGAGAAAGGTATGCCTTATCTGCTTAGATTGGTAAGGATCTGATGAATGGGAATGTGATGTGCACCGGAATGGTGGTCCTGTGCCCAGGGGCTGACTGACCATTTGGGCACTGGAGCATGGACCGAGGGTCTGCGGCCACTAGAGGGCCCGCTCACTCCTGCAGCCAGAGGTCGCAATAACTTTTACAAAATAATAAATTTTACTCCCTTGAAAAAGTCCCCCCACATCAGCGCAGTGAAAGCTGTGAACGGCACGGGCAGCGAAGCGATGCTGTCTGTGCCTGAAATAACCAATAACAAAGCTCCTTACAGCAAGGAGCTTTGTTATTGGTTGGGTATTGGCGATACAGGTCGGGTCAGGCAGGGGAAGCTGGCGAGAGCTGGAAGGAGGAAGGGCCGGATGCCGGAAGTGGCTGTATTAAGGAGAGCGGGGTGCGCTGCCCAAGGACCCTGGGGAGCCGTGGACTCATGTGACTGGACTGGTCTGAGAGAAAACCTGACCCTGGGCCTGTGACCCCCCCCCCCCCGGCCGTGTTGTTGTGGCAGTGAAAAGCCCAGCCTGTCAGTCTTCAAGTAAGTGATTCCCCCCTCCCCCAATCATGGTTCCGTCCAGTCTCACAGTTCTCTGCTCCCCCCTCCTCCTGTCCCCCCACTAGTAACCCTGATCCCCCTCCTCCTGTCACTCCACTAATGACCCTGCTCCCCCCTCCTCCTGTCAGCCCACTAGTGACCCTGCTCCCCCTTCCTCCTGTTACCTCACTAGTGACCCTGCTCCCCCCTCCCCCTGTCCCCCCACTAGTGACCCTGCTCCCCCTCCTCGTGACCCTGCTCCCCCCTCCTCTTGTCACTCCACTAGTGACCCTGCTACCCCCTCCTCCTGTCCCCCCCAGTGACCCTGCTCCCCCTCCTCCTGTCACCTCACTAGTGACCCTGCTCCCCTACTAGTGACCCTGCTCCCCCCTGCTTTCCCTCCTCCTGTCACTCCACTAGTGACCCTGCTCCCCCCCTCCTCCTGTCACCCCACTAGTAACCCTGCTCCCCTCCACTAGTGACCCTCTGTGTTCCTGTTCGGAGAGGAGCCTGGCTGGAGTGTGGTGAGGCCTAGCTTTGTGTCTGTCCCTGTGTGTGTGTGTCTGTCCCTGTGTGTGTGTCTGTCCCTGTGTATGTTTGTCTGTTCCTGAGTGTGTGTCCCTGTGTGTGTGTGTGTGTGTGTGTGTGTGTCTGTCCCTGTGTGTGTTTGTCTGTTCCTGAGTGTGTGTCCCTGTGTGTGTGTGTGTCTGTCCCTGTGTGTGTGTCTGTCCCTGTGTGTGTGTGTCTGTCTGTCCCTGTGTGTGTGTCTGTCCCTGTGTGTGTTTGTCTGTTCCTGAGTGTGTGTCCCTGTGTGTGTGTCTGTCCCTGTGTGTCTGTCCCTGTGTGTGTGTCTGTCCCTGTGTGTGTTTGTCTGTTCCTGAGTGTGTGTCCCTGTGTGTGTGTCTGTCCCTGTGTGTGTGTCTGTCCCTGTGTGTGTGTGTCTGTCCCTGTGTGTCTCTCCCTGTGTGTGTCTCCATCACCATGCCCACAGTGTTCCTATGTCTTGACGCAGCTGCATCAGGACGTTCTGTGAGGGGCAAGAAGAAGAAGATGGAAGAGGAGGCAGCCCCACCAGCATGGAGTCCATGGGAGAGACACAGGGAGGCACACTAAGGATGTAGGTAACACTACCACATGATCTACACTAATGTTATCTGTGGTTTTACATGGTACATTATCTGTGGTTTTATCTGTGGTTTTACAGGTAACACTACCACATTATCAGGAGTAGTGTTATCTGTGTTTTTCATAGGACTGCAGGTAACACTACCACATTATCAGCACTAGTGTTATCTGTAGTTTTACATAGGACTGCAGGGGACATCTACTATATTATCTGTACTCAGAGAGTTATCACTGTATAGGGGGGCCCACTGAGACTTTATCGCCCAAGGGCCCACATCAGCCTGGAGCCGGCGCGGCGCGATATGTGTGTGGGGCTGTGTGTGGGTGTGGCTTGAGGGTGGGCGGGGACACAGGGGCCCCATAATCTCCTATTGCCCAGGGGCCCCATGTGTTGTCAGTTTTCCCCTGTCTGTGCCTCTCGATTAAAGTGGTAACCGAGCACTGTGCTCAGCTATGTCTGGCAGTTCCATGGAGATGCATGGAGTGGCAGCTTGGATACTAGACATCGGCTCCATTCCTATGAAGGAACGCAGGATGCTTATTCTCATGCTTGCTGGGGACGCCAGGAGCCTGACTCTCATTAGTCCGACCCTCTTCAGATCTTAAATCAAGTAAAATAATACTGGTTGCCTTACCATTTACTTGACTCACCTTCTGCTGGTGGCCAAGTGGGGCCCCATTATTGCCAAGAGCTCCCTGTCTACTTGTCACACCTCTGTAAATAATGACAAAGATCCCGGACAACTCACCTACCTTTACTGTTCCTGCACTTTCTACTAATCCCCTCAATGTGGTTACAGTATACCAGTATCAGAAGCATGAACAGGGGTGGTCTAATGGGCACACTGGCCTCACTGATTGATGCACCAAATAACATCAATATGGAGGCAATTTCACTGTCCCACCAATGAGATTTATTCGTGGGGAAAAACCTTGAAGGGAACTTGCACATGGGACGCTACAGAGTTGTAGGATGTAACTGCGGTATTTTACAGTAGCAGCAATGTGGGTGAGGGTAATCTCCGTGGATATTGATTTATGGTGCAGATTTTAAACCCACAGCATGTCAATTTATGCAGCCAGTTTCTTCCACGGATTTAACCCTGTTGTAATTTGCTTATACAGTATTAGAGAAGCGGAAATATAGGATAAGCACTGCCTGATGTATAAGGAGACGCCTGTCTGTAGGTACTTCATCTAGAGGCCAGTTCTCCAGAGAGATGTAACAGAGGGCAGTTATCTGTCCGAGGGGAAAGGAACAGTTAAAGGATTATGTGAAATGGAATCCCCTTTAGATGTTACATACATGTCATTAGAACGGGACGCTACTGACATGAAATTGGCCAGGTGGAAATGTGATTAAAAACGTCCATTATTACAAGAGAGATGAATGTCACTCAGCACATAAATGCGGCGTGCACTAAACTAACCCATTGTGCGGTCCACAATTAATACACATTATGTAACAGTGTATTACACTAATAGGATTAGTTATCTACAGTAGAAGGGGCTTTACCATCATTTACAGTGGAATGTAATACATTCTAGATTTATGGGGTCATTTATCAACTGGTGTAAAGTAGACCTGGCTTAGTTGCCCATAGCAACCAATCAGATTTCCCCTTTCATTTTCCAAAGGACCTGTCAAAAATTAAAGGTGGAATCTGACTGGTTGCTATGGGCAACTAAGCCAGGTCTACTTTACACCAGTTTGATAAATGACCCCATTAGTCTTCAAAAATAGGGATCTGGTGACTGAGGTTAAAGGTTCATGCACATGACCATGATCAGCCCGTGAAACATGGTCCATTTGTCAGCCGCATATTCCACGCCGACCCTGACTCGAACTGATGGTATCACAGTAATTTATGATACAGTCTCTATCTAATCATGAGGGTATTGACATGATCATGTGAGTACACTGCAATAGCCCCGGGATCAGATAGAGACTGTATCATAAATTACTATTATACAGTCAGTTTGGATCAGGGAAGCCGAGGTCGGCCTAGGAGATGCGGCTGAGACAGGGACCATGTGGGGGTCATTTATGAACAGATGAAGGAACATATATCTGGTGCAGATTCTGTCTCACGCCATGTTGCAGCAGAATCTGCGACTTCTTCCCCGCTCACTCCAGGTCTAAAAAAGGGGGCGTTGCATGGGCGAGGAAGGGGACAGGCCAGCAGGTCCGTCTCATTTGCCATTTTCTATGCCTGGCTTAGGAGTAGAAAATGGTCTAAGTGTAAGACAGAGAGGCAGCTGGCTTACATTTAGAATCGGCAGTGGATACACACAGGGGTGCACCTAGCCTTTTGGCTGTCTGAGGCGAAAACTGAAACGGCGCCCCTCCCTCCCCAATGCCAATTTCTTAACCTAACCCCTTGCCTTCAGCCCATGGCCCTTCTGCTGCTCCCCTCTTGCCCCTACCTGGTGGTGCAGCCCTGGATACGCATGGGCTTATTCAGACTGGCGTCTAAATGCTGGTCTTAATACATGTGCCCCTATGTTTCCCTGGCCTGGTTATATGCATGAGCCCTAAGGTGGAAGAACATTTGGGTTCCAGTGACCAGCAACTCCTATGGCACCCGACAACTAAGGGGGCCTATCTTCACTCAGAGATACGGTCCAGTTGGTGGTGAAATGTATAAAAGGTGTAATGAAAAACTTTATACTAACCTATTCTAAATTTTACTATGGCACCCTTATAGTTACTTCTGCCCTTTGTGTTTTGCTTTCTGTTTACCATTACTTTTTGCATTTTTGTGCCAACATTATGTGTACATTATACTGAGTAGATTATTCCTTTACTGTAACATCATTGTCTTTAATATGTCTGTACTTTGACATCACTGTGTATATTATGCCAACATTGTGACATTTATACTGGGTTTACATCATGCTTTTGTCTTAAGCTTAAGTTATACAAAAAACATGTAGGTTAAAAGGATGCTTCCACTGTATGGCTTCCGTTACTATAGAGTTCCATTGTAAAAAAAAAAAACTTATATGTTGACATATACGCTTTTTGGCTGGACACTGCAGGATAGAAAAGCATGGTGTACTGTGCTTTTGAATCCACTTTTCCCAACTTATATGTTAAACGTAGGGCAAAAAGGTCTTGTGAACCCAGCCTAATGTGTGTACTAACCCTATACTGTGACTTCATGATGCACATTATTCCACTATTATTACATCACCGTGTACATTATCCCTGTACTGTCACATCACTTTGTGCATTATCCGTGTATTATCACATCACTGTGTACATTATCCCTGTACTGTCACATCACTGTTAGCATTATCCATGTACAATAATATCAATGTGTTCCTTAGCCCTGTGCATTAGGGAGACCAAAAAATAAGCTTTTCTGAAAGTATTGCTGAAAGTGGTCATTGTGAAATGGGGCCCCTGTTCGTACAGCTACATTGACTGAATCACATAAAAGATATGTGACAATAAAAATACAAAAAAAACCTATTTGGCCATAAATTGACAAACAGGCACGACCAGGCTGGTTGTTAAGGAGTTAAAGTAAATCTTTATCTTCAGATTGCAAAGCTTCTTACTGCAATTACTGTCAGTAATATTTGAGTCATAATCCAGCTGAATAGGCAAACTGAAGTAATGGTAAACTCAGCTGTGTAAGCCATTGTCGGTCAACGTTCCTAAAATTACTACATTTGCCAAATATGTCAGTGAGATAGTAATAGGTAAATAAATATCCATCAAGTGAAAACCCAGAGTCATGGTTGTAAAATCTCCTTCTAGGGTGAAGAATGGGGCGTGGAGCTTATCCACTTCACTTATTGAGAAAAGTACAGTGCCTTTTCACGTCTGTGTTTTTAAATTCAGCAGAGGAACAGCCTGCTGGATTTCACCATATTCGGCATAGCCGGATACTGCCGTCTACCTTTAGACCCCATTGACTATAATGGATTCAGTCATTTTCCTGCATGAGTGTCGGGTTTCAGCCAGACAAGAACTGGTGCATGCAGGCGGTGTACAGCCTCAGGCTGGGTTCACACTTGAGCGTTTTACAGCGCGTTCAAACGCGCTGTAAAACGCTCAACACATGAAAACCAATGCTTCCCTATGGGCCTGGTTCTCACTTGAGCGTTTTACAGCGCGTTTGAACGCGCTGAAAAACGCCCTACGCTCAAAAAAGTTCTTGAGCTTCTTTGGGGCGTTTTGTCGCGTGTTTGCGGCCATAGGATTGCATAGGAACGCGCAAATATGTTCTTTTTTTGTACCCTTATATTACAGAGAGGCAGAGGAACAGCTAAATCATGTGACATAACTGTTCAAGATATATCTGTTCAATCAACTCTGCACTGCAGTTTAACCCTTTCCTGATGCAGAGGTTTTCTGTTTTTTTTTTCTTTTCCATTTTTTTGACCTTCCCTTCCTGGAGCCATAACTTTTTTATTTTTCCATTCATATAGCCATATGGGGATTTGTTTTTTTGCGGAACAAGTTGCATATGATGTAGTGGTATCTGGAAACAATTCTAAATGCAGTGGAATTAGAAAAGAATCCAATTCCGATACAGTTTTCCCTATCTTAGATTCATTCCTCTGGTCAGTATGATTATAGTGATATCACATTTTTAGTTTTTCTTGTATTTTAATACTTAAAATAAAAATAAAATATTAAAAATAAAATATTTTTCTTTGCATCTCCATATTCTGACACCCATGACATTTTATAGTTATGTCGGGAACTGTGTGAGGGCTAATTTTTTTGTGGGGTGAATTGAAGTTAGGCAATACCAATGATCTTACATTTTTATTGATTATTTTTATTTGCTATGGCAGGCCTTGGAGCCTCTCAGGAGCCATCTTTAAAGACCAAACATCTGCTGTACATGTCCGGGGGATGTCAAGAAGGGGTTAAAGGAATTGCCCTGTTTAGAAAACTCCTTTTTATATGCCCACAAAAGAGAAAGAGGAGGGGAGTTCAGAGGGAGAGACGGAGCAGCAGATAGGCAGGAGAAGGAGGAGAAGCAGGAAGAACCCGCAGTCCACAGGAGGCAAAAAGCAGAATGTAAATGCGAGCCATCCACCATACACGGTCACATCTTGCTCTCCCAGGACGCCGGCACATGGCTCCGCAGTGTGGTCTTTTTTTTAACGTGTCAGCTGCTGACAATAGTGTTGCTATCTGCAGCTTGTGCTGTCAACGCATAAATCGCGGTAAGCCCAACTCACCTAGGGACGACCGCCTTAAGAAGGCACCTGGCCTCCAATCACCGAGCCCAGTGGGAGCAACGTCATCAAAACCCACAAAGCCACACTCCCTGCACTCCACGTCCTGCCTCTTCTCCTTCTCCTCTCATTTGTTCTCCACTCGACCTTCCACCGTGCCATCGTCGCGTTCATCTGGCAGAAGGCAGGCTTCCGTGGCCCAAATGTCCGAGTGTAAAAAGTTGAAGACACCAGATAACCCTCTTGCCCAACGGCTGACCGCTGGCTTGTCAGAACTGCTAGCCCGCCAACTACTGCCATATAAACTGGTGGACTCGGAGGCCTTTACAAAATTTGTGGCCATTGGCACACCACAATGGAAGGTCCCCAGAAGGAAATATTTCTCCCAGAAGTGCATCCCAGAGCTAAATTGCCACGTTCAGCGGCAAGTGAATATATCTCTGGCACACAGTGTCGGCGCCAAGATACGTCTGACCACAGACAGGTGGTCTAGCAAACAAGGGCAGGGAAGGTACATCACTTTTACTGCCCACTGGGTGAACCTTTCTATGGCTGTCAAGCATGTAACGCATGGCATCCATGTGTATTTGGTGTTACCGCCACGAATTGCATGCAGGCCTGCCTCTTCTCCTCCTCCTACTCCATCCTCCTCGGCTGACTCCTCCTATTTCACTGCTACCGTCTCTTCCGCTGCACCCCCAAGCTCCCTAGAACCTATTCGACGTGCCAGGTGAGACGTTGCCATGCTGTGCTGCGGCTGTTGTGCCTGGAAGCCAAGAGCCAGATCGATCCTGCACAGCGGTCCTGCACTGCTTTCAGCTCTGCGGTCACAGGCCGATGGTTGGCTAACCTCGCTCAATTTGACAGTTGGTAAAGTGGTGTGTGACAATGGTGCCAATCTGCTGAGCGCGCTGAAACAGGGCAAAATGACACACGTGCCATGCATGGCACACATCCTGAACTTAGTCACGCAGCGACTCGTTGCCAAATACCCCGGGATCCAGGATGTCTTGCGGCAGGCCAGGAAAATCTCTGGCCATTTTAGAAGATCTTACAAGGCCATGACTCGCCTAGCTGACGTTCAGCGGCGACACCACCTGCCCGTCAGACGTCAGATTTGTGACAGCCCGACGCGCTGGAACTCCACCTTGTATATGCTTGATAGGATGCTCCAGCAGCAACCTGATATTAACGACTACCTGTACGAACTCTGCAGCAGGACAGGTTCTGGGGAGCTTGGTTTCTTTTCACTGCGCCAAGTATGCACACTTCTGCAGCCATTTGATGAGATCACCAAACTGGTCAGTTTCAGCCAGGGCACCATCAGTGACATCGTACCTTATACCTTCTTTCTGGAGCTGGCATTGTGTCGTGTCATTGATCAAGCGATCGAGGAGCAGGAACATGAGGAATTCACAATGCTGAATGAATTCCCAGGTGGGGTTACTCCATTTGAGACAAGTCAGCAAGTGTCTGAAAAGGAGTCAGAGGAGGATGGTGGCTGGGGGGAGGAGGAGAGCAGGCTTTGAGGGGGACTTGGGACTTTGAGGTTCTTGGGAGCTTGGTTTATTTTCACCGCGCCATTGGCTGCTCATGCGCGAAAGTGAGATCACCAAACTGGTCAGTCGCAGCCCGTGCGCCATAAGTGATATCGTACCTTACGCCTTCTTTCTGGAGCGTACATTGCATTGTGTCATTGATCAAGCTGTCGAGGAGCAGGAGCTGGAAGATGAGGAAGTCGCAATGCTGAATGAATTCCCCGGGGGGAGGGGGGGGGGCTACTCCATCTGAGACAAGTCAGCAGGAGTGTGAAGAGGAGTCATAGAAGGATGGTGGCTGGGCGGAGGAGGAGAAGCAAGAAGAGCAGGCTTTGAGGGGGATTTTAAACTTTTCGGGGATCCCTGGTGTTGTCCGTGGCTGGGGGCAGGAGACCGAGGACATTCTCCTGGGCGATGAGCAGGAGCAAGGGCTCCACTGCTTCCAATTTAGTGCAAATGGAGGCCTTCATGCTCCAGTGTTTGAAGAGGGACCCCAGTATAAAAAGCATAAAGGGCAAGGACCAGTACTGGGTGGCAACGTACTTAGACTCCCGGTACAAACACAAAATGGCGGACATGTGACCAGTATCACAGAGGGCTGTCAGAATGCAGCATTTCCAGGCCTTGCTGCCAGAGATGCTGCATTCTGCTGTTGCGGGCATTGGCAGAGGAATTTCCACCCACAGCGCCAGGTGCGGGTACCAATCCTACCACGCCTGCAAGAAGAGGGCGGTTTGAAGATGTGTTGGTCACTTCAGATATAAGATCATTCTTGCAGCCAACCCATCGACAGCTGCCCTCCGGATCCAGCTTTAGGGAACGCGCAGACCGACAGGTGTCCGACTACATCGTGTTAACGGCCGATGTGGATGCACTGAGAAGCTAGGAACCCCTGGACTGCTGGGTGTGCAGGCTTGACCAGTGGCCAGAGCTGGCACAATTTGCCATGGACCTCTTGGCTTGCCCCTCGTTGAGTGTCCTGTCCGAAAGGACGTTCAGCGCAGCTCGCGACAGGCATGATCTCGGAGGAATTCAACACCTGTGACGACCACGTGTAATAGAATTTCCTCATGCCACCCCACACATATCCGCTACCACCCAGAACAAAGATCCTTGTCTTATGTATATATAGCGGCATAAAAGGCCTTTTCTGTCAGGTGAAGGCCTAATTTTTGGGGCCTGTACTCTACTGGCCTACAGTAAAATTGATATTCAGTGACTGTCTAATATACCTCCAGCCACATAATCACTTGTTCTTTTCTGTCAGGTGAATGCCTAATTTTTGGGGCCTGTACTGGCCTACAGTAAAATTGTTATTCATTGACCGTCTAATGTACCTCCAGCCACATAATCACTAGTTCTTTTCTGTCAGATGAATGCCTAATTTTTGGGGCCTGTAGTCCTGTGGCCTAAAATAAAATTTTTCTAGACTCCAGCAGGGCTCATTAAATAGTTTCCCTTTAAGACGCAGAAAAATGGCCCCTGATTAAAATACATATTTTTGGGGGGAATTTTTGCCATTGATCCCACTCTGGTATGTGACTGTCCATGTTGTGGGACTATTTGTGCACTTCTAGTAAGTATTTGGTGGCTGCAAATATGACCTGAAGATTTTTCAGGTTCACCTGCCATTAAAGTGAATAGGCCCCGCCGTGAATGCGCGGCTCGCAAACATTTGATCGCGAATGCGCATTTGCGTTCGCGAAACCTCCCGGCTGATGTTCGTCCATTACTACTCGGCACGCAGTAATTTCTTCATGCAGGTAGAAGTAGTTCACTATCAGTGCCAGTTCATAGATTATTTGGTGAGTGTGTTCAGTGCTCACATGCATTATTTGTGTTTTTGTACATAAATACAAGGCATACACATTCCTATTTATGCTACCATACATTGTCTTACACTCAAGTTCATAATAGTGGGAAATGAAAAAAGATCTCACTCATACAGTATATAGAGGTTATGATTAAGAACCAAGCAGGTCTGAAACATGTAAACCTGTCTGGAGGTGTGGGGAGGTGATATCCACGGTTGGAGTTGTTTATTTATGGCTGTTGAATAAAGACAGACTACGCAAGAGTATCCAGTGCTGGAGTGTTTTCTTTTTCGCAGGTTTCACAATGACTGTTTGTAGGGAGAGAGCTAAGAGATGGAGGGAGGAGTACTTAAACTCTGAACTTGGCCATGATATAAAACTGAGAATTAATATGGCAGACAGGAGCCAGATATTGGAAGTAAGAAAAGCCTGGAGCAAAAAGGTTGCATTTTTGGGACTGCACCTCCTTGTTATTAGTGATGATCCGCAGGGGCAATGTTCGAATTTGCGATATTTTGCAAATATTTTGTAGAATATTCGTCATATATTCGAGAATTCGCTATTATTTTCTTGATTGCGAAAATCGGCAGTGTAATATGCGCGTATTGCGTGCACAATACAGGTGTGGGTCACTTTTGCTACATTTTCCAAGCTGCTAGAAGTTTCCTGAGACTGAAGAAAATGGTTGGCACAGCAGAACATTACAATAGCTTTATATGCAGATAGAGTGCTCCAATATATTCGCAATTGCGCTAATCGGCAATTAATAATGCACATATTTTTGCGCAATACGTGAAACTTCACATTTTAGCAGGTCTGACTACATATTACTGATTGGTGTACTCTGTATTGTTGTGAACTTGTGACATCACAGCACTATGTCTGTAGCATCTATGTATGGACAGCAGAACCTATCACACTACCTAACACCCTGTACTGGAACCCATCAGCTACACTATATCAGGATCTAACATACATTGACTATCTCCCACTAACTCTCTGTATTATATATGTATATATATATGCTAACTATCTATCTAATGTAATGACTCAGCAAAGCACAGAGCACAGCAATGACACTGCTGTCTCTCTCAGAACTCCATAAAACTACAGAAAATGGCTGCTGGGGAGGTTCTTATATAGTAAGGGGTAGGCAACTTTCCTATTGGTTGCTAGTGATGTTGCTAAGCTCAGACAAAGACATTACAGCCTTCTCATTGGCCCACAAGCAAGAAGCAGGGAGGGATCATGGGTGCAGAGGAAAAAAAATCTAGAATATTCAAAAATATTAATATATATCACTATATTCTAAATATTCGCGAATTCTCGAAGTGCCGATATTCGTGACTAATATTCACTATTCGAATATTCGCGCCCAACACTACTTGTTATACATAAAGATTCAAATACATATTTTGAAAAGAAGTTGAGACAACAGTGGTCTCCTTCACAGGTCAATAGTTTATCCATCCAAAATGAAACTGTGATCCTGAATCTTTATGTATAACAAGTAGTGTTGGGCGCGAATATTCGAATAGTGAATATTAGTCACGAATATCGGCACTTCGAGAATTCGCTAATATTTAGGGGGAAATATTTTCAAAGATTTAACTGAGTTATATCCATACATGAGTGTTGATTGTAATCACATGTAAAAGTATAATGCATGGAAAGTCCTTCATTTCTAATAATTTTTCCATTGCAGCTCAGTTGACTTCTACTATAAAAAGATTAGTGAAATTCTGTGAGAAAGGAAGTAGCCCAGAACAGCTGTAAACACTTCTCATATGTCACTGTTTAGTTATCTTCCCATCCTACAAGAGCATTACTGAAATAGCTAGAGAGAAAATGTGTATAAATGGAAGTTCAAATATGCGGTTGGGGATGCAATAGGAAGCCACTCCACTACTAAGTCCCAGCAAAAACCATGTGTTAAATACTGTACATGGCATTTTACAGAATTTTTCTTACCATTAGAAGTGATGGTGTATCGCCAGGACACGCAAGCACTTCCTGATTGATGGGGTCTGACTGCGAGGTCCTATACAGTCATCAGAATGAAGGAACCACATTGTTACTTATGCTGCATCAAAGTTTTTTCCCTGCATGGCAAAACCCAAAACAGGTCCACTCCTACTTCAGTCATTCATTAATTGGATGTTGGCTAGGTGCATCCTGTTTTGGGCACCAGTGTATAGCACTAATCATAAAGGGTAAAAGGTATGCAAAACTGACAATTTTGACAGTTTTTTCCTGTCAACCATTAAAATTCTCTCCATTTCTATAAAAAATATAAAATTACTGGGGAATGGACAGAACATCTACATAGTACCCTCCTTTTCATTTGCAGATCTACCAATTCACAGGTCCCTCTTCTGCCATCTAAGATGGCCAAATCAGTTCTTAGACTACCAGATGCACTTTTTCAGTCTGACCATTCACTCCAATCAGAGTGGGCAGGGGAAGATGAATGAGGCTTAGGGCTCATGCACATGGCTGTTGCCCGGCTGTGTGCCCACTGCATCACAGATGTGGACCCATTCACTTAAATGGTTCCCAATGCGGCAGGTGTGGTGCAGAATGGAGGCATGGAACTATGGAGTGCTTCCGTGTTTCTCTCTGTGTCTCTGCACTGCAAAAAAATTGAACATGTTCTATTTTTTGTAGTGTGGACGGATCACGGACCCATTCAAGTTAAATGGGTCTGGATCCGTCTGAGGAATCCGCACAGATGTTGCCCGTGCATTCGGGACAGCAAAATGCACGGTACGGCAGAGCAACGGCCGTGTGCTTGAGGCCTTAAAATGGCAAACAGCCTTGCTTGACTTTCTCAATCAGACTATTCACTCCGATCAGAGGGGGGAGGAGTGACTTACATTCCACATTGCACCGATAAGTGCAATAATCTTTTGTGGACATCTTTATCAAGGGAACAATAGAGCTCATTATTTGGAATGAATGTTACTGTGAACGCTTATCTGAAATAGGCCCGTGTAAATGTGATGCCGATCACCCACTGCATAGGGTGAAATGATCTTTCATGCAATACATTAAATCATCGTTTCTGAGTAGAAGATCATGCTGTGTACAAGCAAGAAGCAAAACGCGCGTCAGGATGTGGAGACTAACTATTTGATTTTTACTGGTATACTTACAGTATCCTCTTTGCAAAAAAAAGGGATTAGTCAGCACATCACCATGGCTGAAAGCACAAACACACACAATGCAACAGCACTCTGAAAATACAATAGTGCCATACTCACTATACAAAATGTACTAATGCTAATGCAACACTCATAAATGTGAGATTCTTGACAAATACATTTTGTACAAAATTATCTGTGCCTGTCCGCCAACGACAAGGCTATCTCTTTAGGATAGGAACCAAAGACTAAATACTAACTCCTCTGGTGCAATATGGCCTCCATTTAATTCAGGGAATGGAGGTTCTACATGCTGAGCCCACACTGTATTTTGCCTCTTTTGGTGCCATACTGGCCTCCATTAAATTCAGGGAATGCAGGTTCCACATGTGTGCTGAGCCCACACTATATTTTACCTCTCCTGGTGCCAAATGGCCTCCAATAAATGAAGGGAGAGCAGGATAGGCACAAATAATCAGCGGACAGGCACAAATAATTTTATACAATATGTATTTGCCAAGAATCTCACATTTGCATCAGCACTAGTACATTTTCTATAATGAGTATGGCACTAATGTATTTAGGCTACTTACACACTAGCGTTTTTGCTGGATCCGGCAGGGCTCAGCAAAAACACTTCCATTACTGATAACACAACCGTCTGCATCCGTTATGAACGGATCTGGTTGTATTATCTTTAAAATTGCCAAGACAGATTTGTCATGAACTCCATTGTAAGTCAATGGGGGACGGATCAGTTTTCTATTGTGTCATATTGTGTCAGAGTTAGGCCTCCTGCACACGAACGTATTTTTTTGCGGTCCGCAAAAACGGGTCCCGTTTTTCCGTGATCCGTGACCGTTTTTTCGTCCGTGGGTCTTCCTTGATTTTTGGAGGATCCACGGACATGAAAAAAAAGTCGTTTTGGTGTCCGCCTGGCCGTGCGGAGCCAAACGGATCCGTCCTGAATTACAATGCAAGTCAATGGGGACGGATCCGTTTGACGTTGACACAATATGGTGCCATTTCAAACGGATCCGTCCCCATTGACTTTCAATGTAAAGTCTGGAGTCCCTTTTATACCATCGGATCGGAGTTTTCTCCAATCCGATGGTATATTTTAACTTGAAGCGTCCCCATCACCATGGGAACGCCTCTATGTTAGAATATACTGTCGGATATGAGTTAGATCGTAAAAACCTCATTTCCGACAGTATATTTTAACACAGAGGCGTTCCCATGGTGATGGGGACGCTTCTAGTTAGAATATACTACAAACTGTGTACATGACTGCCCCCTGCTGCCTAGCAGCATCCGATCTCTTACAGGGGGCTGTGATCAGCACAATTAACCCTTCAGGTGCCGCACCTGAAGGGGTTAATTGTGCTATCATCTCCCCCTGTAAGAGATCAGGGCTGCCAGGCAGCAGGGGGCAGACCCCCCCCCTCCCCAGTTTGAATATCATTGGTGGCCAGTGCAGCCCCCCCCCTTCCTCCCTCTATTGTAATAATTCCTTGGTGGCACAGTGTGCGCCCCCCCCGCCCCCCCCCCCTTTCTCCCTCTATTGTAATAATTCCTTGGTGGCACAGTGTGCGCCCCCCCCCCCCCTTCCTCCCTCTATTGTAATAATTCGTTGGTGGCACAGTGTGCGCCCCCCCCCCCCTTCCTCCCTCTATTGTAATAATTCGTTGGTGGCACAGTGTGCGCCCCCCCCCCCTTCCTCCCTCTATTGTAATCGTTGGTGGCACAGTGTGCGCCCCCCATTGGCCCCCCTCCCTCTATAGCATTAACAACATTGGTGGCCAGTGTGCGGCCTCCCATCTAGCCCCCCCCCCCCCATCATTGGTGGCAGCGGGTTACTAGCAGTAGTGATTCATACTTACCTGGGAGCTGCGATTTCTGCTTCCGGCCGGGAGCTCCTCCTACTGGTAAGTGACAGTTCATTTAGCAATGACACTTACCAGTAGGTGGAGCTCCCGGCCGGACACGAACATCGCAGCAGCCGGCCCGGTAAGTATGAATCTTCTACTATTGTACTATTGCTAAGTAACCATGGCAACCAGCGTCCTGGTTGCCATGGTTACCGATTGGAGCCCCAGCGATTAAACTGGGACTCCGATCGGAACTCCGCTGCCACCAATGATGGGGGGGGGGGGGGGAAGATGGGAGGCCGCACACTGGCCACCAATGTTGTTAATGCTATAGAGGGAGGGGGGGGGGCCGATGGGGGGCGCACACTGTGCCACCAACGAATAATTACAATAGAGGGAGGGGGGGGGCCGCACTGGCCACCAATGATATTTAAACTGGGGAGGGGGGGGAAGGGTCTGCCCCCTGCTGCCTGGCAGCCCTGATCTCTTACTGGGGGCCGTGATCAGCACAATTAACCCCTTCAGGTGCCGCACCTGAAGGGGTTAATTGTGCTGATCACGGCCCCCTGTAAGAGATCGGGTGCTGCCAGGCAGCAGTCTTGTACACAGTTTGTAGTGTATTCTAACTAGAAGCGTCCCCATCACCATGGGAACGCTTCTGTGTTAGAATATACTGTCGGTTCTGAGTTTTCACGAAGTGAAAACTCAGCTTTGAAAAAGCTTTTATACAGACGGATCTTCGGATCAGTCTGTATAAAAACTAGCCTACGGCCACGGATCACGGACACGGATGCCAATCTTGTGTGCATCCGTGTTCTTTCACGGACCCATTGACTTGAATGGGTCCGTGAACCGTTGGCCGTGAAAAAAATAGGACAGGTCATATTTTTTTCACGGCCAGGAAACACGGATCACGGATGCGGCTGCAAAACGGTGCATTTTCCGATTTTTCCACGGACCCATTGAAAGTCAATGGGTCCGTGAAAAAAAGCGGAAAACGGCACAACGGCCACGGGTGCACACAACGTTCGTGTGCAGGAGGCCTTAAACGTCCCCATTGAGTTGCATTGTGGGTTATGACAGATCCGTCTTGCTCTGCATCCCATGACGGAATGAAAACCGCAGCTTGCTGCGGTTTGCTTTCCGGTATGGGAACACATCCAAATGGAACGGAATACATTTTGGAGCACTCCGTTCTATTCAGTTACGTTTTGTCCCCATTGACAATGAATGGGGACAAAACGGAAGCGTTTTTCTCCGGTATTGAGACCCTATGACGGATCTCAATACTGGAAAAAAACGCTAGTGTGAAAGTAGCCTAAACTTTGTTATTTGTGTTTGCAGAGTGATGTTGCTTTGTGTTTGTTTTTTTGCTACTTACCCTCTTTGTTACGTTGTATCCATATTACAGCATGCCATGAGAGGTATACTTAGGGATTACCCTGTTACTATTAAGTAGGTTATAAACAGAATTCTGTATGTAGGTGCATATTGATGCAATTATATTGAAAGGGCATAATTCAGGTAAAATCATGACTGCACCACCATTTTGTCCCCATATATTAGGGGGGTACTATCTCTCCTTAGAGAGAGAGCGCCTTAATCAGCGTGAGGAGACTTATAGGCCATACATGCTCCTCTGGACAGGCCTCTCACCCAGTCAAGCCAGTACTCTCTGCTCTGCACTGATGAGGGGCGATCACCCCGAAACAACTGTCTGCAGATGAGGTGCTGGCTTATTTAATATCCAAGTCATGTCTCAAGGCTTAGTTAAAGAGCTGAACATTGACTTATAGGATAGCTGCCTTACATCTGGTGGCATTAGAGGCAGAGCTTGTTAAGAGCTCATTTGCATCCCTTTCGTCCCCATATATTCATATATGCCTGCTGCTGCTAATCTTTTTTTTAACTTTGTTTTTGTATAAACTTGGAATTAATAAAGTGTTACAAATGTTATGAATATATTAAGGGTCCATTCACACGTCCGTTTTTTCTTTCCTGATCTGTTCCGTTTTTTCAGGAACAGATCAGGACCAGATCTGGACCCATTCATTTTCAATGGGTCCTGGAAAAAATCGGACAGCACTGGGCACATTTATTAATACTGGGAATCCGCACTGCCACCAATGATGGGGGGGGGGGGGGGGGAGGGGGAGAGGTGAGACCGCACTAGTCACATTTAATACAGGGGAGGGAGGGGGTCTGGCAGCACCTGATCTCTCACAGGGGGCTATGATTCGCACAGTAATTGTGCGGATCACAGCCCCCTGTAAGAGATCGGGTGCTGCCAGGCAGCAGGGGGCAGTCATGTACACCGTTCTCAGTATATTCTAACTGGAAGCGTCCCCATCACCATGGGAACGCCTCTGTGTTAGAATATACTGTCGGATTTGAGTTTTCACATGTTTCCGTTTTTTGCGGATCCGCAAAAAACGGATGACATACGGAAACATTTTCAGGAACAACGGATCCGCAAAAAACGGACCGAAAATCGGGATGTAGAAAAATACGGACGTGTGAATGTAGCCTAACTGTGTATAATTTTTCTTGAATGGGTCAGTAGTTGATTTGAAAAACGCGTCAGAAGTGGCAGGTTTGATTGAGGATTTCATAGAAGTCAATGGGGAAGCAGAGAATCCTCAACCAAATACTCTTCTAACACGCATGTAAAAACTCCTCTAAAACCTCCACCAATTAGAAATCTGCCACCAAAATGACCTGTTTTCAGCCAGTAATCTTCTACTAATCCGCTACAGATTTTTCTGCTGCTAATTTTGCTATGGACTTTTAGTCTGAGACAGAACTTTACACAAAATCTGTGGCTAAATATTGGTACTACAAATTGCATCTTAGGCCATGCCTCTTTCTAATGAAGTAATGTGCCTTTTCTGTTAAGCCACACCTCCTTTTCCGACTAGGAGCAGAAAATTTCTTTAAACCTAGATGCGCCAAACTGCACCACTTATTGGTGCAATTTACACCAAATTTCAAGGCACACTGACATTAGTATATGTGGGCCACTGAGTTTAAAAAAATACCCCTTTCTTGACAAAAGTGCCCTTTTAAGATATGTTTAACCTTGGGGGAGATATGACTGTATTCTCTATAGGGGAGATTTATCAAAACTGATATTAAGGAAAACAGGTTTATTTGCTTCTAGCAACCAATCTGATTGATCCTTTCCTTTTTACAAAGGGGATCTGAAAACGAAAGGTAGAATCTGATTGGTTGCTATGGGCAAATAAGCCAGTTTTCCTTTATACCAGTTCTGATAAATCTCTCCCTATATTTTTTCCTGTCCATAGTCTTTTTGTTTCATGAATATTTTACTGTTTGCGCTATGGTCCCATGTGTGGGGTCATTATGGTATTTTCTAAGTGTATACTAATGTAGCTGGGAGACCAGCTTATGCTAATAAAACCTTTTTGAAACTAAAAGAATAACAGCAGACCGGGGTTTTAGGTTCAAGAGTAAGAAACCAAAGTAATGGGTGGATTACAGTACCTAGACAGATTAACAATATTCTAATTCATTTAGAGAGGTTGTCCGAGTTCTGCATGTATTACAGACACTTCACACACCTATTGGTGTCTTCTTGACTTCCGTTGAAGTCCTCACTCTGTCTATGGCCTAGGCAATATATGAACATCATCACTGACGTCACACACATTGCTGGCTGGAAGTCTCCACACAGAGGCAGCACTGGATGAGCCGCCAGCACTAGGCTTGATGGTCTTGGTTGGAAACAAGTGGAGGAAACAAACCTGGAAGTGACATCGAGAATGATAAGATGATTATTTGGCGCACATTATCATGGGATTTTAGGTAGGTTTGCGGATTTCCAAAAATTGGGCAAGGATACTAGAAAACCCCAAGGGAGTCTGGACAAAATAGTATTACATAGTTGCTGTATTTCATTGCAGAGATGGGTAATTGACCATTTATTCTTATTGTTACGGTATATTTGGAGTTAGGATGAGGACAATTAGCTACCTGCTCATAAGGGTTATTTTGCCTTCCTTTGGATGAACACTGCAGGTTTTTAGGAGACTGAGCATATGGGAAAAAAAAACATATAAAGAATAGATTGCTGAGTGACATTGTGCTTTATTTTGTTGAGTAAAGATAGAAAACACAAAGCAATTAAAAATAGCGTAAAAAAGCGTGGCAGTTTCATGGTAACCCATTCCCTGATTTATTATAAAACAGATTATTAATATTGCAGTCTTCAATCAATAACATTATACACTGTAAAATTGCAAGTCATTTAATAAATAGCAACTGAACATATACTGAAAAAACGAGTAGCAGAACAGCATATGAAGTTCTGGTAAAACTTGTGTACATCCTATTTGTTTTGTTTTTGACCTATTAGAATAATTAACAAAATCAGTGGATCGTCCAATATGGACAAGAGTGATATGCTAGCCCTATCTAAAGCAATAGTACTCATCGTACTGATGGTTGGAATCACTGCTTAGTGGTTGATAGTCATCACCGTTCCGTTGTTCATCATTGTACTGTTCAAAATCTGGGGTACAGTGTCCAGGGACAATGTCTGCCAGTGTATCCAAGTAACTACCCACTGATATTTCATCCATCCCATCACTATAGCCATGTAAACTGGTGTAGCTTCCTTGTAATGAACTCTCACGACTCTCGAGTAAACTGCAAAGGCTCCCGCTCAGGCTGCTTCCTTGGCTGGCGACGATGTCCTTCTCCTCCATCATATACTTGATAGACTCAATGCTTTCATTGATAATGAGCAACTGTCTCATCAACTTCACATCAGTAGCACGTAGGTAGATCTGTTAACACAAGTAATAAAAGAAAGGAAGACTAAAATATTGTATTTCCATGTACAAAGACACACTACAACACAAATGCACAAAGACTATGCAGTTACTGTAATACATTCAAATACAGTGTCTAGCAATTTACTGTAAATTGTGTGAACACACTTGGATCAATAACAGATAAACCATATAAAGGGGCCAAGGCCTCTAGATTGGAAAGACTGCTCAAATAGTAACTGGAGCATCTGCATATTCCACAAATGTGGTCCTGACATACAGAGGTCCCAGCACTAGGACTCCCAGCCTATTATTGGGAGAAAGAAACATTCATATATTACAAAAAAGCTGAAAACAGACCACGTTTCTCTCCTCAACCAGACATGCCTAATGTGGAAGGCGACTGTTGGCAATAAAACCCAGCCTCAGTGTTTTTTAATCTATAGCTGGCCAAACATGTTACATAAAGGATAACCCAACAGTCACTCCAAATCTGCTTTTGGGGGAAACAAGAATTAGCAATGTTTGAACATGCCTGGTCCCTCCCAGAGTTGTGTGGATGAAGGTTATCACCTTCCTACTGAGATAAACATGCATGATGGGCTGATTCGAAAGTGCATGTTTATAGGGGGAGAGGGTAAAGGCAGATAACTTGTAGGTCATGTGTAAGACTAGCATCAGGGTTGAACATCTATTTATTGCAAAGGAAGTTGAGAGGTAAACTAAAATGATAAGATATATTAGCTTTTCCTCCACAATTATCTAAAAAGCCCCAGTCACTGTCATCCAGAGTGATATACTACACAACTTATATTACACAGCAGCATTTTCTATATCCAGAAGACTCCCAGCTGTTTTTTTTTATTTAGGAAAATGGATAGCAGTTCCCCGATTGATGTAGATACAGTATATCCACTTCTCCTTTGAAAGGTTTCTTATACATAAGTACATTTTACTTTGTCATATACTTATATGTGTTGAATGCTTGATATTTATACATATTGATATTATACAGTATTCATACCCATTGAACTTCCATATTTTTTCACGTTACACCCACAAACTCAAATGTACAGTATTTTATTAGGGAGAGAGAAAAGAAAATGATACATGTTTTAAAAAAATTTAATAAATAAAAATCTGAAAAAAGTGTGGTGTGTCTTTGTATTCAGCCCCCCTGTACTTTGGTACTCCTAAATAAAATCCAGTGTGACCAATTGCCTTCAGAAGTAACCTAAATAGTACAAAGAGTCCACTTGTGTGTAATTTATTCTCATTTCCCAATATAACTACTGCTGTTCTGTGAAGGCCTGAGAGGTTTGTTAGAGAACATTAGTGATTAAACAGCATCATGAAAACCAAGAAACACAACAGACAGGTCAGGGATAAAGTTGTGAACAAATGTAAAGTGGGTTAGGTTCTAAAAAAATATCCCAAGTTATTAGTCGTGTACGCCACAAATCTGGCTTTTATGGAATAGTGGCAAGAAGAAAGGCATTTTTGAAAGCAAGCCATAAGAAGTCTCATTTGCACTTTGCCACAAGCCATGTAGAGGACACAGCAAACATGTGGAAGAAGGTGCTCTGGACAGATAAGACCAAAGTTTTTATCTAAATGCACATCACCATGAACACACCATCCCACCGTGAAACATGGTGGTGGCAGCATCATCCTATAGGGATGCTTTTCTTCAGCAGGGACAGGGAAGCTGGTCAGAGTTGATGTGAAGATGGATGGAGCTAAATACAGGGCAATCCTGGAGGAAAACCTGGTAGAGGCTGCAAAAGACTTGAGACTGGCACGGAGGTTCACAGATAAGAAGTCTGTCTGCTCCTCAGATGACAGAAAGGACAAAAAATCCACAGGCTAGTAGAGCATCTCAGCGATGTACACAAAAAATTATTCCATATTGTTAATAATGACCAATTGAAAAAATGATTTTTAGCTCAAAATAGGTATAATGCAAAAATAAAATAATTGCCCCTAAAAGGTGTACATAGCCTTCAATCCCATTGAGAATCTGTGGCAAGACTTGAAAATTGCTGTTCACATACGCTCTCCATCCAATCTGAATGAGCTTCAGCTATTTTGTAAAGAAGAATGGTGTGGCGAAAGCCACTTCGCCACGGTGTTTTGGAGGGGGCTGTTTGCCCGCCTCCTGCCCCTGGATTACGGCCCTTTAAGATACTTTTACTAACTTTTAAACCCCTGAACCTATTCAAGTGAATTTTGGATAGGTTTGTCCCTAAGTTATACTGGTTAAATTTATATAAGTTATATGTATGTACAATGTAAACTCACAAAGTTGTAACAATTTATTATAATAAGTGTAACTTGTCAGCTTGGGAGGAATATGCTGGGTGTGTTTCTATTGTGCCCATTTAAACACACAATGGGACAATGGCACAATAGAAACACACCCAGCATATTCCTCCCAAACTGACAAGTTACACTTATTATAAATTGTTACAACTTTGTGAGTTTACATTGTACATACATATAACTTATATAAATTTAACCAGTATAACTTAGGGACAAACCTATCCAAAATTCACTTGAATAGGTTCAGGGGTTTAAAAGTTAGTAAGAGTATCTTAAAGGGCCGTAATCCAGGGGCAGGAGGCGGGCAAACAGCCCCCTCCAAAACACCGTGGCGAAGTGGCTTTCGCCACAGTGCCATTGTGTGTTTAAATGGTGATGTCTGTCCTGTTGTCTACACATGTGTATTGGTGATTTCCCTTTGTCCTGAGAGATAATTGGATTGCTCCTCGGTTGTCTCCGGGACAGAGAGGAGGAAACCATGATGCATTGTGGGGATATGTTGTATCTGTCCTGTGTCGCAGTCTCCCTTCTGGTCCTCTGGGGGCGTGAACGATTGGTTGCTGTACTTACATTGTATGTGTTGTAAATTACTGATTGGTTGTATTTCAAACCCCTGTGGGCAGTACTATGTTTGTGGTTTATGAATAAAAGAGGCTGTACGTGAAGTACAGTAAGTTCTGCTTGACCTCAAAACGAAGTGCCGTCTCGTTATTGGGGGAATTGGATTGTGTGCTGATTGCCAGGAGTGTAAGCCGATTGTATGGTTTTCCTGTTCCGCGGTTTCCAGTGTTCGTGTAGTTTGCAGTTCGGCAGACTGGTGCTTGCAGTAGCTGCCTGTGCATGGAAAGGAGGATATCGTCTGAACGGAGTTGTGTGCTGAACGGTCCGTTACAAATGGGCAAAAATGTTAGCCTCTAGATGTGCAAAGCTGGTAGAGACATACCCCAAAAAACTTGCAGCTGTAATTGCAGCGAAAGGTGGCTATAAAGTATTGACTCAGGTGGGCTGATTACAAGTGCACGCCACGCTTTCCAGATTTTTATTTATTAAAAATTTTGATATCATTTTCATTTCACTTCACACATACTTGCTACTTTGTGTTGGCCTATCACATAAAATCCCATTAAAATACATTTAAGTTTGTGGGTGTAACGTGAAAAAATATGGAAGCGTTCAAGGTGTATGAATACTTTTTCAAGGAACGGTATATATGTGATATGACTTCCTTTTGGAGTTACTATGATCTGGTAAACCAGCCAATCATTAATTAGAGAGCTATATTAAGAAAAAACTAATTTTCAATGCTTTTATCATTAAGGCTGCATATGAAATACAGGCAGACATTATTAAAGCAGCAGGCACTGGGAATTACAGCATTCGTCTCTTCATTTCCAAATACCCTACAGGTCTCTCACCACTTTGAGAGGAGCCATTACGAATATCGTAATTCGACTCATTTTAAAATGTGCAGGAAGTAGAAACTATTTATTTCCCAGAGTGCTTCTCAATGCACCCAGATGACTATTTTTATGCTCTTTGTAACACTTATTAAAATCAACCCGATGCATATTCATATCTTATCTGACAAAGTGACCTATATACACTAGATATGTACTATGATGCTTTGCAAAATTGGAAACTAAAATTCTTCTCCTACAGCCCATTTCAAGGGGCAGACTTTATACGATCATCAGAAAAATGATTTAACATGGACAAGAAAAGCTGTAAAATTTGCGACTTTTTATGCAGTAAAAGGCACGTATAAACAATGGTAAATGTTTCACCCACAGTAAGTAATGGCAGTGGTGTCTGATGCCCTCCCTACTGGAATATCATATCTATGGTAGACTTGGGGCTAGTAGACTGGCTGACATTGATTACATGATCTGATACCTTGAGCCCACTTGTGACAAAAGAGGTTAGTTTTAGCTATGTTATACAGTACTTTCCCCACCCTGTGGCACTCTATGTATATCTTTCCAATTTCTTAAAGTGTAACTGTCGGATTATTTGTAATAGTGTAGGGACAGGGTTGTTAAATACTTTTGTAATACACTTTATTAGGGGAAAGTGGTGTCTCTTCGTACTAGAATTCAGGGTATAAAGAGTCTTCTTAGAAAAGCTGTAACTGAGCGTCACCCCGGATCCTTGCGTGGCTGCTGCATCTCCCCGTCACATTGATCAAAAAATCCGGTGTCGGGGGGAGCAGCCAATGGCAGGCCATGACGGGGACGAACCTCCATAGCGTCACCCACGATGCCGTGCAAGGATCCGGAGTGAAGCGAGTGTTGGAGAGCGGGTAAGCATAATTTATACATGGGGCCTGGGCATTGGGGGGGGAAGGGGTCATTAACAGAGTTGGTTAACCCCTTTAAGTCTATTCACAATATGTCCTATAATTAAATTAAACAATAACAATCCCAAAACTGATGTCATGTTCGGGTGTGGGAGGGAAACACCACACTGAACATAGGAGGGAAAGGGGTGAGGGAATAAGGCCTGGAAACTAGGGAAAGGAGATGGACACCTCCTAGTTACACCCTAATTAAAGTCCTGACTAACTACTAGTATGAACAGACCCCAGAGGTAGGTGAGTTAATACACAGGTATACCTAATGTCCTAACTCACCCTATAGGACCCTGGTACTAATGTCAGGACTGAGACAACCTGTTCCTCCAAAAGGAAGGACGAACAGAAGTCTCCCTCAGGCCTTAATATAAATGACAGGGAAATGCAACAAACAAAATTACCCAAACAAAATACAAAAGGGAAAGAAAACACCTAACTTCAAGTGGCTATGGCAGGACCAGGAACTCAGCCCAAATCCACACACCAGCAATCCACAACTGAAACTGAAGCTATAAACCGCACAGCATTGTGGGAGAAGCAACAATAAATAAGGAAGGTTAAATGACCACATAGCAACACCTGAGGCAAGGGGTATGGCCATTACCAGAAACAACACAGACGCCTACTGATCCACAAGGAAAACCTCAAACCACGTGTTGCCAGTCTCACCGATCTCCTGCCACCTGTCGCAGGAACGTCCGTGACAACTGAACTTTAGGGTAACACTTCTAACAGCGGTTCATCATATAAACTATTGGCCACAACTATATAGTCTTCGAGCTATTTCAGTATAATAATTTCAAACTAAACTTTCTAAACTGATATTAAGGGGGTATTCCCATCACAGACAATGGGGGCATTGTCTGATACAACGAGAACAGAGCAGGGAGAGCTGTGGCTGGAGGATCCCGGATTTCCCAGAGTCCGTTCACCACCAAGAAGAGAATGGGAGCGCACCGCGCACGCACGGCCCCTGCACCTATTCATTTCTATGGGGCAGACAGAAATAGCCGAACCAGCGCTCGGCTATTTTCGGCGGCCCCATAGAAATGAATGGAGGGCGACTGTGCATGCGCAGTGTGCCCTCCGTTTATTTCCCAGCTCCGTTCTCATTGTAGGTGCGGGTCCCAGAGGTGGGACCCGCACCTATCAGACAATGGGGGCATATCCTAGGGATATGTCCCCATTGTCTGTGATGGGAATACCACTTTAAAGGTGTTATCCGAGCTACAGATATTTATTACCTATCCTCAGATACTGATGACTTATCCTCAGGATAAATTATCAATAGGACATTGGAGGGGGTCTGACTCCAGACACCCTATCTATCAGCTCATGTGCGCGCTGCCTCCTCTTCAATGTTTACCTGCATGCCATTTCACTTGTAGTGGCGGTGCAGTGTCATTACAGTTGTCTGTCCCATTCAAGTAAATGGGAGAGGTACCCCCTGCCTATCCTGAAGATAGGTCAGCATTATCTGTAGTCTGGACAACCTTTAATTTAACCTTTTAATTTACATAGAGGCATCTATGAAGGATAGAGGTAAAGAAGTTTTTTTTAAATGTATGAATGATCCCAGAAGTCCTTTGTGTGAATGGAGAAGTAAAGCACATGCACATCCATTCACACGAGGAACTTGTGATTGGTGGGGTTCCCAGGGGTCAGACCTCCAGTGATCATACACTTATCACCTATCTGTGGATACATGACAAATGTTGCTAATAGGAAAGCTCCATTAAAGATTTAGCAAAATACTATGGGGGGAGTGGGAATGTATTAAGTGGGCACGGTTATGTATGGTAATTATCTTCATGCCAGATTTATCATTGTAAGGCCTCATGCACACGACCATTCCGCTTTTTGCGGCCCGCAAATTGTGGATCCGCAAAACACGGAAGCCACCCGTGTGTCTTCCGCAATTTGCGGAACGGAACGGGCGGCCCATTGTAGAAATGCCTATTCTTGTCCGCAAAACGGACAAGAATAGGACATGCTATATTTTTTTTGTGGGGCTACAGAACAGAGCAACGGATGTGGACAGAGCAACGGATGTGGACATTGAAGTGAATGGGTCCGCACCCGAGCCGCAAAAACTGCGGCTCGGATGCGGAGCAGAACAATGGTCGTGTGCATGAGGCCTAAATGCGGCCCCATGTCCACGGTTGCTATTTTGTCCAAGTTTCTACCGCCCAGAGGCCCCAGAATACAAAATATGTTTGACAACCTCTATCCTATCTGGTTATCATTGTAGTATTTTCCATGACATGTTTCTGTATGCAGTCCCTCCAATGCATTTTCTATCTTTCCCACAAAAAGCTAGATGACTCTCTGGGACCATAATGGTCTTTTTTTCAGTCCACTTATGCCTGTCATTAGGGAGCCTATAAATAATATAAATAGGGGGGCACAGAAATAGCTGAACTTAGCTTTCTAAGCACTCTTGGATGGAAGTGCTATCGTACTATGCTCACTATTCTAAGATATCTGCTAAGCCATACGTCATTTTCATAAAAAATATGAACAGAAGGGAAACACTGCCAAATATTTTGCTTCTCCTGCGCACTAGGAACTAAACTTAGGCTTGCAGTTAGTATCCAAGGATTACAAACAAAATACTGTTCCATCACTGATGCCAAATGGATCACTAAGAATACACTTTAAATCACTAGTTCAGAAGGGGCCTGAGAGCAACATGCGCTTCCAAAGACACTGGACAGGGCACACTGACATATACAGAATAACTGTTGGTTTTGCAAAACTTTAAAGATGGTGAAAAAAAAAAAATCTCTACTATTGTTTGTCAGACAGATTGATTCTCATAATCTACAGAGCAAAGCACTGGTATTTTCAGTACAAACAATCAAATCCCAGCATCAGACAGTATTGTCCTGTACCAGGAAGCGTGCTCGAGCACAAGAAATCCCAGACCTCTGACTGACACGTGTTGCTGGTGTTTTTCGGAGTGATTTGAGGTTATTTTGGGCGTATCTGAAGACATTGCTTATAAAGAGTATTTTTCTACGGTGTACAGTTATGTCTGGCTGTAAGCTTGTTATTGGACTCATTCTTCGAGTAATCGGACATGGACAATGTTGCCTTTATCTTTGTTTTCATTTTTCATGTCACTGAACTAAAGAGGTGACCGGTCTCTGGTCTGCGGACTCTTAATACATGGCTGCACATTCATAAGGAAAGTCACACACATTCCTGTGTATACTGAATACTTCATTTCTTACACTATACCGTAGTTGTTTGTTTAAGGCTACTTTCACACTAGCGTTGTTTGAATCCGGCGTTCAATTCCGACACCGGAACTGCCCGCCGGATCTGGAAAAACGTGTGAAAACAGATTACATTTGAATCCTGATCAGGATTTTGATTACAATGAAAAAATGCATTGGAAAAAACGGATCCGCCATTTATGGACTTTAACTTTTTTTTCACATTTTTCGGGTTTAACATGCAAAAGCCGGATCCGGTTTGACGGAACACACGGCACTGGATCCGGCGTTAATGCAAGTCAATGGGAAAAAGACCGGATCCGGCGTTCAGTCAAAGTGTTCCGGATTCTTGGTCGGAGGTAAAAATACAACATGCTACGGTTTTCTGAAAAAGCCTGATCAGTCAAAAAGACTGAACTGAAGACATCCTGATGCATCCTGAATGGATTTCTCTCCATTCAGAATGCATTAGGATAAAACTGATCAGTTCTTTTCCGGATTTGAGCCCCTAGGACGGAACTCAGCGCCGGAAAAGAAAAACGCTAGTGTGAAAGTACCCTTAGCAAACAGACGTGAGAGTCTTGTTTCTGGCATTTTCTTCTAACCAACAAGTCGTCTGCCGTAACCCCGTATCTACTTTATTTTTGAACATTATCTTCTGAGCTGAAACACTATTTGGTAGAGTGGACCAACATATAAAGTCTCCAAGGAAAGGATTTATCCTGATCCCATAGCTATGTTTTGGACACACTTTATGGCACGTTACTGGCCTCTTCTGATGGACAGCCGGCAGTTTTGATAGGATATGCAACTGCACTACAAGGAGCGACTGCCAACAAAAGCCCTTCATTCATGCAGCATAACAGCCATCTGTGCTAGAAACAGAATGAACAGATTGGTAAGAAAGGAGATGCCACTGAGAGGAGACACACACCCTTAGCTGCAGCAGAAAGGACACACCCCATGAGCTGCCAGCTTGAAATAAATCTAGCGGAGCAATGAATGGGGAGCTCTGGATCCATGTGAGGTACAGGGCTGGTTCTAGCTTTGTTAGAAAGAAACCATCATGTACTATATAATGTCCAATTTTCATTTTTTAATATTACTCATGGGATAACCCCTTTAAAGCAGTAGAGAAAGGGTTATGTTATGCCCAGTGCCAATTGATATAGTTTGTTGTAGCAGTGCACAATGGTTTGCAGCTTTATCCTCTGCATTTAATCGCTTGAGTATATTATTTCTGATTTTGGAAACAGCTTCATATTTGAAGATCCAGCAACTGCTTGAGCCACATATCGGCTTGCAATCAGAATCGTATTAAAAGGCACAAACCAGGAATAAAAAGGGGAACGTCTCAATTAACCAGCGCTCAAAAAACCCATATATTCCCCTCTCCTGTCAGCTGCGTCATCTTTGTATATTATTGGTAGGCCATGTTAGTAATTGTGGCCTATGGAGCTGTGTGCGTCAGGTCTTTTCCTAGATAGTGTTTGTCATGTCCAAGCACTTCATTACTGATGACAATGATGGATAGG
This sequence comes from Bufo bufo, assembly GCF_905171765.1. Taxonomy (NCBI): domain Eukaryota; kingdom Metazoa; phylum Chordata; class Amphibia; order Anura; family Bufonidae; genus Bufo; species Bufo bufo. The sequence goes on along the minus strand of NC_053390.1, from coordinate 369,430,777 downwards.
TTCATACTAGGGGTGCACCGAAATGAAAATTCTGGTCCGAAACCGAAAATTCAGGATGCCCTTGACCGAAAACCGAAACCGAAACTGCCTTTTTGCCCAAATACTTTTAAAATACTTTTTTTTTAATGATTTTATTAATAATTATTTTTCATGAATGAAATTCATCTGTGGGTGGCGCTGTTATGGAGAGGGTAATCTGTGGGTGGCGCTGTTATGGAGAGGGGGATCTGTGGGTGGCTCTGTTATGGAGAGGGGGATCTGTGGGTGGCGCTATGGAGAGGGGGATCTGTGGGTGGCGCTGTTATGGAGAGGGGGATATGTGGGTGGCACTGTTATGGAGAGGGGGATCTGTGGGTGGCGCTGTTATGGAGAGGGGGATCTGTGGGTGGCGCTGTTATGGAGAGGGGGATCTGTGGGTGGCGCTGTTATGGAGAGGGGGATCTGTGGGTGGCGCTGTTTTGGAGAGGGGGATCTGTGCACTGTTATGGAAAGGGGATATGTGCACTGTTATGGGCATAACAGTGCACAGATCCCTTTCCCCATAACAGTGCACAGATCCCTTTCCCCATAACAGTGCACAGATCCCCCCTCCTCATAGCAGTGCCATAAACCGATCCCCCTACCCATAACAGCCCCGGCCCTGCTGCTCACAGCAGACTAATCACTCACTGCATCTTTATTTTACCTTTACAATCGTGACGCTCCGGTAACAACTCTGCAGGCAGAGCGGAGGGCGGCGTAACGTCACTTACTCACGTGACGCACCTGCTCCGCCCACTTTATGAATGAAGGAGGCGGAGCAGGCGCGTCACGTGAGTAAGTGACGTTACGCCGGCCTCCGCTCTGCCTGCAGAGTTGTTAGTTACTGGAGCGTCACGATTGTAAGGTAAAATAAAGATGCAGTGACAAAGTAAACCGCCCGCCCGCAGATGGTGGGTGACAAATCCCACACCCCATATTTTCGGCCGATATGTAACAATATCGGCCGAAGTGGATTAGGTGCATTTTCGGCCAATATTTTCGGCCGATATTTTCGGCTGCCGGAATTTCGGTGCACCCCTAGTTCATACTACTTTCGCACACCGTTTTACCGCGTTTGCTTGCCGCACGCAGTGGGAAAGCTCACAGCACATACAGGGAGTGCAGAATTATTAGGCAAGTTGTATTTTTGAGGATTAATTTTATTATTGAACAACAACCATGTTCTCAATGAACCCAAAAAACTCATTAATATCAAAGCTGAATATTTTTGGAAGTAGTTTTTAGTTTGTTTTTAGTTTTAGCTATTTTAGGGGGATATCTGTGTGTGCAGGTGATTATTACTGTGCATAATTATTAGGCAACTTAACAAAAAACAAATATATACCCATTTCAATTATTTATTTTTACCAGTGAAACCAATATAACATCTCAACATTCACAAATATACATTTCTGACATTCAAAAACAAAACAAAAACAAATCAGTGACCAATATAGCCACCTTTCTTTGCAAGGACACTCAAAAGCCTGCCATCCATGGATTCTGTCAGTGTTTTGATCTGTTCACCATCAACATTGCGTGCAGCAGCAACCACAGCCTCCCAGACACTGTTCAGAGAGGTGTACTGTTTTCCCTCATTGTAAATCTCACATTTGATGATGGACCACAGGTTCTCAATGGGGTTCAGATCAGGTGAACAAGGAGGCCATGTCATTAGATTTTCTTCTTTTATACCCTTTCTTGCCAGCCACGCTGTGGAGTACTTGGACGCATGTGATGGAGCATTGTCCTGCATGAAAATCATGTTTTTCTTGAAGGATGCAGACTTCTTCCTGTACCACTGCTTGAAGAAGGTGTCTTCCAGAAACTGGCAGTAGGACTGGGAGTTGAGCTTGACTCCATCCTCAACCCGAAAAGGCCCCACAAGCTCATCTTTGATGATACCAGCCCAAACCAGTACTCCACCTCCACCTTGCTGGCGTCTGAGTCGGACTGGAGCTCTCTGCCCTTTACCAATCCAGCCACGGGCCCATCCATCTGGCCCATCAAGACTCACTCTCATTTCATCAGTCCATAAAACCTTAGAAAAATCAGTCTTGAGATATTTCTTGGCCCAGTCTTGACGTTTCAGCTTGTGTGTCTTGTTCAGTGGTGGTCGTCTTTCAGCCTTTCTTACCTTGGCCATGTCTCTGAGTATTGCACACCTTGTGCTTTTGGGCACTCCAGTGATGTTGCAGCTCTGAAATATGGCCAAACTGGTGGCAAGTGGCATCTTGGCAGCTGCACGCTTGACTTTTCTCAGTTCATGGGCAGTTATTTTGCGCCTTGGTTTTTCCACACGCTTCTTGCGACCCTGTTGACTATTTTGAATGAAACGATTGATTGTTCGATGATCACGCTTCAGAAGCTTTGCAATTTTAAGAGTGCTGCATCCCTCTGCAAGATATCTCACTATTTTTGACTTTTCTGAGCCTGTCAAGTCCTTCTTTTGACCCATTTTGCCAAAGGAAAGGAAGTTGCCTAATAATTATGCACACCTGATATAGGGTGTTGATGTCATTAGACCACACCCCTTCTCATTACAGAGATGCACATCACCTAATATGCTTAATTGGTAGTAGGCTTTCGAGCCTATACAGCTTGGAGTAAGACAACATGCATAAAGAGGATGATGTGGTCAAAATACTCATTTGCCTAATAATTATGCACGCAGTGTACGTTAGATGTGTCTCCATTCACCGACAGAGGCCAAAAGAGTTGATGATTCTAAACAGAGGCACCCAGAAAAAATAGTTTTTTTCTTTATCAAAGGAGTGTATGGTCCTACTGACGTACCATATGTACCTCTGACAGTCTGCAATACCAGTGTGAAAAGAGCCTAACAATACAGAGCAGTAGTGGAAATAGGATCCTTTCTGGGATCGACCTTAAGAGTCTGCCTTGTCTGCTGATAGGCTCCTTGAAGAACATAGGGGATCTGATTTCCCAACGCCTTGGCTGCCTTCACTTCAAAAAGGGAGCATCTTCTGTAATAAAAGTATATTAGGTAATTGCAATATGGGAAGACTAATTATAATGATTAAAACTACAGTGATGTTATAAGACTGCAGCTTATCCACGGGGAGTTACCACCACCGCGGCAGCTCTTCAGAAGAAGGGCCTTGTCAGTGAATATCAAGCTGTTAGAAGCCGACTGCAAAGAAATGGAGTACTAAATATCAACCACTGAAGGGGGTGGGAAGCCGTTTAATCATGGTGGCTGTCAGAAGAAATATCACTCCAGCTTAGAAAGAATATTATCTGTTACTAAGATTGTGTGATTTATTCATTAAAGGGGTAGTGTCACTTCAGCAAATAGCATTTATCATGTAGAGAAAGTTAATACAAGGCACTTATTAGGGACGTAGCTAAAGGCTCATGGGCCCTGGTGCAAGAGTTTAGCTTGGGCCCCCCTTCCCTCAGTGCTTTGTGGCCAGGAAGCACATAGACTTTGTGCTGCCTGAGGCAAAATTGAAACAGCACCCCCGCCCATGCCAAATTCTTGACTCCAGCCAGGGGTGTATCTTGACCAGCATGCACTTTCTATAATACTGGTGTTTTCTTATGTGGCACAAGGGACTTTGTGTCCCCTCAGGCTCCTGGGCCCAGTAGTGACTGCTACCTCTGCACCCCCTATAGCAGGGATGGCCAACCTGAGGCTCTCCAGCTGTTGCAAAACTACAACTCCCATCATGCCCAGACTGCCAACAGCTATCAGCTTACAGCAGGGCATTGTGGGAGTTGTAGTTTTACAACAGCTGGAGAGCCACAGGTTGGCCATGCCTGCCCTATAGCTACGTCCTTGACACTTACTAATGTATTGTGATTATCCATATTGCTTCCTTTGCTGGCAGGATTCATTTTTCCATTACATTATACACTGCTCATTTCCATGATTAAGACCACCCTGCAATCCATCAGTGGTGGTCGTGTAAGAGGCACAGGTCAGGTCAGATGGCAGACAGACAAATAGATTATAGCTTCTTCACAGGATCTAGCAGACTAGAAAGACCAGAAAGAACCTGTTGCTCAGGCCAGGAATGTGACACACAATACAGAAAATATAGAAGGGCTGATTGGGACGTAGAAACCATGGAGGATTAACTCTTGCAGTGCTGCAGAAGGAGGAGAGATACAAAGCACAATGGCCCTAATTCACACACAGGAAGCCAGCAACTGTACGCATGGAACATCAGTGGCCATGAATCGCCATTGTAACAGGTGACCCATGTATGGCAAGCACTATATATAGCAGTTACACTTTTTAAAAGTTTTATTCCCATTTAAACTTAATTCTCTGCGTTTGTAGGACGTCCATATACTGTATAGCTTTTCTAACTTTTTCTGAGGACAAATTCATACATTTCTTACAAATTATTAAGTGGCTAACAGTGTTTTCTAATTATTAGATGTATAGTGCATTGTATTTTTAGCTACAGGAATTTAGAAAATTTCAGAAAATGTATTCTAATAAAAATACTTTGTTAGAAGCGGTCTGATTACTTTTATGATGGTAAGAAAAAGCCACCATCTCACCATTTTACTGCAGACTTATTATACTAAATTATTGGCCATTTATGAAGAGTTGGAATGTGATAAAATACAGGACTCCACAGCCCTGCTTATAAAGACAGCTCATCTAATGGGAGCCTGGAGGTGGGTGGTGTAATGTACATGATGAGTTTAAATGAACATTAAGCACAAAATATACACAAACCAAAATAAACTAGCAATCTTATTTTAGTTCTGCTCCAATTAAATATTCTATATAAAAATATACACTGTAAATGCTTCTACAGTACATATAACCCTGGAGGCAGGCGTTCTTTCTGCTTGTTTCTAAAGCTGGCCACTTCCGTTACCTGTGTCAGTTAATGGCTATACATCCTGGCTCCCTTCCACCAAGTGTGCATGTATATTCCAAGGGGGAGGGAAGCAAGCTGTTGCCAGATACCATACAGGTGGCTTACCCACTCTGAACAATCAAAAGGGATTGTTTACCTCTGAGGGCTCACCTAAAGAATTATTAGGAACACCATACTAATACGGTGTTGGACCCCCTTTTGCCTTCAGAACTGCCTTAATTCTACGTGGCATTGATTCCACAAGTTGCTGATAGCATTCTTTAGAAATGTTGGCCCATATTGATAGGATAGCATCTTGCAGTTGATGGACATTTGAGGGATGCACATCCAGGGCACGAAGCTCCCTTTCCACCACATCCCAAAGATGCTCTATTGGGTTGAGATCTGGTGACTGTGGGGGCCATTTTAGTACAGTGAACTCATTGTCATGTTCAAGAAACCAATTTGAAATGATTCGAGCTTTGTGACATGGTGCATTATCCTGCTGGAAGTAGCCATCAGAGGATGGGTACATGGTGGTCATGAAGGGATGGACATGGTCAGAAACAATGCTCAGGTAGCCCGTGGCATTTTAACGATGCCCAATTGGCACTAAGGGGCCTAAAGTGTGCCCAGAAAACATCCCCCACACCATTACACCACCACCACCAGCCTGCACAGTGGTAACAAGGCATGATGGATACATGTTCTCATTCTGTTTACGCCAAATTCGGACTCTATCATTTGAATGTCTCAACAGAAATCGAGACTCATCAGACCAGGCAACATTTTTCCAGTCTTCAACAGTCCAATTTTGGTGAGCTCGTGCAAATTGTAGCCTCTTTTTCCTATTTGTAGTGGAGATGAGTGGTACCCGGTTCTGCTGTTGTAGCCCATCCGCCTCAAGGTTGTGCGTGTTGTGGCTTCACAAATGCTTTGCTGCATACCTCGGTTGTAACGAGTGGTTATTTCAGTCAACATTGCTCTTCTATCAGCTTGAATCAGTCGGCCCATTCTCCTCTGACCTCTAGCATCAACAAGGCATTTTCGCCCACAGGACTGCCGCATACTGGATGTTTTTCCCTTTTCACACCATTCTTTGTAAACCCTAGAAATGGTTGTGCGTGAAAATCCCAGTAACTGAGCAGATTGTGAAATACTCAGACCGGCCCGTCTGGCACCAACAACCATGCCACGCTCAAAATTGCTTAAATCACCTTTCTTTCCCATTCTGACATTCAGTTTGGAGTTCAGGAGATTGTCTTGACCAGGAACACCCCCCTAAATGCATTGAAGCAACTGCCATGTGATTGCTTGACTAGATAATTGCATTAATGAGAAATAGAACAGGTGTTCCTAATAATTCTTTAGGTGAGTGTATATGTAAAAATGAGATTCTGTCTGTCTGGATGTCTATCTGTTCTTTATGCGCGACCAAACGACTGGACCGATCTTCACCAAATTTGGCACACAGGTATATCAGGTGTCCGGGAAAGTTTTAGACTGGGTCTCAGCTCTCTAGGATGTACCGTTCCTGAAATATTCCCAAAAAATGACCTGCATTAGCCAACACAAGCCTGCAAGTCTTTCGCTTCACATGCCAACTGCTATACACACGGTCACATGTCCCTTATCAGCCAATAGAAGCTCGCAGGTCCTACTCCAGGTTTCCATAACAACTGATCACAGGTTTTAGCAGTTTGCAGGTGCTTAAATATTCAGTCATATGACGTGTCAGGATTAGATACACAGCTCAGCAGACAGTATCACACAACATAAGATTAGATACACAGCTCAGCAGACAGTATCACACAGGATAAGATTAGATACACAGCTCAGCAGACAGTATTAAACAGGATAGGATTAGATACATAGCTCAGCAGACAGTATCACACATGTCGCAGTGCGACACCATAGTCTATAATTATAAAAATTGTTGAGAGAAAATGCTGCGCGACACATGTCGCCGTGTAGCCCTGGCATTAATGGGGCATTGAGCTGTGGAGGTCAATGTTAAAGTGGCGGACACTGTGGAGGTCACTGTTAAGAGGGCAGGGGCCACTATTAAAGGGGCAACTGCTGTGGAGGTCACTGTTACGGCAGCAGGGTAATTTATTACAATACGAACTTGTAATGGTTTTATATTTTGTGTATGTTCTGTCCTTGATCATATACATGTACAAAGTCGAAGCCTTTTTGAACTGGGAATGCTCTGATAAGTTTGGAAAGTTGCTGAAGGGCCTCTTGAAGCCTGACCAGTGATATGCAAGCCAATGAACAAGATAATGGGAAGAACTAGAGCTAACACCAAGAGGTTATTGTTCAGCTGTTGAAAGGATTTCTCTTCGTAACAACATGTCTGTAATTATCCAGATATTACGTTAGTCCAAGAGCATGTTACCATAGCCTGGGAAGAATGTAACCTGAAAGCATAACACTGAATATCATTGCAAACTGAGGCATGAAAATATCGGTGCTATCAAAACAAGAGCTGGTCTTAACATTGTGGATAGAAGTCATCTAGTTTCACTGCAGAACCACAATAAAGCTGCCATTTTCCACAAAGGGATATATTAAAAAGACAAACATACCTCTAGGACAGTGAGTAATACAATAAAACAAGACAAACAAGTAATCAAAGTATAACCCATGAAGAATGTGATGGAAGGGGGATATTATAGAATGGGGCATACAGTTTTCTTAGGCCAAGTAAAAGACACATAAAAATAAATCCAAGCTTACTATGCTTTTTGATGTCAAGCTCTAACAAGGTGTAAACGAGCCATTATTTCAAATGAACAAAGAAGCACATATGTCAGAACATGAAAGCTATGACTTGATTCCTCAGCGTCTGTCCTTTTATATGTCCTGTACATGCTTCTAATTTCTGGGCAACTTTGGAAACTAGTTTACATGGAAACAAACTGTGCACATATGTAACCTATGTAGACAAAACAACTCTTCTCATCATTGTAAAGTTGGCCATACATGGTGCAATAGTTTAACCTGGGATGATGGTGAGGTCATGAATTGTAGTGTGTATGGGAAGCTACATTATATGGACAAAAGTATTGTGTATAGGTGTATAAAATCCAGCACCTAGCTATGCAGTCTGCCTTTACATCTGTGAAAGAATAGCTTATTCTAAAGAACTCACTGAATTCCAGCATGGTACTATAGCAGGATGCCCCAAGTGTAAGGCTAGTTTCACATTTGCTTTTGCCGATCCAGCAGGCTGTTCAGGCTGGGAGCAGCCTGCCAGATCCGACATTGCTAGATGCTACCGGAATGCCATCTGACCCCATTAATTATGATAGGGTATGGTGGTGATCCAGGCGCGATCCAGCAAATATGCAGAGAATTGGCCGGACAAATATCGCTGCAAGCAGTGTGAAACAAACCTTCATGAAATGTCTTCCCTTCTAGATATTCCACGACCAACTGTGAGTGCTATTATTACAAAGTAGACGCATTTAGGCCTCTTTCACACGGGCGTCATGGATTTGGGACAGATAGGATGCGTCACGGGAAATTGCGTGATTTTTCCGTGCGAGTGCAAAACATTTTAATGCGTTTTGCACGTGTGTGAGAAAAATCGGCATGTTTGGTACCCAAACCCGAACTTCTTCACAGAAGTTTGGGTTTGGGTTAGATGTTGTGTAGATTTTATTATTTTCCCTTATAACATGGTTATAAGGGAAAATAGTAGCATCCTTAATTCAGAATGCTAAGTATAATAGTGATGGAGCGGTTAAAAATAAATAAAAAATAATTTAACTCACCTTAATCCACTTGTTCGCGCAGCCCGGCTTCTCTTCTTTCTTCTTCTTTGAGGAAAAGGAACTGTGGTGACGTCACAGCGCTCATCACATGGTCCGTCACATGATCCATCACCATGGTAATGGATCACGTGATGGACCATGTGATGTGCGCAGTGACATCACCAAAGGTCCTTTTCTCCCAGCTCATCAAAGAAGAAGAAAGAAGAGAAGCTGGGCTGCGCGAACAAGTTGATTAAGGTGAGTTAAATTATTTTTTATTTATTTTTTACCCCTCCCTCCCTATTTTACTTAGCATTCTGAATTAAGAATGCTATTATTTTCACTTATATCCATGTTATAAGGGAAAATAATAATGATCAGGTCCCCATCCCGATCGTCTCCTAGCAACCATGCGTGAAAATCGCACCACATCCGCACTTGCTTGCGGATGCTTGCGATTTTCACACAGCCCCATTCACTTCTATGGGGCCTGCGTTGCGTGCAAAACGCACAAAATAGAGCATGCTGCGATTTTCACGCAACACACAAGTGATGTGTGAAAATCACCGCTCATGTGCACAGCCCCATAGAAATGAATGGGTCCGGATTACTAATTGTGCTGCATTTTATTCACCATGATCAACCCTACCAGGCAATATGCCAAGTTTAATAGGGCTGATCATAGCGATAGGTGCTCCTTAACCCTTTGCCTGCCAAGAAAGTATCTCATATGCCCTTGCAGGGTGGCACTTCAGTAGCCAAGAACGTGTCTCATACGAACTTTGCTACTGACGGCTGTATCTCAGGCTGTGTAGAGGCTAGAGATACCAGCCAGGGTTTACTTTAAAGCTATCCACTTACACCTCATAGAAATGGGTCCCAGTGAGAACTGCACATGACTCCTGACCCAATTTCTAAAGGCTATAGTTCCCACAGTACGGCAGCAAGCGTACACTGTCAGCTTTAAAACAAGACAGTCTGTAGCTGCTGTCCAGCAGCATTGCGTGTAGACATGTGTGGTATCCATGAACTCCTCACATCTTACAGCTTTTTGCAGACTATATTTTATCAGAAGAACTCTGCTAGAGTACGCATTTTAGTTGCAAATTTGAGTTTTCATCCAATATTTTATATACCCATTGTTTGCAGCAAAGTTGTGTATTAATTATTAGGTTATAATTTTCTCGCAAAGTATACAGTACAGACCAAAAGTTTGGACACACCTTCTCATTCAAAGAGTTTTCTTTATTTTCATGACTATGAAGGCATCAAAACTATGAATTAACACATATGGAATTATATACATAACAAACAAGTGTGAAACAACTGAAAATATGTCATATTCTAGGTTCTTCAAAGTAGCCACCTTTTGCTTTGATTACTGCTTTGCACACTCTTGGCATTCTCTTGATGAGCTTCAAGAGGTAATCCCCTGAAATGGTCTTCCAACAGTCTTGAAGGAGTTCCCAGAGATGCTTAGCACTTGTTGGCCCTTTCACCTTCACTCTGCGGTCCAGCTCACCACAAACCATCTCGATTGGGTTCAGGTCCGGTGACTGTGGAGGCCAGGTCATCTGGCGCAGCACCCCATCACTCTCCTTCATGGTCAAATAGCTGCTTTTTTCTTGCCATAATACAAATTCTAACAGTCTATTCAGTAGGACTATCAGCTGTGTATCCACCTGACTTCTCCTCAACGCCACTGATGGTCCCAACCCCATTTATAAGGCAAGAAATCCCACTTATTAAACCTGACAGGGCACACCTCTGAAGTGAAAAATATTTCAGGGGACTACCTCTTGAAGCTCATCAAGAGAATGCCAAGAGTGTGCAAAGCAGTAATCAAAGCAAAAGGTGGCTACTTTGAAGAACCTAGAATATGACATATTTTCAGTTGTTTCACACTTGTTTGTTATGTATATAATTCCACATGTGTTAATTCATAGTTTTGATGCCTTCAGTGTGAATCTACAATTTTCATAGTCATGAAAATAAAGAAAACTCTTTGAATGAGAAGGTGTGTCTAAACTTTTGGTCTGTACTGTATATTTTGTTAATATGGTAGTAGTTTGTCGAGTAGATGACTTCCAAATATTGCAATACCCCTGTTTCTTGTCGATGTACGCATTGTGGTATATGTGAGCTTTGGAAACATCAATATATTATTTTTATATTGTTTTTATGCATTCTTTAAAATAATTCCTGTTTGCCCAGTGACATGATGTATTGAGGACATGTAACCACTGTGGCCATTCATTGTCTGCAGCGTTATGTGACCCGTGTCAGGCAATAAGTTGACCCGGAGAAACTGCAGAAAGGCAGGGAAGTAAACGAGCCGGACCCAGCGTCCGGTGCCGCGGGGAGGTGGTCTGAGCGAAAGGCCCCCATAGTGAACAACCCCTTTAAAGTGTAACTATAGCTTCAGGCAATTTTTCAGAATAGGCTGTCATGTATGTACATGAGGAATAACACAATGTGGTATTTTAAGCAGTTTCCTCCTCTGTAATTTCTGAATGGTCTTTGAGCTGGGACGTAGAGATGAGCTGTCTGCCCATTCACAGGGCATGGAGAAACAGGAGAACCTACTCCCTAGCTCTCACAGCACGCCCTCAGACGCGGCAGCAGCAAGGAGGACATTATACAACACAACTAAGCAGTTTATATATAAATCCAGCAGTAAATTAGGACAGTAATTAATTTACAAACCAGCAGCAGTTCCGCTGTAAGTCTCTTTGACTGTCTCCAACAGCCGTCTCCCTTCTCCTACTCCACCCTCCCTTGACTTCTATGTAATCTGGTCCTTCAGTGAGCATACATGCAGTTTTCACTGGAGACAGATCCTGCCAACCTGTGCTTCAACAACTAGGGGGCGCCTCACAGGTTGACACGCACTGATCTACAGCAGATTCTAATAGTGTACAACACTGCAAGTGCTATGAGACTAGTGTGAAAGGGAGACCGTCACTTCTCCTGCCTTCCAGTATAAATTAAAGACATAGTTGTACGGCTACCACTAGAGGGAGCTCAGTGAAAATAACGTTTTACAGCTGTTACTGAGTTTAATGGTAGCTTTAAGAATTCGTATGCACAGAGCTTACGCTAGTGGTTGCTATAGACAGCCTGTTTAATCATGTATGGGGGAGTCTGGTGTAAATATTGGGATCAGATCAAAAAAAATCCTCCACTTAATAAACAAAACTGTACATTCAGCAGAACTCTCACTTGAGGGGAGGGTGGGTTATTTTGCTACGGAGCCTTATGCTATGGAGATATCTGTGTATGCCCCTAGCATATGTCAGGAAGTATCCCACATGCCCAATCCTTTATTGCCTCAGGAGCCAGGCACTGACAGAGGTGTCTGACAGCTGCTTATTCCTCTTTCCCCATTGAAATACAGTAAACGTGCATTGGGGTGAAGGGTGGGGGTCTGGAAGTGACAGCTGTTAGCTGGACAAGTGGCAGTTACCTCATGAATGGTTTTCATAAGTTAGATCCTAAATGACCTAAGCAACAAGGTCAGTAAAACCAAGATGTACGTACCGTATATACTATTTACCCTATTAATGTAATATCTGCCACTCATGTTTATATTACAAGTTAATACTACTGAAATGTGACGGTTGATTGGCTATACGATGTACTACAATGTAGTATTAGCACAGTTAGGAGAACTCTTACACACTTAGGATTTGGGTCTCATTTGTTAGCCCTATTGCTGCATGGTTCAGATTGTGCAGTAGGACTGAACTCTCACCTGAATAATAAGGGTTAAAGAAAAGTCTTTACCAGTGCCTGGAATGTGACATTCGCTGCAGTAACCCTGATGTGAAGTTAATCAAACTGTTCCATGTTTGCTTAAACAGAACCCGTTCCAGGATCAGCATTTAACTGTTGAGTGCTGCAGAGCTGTAACCTGGGCTGTGCCATCTGATAACCTGCCCCTGACGCAGTAACTAACTGCCTTCTGAGAGAGCACCCAATCCAAATTCTGCAGTGTACCACAGTGATGTCTTTTTACCCTACGTCAGACAAGTATCTACACAAGTGGCGTAACTAGAACTGACTGACCCCACAGCAGATCTTGGAAAGTCTGATTGCTGGTCAAATGACACTGCTGAGGATCAGAAGGGAGGGGATAACTCACAAATACAGTCTCTGGTAAGAAGATTGCCTCCACAGCAAGTTTACATCATGTACCTTTCTAACTTTCTTTCTGTGGGAGTGCTACTTTAATACACACACTGACAAAAATAAATAAATAACACTCCCAAATAGAAATGTCGGATTGCAGCAAAACTCGGCACGCAGTTATGTCTCAGGGAAATATATAAATGATTACAGATGTGGTCTGACTAAACACTGGATCTTGCCACAAGAGGGCGTAAAAAGTACCTCCCCACTGCCCTATAAAAAGGCTCTCAGAGGCTACTTTTTGGTAGAGTACCTCTGCTAGACATGCCTCTACAATACACTCAAAGTCATTTTGCAAAGTTGACAGACTTTGAGAGAGAGCACATCACTGGACTCAGAGAAGCAGGATGGCCACTATAGTGCCGGGAGGCTCGCTGTTTGCTGCACGCACGCCATCAGAGGCGTGCAGCGTTATAGTCAGCAATTAGATCAAGTGTGCTGGCATGATTGCTGTGCACCCACCATCAGGGTCGCCGTGTACAGTGTTGGCCAGACACTTAGATCAATGCTCTTGATGAATTACCGACAGAAGTCGGAAGGGAAACGCGTCGAGCATTAGCACTGCAGTATAGATTTGATACATGCAGGCTGACTCTCTTCCCCTTACTGAGCCCCAATAGGGAATACTCCTCCTACATATTGGTCCTATACAACAATAGGGTACGCACTGTCTATAGGGACTGCAGCCCTGAGGGACTAGTGCAGATATACTCCTAGGACTGTAATAGGAGTGTTCTTTGCTTTTCATACTCCTACACACATAAGGAGTTCTTGTGGTAGGGTCAATTTAGGAACCAGCATATTATTGGTCTGAATCAGTTCCAGTTTACCCTATCAGCCTATATTTGTGGAGATAACTTTTTAATAAAATGAAATAAAGTGTTTTTAACGTACTTTATTTAGGCAGTAAACAGTATTCACCTAGTACGTCCATATACTGTATTATCATACAAAAGTTAACCCGCCATCTAGGCCATTCTAACCTAGCCGTTATGAGGTGTTGAGAGCAGTGGTTACATGAGGCTCTGGATGACACAGACCCCCAGTAAAGAGGATCGCTTGATCAGCTAACAAGCAGGAGCAGCTCCCACAGTTTTGTTGTCTACCATCCAGACACAGGTGGCACTTTCATTATACACGTCTCTGCTTGGACCATTTCCAGGTGCTTAGCAGAAGGACATTTGGTGTCACACTGCCATTGACAGCTAGCCCCCATCACATTCTTTTGCAGTGGTGTAGTGGATGGGAAACTTGGACTGCTCTCGTAAGGAACCATATCGCCTTTAGCAACAAACCCAGGTTCTGTTTGGCCTCCCACAATGGTTGTGTTCGAGTGTGTGTTGACTCTCATGGCAGGGCTTCCACCTGGCATTTTTTACCCGAATAATGCTCACACACAGCAAAGGTTTCCCAGGAATGTCTCTACCAGATTGCAAGACTTCCTTGTCTTGCCTGGTTTTCAGATTTATCACCGATCATTTTTTGAGACAAGCTGGGAGTGTGCAGGATCTATAGGTCCAGTTGTGGGCAAATGTGCCTCAGGATACCACACAGAACCTCCCTCCATGTCCAACCGTATCTCATCTTTTACCAAGGCTAGAGGTGGCCCACCAGGGTACTAGAGCCTCCTTTCAGTTGGACAGTTTTCCCCAATGTATGTATGTAATCACTTACAAATATCATCATTACATTCACACACATAAAGTTTCATTTGATTCCAACAACTCCTTCTCAGTGCGTTATACAATATTTCTGTTTAGATTGTAAGCTCTTACGGGCAGGGACCGCTCTCCTTTTGCATCAGTGTATTTGTCATTTTACTTGTTTGCTGCTTCCCCTATTGTAAAGTGCTCCGGAATATGTTGGCGATACATAAGTATACAACTGCAGGGGGAATATGATACAGCTGTATTACAGCAGTGTGCCTTGCCGTCAGGTGTATACGGAAAATGCGTGCTCCCTTCACATTGATTATTGTCAGACTACTTGTTCCTTTTTTATGGGGGGTTATTGCCAAGAAACCTGTTTACTTATATGTTGTCAGTGAGAATATCTGCTCAGTGTGCACTGGTGCGGACATGACAGGTTTATTTTAAAGTAATCATTTCCAGTGGGACAATCTCTACACAATGAAATGTAAACCAGAATACTGAACGTAATGACCGAGCCAGTAACTTTGCTGATTACAAGGACCCAGTGCGGGCATCTGAAATAACTTGATTTGGGCAATAATCAGTCCACATGGCCTGTATATGAAACTGCGGTCAGTTCTGCGCTTCCTCTAATTCCTACAAGATGCAGGCATGTTTGGGTTGTAAATCACAGTCATAGCAGGATGAAATTATTATATTCTGTATATGCTATCAGCTACAAACAAACACATCTGTCATCACTGTCTCTCTTGAGATGAGGAACATGTAAGTACTTACCTGCCAGCAGTGATGGCCAGTTCGCCGTGTTCGCCCGCGAACACATGCGGGCTGCCATCTTAACTCACAAGTCCGGCGATGCACAGGTAAGCCCTTACCTGTGCCTGTGCCGTGAGCCGGTCTGAAACAAATGCGGTCACCGGGAGCAGGCAGTTCCGAGAACAGCCGCCGGGGGCCATTATCAGGCTGTTCTCGGAACTGCCTGCTCCCGGTGACCGCATTTGTTTCAGACCAGCTCTCGGCACAGGTAAGGACTTACCTGTGCATCGCCGGACTTGTGAATAAAGATGGCAGCCCGCATGTGTTCAATAAAGAAAATCAAAAAACTCCAGCGAAATGCGTTGATATTGTCTTTATTTTAGTGCAGCAAAGTTACACTTCGTGTGACGTTTCGGCTGAAATAGCCTTTATCAAACATCAGCCGCTCTGGAAGCAAGAACCAGGGGATGCTGCGCTGTGAATAGGAATGGCGTGAAGATGCACGCAATGGAAAGGAGCGCGGGCGAACACGGCGAACTGGCCATCACCGCCTGCCAGATCCCACACTGCAGCTCCGGTTCTCCCTGCCGGGCTCTATTTACCCTGCAGAAGCGCTGATGTCTTGATGACAACACGTGACCGCTGCAGCCAATCACTGGCCTCAGCAGTGCACCCGACAAGGCCAATGATTAGCTGCAGCAGTCACATGTAGACATGACATCACTGCTGCAGTTGGGTAAATAGAGCCCAGCGGGGACAAACGGAGTGGCGGTGTGGGATCTGGCAGATCAATTATTTTATGCCAGATCCTGGGGGGAAGGTTGTCTGGTTTCCTCCTGAAACTGAACAACTTTAAAGGGGTTTTCCAAGAGTTTCTTAGGACCCCCGCCAATCAGCTGTTTCAGAGAGCACCAGTGAACGCAGCAGCGCTGCAGCCGTCTCTCTGCTCTCCAAGCACAGAATCGTACATGGTATAGCAGATATGCTTGGTATCGCAGCTCAGCCACATTCACTTCAATGGTGCAAGCCAAAGCTGCGAGATGGAAGTGCCGGTGCTTTCTCAAACAGCTGATTGGTAGGGGTCCTGGGTGTCAGACCACCACTGATCACATACTGATGACCTATCCACCTTCTCCTCTTGTTTGCGGAGTTCCCGGTCTCTTCTTTACTTATTTAATGATGAGCTGTGGGCTAAAGGACCTTTGGTGACGTCAGATCACATGCTCCAATCACATGGTACATCACCGTGGTGATGGACCATGTGATTGGAGCATGTGATCTGACGTCACCACAGGTCCTAGCCGATAGTTCATCTTTTGAGAAGTAAAGAGACCGGGAACTACGCGAACAAGAGGAGAAGGTGAGTTAATTTTTATATTTTTTTTAACCCTCAATTGATCACCTACTAAGGATTCTGTATTCAGAATGCTATTATTTTCCCTTATAACCATGTTATACGGGAAAATAATACAGTGAATAGACTGTCACCTAGCAACCATGAGTGAAAATCGAACCGCATCCGCACTTGCTTGTGGATTCTTGCGATTTTCACGCAGCCCCATTCACTTCTATGGGGCCTGCGTTGCGTGAAAAACGCACAAAATAGAGCTTGCTGCGATTTTCACGCAACACACAAGTGATGCGTGAAAATCACCGCTCATCTGAACAGCCCTATAGAAATGAATGGGTCGTTCACCTCACGCATCGCATCCGCGCGGAATACTCGCCCGTGTGAAAGGGGCCTAAGAGATCCACTTCAGGTGCACTATGGTTCATTACATAACCATGCCTCGGCTATGGTAATCTATGCACAACCAAAATTGTGCACCGTGGCACGGACAAGGTGCTCAGCTCACTCACCCAGTTTAGATAGCCCTGGACTAAATTTAATGTTTGACTAATCCATTGATAAACATCTACCCTTAGGATCCGACATGCATCAAGAACCACCTGTCATGTGTATGAACCAGATGTCTGATTGTCGGCCCTTAGAGCACGAATCAAGGGACACTAACTACCTGGGTGTGAGCAAAAAGAAGCTTGAGTGCATCTGTTCACGTATGGCAGAGGGCTGGGAAACCGCAGACCACTGCTGCCATGTAAACGCCATTCAAGCAACCATCAAAAAACATATAAGTCTGCCCCCACTAATTGCTCGACGCGTTTCGCCATGCTCTGGCTCGTCAGGAGCACAAGTTGTGGGTAAAGAGACAAACAAACAGATCAGCTGCTGCTAGCCTCCGTGACTGAGGCTGCAGCTATCAGCACTGAGTGGCCGTACGCGGCCGCAAGGACACGCTCTATATAAGGAGGAGACTCCTCCCCTCATTCCGGATCAAGCCCCTGGAGCGGCCAATAAGGAGGAAGGAGGCGCGGCAACACCGCAACAAACTACCCGCCCCACTTACCCGCCCCCTCTATGAGACGATCACAGATGAATGTCAACACATTCACATACTATTGTTAAAGGGACAAAACGGCGGTTTAAACATATAATGCATCAGGGCATTGCAGGCATTATAGGGACAAAGATTATTGTCAGATTCTGCTAAGCGATGTTGTATCCCATTCCCTAGTGGCCAGTGTAGTCTTTGTCACAAACACAAGATAGGTGACCGTCTCCACACCTGAGTGGTATCACGGACCGTGGTCCTTTTGTTACCTCGATCCGCCACAGGAATTGTGGATACACTTTGGTCACTTTGATTTTTTATATATTTATATATCTAATAAAGTATTTGTTTTATCTAATCCTCATAGCGTTCCCAATTACAGTGATATTATAGTACTACATATGACCAATCATTCTCTTGTATGCAGGGTGATATGGCTAGGCTACTTTCACACTAGCGTTTTAAACGCTTCAGTTTTGTCCCCATTCATTGTCAATGGGGACAAAATTGAACTGAACAGAACGGAATGCTCCAAAATGCATTCCGTTCCGTTTAGTTGTGTTCCCATACCGGAGAGAAAACCGCAACATGTTGTAGTTTGCTTTCCGTCCTGGGATGGCATGACCCTCAATGCAAGTCAATGGGGACGGATCCGTTTTCTCTGCCACAATCTGCCACAATAGAAAACGGATCCGTCCCCCATTGACTTTCAGTGGAGTTCATGACGGATCCGTCTTGGCTATGTTACAGATAATACAACCGGATCCGTTCATAACGGATGTAGATGGTTGTATTATCAGTAACGGAAGTGTTTTTGCTGAGCCCTGATGGATCCAGTAAAAACGCTAGTGTGAAAGTAGCCTTAGGCAGGTTTACACATTTTTCAGTGTTTATTTTTACAGCATTGGTGGCTATTTTTTGTTACTTTTCATTGCAGTGTAAAACTGCACCACCAAAGTGAATGAGATTTGCCAAATGTCATGTACGCATGGGGGTCATTCATTAAGACCGTCATTTTTTGGCTTTTCTTTTTGTTCCTTTTACTCCATCGTTGCTGCCGGAAGATGCGCCTAATTTTAGACGGGGGTGCTCCTCATCATAAATTAGGCGCATCCTTGGTAGTGCTTGCGCTAAGGGCTGGCGTAGTTTTCTTTCGTAAAATTTGTGAATTTGCTGGCCGTGGTCCTAAATACTCCCTCAATACACCTATGTGTCGAACATGGAGTAAAAACACATTGTCGCGCACGGTCATTTAAAAAGTTAGAAAAATGGGGCGTTGTGACATTTTTATGCCAAAAATAGGTGTAAAACTGTTCAGACATTACCTCCATTGAGTATTTGGTATGTGCGGAAACTGAACTCCCAAGTGGATTTCAAAATCTGCAGCATGTCAATGGTTTGTGTGATTCCGCACTTTATGTAAAGTGGTTTTCCCCAAAAAGAGACAACAAAAACCACGATAAATGAAGCAGATTTATGTGGAGTTTTTATCATGTTTTTGATGCTGTCATCAATATCTTTGTACTGCATAACCCTTTTAAATGCCCATTGTAGATGCTTTTGGTGGTGGACATGGGTGGACAGCAATGTGGCTACGCAGCCTGATACACAGCAAGCTGTAATGCACGGTGAAGAGAGCATTAGGGTACTATCACACTTGCGTTGTTGTTTACCGCTATTGGGATCCAATAGAGGATCCCAATACCGGACAAACACGTTTCTGTTTAGTCCTTATGCATTCTGAATGGAAAGAGCTGCGGTTTTATGTCCAGTCATAAAAACGGATCTGGTACAGAAAACAATGTAAGTCAATGGTGACGGATCCATCACCCATTCACTTTCAATGTACTTAGTGACGGATTCCTTTTTTTCCCCGTTTTGATTTCACACAAACGCATGCTAACGGAACGGATGCATCCTGATGAGCACAATCAAAACGGATCCGTTTAATTCCGGTATTGAGATCCACTGCTGGGTCCCAATACCGGAATTAACAGTGCAAGTGTGAAAGTAGCCTTAAACTTGTTCCCATGAAAATGTGTAATAATCTGCAGGCAGCATGATATAGAGCAGGAGGAGCTGAGCAGACTGATATATAGATTTATGGGAAAAGATTCAGTACTTATTCAAATCTGTACTCATTCCGGACTTTGAAGTCCAGGAGGCGGTCCTATCAGTGATTGACAGTTATCTCTGCACACACAGTCATAGAGGGAAGGCTGTCAATCACTGATAGGACCTCCTCCAGGACTTAAAAGCCCAAAATGAGCACATATATACCATATTTTTCGCCCCATAAGATGCACTTTTTCCCCCCCAAAAGAGGGGGAAAAGTGCCCCTGAGTCTTATGGGGCGAATGCTGGCAATTTACATTGCAGTCTGCGATGTATTAGTGAGGAGGGACTGTAGTAGGCGGGGAGAGCGGCGGGGCAGTGCAGGCACTGTACTCTGGGGGCCACTCAGTATGTACTGTACTGTATTATACGTAGTGTTAATCATCATATCTAAACTGAATAATGATGCGCTCCCCCTGCGCTTACCGGTACACACATCACGCTCCTGTAGTAAGCACTAGCAGCTAGCAGGCAGGCCGGGCGGCCGTAACTCACTGAGGTCACGTGCCTGTTCCGCCTGCTTAATTCATAAAGTAGGAGGAGCAGGCACGTGACCTCCGTGAGTTACGGCCGCCCAGCCTGCCTGCTAGCTGCTAGTGCTTACTACAGGAGCGTGATGTGTGTACCGGTAAGTACGGTGAGCAGGGGGAGCGCATCATTATTCAGTTTAGATATGATGATTAACACTACGTATAATACAGTACATACTGAGCGGCGGGGCCAGAGTACAGTGCCTGCACTGCCCCGCCGCTCTCCCCGCCTACTACAGCCCCTCCCTAGGAATCTGTGGATGGGATAATGATGGGGGGGGGGGGGTCTGTGGATGGCATTATGATGGGGGATCTGTGGATGGGACTGTTATGGGGGGATCTGTGGATGACACATATAGCAGTGTCATCCACAGATCCACCACCCCATAACAGTGCCATCCACAGATCCCCCCATCATAATGCCATCCACAGATCCCCCCCACCATCATAATGCCATCCACAGATCCTCCCCACCATCATAATGCCATCCACAGACCCCCCCATCATAATGCCATCCACAGCTCCCCCCATAATAGTGCCATCCACAAATCCCCCACCCCATAACAGTGCATCATCCACAGATCCCCCATAATAATGTCATGCACAGACCGCCATTAGTTCAAACCCACCAAAAGCACACCTTTTGGTAAAAAAATTTTTTTTTCTTATTTTCCTCCTCAAAAACCTAGGTGCGTCTTATGGGCCGGTGCGTCTTATAGGGCCAAAAATACGGTTAATAAGTAAATTAAAAGTTATACTGAAACTTTTCCCATAAAACTATACATTGATGTGCTCAGCTCTTCCTGCTCTATAACATGCTGCCTTCAGCCCAGACACCATGACAGGTTCCCTTTAACATTTTCAACAATTTGTGCTACAGTAGCTCTTCTGTGGCATTGGACCAGAAAGGGCTTACCTTTGCTCCATGTACTTAAATAAGCCTCGGGCGCCTATGAACCTATTGCCGGTTCGCCAACTGTCCTTTCTTGGACCACTGTTGGTAGCTACTAACCACTGCATACTGGGAACACTCCACAAGACTACCATTTTAGAGATACTCTGACCAAGTTCTTTAACCCTCCAAACTTAACCCTTGTCAAAGTCACTCAAATCCTTAGGGTCCATCCACATGGGACGTAAAATACAACAGAAAAGTCTGCTGAAAACCGCAAACCCACCCCCCTACGTGAATTACATGCAGTTGTTGTTGGGAAGATGGCTGTAGATTTCACCCTCTCCTTTGCAAAAATGAAATCTGTGGAGATCGGCAGCATAAACTGACATTGCTGCAAATCCGCATTTCTTAAAATCTCATCCATTTTGCTGGTACTAAGCAATGTTATGGATTTGCCGCCTGAAAATCAGCAACAACATATCCGTGTGAACATAACCTTACATTTGCAAATTTTTACTGTTTCCAACACATAGGGGGTCATTTATTAAGGAGCCTATGCCAGTTTGTAGTGTAAAAAGAAAGTTGCAAGACCCTGTTTTTGTGACTTTTTAATACATGGTCTGCCACTTTGAGTGGTTCATAAAATAGTACAATTGAAAGGAGGCTCTAGTACCCTGTTGGGCCACCTCTAGCCTGGATACAAGATGAGACATGGTTGGTCCCGGAGGCATACAGGTTCCATACAGTATCCTGCACACTCGTAGGTTGCTGAAGCTGGCGTCCCAGCTGGTCCCATGAATGCTCAATTGGTGATAAATCTGGTGACCTGACAGGCCAATTATGTGCTGTAATCTGGTGGAGACATTCCTGGTAAACCCATGCTGTGTGGGTGGGCGAGCATTATCGTGCTGAAAAATGGCAGTTGGAGGCCCTGCCATGAGAGGCAACACACGTGGCCGCAGGAAGTCCTGCACATATTGCTGTTAGTGTTCCTCGTATCACTACTAGGGGGGACCGAATGTCCTATGTGATTATCACACCAGCAGTTGGGGCAATGTGTCATTCTACAGCAAAGGCAAGACTGAATCACTCGCCATGAGGCCTCCATACTCAAACCCAACCTTTGTCAGATCCCAAACAGAACCTGGATTGGTTGCTGAACAGTTTCAGTCTGTAGCATCCAGATTTCTCGTTCACAAAATCGCTGAAAATGAAGGCGATGGTAGCTGGCCATCAAATGGGAGGACATGTAATGGGCACTGTGACACCAAATTTCCTTCTGCTAAGCAACTGGTAAAGGTCCAGGCAGAGACAGGGGTGTGTAAAGAAGGTGCCAACCGGATGGTGGCCAATAAAAATGTGGGAGCAGCTCCAGCTTGTTGGCGGATCAAACAAGCCTGTTTACTGGTGGTCTGTCTGGGCCATACGAAACCTGTTCGCAGCGTGCCGTGTAAGACTCATCTGATTTATGACGAGGCGTGTGCCTTGTCATAAATTAGGCACATCTATGGCAGTCCTTGCGCCTGGCAAAAAACGACTCCAGCCCCTGGATGGTGTCGTTTTTTGCCAACATATATGCCTGTTTCCAGGTGTTAATGTTAGTCAATTTGCCGGGGCCAGGACTCTGACACCCCTGTCCAACTGACAAAAACACTAAGTATTGTTGCACGGCTGATAAAAAAGGGACTTGCGACTATTTTTAAAATAGTCGCATGTCCCTTAATAAATGACCCCCCAAGACACACTGGCCCAGATTTACTAATGTGTCTACACCAAAAATCTGTCAAAAAAGTGGCACAAATTGGCTAGAGTTTCTACACTTTTTTCCTCCGACACGGTTGAGGCCTTAACAGAAAGGGGGCAGGGCTTCATGTGACTGGGTAGGGCCTAAGATGCGCCATTTTACGCCAAAATTGCACCACAATTCTGGTGTGAAAATCTGTCTCAAAGTAATGCCTCATTCAAACGTCCGTGATGAAAACCGTGATAAGATGGTCAGTGATTCTTGAGTGAAGATCTCCGTGAAGGATCCGTGTTTGGTCTGGGTGTCCGTTTTTTGCTCTCCATGTGTTATCTGTGTTTCACGGACACCGCACAGCAGAAAGTTCATTTTTTAGCATCTTCTAATGGTCTGTGAAACACAGATGGCATTCATGTTGCATCTGTGTTTTTCATGGACCCATAGACTAAAATGAGGATGATGGATCTGTGAAGATGGGAAAAATAGAGCACGCTTCGGTGCTAAAACCACAGACCCATGGACCGTGCTAAAACCACGGATGTGTGAATACACACATTAAAAAGAATAGGTAGGTGTGCTGTCCAGGGAGAACATGTACAGCAAGTGTCCGTGAACCACTGATGTGTGAATGAGACATAAGCCAACCAATAATTGGTATGGAGTCAGAGAAAAGTGCTTGGGGCACTGTGATAAATCTGCTGCTTGTCTAGACAGCCCGTGTACACCATTTATAGGATTAGTAAATCTGGGTCACTCTGTGCAAGAAAATGCCACAAAAAAATGCTGAAAAAACAGCGGGTGACAAAAAACACACTTGCAATTATTCTGGTGTTTTAATTGGTAAAAAAACAAAAACAAATTATGCGTGTGCAGAGCCTAAAGAAGTGACCTCCAACCTGTGGTTCTTCAGTTGTTGCAAAACTACAAGTCCCACCATGTTCTAATAGCCACAGACTATGGGGAGATTTATTAAAACTGGTGTAAAGTAGACCTGGCTTAGTTGACCATTGCAACCAATCAGAAACCACCTTTCATTTTTCAAAGGAGCTCTGAAAAATGAAAGGTGGAACCTGCTTGGTTAGTATTGGCAACTAAGCCAGTTTTCCTTTACCCCAGTTTTGATAAATGACCCCCCTATAAGCGCCTGATGAGAGTTGCCGTTTCGCAGCAGCTGAGCAGCCACAGTTCGGGGAACATTGCACTAATGAGAAGGTCTGCAGGGAGGCTTTATGGCTTTCTACTAAGGAGCTGCAGGGGCTCCATGTAAAGGGCTTTTTTCACATGTCCATGTCAAGATGGTCAGTGTTTTATCCATGAAGATGTCTGTGAAGGGTCAGGGGAGGGGGTGATTTATCAAAACTGGTGCAAAGGAAAACTGGCCTAGTTGGCCACAGCAACCAATCAGAGGCAGCCTTTCATTCTCAAAAGGAGCTCAGAAAAATGAATGGTGGAATCCAATTGGTTGCTTTGGGCAACTAAGCCAGTCTTCCTTTGCACCAGTGTGTCTGTGTTTTACCCTCTGACTTTTTGGGCTCAATTGTGCAAAAATCTTTTCTACACCACTCCCTCCAATATGGGTGGGAAAGCAGGCGTGGTTAGCCATGTTAATGAGTTTCACTCCAGATTTATCGCAAGAGAAGTCGCCATTTTACTCCAGTAGGCTGGTGGAGTAGGAAAACTAGAGCAGCTTTTCTAGATAAAAGTACAGAAAAAAGTATCAAGAAACATGAGACATTTGATAAATGTGGTATGAAGTACTCCAACATTCCCCTCATGATAAATTCCCCTCAGAGACTTTGGCCTAGTACACACGTCAGTGTTCTGGTCATTGTTTGATCAGTGATTTCCATCAGTGACTGTGAGCCAAAACCAGGAGTGGAGCCTCCACAGAGATGAGGTATAAGGGAAAGATCTGCTCCTGTTCTGTGTTACTGACCTGCACCTGGTTATGCCCGTGCTGCGGACTGCAAATTGTGGTCCATAATGCACGGGCACCGACCGTGGGGCAGCCGCATGTGAACCCATTCACTTGAATGGGGTCCGCGATCCATCCGTTTTTTTTGCGCAACGGAAGCACGGAACCCCACAGAAGCACTCCGTAGTGCTTCCATTGGGTTCTGTTCTGATCCTCACTGCATCTTCGGATTTGTGGACCCATTCAAGTCCGGGTTCGGGACTGGGTACCAAACATGCCAATTTTTTTCACGTGCGTGTAAAACGCATTAAAACGCTTTGCACTCGCGCGGAAAAATCATGCATTTTCCCGTGACGCACTCGCATCCTAACCGGCTCTCACACGCGACGCCTGTGTAAAAGAGGCCTTAGTCAATGATCCCCGCGGTCTGTGAAAAAACAAGGACGTGTGAATAAACACATTAAATAGAGAGTCCGGTGTTTCATATTTCCCATAGTCCTTCCGCTAACAGCTGGAGCTCTGAAACTGGAATATCCCTTTAAAGGGGTTTTCCAGGTTTCTGAATAGGTCAATATCCAACCAGCAGGGTCCTGGCCCCTGTAAGCGCTAGAATTGAAAGAGTTAAAAATGCCAAACTCTGCAGCAGGTAAAGCTTCTATTGGTCTGGTAATACTGGTTAGTAGACTGTTTTAACCCTCCCCTTTCCAGAGGGCACACTGGGTCTGACACCCAGCACTCCCACCAATCAGCCGTTTCCTGCAGCTCCACCACTAGGCTAGGAACAGAGCTGTGCTCCCGCTCCATTCAAAGTGATCATGGGGGTGCGGAGTATTGGTCCCCCCTGCCGATTAAATACTGATGACCTATCCTGGGTACAGGTCTGGTGTACCGTACAATAGATCCACAATCAGATAGGAACAAATCACTGGTCAGTGGAGCCATGGTCAGTCCAGGAGATGTGGCCGACACCTTCCGTGTTTCCCGCACTAAGCACAGTCATGTGAATACCCCTAAGGGCTCGTTCACACGAACGTGTGATGCCCGTTGCAGGCACCGTTCCGTGGCCATTCCACATTACTGATGCGGACTCATTCCATTCAATGAGTCCGCAAATCCAGAGATTTGGAACGGAAGAACGGAACGTAACACTACGGAATCACTAAGGAGTGCTTTCTGGGGTTCCGTTTCGTGCCTCCGCACACCGCAAAGAGATAGAACTTGCTCAATCTTTTTGCGGAACGGAAGGATCGCAGACCCATTCAAGTGAATGGGTCTGCGATCCCCATACGCCTGCCCCATGGACGGTGCCCGTGCATTTGAGGTCCAAAGCACGGGCTTCACTCGTTCGTGTGGACAGAAAGCAAAAAGCCTGACTGTTTATCACATGCTAGGCTCCTCTGTTCACACGCTGGAACTGTGCCGCCAAACGCAGGTGTTCAGTATAGGCAACCCGTAGCAAACATTTGGCAATTACAGTCTATGGCACATGGGTGTATAGAGCTCTTACAGAGAACAGCGCCCTACCTGCACTGATACATAGTAACGAACTGCCAGAACAGGAAAACCTATTGTGCTGGTGGATTGAGCTCATAGAACACTAGACCGATACTCCTAGGTTTGTAGGGGGCTGCAGTTTCCTTTCATTCACCGTCAACAAGCAGAGATATTGGAAATGGTGACAACTTACAATAGTAAAGTGCATAACGTAATGGATTATGAGGGAATATAATACTAGATTATATATATATATATACACACACACCCATAACCCACACTCAAATACAGTGCAGATATTACTCAAAAGGTACACTGGCAGGACATACTGTGCCCACACCCCATGCATAGTGTCCCCCCTGTGCCCAGCAGGTGCCAGGGCTTTCCCTGCTGACACTCACCATGTCTTGGCGCAGCAGCTGGAGCTTACTCTCCAGCCTCTCCAGGGTGCTGGACTGGGCAGGGCTGAGCGGGCACTCCGAGCGGGTGGCATCCTTCTTCCAGTCCCCGTGCTCCTCTCGCAGGGACCTGGCCAGGCTCTCCGGCACCTTGCGCCCCAGCTTGATCTCTATATCTCTGAGGTCCGGGGTGGAGGAATCGGCCATGACTGGGTGTGAGGAAGCAGCGCTACAAGGCAGAGGCAGCCAGATGCCAGGAGGTTCTACAGCAGGGCAGAGAAGCGAGGCATGGCTTCCTGGGTGACAAGTCACAACTGCTTCATTAGGGTGTGCACTGTCATTAGTGAGTATTCCTTATACACCCATATGTCTGCCCTCCAGCGCCAGGTCTCCTAGGAGCAGTCAGGTGGACGGTGCCCGGGCACACTGGCACTCTGCAGCCTCTACCATTCACTTTGCAGGTCTGCTGAAACTTTAAACCTCAGTGGCAGAAGGATTTGATCTGACGCAGCCCTTGTACCGTACTTCTCCTAACAGAAGGGCCCTGTGGCGTCTCACGTGCTTGAGGCGTGCTGCCTGCTGCGCGTTGTTTAGGATACATCGAGCACTCCCTCACAGACAATGCCGCACGGCGTCTCATGTGTTGCTCTGTGAAATATGTCTATGAGGTAATCCTTCTAGGTTCCCTCAGCTTCAGCATGGGAGTGCTGTGTGCCTTGTAGGCTGCATTCTTCTAGCCAGCCTCTCACAAAAAGCAGGCTAGTGCTAGTTTTTTCACTTTTTTCCCCACACAGAGAAGCCTAAGGCAGGCGCCTTTTACACGAGCGAGTTTTCCACGCGGGTGCGATGAGTGACGTGAACGCATTGCACCCGCACTGAATCCTGACCCATTCACCTCAATAAGTCTGTGTACATGAGCGTTTTATTCACGCATCAGTTCTGCGTTGCGTGAAAAACGCAGCATGTTCTATACTCTTTGTTTTTCGCGCAGCCCTGGCCCCATAGAAGTGAATGGGGCTTCAGTGAAAAACGCATTGCATCCGGGTGTAATGCGTTTTTCACTGATGGTTGCTAGGAGATGTTGCTTTGTCAACCTTCAGGGGTTTTTTCACGCTCATGATAAGCGCATCAAAACGGATTGCACCCCAACACGGAAAAAACTGAAACACTGAGCGCGACCGCAGACAAAACTGACTGAACTTGCTTGGGAAATGGTGTGAGTTTCACTAAACGCACCCGGACACAATACGTATTGTTTGTGTGAAAGAAGCCTAAGGGAAAATGTGTAAAAAATACCACACCCACAGCGTGCTACAATTTACTAAAAACTAAAAAAACTCCAAGGGACAAAAAAAAACCCCAAAGCAAAACAACCACCCAGCCTGCATTCACAGTGGGGCATCTTTATAGTAACATAGTTTGCAGGGCCGGGACAATGTATTTTGGTGCCTTAGGGCTGTTTCACGCGAGCGAGTCCATTGCGGGAATCACGCTCCGTGTGTGAGTGTGATCCTCCGCTCTGGACTTGCAGGAGCGTACGGAATTATCATGATTTATAATGCTATGTGTCTCTGCATGGCCTTATTTCTACAGAATCATACTGACAGCTTTATGTCACTATGATCCTGTAGAAATAAGGTCAAGCAGAGACACATAGCATTATAAATCATGATAATTCCGTACGCTCCTGCAAGTCCAGAGCGGAGGATCACACTCACACACGGAGCGTGATTCCCGCAATGGACTCGCTCGTGTGAAACAGCCCTTAGGCAGTTTAGGCAAATTGCGCACCCCCCCCCCCAATAGACATACAAGACCTGATTTATTATTGCCCTGACGCCTGTTTTTAGGCGCAGAAAAGTCACAGAGCCACTGGATTTGTCACTTTCTATTAAATGTGTGTTGTTTTTAAGTCGCAATGTGCATTTTTTGCCATCCTCGCCCAGTCTACAGAAAGGGTGTGTGGTAACTAGGGATGAGCGAACTTGTGGTTTCAAGTTCCGTGTCCAAGGTTCGGATTCGGGTTATCTAAGAAATCCATTATGGATTCCGCTACCACAGACCATAACTTATAGTCAGTGGTAGCGGAATCCATACCGGAATTCTTAGATAACCCGGACGCCAAACTTGAAAACACAAGTTCACTCAACACTAGTGGTGAGGCTTATAACATGTGGACCCAGCCTAAGGGCTCATGTACACGAATGTGTGCGGCCCACAAACAGCAGGTCCGCAATATATGGGCACTGGCCCTGTACGCTCCGTAATACGGATGTGGACCTATTCACTTGAATGGGTCTGTAATCCACAAGATACGGAGTGGAAGCACTATCAATCGCTTCTGTGGGATTTCGGTTCGTGCTTCCACATCGCAAAAAAATAAAACATGCTCTTTTTTTTGCGTTGCAAGTGAATGGGTCCACATCCGCAAACGGCAGCACACGGCCGGTGCCTGTACATTGCAGACCGCTCCGCAGCACGGGCCACACACGTGTGCATGAGCCCTAAAGCGGCTATCTGAAAGTTTTAAAAATCTTCAGCAGACAGCTTATAAAACAAAGAAAAAGCTTCACTCAGCTGTTAAAGGTCCCTCTGTACCCGAGCTGTGGGTCCTGCCCCCACAGCATCCAGTCCCAATCAGTCCAGAAGTGATGAAGTGACAGCCATCGTTCACATGACCACTAAGTCAATCATTGGCCTCAATGGGAGCGTGCCATTCAAGCAGGAGGGGCAGTGAAGCACTTGGGGCAGGAAGGGCAGTAAGGCACTTGGGGCAGGAGGGGCAGTAAGGCACTTGGGGCAGGGGGAGCAGGAGGGGCAGTGAGGAAGGAGGAGCAGTGAGGCATTTGGGGCAGGAGGGTGTCACGGATGTAGTAGGGGAGAACACAAAAAGACAACAAGAAGGAAGGGAAAAGACACTAGGCCTCACCGCTAGGGAAGGAAAAGGGTCACCACCTATAAAACCCTGCTCCTGGCCCTAACTCCTATCCGTATGGGCACCTCCCGATGGTAGAGATGCCCATACACAGGAACCTAGAAAACCCTGGTGGCCCTCGGATGCCCTAATGGTAATGACAGGGCAGAGACTACCCGCTCCTTCCCTGGTGAAGGAACCAGCGTCTCGCTGAGGCCTAGTAAACAACAAGGGTGGGGGGGGGGGGGGAATACAAAATACAACAAGCGGAACACTTAACTTCTGAGGCTGATGGATGATGGATGAACAGGACTTCAACTAGAACCACACTCCAGCTCTTCCAAAAACCAAATGAAGCTATCCAGAGCTAGGAGTGATGGGTAAAGTCAGACTAAATAGGGGGAGGTAAAGGTCACATGATCCAAACCTGAACAGGAGGTGTGGACATACAAGCAACACACAGACAAAGTGAAACCAAAACCAAAAGAGGCTGTCAGATCACTAATGTGCAGATAATCTTTCAGACCTTCTAAAACCTGTCACCCCCCCCCCCCTTCTACGGGTGACCTCCAGGCACCCAGGACCAACCTTATCAGGATGAGGGAAATAGTGGTGGGATGGGGTGGCTCTACCAGTAAGTAGGATGGAGTGGTGCTCAATATCTAAGTGTAAACTCCAAACACCAGAGGGTAATAGATAAATGATAGTTAAAGATATGGCACTCATATACCTTGAGAACTGCTTGAACACGCGATTTTAATTACCGTAGATAAAATGAATACATTATTTCATAGGTCATAATAATGGTAAAAAGGAGTCATAAAAAATATACATAAATAAATAACCATACAAATTAAAAATCAAAACATCACTACAGTGACGGATAAGAGTGAAAGTCACTAAGGCGTGGGATGACTAATCAATCACATAGATCTTGCAGCATAAGAGCATATAGAGCATATAACATATCCACCACAGTCAGAACCGGATATTTGATTGAAAAAAATCGCCAGATACTGGTATTGTATTATACTGGTGTAACTTTCGCCAAAAAAATCTGATGATCTCAATTCGAATATTAACTGTAAATTGCAGGTGCTGTAGGGATCCGCACCATACGTTCGAGCGCCTGACAGTGTCAATGTGTCATTATCTTAACTCTGTATAGTATAGTCCGCAAATTAGTTGCAGTTTAAGTTGTTTGGGAATTCAGCTCTAGGTGGCGTCCCACCTGTCTTGAGCTATACTCTTCCCTTACCTCCAAATCGAAGTGCGGCTTTCTCCTCTAATCTCCGCTACTTCGGCGTCCCTCGTGCTCGAGTCCTGGCTTGTTCCAGTCAGGATAGGGGTGGAACGATCTCACTCCAGGAAGTTCTATAGCAGGCACTGGTTCTTAGTTGAGACGGATCTGTTTCTCAATTGACAGATAGTAAGGAGGTAGAAATGTAAGTATTCTCCGGCGTACGCAGGGATGGTGGTGTTATAGAGTCCAGATTCCTACCAGACGCGTTTCGAAGTCCCATAGGTTACTGACTTCTTCCTTAGTGGTCCACTGAGTGTGCCTGGCGTGCATGCTCTACCTGCGCTCCCTGGACTTTTTTTGTGGCTATCATGGCCCATAAACAGGTAGGAACTAGTGTTAGGGACCACTCATAGAGGCGACCTTGACGTGCTGAGTGGCTTATTACGCTTTGGCCAAAATGTACACCAATGCCTCATTCAACATCCAGCATGGAGGCAGGGCAGAGTGCTGGTTGCAGAGTGCTATTGCATCTGTGTTTTTGCGTTTGTATGTGTATTTCGCCATAGCGATGTGCACCTGCATACAAGGTTGTGCTGACTGAATCCCCCACATTTTTTCTTTGTAGTATATATTGGAGGCGTGGCGATCTCCATGCAGTCATGCACACCTGACCAGTTAGTCTGCCCTGGAGGCTGGTTTTAAAGTCAGTATAAAACTGAGTCTGCTTTTACAGCGCCTACCAGTAGCCATTTGGCTCCAGGAGAAATATATAGTGGGCTCAGCATGCATGTTGGTACTTGCATCCGTGGATCCGATGAAAGCTGTCACGGCACCGGACGGGGTTAAAAGCAGAGTGTGCCTGGCGTGCATGCTGCGCCTGCACTCCCTGGACTTTGTGTGGCTATCATGGCCCATAACAGGTAGGTACTAGTGTTAGGGACCACTCATAGAGGCGACCTTGACGTGGTGAGTGGCTTATTACGCTTTGGCCAAAATGTACACCAATGCCTCATTCAACATCCAGCAAAGAGGCAGGGCAGAGTGCTGGTTGCAGAGTGCTATTGCATTTGTGTTTTTGCATTTGTATGTGTATTTCGCCATAGCGATGTGCACCTGCATACAGGGCTGTGCTGACTGAATCCCCCACATCTATACTGGTCCTTGAAAAGTGGGTTTTTGAAAATTTCTGAAAAATTTCAAGATTTGCTTCTAAACTTCTAAGCCTTGTAACATCCCCAAAAAATAAAATGTCATTCCCAAAATGATCCAAACATGAAGTAGACATATGGGGAATGTAAAGTAATAACTATTTTTGTAGGTATTACTATGTATTATAGAAGTAGAGAAATTGAAACTTGGAAATTTGCAATTTTTTACAACTTTTTGGTAAATTTGGTATTTTTTTTTTCAAAAAACCCTAAGGGGTTAAATTTTGAATTGTTCACTTTTTTTTCATTTTTATTTTTTTGGCAGGTGATGCGACCAAAAAACGAGAATTGGCCATTTTGACTTTTTTTTCAGTTGCATCGTTTGCCGTATGGGAGACATTTTTATATTTTAATAGTACAGGTGTTTTCCCACTCTCCAACGCCCATGATGTTTATTTTTTTAATTGTTCATGTATTTTTATTTTAGCCCCTTCCCGAATGGCTGCGTTCATGTACGGCGCTGCGGGACGTGACTTAAGCCCCATAGCTGTACAGGTACGGCGCGCTGATCGGGTGGGTGCAGGAGCCGTGTTATTAAAACAACAACTCATCCCACAAAAAGAAAAAAATGCCATGGCAATAGAAAAATGTAAAAGTTATGGCTTTTTAAAATGCAAAAATGGCATCTTTAAGGCTCAAACTACAGTACAGTCAGCCACATCCTTAAGGGGTTAAAAGGCAGCTGTTACAGTGTGCCAACTAACCAGTTTGACTTTGGACTAGACCTAAGGGCATTTTCCTGGCAGTTCCCTGGTGTTCACCCTTTAACCCCTATACAGGGATCTGGACTTCGCCGCAAGGAACTGACTAGGCCGTTACCTCCTGGAGTAGCCCTGGTGTAGTTGGCTGCTGAGCTGCACCAAGGATTCAGGCAAAAAGTGTAGTCTGACCACAGTCCAATAGTCAGGGTAGGCTGAGTACTTGCATATTCCAGGTCACAATTCCAAGGTCGGGGCAGGTGGCAATGAGCAGAATCGGTAGACAGACAAGGTTCGGTATACAGACAGTCAGACAGAAAATCACCTTCACTGGTTACTACCATGTAGAAAACGTCAAAGCTCAGGTGAGGAGGTGAATCCACAGCCCAGCAGAATAGATAGGCTGATCATCAACTTAAACAGCACCTGGATAGGGGCAGGAGGAAAGAATTAACTCTCATAGTGCTGGTAGGAATTTCAGCGAGCACTAGTCCCAATACACACAGGGAGAATAAAGTAATGCCTATGCCAGTGTTTCCCAACCAGTGTGCCTCCAGGTGTTGCAAAACTACAACTCCCAGCATGCCTGCACAGCCAAAGGCTGTCCGGGCATGCTGGGAGTTTTAGTGTTGCAAAAGCTGGAGGCACACTGGTTGGGAAACACTGGCCTATGCTTGCCCAGGTCAGCAGGACAGCGGCAGACATGAGCCGCCAGCTTAACAACAGGTTACAGCTAGTAACATAGTATATAAGGCCGAAAAACAACATTAGTCCATTTAGTTCGGCCTGTTATCCTGCAAGTTGATCCAGAAGAAGGCAAAAAAAAAAACTGTGAGGTAGAAGCCAATTTTCCTCACTTAAGGGAGAAAAAAATTCCTTCCAGACTCCAATCAGGCAATCAGAATAACTCCCTGGATCAACGACCCCTCTCTAGTAGCTATAGCCTGTAATATTATTACACTCCAGAAATTCATCCAAGCCCCTTTTGAATTCTTAAATTGCTGTCCTTGGCTTTCACTCGATCTGGGAAAACCGTTAACCACAAATCAACACGTGTGCTCCTCAGGGTACAAAGCCAGTCACCTGTCTTCTCTGGTAGTCGATGAGGATATTGTATTCCCGACATGAGGACCATTGATCTCTTAGATAACATAGTAGTGCACATTGACTCTTCAGTAGATAAAGAGTTATGTACAAAACAGATGCTTAGGATATGGCCACATGGTCATATTTCCTGATGCAGGTTTGGAAGCCAAAATCAAAAGTGAATCATAAAAGGAGAGACAGTATAAAGGACAGATACATCTTCTCTTTTTTAAATTTACTCCTGGTTTTAGCTTTTAAAACTGCATCAAGAAACCTGAATGTGTAGCCTTACCTTTAGGCACAAGAGTTTCTTAGGCATTTATGGGCTAATTGCTGTCTTAACCCCTTAACTCTTGGTCATGTACATGTATGTGAGTGGCGTTAAGGGGTTGTATGGAGCGAGCTCACACGCTGAGCTTGCTCCATACAACCCCTTAATGCCACTCACATACATGTACATGAGTGAGCTTACTCCATACATGGCGGGTGCTGGCTGTATAATACAGCAAGCTCTCATTGGCAGTGACTGCGGCATCTGTGGGTTAGACAAAGGGAGAAGGCTCACTCTGTCCTCTAATCGGAGCCCCGTGGTGAAATCACAGGGGTCTGATCAGCTGTCATGACTGCCTGAGGCCCTCTGAAGGTTCCCAGGCCTGTCATAGCTAACTGCCTGAAAACCTGTGCATGAGGTGCAGCTTCTCAGGCAGCATGTCAGAATCCCATAGATTGCAATAATATTCTATTGCAGTCTATGGGACAAGTGATCAAAAGATCACATGTTCAAGTCCATTCTTTACAGAGTGATGAGGGGGGAGTTGCACAGAGCGATGATGAGAAAGCAAAGCTATTAAATATTTTTTTTCTCCACTGTACTCACTGAGGAAAATAAACTGTCAGATAAAATGCAGAATGTAAAAGGAAATTCCCCATTAAAAGTGTCCTGTCTGACCCAGGAAGAAGTACAGCGGTGTCTTAAAAAGATTAAAATACACAAATCGCCAGGACCAGATGGTATACACCCCCATATCCTAAGAGAATTAAGTAATGTCATAGCCAGACCCTTATTTCTGATAGTTAAGAACTCTATACTGACAGGGAGAGTTCCACAGGATTGGCACATAGCAAATGTGGTGGCAATATTCAAAAAGGGCCCAAAAACAGAGCCCGGAAACTATAGGCCGGTAAGTTTAACATCTGTCATGGGAAAACAGTTTGAAGGTTTTCTAAGAGATGCTATCTTGGAGTACCTCAATGAAAATAAGCAAATAACGACATATCGGTCATGTCAAACTAATTTAATCAGTTTCTATGAGGAGGTAAGTTCTAGACTTGACAGCGGCGAATCAATGGATGTCGTATATCTGGACTTCTCTAAAATGAGAATGCTTGGACTGGGAGAAAATGTCTGTATGTGGGTAAGTAACTGGCTCAATGATAGAAAACAGAGGGTGGTTATTAATGGTACACACTCAGATTGGGTAACTGCCACTAGTGGAGTACCTCAGGGGCATTGGGCCCTAATCTCTTGAATATATTTATTAATGATCTTGTAGAAGGCTTGCACAGTAAAATATTAATTTTTGCAGATGACACTAAACTGTGTAAACTAATTGACACAAAAGAGGACAGTATACAGCTACAGATGGATCTGGATAGATTGGAGGCTTGGGCAGAGAAGTGAGAGAGAGGCTTAACACTGACAAATGTAAGGTTATGCACATGGGTAGGAATAATGCAAGTCACCCGTACATACTAAATGGTAAAACATTGGGTAACACTGACGTAGAAAAGGACCTAGGAATTTTAGTGAACTAAGCTGTAAAAACCAGTGTCAGGCAGCTGCTGCCAATGACAATAATAATAAGTTGCATCAAAAGGGGCATAGATGCCCGTGATGAGAACATAGTCCTACCACTTTACAAATCACTGGTCAGACCACACATGGAGTACTGTGTACAGTTCTGGTCTCCTGTGAACAAGGCAGATATAGCAGAGCTGGAGAGGGTCCAGAGGAGGGCAACTAAAGTAATAACTGGAATGGGGCAACTACAGTACCCTGAAAGATTATCAAAATTAGGGTTATTCACGTTAAAAAGAGGGGAGATTTAATTACTATGTATACATATAACAGGGGTCAGTACAGAGATCTCTCCCATCATCTATTTATCCCCAGTACTGTGACTGTGACGAGGGGACATCCTCTGCGTCTGGAGGAAAGAAGGTTTGTACAC
This sequence comes from Bufo bufo, assembly GCF_905171765.1. Lineage (NCBI taxonomy): Eukaryota > Metazoa > Chordata > Amphibia > Anura > Bufonidae > Bufo > Bufo bufo. The sequence goes on along the minus strand of NC_053390.1, from coordinate 369,394,691 downwards.
AAACATAGAAAAGGATTCTTTATGGTAAGAGCAGTGAGACTATGGAACTCTCTGCCTGAGGAGGTGGTGATGGTGAGTTCACTAAACGAGTTCAAGAGGGGCCTGGATGTATTTCTGGAGTGTAATAATATTACAGGCTATAGCTACTAGAGAGGGGTCGTTGATCCAGGGAGATATTCTGATTGCCTGATTGGAGTTGGGAAGGAATTTTTTTAAGTGGGGAAAATTCGCTTCTACCTCACAGTTTTTTTTTTTGCCTTCCTCTGGATCAACTTGCAGGATAACAGGCCGAACTGGATGGACAATGTCTTTTTTCAGCCTTATATACTATGTTACTATGTTACTATACCCAAAATAATTTTTTTCTTGTTATCCAGTACAAGATATAGTAAACTAAATGATACCATTAAAAATGCAATAAGCCCTTATGTGACTGTAAATTAAATGTTTAAAAAGTTGTGGCTTTTGGAAGGTAGAAGGAAACAAAAAAAGCAAAAAAATAAAATTGGCCCCGGTTCTTAATAGGTTAAAAGGACCTGTCACCACAAACTGCAATGCAATCTACAAGCGGCATGAAGGAGCTGAACAGATGGATATGTAGTTTTGTGGGAAAAGATTCTGTATCATGTATAATTTATGCATTTATATATCTGATATTCTGATTTCACTGTTCATGGTGAAGGGTTATCAAGTTACTGACAGCTTTTTCTGTATACACATACAGCGAATGCTGTCAATCACTGATAACACCCTCCCGCCCCATGTACAACTATCAGTGACTGACAGCTATCTCTGTATACACACTTACACACAGAATACTATCAATCACTGATAACATCTCCCCCATGTACAACTATCAGTGACTGACAGCTATCTATGTATACACACACTTACACAGAGAATGCTATCAATTACTGATAACAACTCCCCTGTATACAACTATCAGTGACTGACAACTATCTATGTATACACACTTACACAGAGTGTCACGTGTAGAGTCACGGGAATCAAGATAGAGCGGAGGTGCACCCCCTGAGCTGCCATCCGGTCCCCTGTCCCTGCCTACTTGCACCACCCGCCGTAGGTGACGGAGCGCAACTGGGAGACAGTCCCTAACCTACTAAGTGCAAGCAGAGAGAAAGAGACAGCAGGGAAGAGGACAGCCACTGAGAAGTTACCATAAGCGGACAAGAGGTAGAACAAAAACGGAAGGCGAGGCGGGTCAACTAGCCGAGGTCAGTCCAGGAGGTCACGTCAGAACAAGGGAAGAGGCAAAGACAAATCCGTAAACAAGCCGAGGTCAAAATCCGAGAGGTAGCGTCAAGGTACAGGGAGCAGGCAGAAGAGGTGTCAATTTATAAATAATAAATAAGCCTCAAAAAAGTACGTTGCTTAGTGGCGTCGCAGGTCCCAATGGTGAAGTGGGTACAGTTCACACAGGTGAAAGCGTTTCTTTTGATTGGACTGCGCTGCCTCAGAAGTCACAGAAAATCCACAATCGAAGCCAGCAAGATAATCACGGACATGGGGAAGCAAACAGGCCAGTCAAAGCCTCTCCTCCTCTCCTTTCCAGGCTTCTATGGAACACCAAAATTGCATCCAATAGTGAAGTACCGTCATGCAAATTGGAGTAAAAAATAGTTTTATTATACTCACAATGTACAAGTATATACAGGCAGTATACAATGGATCAATGGATCAATCACCCGACCCGGGTTTCGCTCAGTCGAGCTTCGTCAGGGGTATTCATCCCACCCACTCCAGGGCGGTCTTATAACGGGTCAGGTTGGTTTGCACCCGCCTACCCACTCACACATGATCCAATCAATTATACATTTAGACATCAAATCACACAAATACATGTCCAATAAAACAATGTAAAATACATAAAATAGCAAATACATAAAAGACATAAAACAGGGACATTTAAAATAGATCTATCATACATCAGTATATAACCTCCTGTAGCGATCTATGACTACTCCTTTACTGTCAGTTTCATTCATACTACTCCCTCTTTACTCTAATAAGTCTCCTAACCAATCGCAGATCACATTATCCTTAACCCTCCCTCCTCCATTCATAAAGATGGCAACACCACCATATCACATGATATCTCCTGGCCAATCACAGATCAAATTAGCCTTGGCCCGCCCTCCATTCATAAAAACGGCAACTCCCCCATATCACATGATGTTGTCCAGCCAATTCAATTCCACAACCTTGGAAGGTCCTAGCTCGATACAACACCACACTCACAGGTCCTAGATCAACCGAGAACACTTCATTGCTTCAGGTAAGACAAGGTTTTAAATCAAATTCGGCATTCAGGCCTTTTGGTTGTAACGTTCCCATTTTATATATCCATTCCACCTCACGTTTATTTATCTGTTTTACTCAATCCCCTCTACGCCAGTGTGGCTTGACTTGTTCCAACCCCACAAAGAACAAACCACTTGGATTTTTTTGGTGCACCAATTTAAAGTGCATCATTATATACAGTGATCCCTAAAGAACTAGGACTCAAGACGATCGAGCACGCTCTGAACAATGATCCCCTGATGACCAAACAACAGGGGTTATTTATTTTAGAGTGTGTTGATTTCTGTTTGAGTCATAATTATTTTTGGTACAAGGAGCAGTATTACCTGCAACGGACCGGTACAGCGATGGGGGGCGAAATTTGCCCCCAGTTTCGCTAATATTTTTATGGGGTCCTGGGAAAGTGCCACTATTACACCCGTGTTGAATAGGACCATGGAAGCTGGAGAATTGATAATATGGAGGAGATTTATCGATGATTGTCTGGTTCTGTGGAAGGGGGTGATACAGGGCCTGCTAGATTTCATCAAGGGGTTAAATGACCCTGTTTTATGTCTTTTATGTATTTGCTATTTTATGTATTTTACATTGTTTTATTGGACATGTATTTGTGTGATTTGATGTCTAAATTTATAATTGATTGGATCATGTGTGAGTGGGTAGGCGGGTGCAGACCAACCTGACCCGTTATAAGACCGCCCTGGAGTGGGTGGGATGAATACCCCTGACGAAGCTCGACTGAGCGAAACCCGGGTCGGGTGATTGATCCATTGTATACTGCCTGTATATACTTGTACATTGTGAGTGTAATAAAACTATTTTTTACTCCAATTTGCATGACAGTACTTTACTATTGGATGCAATTTTGGTGTTCCATAGAAGCCTGGAAAGGAGAGGAGGAGAGGCTTTGACTGGCCTGTTTGCTTCCCCATGTCCGTGATTATCTTGCTGGCTTCGATTGTGGATTTTCTGTGACTTCTGAGGCAGCGCGGTCCAATCAAAAGAAACGCTTTCACCTGTGTGAACTGTACCCACTTCACCATTGGGACCTGCGACGCCACTAAGCAACGTACTTTTTTGAGGCTTATTTATTATTTATAAATTGACACCTCTTCTGCCTGCTCCCTGTACCTTGACGCTACCTCTCGGATTTTGACCTCGGCTTGTTTACGGATTTGTCTTTGCCTCTTCCCTTGTTTTAAAGGGAATGTGTTGCCTATTTTTTATAATCAGTTTTTATTTGTTTGAGTGTACATTTTTTATTCTCTTGTGTTGTGTGTTGATTTCTGTTTAAATCATAATTATTTTTGGTACAAGGAGCAGTATTACCTGCAACGGACCGGTACAGCGATGGGGGCGAAATTTGCCCCCAGTTTCGCTAATATTTTTATGGGGTCCTGGGAAAGTGCCACTATTACACCCGTGTTGAATAGGACCATGGAAGCTGGAGAATTGATAATATGGAGGAGATTTATCGATGATTGTCTGGTTCTGTGGAAGGGGGTGATACAGGGCCTGCTAGATTTCATCAAGGGGTTAAATGACAATCAATGGAATTTGTCCTTCACTAGTACAGTCAGCGATACCTCCGTTAATTTTTTGGATTTGACACTTTTTGTTGAGGGCAAACAGCTTAAAACCAAAACGTTTTTTAAAGAGACGGATGTTAACGGCTATATAGATACCTCCAGCTGCCATTATACACCGTGGCTGAAAAATATCCCTAAGGGACAAATAAAGAGGGTCTTTAGAAATTGTACCAAAGTGGAGGATTTTAGAACACAAAGCGAGGTCATTAAGGAACGGTTCAGGGAGAAAGGGTATCAGGCAGATGAATTAGCCAAATGTAGCAGGATGATAGAGGAAGAAGATAAAGGAAAGAAGAAAAAGGTGGAGACTGAGAAAGATTTTCGCTATTCCTTTTTAACTCAATACAATACGCTGGCGGGTTTGATAAAAGATGCCATTAAGAAAAATTTGGTCCACTTTAAAAAATGACCCTGTGCTAGGGAAGGATATTCCACAAAAACCGGTAGTTATTTTCAAAAAGGCTCCCTGTTTACGTACTAAACTAGTACATAGTTCTAATCATCAAGAGAAGACAATAAAAGGGAACAAGTTTAGCTGGTGTGGGTTCTGCTTGCCATGTAAGAATCGGAAAAGGGAAGATAAAAATATGCATATTCAATTTGTGCACTCTAATGGAAAAAGTGTGGATATAAAGGTTTAGGGGCAAATTACTTGTGAGAGTGCAGGGGTGGTTTACATGTTGGAGTGCCCATGTGGACTCCAATATGTGGGACGTACACTCAGGAAGCTTAAAATAAGAATTCAGGAGCATGTGAGGAATAACAAGAAGGGGTTGGAAACCCATAGTGTCTCGATGCACTTTAAATTGGTGCACCAAAAAAATCCAAGTGGTTTGTTCTTTGTGGGGTTGGAACAAGTCATGCCACACTGGCGTGGAGGGGATGGAGTAAAACAGATAAATAAACGTGAGGTGGAATGGATATATAAAATGGGAACGTTACAACCAAAAGGCCTGAATGCCGAATTTGATTTAAAACCTTGTCTTACCTGAAGCAATGAAGTGTTCTCGGTTGATCTAGGACCTGTGAGTGTGGTGTTGTATCGAGCTAGGACCTTCCAAGGTTGTGGAATTGAATTGGCTGGACAACATCATGTGATATGGGGGAGTTGCCGTTTTTATGAATGAAGGAGGGCGGGCCAAGGCTAATTTGATCTGTGATTGGCCAGGAGATATCATGTGATATGGGGGTGTTGCCGTCTTTATGAATGGAGGAGGGAGGGTTAAGGATAATGTGGTCTGCGATTGGTTAGGAGACTTATTAGAGTAAAGAGGGAGTAGTATGAATGAAACTGACAGTAAAGGAGTAGTCATAGATCGCTACAGGAGGTTATATACCGATGTATGATAGATCTATTTGAAATGTCCCTGTTTTATGTCTTTTATGTATTTGCTATTTTATGTATTTTACATTGTTTTATTGGACATGTATTTGTGTGATTTGATGTCTAAATTTATAATTGATTGGATCATGTGTGATTGGGTAGGCAGGTGCAAACCAACCTGACCCGTTATAAGACCGCCCTGGAGTGGGTGGGATGAATACCCCTGACGAAGCTCGACTGAGCAAAACCCGGGTCGGGTGATTGATCCATTGATCCATTGATCCATTGTATACTGCTTGTATATACTTGTACATTGTGAGTATAATAAAACCATTTTTTACTCCAATTTGCATGACGGTACTTCACTATTGGATGCAATTTTGGTGTTCCATAGAAGCCTGGAAAGGAGAGGAGGAGAGGCTTTGACTGGCCTGTTTGCTTCCCCATGTCCGTGATTATCTTGCTGGCTTCGATTGTGGATTTTCTGTGACTTCTGAGGCAGCGCGGTCCAATCAAAAGAAGAGGTGTCAAGAAGCGGATCGAGGTTCAATTCCAGAGGTAGCTAAATAACAATAAAGTACACAGCCTATAGGACGAAAATCACAGGCAACCTGTAGCCAGCAGGCCGCCTGTATTTATAGTAGGGAGTGAGGGTCATGTGACATGGCCAGCGTCACATGACCGACAGACAAACAAGTCGAGCACCGAGTGATCAGCTCAGCGCTCAATGCAGACCTAGGAGCAGTATGCCTCCCAGCTAGCAAGGCCGCCCTGGGAACGAGGCCAAACACAGATCCTTGCTCCCGAAGCTAAGCAGCAGGTCTGCGGCTGATGGGAGACCGAATGCGCCTTCGGCGCCCGTTACACAGAGAGTACTATCAATCAATGATAAAACCTCTCCTGTATACAACTATCAGTGACTGACAACAATCTCTGTATACACACTTAGGGCTCATGCACACGAACGTATCTTCTTTCCGTGTCCATTCCATTTTTTTTGCGGGCGGGTATGCGGAACCATTAATTTCAATGGGTTCGCAAAAACAACGGAAATGACTCCGTTTGCATTCCATTTCTGTATGTCCGCTTGGCCATTCCGCAAAAAAATAGTGCTTGTCCTATTATAGGCCGTAGCTCCATTTAAGTCAATGGGTCCGCAAAAAATACGGAATGCATACGGAACACATTCGTTTGTCATCCGTATTTTGCGGATACATGCCCACTTTGCTTATGTGTTTACTGTTTAGAAACATTACAGTACATTACAGTAATGATAACAAACTTCCTGTTTCCGTTTGCGATCTGCAAAAAACTGATTGTATACGGAAACCATATGGATATGTTTTGTGGCATAAAGGAACGGATGCGGCCACAAAACAGGAAAAAAACAAACTCAGATACAGAACAACAGATCCGTCAAAGATGGACTGCAAAACTACAACGGTCGTGTGCATGAGCCCTTACACAGAGAATGCTATCAATCACTGATAACACCTCTCTTGCGTACAACTATCAGTGACTGACAGCATTCTGTATACACACTTACAAAGAGAATGCTATCAATCCCTGATAACACCTCCCACTGTGTATAGCTACAGTGACTGACAGCTATCTCTGTATACACACTTACGCAGAGGATGCTATCAATCACTGATAACACCTCCCCTGTGTACAACTATCAGTGACTGACAGCTATCTCTGTATACATACTTACACAGAGAATGCTATCAATCACTGATAACACCTCCCTGTTTACAACTATTAGTGACTGACAGCTGTCTATGTATACACACTTACATAGAGAATGCTATCAATCACTACTAACATCTCCCCATGTACAACTATCAGTGACTGACAGTTATCTATGTATACACACTTACACAGAGAATGCTATCAATCCCTGATAACACTTCTTACTGTGTACAGCTACCAGTGACTGACAGCTATCTGTGTATACACACTTAGGCCTCATGCACACGAACGTTTTTTTTCACGGTCCGCAAAAACAGGGTCCGTAGGTCCGTGATCCGTGACCGTTTTTTCGTCCGTGGGTCTTCCTTGATTTTTGGCGGATCCACGGTCATGAAAAAAAAGTCATTTTGGTGTCCGCCTGGCCGTGCGGAGCCAAACGGATCCGTCCTGAATTACAATGCAAGTCAATGGGGACGGATCCGTTTGACGTTGACACAATATGGTGCCATTTCAAACGGATCCGTCCCCATTGACTTTCAATGTAAAGTCCGGAGTCCCTTTTATACCATCAGATCGGAGTTTTCTCCAATCCGATGGTATATTTTAACTTGAAGCGTCCCCATCACCATGGGAACGCCTCTATGTTAGAATATACTGTCGGATATGAGTTAGATCGTGAAACCTCATTTCCGACAGTATATTCTAACACAGAGGCGTTCCCATGGTGATGGGGACGCTTCTAGTTAGAATATACTACAAACTGTGTACATGACTGCCCCCTGCTGCCTAGCAGCATCCGATCTCTTACAGGGGGCCGTGATCAGCACAATTAACCCCTCAGGTGCCGCACCTGAAGGGGTTAATTGTACTATCATATCCCCCTGTAAGAGATCAGGGCTGCCAGGCAGCAGGGGGCAGGCCCCCCCCCCCCCCTCCCCAGTTTGAATATCATTGGTGGCCAGTGCGGCCCCCCCCCCTTCCTCCATTGTAATAAATCGTTGGTGGCACAGTGTGCGCCCCCCCCCCTTCCTCCCTCTATTGTAATAATTCGTTGGTGGCACAGTGTGGCCCCCCCCCCCGCCCCCCCCCCCCCCCTTCCTCCCTCTATTGTAATAAATCGTTGGTGGCAATCATTGGCCCCCCTCCCTCTATAGCATTAACAACATTGGTGGCCAGTGTGCGGCCTCCCATCTTGCGCCCCCCCCCCCCCCCCCCCCGATCATTGGTGGCAGCGGGTTACTAGCAATAGTACAAGATTCATACTTACCTGGGAGCTGTGATGTTCGTGTCCGGCCGGGAGCTCCTCCTACTGGTAAGTGACGGTTCATTTAGCAATGCGCCGCACAGACCTGTCACTGTCACTTACCAGTAGGTGGAGCTCCCGGCCGGACACGAACATCGCAGCAGCAGGTAAGTATTAATCTTCTACTATTGTACTATTGCTAAGTAACCATGGCAACGAGGACTGTAGTAGCGTCCTGGTTGCCATGGTTACCGATCGGAGCCCCAGCGATTAAACTGGGACTCCGATCAGAACTCCGCTGCCACCAATGATGATGGGGGGGAGGGGGGGGGGAGATGGGAGGCTGCACACTGGCCACCAACGTTGTTAATGCTATAGAGGGGGGGGGGGGGCAATGGGGGGCGCACACTGTGCCACCAACGATTTATTACAATAGAGGGAGGAAGGGGGGGGGGGCGCACACTGTGCCACCAACGAATTATTACAATAGAGGGAGGGGGGGGGTGCCGCACTGGCCACCAATGATATTCAAACTGGGGAGGGGGGGGGGGTCTGCCCCCTGCTGCCTGGCAGCCCTGATCTCTTACAGGGGGATATGATAGTACAATTAACCCTTTCAGGTGCCGCACCTGAAGGGGTTAATTGTGCTGATCACGGCCCCCTGTAAGAGATCGGGTGCTGCCAGGCAGCAGGGGGCAGTCTTGTACACAGTTTGTAGTGTATTCTAACTAGAAGCGTCCCCATCACCATGGGAACGCTTCTGTGTTAGAATATACTGTCGGTTCTGAGTTTTCACGAAGTGAAAACTCAGCTTTGAAAAAGCTTTATGCAGACGGATCTTCGGATCCGTCTGTATAAAAACTAACCTACGGCCACGGATCACGGACACGGATGCCAATCTTGTGTGCATCCGTGTTCTTTCACGGACCCATTGACTTGAATGGGTCCGTGAACCGTTGGCCGTGAAAAAAATAGGACAGGTCATATTTTTTTCACGGCCAGGAAACACGGATCACGGATGCGGCTGCAAAACGGTGCATTTTCCGATTTTTCCACGGACCCATTGAAAGTCAATGGGTCCGCGAAAAAAAACGGAAAACGGCACAACGGCCACGGGTGCACACAACGGTCGTGTGCATGAGGCCTTACACAGAGAATGCTATCAATCACTGATAACATCTCCCCTGTGTACAACTATCAGTGACTGACAGCTATCTCTGTATACATACTTACACAGAGAATGCTATTAATCACTGATAACACCTCCCTGTGTACAACTATCAGTGACTGACAGCTATCTATGTATACACACTTATACAAAGAATACTATCAATCATTCATAACACATCCCCATGTACAGCAACGAAAGACTGACAGCTATCTATGTATACACACTTACACAGATAATACTATCAATCACTGATAACACCTCTCCTGACAGCTAGCTATGTACAGTATCTCACAAAAGTGAGTACACGCCTCACATTTTTGTAAATATTTTATTATATCTTTTCATGGGACAACACTGAACATATGACACTTTGATACAGTGTTAAGTAGTCAGTGTATAGCCAGGGCCGGCGCCACCAGTAAGGCGACTTAGGCAGTCGCCTAGGGCGCCATGCAGCAGGGGGCGCCCGGCGCCCGTTGCGGTAAAAAAAAAAAATATATATTGCTTATACAAGTTCGGGCGGCCGGCGGCGCCCCAGCCTGAGCGGCGGAGGCTGAGCACTTGCCGCTCTAAAGAATCCTGCCTGCGCCTGCTGTGTGCTGCTGTTAATGTAGCGTGGCCGAGCTCTGTTCGGTCCGCGGTACAGGAGCTTTTGTTTCCTTTACCCGGCCGGACTGACAGGAAGTGCTCACTTAGTGTTCACTTCCTGTCAGTCCGGCCGGGTACAGGAAACAAATGGGTGACAAGGGGAGGGGGGAAATAATGAGTGACAAGGGGGGGGGGGGGGTGGAAATAATGAGTGACAAGGGGGGGAGGGGGGGTGGAAATAATGAGTGACAAGGGGGGAGGGGGGGTGGAAATAATGAGAGTGACAAGGGAGAGGGGGGGAATAATGAGAGTGACAAGGGAGAGGGGGGGAATAATGAGAGTGACAAGGGAGGGGGGGGGGAATAATGAGAGTGACAAGGGAGGGGGGGAAGAGAGTGACAAGGGAGGGGGGGGGGAGAGAGTGACAAGGGAGGGGGGGGAGAGAGTGACAAGGGAGGGGGGGAAGAGAGTGACAAGGGAGGGGGGGGGGAAGAGAGTGACAAGGGAGGGGGGGAAGAGAGTGACAAGGGAGTCCGCAGAGCCAGACTGCAGCCAGAGACCAGATCATCCTATTGTCCTGGTGGTAAGTAGACAATGCAATATGTTTATTATGTAATTGTTTAGTTATTAATATTACATTGGAAACTGATTTACCTCACATTTAGGGTCCATTCACACATCCATGTGTGTTTTGCGGATCCACAAAACACGGACAGCGGCAATGTGCGTTCTGCACTTTGCGGACCGCACATTGTCGGCACTATTGCGGACAAGAATAGGACATGTTCTATTTTTTTCAGGATCGGAATTGCGGATCCGGGTCCACAGTTCCAGATCGGGACCGCACGCTGTGCGGCCCCATAGGAATGTATGGGTCCGCAATTCCGTTCCGCAAAAAGAGACGGCTACAAGAAGCTGGATTAACCCTAAGGGAAACATAGCAGTTCTTTTAGTTTAAAAGCTGAGAAAGGGGTGGAACATGATATGGCAGATCATCTGATAGGGGGGGGGGGGGGGGCGGCAATTTTTATCTTGCCTAGGGCGGCAAAAATCCTTGCACCGGCCCTGTGTATAGCTTGTATAACAGTGTAAATTTGGTGTGCCCTCAAAATAACTCAACACACAGCCATTAATGTTTAAACCGCTGGCAACAAACGTGAGTACCCCCCTAAGTGAAAATGGCCAAATTGTACCTAATTAGCCATTTTCCCTCCCCTGTGTCATGTGACTCATTAGTTTTACAAGGTCTCAGTTGTGAATGGGGAGCAGGTGTGTTTAAATTTGGTGTTATCATTCTCACACTCTCTCATACTGGTCATTGGAAGTTCAATATGGCACCTCATGGCAAAGAACTCTCTGAGTATCTGAAAAAAAGAGTGGTTGCTCTACATAAAGATGGCCTAGGCTATGAGTAGATTGCCAACACCCTGAAGCTGAGCTGCAGCACGGTGGCCAAGACCATACAGCGGTTTAACAAGACAGGTTCCACTCAGGACAGGCCTTGCCATGGTCGACCAAAGAAGTTTAACAAATAGAACAAAGTTAAGGGACTCCACTGCTCTCATGGAATCCATGAACACAGAGGATAAATTGGATGCCAGATCTTTCCTCCCATTCTCCTTTCTTATGTCGCCAAACACTGCTACTATTTCCCTGAAGAAGGAGGGACGAAACCTAGGTCAGGCGGACTTTGGGAAATTGGAATTTTATATCTGATATTTCTTGTTTTAATTGACTCTTGTGAGTAGAATGGATTAATTTTTTAGCCTAAAATGCCTATGGTGCTTCACTATATTGCTTCCTGGAGCGGCACCGCACTGGGACAAAGTAGCAGTGTTTGGCAGCATAAGGATGGAGAATTGGAGGAAGGATCTGGCATCTGATTTATCCTCTCTGTTTGTGGATTCCATGAGAGCAGCGCAGTCCCTTAACTTTGTTTTACTTGCCTAATGTGAATTGAACCCACTTCACAAAGGACTAGCAGCGCTCACAGTAAGGCCTCCTGCACACGAACGTGTGCGCCCCGTGGCCGTGCTGCGGCCCGTAAATTGCGGGCCGCAATGCACAAACACCGACCGTGGGGCAGCAGCGGCGAATCGCCTTACCCATTCACTTTAATAGGTCCGCGATCCGCCCGTTCCGCAAAAAGATAGGACATGTTTTATCTTTTTGAGGAACGGAAGTATGGGACAAAACCCCACGGAAGCACTCTGTAGTGCTTCCATAGGGTTCCGTTCTGTGCTTCCGTTCCGCACCATTCCGCATCTCTGGATTTGCGCGGACCCATTGAAGTGAATGGGTCCGCATCTGTGATGCGGAATGCCCACGGAACAGCGCCTGTGTATTGCGGATCTACAAATGCAGCCTGCAATGCGGGGGGGTGGAAATAATGAGTGACAAGGGGGGAGGGGGGGTGGAAATAATGAGAGTGACAAGGGAGAGGGGGGGAATAATGAAAAAGAGACGGCTACAAGAAGCTGGATTAACCCTAAGGGAAACATAGCAGTTCTTTTAGTTTAAAAGCTGAGAAAGGGGTGGAACATGATATGGCAGATCATCTGATAGGGGGGGGGGGGGGGCGGCAATTTTTATCTTGCCTAGGGCGGCAAAAATCCTTGCACCGGCCCTGTGTATAGCTTGTATAACAGTGTAAATTTGGTGTGCCCTCAAAATAACTCAACACACAGCCATTAATGTTTAAACCGCTGGCAACAAACGTGAGTACCCCCCTAAGTGAAAATGGCCAAATTGTACCTAATTAGCCATTTTCCCTCCCCTGTGTCATGTGACTCATTAGTTTTACAAGGTCTCAGTTGTGAATGGGGAGCAGGTGTGTTTAAATTTGGTGTTATCATTCTCACACTCTCTCATACTGGTCATTGGAAGTTCAATATGGCACCTCATGGCAAAGAACTCTCTGAGTATCTGAAAAAAAGAGTGGTTGCTCTACATAAAGATGGCCTAGGCTATGAGTAGATTGCCAACACCCTGAAGCTGAGCTGCAGCACGGTGGCCAAGACCATACAGCGGTTTAACAAGACAGGTTCCACTCAGGACAGGCCTTGCCATGGTCGACCAAAGAAGTTTAACAAATAGAACAAAGTTAAGGGACTCCACTGCTCTCATGGAATCCATGAACACAGAGGATAAATTGGATGCCAGATCTTTCCTCCCATTCTCCTTTCTTATGTCGCCAAACACTGCTACTATGTCCCTGAAGAAGGAGGGACGAAACCTAGGTCAGGCGGACTTTGGGAAATTGGAATTTTATATCTGATATTTCTTGTTTTAATTGACTCTTGTGAGTAGAATGGATTAATTTTTTAGCCTAAAATGCCTATGGTGCTTCACTATATTGCTTCCTGGAGCGGCACCGCACTGGGACAAAGTAGCAGTGTTTGGCAGCATAAGGATGGAGAATTGGAGGAAGGATCTGGCATCTGATTTATCCTCTCTGTTTGTGGATTCCATGAGAGCAGCGCAGTCCCTTAACTTTGTTTTACTTGCCTAATGTGAATTGAACCCACTTCACAAAGGACTAGCAGCGCTCACAGTAAGGCCTCCTGCACACGAACGTGTGCGCCCCGTGGCCGTGCTGCGGCCCGTAAATTGCGGGCCGCAATGCACAAACACCGACCGTGGGGCAGCAGCGGCGAATCGCCTTACCCATTCACTTTAATAGGTCCGCGATCCGCCCGTTCCGCAAAAAGATAGGACATGTTTTATCTTTTTGAGGAACGGAAGTATGGGACAAAACCCCACGGAAGCACTCTGTAGTGCTTCCATAGGGTTCCGTTCTGTGCTTCCGTTCCGCACCATTCCGCATCTCTGGATTTGCGCGGACCCATTGAAGTGAATGGGTCCGCATCTGTGATGCGGAATGCCCACGGAACAGCGCCTGTGTATTGCGGATCTACAAATGCAGCCTGCAATGCGGAAACGGGCAGCACACTTTCGTGTGCAGGAGGCCTAAGAGATACAACCCAAGTTTTTTTCTTTGTATATTTTATAAGACCATAGAAGTTGAGTGCACGTGCTCAGTGTCATATACAGAATTTGTCTTTTTAAAATAGACATATGAGTGCTGCCAGCATTGTTGTAGAGGTAAAAGTGGTGGGGGGGTCAGCCTGTCAGTACTCAGACCATACACAGCACACTGCATCAAATTGGTCTGCATGGTCGTCCCAGAAGGAAGCTTCTTCTAAAGATGAACACACGAGAGCCTTCAAGCAGTTTGCTGAAGACAAGCAGACTAAGGATCTGGATTATTGGTACCATGTCCTGTGGTCTGATGAGACCAAGATAAACTTATTTGGTTCAGATGGTGTGAAGCGTGTGTGGTGGCAACCAGGTGAGGAGTACAAAGATAAGTGTGTCTTGCCTACAGTCAAGCATGGTGGTGGGAGTGTCATGGTTGGGGCTGCATGAGTGCTGCCGGTTGTGGTGAGCTACAGTTCATTGAGGGAACCATGAATGCCAACATGTACTATGACATACATGATCCCCTCCCTTTGGAAACTGGGCCGCAGGACAGTATTCCATCATGATAACGACCCCAAACACACCTCCAAGACCACCACTGCCCTTGCTAAAGAAACTGGGGGTAAAGGTGATGGACTGGGCAAGTATGTCTCCAGACCTAAACCCTATTGAGCATCTGTGGGGGAGTGCAGTTTCTAATATCCACCAGCTCCATGATGTCGTCATGGAGGAGTGGAAGAGGATTCCAGTGGCGATCTGTGAAGTTCTAGTGAACTCCATGCCCAAAAGAGTTAAGGCAGTGCTGGAAAATAATGGTGTCCACACAAAATATTTACACTTTGGACATTTTCACTTTGGGCTGTACTCACTTTTGTTGCCAGCGGTTTTGACAGCAATGGCTATGTGTTGAGATATTTTGAGGGCACACCAAATTTACACTGTTATACAAGCTGTACACTGACTACTTTACATTGTATGAAAGTGTCAGATCTTCAGCCTCCCATGAAAAGATATAAAAAAATATTTACAAAGTGTAAAGGGGTGTACTCCCTTTTGTAAGAAACTGTATACACACTTACAAAGGGAATACTTGTTTTTTTGCTGGACAAGTTGTACTTTTTAATGCTATTTAATATTACATAGGATCATAGGATTTAGTGGGAAGCAGGAAAAAAAATCCCAAATGAGGTGGAATTGGAAAAAAAAATGCAATTCTGTCACAGTTTTACAGTCAGTACGAATCTGGTCATACCACATCTAACTGTATGTATAGTTTTTCTTGCGTTTTAATACTGAAATAAAAATAAAAATGTTGGAATTTGTTTCCTTTTCATTGCCATATTCTGACCCCCATAACTTTTGTTTAGTTATGTCTACGGAGATGTGCGGGGTTTCATTTTTTGCAGGACAATCTGTACTTTTTTCTAATACCATTTTGGGTGTGGTCTGTATGACTTTTTGATCACTTTTTGAATCAACCATTTAAATTTTTTTCTAGTTACACCATTCACTGTATGGGTACCTTTTTTTATATATTTTAATAGTATGGGCGTTTTTGCATGTGGCAATGCCCATGGTATTATTTTTTTGCATTTTTATTTTGGGGAAAGGGGGGTGATTAGAATTTTTATATTCTTAAAAACATTTTTTTTTACTTTGTGTTAGATCCCCAAGTGGACCACAACTTGCAATCATCAGATTGCATCTTGTACAGAACAATGGAAAATGGTCCATTATTCTGAAGAGAAAATACTATATCCCAGTTAAGTGCTGCCACCTGCTGGCAGCACATGCTCCAGCTCATTATTTACAACAGGGAGCTTTCCCCCCCATATCCGCGGGAGGAAAGCACACCTGACCCGTAAGCGTGCGCTTCTGGTTTTTAGCTTCCTCAGACATTTGACCATAGATCTGAGTAGTTAAATGTCCGCGGTCGGAATTACCGCTGATCGTAGATAGTGTTGAGTGAACTTGTCATTTCAAGCTTGGCGTACAAGGTTTGGGTTCGGGTTATCTAAGAATTTTGTTATGGATTTCGCTACCACGGACCACAACTTTTGGTCCGTGGTAGCAGAATTCATAACGGAATCCTTTGATAACCCGAACCTTGTACGCCGAACTTGAAACCACAAGTTCACTCAACACTAATTGCAGACATTAGCTATGGGTGCCTTCTGTATGAAACAGTAGGCCATTTTATAAGAGGTTGGTTAACCCAGAAAACACAAAGATGAGGAACTGAAGATGAATAGAGAAGAGGAATGTGTCTACTGAATACATGGAAATTTGATAACAATATCTCTTTTCTTCTTGTCATTCTTTATGAATAGGCCTTGTTATTATAATTGAAGTAAAATATTCAGTCAATGATGACAGTTACATTGTAGCTGAATCCTCCCAGTGTAATATAAACATTCTTCAAGGACTAGCTTTTATGTAAACTGATCATTTTCATTTCAGACTTGAGGCCATGCAGTGACATATTTATGCTCTACACCCACCTGTTCTGACACAGGCAGGCACCAACTTGATAAACTTTACAGAAAAACAGAACAACCACATTCATTAGATGCAACATCAGCACATGCCAACTACAGCAACGTATCAGCTAGATCCTTATTGTTCGCCAATGCCTTTGACATTTTCCAAATTATAAATAATCATTAGGGTTCTGCTTTGTGCTTTTGGTTATCAGTGCTCTTTCTTTTAATAGATAGTGCTTATGCGTGTATACAAATGTGCTCCACACAAAAGGGAATGTAGTGCGCAGGCTCCGGAAGACCAGCAGAGGGCACTTGCATGATATTTGAGATGCACCACTGTTATGTCAAGGGAGAAGGGAGGAAGCCATGGGAGGTTAGGGTATACGCAGACATTGGGGAAAAGTGGTGGTCCTGGGCACTGAAAAGCCAAGCCCAACTGGACACTTAGGAGCTGTTTTGCAGAATGGATAAAAGTTATTTTCCTGGACAATTAATGAACACCCAAATGACATACAGATATGTTTCGAATGCTTTTACCACGCACTGATGGCCATGGCTGGCAGTTTTTTTTATTGAAAAGTTTGTGACAGTGAGGGAGATTTATCAAACTGGTGAAAAGTAGAACTGACTTAGTTGCTCATAGCAACCAATCAGATTCCACCTTTCATTTTCCAAAGGAGCTGTCAAAAATGGAAAGGGGAATCTGATTGGTTGCTATGGGCAAGTAAGCCAGTTCTACTTTACACCAGTTTGACAAATGACCCCCACCATGGTCACTTCAGACCAGCAAACTGCCCAAACTTCTGCTTTATAGAGGTGGTCACATTTGCTGATGATCAATTAATTAACGGTATTTGATTAGCAGAACCTGGCTGCTCTCACCCTCTTAATTCCTATGTTAAGCTTCTTTCACACTTGCGGATCCGTCCTTCCGCTATTTCGCAGTGCCGCCGGACCGCCGCTCCGTCCCCATTGACTATAATGGGGATGGGGCGGAGCTCCGGTGCAGTACGGCAGTTCGCGGTGAGAGGCCGCCGGACTAAAAAGTCGGACATGCAGGACTTTTAGTCCGGTGGCCTTTCGCCGTGCACTGCCGTGCTGCACCGGAGCTCCGCCCCGTCCCCATTATAGTCAATGGGGACGGAGCGGCGGTCCGGCGGCACGGCAAAATAGCGGAAGGACGGATCCGACAGGGTGAACAGCCTGTCGGATCCGTCCTGCCGCAAGTGTGAAAGTACCCTAAGCAGTAAGGGTTTACTTAATTTTTCATACACAACTTCTGTATTTTGGATACATTTTTGTTAAATAAACATAATTGTGTAATATTAATGGCATTGTGTAATATGTCATGCGTTACTGTACATCTGGGATTTCATTAAACTAATTTTAAGAAATTAAGACCTTATAAAGAGCAGACGTTTTGTTTATGGCCTGATACCTAACACCATAGAATTCAAAGAGAAGGTACTTTGTTTTTCTCATGACTGGACAATGTAGGATATTTGTAACATACAGTAATTGGATAGCACTGGATGTAAATGAGTAAGCTTTCATACGTCCAATGGTGATGCCCTCAGTCCCACTTTGTATATAAAAAATGTACCTACAAAGTTTAAGTACGCAAAGTCTGGATTCCGATTCACATAATGATATGTACCTGGTTCCAAATGGCAAAATAGAGGAAAATGTAACTTACAAATCTACAGTGCATGCACAGTAATAATGAGAGAATAATAAGTATGAAAATACCCATGTTAGTAATAACCAATATCAAATATAAATGATAAATCATGAAACAATTCACTGATTGAGATATGTTTAGATTACGTTCACCTCTAAATACTGATCACTGAACTACTGAACGTTTGTATTAATGTATACTTAAAATGTTAGACTTTATTGGTATACCTTAAAATATAGAACGAGAGTGATGTCCTAAAGGGACTAGTATTCACAATAGGGGTTATCCCTTGTATAGCAAAAAATGCCAGAAAAGGCACCAGCTCCGGCCAGTCATATATTACACCCCTTTCACTTGTATGGGGTACATGGGGTACATAGGGTGAACATATTCGCCGGACAAAAGCTTACAAGGTAGATAAACCCCTATCAATTGTGGAGCATCCACCAGAGTTCTGATGTGATGCTACCACAAGTAAATCAACAGAAACCGAGCACCAAGGCCTAGTTCACATGATCGTTTTTTTTGGCGAGTGTACGGGCCGTTTTTTTTTGTTCCGTATACAGAACCATTCATTTCAAAGGTTCCGCAAAAAAAACGGAATGTATTCCGTATGCATTCCATTTCCGTATTTCCGTTTTTCCGTCCCGTTGAAAGATAGAACATGTCCTATTATTGCCCGCAAATCACATTCCGTGGCTCTATTCAAGTCAATGGGTCCTCAAAAAAAACGCAACACATACGGAAATGCATCCGTATGTCTTCCGTATCCGTTCCGTTTTTTCGGAGCCATCTATTGAAAATGTTATGCCCAGCCCAATTTTTTCTATGTAATTACTGGATACTGTACATGGCATACGGAAAAACGGAATGGAAAAACGGAAAGGAAACGGAAACACAACGGAACTCAAAAACGGAACAACGGATCCGTGAAAAACGGACCGCAAAAAACGATAAAAGCCATACGTTCGTGTGAACTAAGCTTAAGAGAGGGGTGGGGGGAGGGGAATTGTAACCAGGAGAGACATGGGCCAAGGTGCTGTCTGCAGTAAAATTCAGAGCCTTATTGTATGCTCATCCTGCACAGCTACTCCAAGGTCCCCAGCTACTCCTAATTCAGCCCCAAATAATTCCACCCTCTCACAGATAATTCAGTGCCCGTGACGGCACATCGCCTTGAACCTAGCAGCTAGCGTTTGCGTATGTCTATAGTATGCCCATTATTTGCTCAACGCGTTTCTTATAACATATATCATCAGGAGCCAGGGCTTAGACACACAACATATAGCAGACAAACACATAGAGCTACCCCTCTCAGTTGTGGAGGCGGCAGCATTGGCGCTAGGATGGCGGTGACGCGGGCGCCGGGAGCAGCTGTTTAAGTCACCTAGGCCACTCCCATCAAGGGCGGATCTCATCCCTGAGACGGCCAATCAAGGGGCTAGAGGTGCGGTTGCATCGCAAACCACCGCCTACATGCTGACCGCCCCACTTCAGGGGCAAATCATCCTGGGTGTCAAAACACCAGAAATAATAAAAGGAATATATTGGCGATTCTTTTAGAAGCAGGACGGCATTTGACTGCAGCAAAATATGCTGGACGCGGAGTTAGATGGAGCAAACAGTGTTATTCCCTTTGCATCTGATCACATTACATAGCACTGAGTCCTATGCGCCCTCACCAAAAATGGGGAGGGCTGTCAGAAGCTTATATGACTACAAAAAATGATGATGAGAAGTGAGAGGGATAAGTATGGATCCTGAAGTCAGTAAGCCCTCCACATATTACTGCTAGTGGCTTAAAGGGGGATCCCAAGATGGAATCCCAAGATGGGAGCCCTCCACATATTACTATTAATGAATTAAAGGGGGATCCCAAGAGGGATAAGTATGGATCCTGAAGTAATTAAGCCCTCCACATATTACTGCTAATGGCTTAAAGGGCGATCCCAGGATGGGATCCCTCCACATATTACCATTAATGGCTTAAAGGGGGATCCCAAGAGGGATAAGTATGGATCCTAAAGTCAGTAAGCCCTCCACATATTACTGCTAATGGCTTAAAGGGGGATCCCAAGATGGGATCCCACGATGGGAGCCCTCCACAAATTACTGCTAATGGCTTAAAGGGGGATCCCCAGATAGGACATTCACCAGACAATTGATTACATAAGGTACAATTAGGACCATATCAAATGAAGCAGGCAAAAGAAATAAAATTATTGAGCCCCTTCGGACGCACTGTCTGTAAACGAAAGGTCCATTGTGCTTCCTTCTGCAATATTCTTATGTCATGGTCACCACCTCTCACAGATCTCCTTACTATTTCAATTCCCTGGAAATGAATAGAATCCAGGTCATTATCATGAGTAGAAGCAATGTGACGTGCAATGGGAGTATCCGCACCCTTTCGAATGTCATTTAGGTGCTCCCCGATCCGTCTCCGGAATTCTCGGATCGTCTTTCCAACATACTGCATCCCGCATTTGCAGGTTGCCAAGTACACAATGCCTGGGGTCTTACAGTTGATAAATGACCTGATTGCGTGACAGTACTGGTAAAGCTGTTCCCAGTCTGAATGGCGCCACATGCCATGCAACCGCTGCAGCGAAAAGTGCCCATTGGTCTAGTCCCTAGCCAGGTAGGTGCCACAGAGGATTGGTATAAGCCGTGCACCAACCTATCGCGCAGATTTCTGCCCCTGCGATATGTAATGCTCGGCTCATCACCCACCAAATGACCCACATCTGGGTCCGATTGTAGAATTCCCCAGAATTGGGCAAGAATTGCTCAAACTGATTCATGGGCATCATCAAAGGTTGCGATAATACGCATTTTCTCATCCTCTATTGTTTTCACCTGTGGAACCAGTAAAGTGTTACGGTCAGCCGCTAATGAATGCTGATGTGCCTTAGCGAGCACATGTTAGGGATACCCTCTCCTAGGGAATCTCTGTTGCAGATCTTTGGCTGCCACCAAATAGTCCGTCACCCTGGAACAATTGCGCCGTAGCCGCAGATATTGTCCCTTGGGGATGCCCTTTTTAAGGGGCCCCGGGTGGCAAATGTCCCATTGGAGCAGACTATTGGTGGCAGTCTTCTTCCGGAATAGACGGGTCCCCAAGCAGCCGTCCTGGTCCTTGAACACTGTCAGATCCAGGAAATCGATCTTATCCTCATGGATCTCGGAGGTGAAAAAAAGTCCCATTTCATTGTTGTTTAGTACCCGTGCAAAGTCACCAAACTCCGACTTGGTCCCTGCCCACAAGATGAACACGTCGTCAATAAAGCGAAGCCATAAATTGACGTGTCGTTTCCAACTACCATTATCATCCGTGAAAACAACCTCTCCTGGTTACAATTCCCCTCCCCCACCCCTCTCCCCCTCCCATGTGCCAGTATCAAGTGCCTCCCCCCCCATGTCCCAGTATCATAGTGCCATCTCCCCCCCCCCAAAAAAAAGTGCCAGTATCAAGTGCCCCCCCCATGGGCCAGTATCAGGTGCCAACCCCTCCCCCCCATGTGCCAGTATCGGGTGCCTCTCCCCCCCCCCCCCCATGTGCCAGTATCACATGGGGGGGTTTGCTGGGGCAGCTGTCAAATATAGAGATATAGTAGAGCTGAGTGTGCTGGTGCAGCTGTCATGTGTATTAAATGTAGCAGAGCTGGGTGTGCTGGGGCAGCTATCATATATAGAGATATAGCAGAGCTGAGTGTGCTGGGACAGCTGTCATATAGAGATATAGCAGTGCTGGGTGTGTTGGGGCAGCTGTCATGTGTATAGATGTACACTTAGCCAGCTATAACAGTAGAAGTCTCATATTTTTTCAGTCAGTGGCAAGGCAGCCCTTATGGCTGTGTGGGTAAATGCTTTGCCTCTGATACATGAAGGTTGTGGGTTTGAATCCCAGACACATCAGGAGACAGTAAGATTAGATTACATTAACGAGGGGGCCTGGTCCGCCGCCGCTGCTGCTGTAAAGGGGCCCTGAACATTAAGACAAGAATCGATCATATTTAACTAACTTGAAAATAAACTGTGACACACGCTGCCGGGGCGCCGGGCCCGAAGCAGCCGCTTCCCCGGTAGTTACCCCACTGGGTGTAATATATGACTGGCTGGTGCCTTTTCTGGCATTTTTGCTATACAAGGGATAACCCCTATTGTGAATACTAGTCCCTTTAGGACATCACTCTCGTTCTATATTTTAAGGTATACCAATAAAGTCTAACATTTTAAGTATACAACAATACAAACGTTCAGTAGTTCAGTGATCAGTAAATCATGAAACCACTAAGGGCTATAAGCAAAATGTAAAAAATAAATTCACTGCTCATGAAAGTATCGACAAGCTTAATTATAAAGGCATAGTGATTGCCAGAAGGAAGAAGTATGAATAAAGAGTTCATGCACCAAGGCAAATACTGCAGGCATAATAGTGATAGAACAAGGCCCAGGATATCTTTCAGATACGACTCGCCATTCCCAGGCTCTTCAACTTGGATATTTATAACACAAATCCGCTTCTTTCCTCATTCCACCTCGGTGTCGTGTTCAATGCTCAATGTCTCTCCACCTCCTCTCCAAGCTGATATTATGATTATACACAGTCCTTCCGAAAAATGCTGATTTCGGATGTTGGGACATTTATAGATGTAAATAAGTTTGCTAGGAAATTGAACATTAGGAGATTTTATGCTGAAAAAGCTGAAAGTGGAAAAAAGGATTACAAACCGGATTCCCAAAAAGTTGGGACACTAAACAAATTGTGAATAAAAGCTGAATGCAATGATGTGGAGATGGCAAATGGCAATATTTTATTTGTAATAGAACGTAGATGACAGATCAAACGTTTAATGTATCACTTTAAAGGAAAAATACGTTGATTCAAAATTTCACAGTGTCAAGAAATCCCCAAAAAGTTGGGACAAGTAGCAATAAGAGGCTGGAAAAAGTAAATTTGAGCATAACGAAGAGCTGGAAGACCAATTAACACTAATTAGGTCAATTGGCAACATGATTGGGTATAAAAAGAGCTTCTCAGAGTGGCAGTGTCTCTCAGAAGCCAAGATGGGTAGAGGATCACCAATTCCCACAATGTTGCGCAAAAAGATAGTGGAGCAATATCAGAAAGGTGTTACCCAGCGAAAAATTGCAAAGACTTTGCATCTATCATCATCAACTGTGCATCTCTGTGCGTAAGGGTCAAGGCCGTAAAACCATACTGGATGCCCGTGATCTCCGGGCCCTTAAACGACACTGCACCACAAACAGGAATGCTACTGTAAAGGAAATCACAGAATGGGCTCAGGAATACTTCCAGAAACCATTGTCAGTGAACACAATCCACCGTGCCATCCGCCGTTGCCAGCTGAAACTCTACAGTGCAAAGAAGAAGCCATTTCTAAGCAAGATCCACAAGCTCAGGCGTTTTCACTGGGCCAGGGATCATTTAAAATGGAGTGTGGCAAAATGGAAGACTGTTCTGTGGTCAGACGAGTCACGATTCAAAGTTCTTTTTGGAAATCTGGGACGCCATGTCATCCGGACCAAAGAGGACAAGGACAACCCAAGTTGTTATCAACACTCAGTTCAGAAGCCTGCATCTCTGATGGTATGGGGTTGCATGAGTGCGTGTGGCATGGGCAGCTTGCATGTCTGGAAAGGCACCATCAATGCAGAAAAATATATTCAGGTTCTAGAACAACATATGCTCCCATCCAGACGTCATCTCTTTCAGGGAAGACCCTGCATTTTTCAACAAGATAATGCCAGACCACATTCTGCATCAATCACAACATCATAGCTGCGTAGGAGAAGGATCCCGGTACTGAAATGGCCAGTCTGCAGTCCAGATCTTTCACCTATAGAGAACATTTGGCGCATCATAAAGAGGAATGTGCAACAAAGAAGGCCCAAGACGATTGAACAGTTAGAGGCCTGTATTAGACAAGAATGGGAGAGCATTCCTATTTCTAAACTTGAGAAACTGGTCTCTTCGGTCCCCAGACGTCTGTTGAGTGTTGTAAGAAGAAGGGGAGATGCCACACAGTGGTGAAAATGGCCTTGTCCCAACTTTTTGGGGATTTGTTGACACCATGAAATTCTGATTCATTGCATTCAGTTTTTATTCATGATTTGTATAGTGTCCCAACTTTTTGGGAATCCGGTTTGTAGAATATGAGTGTAGTAAGCCCATATACACATTCAAATCTAAGAAATCCCTCCGTTTTTAAAACCCAACCTAGTTCATAGAGAAAGGAAAGTTATGAGGGAATTAATGGAAGATAAAAATTTAGTAATTAAGCCTGCTGATAAGGGGTTTATCATGAAGAAGGAGTATTATATCACTAGAATGAATAAAATGTTTATGTAAGAGAACAACTATCAGAAATTAAAAACCAATCCCACAGAAAAATATTATAGAGAACTGAAGAAACTATTGGATGATGGTAAGAAAGTGATGATTCTTAATAGAAAAGAGTACAAGTTTTTGGATAATAAATATCCCAAGATCCCGATTATATAGCTCGTACAGAAGATTTCATGAAGAGCGGCCTCCAGGCCGATAGTGTTGGGGACAGCACCATTAGTGGCGAATGTAGGAGCCTGATGGCTTCCTACAAAATATGTTAGTCATCAGAAGTGATTAGGATATTGGAGAGTATGGAGACAACTCAGGATATATGGATAGTTACAGCAGATGTATCATCACAGTACACTATTATTCCCTATGATAAAGACATTATAGCAGTAAGGGATGTTATGGAAAAGGACCCTTGGATAGGTTTTAAACAGACAGAATTTTTTTTGCAATATTTTAGATATGCTCTTACAAGGAATTGTATTTTTATTTTTAAAAGGAAGGGATCCTTTTGCACTAGGACTTAAAAAAAAGTAGTCCCCTAAAATGGTTTTCACTTCACAGGTGTGCACTGTCAGGTTTAATATGTTGGATTTCTTGCCTTATAAATGGGGTTGGGACCATCAGTTGCGTTGAGGAGAAGTCAGGTGGATACACAGCTGATAGTCCTACTGAATAGACTGTTAGAATTTGTATTATGGCAAGAAAAAATCAGCTAAGTAAAGAAAAACGAGTGGCCATCATTACTTTAAGAAATGAAGGTCAGTCAGTCAGCCGAAAAATTGGGAAAACTTTGAAAGTAAGGGCTATTTGATCATGAAGGAGAGTGATGGTGTGCTGCACCAGATGACCTGGCCTCCACAGTCACCGGACCTGAACCCAATCGAGATGGTGAGTGAAGGCAAAAGGGCCAACAAGTGCTAAGCATCTCTGGGAACTCCTTCAAGACTGTTGGAAGACCATTTCAGGGGACTACCTCTTAAAGCTCATCAAGAGAATGCCAAGAGTGTGCAAAGCAGTAATCAAAGCAAAAGGTGGCTACTTTGAAGAACCTAGAATATGACATATTTTCAGTTGTTTCACACTTGTTTGTTATGTATATAATTCCACATGTGTTAATTCATAGTTTTGATGCCTTCATAGTCATGAAAATAAAGAAAACTCTTTAAATGAGAAGGTGTGTCCAAACTTTTGGTCTGTACTGTACCTATAATATACTTTCTAACATACAAAGTTTATGATAGTGCATTTGTTTTGTGCAGCAGTTGTGTATGGTTCTGCTGCGATACCGCAGCTATATAGAGGGACAAACGCTATTGGAATAACTAATTGCAACTGGTGTGATATACCTGTTGCCCCCAAAAAACCTGATTGAGGGGTGTGATATACCTATAATATACTTTCTAACATAGAAAGTATATAGTGCATTTGCATTGTGCAGCAGTTGTGTGCAGTTCTGCTGCGATACAGCAGGTACAGTCAGGTCCATAAATATTGGGACATCGACACAATTCTAAAATTTTTGGCTCTATACACCACCACAATGGATTTGAAATGAAACAAACAAGAGGTGCTTTAACTGCAGACTGTCAGCTTTAATTTGAGGGTATTTACATCCAAATCAGGTGAACGGTGTAGGAATTACAACAGTTTGCATATGTGCCTCCCACTTGTTAAGGTACCAAAAGTAATAGACCAATTGGCTTCTCAGCTGTTCCATGGCCAGGTGTGTGTTATTCTCTCATTATCCCAATTACAATGAGAAGATAAAAGGTCCAGAGTTCATTTCAAATGTGCTATTTGCATTTGGAATCTGTTGCGGTCAACTCTTAAGATGAGATCCAAAGAGCTGTTACTATCAGTAAAGCAAGCCATCATTAGGCTGAAAAAAACAAAACAAACCCATCAGAGAGATAATAAAAACATTAGGCATGGCCAAAACAACTGTTTGGAACATTCTTAAAAAGAAGGAACGCACCAGTGAGCTCAGCAACACCAAAAGACCCGGAAGACCACGGAAAACAACTGTGGTGGATGAGCGAATAATTATTTTCCTGGTCAAGAAAACACCCTTCACAACAGTTGGCCAGATCAAGAACACTCTCCAGGAGGTAGGTGTATGTGTGTCAAAGTCAACAATCAAGAGAAGACTTCACCAGAGTGAATACAGAGGGTTCACCACAAGATGTAAACCATTGGTGAGCCTCAAAAACAGGAAGGCCAGATTAGAGTTTGCCAAACGACATCTAAAAAAGCCTTCACAGTTCTGGAACAACATCCTATGGACAGATGAGACCAAGATCAACTTGTACCAGAGTGATGGGAAGAAAAGAGTATGGAGAAGGAAAGGAACTGCTCATGATCCTAAGCATACCACCTCATCAGTGAAGCATGGTGGTGGTAGTGTCATGGCGTGGGCATGTATAGCTACCGATGGAACTGGTTCTCTTGTATTTATTGATGATGTGACTGCTGACAAAAGCAGCAGGATGAATTCTGAAGTGTTTTGGGCAATATTATCTGCTCTTATTCACCCAAATGCTTCAGAACTCATTGGACGGCGCATCACAGTGGAGATGGACAATGACCCAAAGCATACTGCAAAAGCAACCAAAGAGTTTTTTTAAAGGGAAAGAAGTGGAATGTTATGCAATGGCCAAGTCAATCACCTGACCTGACACCGATTGAGCATGCATTTCACTTGCTGAAGACAAAACTGAAGGGAAAATGCCCCAAGAACAAGCAGGAACTGAAGACAGTTGCAGTAGAGGCCTGGCAGAGCATCACCAGGGATGAAACCCAGCGTCTGGTGATGTCTATGCGTTCCAGACTTCAGGCTGTAATTGACTGCAAAGGATTTGCAACCAAGTATTAAAAAGTGAAAGTTTTATTTATGATTATTATTCTGTCCCATTACTTTTGGTCCCTTAAAAAGTGGGAGGCACATATGCAAACTCTTGTAATTCCTACACCGTTCACCTGATTTGGATGTAAATACCCTCAAATTAAAGCTGACAGTCTGCAGTTGAAGCACATCTTGTTCGTTTCATTTCAAATCCGTTGTGGTGGTGTATAGAGCCAAAAAATTTAGAATTGTGTCAAAGTCCCAATATTTATGGACCTGACTGTATATAGAGGGACAAGCGCTATTGGAACAACTATTTGCAACGGGTGTGATATACCTGTTTCCCCCCAAAAAACTGATTGAGGGGTGCAATATACCTGCTTCCACAAAATACTGATTAAGGGGTTTGATATACCTGCTTCCACAAAGTACTGATTAAGGGGTGCGATATACCTGCTTCCACCAAATATTGATGAGGCCTGCGATATGCCTGCTTCCACAAAATACTGATTGAGGGGTGCGATATACCTGCTTCCACCAAATATTGATTGAGGCCTGCGATATACCTGCTTCCACAAAATACTGATTGAGGGGTGCGATATTCCTGCTTCCACAAAATACTGATTAAGGGGTTTGATATACCTGCTTCCACAAAATACAGATTGAGGGGTGCGATATGCCTGCTTCCACCAAATATTGATTAAGCGGTTCTATATACCTGCTTCCACAAAATACTGATTGAGGGGTGCGATATACCTGCTTCCACAAAATACTGATTAAGGGGTTTGATATACCTGCTTCCACAAAATACTGATTGAGGTGTGCGATATACCTGCTTCCACCAAATATTGATTAAGGGGTTTGATATACCTGCTTCCACAAAATACAGATTAAGGGGTGCGATATACCTGCTTCCACCAAATATTGATTGAGGCCTGCGATATACCTGCTTCCACAAAATACTGATTGAGGAGTGTGATATACCTGCTTCCACAAAATACTGATTAAGGGATTTGATATACCTGCTTCCACAAAATACTGATTGAGGTGTGCGATATACCTGCTTCCACCAAATATTGATTAAGGGGTTTGATATACCTGCTTCCACAAAAGACAGATTAAGGGGTGCGATATACCTGCTTCCACCAAATATTGATTGAAGCCTGCGATATACCTGCTTCCACAAAATACTGATTGAGGAGTGTGATATACCTGCTTCCACCAAATATTGATTAAGAGGTTCTATATACCTGCTTCCACAAATACTGTTTAAGGGGATTGCTATAGCTACTTCCACACAATACTGATTAAGGGGTATTCACGGCGGGGAGCGGGGAAAACCCCCCACCGTGCAATGGAAGTGGCTGCAACACAAGATAGCAGGGCACAAGGAGCTGGTCACCACCTAAAGTAACCCTGAGCTCTCCCTGGACTCCTAGCAAATGAGCCGCCTCAGATGGTAAGGGGGCTCATGCTCACGAACCTAGGACCCTACTATCCCTGTAATGCCCTAGGCCAAACGACAGGGCAGAGACCACCCATTCATCCTACACCACGGATGAAAAGGTGTCTCCAGAGACCCAGTGGCAGACAAGAAGCAAGACCATGGGATAAACCGTACGGCAGGTAAGTTACACAGCAACATAACTATGCAATCCACACTTACCTGCCGTAGCCAAGATGGAATGAGGCTCCAGGCTGGGAAGCCCACAGTCTTGTCTTCGCTTAAACCGCTCCGGGAAAGCACGCCCCTTGCGGAGCCCAGACACCACCAGAAAACCTCCATACACCAACCACACCAATACAACATACACCATGTGGGGGAGGAAAACAGAGACACACCGGAGGGGACACACAGCCAGGACAAGGAATCAATATAATAAATAAGGGTGACTCACACAGACACAAAGACATACCGCAAGGGAGCAGAGCTCCTACTCAGGCAGACAACAAAATAAGACTGACCACAGGCTCCAACACACCATCATATAAAGAGGCCTGAGGTCACACCCACCACACCTAGCAGACACACCTAAATTAACCCCGTGACCACCAAAACGGGGAATGCACCAAATAAAGGAAAGTGTACATGCAAACAGAAAACTACACGTTGCCCCCGGCAACCAGTCTGCATGCAACAGTGTCACGGTCAACATAAATTTGCCGTGACAGGGGTTTGATATACCTACTTTCGCAAAATTCTGATTGAGGGGTGCGATATACCTGCTTCCACAAAATACTGAATAAGGGGTTGGATATACCTGCTTCCACAAAATACAGATTGAGAATTACGATATACCTGCTTCCACCAAATATTGATTAAAGGGTTCTATATACCTGCTTCCACAAAACACTGATTAAGGGGATTGATATAACTGCTTCCACCAAATATGGATTGAGACCTGCGATACACCTGCTTCAACAAAATACTGATTAAGGGGATTGATATAATTGCTTCCACCAAATATTGATTGAGGCCTGCGCTTTACCTTCTCCCGCAAAATACTGATTAAGGGGTTTGATATACCTGCTTCCACAAAATACAGATTGAGGGGTGCTATATACCTGCTTCCACCAAATATTGATTGAGTGGCTCTATATACCTGCTTCCACAAAATACTGATTGAGGGGTACGATATATCTGCTTCTACCTAATATTGATTGAGGCCTGCAGTGCACCTGCTTCCACAAAATGCTGATTGAAGGGCTTCGATATACCTGCTTCCACCAAATATTGATTAGGGATTCTATATACCTGTTTCCACAAAATACTGATTAAGGGGTGCGATATACCGGCTTCCACTAAATATTGATTGAGGCCTGCATAAGAAACATAGAAACATAGAATGTGTCAGCAGATAAGAACCATTTGGCCCATATAGTCTGCCCAATATACTGAATACTATGAATAGCCCCTGTCCCTATCTTATATGAAGGATGGCCTTATGCCTATCCCATGAATGCTTAAACTCCTTCACTGTATTTGCAGTTACCACTTCTGTAGGAAGGCTATTCCATGCATCCACTACTCTCTCAGTAAAGTAATACTTCCTGATATTACTTTTAAACTTTGCCCCTCTAATTTAAAACTATGTCCTCTTGTAGCAGTTTTTCTTCTTTTAAATATTTTCTCCTCTTTTACCTTGTTGATTCCCTTTATGTATTTAAAAGTTTCTATCATATCCCCTCTGTCTCGTCTTTCTTCCAAGCTATACATGTTAAGGTCCTTTAATCTTCCCTGGTAAGTTTTATCCTGCAATCCATGTATTAGTTTAGTAGCTCTTCTCTGAACTCTCTCCAAAGTATCGTTATCCTTCTGGAGATATGGTCTCCAGTACTGCGCACAATACTCCAAATTAGGTCTCCCTAGTGCTCTGTAGAGCGGCATGAGCACCTCTCTCTTTCTACTGGTAATGCCTCTCCCTATACACCCAAGCATTCTGCTAGCATTTCCTGCTGCTCTATGACATTGTCTGCCTACCTTTAAGTCTTCTGAAATAATGACCCCTAAATCCCTTTCCTCAGATACTGAGCTTAGGACTGTATCACTGATTTTATATTCTGCTCTTGGGTTTTTACGCCCCAGGTGCATTATCTTGCACTTATCAACATGCTAGATTTTTGACCATTCCTCCAGTTTTCCTAAATCCTTTTCCATTTGGTGTATCCCTTCAGGAACATCAACCCTGTTACAAATCTTTGTGTCATCAGCAAAAAGACACACCTTACCATCGAGGCCTTCTACAATTTCACTTTCAAAGATATTAAACAATATGTGTCCCATAACAGATCCCTGAGGTATTCCACTGGTAACAAGACCATGGTCTGAATATACTCCATTGACTACAAGCCTCTGTTGTCTGTTCCTCAGCCACTGCCTAATCCATTCAACAATATGTGAGTCCAAGCTCAAAGACTCCAATTTATTGATAAGCCTTCTATGTGGGACAGTATCAAAATCCTTACTAACCCCAGAGGTAACGGGCATTCAAATAGGAGATAGACAACACCGCATCTCTTTGTATGCGGACGACATTATACTGACACTTACTAACCCTGATAAATCACTATCATCGGCGATGAATATAATACGCGAGTTCGGCGCCCTGTCTTATTATAAAGTCAATGAGACTAAGTCACAGGTCCTCCCGCTGGGATTACCTTCAGACAAACTAATTCACCTGCAGGGAAAGTTTCCCCTAGATTGGAGATCTGATGACATCTCATACTTAGGAATCAGTCTTTGCTCTACCCCTCACAACCTTTTTAAAGCTAACTTTTCCCAGTTAATACCAACACTTCAATCTGAACTTAACAATATAGCAAAAACGGAGCTATCATGGATCGGGCGAATAGCTGCGTTTCAACAGCACATTCTCCCAAAAATGCTATATCTGTTCCGGACCATCCCCATCCCCATTCCAAACTCTTTCTTTAAGCTATCCAATAAAATGCTTAACAAGTTCATATGGCAGAAGGGACCACCAAGAATTGCTAGGGGCATAATGAATAGACACAAGAAGAAGGGAGGTCTTAGTCTACCG
The DNA here is from genome assembly GCF_905171765.1 of Bufo bufo. Lineage (NCBI taxonomy): Eukaryota > Metazoa > Chordata > Amphibia > Anura > Bufonidae > Bufo > Bufo bufo. Next base: position 369,362,864 of record NC_053390.1, on the reverse strand, counting down.
AACATCTCTGACTATTATATAGCCTCCAGAATCAACCAACTAAAGGCGTGGTGAGTCTATAAACTGGGTTCACATAGAGCAATCCCAAGCTCCCTCACACAATCTTAAAGCCTTACTTCTAGCAAGCATTAGCAAGAAATCCCTTATCCCGACTCAATCATTTTTCGTCTCATCTTCACTACCCATGTGGAAAGCATATGCAACCAAAGTGGCAAATAATCAGGTATCATTTTCTCACTTAGCTCCAATAGATTATTTATCTCTGCTCACCCCTGATCTGCAATTGGCAGCATGGAAGGAGAGAGGATTGCTTACTGTGGGTGAGTTGTTGATAAATTCGCAGACCAAACCCTTTGCGGAATTACAACAGTCCTACAGCATTCCGAGTGGGGAAATATTTAAATACCTAAGAATCAAACACATCCTTAATGATACTCCTATGACAATTGGCAATGGGGTCTTACAACTGTTGAAGCATTGGAACCTTCCCAACTCATCCTCTTCAGGTATCAAGGCTACTTACTCCCTCCTAGGAAACAAATTATCCTTCGTTAAAACAGCCCCATTCATAGCCTGGGAGAAAGAACTAGGGCAACCATATACTCTTGCCCAATGGACTAATGCCATTGGAACAGCCTCGTCCCACCTGCATTGTACTACTCATTTGGAATCATATATGAAAACTGTGTTGAGATGGTACTATACTCCTCTCAGACTTAGGCAAATTTACCCGGGAGTATCACATACCTGCTGGAGAGGATGCGGCGGGAAGGGGTCCTTGTTTCATATCCTTTGGGACTGTCCCAACCTCAAAGAATTATGGGCCCAAATCTTTCAAACAATTTCTCTTTTGACTAAAACCCCAATTTCGCCTGATCCTGCTCTAGCCCTGTTATTTTTAAAGTTAAACGAGATTCCCAGAGAGGCAAGAGTGATAAGCTTGCACATTTTCCTAGCTACAAAACTACGCATAGTGACCTACTGGAAAAGTAGGAGAATACCGTCCCTTTCTGAAATAATAGAATCAGTGGCTACTACTTCGGTATACGAAAAAATGATGGCATATAAGGACGCTAGAATTAGCAGGTATGAGACAGAGTGGGCAAAATGGGATATTATACAGGATCGGTCAAGAACTCTATTCGGGCCTGGACCTAATCTGTAGTATTCGGGACACTTGGGTGGGTCAAACCATCCTACTGCGAGTCAAGCCACCCTTATTCAGGTCTTATTGCAATGACTTGGGCAATGTAATGTGATAATGTACTACCATGATATGTTGCGTCTTTCGGATATTCTCACCCTACAGGAAACCCTAATCCCTTTATTCCTTCCCCCCCCCTCTATGTATTCCCCTCCCCCCCTTATCCTTTGTTTATGTATTATTTGATTTATGATGTAAAACAGAAATGTATGGCGAAATATATGTTCCTGTATTACCTTTTCTTGAAAATGACAATAAAAACAATTGACAAACAAAAGCCTTACTAAAGTCTAGATAAGCGATGTCTACTGCACCTCCGCCATCTATTATTTTAGTCACCCAATCAAAAAAAATCAATAAGATTAGTTTGACATGATCTCCCTGAAGTAAACACATGCTGTTTTTCATCTTTCAATCCATGGGATTTTAGATGTTCCACAATCCTCTCCTTAAGTATGATTTCCATTAATTTCCCCACTATTAATGTCAGGCTTACTGGGCTATAGTTGCCCGATTCCTTCCTACTACCTTTCTTGTGAATGGGCCCAACATTTGCTAATTTCCAATCTTTTGGGACGACTCCTTTTACCAGTGATTGGTTAAATAAATCTGTTAATGGTTTTGCTAGTTCACCGCTGAGCTCTTTTAATAGCTTTGGGTGTATCCCATCAGGATCCTGTGACTTATTTGTATAAATTTTAGACAGCTGACTTAGAGCTTCTTACTCTGTAAAGACACATGCATCAAAAGATTCATTAGTCTTCCTCCCTAACTGAGGTCCTTTCCCTTCATTTTCCTTTGTAAAAACTGAACAGAAGTATTCATTGAGGCAGTCAGCTAGTTCTTTTTCTTCTTCTTCCATATACCTTCCTTCTTTTGTTTTTAATTCCTTGTTTTAGTTTCCTTTTTTCATTTATGTATCTGAAGAATGTCTTATCCCCTTTTACTGACTGAGCTAATTTCTCTTCTGCCTGTGCTTTATAAGCTCTTATAACTTGCTTGGCCTCTCTCTGCCAAATTTTATAAATTTCCCTGTCATCCTCGTTTTTTTTTTTTTTTTTTATAATTACTAAATGCTATCTTTTTGTTTTTAATGATTTTGGCCACTTCTGCTGAGTACCACAGTGGTCTCTTCCTTTTTTTGCTTTTACTGACAAGCCTAATGCAATTATCTGTTGCCTTCAATAGTGCCACTTTTAAGTAGTCCCATTTCTCCTGGACTCCAGTTCCAATCTGATAGGGACTCGTATACCTCTAATCTAATTTTAGAAAAGTCAGTTTTTTTTAAATCTAAAACTTTAGTTTTTGTGTGGTGTGACTCAGTCACTGTACTTATAGTAAACCACACTGACTGGTGATCACTAAATCCCAAGCTTTCCCCTACAGTAATATCAGATACCAAATTCCCATTTGTGAATACTAAATCTAAAATGGCCTCCTTCCGGGCTGGCTCCTCAATTACTTGCTGTAGAGATAATCTCAGTAAGGAATTTAGAATATCTGTACTCCTGGCAGAACTAGCTATTTTGGTTTTCCAGTTTACATCAGGAAGATTAAAATCTCCCATAATGATAACTTCCCCTTTCAATGTCATTTTAGCTATTTCCTTAACTAGTAGATCATCTAATTCTTCGACTTGGCCAGGTGGTCTATATATCACACCTACACGAGTTTCCTTATGATTATCAAGCTGCAACGTAACCCAAACTGACTCTAAATTGGTCTCGCTAACTTGTATTAAATTAGATTTTATGCTATCTTTCACATACAGGGCCACCCGTCCCCCTTTCTTGCCTTCCCTGTCTTTCCTATATAGAGAGAACCCTGGTATTGTTATATGGGAGTCATTACTCCCATTGAACCATGTCTCAGTAACAGCCACTAAATCTATATTCTCAGATGCCATTATAGACTCAAGTTCATTGATCTTATTCCCTAAACTGCGAGTATTTGTAGACAAGACTCTGAGCTTGTCATTTCTTAACCTATGTGCTACTGGCATCTTCTGGCATTGTGTCGGGGGGCAGTCGGACTGCTTGGTTTTTCACTCTTTTTCCACCCTTTCCTAGTTTAAATGCTCCTTAGCAAATACTTTGAACTGTTCACTGAGGACATTTGTTCCCTTGAGAGAAAGATGAAAACCATCTTTCTTGTACAGCTCTTTTTCTTTTCCATTCCAACGAGAGCTAACATGAGACACAAAGTCAAACCCTTGGTTCAAACACCATTCACCAAGCCATACACTGAATTCCTTATTGCGCATCTGCCTGTCATGCTGAAGGTTATGCACAGGCAAAACTGCAGAGAATGAAACAGCCGATGCAACCTCCCGTATATCATTACCAAGTGTGTGAAAAGCTTCCTTCACCTTTGAAACCTCATTGCAAGCCAGATCAATTGTCCCAAGATGGACAATAACATTCACCTCCCTTTCCTGCTTTGCTTGCCTAACAATATTAAGGATACATCGTCTGTACCTGCCAGTGGTAGCTCCAGGGAGACATCTCACAAAACCATTTTTCTTAAACTTCACACCTCTTATGATACACCTGCTTCCACAAAATACTGATTAAGGGGATTGATATACCTGCTTTCACCAAATATTGATTGAGGCCTGCGATACACCTGCTTCCACAAAATACTGATTAAGGGGTTTGATATACCAGCTTCCACCAAATACTGATTGAGGCCTGCGATATACCGGCTTCCACAAATACTTCTCTTCTCTAGGGCTTTGGCACAGGGTCATTCTGAAAATGACAGGCAGAGGAATAGGCAGGCCGTTCCGCAGCGGTGGTAAGGGTTGGGCAGGTGCACCAGGTCAGAGCCTAAGTGGGAAGTTGGAGAAGGTGCATGCGATTATGTCAAAGGATGCACCAGAGTTGGTTGAGTGGCTCACTCAGCCTTCCGCTTCTGCACCCTCCTCATCCTCTGTATCTGCACCCTCCTCACTCTCTGCTGTGTGCACCACCAAAGACACCACCACCACCACCATAGCCCCTCCACTCGGGTCAGATGAATTCTTTTCCCATCCATTTCCAGACCTTACCGATGCACAGCCATTCTTGACTTTGAATGAGGAAGAGGAGGTAGCAACGGCCACCACCCAGCGGTCTGACGACAGTACCCAGATCAGCCCAAGGAGGGAGGTCTCCGCTGTTGCTGCCTACTCCGAGATCTCAAATGTCAGTGGTGGTGAAGGTGACGATGATGACGTGTCGATGGACATCACGTGGGTGTCCACAAGAGAGGAAGAGGAGGAGAGTTCAGAGGGAGAGACAGAGCAGCAGAGAGGGAGGAGAAGGAGGAGAAGCAGGCAGAGGTTGCAGGGCACAGGAGGCAAAAAGCAGACTGCAAATGTATCTGGTAGTGTTGAGCGGGAGGTACCATATTCAATTTCGCTATATTTTTGCGAATATTCGCTTGAATATTCGTTTTTTATTCATTGAAATCAAATATTCGTCATTATTGTATTTATCGCGATTAATATGCGATTTAATCATTCGCATATTGCGATTTTTAAGCTTAGAATTAGAAGTTATAAATTATAACTTCTAATTGCCTTATAACTTAATAATAAGGCAACTTTCCTATTCTTTAATCTTGGAGATCTAGATTTAACACGAATATAACACTATATTCTATGTTTTTGTTAATAAAAGAATCAAGATAGCGAAGTATTCTTTATTCTACATCAACGAAGATAGCGAAGTATTCTACTGTACATCAACGAAGATAGCGAAGTATTCTACATCAACGAAGATAGCGAAGTATTCTACATTAACGAAGATAGCGAAGTATTCTACATCAACGAAGATAGCAAAGTATTCTACATCTTCCTTAATTTAAGTTATTATCGCATTGCGATTACAACTTTGGCGATTTTGATAATGGTGGTATTGGGAGAATTAACAGTCGGATATAACGAATATAGTACTATATCTAAGAATAGTGGATTAGAAAAGTTGGATTCGCAATGCGGTTAATAATAATAGCAAATATTATCTCATTGCGATTACAAATTAGCACTGCTAGATTCCATATTAGTTAACTTTGTTAATTCTAGCAAGCTGACCCATTCCATTAGAGACCCAGCAGCAGCTACAAGTTAAAATCGCAATGCGATTAATATAACTTGAATTAATCGCATTGCGATTTCAACTTAGACCTGGTTTACTAAATTACTTTAAATTAGAGAGGATGACGAATATATTTATTAGTCAAAACAAAATATTCTCCATCTTCGCTAATTCAAGAAAGCCAACCATTGTAAACCAGATACAAGTTAAAATCGTTATGCGATTTATTCAAGTTATATTATTCGCATTGCGATTGCAACTTGATTCTCACATCCGACAGTACATTCTAGCATGGAGGCGTTCCCATCGTGATGGGGATGCTCCATGCGCACGGGAAGTAGATAGAGGCGGCAACGGGCACTGACTTGAGCGGGCAGGGAGCAAGGAATCCTCTCTTAAAAGTACTGCTTTTGGACAAAGCTAGGGTAACAATAAAAAAACGAATATTCGAAATAACAGATATATAGCACTATATTCAAAATATTCGTGAATTAACGAAGTGCCGATATTCGCTTAAAAATTTCGATATTCAAATATTCGCGCTCAACACTAGTATCTGGTGCGAGCCATCCACCATACACGGTCACTTCTGGTGCTCCCAGTACGCCGGCACATGGCTCCGCAGTGTGGGTTTTTTCTAACGTGTCAGCTGTTGACAATAGTGTTGCCATCTGCAGCCTGTGCTGTCAACGCTTAAGTCGCGGTAAACCCAACACTCACCTAAGGACGACCGCCTTAAGAAGGCACCTGGCCTCCCATCACCGAGCCCAGTGGGAGCAACACCGTCAGAACCCACAAAGCCACACTCCCGGTGCTCCACATCCTGCCTCTTCTCCTTCTCCTCTCTCCTCCTATTTGTCCTCCACTCCACCTTCCACCGTGCCGTCATCACGTTCATCTGGCAGAAGGCAGGCTTCCTCGCCTAATTGTTAGAGTGAAAAAAGTTGATGACACCAGATAACCCTCTTGTCCAATGGCTGAACGATGGCTTGTCGGAACTGCTAGCCCGCCAACTACTGCCATATAAACTGGTGGACTTGGAGGCCTTTAGAAAATGTATGGCCATTGGCACACCGCAATGGAAGGTCCCCAAAAAGAAATATTTCTCCCAGAAGGGCATCCCGGAGCTATATGGCCATGTTCAGCGGCAAGTGAATATATCTCTGGCACACAGTGTCGGTGCCAAGAGACATCTGACCCCAGACACGTGGTCTAGCAAACACGGGCAGGGAAGGTACATAACTTTTACTGCCCACTGGGTGAACCTTCTGACGGCCGTCAAGCATGTAACCAGTGGGTCACGTCTGGATTTGGTGTTACCGCCACGGATTGCATGCAGGTCTGCCCCTTCTTCTGCTCCTCCTACTCCATCCTCCGTCTCCTCCTCGACTAACTCCTCCTTCTCCACTGCTGCTGCCTTTTCAGCTGTGCCCCCAAGCTCCCCAGAACTTATTCGACGTGCCAGGTGAGACGTTGCCATGCTGTGCTGCGGCTATTGTGCCTTGAAGCCAAGAGCCACACCAGTCCTGCACTGCTTTCAGCTCTGCAGTCACAGGCCGATCAGTGGCTAACCCTGATCAATTTGACAGTTGGTAAAGTGGTGTGTGGCAATGGTGCCAATCTGCTGAAACAGGGCAAAATGACACGTACCGTGCATGGCACACGTCCTGAACTTAGTCGTGCATCGATTCGTTGCCAAATACCCCGCGGTCCAGGACATCTTGCGGCAGGCCAGGAAAATCTCTGGCCATTTTAGAAGATCTTACACCGCCATGGCTCGTCTTACTGACGTTCAGCGGCGACACCACCTGCCCATCAGACGTATGATTTGTGACAGCCCGACATGCTGGAACTCTACATTGTATATGCTTGATAGCTGCTCCAGCAGCAACGTGCCATTAACGACTACTTGTACGAACTCTGTAGCAGGACAGGTTCTTGGGCGCTTGGTTTATTTTCACCACGCCATTGGCTGCTCATGCGCGACGCATGCAGACTTCTGCAACCGTTTGATGAGATCACCAAACTCGTCAGTCGCAGCCTGGGTGCCATAAGTGACATCGTACCTTACGCCTTCTTTCTGGAGCGTACATTGCATTATGTCATTGATCAAGCCGTCATGGAGCAGGAGCAGGAAGATGAGGGAGTCGCAATGCTGAATGAATTCCCGGGGGGCAGGGGGGGGGGGCTACTCCATCTGAGACAAGACAGCAGGAGTGTGAAGAGGATTAATAGAAGGATGGTGGCTGGGCGGAGGAGAAGCAAGAAGAGCAGGCTTTGAGGGGGACTTTAAACTTTTCGGGGATCCCTGGTATTGTCCGTGGCTGGGGGAGGAGACTGAGGACGACATTCTCCTGGGCGATGAGCAGGAGCCAGGGTGCTCCACCGCTTCCAATTTAGTGAAAATAGGGGCCTTCATGCTCCAGTGATTGAAGAGGGACCCTCGTATAAAAAGCATAAAGGGCAATGACCAGTACTGGGTGGCAGCGTACTTAGACCCCCAGGACAAAATGGCGGACATGTTACAAAAAATTTCTAGGCTCCAGCAGGGTACATTTTTGAGAGTTTCCCTTTAAGATGCATAAAAATGGCCCCTGATTAAAATACATATGATCCCCCTCTGGTATGTCACTGTCCATGTTGTGGGACTATTTGTGCACTTCTAGTAAGTATTTGGTGGCTGCAAATATGACCTGAAGGTTTTTCAGTTTCGCCTGCCATTAAAGTGAAAGGAACCAGTCGTGTTTGCGTGGTTCGCAAACATTTGACAGCGAACGTGCGTTCGCTAAACGTCCCGGCCGATGTTCGTCCATCACTAATTGCAAGACAGAAGGACAAAGAAAGTCTGTTGGAAAGGGAGAATAAGGAGGATCATGGATGAATAGAGACTATGCCTCTTCATAACTTCCTATTCCAGAGAAGAAAGGCAAAACATAGATTAGAAAAACACTGGTATGTTCTTAAAAACAATACAACTATGAATAAAATCTTGCATGAGAATCCAAAGCTGGTTTTTAAGCAGGTTCCAAAAGTCAAATATAATTTAGTATTCAGTACATTAAAGGGAAAATAAATTTTTTATTCTGGGTAGGAAGGTTTTTTCCCCCATGTCAAAAATGCTAAATGTGCAGCATGTTAAAAAAAAAAGTACAGAAAGGAGAATACGATATTCATGATATAACTTGTGATAGCAGTAATGTAGTAAATTTTTGGGAATGTAGGTGCAGCCTGCAGTTTGTAGGCTGCATGGGTTTAGAGATGAAAAAATAGAAAATATGAGCATCTAAATAATATCATAGAGGAAATGATGAGCCACAGTATATCTGCATGTTTTTGTCAGAGACATAACAAGGACCTGAGCCAATTAAAGGTGGTGGGAAAATCATTGAAGTGGGGGGTGTCTTATTAGAAGACTGTCCTGTAAAAAAACTGAATCCTGTATATTTACAACCTAGATACCCTGTCACCAAATGGATGGAATATTGATTTGAACAGTCTTATTAGAAAGGGTTAAAAAAAAATACCTTAAAGGGTTAGGCCCCTTGCAGACCAGCGATACGGATTATGTCCGAATGCGTTCCGTATGCTTTCAGTTAAAAATGCGCGATTTCACAAGCAAGTTCAGTCAGTTTTGCCTGCGATTGAGTTCAGTTGTTCAGTTTTTATCGCGTGGGTGAAATGCGCATTGATGCGTTTTTCACGCGCGTGATAAAAAAACGGAAGGTTTACAAACAACATCTCTTAGCAACCATCCGTGAAAAATGCATTGCATCCGCACTTGCTTGCGGATGCGATGCGATTTTCACGCAGCCCCATTCACTTCTATGGGGCCAGCGTTGCTTGAAAAACTCAGAATATAGAGCATGCTGCGATTTTCACGCAACGTACAAGTAATGCGGGAAAAACAACGCTCATGTACACAGACCCATTGAAATGAATGGGTCCGGATTCAGTGCAGGCGCAATGCGGTCGCTTCACGCATTGCAACCGCACAGAATACTCGCTCGTGTGAAAGGGGCCTTAATGTGATATTTTTTTGTGTGAAGAGGAATATGGGAAGCGTTGGAAAAGATTTTTAAACTTTTGTATGGTAATCATTTGTATAGAAGCTAAAATAGTGAAACTGGTTATGCTGGTGACCTGAGATGTTTTTAAATGCAATTTGACAAGATGCATATCTTGTAAGCTTTTTTTAAAAGCTTTCATCCAGTGTCTTTTTCTCTCCCTTCGTTCTGTCCTCTTATCTATAGTTCCTCCAACATCCGAAATTCAACACTTTTTAGAAAGTGTGTGTAATCATAATAGTGCAGAGAGAAAGTAAGTGTTGAACACGACGCTAAAGTGGAAAGAGGCAAGAATGGGACTTGTATTATAAATATCCAATTTGAAGAGCCTGGGAATAGTGATCCTTATCTCAAAGACATTCCGGGTCTTGTGCTCTGAGGTGTATATTTTAATCCTGTATTTTCATTGAGTATGGTCATAGAGGTATAGTGATTGCCACAAAATAGCGACAAGAATCTGTTACTGGCAATGGGCACCGAAAATACCAGGGGGAAAATCATAACCCATTCAAAACACAAACAACAAAAATTAATGCGTAGGAAGCTTTCTTACTTTTAGAAGCGACGGTGGATCTACCTGCGCCTCTACATAACTCCAGGGGATCCAAAGCCAGCGTCTAATGGTCTTTAATAAATGACTGCCATCAAGACCACGATCCCGAAACAAACAATTGTACCGCAAGGTGCAGACATAATGCTACATACAAATCACAATGTGAAATTCTGGGAATAATGACACAGATGTAAGAAGCTAACTAGATTGGTGGAAGAAACCGGAAAATCTAGAAATGGAGGAAATTTATTTAGCCTTATATTACAGAATTCTGGCCTCAAAAAGTCACAAAAGAGGGCCTGTGCAATTTTTAGAGGTTACTTGCGTAAAATCTTTGTGACTTTTTGCACTTCTGCACCACTTCAGTTTTGAAAAGTAGGTGAGAAAGTGGTTGTACTTAGCTATATTAATAAGTTTCACTCCAGATTAATGACTGGAACTTTTTTTTTAAAAGTCCCAAAAAGTCCCAACACCAGTACAGTAAGAAGTTGGTGTAGAAAACCAAAGTAGCATTTCAAGACAAACATGTTAGGTTTAAAGATTAGACAATTTTAACCCCTTAATGGCCACCCACTTTTTTGTCAACACTTTTTTTAGAGGGAGCCCAGAGCATTTGTGAGCACTACTGCTCCATGAATGAACTATAACTAAGGGCTCATGCACACGACCATTTTATTTTGCAGTCCGCAAAAAACGGATCCACAAAAAATACGGATGACGACGTGTGCATTTTGGATTTTGCGGAACGGAACAGCTGGCCCTAATAGAACAGTAGTATCCTTGTCCGTAATGTGGACAATATTAGGACATGTTCTATTTTTTTGCAGAACGGACATCCGGAAATAGAATGCACATGGAGTAAACATTTTTTTTTGCGGACCCATTGAAATTAATGGTTTCGTATACGCCAAAAAATTGAACGGACACAGAAAGAAAATACCCCCTTAGGGCTCATGCACACGACCGTGTGTATTTTGCGATCTGCAAAACACGGATTCGCAAAAAACATCTGTGTGCATTACGTATTTTGCGGAACAAAACAGCCGGCCCCTAATCGAACAGTCGTATCCTTGTCCGTAATTTTTCTGCGGAACGGAAATACGGACATACGGAAACAAAATGCACACAGAGTACCTTCCGTTTTTTTGCGGACCCATTGAAATGAATGGTCCTACATACGAAAAAAAACGGAACAGACACGGACACGTTCGTGTGCATGAGCCCTAACAGTTCTGGTTCTTCAAGAAGCCTTTTGTTCTACAGGATTGTAGGTAGCTTCTATTCCAACGGTTAGCCCTTTGATTGCTGTAGTCTGGGACCATGTCGTGATCAAAGGGGATTTCCCATTGATTGGGTCTCAGTGATCTGATCGGATGCTGGGTAATCCCTCTTCAGTCAGGGCTATGGACCTAGAAAGGACTCCAGGATTGTAAATTCAGCAAGTCTGCTGTTAGGGAACACTAGTGTTGCCCTAACTGCAACCTGTGCCATAGAGATATAGAGAATAATGTACACTGCTCAAAAAAATAAAGGGAACACTTAAATAACACAATGTAACTCCAAGTCAATCACACTTCTGTGAAATCAAACTGTCCACTTAGGAAGCAACATTGAGTGACAATCAATTTCACATGCTGTTGTGCAAATGGAATAGACAACAGGTGGAAATTATAGGCAATTAGCAAGACACCCCCAATAAAGGAGTGGTTTTGCAGGTGGTGACCACAGACCACTTCTCAGTTCCTATGCTTCCTGGCTGATGTTTTGGTCACTTTTGAATGCTGGCGGTGCTTTCACTCTAGTGGTAGCATGAGACTGAGTCTACAACCCACACAAGTGGCTCAGGTAGTGCAGCTTATCCAGGATGGCACATCAATGCGAGCTGTGGCAAGAAGGTTTGCTGTGTCTGTCAGCGTAGTGTCCAGAGCATGGAGGCGCTACCAGGAGACAGGCCAGTACATCAGGAGACGTGGAGGAGGCCGTAGGAGGGCAACAACACAGCAGCAGGACCGCTACCTCTGCCTTTGTGCAAGGAGGAACAGGAGGAGCACTGCCAGAGCCCTGCAAAATGACCTCCAGCAGGCCACAAATGTGCATGTGTCTGCTCAAACGGTCAGAAACAGACTCCATGAGGGTGATATGAGGGCCTGACGTCCACAGGTGCGGGTTGTGCTTACAGCCCAACACCGTGCAGGACGTTTGGCATTTGCCAGAGAACACCAAGATTGGCAAATTCGCCACTGGTGCCCTGTGCTCTTCACAGATGAAAGCAGGTTCACACTGAGCACATGTGACAGACGTGACAGAGTCTGGAGACGCCGTGGAGAACGTTCTGCTGCCTGCAACATCCTCCAGCATGACCGGTTTGGCATTGGGTCAGTAATGGTGTGGGGTGGCATTTCTTTGGAGGGCCGCACAGCCCTCCATGTGCTCGCCAGAGGTAGCCTGACTGCCATTAGGTACCGAGATGAGATCCTCAGACCCCTTGTGAGACCATATGCTGGTGCGGTTGGCCCTGGGTTCCTCCTAATGCAAGACAATGCTAGACCTCATGTGGCTGGAGTGTGTCAGCAGTTCCTGCAAGACGAAGGCATTGACTGGCCCGCCCGTTCCCCATACCTGAATCCAATTGAGCACATCTGGGACCTCATGTCTCGCTCTATCCACCAACGTCACGTTGCACCACAGACTGTCCAGGAATTGGCAGATGCTTTTTTCCAGGTCTGGGAGGAGATCCCTCAGGAGACCGTCCGCCACCTCATCAGGAGCATGCACAGGCGTTGTAGGGAGGTCATACAGGCACGTGGAGGCCACACACACTACTGAGCCTCATTTTGACTTGTTTTAAGGACATTACATCAAAGTTGGATCAGCCTGTAGTGTGTTTTTCCACTTAAATTTTGAGTATGACTTCAAATCCAGACCTCCATGGGTTAAAACATTTGATTTACATTTTTACATTTTTGTGTGATTTTGTTGTCAGCACATTCAACTATGTAAAGAACAAAGTATTTCAGAAAAATATTTAATTAATTCAGATTTAGGATGTGTTATTTTTGTGTTCCCTTTATTTTTTTGAGCAGTGTATAAAAATACTGTAGGATTACAGAAGTTTTTTTTCTAATCACAATACCAACTTCTCTCATAATATCCAAAGAAATAAATCACATACCAGCTAATGTCATTTTCTTATACTTATATCTTCATATTAGTTCACACATCCAAATTCTTCTCCACCTACTAAAATAGCTTTATTTATCCAATACATCATAATTCTTGTCTCGGATGATATATGGTCAAACCATTATTCATAAGTAACATTAACCCTCACAATTAATACCAGCAATCAAGGACATATAACCTAACCATATATTACTATTCAACCAAACAAGGTTTAAAATCTAGGTCGATGTTCAGACCATCCGGCTGTAGAGACCGCATTCTGAAAATCCATTCCACCTCCCGGCGGTTTATTGCCGACACCGGATCTCCTCCTCGCCAATTCTGTTTGACCCTTTCTATCCCCATGAACTACAACCCTTTAGGATTTTTTTTATGCATTTTTTCTAAAATGCATGGACACGCTGTGTGCCTCAAACCCTTTTTTGATATTATTTATATGTTCTTGGATTCTTGTTTTAAGTTGTCTCAAGGCCCTCCCAATATAAATTAGTCCACACGGACACTTCAGGAGATATATAACCCCCATACATTCACAGGAGATTTCTCCTTTGATATTATAAATCTGACCATTTTTTGATTCAACTTTTTGAACATTTATTTTTATCTTCCAAGGTGCGGTTTCTGCACGCAATACAGAAGCCGCACCATATGAATTGGTTCTTGCTCTCCTTCCCAACCTTCACTGGAATATGGCTGTGTACCAAAGTGTCTCTTAAATTTGGTGCTTTCCTAAAGAGGAGTTCTGGTTTATCAGGGATAATATCCCCCAGGATCGGGTCATTTTTGATTATTGACCAATTTTTTCTCAAGGAATTTTTTAAAGGTCCCACAAAACACTGAACTGGGTGAACAGCGTGTCCATGCATTTTAAAAAAATGCATGGAAAAAATCCTAAAGGGTTGTGGTTCATGGGGATAGAAAGGGTCGAACAGAATTGGCGAGGAGGAGATCCGGTGGCGGCAATTAACTGCCGGGAGGTGGAATGGATTTTCAGAATGCAGTCTCTACAGCCGGATGGTCTGAACATCGACCTCGATTTTAAACCTTGTTTGGTTGAATAGTAATATATGGTTAAGTTATATGTCCTTGATTGCTGGTATTAATTGTGAGGGTTAATGTTCCTTATGAATAATTGTTTGACCATATATCATCCAAGACAAGAATTATGATGTATTAGATAAATGAAGCTATTTTAGTAGGTGGAGAAGAATTTGGATGTGTGAACTAATATGAAGATACAGCCCTGATCAAAAGTTTAAGACCACTTGAAAAATGGCAAAAAATCATATTTAGCATGGCTGGATCTTAACAAGGTTCCAAGTAGAGCTTCAACATGCAACAAGAAGAAATGGGAGTGAGACAAAACATTTTTTGAGCATTCAATTTAATGAAAACGATGAATAAACTGAAACAGGCTGTTTTTCAGCTGATCAAAAGTTTAGGACCACACCTCCAAAAAAAAAACTAAACCCCCCAAAACAGAAATCCAACTTCCAAACATGAACTCAGTAATGAGTAGTTCTGCCGTTATTGTTGATCACTTCAAAAATTAGTTTTGGCATGCTTGATGCAAGCGTTTCCATGAGGTGAGTGGGAACATTTCTCCAAGTGGTGAAGACGGCCGCACGAAGGCCATCTACTGTCTGGAACTGTTGTCCATTTTTGTAAACTTCCCTTGCCATCCATCCCCAAAGGTTCTCAATTGGATTTAGATCAGGGGAACACACAGGATGGGCCAAAAGAGAGATGTTATTCTCCTAGAAGAAGTCCCTTGTCCTGCGGGCATTGTGTACTGTAGCGTTATCCTGTTGAAAAACCCAGTCGTTACCACACAGATGAGGGCCCTCAGTCATGAGGAATGCTCTCTGCAACATCTGTACATAGCCAGCGGCTGTTTGATGCCCCTGCACTTCCTGGAGCGCCATTGTTCCACTGAAGGAAAAAGCACCCCAGACCATTATGGCGCCCCCTCCACTGTGGCGCGTAGAAAACATCTCAGGTGAGATCTGCTTGTCATGCCAGTAACGTTGGAAACCATCAGGACCATCAAGGTTAAATTTTTTCTCATCAGAGAATAAAACTTTCTTCCACCTTTGAATGTCCCCTGTTTGGTGCTCTCTTGCAAAGTCCAAACGAGCAGTTCTGTGGCGTTCAAGGAGACAAGGTCTTTGAAGACGTTTTTTGTTTTTGAAGCCCTTCAGTCTCAGATGCCGTCTGATGGTTATGGGGCTGCAGTCAGTGTCAGTGTCAGTGTCCAGTGTCTTGACGGACAGCCAATTGGATCCTCCAGCTCAGTGCTGGTGAAAATTTTTTGGGTCTTACACTTGACTTTTTTGTTCCATAACCCTCAGGATCATTTAAGAAATTCTAAATGACTGTCTTACTGCGTCCCCCCTCAGCAGCAATGGCGCGCTGTGAGAGACCCTGCTAATGCAGTTCAACAACCCGACCACGTTCAAAAAGGGAGAGTTTTTTTGCCTTTGCCATCACAACGTGTGACTACCTGACAGAAAATGACAATGAATCCACATCTTTGGACAGATTTGGCCTTTTAAAGGCATGTGGTCCTAAAATTTGGATCAGCTGAAAAACAGCCTGTTTCAGTTTAATCGTTATTTTCAATTGATTAAATGCTCAAAAAATGTTTTGTCTCACTCTCATTTCTTCTTGTTGCATTTTGAAGCTCAACTTGGAACCTTGTTAAGATCCAACAATGTAAAGTATGATTTTTTGCAATTTTTCAAGTGGTCTTAAACTTTTGATCAGGACTGTATAAGTATAAGAAAATGACATTAGCTGGTATGTGATTTATTTCTTTGGATATTATGAGAGAAGTTGGTATTGTGATTAGAAAAAACTGCTGTAATCCTATTTTTATATTATAAATTTTTATATTTTTCTATCTATTCTATTTTAATATGGATTTTTTTTGTGTTTGCAAAAAATAGTGGATTTTAAATCATATAAAAAAAATAGTGGATTTATAATGGAAGGGGAATGGGAGAAGATTGAATGTTATTTCGACACCCATATAAAGGAACGCCCATATGTGGGTGTATCATCCGCTCCTGATGAAGCTGGTGTGGCAAAACCTGGGTCGAGCAGTGTTATAACCACAGAGATTTTATTCAGTTTTATGCCTATTGATCTTATATCTTTGTGAGTATAATGAAAGCTATTACCATTGGAAACATTGGTGGACCTTCACTATGTGCCTGAACCTTTATATCTACAGAGGGGTGGTTTTGCGACCGTGATTATCCTCCTGTGGAACCTCGTTGTTTGGCATCACCTAAAAGCTGTTGTAACCTCTCCTGATCAAGACCTTCAAATTACAGCCAAGTGAGGCAGCGCAACACCTTCTTTGAACTGTCTGTTGAATGTGAATAAGCCCGCTTCACACGGTAGTCTACGACGCCAAAAAAGAAGAAAACACAGTGGTGAACTTTATTATTTTTTAATATTGTAATATTATTTACTATATATATATATATATATATATATTTTTTTTTTTATTGAAGTACTTTCTAATGGCACCAATTACGGTTGCATACCATGTAGTAGGAAGCGTAAAAAAAATTCCAAATGGCATAAAATTGGGAAAAAATACAATTCTGTTAAAGGTTTTTATTTTTATTTTTTACACTGTATGCTATGCTGTAAAATTGACCTGTCACCTTCATTCTCTAGGTCAGTACGGTTACAACGATTTCACACTTGTATAATTTCTCTTGTGTTTTAATACTCAAAACAAATTTTTAAACTTTTGAGGAAATTTTTTTTTTATAGCCATATTCTGACCCCTATAACTTTTTTGAAGTTATGTGTACGGGGCTCATTTTTTGCGGGACGATCAGTTCTTTTCAGTGATAGCAATTTTAAAGTGTGTGTGACTTTTTGATAATTTTTTATAAAAAAATTATTTGGTATTTGATGTGACAAAAAATGTTTTTATTTTTTTCCCTGTTACGCCATTTGCTGTATACCATTATTCTTGTTATATTTTTATTGTATGGGCATTTTTCGCACACAGCAATTATTTTTATTTTAAGGAATGGGGGGTGAGTTGACTTTTTTTTTACTTTGCTTAAGTCACCTTGGGGGACAATAACTGGCAATCATTAGATTGCCCATTGTGTGCATTGATGGCTAAATAGCCATCATTGCATACTTCATTTGGAATATAACAATACAATGCTGTCACCTAGTGGCCTGTATTGGTATATTCATGGAGCTTTGGGCTATTTCAGCAATGTAACAGGTTCCCCAATCTGAGTCAGGGAATGCTGTTACCGGAGCGGAAGAGTGCGACTTCTGCTTCCGGTGTGATCAGATGCCGTGGTCACATTTGACCATGGCATCTGAAGGGTAAAAAGTATGGGATAAGCCATAAGGCCATGTGCCACGGGTCTCTGCTATTTAAAATAGCAGAAACCTGGCGGCTTTGGCGCCCGCAGCACATGCGAGCAGGTGCCATGTTTAGGGACAGTCTTCCGCCGTACATATACGGCGGAGGTCCTTTAGGAGTTAAAGGGGTTATCCCATGATTATTGTAAGAAATGAAAATCAGGCATCATATAGTACAGTCGTGGCCAAAAGTTTTGAGAATTACATAAATATTGGAAATTGGAAAAGTTGCTGCTCATAAATATCATGTAATTGTCGATAAAAGCCTTTGAAACGTATGAAGTGCGTGTAATTATATTTCACTACATCACAGAAACAACTGAAACAAAGATCTAAAAGCAGTTTAGCAGCAAACTTTGTGAAAACTAATATTTGCGTCATTCTCAAAACTTTTTGGCCACGACTGTACATGACAATCTGTCCTGTGGTCTGACGAAACTAAAATTTTACTTTTTGGCCATAATGGACCATCATTACGTTTGGAGGAAATAGGTATAAGTTTGGAAGCCTAAGAACACCATCCCAACTGTGAAACACGGGGATGGCAGCATCATGTTGTGGGGTTGTTTTGCTGCAGGAGGGACTGGTGCACTTCACAAAATAGATGGCATCATGAGGAAAGAAGGTTATGTGGAAATACTGAAGCAACATATCAAAACATCAGCCAGGAAGTTAAAGCTTGGGCGGAAATGGGTCTTCCAAATGGCCAATGAACCGAAGCATACTGCCTAACTGGTTACAAAGTGGCTTAAGGATAACAAAGTCAATGTTTTGGAGTGGCCACCACAAAGCTCTGATCTCAATCATATTGAAAATTTATGGGCAAAGCTGAAAAGGCAGGTGCGAGCAAGGTGACCAACAAACATGACTCAGTTACACCAGTTTTGTCAGAAGGAATGGGCCCAAATTCAGACCAACTATTGTGAGAAACTTGTGGAAAGATATCCAAAACATTTGACCCAAGTCATACAGTTTAAGGGCAATGGTACCAAATATTAATTAAATATATGTAAACTTTTGACTTTGCAGAAAGTAATAAAAATGCCTTAAAACATTCTCTCTCTCATTATTCTGGCATTTGGCAAATTATAATAATTATGGTAATCCTAATTGACATAAAACAGGAAAGGTTTATTCTGATTTCATGTTAGATATTAAGAAAAACATGCATATGTGTTTTTTCATATAGTGTATGTAAACTTCTGGTTTCAACTGTATATAGCCATCACAAAACACAATAGGCAATCTAATGATTGCCAGTTATAGTCACTCAGGGTAAAATAAGAGTTAAAAAAATATATAAAAGTTCAAATAAAAATACATAATTGATAAAAATAAAACACATCATGGGCATCGGCGCATGTGAAAATGCCTGTACTATTAAAATATAACAATATTAATCCTATACAGCGAATGGCGTAATGGAAAAAAAAATAACCACGTCCAATTCGCAATTTTTTGTCATTTCAACTCCCCCCACATTTTTTTTTATAAAAAATGATCAAAAAGTCACACACACTTCAAAATGGTATCACTGAAAAGTACAGATCGCCCATGAATTTTTTTTTTCAAGGTTTTAATTTTTTTAAATATTAAAACACAAGAAAAACTATACAAGTGTGGTATCATTGTAATTGTACTGACGTGGAGAATGAAGATAACAGGTAAATTGTACCACATAGCGAATGTCGTAAAAAAACAACAACGTAAAACTGTGGCAGAATTGTATTTTATTTTTCCAATTCCACCCCATTTATAATATTTTTCCCACTTCCCACTACATTGTATGCAACTGTAAATGGTGCCATTAGAAAGTACAACTTGTCCCGCAAAAAAAGCCATCATAAGGCTATGTGAACGGAAATATAATAAAGTCCCCCATTGTTCGCATTCTTTTCTCAGAACATAGCCTTTGGGAGAAAAGTTTTACATACTATCTTTCATTCATTTTTTATTTATTTATTTTATTTATTTCTCTAGCTGTGCTGTCACATTTTTCCTAGAAGATGCTTTAGTTCCCACTTGTCAGACATGAATGCATTTAAAACAATTTCTGGGTTTATCTGGTTGACTTACAATTTTGAAAACTATCAGAAGAGGGGCTTCCCACTATGGTCATCGGGGCAGTTTCTACGGTGGTACAGTCATGGTAGCCTGAATTTTCTGTAAGGAATAATACCTCTTATTTTAAGAGATCGCTTTAAAAAATGCCAATGGCTCCTTCCAACTCATCCCTTGCCCGTTGCTGACATCAGAAGCCAAAACATCTTGATGTGAATTTGGATAATGTTTTGAATTACTGAGAGTTCTCAAAAAAACATGGAGAATTTTCTAAGGTTAAAGGCAGAGAAGAATTCTATGAGCTAGGATAGTTCAGTCAATTTACATGACAAACAAAAAAATGGGAAGCAGACTAAACCCTTGACCCTTTTCAATTCACTAGAGTCATATAGCGTTCCAGCTTTCCTCTGTCTTATATATTTGGTATTCGTTCTGGTATTTCTATCACATGACTTTTATGAGTGTTTTCCACATTATGCTATGGAAAAAGGTGACATTCGTTAAAAGGTTTAATTCAGTTGATCTATAAAATATTTTATAGGTACCATGTGCCACAGTCTAATTAGAAATCACCACGTGATAAAACATTTTAGCTCTTTGTGGAAGGTGAAAGTGAACTTTCTTGTAGACAACTCGTATGTGTTTCCCAGTCTGGACCAGAGTCATTTCTGGGTTAAAGCATGTCTGAGCATGTCGATATGCAGAACTGGGATGTAAAAGCAATTATCTCTAACCTGATATTTTACTAAATTATAGGAACACTGAGACATGCAAGGAGAGCCGTCTGTATAGTAAATAGCTGACAGGGAAGCTATGATTACTGCACTGAGGTAAGATATGAATTACATTTACCTGTTTGGTAGACTACCAATTTTACCAACATTTCAATGCCAAATTGTGGAACATTTTAAGCCCCTTCCATTCGACTTGTGAGTACTCCAGAAAGGCAGAAACACAAGCTTGTATGGTTTATATGAAGTCTACAGAGAAGGATACATATAAGAATGGCAAAGGAGGATATATTGACCACCAGTCCAGAACCGAATAGTAGTGATGGACGAACATCTGCCAGGACGGTTCGCGAACGTGATCAAATGTTTGCGAACCGCAAGTTCGCGGCGGGTCCCAATCATTTTAATGGCAGGCGAACCTGAAAAACCTTCAGCTCATATTTGCAGCCAAGAAATAATTACTAGAAGTGCACAAATAGTCACACAACATGGACAGTGACATACCAGATGTATTATTAGAATTTGAGATCTCCATTTATTATTTTTTTCAATGCGAAATATGCGCATGCGCAAATGCACTATACAGTACCCAAATGCACTATAAAGTATATTGGTATATAACACCCCGCTTCAATCAGTTTTTTGAGGGGCGACTGGTATATCACACCATTAGAAATGATTTGTTCCAATAACGCTTGTCCCTCTATATACAGTTGCAAGAAAAAGTATGTGAACCCTTTGGAATGATATGGATTTCTGCACAGATTGGTCATAAAATGTGATCTGATCTTCATCTAAGTCACAACAATAGACAATCACAGTCTGCTTAAACTAATAACACACACAGAATTAAATGTTACCATGTTTTTATTGAACACACCATGTAAATATTCACAGTGCAGGTGGAAAAAGTATGTGAACCCTTGGATTTAGTAACTGGTTGAACCTCCTTTGGCAGCAATAACTTCAAACATTTCCTGTAGTTTCAGATCAGACGTGCACAACGGTCAGGAGTAATTTTTGACCATTCCTCTTTACAGAACTGTTTCAGTTCAGCAATATTCTTGGGATGTCTGGTGTGAATCGCTTTCTTGAGGTCATGCCACAGCATCTCAATCGGGTTGAGGTCAGGACTCTGACTGGGCCACTCCAGAAGGCGTATTTTCTTCTGTTTAAGCCATTCTGTTGTTGATTTACTTCTATGCTTTGTGTCGTTGTCCTGTTGCAACACTCATCTTTTGTTGAACTTCAGCTGGTGGACAGATGGCCTTAAGTTCTACTGCAAAATGTATTGATAAACTTGGGAATTCATTTTTCCTTCAATGATAGCAATCCGTCCAGGCCCTGATGCAGCAAAGCAGCCCCAAACCATGATGCCACCACCACCATACTTCACAGTTGGCATGAGGCTTTGGTGTTGGTGTGCTGTGCCTCTTTTTCTCCACACATAGTGTTGTGTGTTTCTTCCAAACAACTCAACTTTGGTTTAATCTGTCCACAGAATATTTTGCCAGTACTGCTGTGGAACATCCAGGTGCTCTTGTGCAAACTGTAAACGTGCAGCAATGTTTTTTTTTAACTCCAGTGGCTTTCTCTGTGGTATCCTCCCATGAAATCCATTCTTGTTTAGTGTTTTACGTATCATAGATTCGCTAACAGGGACGTTAGCATATGCCAGAGACTTTTGTAAGTCTTTAGCTGACACTCTAGGATTCTTCTTCACCTCATTGAGCAGTCTGCGTTGTGCTCTTGCAGTCATCTTTACAGGATCACTACTCCTAGGGAGAGTAGCAGCAGTGCTGAACTTTCTCCATTTATGAACAATTTGTCTTACCGTGAACTGATGAATAGCAAGGCTTTTGGAGATACTTTTATAACCCTTTCCAGCTTTATGCAAGTCAAAAATTCTTAATTGTAGGTCTTCTGAGAGCTCTTTTGTGCGAGGCATCATTCACATCAGGCAATGCTTCTTGCGAAAAGCAAACCCAGAACTGGTGTGTGTTTTTTATAGGGCAGGGCAGCTGTAACCAACACCTCCAATCTCATCTCATTGATTGGACTCCAGTTTGCTGACACCTTACTGCAATTAGCTCTTGAAGATGTCATTAGTCTAGGGGTTCACATACTTTTTCCACCTGCACTGTGAGTGTTTACATGGTGTGTTCAATAAAAACATGGTAACATTTAATTCTTTGTGTGTTATTAGTTTAAGCAGACTGTGATTGTCTATTGTTGTGACTTAGATGAAGATCAGATCACATTTTATGACCAATTTGTGCAGAAATCCATATCATTCCAAAGGGTTCACATACTTTTTCTTGCAACTGTACCTGCAGTATCGCAGCAGAACCGCACACAACTGCCGCACAATACAAATGCACTATAATATACACTCACCTAAAGAATTATTAGGAACACCTGTTCTATTTCTCATTAATGCAATTATCTAGTCAACCAATCACATTGCAGTTGCTTCAATGCATTTAGGGGTGTGGTCCTGGTCAAGACAATCTCCTGAACTCCAAACTGAGTGTCAGAATGGGAAAGAAAGGTGATTTAAGCAATTTTGAGCGGGCATGGTTGTTGGTGCCAGACGGGCCGGTCTGAGTATTTCACAATCTGCTCAGTTACTGGGATTTTCACGCACAACCATTTTTAGGGTTTACAAAGAATGGTGTGAAAAGGGAAAAACATCCAGTATGCGGCAGTCCTGTGGGCAAAAATGCCATGTGGATGCTAGAGGTCAGAGGAGAATGGGCTGACTGATTCAAGCTGATAGAAGAGCAACGTTGACTGAAATAACCACTCGTTACAACCGAGGTATGCAGCAAAGCATTTGTGAAGCCACAACATGCACAACCTTGAGGCGGATGGGGTACAACAGCAGAAGACACCACCGGGTACCACTCATCTCCACTACAAATAGGAAAAAGAGGCTACAATTTGCACGAGCTCACCAAAATTGGACTGTTGAAGACTGGAAAAATGTTGCCTGGTCTGATGAGTCTCGATTTCTGTTGAGACATTCAAATGGTAGAGTCCGAATTTGGCGTAAACAGAAAGAGAACATGTATCCATCCTCTGATGGCTACTTCCAGCAGGATAATGCACCATGTCACAAAGCTCGAATAATTTCAAATTGGTTTCTTGAACATGACAATGAGTTCACTGTACTAAAATGGCCCCCACAGTCACCAGATCTCAACCCAATAGAGCATCTTTGGGATGTGGTGGAACGGGAGCTTTGTGCCCTGGATGTGCATCCCTCAAATCTCCATCAACTTCAAGATTCTATCCTATCAATATAGGCCAACATTTCTAAAGAATGCTATCAGCACCTTGTTGAATCAATGCCACGTAGAATTAAGGCAGTTCTGAAGGCAAAAGGGGGTCCAACACCGTATTAGTATGGTGTTCCTAATAATTCTTTAGGTGAGTGTACTTTCTAACATAGAAAGTATATTATAACATTGTACAAGGAATGCAATCCATTAGAATATACATAAAGATAAAATGTAACCTTTAATAATTTTACTATGAGGGTCCATTCACACGTCCGTAAGTGTTTTGCGGATCCGCAAAACACGGACACCGGCAATGTGCATTCCGCAATTTGTGGACCGCACATCACCGGCACTATAATAGAAAATGCCTAATCTTGTCTGCAATTGCGGACAAGAATAGGACATGTTCTATTTTTTGGAGGAAACGGAAGCACAGATGCGGAAGTGCGGATCCGCAAATGCAAATGCGGATCCGGACAGCACATTCCGGCCCCATTGAACAAAATTGTGGAACGGATGTGGACCCATTTTGCGGATGTGTGAATGGAAAAGATATCCCTCAAAATGAAAATAAATTATTAAAGTTAAAGGAGTTCTGCAGTTTGTTTTAACTTATGATCTATCCTTCGGATAGATCATCAGCATCTGATCGGCGGGGGTCCGACACCCAGGACCCCCGCCGATCAGCTGTTTGAGAAGGCAGCGGCGCTCCAGCAGCGGCGCTCCAGCAGCGGCGCTCCAGCAGCGGCGCTCCAGCAGCGGCGCGGCCTTCTCACTGTTTACCGCTGGCCCAGTGACGTCACGACTAGTATCAACTAGCGTGGGTGGGGCTAAGCTCCATTTAAGTGAACAGAGATTAGCCCCACCCACGCTAGTTAATACTAGTCGTGACGTCACTGGGCCAGCGGTAAACAGTGAGAAGGCCGCGGTGCTGCTGAAGCGCCGCTGCCTTCTCAAACAGCTGATCGGCGGTGGTCCCGGGTGTCGGAACCCCGCCGATCAGATGCTAGATCATCAGTTAAAACAAAGTGCAGAACCCCTTTAAGCAAAAAGCATAGATGTGGTAGGCAATAACAAGTGCTCGGCGGCACTACGGTAAATCAGGCGCTCGGCGGCACCAAATTAGAAACCATATGTCCTACCACAATCCGGGGGGTTCCAGTGCACATCCATGAATCCCGGAGGAAAATCAAAAACCATCTATCCCTGGGCTAGATGATGATGTGGTATTGAAGGACAGGGTGGGCAAAGAACTGTCCCTGATATTGCCCTACAGGGGGGTGCTATTCTGGCCCTGATAGCCTAACCACAGACCACCCGCCCTGAGAAGAGCGACCCCATCCGGAACCTTACCCTATATAAAAATGGCCCTAGGCCCCTGACTTCCAGGTAATCACTATATAGATCTATGTGGTTTTTGACTCATTATAAAAGTATAAGTATATCGCACCCCTCTGTGTATCACACATATAGATAGCACACCTATACTAGTCCTTAAAATGACTTTTGTGGCCCTATTAGCTAGTGTTTGGTGTCCCTAACAGCCTGTCCCTGCTCCACACAGCAACATCTCCCTACACTGGCAAAACACTGAATGTAAAATGGCGGCCAGATCAGGTTTATTTATAAGGTAGGGGGTATGTCCATGTGTGAAATGTCTCAATTGGCTGTCCTGTACCACCTGATGGATGTATCATGGGTCAAAGTTTTTCATAATGTAAAAGAATATGGCGGGCGCAAATTTCTCCATATGTTCGCATGTTCGGCGAATAGCGAACACGCAAAGTTCGCCGCAAAATGACTGCCGGGTGAACCGCAAGGCCATCTCTACCGAATAGTCCCTACTGAAAATAACAAGGGCGTGTGACCTCAAAAAATAAACTTTGTGGACATGTTGTCATTGATGGAGCTAGCAGATCGCAATCACATTAGATTCCTGGAGAGGAGTCATTTATTTTGGAGTCTGAAAAACTCTTCTAATATGAGGGAAGCCTCATTCACATGTCAGTGTTTTAATCAGTGATTTCCATCAGTGATAGTAAGCCAAAACCAGGATTGGAGCCTCCACAAAGATAAGGTTTAAGGGAGATATTTGCACCCGTTCTGTGTTTAGAGCTGCATCTGGTTTTGGCTCAAAATCACTGATGGAAATCACTGACCAAAACACTGACGTGTGCATGAGGCATAATAGTTTTTATTTATTTAACCTTAATCAACACTGCAGGATAATAGGTTGAACCATCAGCTCTGCCCCATATTCAATTTCGGTGCATATACAGGTCTACTACATCTTCAGTTTGGTTACACAACCAGCCCTGCTATATCCTCAGCTTTGCTACATCATCAGGTCTGCAACATCATCAGTTCTGTGACATCTTCATCACTGATACATCACTCAGATATTTTGGTTCCTAATACTCTATATCAGGGATGCTCAACCTGCGGCCCCCAGCTGTTGCAAAACTACAACTTCTAGCATGCCATAATAGCTGTAGGCTGCCCAGGCATACTGGGAGTTGTAGGAATGGAACAGATGGGGGCTGTAGGTTTGGCATATCAACTTTGCTACAACTTTTATGCATAGGCTCTCCTGCTCTGCTGGATCAGCGCCTTCTGTTCCCGCTACATAAGACCTGCTTTTCTGGACATGTGCTTTAGCAGTAGGCTTGAGCGAATCAAGCTTCAGATCTATGATCCAAAATCCATTCGTTCTCAAACTTTGTTGTTAGTGCTGTTTCTGTACAGCATTAAAATGTATTGGCTCCGTAGAGCTAAACTTCATATTGCCTGAAGTTGCTTGAGACTTTAGTGAATTACTATGGTATTCCCATCTGCATATTTAAAAACGTTTTAAAATAGGAACTCAAAGTGGGCTTTGGTATTGGCTGGTACCTTGGTATCAAAACCCACTTGAGATTCCTATTTTAAAATGTTTTTGAATATGCAGATATGAATGCAGTAGTAATTCACCGAAGTCTCGTGCAACTTTGGGCAATATAAAGTTTTGCTACACGTAGCCAATACATTTTAATGCTGTACAGAAACAGTTCATGTTAATGAAGTTTTTCAACGAATCAACTTTGGATCAGAGATCTAAAGCTTGATTCGCTCAAGCCTACTTAGCAGATCCATCTCACTAGGTGAGAACATAAATAGGCAGTTCATAAGTATATTATGAAACTGCAAAGGCAAAGTCTTTGATCAAAATAGTCACTTCTGTTGTGTAAAAAGGGCATGGGGCTCATTTGCTAAAGACTAGCATTTCATACCCCAGTCCTAGTAAAAAGGCTGTTGGAGTAAGATTTGGCCAATTTGTTAAGAGACGTTGGCCTTTTTTTAAATAAGTTGTTGCATCTATGATGTCTGTGCACCAGAAACTGAAACCTACTTTGGCTTGGAGCTGGCACAGATTAAAATGATACCTTACGCCAGTTATCTGGTGTAAATTGTAGTAAATGTGTCAGGCACCTGTGGTCATTGCCTTGTCCACTTTTTTTTTTTAAAGTCTCAAAATCAGAAAAGAAAGGTTCACAAATTTTTGTTCAAAATACCATTTGTACAAAAATTTGCAACTTTTGTATGCCAGACAATTGGCATACAGCCTTTGTAAAAGACCCCCAATGAGTTTAGATTTTTAAATTCCAATCCTTAGTTCCTCATTGGGTGTGCACAATTACATGCGTGAGATTATGACTGTGCCACAAAGGCATTCAAGTCTGTGTAATCACCACAGTTTGATCATACACAGACATATTCTTTATTAAGAGGGTGAGTAACTTACATTTGGTTACAATTTGGACCTTAATCCCATATTAACATTTGCCCTGTATATGCAGTACTGCAGTCAGGGAGTTAAAGGAGATGTGTCACCAAAAATGTTATCTGCCAGTTACAATCACATTGTAACACACATCCTTTTTTCTAATCTGTTTTTATTTTCTGAACATGATTATGGGGCGGCCATCTTGCCTTATCTGTTCTTGACAGCATTTACACGGCATTAAAAAAATTGCTTTATGGAAGCCCCATGGGCCATAGACACAATGGTCAGGAGGGGACTCTGTTGACTTCTATGGGAGAGTCTTCTAGGCATGATCTGTGACCTGTGCAGAGGTCATTGTGCAAGGGAAGAATAGATAAGATTTGACAATCACCTATTTTGAATGGTGGATCCTGTCTTATCTGTACACAGATGTGATATCATTACAGGCAGGATTAGAATGAGTAAACTGCAATAAAGTGATTTGTATAAACCAAGAAATTGTGCTATAGTGGACAGTGCAAAACTGCACAATTTTTGGTTTTAGTTTAAATATAAAAAGTGACATGGAAATTTAAAAATAACATCATCCAAAATTATAAAAAAATATGTTAAACATAAAAAAGTGACTTAAACAGCAGGTCATTTTCTGATGACACATTCCCTTTAACCTCCTCCCGACCGCCTAACGCAGGGATGCGTCCTGCGGGCGGCCGGGTTATTCCTCGTAGACGCATCGGCGCGTCATCTCGCGAGACGCGAGATTACGCGCATAGCCGGCCCGTGCATGCGCAGTGCGGGCCGGCAAAAGTTACAGGAGGAGTTCGTCACCAGCCTGCCAGCCAATGATCATCGCTGGCAGGTTGGTGATTTTCAAAAAATCGAATCACAAGCCATTTAACACATTATATTTATAAATATAATGTGTTAAATGGCTTCTGTGCTCCTCTGCTGGTCCTTTTCGTCGGTTGGTCCCAGCAGAGAGCACACATCACTGTGTGTACACCAAACTCTAGACATTTAGCCCCAGATCACCCCCCCCATCACCCCAATTAACCCCTTGATCACCCCTGTCAATCACTAGTGAAAGGAAAAAAGTGATCAGTGTAAACTGTCACTTTTTTTTTTTCACCAGTATTGACTGTTAGGTTTAGATTAGTTTAGGCCCCTTTGGTAGTTAGCTTCAGTTAGCTTCAGAAACATAGCAGTTCTTTTAATTTAAAAGCTGAGAAAGGGGTGGAACATATGGGAACATATGTGATGTCATGATATGGGCAGATCATCTGATAAGGGGGGGGGGGCGGCGGCAATTTTTATCTTGCCTAGGGCGGCAAAAATCCTTGCACCGGCCCTGCCTCTCGTCCCAGAGGCCACCCAGCTTTTGACCGGCTCCACAATATTCGGCCCCTCATAGACCACTTTAACACCAAATTTGCATATTTGTATACCCCTGAGCAAAACATCTGCATAGACTAGTCCCTGATACATTTTACCGGGCGCCTTGGCTTCAAACAATACATCCCAAGCAAGCGCGCCCGGTATGGGGTCAAATTGTATAAGCTCTGTGAAAGGGCCACAGGCTATACGCACAAATTTCGTGTCTATGAGGGTAAAGATCAGACCCTGGAGCCGGTCGGTTGCCCTGACTACCTGGGGAGCAGTGGGAAGACAATCTGGGACTTGGTGACACCCTTATTTGGCAAGAGGTACCACCTTTATGTGGACAATTTCTACACAAGTGTGCCCCTCTTCAGGCATTTGTTTCTAGAACAGATTGGCTGCTGTGGCACTGCGCAACCTAGTCGCCGGGGCTTCCCCCAACGGCTCGTTACCACTCGTCTTGCAAGGGGGGAGCTGCCTTGTGTAATGAAGAACTGCTCGCGGTGAAATGGAGAGACAAGCGTGACGTTTACATGCTCTCCTCCATTCACGCAGACACGACAATCCAAATTGAACGGGCAACCAGTGTCATTGAAAAGCCCCTCTCAGTCCACGACTATAATTTGCTCATGGGAGGGGTGGACTTCAATGACCAGATGTTGGCTCCTTATTTACTCTCCCGCAGGACCAGACGCTGGTATAAGAAGGTGTCTGTATACCTAATTCAATTGGCTATGTACAATAGATTTGTTCTCTACAGTAAGGCTGGGAGAACAAGATCCTTCCTCAAATTTCAGGAAGAGATCATCGAGAACCTCCTGTATCCAGGAGGCTCAGTGGCCCCATCCACCAGTGTAGTGAGCCGTCTACACGAGCGACATTTCCCCAATGTCGTTGCTGGTACCTCAAACCAACCGCCACCCCGAAAAAGATGTCGTTTCTGTAGCAGGAGTGGAATAAGGCGTGACACCCGCTATTTCTGTCCTGACTGCCCTGACCACCCTACCCTATGCTTAGGGGAGTGTTTCCGGAAGTACTACACACAGGTACACTTACTATAGGGATTGCGTGACACAGGAGAGGCACACAGGGGTCTTAGGGCCTTTTCACACAGAGCTGCTGCAAACCTCTCCTTTCACCTGGGACAAAGTGCATAATGTACTTCGCCACATCTCTGGGCGATTTGCGCTTTGTACATTGTCCCATGGGGAAGGAGAGGTTTGTCCTATAAAGGTAAAAAAAAAACAAAAAAAAATACACAGGTAAGCAAAAAAGTTAATGTTCCAAAAGTTCAATAAAGTTTATAAAAGTTAATGTTCTTTTTCAAATGTTATATAAAGTCAATGTTAATAAATTGATTGCGTTGCGGCCTGTTTTTTTTTTTTGTTTAGTTTTTTAACTTCTAGGTGGACCAACCGATGAACCAGCTGCAGCACTGATGTGCATTCTGACAGAAACATTGCGCTGCTGTCAGATTACACAAAGGTCGGTGTATGCGGCGCTGCAAGACGAGATTTCTCCTCTGCAGTAAAAAAGATACATTTGCCGAGGCTTATGAGCTGAGGGGCGGTGTTCATATGCTTTGGCAAACACTTTGTATATAAAAAAATTAATTAAAAAAATTCCGCCAATGATTTATTCATCCACATCGATTGATGGGATAGGAGAAATCGGGTTTGCCAGGGCATACGGGCTGAGTGGGTTTGGATGTTAAGCGGAGCTCCTATGTCCTGGCAGACGCCTTTCCCCTCCTTTTTTTTTTTTGGGCAGAGATTTTTTCATCCACATTGATCAATGCGAATGAAGAAATCTGTGCCGTGCATTTTTTCTTGCAGCCCAGAGGCTGAACGGAAAAAAAATATCTCATTACTCGTATGCTCAATATAAGGAGAATAGCAGAAACTCCTAATGCTGGCCATACATGTAATGATTGTGGAGACCCTCAAATGCCAGGGCAGTACAAACACCCCACAAATGACCCCATTTTGGAAAGAAGACACCCCAAGGTATTCTCTGAGGGGCATATTGAGTCCATGAAAGACTGAACTTTTTGTCCCAAGTTAGCGGAAAGGGAGAAATTGTGAGAATAAACAAAAAAAAATCAATTTCTGCTAACTTGTGCCAAAACAAAAAAATCTTCTATGAACTCGCCATGCCCCTCACAGAATACCTTGGGGTGTCTTCTTTCCAAAATGGGGTCACATGTGGGGTATTTATACTGCCCTGGCCTTTTTAAGGGCCCTAAAGCGTGAGAAGAAGTCTGGAATCCAAATGTCTAAAAATGCCCTCCTAAAAGGTACTCATTGGAATTTGGGCACCTTTGCGCACCTAGGCTGCAAAAAAGTGTCACACATGTGGTATCGCCGTACTCAGGAGAAGTAGGCAAAGCGTTTTGGGGTGTATTTTTACATATACTCATGCTGGGTGAGAGAAATATCTCTGTAAAATGACAACTTTGTATAAAAAAATGGGAAAAGTTGTCTTTTACAGAGATATTTCTCTCACCCAGCATAGGTATATGTAAAAATACACCCCAAAACACATTGCCCTACTTCTCCTGAGTACGGCGATACCACATTTGTGACACTTTTTTGCAGCCTAGGTGCGCAAAGGGGCCCAAATTCCAATGAGTATCTTTCCGATTTCACACGGCATTTTTTACGCATTTGGATTCCAAACTACTTCTCACGCTTTAGGTCCCCTAAAATTCCAGGGCAGTATAAATACCCCACAAGTGACCCCATTTTGGAAAGAAGACACCCCAAGGTATTTCGTGAGGGGCATGGCGAGTTCATGTAAAATTTTATTTTTTGTCACAAGTTATGAGACTTTGTAAGAAAAAAAAACGAAAAAAAAAACATTTTCCGCTAACTTGTGACAAAAAATGAAAACTTCCATGAACTCACTATGCCCATCAGCGAATACCTTAGGGTGTCTACTTTCCGAAATGGGGTCATTTGTGGGGTGTTTCTACTGTCTGGGCATTGTAGAACCTCAGGAAACATGACAGGTGCTCAGAAAGTCAGAGCTGCTTCAAAATGCGGAAATTCATATTTTTGTACCATAATTTGTAAACGCTATAACTTTTGCGCAAACCAATAAATCTACACTTAATGCATTTTTTTTATCAAAGACATGTAGAACAATAAATTTAGAGAAAAATTTATATAGAAATGTGGTTTTATTAGAAAAATTTTACAACAGAAAGTGAAAAATGTCATTTTTTTGCAAAAATTTCGGTCAATTTCGATTAATCCGGAAGGTCGATGTGGAATGGAGGCACAGAACCCCACGGAAGCACTACTTTTTTGCAGTGGATCGCAGAGGATCGTGGACCCCATTCAAGTGAATCAGTCCGCGATCCACATGTGGCGGCCCTACGGTAGGTGCCCATGCATTGCGGACCACAATTTGTGGACTGGGCTCGGCTGCCACACGTTCGTGTACATGAGGCCTTACTCCGTGTGCTTTCCGTTTCTGTATTTCTACATGTCCGTTCTTCAAAAAAATAGGACAAGTATAGGACTGTTCTATTAGGGGCCAGCTGTTCCGTAAAATACGGAATGCACACGGACATCATTCGTATTTTTGGCGTATCCGTGTTTTTTGCGGAGCCCTTATTGTAAGCCCAAACCAGGTGTGGGTCAGAAACACAGAACAAGTGCAGATCTTTCCATTATACCTTATCTCTGAGTACGCTTCACTACTGGTTTTGGCTCACAATAAGGGAGCATTCAGACGACCATGCCGTGTTTTGCGGATCCGCAAATTGCGGATCTGCAAAACATTGATGCTGACCATGTATTTGCGGTACGGAACGGGTGGCCCATTATTGAAATGCCTATTCTTGTCTGCGATTGCGGAATGGATGCGGACCCATTCATACGGTCGTGTGAATGAGCCCTAACTAATTGAAATAACTGACCTAATAACTTGTAACTCCCCCTGCTACTTTGACACTGCTTCTATTCAAGTGAATATTGCAACTGTGGGGATTTGCTCTGGTAGACAGGCTTGCAGACGCAGTACAGAGGCAATGACAACATCTTTAACTTAAACAGTGCAGTGTTTTATTCACACATAAGTAAATTGACAACAGTACTTGGGTGAAGCAGAAATCCACATGCTTTTTCCCAAACAATATAGCAGGCCTTAGTCCCGGCCCAAACTCTCAGGCTCCAACACCCAGACTGACCAAGCTCCAGTATCAGATGGAGGATAATCCACACAGCTGAGACTGCTGGCAGGGTTTTTATCCCAAACCAAAACCCGGCCTGGAATGTGGGGAACAGCCACCCACCCTGCACTTTGGCTGCTCCCAGTAAGAGCCGGCCCGTTGCTTTACAGCCACACTAAATAACCAATAGTGTCAGTCAGCACTAGCTGCCGCTGACACTTAAAATTTCGGTGAAAAAATCGGTGACACATATCTTCCGTCAATGACGGCCCCTTGCGCTTTCCTACACAACACAAAAACAAATTATTAATATTAACTCTTTCGGCCCTGGAGGTTTTTTCTTTTTTGCATTTTTCACTCTCTGGCTTTTTCACTCTCTGGCCAAAACTTTTTTATTTTTCCATTCACATAGCCGTATGAGGGCTTGTTTTTGCAGGAAAAGTTGCACTTTCTAATGCCAACATTTAATATTGCATACAATGTAATGGGGAGCTGGAATAAAATTCCAAATGGGGTGAAATTGGAAAAAAATGCAACAGTTTTATGGGTTTTATTTTTTATAGCATTTCCTATATGGTAAAACTGTCAGTAGAATTCCGATAATACCATATATATAGTCATAAAAGCCTTGAAAAAAATATTTTTTTCTTTTCGTCACCATATTCTGACCCCTATAACTTTTTTGTAGTTATGTGTATAGAGCTGTGTAAGAGCTAATTTTTTGCGGAGCGATCTGTACTTTTTATTGGAGTAATTATACTGAGACACAGAATAAAGTAACACATATAGTAAATGCTGCAAAAAAGCAAAAAATAATGGCAAAATTGCAATTTTTTCTCATTCCTCTCCAGAAACAGTTAATAAAAGGTAATCAAATTATACATACTGCAAAATAGTGCCATTGCAAAATTTCATTCATTCTGCTGAAAATAAGATCTTATACAGCTACATTGACAGAAAAAATATCATAGCTTTTAGAATGCAACACTGCAAAAAAAAAAAATCAACAAAAACATTAGGAAAACTGCAACAAATCAAGTAAAGGGATACTACATGTTTCAATCCTACTGTTTCATAATACTCACAATAACAACATTAGTATTTAAAGGGGATGTCCACTTACAGCAAATTATCAACCCACTTACAGTGGAATGGCGGACATGTACAGTATGTGTTCTGCTGCTCCATTCAACTCTATGGAACTATGCTAGACATAGCCAAGTTGGATCCCTGCTGATTTTACTGTGGATTCACTGCGGATTTTAATTAAGTCATTGCAAAGTGTGAAATCTGCTGTGAAAATTTGTAGCATTTTATAACAGAATAAGAATGTTGTGTATTTGAAAATCCACAGTGTGCTTTGATATTTTCTAGTACAGGCGGATGGGGTTTCAAAACACATATATTTGTGCAGTACGGTAAACTGTCCTTCTCTCAAGATGCTCTACTTGCTACCACTAAGTACATCAATATACCCGCATTATACCCATGAAGCATTGCATTACGGCAAGATACTGTTCAGTAACAGCAAAGTTGCAAAGGGCATTTTACTGAAATAATGCCATTAATATACCCGTGTTAGTGAACACATTGTATTCATGCAAGATACCGTTGTGTTATTAAATGCATTGTATTACTGCAAGATACTGTTCAGTTACAGCAAAAGATTTTTACTGCAATAACACTATTAGTATACCCTTGTTATTGAATGATTGTATACTGCAAGCTAGTGTTAAGTTACAGCACAGTTGCAAAGTCATTTTACTGCAATAACACCATTTGTATATCCATGATAGTGAATGTATTATATTACTGCAATATACCTTTCAGTTACAGCAAAGTTGCAAACACATTTTACTGCAATTACGCCATTATACAAGTATACTTGTGTTAATGGACACGTTTTACTGCAAAAAATGTGCTAGTATACCTGTTTTAGTGAATGTTTTGTATTGCTTTAAAATACAGTGTCGTTACAGCAAAAGCATTTTACTGAAAAAACTGCATTATTACCATTGTAAACATGGAGGTGTCAGTTGCTGCCCTGCCACAGGTCTAAAAAACATTGACCCAGTGGGCCATGATAGACATGTACAGTCGTGGCCAAAAGTTTTGAGAATTACATAAATATTGGAAATTGGAAAAGTTGCTGCTTAAGTTTTTATAATAGCAATTTGCATATACTCCAGAATGTTATGAAGAGTGATCAGATGAATTGCATAGTCCTTCTTTGCCATGAAAATTAACTTAATCCCAAAAAAAACTTTCCACTGCATTTCATTGCTGTCATTAAAGGACCTGCTGAGATCATTTCAGTAATCGTCTTGTTAACTCAGGTGAGAATGTTGACGAGCACAAGGCTGGAGATCATTATGTCAGGCTGATTGGGTTAAAATGGCAGACTTGACATGTTAAAAGGAGGGAGATTCTTGAAATCATTGTTCTTCCATTTTTAACCATGGTGACCTGCAAAGAAACGCGTTCAGCCATCATTGCGTTGCATAAAAATGGCTTCACAGGCAAGGATATTGTGGCTACTAAGATTGCAGCTCAATCAACAATTTATAGGATCATCAAGAACTTCAAGGAAAGAGGTTCAATTCTTGTTAAAAAGGCTTCAGGGCATCCAAGAAAGTCCAGCAAGTGCCAGGATCGTCTCCTAAAGAGGATTCAGCTGCGGCATCGGAGTGCCACCAGTGCAGAGCTTGCTCAGGAATGGCAGCAGGCAGGTGTGAGCGCATCTGCACGCACAGTGAGGCGAAGACTTTTGGAAAATGACCTGGTGTCAAGAAAGGCAGCAAAGAAGCCACTTCTCTCCAAAAAAATCAGGGACAGATTGATCTTCTGCAGAAAGTATGGTGAATGGACTGCTGAGGACTGGGGCAAAGTCATATTCTCCGATGAAGCCTTTTTCCGATTGTTTGGGGCATCTGGAAAAAGGCTTGTCCGGAGAAGAAAACGTGAGCGCTACCATCAGTCCTGTGTCATGCCAACAGTAAAGCATCCTGAGACCTTTCATGTGTGGGGTTGCTTCTCATCCAAGGGAGTGGGCTCAGTCACAATTTTGCCCAAAAACACAGCCATGAATAAAGAATGGTACCAAAACACCCTCTAACAGCAACTTCTTCCAACAATCCAACAACAGTTTGGTGAAGAACAATGCATTTTCCAGCACGATGGAGCACCGTGCCATAAGGCAAAAGTGATAACTAAGTGTCTCGGGGACCAAAACGTTGACATTTTGGGTCCATGGCCTGGAAACTCCCCAGATCTTAATCCCATTGAGAACTTGTGGTCAATCCTCAAGAGGCGTGTGGACAAACAAAAACCCACTAATTCTGACAAACTCCAAGAAGTGATTATGAAAGAATGGGTTGCTATCAGTCAGGAATTGGCCCAGAAGTTGATTGAGAGCATGACCAGTCGAATTGCAGAGGTCCTGAAAAAGAAGGGCCAACACTGCAAATACTGACTCTTTGCATAAATGTCATGTAATTGTCGATAAAAGCCTTTGAAACGTATGAAGTGCGTGTAATTATATTTCACTACATCACAGAAACAACTGAAACAAAGATCTAAAAGCAGTTTAGCAGCAAACTTTGTGAAAACTAATATTTGTGTAATTCTCAAAACTTTTGGCCACGACTGTACTGTCCTTGCCTGTAGCAGCTGCTCCGGGTGTCTACGGTGGTATCCATCTTGTCACACAGTGAGTATTTCAATGAGTGGCCTACATTCTCTGTCACAAGGCAGTGATGGGTTTTCCAGCGAGGCTGAATGCACATCATCAGTTCCCTAAAGGCAGCATAATCCACTAAGTGCTACGACAGTGTGAGGTGGGTAAAGAGCTCTCAAATGTTTGTGTGATTAAATTAAATGTTCTGGACTGACATTCTGCTGTTTGGCCACAAGATGCCGCTGTTTCCTAAACCCCAGTTCAGACTGCACATATATCTCCATATTCATGAGAGGTGGAGTTACACACAGAGCCTGGAGAGGAAGGGAAAGACAGGGCATCCATCTTAGAGGGAGGTGAAAACTAAGGAAATGTGTGAGCAGAGAATCTGACGGCATCCAGGTGTGAGAGCATCCCTCAGATACCTGAGCTGCAGCTAAGTGAAGCTGATTGTGTCTAATACCCTTATCCTGTCCAGAGGAAGGAAGATTGCGGCCAGGAACGCTGATGAGATCAGAGGAACAAAGCAACATACACTGCGGTACTGCATGTTTGTTGGAGAGATGTTTGTTCTGTTGGCGCCTAGAGACTGAGACCAGGCCTGTTCTGTCTTCATGCATGTTCACACAGTGTGCAGTCTGACATTCAGCATAAACTATTCCTGTCTTCCAAATAAGAGGACTGTTCTTTGTGGTCTAACTTGTTTATTGGTCAAAAGGTTGTACTCTCTGCGCGTTGCGTGTGAGTGAGAGATTGTACATTTGATTGATTGATTGATTGGTAAAACAGGAGTATTTGATTGGTAAAACTACAAGAATACAAATAACATGTATAAGTATAAAGCATGAATAGCATGTACTATAACATTAACAGTCATAAGTGAAAGCACATGGTAAAATGGCTGCCTGTACATAAGATTACATGTCTATCTAACAGTTGTAACTAACTAAACAGGTCTGCATAACATAATGTCCCTGAAACAAAGGTAGATCTCTCACCAGATATGATTTTACAAGGATGGTGGAATTTGAGAAGGAGACATGCATAGACAGCTCTGTACTGTGTCCTGGAGACTTCTCTTTCCCAGGATGCTTTGCACTCCCACAATGCTTTGCACCACCAACAATGCAGTAGTCTTTGTAACAAGGAAAACAAAGTATAATACAATTTAACACCGCTAGATGGTGCTATAACCACATTAATCACTACAGGAATACCAAAACTAAGGCAGACGTGATCTGAAATCATTTTCCCTAACCCTGCAGAGCAGAACACTCCCCGTCTGGCGTCAACAGATGCCACCACTAGATCCTTCTTTCTTAGCAACCGATTTTGGTCAATGATGGGATCAAGCTTCTTCAAAGCACTATCTTTGGAGACTGTTTGGTCTTCTCTGAGGTAGTCTATTTCTTTAGCATAACATTTGTGTTGTATTGTGCAAATTATTATGTTCTTGGACCTTTCCATATTGGGAGCGTTAAAGGCGTGTTTGCAGTGATGCCAATCTTTGCAGGGCTTCTGACTCACACTAATGTCGATTTGTAAGAATGAGCTATATGAACTAGACAGGCTATAGTACGAACGAGCGACATCCAGGTGCAGAACCTATCGAAACAATGAGATTTGAGTTGGTGGTCCGAAGTCACTGTATGTAGAACAGATACTTCAGGTCGGATTTCTTCATCGGCATCTAGGTCTACCAATTCAAATGTGTCGGCTCTGGTACTACAAGACGTTGAACGATACAGGAATGCAGGACCCGTAAACCATGTTGTGTCCTTAAGGTGGCTGGCTGCAACAAATCTAGTTGCATGGTCCGCAGGAATATGCTGTGTAGGCACATAGTGCCACTGTTTAGGACAAGTGGATCTCCTGATCCTTAGCTTCCGATTGCTGACGTAGACGTAAAAGCGTCTGGTTTTGTTGCAAATTTATCCTAGGACTACCTTGCTGTCTATGTAAAACTCAACTTCCTCGATTTCCAGGTTCATTCCTGTTGTTATAAGTTCAGCCAACTCCACTGCAAGCACAGCATCGCAGAGCTCCAGTCTAGGAATCGTGTGTTCACAGAGTGGCGCCAGTTTGGTCCGGCTCATGACAAATCCTATATGGCATTGTTCTTTGACGTCAATGGTCTTTAGGTATGCTAAGGCTGAAATTGCCTTGACTGAAGCATCGCAGAAGATATACAGTCTTTGCCTCTTGACTTCAGTTGATGGCACGGGAGCATAGGGTCGTGCCACATGAAGGACGGTCAAAGCATCAAGAGACTTCTTCCAACCTGTCCACAGGTCCTTTTTCTCCGTGGGAAGCTGTTCATCCCAATCAGACGTCTCTGTGGTGAAGTCTCTTAACATAATTTTGCCTTGGATAGTAACAGGTGCTACGAATCCCAAAGGATCATATAAGCTGTTTATGGTGGACAGAACTCCTCTACGTGTGAAGGGCTTTTCTTCCTTGCTGATTTGGAAGGTGAATGTGTCTGCCTTTAAATCCAAGAGAAAACCGAGGCTCCACTGCATGGGAAGGGAGTTGGTGCTAAGATCCAAGTCCTTTAGATCACTTGAATGGTCTTGGGGTGAGAAGGCCTCCATTAACTCCCGGCTGTTGGAGGCAATTTTGTGCAACCTCAAATTAGATAGAGCAAGCATTTCTTGGGCCCTTTTCAGGAAACTGATTGCGGTCTTGTTCGTTTGTGTGGATTTCAAATAATCGTCCACGTAGAAATCTTTTGCCACAAAGGATCTGACATCTGACCCACACTTTGCTTTACCCTCTTGGGTTGAATACCTGAGAACGTAGATAGCGACTGTTTCCGTAAATGTGTACTCTCATACGGTACTCTACAATGTCTTCATTGGGGTCGATGTTGCGGTAACAGAAGAACCTCAAGTAGTTTCTGTGTTTTTCCTTGACGAGGAAGCAATGGAACATCTTTTGTATGTCGGCCATAAATGCTATGGAATCTCTGCGGAAGCGGAGAAGTACAGTACCTCTAGAAGTCTGTTGTTGAGGTCTGGACCAGACAGTAAGACTAGAGATGTCCCAAACTATTCGCCGGCGAACAGTTCCCGGCGAACATAGCTTGTTCGCGTTCGCAGCGGCGGGCGAACATATGCGATGTTCAGTCTGCCCCCTATACGTCATCATTGAGCAAACACATTCCAGCCAATCAGCAGCATACCCTCCCTCCCAGACCCTCCCACCTCATATCAAAAAGCAAGGACAGCATCCATCTTAGATTCATTCGGAAGCTGCAGTGTTAGTGAGAGCAGGGACAATGCTGCTGCTGCTGATTTAATAGGAAAATCGTTAGCTAGGCCAGTGTTCTGTGTCCACTCCAGTCCCCAAAGACTCATCTGATCTGCTGTAAGGACAGCGTCCTGACAGCACCCCAAAAAGCCCTTTTTAGGGATAGTACATCAGTCTGCTTTTTCTTTTTTTTTTTCTTTTTTTTACTGTGCCCACTACTGCCAATGCCCAGTGCCACCACTCATATCTGGTGTCACAGTAGCTTGCATTTAAAACAGTAAAAAAAAAAAATCACTGTAATATAATTGCAGTTGCCTGCCAGCGTGTGTGTCAGGCCCACAGCGTGTACCGTGCCCACTACTCATATCTGGTGTCACAGTAGCTTGCATTTAAAACAGTAAAAAAAAAAAAATCACTGTAATATAATTGCAGTTGCCTGCAAGCGTGTGTTTCAAGCCCACAGCGTGTACTGTGCCCACTACTGCCAGTGCCCAGTGCCACCACTCATATCTGGTGTCACAGTAGCTTGCATTTAAAACAGTAAAACAATTTTTTCACTGTAATATAATTGCAGTTGCCTGCAAGCGTGTGTTTCAGGCCCACAGCGTGTACTGTGCCCACTACTGCCAGTGCCCAGTGCCACCACTCATATCTGGTGTCACAGTAGCTTGCATTTAAAACAGTAAAAAAAAAATTCACTGTAATATAATTGCAGTTGCCTGCAAGCGTGTGTTTCAGGCCCACATCCTGTACTGTGCCCACTACTGCCAGTGCCCAGTGCCACCACTGATATCTGGTGTCACAGTAGCTTGCATTTAAAACAGTAAAACCATTTTTTCACTGTAATATAATTGCAGTTGCCTGCCAGCGTGTGTGTCGGGCCCACAGCGTGTACTGTGCCCACTACTGCAAGTGCCCACCACTCATATCTGGTGTCACAGTAGCTTGCACGCATAGTACCAGTAATCGAAAAAAAAATCACAGGCAGAGGCAGGCCACCCCGCAGGGGCTGTCGTGGTCGTGGTGCTGTGATTTCCTTTGGCCCTAGAATAATGCCCAGTGTTCAGAGGCCACGTACCCTGAACTCGAAAAGTTCTGAGGACATAGTTGACTGGCTAACACAGGACACTCAATCTTCTACAGCTTCCGCTCGGAACCTTGACGCACCATCCTCCTCCAGCTCAGCTTCGGGCACCTCTCAAGTTACCACTCGCCCTCCTGCCCCCACTACCAACACTAGCACCACAGCTGCTTCACTTGATCTGTCAGAGGAGTTATTTACACATAAGTTGGAAGAAATGAGTGATGCGCAACCATTATTGCCAGAGGATGTGGAAAACAGGGATATGTCTCAGGCAGCATTACACACATGGACGTACGGTGTGATGATGATGATGTTGTACCCGCTGCTGCTTCCTTTGCTGAGTTGTCAGATACCAGTGAAGCGGTTGATGATGACGATGTGTCCGTGGATGTCACGTGGGTGCCCGATCGAAGAGAAGAAGAACTGGGGGAAAGTTCAGATGGGGAGACAGAGAGGAGGAGACGAATTGGAAGCAGGGGGAGGTCGTCGCAAGGAGCTAGTGGCAGAGTCAGACAGCATTTATCGGCACCCGGGGTCAGCCAGACAGCATGCAAATCAACGCATGCTGTTGCCACCACCAGAATGCCGTCATTGCAAAGCTCAGCAGTGTGGCATATTTTTTGTGTGTCTGCCTCTGATAACAGCGATGCCATTTGCAACCTGTGCCAAAAGAAACTGAGTCGTGGGAAGTCCAACACCCACCTAGGTACAACTGCTTTGCGAAGGCACATGATCTCACATCACAAACGCCTATGGGATCAACACATGATGAGTACAAGCAGCACACAAACTTAAAGCCACCATCCTCCTCCTGGTCCAGCATCTTCAGCCACGTCAACCACTGCTGTCCTCCTTGCCCCCTCTCAACCATCCGCCACTCCGCCTCTCACCTTCAGCAGTTCCTGCTCATCTGCCCACAGTCAGGTGTCTGTCAAGGAAATGTTTGAGCGTAAGAAGCCAATGTCACAGAGTCACCCCCTTGCCTGGCGTCTCACAGCTGGCTTGTCGGAACTCTTAGCCCGCCAGCTTTTACCATACAAGCTGGTGGAGTCTGAGGCCTTCAAAAAATTTGTAGCTATTGGGACACCGCAGTGGAAGGTACCCGGCCGAAATTTTTTTTCACAAAAGACAATCCCCAACCTGTACTCTATTGTAGAAAAGGAAGTCATGGCATGTCTTGCACACAGTGTTGGGGCAAGGGTCCATCTGACCACTGATACCTGGTCTGCAAAGCACGGTCAGGGCAGGTATATCACGTACACTGCGCATTGGGTAAACCTGCTGACGGCTGCCAAGCATGGAATGTGTGGCTCTGCAGAGGAGTTGGTGACACCGCCACGACTTGCAGGCAGGCCTGCTGCAACCTCCTCTACTCCTCCTACTCCATCCTCTTCGCTAACCTCCTCGACTAAGTCCTCTTCTGCTGCTGCGTCTTGCTCCACATCAACTGCACCCCCCCAGCTCCCCAGGGGCTATTCCACATTCCGGATACGACAGTGTCACACCATCTTGGGGTTGACTTGCCTGAAAGCAGAGAGTCACACCGGACCAGCACTCCTGTCCGCCCTGAACGCACAGGTGGATCAGTGGCTGACTCCGCACCAACTGGAGATCGGCAAAGTGGTGTGTGACAACGGAAGCAATTTGTTGGCGGCATTGAATTTGACACATGTGCCGTGCATGGCACATCTGTTGAATCTGATCGTACAACGCTTTGTGCATAAGTACCCAGGCTTACAGGACATCCTCAAGCAGGCCAGGAAGATGTGTGGCCATTTCAGGCGTTCCTACACGGCTATGGCGCACTTTTACGATATTCAGCGGCGAAACAACATGCCAGTGAGGCGCTTGATTTGCGACAGCCCAACACATTGGAATTCAACACTCCTAATGTTCGACCGCCTGCTCCAAAAAGAAAAAGCCGTCAACGAGTATTTGTATGACCGGGGTGCTAGGACAGCCTCTGCAGAGCTGGGTATTTTTTTGCCACCTTACTGGACGCTCATGCGCAATGCCTGTAGGCTCATGCGTCTTTTTGAGGAGGTGACAAACCTAGTGAGTCGCACTGAAGGCACCATCAGCGACATCATCCCATTTGTTTTCTTCCTGGAGCATGCCCTGCGAAGAGTGCTGGATCAGGCTGTAGATGAGCGTAAAGAGGAAGAGTTGTGGTCACCATCACTACCAGAAACAGCCTTATCAGCATCGCTTGCTGGACCTGCAGCAACGCTGGAAGAGGAGTCTGAGGAAGAGGAGTCAGAGGAGGAATGTGGCTTTGAGGAGGAAGAAGACCAACCACAGCAGGCATCCCAGGGTGCTCGTTGTCACCTATCTGGTACCCGTGGTGTTGTACGTGGCTGGGGGGGAAGAACAGACCTTCAATGAGATCAGTGAGGACGAGGAATGGGACATGAGTAGCTCGGCATCCAACCTTGTGCAAATGGGGTCTTTCATGCTGTCATGCCTGTTGAGGGACCCTCGTATAACAAGGCTGAAGGAGAACGACCTGTACTGGGTGGCCACGCTACTAGACCCCCGGCATAAGCAGAAAGTGCCTGAAATGTTACCGAATTACCGGAAGTTGGAAAGGATGCAGCAGTTCCAAAATAAATTAAAAGGTATGCTTTACACAGCGTATAAGGGTGATGTCACAGCACAACGGGAATCTAACAGGGGAAGAGGTGAAAGTAATCCTCCTCCTACCACGACCACGCTGGCAAGGACAGGACGCTTTACAGACGTGTTGTTGATGGAGGACATGCAGAGCTTTTTAAGTCCTACGCATCGCCACAGCCTCGGGGTCCACCCTCAGAGAACGACTCGACCGACAGGTAGCAGACTACCTCGCCTTAACTGCAGATATCGACACTCTGAGGAGTGATGAACCCCTTGACTACTGGGTGTGCAGGCTTGACCTGTGGCCTGAGCTATCCCAATTTGCGATAGAACTTCTGGCCTGCCCCGCTTCAAGTGTCCTGTCAGAAAG
This sequence comes from Bufo bufo, assembly GCF_905171765.1. Classification (NCBI taxonomy): domain Eukaryota; kingdom Metazoa; phylum Chordata; class Amphibia; order Anura; family Bufonidae; genus Bufo; species Bufo bufo. The sequence goes on along the minus strand of NC_053390.1, from coordinate 369,318,983 downwards.
GACCTTCAGTGCAGCAGGAGGTATTGTCACTGAGAAGAGGAGTCGCCTAGGTCAAAAAAGTCTAGATTACCTCACCTTTATTAAGATGAATGAGGCATGGATCCCGAAGGGACTGACAGTGGGCGATACATTTGACTATAAAAGGCCTGATGAGATAAGCTGCCTTGGGCTAAAAATGGTCCCCACGCTGCTGTATTTTATCTCTGCATGCTGGATGACTTGCATGACTTATCCGCCACCAACTAGGGTTCAAGCCACAATGTTTTAGTGCACTTTCTGCCTGGAAAACATAAATTTTGGCTGCTACAATACCTAATTCTTCTGGCATGTGTACATGCCTAATTTTTCTGGCCTCTGGTGCTGCACTGTGGCTGCAAAAAAAAAAAAAAAAAAAAAAGCCACATACATGTGTCAATTCTCCTTCGTGATCCTTACCTTACCTTGTTGTGGTGAAGGGGCTTGCATATCACATATCACATATTGCATATCACAATGAAGTGACCACCTCTATGAGTGTGTTGGCAATGGCAATGTTGACCCCAGATGATAAGGTCGTTGCTTCATTGTGAACAGACCAAAAGCGATCGGCTGGATAATTTTGCATAGAAAAAACATAAATTTTCTTTGTGATCATCTAAGGTGATCATTAAAGCCTACTAGGCCAACAATGGACCCACACTGCAGAATCATTGTTTTCTGGGTCACTTAACTGTCACTGAACTACCTCAGCACGACCATAGGCTTTGAAAAAACCCCATCGCCTGCAATCTCCCAAACGTGCGCACGAGCATCACTACACCAAGATTGACGCATAGAGGAATAAAATTTATGTCATGAGTGTGTCAACTATTGACAACTCTTTGCGGTTGTCTAAAATCTATTCCATACACGTCCCCTGATAAGAGAAGGTAACAGGGATTAAACTGATAGGAATAGTACTACTTAACACACCACTCATATCTGGTGGCAAAGTACATTGCACTGCGCACGCGCAGTGCCCCCAAATTGGAAGTAGGAGGACCAACCGAGCATCTTTTTCCATCTCCCGGTTCCTAAAATCTATTCCATAGACCGGCCCCTGATAGGGGACGTAACAGGGATTAAACTGATAGGAATAGTACTACTTAACACACCACTCATATCTGGTGGCACAGTACATTGCAAGGCGTACGCACAGTGCCCCGAATTGGAAGTAGCAGGACCAACCAAGCATCTTTTTTCATCTCCCGGTTCCTAAAATCTATTCCATACACGTCCCCTGATAGGGGACATAACAGGGATTAAACTGATAGGAATAGTACTACTTAACATACCACTCATATCTGGTAGCACAGTAAATTGCACGGCGCACGCGCAGTGCCCAAAATTGGAAGTAAGAGGACCGACCAAGCATCTTTTTCCATCTCCCGGTTCCTAAAATCTATTCCATACACCACACCGGCCCCTGATAGGGGACAAAACAGAGATTAAACTGGTAAGAACAGATTTTTTTAATAAAAAAAAAAGAGGACAGCCTCTGCGGAGCTGGGTATTTATGCCCTTTATGGATTAAAACCCGAATCTGCGTCAACTGCGTAATTGTCCATGGGAGTTTTGCCATGGGTCCCCCTCCAGCATGCCACAGTCCAGGTGTTAGTCCCCTTGAAACAACTTTTCCATCACTATTGTGGGCAGAAAGAGTCCCTGTGGGTTTTAAAATTCGCCTGCCTATTGAAGTCTATGGCGGTTCATCTGGTTCGCCAGTTCGCGAACATTTGCGAAAATTCGTGTTCGCCGTTCGCGAACGGAAAATGTTATGTTCGCGGCATCTCTATATGGGATCGAATGTTCCCACACCTCCCCGTATCACCCCCAGGGAAACGGGGTGTGCGAGCGATTCAACCGCACCTTTTTCCAGATGCTGCGGATTCTGGTGGACAGCCAAAAGGCTCGGTGGCACGAGTACCTACCTAAACTGATGTGGGCCTATAACAGCAGGATACACAGTACCACCGGATACTCCCCACATATGCTCATGTTTGGGAGAGCCGGACGGGAGATTGAAGATCTCCACATGCCCAATCCAATGGAGCCACCACCGAGAAATACCACCGCATGGGGGCAAGAGCACCGCCGCCAGCTGTGAGCAATCCACTGGGTATTTATGCCCTTTATGGATTTAAACCCGAATCTGCGTTAACTACGTAATTTTCCATGGGAGTTTTGCCATGGATCCCCCTCCAGCATGCCACAGTCCAGGTGTTAGTCCTTTCTCCAGATGCTGTGGATTCTGGAGGACAGCCAAAAGGCTCGGTGGCACGAGTACCTACCTAAACTGATGTGGGCCTATAACAGCAGGATACACAGTACCACTGGATACTCCCCACATATGCTCATGTTTGGGAGAGCCGGACGGGAGATTGAAGATGTCCACATGCCCAATCCAATGGAGCCACCACCGAGAAATACCACCGCATGGGGACCAGAGCACCGCCGCCAGCTGTGAGCAATCCACAAGGTTGTGGGGGAGCGCCTAGGACAAGTGGTACATCCTAACCCAAGACCAGTGCAGAGGGATGGGTATGCCCCGGGTGATCGAGTGATGGTCAAAGCCAAGCGGCCGTCTGGGAAGTTGGATAGGTGGTGGGAGGCGGTCACATACATGGTGAAGAGGAGGGTAGACCCTGACATCCCCGTCTATGAGGTAGAGCCAATAGAGACTGGGGGGCCCTCACAAAACTTGCACCGTAACATGTTGAGGCGTTGTAATTTTCATGAGCCAGTGTGCGTGATGTAGATACCTCCTCCTGCTCAGAGTACAGAGGAAATTCCCTTAGAGGAGGCGGAATGGTGGGTTGTTCCTGCCCCGATACCCACAGAGGCTCCAGCTGTGGCAACTTTTCCACCCAGGAAAAGTGTTGACATCCCTAGTGCTTCTGACATCCCCAGTGCTTCTGAGCATCTCACTCTACGAAGGTCAATGAGGCCCAAATCTGACCTCTAGTGGGGTGGCATGTGAGATGGGGAAACAGCTCTCCTTGTCTGAACACTGTGTGATTAAATTAAATGTTCTGGACTAACATTCTGCTGTTTGGCCACAAGATGCCACTGTTTCCTAAACACAGCTACAGACTGCACATATATCTCTATATTCATGAGAGGTGGAGTTACACACAATGCCTGGAGAGGAAGGGAGAGACAGGGCATCCATCTTAGAGGGAGGTGAAAACTAAGGAACTGTGTGAGCAGAGAATCTGATGGCATCCAGGTGTGAGAGCATCCTTCGGATATCAGAGCTGCAGATAAGTGAAGCTGATCGTGTCCAAGACCTTGATCCTGTCCAGAGGAAGGAAGATTGCAGCCAGGAACGCTGATGAGATCAGAGGAACAAAGCAACATACACTGCGGTACCGCATGCTTGTTGGAGAGACGTTTGTTCTGTTCAGAGTCACCAGCGGATGCAAAGCAGACCCGGGTCGGTAAGATCGAGCACGCACCTCATCACAGTGTTGGCGCCTAGAGACTGAGACCAGGCCTGTATTTAGTTAGTTAGGGTTTCTGTTTGTGTCAGGCCACAAGTGTTACTCCTATTTATTTCAAGGACTTCATAACTTAAAGCGACATTTCACATTGGGGAGCTGATAAAATTCTCACAAACTCAAGCCAGGCTGGCGTTTTCTTGCTCAAGAGAAATACTCAGGCACGTGCTACAGGACCAGTTATTGGAGGGGGAATACTATAGAACTTGTTAAGATTGTAAGCTGTTGTGCTGCACCGCAGGATAGCCCGTAACACACACCCATACAGTGGTTCTTGTTTTTAGGGTAATAACAGGTAAGGTGTGGCAGTTTAATTGTGCCTGCCAGTAGGTAAATTACTTCACTTTTCTCCTTCATCCATCGGAGGGCGCTGTGCTGTGCAGCACAAGGGTCTCATCCTTCGGGCTGGGTATATGTAAATTGATTGTATGTTCTCAGCATTTGTGGTTGTGTTTATTGCCACATTTAAGTAAAATTCTATTTTGACAAAAGCTGGTGTTGGTGTTGCTTTCCTCGTTTGTGACTTCACTGTATCCTGGGGAGCCCACTGCGGTACACGGCTTACAACTGCACTGCCAGAAAGTTGGCCAGGTGGGAGTTAAGTATGTGCACCTGCGGAATGTTGGATGCATAGAGTTGTTTCCTGGCTTCACATTCTGTTATCGAAAGGGCGATGATGGAGTAGAGTAGAAAGAGTAGCCTGAGTGGGAAAAGCAGTAACTGTTCTACTAGCTGGTAGCCAGTTCTATGTTCTTATTATTTCTTATTATTATTTCTTATTAAAGCACCATTCATTCCATGGCACTGTACATATTAAAAGGGGTATACATACATAATACAGACAATTGCACTAAGCATGATCAAGGAGTTACAAACTGGTACAGAAGGAGAGAGGGTCCTGCCCGTGAGGGCTTACAATCCACATGTTCCCACAGGATCTGGTGATGCCACCTCATGTACTGCAATAGAACTATGATGTCTACGTTTGTGTTAGAATGCCCATGGCTTAGTTTAATCCTGCAGATCTTGCACGTGGCAACGCTTTTGTCTTCTGGCACTGTGGAAAAAATATGTCAGATGGGAGATACTTGCAAAGAGCTAGTTGCAGTCAAGCTTGGCTTAGGTCTTGCACGTTCAGATCACATTATTTTTGTCCTCAATAATAATGTGGCGCCTGTCAGAAGCAAGGGAGAACTGTGGCCTGCTGCTAATACTACTACTACTGGCTGCTTGGTGCTTCTAGTGCTTTTTGCACTACTACCAACATTCTGACTCTCGGATGATGAGGCGTTAGTCTTTTGTTTTGCAGTCTTCCATTTACCAGACATTTTATTATAAGGCATATATAGGAAAATTCACAGGTTTGGTAGATAGATTATAAAATTGAACTATCAAAATTGCGTGTTTTTTTCCTGTAATTTAAAGACAGAGGCACAATTTAATGTCCTTCCCTTCCTACAAACATACTGCACACTTTAAAATGGTAATAATGCATTTTTTAAGCAGTAAAATGCTTTTGCTGTAACCAGGGCCGGCGCCACCTGGAAGGCGACTTAGGCAGCCACCTAGGGCGTAATTTAGGAGGGGGCGCCGGAACCGTGCGATTAAAAAACAAATCAAAACGTTGGTTATAACTTAAGTGGCGGCCAGCCGGCGGCGCCCCTCATGCTGCGCCACCTGAGCGGCTGAGCGCTCTAAAGAATCCCGGCCTCAGGCGGCACAGCACAGCACTGAGCCGGCGGCCGGAGATGATGAATGATGTATGTCCGACTCCAGTCTCCAGAGGGCAGAGGCTGAGCCTCGGTGACGCTGTGGGGGTGGGGGCGCACCGGCGCAGCAGCAGATCAGAAAGACTGACACCGCTGTCTCTCTGGTCTCTGACTGAGTGACTAAGCATACCTTCATGCCGCTGAGGGTGGAGCGGAGGCGGAGCTCTGCCGACTTGGATAAGGCTGGCCGGGTTGGTACTTGGTAGCTGAAGCTCAAGGGCGCCCTGATGATCCATCTGAACTCTACGTTTACCCCCCCCGGCCCTGACCCCTCCCACCCTTGAGCACGTGACATAGAGAAAGGGGTGAAACGAAGAACTTAGGAAGGGAAGTCCGCACACTGAGCAGCCGAGCAGCCAGCCACCACCAGCAATTTGACTCCCAGTGCCTAGAAGTTCTGAAGTTCTGGGACAGCAGTGGGCTCCTGGATTGGAGTGCAGCCTGCAGGTGCAGCTGCTTTCTTCTTCCCCAGGGCGACATTGGTGAATGGTGTACCGTGTTTGTCTCCAGTCCCCAGAGCCAGACTGCAGGCAGCCAGAGACCAGATCATCTTATTGTCCTGGTGGTAAGTAGACAATGCAATATGTTTATTATTTACTGTATTTTTCACTTTATAAGACACACTTTCCCCCCCAAAATGGCTGTGCGTCTTATAAGGCGGATGCTTCACTGCACAGTGCGGCCAGCGAAGTATCAGTGTGGAGGGAGGAGGCGGGGACACTCATGGCGGGGCCAGGTGCAGTGACTCTACTCTAATACACTGGGCCCCGCCGCAGCTGTTAAGTACATTCAATCCGAATGGGTCCGCAATTACTGTACTTACTGTAGTACCTTATGTATAGCATTAAGACGGCACAGACCGGCAGCTCCCTCGGTCATGCGCCACCTGCCGCAGCTCCCTCCTAATGCGCTGCCTGCCCCGTCTGCCTGTTCATTCATAAAGTAAGATAAGCAGGCAGGCGGCACACTGATGCATCTGATGGGGGATCTGTAGATGACACTTATGGGGATCTGTGGATGACATAAGTGTCATCCACAGAGCCCCATAAATGTCATCCACAGAGCCCCATAAGTGTCATCTACAGAGCCCCCATCAGTGTAATCCACAGATCCCCCTATAACAGTGAGTCATCCACAGATCCTCCCATAACAGTGCGTCATCCACAGATCCTCCCATAACAGTGTGTCATCTACAGATCCTCCCATAACAGTGCAGTGCATCATCCACAGATCCTCCCATAACAGTGCGTCATCCACAGATCCTCCCATAACAGTGCGTCATCCACAGATCCCCCCATAACAGTGCGTCATCCACAGATCCTCCCATAACAGTGCAGTGCGTCATCCACAGATCCTCCCATAACAGTGCGTCATCCACAGATCCTCCCATAACAGTGCAGTGCGTCATCCACAGATCCTCCCATAACAGTGCGTCATCCACAGATCCTCCCATAACAGTGCAGTGCGTCATCCACAGATCCTCCCATAACAGTGCAGTGCGTCATCCACAGATCCTCCCATAACAGTGCGTCATCCACAGATCCTCCCATAACAGTGCGTCATCCACAGATCCTCCCATAACAGTGCGTCATCCACAGATCCTCCCATAACAGTGCGTCATCCACAGATCCTCCCATAACAGTGCGTCATCCACAGATTCTCCCATAACAGTGCGTCATCCACAGATCCCTCCATAACAGTGCGTCATCCACAGATCCTCCCATAACAGTGCGTCATCCACAGATCCTCCCATAACAGTGCGTCATCCACAGATCCCCCCATAACAGTGCGTCATCCACAGATCCCTCCATAACAGTGCGTCATCCACAGATCCTCCCATAACAGTGCGTCATCCACAGATCCTCCCATAACAGTGAGTCATCCACAGATCCCCCCATAACAGTGCGTCATCCACAGATCCTCCCATAACAGTGCATCATCCACAGATCCCCCCATAACAGTGCGTCATCCACAGATCCTCCCATTAGTGCGTCATCCACAGATCCTCCCATAACAGTGCAGCATCCACAGATCCCCCCATAATAGTGCATCATCCACAGATCCCCCCATAACAATGCGTCATCCACAGATCCTCCCATAAAAGTGCGTCATCCACAGATCCTCCCATAACAGTGCAGTGCGTCATCCACAGATCCTCCCATAACAGTGCGTCATCCACAGATCCTCCCATAACAGTGCGTCATCCACAGATCCTCCCATAACAGTGCGTCATCCACAGATCCTCCCATAACAGTGTGTCATACACAGATCCCGCCATAACAGTGCGTCATCCACAGATCCTCCCATAACAGTGCAGTGCGTCATCCACAGATCCTCCCATAACAGTGCAGTGCGTCATCCACAGATCCTCCCATAACAGTGCGTCATCCACAGATCCTCCCATAACAGTGCGTCATCCACAGATCCTCCCATATCAGTGCGTCATCCACAGATCCTCGCATAACAGTACGTCATCCACAGATCCTCCCATAACAGTGCAGTGCGTCATCCACAGATCCTCCCATAACAGTGCAGTCTTTTAATTTAAATGCTGAGAAAGGGGTGGAACATATATGATGTCATGATATGGGCAGATCATCTGATAAGGGGGGGGGGCGGCAATTTTTATCTTGCCTAGGGCGGCAAAAATTCTTGCACCGGCCCTGGCTGTAACTACATGGTATCTTAACCTCTTCCCGACCAGCGACGTACTAACACGGCGCTGGCTAGGTCTTTAAAGATGGCGCCCGCTCCTGAGTGAAGTAAGCGCCATAGTCTTGGGGTGCCTGCTTTTTTATACAGAAGACACCTGCAGCGCGTCCTCCTGGGTATTCTCCGGCTCCCTCCAGTGGTGATCGGAGGAGCCGAAACTTGTATACAGCAGCCCCCGTCATAGAGAATGAAAGGAGGCTGCTGCATAGTGTTTCCTATGGAGCCCCTGTCTGTAGCAGGACTCGATAGGAAACTAGTAAATTTCTAGTAAATCTAATGATTGCTTGTTATAGTTCCCTATGGGAACTATAAAAAAGTAAAAAATATATATTAATAATAATAAGTTTTTAAAAATAAAAAAAAATTAAAAATATAAAAATTCAAATCACCTACCTTTGCCCTAAATAAAAATAATAATAATAAAAAATACACATTATGGGTATCACCACATGCGAAAACACCCATACTATAAAAATATTTTCCCCATATGGTAAATGGCGAAACTGAAAGAAACACCAAAATGTCAGATTTGCCGTTTTTGGTCTCTTTATTTCCCACAAAAATTTAATAAAAAGTTATCAAAAAGTCGTACTCACCCCAGAATGAATAAACACACAGTTCCGTGCAGATGACTACAAAAAATGTTATAGGGGTCAGAATATGGCGACTATTTTTTTCCATGGTTTTTATTATTTCATCAGTATCAAAACACAAGAAAAACTATACATATAAGGTATTGCCAGATTCGTACTTAGCTGTAGAGTGAAAGTAACTGGTCAGTTTTATTGCAAATCGAATATTGCAAATAAAAAAAACACGTAAAATTGTGCGGAATTGCTTGTTTTTCCAATTCCACCCCATTTAGAATTTTTTTCCTGCTTACCACTACATCATATGCAATATTAAATGGTGGTGTTGGAAACTACAACTTGTCCTGCAAAAAACAAGCACTCAGACGGCTATATGAATGGAAAAGTAAAAAATAAATATGGCTCTGGGAAAGCAGGGAGCACAAACAAAACACAAAAATGAAAAACCTCCGGGGTAGAAAGGGTTAACATAAACACATTCACTAAAACAGGTATACTAATGCAGTTTTGTGCAGTAAAACACATTAGCTAGCATGGGTGTCTTAATAGTGTTTTTGCAATAAAATTTGTCGCAACTTAGCTGTAACTGATTGTATCTTGCAGTAATACAATGCATTTACTAACATGAGTACACTTATGACATTATTGCAGTAAAATGTGTTTGCTGTAACTGAGCAGTATCTTGCAGTATTACAATGTGTTTGATAACATAGTTAGACTACCTGTGTTTGATAACATAGTTAGACTACCTGTTCACTAACACAGGTATACTAATTTGGTTATTGCAATAAAATGTGTTTGTAAATTTGCTGTAACTAAACTGTATCTTGCAGTAGTACAATGCGTTTGATAACATAGTTAGACTAGTGGTGTAATTGCAGTAAAATATGTTTGCAAATATGCTGTAACTGAATGGTATCTTCAGGGGTGCATCTAGCATTTCTGCTGCCTGAGGTGAAAACTAAAATGGTGCCCCCCATTCCAATTTCTTAACCTAACCCCTTTGCCACAATGAAAGCGCTCATTGTCCATGGGCCTTCCGCTGCCCCCCTCTTGCCCCTACCTGGTGCTGCCTGGCCTCATTGGTGGTGCACCCCTTGGTGTCTTGCAATAGTTCAATAATACAGGTAGACTAATGGTGTTATTGCAGTAAAATGCGTTTGCAACTTTGCTGTAACTGAATGGTATCTTGCAGTAATACAGTGCATTCACTAACACAAGTATACTAATGGTAGTATTGCAGTCAAATGTGTTTGCTGTAACTCAACAGTATCTTGTAGTAGTACAATGTGTTTACTAACACAGGTATACTTAGTGTTTTTTTAATTTCTATAATGGGGGTTTTACATTTAATCACACATTTTACAGGGAAAGAAGCCTTTTTTTTGCTATTTATAAGCTTCTTTTTTCCATTGTTATGATGTTCTACAATAGAGGGGGCTATTAGGTTGGCCAAATTTTGGGCCTTTCTGAAAATGAAGGTGGTATGTGAGGGTAATTTATCTCTTATGCTTTTGTCCTGTCTTAGGATGTCCCAGTGACGGCTCACAATTTTTTTGAAGAATCCCCCTCTTATGTTATACTGTGTTATAAATGGGACTCTTATTACCATATCCTCATCTCCTTCTTTCCATGTAAAATGTGCGACAATTGTCGCACGATTAAATGTAAAACCCCATTATAGAAATCGATAATGGTACTGATATCTATAAAATAGAGGACCATATTATGTGCAACACAAAGGGTGTAATCTATTTTATACAATGTCTCTGTAATAAAAAATATGTGGGCAGAACTGTCACGACCATGGTCATGCTCGTGACTCCTGGACCCGCATGCAGTTGCCTGCGGTTTTGGTTTTCTTGTCAACCACATGGTGAGGGCTGCTAGTTTCTTGCCTCACGTGTGGTTGCCGCTGGCAACATGATTTTATTTGCAGTATAGCAGCCTGATCTGTTGCTAGGCAGCTTGCTGTGAAGTGCATGCGGTTGCACCTGGCAACCTGTCTTTATAGGTGTGCCTTTTGTACGAGTGGTGTGCACTTTCCCTGTTTGTTGTGCACAAGGTTTCTGTATGTGTGCACTTTCCCTTTCAGTGGCTTCACCACCCTGTCTGGTCTTGGAAGGGTTAATTTCCCTTTCCAGTGTGTGTCTGTGTGGGTGTGGCCACTTGGGCTATTTAGCCTCTGCTGGAAGCCTGTAGCTGAGGGGTACTCCAGGCATGTTGCTGGAGTCATCCTCCTGGTATCCTTATACCATCTCTCCAGTGAGGGCCACCCTTGCGGTCATAAAAACATGTGGTGATGTTATGCTTTATGTTGGTGTTTATTCTTAGTGCAGCTATGGATCTGGGTTCCTGTGTGTTTATGTGTGTGTGCTGTGTCCTTTTATGTTTGGTGTGGACATCAGCTTGTGAGCACGGGGTCCAGTCAGTGTGTCTGTGGCAGGTAGGTGTGGAAGTGCTTTCACTCACCTGCCATATCCGTAGGCTGTTTGTTTCCCCTTTCTTGCAGCTTGGCCAGTGAGACTCCTGTTCGTCCGCATCTAGGAGGAACAGGTTGTCTTACCCAGCTCCTAGTTCAGGGATCCCTTGAGGGTTAGCAGGGACCCGAGGTTCCTGAGGATGAGCCTTTCTACTATCAGGGTTGGCTCATACAGCTAGGAGTCAGGGTCAGATTTAGGGATGTGTTAGGAGGTGACCTGCTCCCTATTCTGTTGTCCTGGTTGAGCAGCTTCCAAGTGTTTAACATCACATTGATTAGAGTTACCCCCACTCTGATCCGTGACAAGAACTAAACAGATGTTGAAGACTCGATTAAAAGAACACATAAATAATATACATAAAAAATGTGAGGATCATCCATTATCTCGCCACTATGCCAAATTTCATGGGGGCAAATTCACAGGTACCCGGTTTGGTGGCATAAAAAAAGTCAAAATGGACATGAGAGGGGGTGACTTTTTGAAACAGATGTCACACCGCGAGAGTAGATGGATTTATAATCTGAATACCCTGGCACCGGTGGGATTGAATCAAGAAATATAATTATTCGCTTTCCAATAAAATGAAAATAAAATAAAATAAAAATATAAAGAAGAATCACAACATGAACATATGCTACAATAATTAAAATTAATACCCAATTAGTTTTATAATCATACATTACTTGCAAGTGCAAGCTTTCTCCTTTTTCCGATTTCAAACAGTTCTTGCTCTGACGCTGTATATATAACTCTGAGGATATTGATCAATCCAGAGCAATGGGAAAATGGACACATATTGGCGAAGAGAGAAGCGGTTGTTACCATGGAGACAAGACGCCTATTTAGTCTAGGAGGGTTGAGAAGATTCTTCATCCCTGACGAAGGAATACGCATATTCCAAAACGTGTCGGATCAATTTTGACCCTCACAGGCTTCCGTACCTGAGTGTGATGTCACATAGGAACATAGGAATGCTTCCAGTAACTACCCGTAAGTTTCCCCCGCGTGCGCTAGCTGCCGGCCGGAGCTGCGCAATCGCAGAGGGTTGAAGCAGAGGACGCCAAGGAGAGACATTTTTATCTGAGAGGATACGAAGAGCAATATTTAAAAGACAACATTGAAAAAACAACATCGGAGAAACATCTATACGCTTTCTACATATATGTAGGTATGGATATTGAAATGTTTTTTTTTGCTGACTTTCGTAGTACACAAATTACCGTTGTTTCATCTATCCAGCGCGGGAAGCTCTTTTGTTTTTCAAACAGTGTTAACTATTTACTGAGCTATGGCAGAATACTCAGTCGTTCAGCAACCCAGCAGCGGCCTCCCCATCTAGGTGGGGAAGTGTAGATGTTTTTAGCAACTTATTGTGGCAGCGCGAATGAACTTTGGTGAACATTAACCCTTTTATAATTATTTTTCTGCTATGTACTTTTATATTCTGTTATTATCTCAACTCATGTATCTACTACTGTTTACAGTGCACTGCTTTGTAAAAGTGTTATGCTTGTTTGCCTGAACTATATTGTATATACTGTATTTTGTAAAAAATAAAAAAATTATAATTGATGAAAAAATCTGCATTAGATTTGATGCAGTGAGTTACTAGCACTGGAACGTAGACATGAAATAAGGCTATGTACAATATTGGTGTATAGTCCCACAAGCTGTGACTTTAGCAGTTACACCAAATGCAAGCTTATACTGACATCTGGAGGTAAGAACCAAACAGTACACTTGAAAAGCACAATTCTTTAAAGTGTAACTGTCGTTTATTTACTGTATTTTCATTAAATGTGTAGGACATGAGATTCTGATTATTTTTGCAATACATTTTATTGATTTTGCATTTATTTATGACAAAACTGCCCTTGAAGTTGTCTTTTGGCAGTGAGTTGCCATGGAAAATACATCTTCACTGTTCAGCACAGTGCACTACTGAACTTACTGATATATAGCTATATTTATAGTCAGTTTTAGCTATATATGAGGCTGGCAGTGAGGGCAGCAGCAGCAATCAGGGTGGAGTGTCTTCACTGCGCTGTGAAAATGGATTAGGGAAAACTTCAGATGCTGTTTTTTCATTAAAAACTGCAAAATCAACATATAAAGTATATAGCAAAAATAGTCAGAATAGCTTGCCCTGCACACTTAACAAAAATAAATAAATAAATATACAACCCCATCCCCTTCCAATCATACCATATAGCCCCCAAAAGTGAATTAGGGGACATATTTCTATGTTTCTTGACAGCTCATAAACGCTTATCAGTTTCATAAGACTTCACCTCACGCATTGCACCCGCACGGAATTCTTGCCCGTGTGAAAGGGGCCTTACACTGCCAGATCATCGCTAACGAATGTTCATAAAAACACTTATTAGTGATGAACTGCAGGATTATCTGCACAGTGAGATTTTTGGACCAATTATCAGGAATGCCCATTCCTGATAATTGACTTGTCTAATCATTCTGCCAATAAATAAGCAGACCCTAATTTGTCGGCTGATTGTACGATTAAGGCTATATTCACATGAACGTATTTTGTTTGCGTGTCCATTCTGTTTTTTTTTTTTTTTTTTTGGGGGGGGGGGATTAGATGAGGACACCGTGTGCTGTCCGCATCCATATGTCTGTTCCATAGGCCCCGCAAAAAATATATATAGGGCATGTCCTATTCTTGTTCGTTTTGCATACAAGGATAGCCATTGTTACAATGGGTCCGCAAAAAAACAGATGCAACACGGATATCACACGGACGTCATCCGTATTTTTTGCGGATCTCAGTTTTGCGGACCGCAAATAAACATACGGTCGTGTGAATGTAGCCTAATTCAGATTGAAAGATGCCTGATTATCAGTAACACATCTCCTTGTGTAGTCAGAAATATGCTGCCAATAATGAATACAACTACTGCAATCCTCCCAATATCCTTTTTGCATTAGCCACTGTAATAGGCAGATTCAAACGAGCACAGATCATGCCTTTATTGTCACTCAGCACTTGTGCTGTCTGAGGATTTGGCAGTGTAATACAACATTAGTGTTAATAAGCTGTCAGGAAAGTACAGATATGGACTACAGATCGAGCAGTCAGAGCAACTCTGAAGGATTTCAGTCGGAAGCAGAAAAAACTGAAGGATTTCAGTCGGAAGCAGAAAAAACTGACCGCAGAATCAGTGTAAAACAGAAGGTTGAAATGATTGAATAAAGACCAAATGTAATGAAATAACAAAAGAAGATGCCCCCAAATCTATTCATAATCTCTAACCCCTTCCAGACACAGCCAGTTTTCACCTTCCTGACAAAACCTAATTTGGCAAATATTATGTGTCATTTTATGTGGTAATACCTTTGGAAAGCTTTTACTTATCCAAATGACTTATCAAATTTTTTTTTTTTATGGAAATCTACAAAATGTACACTTTAATTTCTCTGTTTTTATGGCAGATAGTGGTAACTCACAAAATAGTTATTAACATTTACTTTATGTCTACTTCATGTTGGCATCATTCTGTAAATGTAATTTCTTTTTTTTAGGATGTTAGAAGGTTTATAACTTTAGTTTTTAATTTCCAAAGACTATTTTAAGGACCAACTCAGTTCTGAAGTGTCTTTGAGGGGCTTACCTAATAGAAACCACTCATAAATGACCCAATTTTAAAAGCAATACCCCTCATATTATTCAAAACTGATTTTAGAAACTTTGTTAAACATTTACATAGTAACATAGTACATAAGGCCGAAAAAAGACATTTGTCCATCCAGTTCGGCCTGTCATCCTGCAAGTTGATCCAGAGGAAGGCAAAAAAAAAACTGTGAGGTAGAAGCCAATTTTCCCCACTTTAGGGGAATAAAAAAATCCTTCCCGACTCGAATCAGGCAATCAGATAACTCCCTGGATCAACGACCCCTCTCTAGTAGCTATAGCCTTTAATATTATTACGCTCCAGAAATACATCCAGGCCCCTCTTGAATTCCTTTATTGTACTCACCATCACCACCTCCTCAGGTAGAGAGTTCCATAGTCTCACTGCTCTTACAGTAAAGAATCTTCTTCTATGTTTGTGTACAAACCTTCTTTCCTCCAGACGCAGAGGATGTCCCCTCGTCACAGTCACAGTCCTGAGGATAAATAGATGATGGGATAGATCTCTGTACTGACCCCTGATATATTTATACATAGTAATTAGATCTCCCCTCAGTCGTCTTTTTTATAAAGTGAATAACCCTAATTTTGATAATCTTTCAGGGTACTGTAGTTGCCCCATTCCAGTTATTACTTTAGTTGCCCTCCTCTGGACCCTCTCCAGCTCTGCTATGTCTGCCTTGTTCACAGGAGCCCAGAACTGTACACAGTACTCCATGTGTGGTCTGACTAGCGATTTGTAAAGTGGTAGGACTATGTTCTTATCATGGGCATCTATGCCCCTTCTGATGCAACCCATTATCTTATTGGCCTTGGCAGCAGCTGCCTGACACTGGTTTTTGCAGCTTAGTTTGCTGTTTATTAAAATTCCTAGATCCTTTTCCATGTCAGTGTTACCAAATGTTTTACCATTTAGTATGTACAGGTGACTTGCATTATTCCTTCCCATGTGCATAACTTTACATTTAAATCACCTGTGGTCTCAATGTAAGCGGTACACTCCCGCAACTTACAAAATGACACAACAAAGAAAAGGAGTGCATGACACACCGATATGAAAAAATGCAAATCAATTTTATTATTATATCCATAAAAGACATACATGATGCATAATATATGTAAGTAAATAAGCAGGGACTACCACAATCCTACATCACATTGCTGTCTGCCCCACCTGATGGGTGAATACGCTAGAATCTCTATATATAAAGCAAATGAATGGCCAAATATCCGAATGGATGTGATGCCAAATGAATAAGAGATCTACTGGGATGGAATACACGCCTCAAAAAACTAATAGCATAAATACCTAAATCACAGACAACAAGTCAAAAATGCCAGGTAGTGCATAAGTGAATGAAGCTACATACCAACAGGGCTGGGACAGACACCAGGGCAATGGCGCTCCTCGACGCGCGTTTCGCGTATAGTTCGCTTCCTCAGGAGGAGTTAAAGACCAGGGAGGGGGGAAGAACTAATAAAGTGCCGTCTACCAATCCCGTGTCCTATTTTATGTCATGTGATGTATTATACAACTCTATGTCATCGGGGCGGCGCATGACCAGTCTGCGTCCGTCAAGTCATACTACTTCCGCCCTTCCTCTGAGGCCAGCGGGGGAGAGGGCGGTCACACATCTGATGATGCTGATCGCCATCGCCACCACCGCCCTACACATGAGAGAGAAGGCGGAAGTAGACGCACGGACCGAGCAGTCATGCGCACGTATGACAGAGTATAGATGAAATGGATGTATTGCCATCATGGATCAGTGCGGATTAGATCTTAATACATAAAAATCATTCTATGAATATATTGTGGAAGTCCCATGCTATACACATGATTAAAGTGATCATTAATAGTAATAGATATCATTTATGTTATTCACAAAGTGCAAAAGTGCAGTGATAATGACAAAAATCATAATACAATATATGACAAGTGAATTACTTAAACCTAATTTGGAGGAAGAATTGCTCAATAATAAATACAGTGATTATACAGGTAAGACAGGATAATAAAAATTTCCAATTATATCCCTTACATACAAATACATGGTAATTAAAGTGCAATAGTGCAATAATACTGTAAAACCATTCACAATAATAGTACATGATATTACATATTAGTACATACATGTTACCCCATTTTGGGCATACCACAATTATCAGGAACCCACACATATAATTAAACGAACTGATCCATTAAATGATGGCAGAATTCATGACATCAAGATTTCATAAAGAATATCGGACATTCAAGATTTGTCAGTGTTAAGCCTCATCTGCCACTTATCTGCCCAAGCCTCCAATCTACCCATATCCCTCTGTAGTAGTATACTGTCCTCTTCAGTGTTAATTACTTTACACAGTTTAGTGTCATCTGCGAAAATTGATATTTTACTATGCAAGCCTTCTACAAGATCATTAATAAATATATTGAAGAGAATAGGACCCAATACTGACCCCTGAGGTACCCCACTAGTGACAGTGACCCAATCTGAGTGTGTACCGTTAATAACCACTATATTTACTATAGTTCCTGTATTCTAGCAAAATCGAGGTGAAATTTAAAGTACCACTGTACTTTTAATTAAAATTTTGCCCAGCCATTAACCCGTAAGATACCAGCGCCGTACATGTACGGCGCTGATATCTGGGTCTGAAATACCAGCGCTCGCCTGATCAGCTGCAGGGGTCTGACAGTCACTGATAGCCGGACCCCTGCTGTATGCGCTGACCGCGGCACGTGCGGGATACTGCAGGGTGCGGGTGGTCATCGGGTCCCCGCACTGCTGTGACAGTGACCGATGGCAGGGAAGGCAGCCCGATGCCTTCTTTAGGCATTGTGGCTGCCTTCCATAACAGCCTGTGAGATCCAGCCCTCTGGATCTCACAGGCAGGGAGCTGTAAGTGTATTACAGTGTGTAATACACTTACAGCCAATGCATTACAATACAGAAGTATTATAATGCATTGTAAAGGGGATCAGACCAAAAGTCCCAGAGTGGGACAAAAAATAAAGTAAAAAATGAAGTTAAAAAAATAAAGTTTTACAAAAAAATTAAAAGTTTTAAGTAAAAAAAAAAAACGTCCTTTTCCCAAGATAAAGTTAAAAAGAAATAGTAAAAAATAGGGAAAAAAAAATAAAAGTAGACACATTAGGTATCGCTGCGTCCGAATCAACGGGCTCTATAAAATATCACATGACCTAACTCCTCAGGTGAACACCGTAAAAAAAAAATAAAAAAAAAACTGTGCTCAAAAAATGAGCCCCTACCAAAGACAATTGCCCAAAAAATAAAAAAAAATATGGCTCTCAGACTATGGAGACACTAAAACATGATTTACATAAAAAATGTTCCAAAAAAGTTAATTTTTGAAATTTCACCTCCATTTTCCTTTAATTCTTGTGGAACACCTCAAGGGTTAACAAGGTTTGTAACATCAGTTTTGAATAATTGGAGGGGTGTAGTTTCTAAAATGGGGTGATTTATGGGTGGTTTTCATTATGTAAGCCCCTCAAAATCACTTTATAACTGAATTGGCGCTCAAAAAATTGGTTTTGGAAATTTTGTTGAAAATTTAAAAAATTGCTTCAAAACTTCTAAGCCTTCTAACGTCCTAAAAAAATAAAATGACATATACAAAATGATGCCAACATAAAGCAGACATATGGCGAATGTTAAGTAATAAAATATTTTATTAGGTATCACTTTCTGTTTTAAAAAGCAGAAAAATTGAAATTTAGAAAATTGTAAATTTTTCATAATTTTTGGTAAATTTGGGATTTTTTCATAAATAAAGGTGAAATCTATTGACTCAAATTTATGACTGAAGTACAATATGTCACGAGAAAACAATCTCAGAATGGCTTGGATAAGTAAAAGCGTTCCAAAGTTATTACCACATACAGTATAGTGACACATGTCAGATTTGCAAAAATCGGCCTGGGATTTAAGGTGAAAAGTGGCTCGGTACTGAAGAGGTTAATATTGATGACTTATCGTCAGGATATGTCATCAATATCTGATGGTCCGACACCCCGACGATCAGCTGTGAGACGAGGAGGTGGTGCTCCATGCGAGTGCCTCTTCCTGGTCTTTACATTGTGTTGTCTCCTGTGGAGCAGTGTCAGTGTAATTAGACACATCCCCAACCCTCCTCTCTGTACTTCATGTCTCCCTATAAACTTGATTCCTAGAGCTTCAGCTCAAGATCTTATCAGCTGTATTCAGGATCATAATCCCTGACAAGTAGAGAAGCGGATGAGGCAGCTCTTTAGCTCAGTGTAGTGACTAACTTGTATTGCTGAGTGACTAGGACAGGTTTTGTCCATACTATAAAGATGGCAGCCATTTTATTTCTCCTAATGATTGTTCCCTAGACAAAACAAGCCATTATAATTAATGAAACGTATTTGGGAATATATGTATAATAAATAGTATTGAGTGAATCGGGTTCGGACTGCTGTATCCAAAAACCAAGTTTTAAAACTTCATTAACAATATAGACTCCATACTACCATAAAATATTCAGGCTTCATGGAGGTCTTTGCGATCTTGCTGCAAATATTGTGAGACTTGCTTTGACTTGCATCTATGACTTGGCCTCATCTGGTTTGTGCTTACTGGGACTATCATTTGTGTTCCAATGGGACAGTGACCCCAACACACTTCCTGAATATGTAAGGGCTATTTGATCAAGAAGGAGAGTAATGACATAGCCTCCAAAATTATCTGACCTTAAACCAGTTGAGATGGTTTGGGATAAGTTGGACCGCAGAGTGAAGGAAAAGCACCCAACAAGGGTTTAGCACTAGAGTTGAGCGGACACCTGGATGTTCGGGTTCGGCAGGTTCGGCCGAACTTGAAAAAGAAGTTCGGGTTCGGGACCCGAACTCGACCCCGAACCCGAACCCCATTGAAGTCAATGGGGACCCAAACTTTTGGGCACTAAAATGGCTCTAAAATAGTCCTGGAAAGGGCTAGAGGGCTGCAAAATGCATCAAAATGTGCTTAAGAGCATGGCAACTGTTCTGCAAACAAATGTGGATAGGGAAATGACTTAAAATAACATAAAATACAGAAAAATTTAAAATAACAATCTGGATCTAGGAGTAGGAGGTTGAGGTGGCGGTGGATGGGTGGATGTGGCGCTGTAGGTTGACGTGGCGGTGTAGGTGGAAGCGGCGGTGAAGAAGGAATAGGTAGCCAACACTGATTTGTGTTATTTTTTATTTTTAAATTGGGGTATCCCCCAAAATATTGGGACATATTACAAAATCAAACTAAGAATAAGTGCACTTGAGTACAAGAATGGATGGTTGAGGCTGGTATAAATGTCTATTCTGCGCAAGGTACAGACAAGTCCTGTGGGATCCATGCCTGGTTCATTTTAATAAACGTAAGCTTGTCCACATTGGCTGCGGCCTGTGATAATGCTCTCTGCCATGCTAAACACACGTTCACACTATACACTGGCTGCAGGGCAGGTCAGCACCTCCAAGGCTGACAAAGCTTTTCCACATTTGGGCCATGCTAACCCTGCCTTCTCAGGTGCTGGTGGTGCCCCAGCTGCGTTGGCGACCTCTTCCTCCTCCTCTGCCTTCACCTTGTGCTTCCACTGTGCCTCCGCTGTCAGGTGTGCCGTGTTCTTATAGTCGCGCATCTTCCAATCAGTAACAGATGTTTTCACTAAATTTAGTTTCCTGTCAGCAATGCAGAGCAGGGGTTCATTCACGGCAAAAGGGGGTACATGTCACCCAGCAATAGAACAGAGTATTTAGAGAGATTTAGGCCCCTGTCACCCAGGCACAGCAGGGGTTCATTCACGGCAAAAGGGGGTACATGTCACCTACAATAGAACAGAGGATTTTGAGAGATTTAGGCCCCTGTCACCCAGGCACAGCAGGGGTTCATTCACGGCAAAAGGGGGTTCATGTCACCCAGCAATACAACAGAGGATTTTTAGAGATTTAAGCCCCTGTCACCCAGGCACAGCAGGGGTTTGTATAAGCCAAAAATGGTAAAATGTCACCCGCCAATTGAAAATAAGAATTTTTTCAATTTAGGGCACTAAAATTGCCACTTTTTTAAAAATAAAATGGCTCTAAAATAGTCCTTGAAAAGGCTAGAGGGATGTAAAAGACAGTAAAATGTGCTTAAGAGCATGGCAACTGCTCTGCAAACAAATGTGGATAGGGAAAATGTCATGGTTTGAATCTCTCTGTGACTATGGCCACACCCATCTGCCTCCCAGCCAAGCTCTTGAACTAATCCCTGCTTACCTCATTTGCATAGCCAATCAGAGGGGGTTTTACAATTTACCAATTGAAAGAGGTGTTCCAACTGTCAATATAAATATATGTGATGTATTCAATAAAGAATTTTGTCAGTTTGAACTCACATACAGCTACAGCCTGACTGGTGTTAGTTCTGTGAGAATTAAAACAACACGAGCGGTCGTTTGAGGCCGGATCATCAATAGCGGAACCAGCAGATATTGTGGTCACATCAGGGAGTGCCGTGAGAACAGAATAGAGCGAGCAGGGGCTCGTTACATTGGTGGCAGCGGTGGGATTGGCTCTCCAGTTACTGGGACACTCCAAATCACAACTAGGAATGACCTACAGGAGAGACACGCTGAAAGATTTACTTGAGAGCCGAGGAGGGATCGCTGGGACAAAGAACAAAGCCACCTTGATCAGTGAGTTAGCTGAGATGGATCAGAGGGATGGTGATGCTGGACCTCGGTCCGTGGAAGACTTGTTTCAGCAACGAGTTAGAGAGCGGTTGGCATTATATGGTGCCAACCCATCCGAGACCGTCATACAGAATGCCATCAGAGACATCCAGCTGCAGGATGAGCGGCAAGAGAGAGAACTAGAGCGACAACATGAGTGGAGAATGGCGGAAATACGGTGATCAGAGACAGCACCTATAGATACAGCACCCGTCCGTAAGTTGCCCTTTCGCGCATTCAAATTATTTAAGGAAGGAGAGGAGGAAATAGAAGAGTTCCTCCAGGACTTTGAGAGACTGTGCCAGATACATAAAGTGCCATCCCAAGATCGGGTCGCCTTACTGGCGAGTAACTTAACTGGCAAAGCTGCAGATGCGTATCGGGCCATGGAGGATGAGGACGCCATGGATTATGACCGGGTAAAAGAAGCCCTGCTGCCCGATTTTCCATTACCCCTGAAGCCAGCCGGATTAGGTTTTGAGAATCCCGGAAACAAGGCAACCTAACCTACGTGGAGTGGGCCCATCATCTGCAGCGGAACCTCAACGGCTGGTTCCAGGGAAGCCATGCTCATACCATAGAGGACATCACCCAGCTAGTTCTCTTAGAGCAGTTCTTTGACCACACCCATCTGATAGTACGGGATTGGGTGCGAGATAAACGGCCACAGACGGTACCGCAAGCAGCGACTTTGGCCGATGAATATCTGGACTCTCGGAGATCCATTGGAGGCCAGTGCTATCCACTACCGTGGCCCAGTGTACCGACCTCGAGCCTAACTCCAGTATCTCAGTGGGCTGCCTCTAGACCCTTAGCCCGATCAAAACCTTCTACCGGGCCTAAGTGCTATACATGTAATCAGACGGGTCATCTGCAGCGTTATTGCCCTAACCGATCCCCGAGGTTCCAAGAGACTGCCCAGTTATCCAGGTCGGCGACTTATTGCCTCCAGAACGAGGCCAACCCTCTAGATGTTCAGGAAGAATTTGGTGAGCTATTCGAGGCTGATCCCGTCCAGGCCGCAGCTGAAGATAATCGGCAGCACCATCGTCAGGCGGTATGGGTTAATGGGCAGCCGGCCCAGGGACTTCGTGATTCCGGGGCTACGATTACCCTTATTCAGCCTCACATGGTTCCTCAGTCGGCCCGAACCAGCCAGACTGTTGCAGTCAGGGTAGCAGGGGGCAAGGTGCTGCGTTTATCCACCGCCAGAGTTCACCTGGATTGGGGCTCAGGGAAGCGACAAGTGCGAGTAGGGATACTCCGTGAGTTACCCGCGGAAGTACTTTTGGGGAACGACTTGGGGCATTTGACTTCATTTGCACCAGAGACCGCCATGGCCGTGACTACCCGACAACAAAGCCACCTACAAGGCAACTCCACTCCTATGGGGACCCAGGTAAGACCAAATCCTCCCACGTTACCCCAACTTGACAACCCCATGTCCTGGGATTCTCCTTCCGACGTTAGGCAAGAAACCCGGAGAGACCCTACTTTAGCGTGCTATCGGGACAGGGCGGGCAAGGATCCAGGGGGGTTAGGGGAAGACAGAATAGAGTGGGAGGGAGGGCTTCTGTATCGTTACACTGAAGGGGTGGGCAACGGGAAGCGCGAGGGCCCCCACAAACAGCTAGTCGTACCCCAGAAGTACAGACAGGAGCTATTGAGGCTGGCTCACGATATCCCCTTGGCCGGACATTTAGGGATAGCTAAGACCAGGAGTCGGTTGTCTCGTGCTTTCTTCTGGCCTAGGTTACATGCAGAGGTACGAGAATACTGCCGGACCTGTGAGACTTGCCAGAGGGTAGGAAATGCGGGGGATCATCCAAAAGCCTCTCTGCACTCCATGCCGATAATTAGGGAACCCTTTAGCCGGATAGCAGTAGACATTATTGGCCCACTGTCCCGCCCCAGTGCCACTGGGAAGAAGTATATTCTTACAGTGGTGGATTACCCCACCCGCTACCCGGAAGCTATTCCCCTATCCAATATCCAGGCTGACACGGTAGCTGATGCCTTACTGCGGGTGTTTACTAGGGTAGGATTTCCCCAGGAGATATTGTCTGATCAAGGAAATCAGTTCACCGCCGAGCTGACCCAGCAGCTTTGGCACCTCTGTGGTATTAAAACCCTCCATAGTGCACCCTACCACCCCCAAACGAACGGGCTGTGCGAGAGATTTAATGGGACCCTAAAACAGCTACTTCGGGCCTTCGTGGAGAGTAGCAAGCATTGGGAGAAATATCTTCCCCACCTACTGTTCGCCTACAGGGAGGTACCTCAAGAGTCCACAGGGTTTTCACCATTTGAGCTGTTGTATGGGCGAAGGGTTAGGGGACCCTTAGACTTAATGAAGGCTCAGTGGGAAGGGGGAGAGGATCCGGAAGGCCTCCCCATCCTTAGTTACGTCTTGAAACTCAGGGATCGACTGCGGGAACTTACTGAGCTAGTCCATAAGAATATGCAATCAGCCCAGAGTCAGCAGAAGGTTTGGTATGATCGATCTGCTCGGAATCGCACTTTTTGTGTCGGACAGAAGGTCCTAGTACTAAAACCCTTGAAGCAAAATAAATTACAGGCCTCCTGGCAGGGCCCCTATCAGGTGTTAAAACAGCTGTGCGACACCACCTACGTGGTCGCCAGCTGTGCAGACACAAGAATTAAGAGGACGATCCACATCAATATGATGAAGGCCTATCACGAGAGGGCTGAGGCAGTAGCCGCCATATGCGCTCCTGCCACCGGGGACTCTGAATACCTGCCGATGCTGGAGCTTCCTGCAATCAGTAACCGTTCTGGGGGGGTGGAAGATGTTCAGTTAGGAGATGGGTTAGGACCCCAAGAACAAGAACAGGTCAGGGAATTACTCCAGGACCGGAAAGAGATGTTCTCAACACTCCCTGGATACACTCACTTAGCAGTGCACAAGGTGGAGACCCTCGGGCAGAAGCCCCTGAGACAATCAGCCTATAGGATTCCCGGAGCTATGCAAGAAGGGATGAGAGCAGAGATTAGGGAGATGCTTGAGTTAGCGATGATCGAACCATCAGCAAGCCCCTGGGCTTCCCCTGTAGTATTAGTTCCAAAACGGGATGGCACGACCCGATTTTGTGTGGACTATAGGAGACTGAATGACTGTACTGTGACAGACACCTACCCCATGCCCCGAGTGGACGAATTGTTGGACAAAATAGCTCAGGGACATTATCTGACGACTATTGACCTGTGTAAGGGCTACTGGCAGATTCCCCTGGAGGCGGACACCATTCCAAAGTCGGCCTTCATCAACCCGTTTGGCCTTTACCAGTTCCGGGTAATGCCATTCGGGATGAAAAATGCTCCGGCTACCTTCCAACGAATGATAGATCAACTCCTCAGTGGTCTGCAGGATTTTGCATGCGCATATCTTGATGACATCGCAATCTATAGCTAGAAATGGGAGGAACATCTCAGACACCTGGGCATAGTGCTAGACAGAATCAGAGTTGCAGGCCTGCTTTCAACACATATAACTGCAGAAGTGAACTGAGAATATATTTTTCTTTCTGTACTGAAATAGGCCACTAAACGCTTTTACCAGAATTAACTGCCCCAGTGAAGTGCGTATATATTTTTCTTTCTCTACTGAAATAGGCCACTAAATGCTTTTGCCACAAATAACTTCACCAGTGAAGTGCGTATATATTTTTCTTTCTGGCCACTAAACGCTTTCTGGCCACTAAACGCTTTTAAAACATACAACTGCAGAAGTAAACTAAGAATATATTTTTCTTTTTGTACTGAAATAGGCCACTGAACGCTTTTACCAGAAATAATTGCACCAGTGAAGTGCATATATTTTTTTCTTTCTGAAATTGGAGTGCTCCAATCTTTCGGAAGTTACCCGAAAGATTGGAGCGCTCCGAATTTCATAACAGTTTTTCTTCATCCGAAATCTCGGCACCAACCCTTGTGATACTTTCTGCTGTGAATCACACGCTACAGCCTTGCAAAAAATCGCGTGACATACTGGCGTCCGTGTGAACAAGTTGGAGTCAGCTAACACAGTAGCGCTCATTCAACACAGCAGTTTCTACAATATCCAGGTTTGAAAGACCGTTACTCCGGATATATTGCCTCGACCAAGGAGAAGGTAAGACCCATACTGGGTTTTAATATAGTGCATCCTAGCACTCTATATCGCTTTAATAACTGAGTCTGGACATTGATAAATCATCTGAAATCAAATAGGACTCTTGTTTCAGCACAGGACTTTGTGTTTGGAAATAGATAATATACGACTTGACCTATAAACATTTGTCCACTTACAATCAGCGGATTCTATTATTTTCAGCAATATATCAATATTTGTCTGCGCTGACCCATACCTTAGACTCCCAGCCATTTTGTTACCAGCATTTATCACCTTTGTATAATTTTTAGGTGACATATTGCAATTTTATTGGTATTTTATTCTATTTTTATTATGTATGTGATCACTTTATATTGTATGAATTATTGATTTTATCCACACATACAGAGTGCCAGTCCATAATTTCCTTTCTATTTCCAATACTTTTTTATTGATCGTACACAGAGTTTATAATGCACATTGAATTTTCGGCACATTAGTGCGATTTTTTTTTGAAGAAGAAACACATATGCACATAAATTGACAAAATAAACACAAAAAAAAACAAAAAAAACGCCACAATTCCTCAGGGTACAGACTAAAGTCCGGACTATTTATCAGGTTGAGCAGATGAATATTTGGAAGATGTCCAAGCAAACCCTAATTTGGTAAATTTAGCGTATGAGTGTTGCACAAAAGACATGGAACGTTCGTAAAGCCATGTCTGGTTCACTCTGGCTATCACCTCCCCACATGAGGGTATCTCAATCCTTTTCCAGTGTGTAGTGAGGGCCATCTTGGTTGAAGTCAGGATATGAATAATCACTATTCGGCAGTCCAAAGGGAGGTCTCCAAGGCCAATAAAGAGGAGAGCAAAGGCGGGAGAGGGTTCCATCACCTTTCCCGATATTTCGGAAATAAGGGAGAAAATATCTGTCCACAACGGCTTAAGTATGGGACAGTCCCATAAGGTATGGAAGAGTGTGCCTCTGGAGCCAGAAATTGGGCGGTAGTTTTTGGGGTCCTCAGTATCTTTGCCTGATTTAGGGATAGTAATTATAGTTGCCTCTAGCATTTCCTTCTGAAACACCCCCGATGACATGGCTGAATCGTATACTGTAAGAAGATGGCGGGAAAGAATAGGGAGAAAGGTTTTATAGTAAATATTAGAGAGGCCGTCAGGTCCAGGTACTTTATGTGGAGGGAAGGAATTCACCGCCGTAGTAATCTCATCTACCGTGAAGGGTACATTTAGGCTCTGAAGTTGAGACTCCGAGATTTTCGGCAGACTTAAAGATTGTAGGAAATCAGTAATTGCCTCCTATGAAGGGGGAATAACCGAATTCTGTGGCGCCAAATTGTATAGGGAAGCATAGAAGTCACCGAAGGAGTCAGCTATGTCCTGTGGAGCCATGATCCTGCCTCCAGACTTGGGGCACTTCAGGTGAGGTATTTTTGTTTTGGCTGCTCTATGTTTTAGACGTTGCGCTAACAATCGACCAGCTCTATTATCTTGGGAGTAATAGGAAGCTCTGGTGGCTTTTAGGCGCAGGTCATGTTTGTACATCAAACATTCCCGTAGTTGGAACCGAAGGGAACTCAACCTATCGATTTGCTCTTGCGTGGGGGAGGCTTTATTTCGTGTTTCTAATACTGTTATGTCATGGAATAAGCTGTCCACCCTTGCATTTCTTTCTCTCTTCCACCTGCTACCTAATTTAATAAAAATACCTCTAATATAAGCCTTATGGGCACACCAGAGGGAAAAAGGGTCGGAGACGGATCCCACATTACATTGGAAAAACTCCTTCAGGTCTGCAGCTATGACTTCCGAAGTCTTGGGGTTTTCAATCAGGAAAGTATTATTACGCCAGGGAATGTATGGCTTGGTGGCATGGAGCTCCGACCACGATAACTGGATTGGAGCGTGGTCAAAAGTGGTGATGGCCTCAATCATTGATCTGCTGACCAGGAAAAGATCTATACGAGAGTATGTCTGATGGACCTGAGAGAAGAATGAGTAGTCTCTCCCTGTACCATGCTGAAGTCTCCAAATATCATATAGATCCTCCCCTAGGATCAGAGAGGAGAGTGCGGGGCTGTGATCCCTGTTGGAAGCTGTCGTGTCTAGAGAGGGGTCTAAAATGCTATTAAAGTCTCCGCCCCATAGCACGTGGCCTTTCTTAACTTTGTGCACCTTAGCAGCTAATTTCCGGAAAAAGGACACTTGGTGTCTATTAGGCGCATATACAGTGACCAATGTATACAGCACATTATTTATCTGACAGACTAAAATGACGAACCTACCACCCGGATCCAGCACTGAGGCAAGTAAAACAAAGGCTGTCAGCCTGCGTAAGGTGCGTTTCAGTTGCACAAAAGATGTCGCATTTCAAACTCCTAGCCTCCCTCCACATCATCGCCCTCTTGAAGGGACTGTTGAGCCCCTTAACATTCAAGGATGCCAATGAGAGAACCATGATCGTACAAGACAAGGTAGCTGAGAGACGGACATGTCAAAATATAAGGCACGCAAAATCCGCCTCATCCACTGCGATTCGCAGAATCTTACCCTAAACTGGATCCGAGTAATAGGCCTGACACATGCTCCTAAGGAACATAAGTAAACAATTAAACATGAAGAACAAAAGCAATAAGAACAAAACAATGGCAAACATAGGAAAAGTAACCTATGGAGTAGAAAGGTTACGTACATAGGGCAATAAACAAGTGGCATAAGGCACAAGAGCGGGCCGCGGTTCACCCGCATATTAGTGTAGCAGCCTTAGCAGTCCGGTACCTCAGCGGTGAGGTTTGCGCTTCGCTTTCACCACCTGCCATTCATACGAGGTAGGACGCAAAGGTGGGGAGGATGTTTCTTCGGGTTCAGGGACGGTTATATTCCATGATTTAAGCAGGCGGAATCCCCCCGATACTGAGCTGATGGCATGTAGAGCCCCCATGTGGTGGATGAGCACTTTCGTCGGGAAGCCCCAGCGGTAAGGGATAGACTGGTCCCTTAAGATGGTCGTGACAGGAGCTAGAGAGCGGCGTTGTTGCAAAGTTGAAGCTGACAAGTCTGCGAACAATTTGACCCCCTCATAGGGACTGGGGAAGGATCCTTTCCTGCGAGCTGCCAGCAATAGCGTCTCCTTCGTCTGAAAGAAATGGATCCTTGCTAATACATCCCGTGGCACGTCATCTGAGAGGTGTTTCGGGCGGGCCACTCTATGAATCCTGTCTATGATAAGATCTCTATCTGAGATGCCCGGCAGGAGGATTTTCATGAGGCCTTGCAGATATAGAGCCCAGATAAGAGGGATGTACAGTACAGACCAAAGGTTTGGACACACCTTCTCATTCAAAGAGTTTTCTTTATTTTCATGACTATGAAGGCATCAAAACTATAAATTAACACATGTGGAATTATATACGTATCAAACAAGTGTGAAACAACTGAAAATATGTCATATTCTAGGTTCTTCAAAGTAGCCACCTTTTGCTTTGATTACTGCTTTGCACACTCTTGGCATTCTCTTGATGAGCTTCAAGAGCTAGTCCCCTGAAATGGTCTTCCAACAGTCTTGAAGGAGTTCCCAGAGATGCTTAGCACTTGTTGGCCCTTTTGCCTTCACTCTGCGGTCCAGCTCACCCCAAACCATCTCGATTGGGTTCAGGTCCGGTGACTGTGGAGGCCAGGTCATCTGGTGCAGCACCCCATCACTCTCCTTCATGGTCGAATAGCCCTTACTTTCAAAGTTTTCCCAATTTTTCGTCTGACTGACTGACTTTCATTTCTTAAAGTAATGATGGCCACTTGTTTTTCCTTACTTAGCTGCTTTTTTCTTGCCATAATACCAATTCTAACAGTCTATTCAGTAGGACTATCAGCTGTGTATCCACCTGACTTCTCCTCAACACAACTGATGGTCCCAACCCCATTTATAAGACAAGAAATCACACTTATAAAACCTAACAGGGCACACCTGTGAAGTGAAAACCATTTCAGGGGACTACCTCTTGAAGCTCATCAAGAGAATGCCAAGAGTGTGCAAAGCAGTAATCAAAGCAAAAGGTTTCTACTTTGAAGAACCTAGAATATGACATATTTTCAGTTGTTTCACACTTGTTTGTTATGTACATAATTCCACATGGGTTAATTCATAGTTTTGATGCCTTCAGTGTGAATCTACAATTTTCACAGTCATGAAAATAAAGAAAACTCTTTGAATGAGAAGGTGTGCCCAAACTTTTGGTCTGTACTGTATGTCTTCACTGATGCCTCTCAGCTTTACATTGTTCCGGCGGGACCGATCCTCGAGGTCAACCACCTTAGCTTTTAGCCGATCAATCTCTGAAGCCATCTCATTGTGAGGGTCCACAAGCTGGTTATGAGAGTCAGCAAATTCTCCCATTTTTGTCTCCACATGGGAGAGCCTATTATCCACCTCTGAGATGGACGCTTGCAAGGGGGAAATCAGAGACGTGAGCTCCCTGTGTATGGTGCTCCCAAAGAAAACCAGCATGTCCTTCATTAAGTTCCCAGACGCTGGTTGTTCATCAGACGGGAATTTGTCCAGGGATGAAAAAAGCAATTCACTGCCTCCCTGTGTGACAGCTTCAGTGAGCTGCAGTTTAGGCCTCTGTTTCGCCGGGCTCGCCGACGGAGAGACTCTGGAAGGCTGTATCTGGCTGCCGGAGAGTGACGGGGAGGCCCGCAACGCTGGGTCTGAAGGAGCGTGCCCCGGAGGTGTAAGACTCGATGTGAGAGGGCTGGGAGTGTGTCTGAGGATTCCGGAGCTTACCGGATCCCTCTCTGAGAGTCTGGTGTCCGACTCTGAAGATCGCGTGGAGGTAGGGGAGCCGGCGCCATCTTGCCCTTTGCCTTTTTCTAAGAAAAAATATAGTTTCCCCTGCTGACGAATTGATCGCTTGCTCCTGGGCATCTTCGGCGACTTTGGGACAGCAAATGATGCAGAGGTGACCCGGTATGACTGCGTCGTTTAGCTTTGTCGCTTAGCGGGTGCAGGAGCTCTCGCTTCACGCGGCCATCTTCTCCAGCCGGCAAACCACGCCCCCCACTAATCGCTTTCAACAGATATAACTGCAGAAGTGAACTGAGAATATATATTTTTTTGTACTGAAATAGGCCACTAAACGTTTTTGCCACAAATAACTGCACCAGTGAAGTGCGTTTATATTTTTCTTTCTGTACTGAAATAGGGCACTAAACGCTTTCAACACATATAACTGCAGAAGTAAACCGAGAATATATTTTTCTTTCTGTACTGAAAGAAAAACGCTTTTACCAGAATTAAAGGGGTTATCCCATCATAATGATCACTGTTAAATCAGTTAATGATTTGACATTGATCATTTTTGTAAATATACTTGATTAACAAATTCCCACCGTTTAGGAGAAAATTCATCCCCACTTACCTTATTGTTGTGACTCGGTCTCCCCTGGTTACGGCCACCACTCTTCTCCAGAATCCCGATGGTCGCGCTTGCTCAGAAGACTTCTTCTTTTCTCCCGGCTGGGCTGCTCGCTGTCCTGAACGCGCACGCTGCCGCGCATGCGCGACGGTGACTTCTTCCCGGCCAGAATAGTACAGAGCTGCGAACGCGCACGCCGGCTCTGTACTATACTGGTCACATGGCGCATGAGCGGCAGCGTGCGCGTTCAGTCCAGCGAGCGGCCCGGCTAGGAGAAGACTTCAATCAAGATGAAGCCCACCCCCAGCCAGAATCCAGGAAGTGAACGGCGCGGTGGCAGCTGGTAAGTATGAAAAGGGGAAGTGGGATAACCCCTTTAAATGCACCAGTGAAGTGCGTATATATTTTTCTTTCTGTACTGGAATAGGCCACTAAATGCTTTCAACACATATAACTGTAGAAGTAAACTGAGTGTATATATTTTTTTTTTTATTACTGAAATAGGCCACAAAATGCTTTTACCAGAAATAACTGCACCAGTGAAATGCGTATATATTTTTCTTTCTGTACTGAAATAGGCCACTAAACGCTTTTACCAAAAATAAATGCAACAGTGAACTATATATATATATATATATTTATTTTTGCACTGAAATACGCTACTAAATGCTTTTACCGCAAACAACTGTAACAGTGAACTGCGTATATATTTTTCTTTTTGTACTGAAATACGCCACTAGACTCTTTCACCACATATAACTGCAGAAGTGATCTGCTTATATATTTTTCTTTTTCAAAACATATAAGCCACTAAATTCTTTTCAACGTAGCACTTACACCCAAGAACAAATTGCTGCAATGACAGAGCTGTATATTGGCTATTTGCATTCCAAAATAATCTTTCCCTGCACTTGTAAATCGCTTTTCTAGCACTGTCCCTATCACCTTCTGACATCTCTCCCTGCACTAAGATGCTGTGAAATAATTCCTCCCTATCCTTTTCCTGCACTTATAAATCTTTTTCAGTTTCTTTGTTCACAATGAGGTTTTTCCTATTGCTGTCCCTACCGCCTTCTCACGTCTGTCCCTGCACTCAGAACTTTGGAAAATGGCAGAATCAAAAATGTCTGCCGTATTTATAGGGCTGTGACATCACAGGGCTGGCAGCTGATTGTCTGCATGCATGTATGTCAATCTTGTTGATTCCGCCTTCCCAGAGTTCCTTGCCCCATGTCCTCAGTCCTCACTCGTGTAGCCGCCATTTTAGGAACAATTGCGATTCGTTACCACGAAGCGTGAGGAAATTCGCATTCATTGCGAATCAAATTTTTCCTGAAATTCGGATGGTATTCCATTTCGTATGATCTAATTCGCTTATCTCTAGTCATCACGCATGGGATTTCGGCCGAGATCTTCAATCAAGATGGCGGCTGGCGGTCCGTCGCGAGCAAATGGAGGTAGTAAGTATCTAATTATTTTTTTTTACACTATTTCAGGTAAATTTATTTGGCAACACGAAGCACGAGGAAAGGCGAATCAAATTTATCCTGAAATTCAGATCGAATTCCACTTCATGGGATTCGATTCGCTCATCTCTAGTTAGAGCATATGCATAACCTTTTTGCCAAATATATTTATTCTTGTTATAAAAGAATGCAGGTTCCTGTGATTCAACATGTTGATTGCAATTGACCTATATTCCAGTAAGAACAAGTTAAACATTTGTGGCAAGTTGCTAGGATATGCCACAAATGTCATATAGCTGAGAGTCCCAGAGGTGGAAGCCTCAGCTATCTCAAGAACGGGGCATCTGAACTAAGGGAGAGCAGCAGAGCAAGCATTGCTACCCTCCATTTGCCACCAAGAGAGCACGAAAAATAGCCAAGCGCTGGTGTATTGAGTGATGGCCACTTTGCATAGCTTTCTCTAGGAACTGCTATTGGACCTCCAAAAATAGCCGAGTGCACTCACTCGACTATTTTCAGAAATCTCATAGCAATGAATGGAGAGCACACTGACCACGCACAGTGTGGTTTCCCTTTTTTTAGGGGCCCCATTCTTGATGGGAGTGGGTCGCAGAGGTGGTACTTGCACCTGTCTGACATTTATGGCTATAATGTATATGTTCTATATCTAAAATCAATATGTGTAGTATATTACATATTCTGCATTTGTGGAACTTCCTTTTCCATTATGGGGAGCTGATTTTACTTGTGGTAGGAGAAAACATTACTGTATTTTAATATAGATAATGTTTAGAGATGAGTGAATTTTTCAAAAATTCGATTCGGTCGATTAGCCCAATTTTTTTTTTAATTTGGTTCGATCCGAACATATTCGCATTAAATCATGTTAAAAAATTGCTATTTTCTGGCAGCCTTTATAGTGGTGTAGAACACTGTGCCTTGCAGTAACACGCATAGGGAGTCTGTTGTGGTAGTGAAATAATACTGTGAGTCAGCATTTGGTCAGTAATCCATCAGCATTGCTTCCTTCTGACAGATCAGAAGAAGGGTCAAATAAATGATGATGTCATCCAGGCCGAAATGCAAAATAGTGGCCCAGTCATGAAGTGGGGAGGGTGGGAACAGCATGAGAAGTCCACAGAGTGGCCCTATGACATAGTGGTGAGGTTAAGGCAGCATGCGGAGCCCACTGAGTGGCACAATGACAGCATGGAGGTGGCAGCAGTAGCATCAGGAGGAGGCCACAGAGTGGCACAATGGCAGTGTGGAGGTGGTGGCAGCATCAGAAGACCACAGAGTGGCAAGGTGACATAGTGTAGAGGTGGCAGCAGCATGAGGAGACCACAGAGTGGCAAGGTGACATAGTGTGGAGGTGGCAGCAGCATGAGAAGACCACAGAGTGGCAAGGTGACATAGTGTGGAGGTGGGAGCAGCATCAGAAGACCACAGAGTGGCAAGGTGACATAGTGTGGAGGTGGCAGCAGCATCATCAGGAGACCACATAGTGGGAAATTGACATAGTGTGGAGGTGGCAGCAGCTTCAGGAGACCACAGAGTGACCAGGTGACAGAGTGGGGAGGAGGGTACCAGTTGAAGATGGGAGGTGAAAGAAGGAGCACTTGGCATCAGATGTGTGGCAGCATCAGAATAGTAGCTGGTAGCCAGAAGAAACCGATCTCTTTTGTCAAAGTGCTAGTGTGGCACCATGGATGATCTAGTCTGATGCATCAGGCATTCGTGGATGGAAATACTGGCTGATCCAAGCCTGATTCATCTTGAGAAAGGTCAATATCTCCACATTTTGGGTGGTCAGGTGATTTATTCTTGGGGGAACTATGGCCCCCGCCGCACTAAACACCCGCTCTGATGCCACACTCTTGGCCCGGCAGGACAGCTTTTCCAGAGCAAACTCTGCTAGTTGCGGCCACAAATCCAGTTTGGCTGCCCAGTAGTCCAGTGGATCTTCAATGGCGGCTGGCAGAGTGCACTCCAAGTATACCACCACCTGCTGGTTTAGGTTCTGCTCTGTGTCTAGCTGCTTTTGAGTAGTTTCTTCACTATGCAGGTGAAGAAAGCTGCTCATCAGTGACTCTAGACTCAGGCTGTTGCTGATGGAGCTAGTACTGCTCCTGCCAACCCCCCCTCCCCAGCAGCCATGGCAGCCATGGCAGTGGAACGTGAGCGCAGAGGGCCCCCCGGTCAGACTTGCGAGAGGATAGACGATGGCGGAGATAGGCAGCGGCCAACTGACTACATAGGATGTAGTCTATAGTAGTTCAGTTTGATCTCCCTCTCAGTAAGGCTCCATTTTGGACCGGTAGCGAGGGTCCAACAAGGTGGAGAGCCAGAAGTAGTGTTGATTGAGCACCAAAGTGTTCTGGTGCTATGTTCCTCTTTTGCCCATCCACGCTGAACAGATGGAATTAAACTTCGATGGGTACTACCCTCTAAAGCGGAGACAACCGTATCCTGCTCCGCCTCATCATAATCCAACTTGTGCTAAGAAGATAACCTGTGTAATGTCTTTCCCCATTTCCACCTCTTCCACATGCAAAGCGTCGGCCTTAATTGTTTAAGTTTCTTAAAACTTCACAGAGGTCAGACATCCATGCCCACTCGCTTGTGAAGAGCGGAAGCTGACTGGAAAGGCAACGACCATGTTGCAGCTGGTATTCCACTACTGTCTCTGCTGCTCACAAAGCCTGGCCAACATATGGAACGTCAAGTTCCAGCGCTTGCTCACGT
The DNA here is from genome assembly GCF_905171765.1 of Bufo bufo. Lineage (NCBI taxonomy): Eukaryota > Metazoa > Chordata > Amphibia > Anura > Bufonidae > Bufo > Bufo bufo. Next base: position 369,283,760 of record NC_053390.1, on the reverse strand, counting down.
CGCACAACAATTGTAATCGCTGCTGCAGCATTGACAGTCCGGCTGAAGCTGTTGATGACTTGCGGAAATGGGCACACACGCAGCGCACCTTCGCCAGTAGCTCAGGCAAATTAGGGTAGGTTTTTTAGAAATTGCTAAACCACTAAGTTGAAGATGTCGGCTAGGCATGGGATGTGTGTGAGCTTGCCGAGCTCCAAAGCCGCCACCAAGTTACGGCCATTATCAGACAAAACCATGCCTGGTTGTAGGTTGAGTGTCGAGAGCCACAGCTCAGTCTGGTCTATTATCCCCTGCCATAGCTCTGTGGCGGTGTGCTGTTGGTCACCTAAGCACGGCCTGTTTACACTTCCACACTGCAGTGCTACACTGCTTCCAGCTACTGACTGATGGCTGACTGGTGCTGCAAGAGGATAATTCAGAGGTGGAAGTAGAGTAGGAGGTGGAGGAGGAGAAGTGGGTGTTGGAGCCACTAATGTAGGTGTTGGTGGAAACCCTGATGGAATTAGGGCCCGCAATCTTTGGCGTCAGTAGCACCTATGCCATCCCAGGGTATGACTCGCTCCTGGAGTGCTGTCAGGAAAATGTAGCGTCCCTGGCTGAAAGCACTTGCCTATGTGTCAGTGGTTAAGTGGACCTTCCCAGTAACTGCGTTGGTCAGGGCACGGGTGATGTTACGGGACACATGCTCATGTGGCAGCTGGAGACTGCGTAACAAGGGACGGCCGCCGACATCAGGCTGTGGAAGGCCTCAGTGTCCACAAGCCTAAATGGCAACATTTCCAGGGCCAGTAATTTGGAAAGTTGCGCATTTAGTGCTATGGTCTGTGGGTGGGTGGCTGGGTATTTGCGCTTGCGTTCAAATGCCTAGGGTACGGACATTTGTACGCTGCGCTGGTACACGGAAGTGGATGTGGTCGCTGATGGTGCTTACGAAGGTCCAGTTGCAGGGCGGGAGGCATCCAGGCCTGCACCTTCGACAACGGATTGGCCAGCATGTAACACAGGGGAAGAGGAGGCAGTATTGTGACCTGCAGACACAGATTGTGGACCCAGGCCTTCGGCCCTCCTATTATGGTGCTTTGATGCCATGTGGTGGATCATGCTGGAGGTGGTGAGGTTGCTAGTGTTCACGCCCTGCTCGTTTTTGTATGGCACAGGTTGCAAATTGCAATTCTTTTGTCGTCCGCACTTTCCTCAAACAAGCGCCAGACTGCGGAACACCTACCCCTTGGCAAGGGAGATTTCCGCAAGGGGGTGCTCCGTGGAACAGTTGCGGGCCTGTTTGGTGTGGCCCGCCTTCTCCCACCTCACTGCCTCTTCCAGCTTATTGCGGTGCTGCGGATCTCTCCCCCACTATACTGCTTTCTTCACTCGGCTTGCCGCCTACCCAGGTTGGGTCAGTGACTTCATCGTCCACCACCTCCTCTTCCTCACTCTGGTCATCCTCCTGACTTGTTGACCTAACAACAACCTCAGTTATTGACAACTGTTTCGTCTTCATCATCAACCTCTTGAGACACTAATTGCCGTTGACTTATTGGCAACTGTGTCTCATCATCATCATAATCCACCTCACTAATTGCCGTTCCCCACCGTCATGGTCTTGTGACTGTGGATGCTCAAGAGTTTGGGAATCAGGGCACAAGATCTCATGTCCCTCTTCAAGCGGGTTTGTCGAGAGGCCCAAATGAAGGAATTGCGCTGAAAAGAGCTCCTCAGAATATCCGAGTGTGGGATCACTTGTCTGGCAAGACTTTCCATAGTGGGAGGAAGGAGGATCAGGTTGACCAGACTCTTGGCTACCAAGACTGGACTTGGTGGAAGACAGGGTGGTGCTTAACCAACTGGAAGCATTATCTGCTGCAATCCAACCGACCACCTGGTCGCACTGGTCTGACTTCGAGAGCATTATCCTGCGCCGCCCTGCAAACTGGGATATGAAGCTAGGTATCAAGGATGATTTTTTTTTTTACTTGAGCTCTGGCAGCAGACACAGTTTGAATGCGTCCAGGGCCACGGCCTCTGCGTGCACCATCAGCATCACGGCCACTTCCCTGTCCTTTACTGCTCGCCTTGTTCATATTAAATGTTATATATGCTTGAAAGTATGTCATACCTACAGTAGCGTAGGATTTGTAAGTGTATGCGCAAAATAAAAATAAAAAGGTATTTGGGATGTGGAAACATCACACAGGAGATATACCTCAGATAATGTCGCTGATTTCAGCACCCGATGACGCGTTCCGGCCAGCCAATCTCTGTAATGCCAGTAACCAACATGGCTACGGCATTACAGTGAAGGGCAGCACATACAGTACAGACCAAAAGTTTGGACACACCTTCTCATTCAAAGAGTTTTCTTTATTTTCATGACTATGAAGGCATCAAAACTATGAATTAACAAATGTGGAATTATATACATAACAAACAAGTGTGAAACAATTGGAAATATGTCATATTCTAGGTTCTTCAAAGTAGCCACCTTTTGCTTTGATTACTGCTTTGCACACTCTTGGCATTCTCTTGATGAGCTTCAATAGGTAGTCCCCTGAAATGGTCTTCCAACAGTCTTGAAGGAGTTCCCAGAGATGCTTAGCACTTGTTGGCCCTTTTGCCTTCACTCTGCGGTCCAGCTCACCCCAAACCATCTCGATTGGGTTCAGGTCCGGTGACTGTGGAGGCCAGGTCATCTGGCGCAGCACCCCATCACTCTCCTTCATGGTCAAATAGCCCTTACTTTCAAAGTTTTCCCAATTTTTCGGCTGACTGACTGACCTTCATTTCTTAAAGTAATGATGGCCACTCGTTTTTCTTTACTTAGCTGCTTTTTTATTGCCATAATACAAATTCTAACAGTCTATTCAGTAGGACTATCAGCTGTGTATCCACCTGACTTCTCCTCAACGCCACTGATGGTCCCAACGCCATTTATAAGTCAAGAAATCCCACTTATTAAACCTGACAGGGCACACCTGTGAAGTGAAAACCATTTCAGGGGACTACCTCTTGAAGCTCATCAAGAGAATGCCAAGAGTGTGCAAAGCAGTAATCAAAGCAAAAGGTGGCTACTTTGAAGAACCTAGAATATGACATATTTTCAGTTGTTTCACACTTGTTTGTTATGTATATAATTCCACATGGGTTAATTCATAGTTTTGATGCCTTCAGTGTGAATCTACAATTTTCATAGTCATGAAAATAAAGAAAACTCTTTGAATGAGAAGGTGTGTCCAAACTTTTGGTCTGTACTGTACCTGCACGTTTATTGGCTGCATAGCAGCCAACAAACATACGGGAAGGAGACTCGAGCATTATGCTCGAGCACATGCAGTATTTTCCACCGAATACCGCCATGTGCCAAGCATCGAGATGCTCGAGCTGCACTGGTGTTTAGCCGAGCATGCTCGAACAACACTAGCCAGAAGTCATCCCTCTGCCGAATGGTAAAAATTCAGCTTTCACTACGCAAGCAAGCATGCATCAGGCCATTTGTGCAAGTGACTCGGAGGGACTCCCTGCCTCCATCTGCACTGCATACTGCCACGGTGTGTCTGGGTCCTCTGCCTTGTCTTCCTCATCGCCCTGTAGCTCCTCCGGATGCTCCTACTCCTCTTGTCCTGTCACCTGTTTTTAAAAACCACCCATTTCGCTACAAATTGCTTGTGCTCCAATGTCCTCCTCCTCCAGTTCAGCCCCCCTAGGATTCGATTTCTTGATAAGGAACACGGAGCCGTTTCTCCACTGTGTGACTCCATTCACCCAGGCAAACAAGGAATAGAACAGCGCAATACCGCCGTGCACTGCACATGTGGTATGCTGGAGGAGCACTGGGAATTCTCCCTGCAGTGGAGGATGAGGACACGGTGGAGGATGAGGACACGGTGGAGGATGAGCAGGTAGAGGCGGACATTGTGGCAGGACCAACTGCGTGAGAATGTGGGAGGTGGAATCTGCATCACCTGGCCAAGTTGCTGGGCAGGAACCACATCTACCCAGTGGGCCATAAAGGACATATATGGTCCTTGCCCAGTTACAGCTACCAACCAATTTTCCCCAAAAAGGCTGTAACAAACAAATTTCCTCACTGAATGGCTAAATCAACGTAATTAGGTTCATAAAGAAAAAAAAAAAAAAGTCAATCTCTCAATTTTCCCTATTAATACACCCCCCCCCAAAAAAAATAACAATCACAATTCACCACAGAACGGCAAATAGGACGTATGTATCTGTCCCTTAATGCACACTAAATGGCTGTAGTACAATGGAACTTCACGGCCCAATGGCAAACTTTTTCCCCCCACTAATACACGCCAAAAGGGGCTTTAGAACATATAGCTAGAGTTGAGCGAACCAGAACTGTAAAGTTCGGGTTCGTACCGAACTTTAGGTTTTTCGGCACCCGGACCCGAACCCGAACATTTACGTAAAAGTTCGGGTTCGGCGCTATCTTGGCGCTTTTTGAAAGGCTGCACAGCAGCCAATCAACAAGAGTCATACTACTTGCCCCAAAAGGCCATCACAGCCATGCCTACTATTGGCATGGCTGTGATTGGCCAACTGCAGCATGTGACCCAGCCTCTATTTAAGCTGAAGTCACGTAGCGCCGCCCGTCACTCTGCTTGGATTAGTGTAGGGAGAGGCTGCAGCTGCTGTGAGGGAGAGATCAGGGAGCAATCTTATCAAGAACTGGTTTATGTACTCAGCGATCTACAGAAAAAGTGTTTTGTGGGTGCAGTGTACAATTTTTTTTTTTTTTTTTTTTTTTGAACAATAGTTTTTATTAACATTTTCAAAAATAGGTTACAATTGAATGTATTCAATCACATGTACATAGTTGTAACAGTGGAAAAATTGAGGCACTTGTGAAAACTACTAATGAAGTAGATAATTACACATCATAAAACAGATAAAGTATTATCAAAAATATAAAAGGTCAAACAGGTACAAAAATACTGGAAGATATACTAGCATATAAGTAACGGGTTGGAGAACAGAAAGATCACAATCTGATAGATGCATTAGGAGGAATGTTGCATTTATTGTCAGTTAGCCAAACGTCCCAATTTTTTAGGAAGACAGTCTTCGAGTTCCTAGCTGAAGCCCACAGGCCCTCAAATAAGCAATTATTATCAAGTGTTCTAAAGATTCTATTAATATTAGGAAGGGTGCCAGATTTCCAGCACGCAGCAATTTTCAAACGAGTAATAAATATTAAGTGACTGGCAATGACTCTAAAGTGACAAGGAAGGTCTATAAGGCCTATCGATAATAAAGCCATCTTAGGAGAGGGATATATAACATAACCTGCTAGAGCTGATATGAACTCAAAGACTGTGCCCCATAAACACTTTACTGTTGGACACTCCCACCACATGTGAAGATATGATCCAGAAACATGACCACACCTCCAACATGCAGCGGAAACTTCTGGAAAAATTTTATTTAAATAAACAGGGGTTCTATACCATCTATATAGTATTTTCCTTGCTCCTTCTAGGTGATCAGAGCATTTAGAGAGTTTATAAACAGAGGTGAAAACTTCGTTCCATTCTGAGTCTGAGAGAGTTGAGCCCAACTCAGCATTCCACATGTCCAGGGTGTGCTGTAAGGGATTTGTATTTGATTCCTTCAATAATTGATATCCTTTAGTGATACCTTTATCTAATCTATGTGACATATGAATCCACTCCGTCAGGGAATGATTATTTGAAATAAAGTGAAAATTTCTTGGGGATTGTAGCAAGTGCCTTATTCTTAGGTACTTGTAAAAATCTGCATTGGGGATGTTGAACTCTTTGTGTAGGGAAGCAAAGTCAACAAAAACATCGTTTTTCTTTAATTGACCGATATCAGTAATACCTAGTGAAATCCAATTATCAATCCTTAGGTCTGGTATAACTAACTCACAAATTTTTAAAGGTAAAGAAGATACTGAAGTGGTAACTAATTTTTCTGTTCTAGCAATGGAGTACCAGATGTTATGTTTTGCATTAAGGGTTGAAAGTGGATTAGTATTTTTAATACCAAAGGCCGCTGTAGCAGAGAGACGTAAGTTTAAATCATAGGGACTCATTATATTTTTTTCAAGTAAAACCCATTTTTTTGTAATGTCATTTTTGATCAAGTATCTCATTTGATCAAGTATGGAGGATGCATAGTAATGTTTAATAGAGGGGACATTAAGACCTCCTGTTTTGAGTGATTTATTAAGGATAAGACCTTTTACTCTAGGTTTAAATTTTCCCCATATATGTCTATTGATTAAGGCCTGTAGCTTTGTAATATATCCATTGGGAATAATAATTGGAATATTACGGAACAGATAAATAATTTTTGGTAGAATCACCATTTTAATTGCAGCTATTCTTCCTAACCATGAAAGCGAGTCCATTCTTAGGTTGTTCAAGGAGTCGTTAATTTTATTGTATAGTGGCCAAAAATTGACTTTAAATAATTTGCTAGTAGGGAAGGCAAGTTGAATGCCTAGATATGTCAATGATTCTTCGGCCCAGGGATATTTATACAGGTCGGAGATTGAACGCTTGGTAGATCGAGGTAAACCCAGATCAAGAATTTGGGACTTATTGATATTGACTTTATAGAAGGAAGCTTTGCCAAAATTGGATATAATATTATTAATTGCACTTAAGGCAGTAGTTGGGTTTGATGTTAATATTAAGACATCATCTGCAAAGAGTCCAATGCGGTGATCTGTGTTTCCCACTGTTATTCCATTAATAAGAGGGGATGATCTAATATGTTCCGCAAAGGGTTCCATTGCTAGGGCAAATATTAAGGGTGACATGGGACAACCTTGTCTGGTTCCATTCCTGATATTGAATGGAGCAGATAAAAAACTAGATGAATATATAGAGGCGCTTGGGTTGGAATATAGGGACATTACTGCGGATAGGAAGAAATCTCCAAATCCAAACTTTTCTAAGGTAGCCTGAATGTATTTCCAATGTATTCTATCGAACGCCTTCTCCGCATCCAAGGAGAGGAGCAAAGAAGGCGTTCGAGTAGTATATGCCACATCTAGAAGGTCTATGAATCTCCTAGTACCATCTGATGATTGTCTATTGGGAACAAAACCAATTTGATCATTGGCTATTAGGGAAGGCAGAATGCTAGATAATCTCTTTGCTAAGATTTTTGCAAATATCTTTACATCAGAGTTTAGTAGTGATATCGGTCTGAAGTTAGCCGGTTTATCTGCAGGCTTGCCAGGTTTTGGGAGCGTAATTATCAGTGCATTTAACATATCCTTGGGAATTGAGTTTTGCTCTGCTATCAAATTGAAGGATCTATTCAGAAAGGGGTTTAAAATATGAGAGAAATTTTTATAATATTCATTTGTAAGTCCGTCTGGGCCAGGAGACTTATTATTTTTGAGTGAATGAATTGCTTCGCATATTTCTAGATGTGTAATTTTAGAGTTGAGAGATTTTGGGATGAGGTTATGGACGGTAGAGAGATGCCATTAAGAAAGTCATTAATATATTCAGAGGTTGGTTGAACTATACCAGATTGTATAGATTTTCGTAGTATTTTGCGAATTCTTCTGCTATGTGTTTGGGGTTATACAGCTTTTGGTTCTGGTTGTCATATAAAAAGGGAATTCTTGATTTGACTTCTCTTTTTTTAATTCTATTAGCTAAAATTTTTGATGCTTTATTACCTTGAGAGTAATAGTCTGATTTTAGTTTTCGTAGGTGGAATTCATGTTTTTCATGAAGATGGAGATATAAATGATGTCTGGCTGTTTTTAGTTTGCTGAGGACTTTTGGATCTAGAGAGGTCTTAGAGGAATCCTCCAAGATTTTGATCTCAGCTAATAATTTATCTAGAATTTCCCTTCTATTTTTCTTTTGAATAGCTGCATGTTTTAGCAATACACCTCTTATAAATGCCTTGTGCGCACTCCATAGTGTAATATCTGATACCAGATTATTGTCATTTGTTTTAAATTATTCTTTTAATGAATTTTCTACGTCTATGCGTATAGAGGTATTTTGAAGTAAGGAATTGTTGAGTCTCCACGGGGAATATATTCTATTACTATACGTGTCGTCTAGTGTAAGAGAGATAAATGCATGGTCAGACCACGTTATATTAGATATTGTTACCTCTAGCACTTTTTGAAGAAGCCATTTATCTGAGACAAAGAGGTCAATTCTAGAATAAGTGTTGTGTGGATGTGAGAAGAAGGTAAAATCTTTTTCATTGGCGTGATGGACCCTCCAAATATCTAGAAGTCCCTGTTGAAATAGAAAATCTCTGAGTTGAGAGTTTTTGAGAGATGGTATAGGGGAAGGAAGCCTATCAATTGAAGAGTCAGGGCACATATTAAAGTCTCCACATATCAATAAGGATCCTTGCTTAGAATCCTGAGCTAATTTGATGGTGCGTTTGATAAAATTTATCTGATCAGCATTAGGGGCATACAGATTAACTATTGTGTATCTAGTATTGTTTATGTCACATATAATGATAATATATCTACCATCTTCATCTATTATTGTATTATGACATTGGAAAGCAACAGAATTCTTAAAGCCTATAATCACACCTTTTCTTTTTTTTGAAGCTGGGGAGAAAAAGATATGCGGAAAGGAGGGATGAGAAAATCTGCAGGAGTCTTCCTTATTAAGGTGGGACTCTTGAATACAGATGATGTCAGCTCTCTGTTTCCTCATTTCATTCCAACATACTGAACGTTTAAAGGGACTATTAAGACCCTTAACATTTGCAGAGAATACTTTTATACCTTTACTGGTCATCTTGAACTTTAAGGCAGCATGCTAGGGTTCCTGTCCTGAATTGATTAACTAGTAGTTTGTGGATAATATAATAAAGTACCCAAATGTTACCGTATTTCAATTGTGGGGATCGTAGAATTGTATCTTGGAATTCAGTTATTTGAGGAGGTAGATGTAGACCTTTTTTGTGTAACCTTGTAAAACAATAAGTTAAAACATAAAGAATAAAATAAGTAATAAATAACAATAACATAACAATGGTCTAACAGTGACCACAGGTTGTGATGTATCTCACTTAGTATGGGAGGCGTTGGGAAAACAGTGGATTAGGGAATGTGAACACAAAGATGGAATATGTGTTCTGAGAGGTAGAGCAACGGGGTGTGGAGCCCCGCAAAAATAGTATAACATGAAAGTATACTTAATGTAAAATAGATACTGTCCAGAATAGATATCACGGAGGATTTCTTCCTACTTTGGTCCATTCTGGGGTTAGGTTCAGGTGACTTCTGTCCGAGGAAGGCCTGTTGGAAGGAGAGTTCATTGCTTTGTCTTTGTCTTTGTCTTTGGCGCCCTCTAGTGACACAGTGATGTTCCATTTGGCAAAAGCTTCTGACGCTTCCTGAGGAGAAACTAGAACAGTTGATGAGTTTTGATATCTCACAATCAGCTTAACAGGGAAACCCCATTTATAAGGGATATTGTTATCCCTTAGAGCTTTGGTGTATATTTGAAAATCACGTCTTCTGCTCAGCGTCGCTGGTGATAGATCAGTGAACAGGAGGACATTACAAAATCTTTCAGGGATATCTGGCCTCTTTTTTTGAGCTTCTCTCATTAGAGAATCTTTTAGATGGTAGAAATGAATTCTAGCTAAGACGTCTCTGGGAATAGAGGCTGGTAGAGCTTTGGGTTTAGGAACCCGGTGTACCCGGTCTATAATTAACTCTGACTCAGGGGTATCTGGTAAATATGACATTATAAGGTCCGCAATAAAATCTTGCAGCTGAGAGTCCAGAACGCTTTCAGGGATGCTTCTGAATCTAATATTGTTTCTTCTGGAGCGATCCTCCAGATCAGCAATTTTAAGTTTGATAGTTGCTATGTCATCTTCAACCGCATTATGATTATCTACTAGCGAGTTATGTGCTGTGACAAATTCCTCAATTTTTTCTTCCAAATGTGCGGTTCTTTCTCCTATAGCGACTATGTCTGCATGAATAACAGAGATTGTCTCTTTAAAGTCGCCATGTATAGATCTTTTTAGATCTGCCAGCATGTCCTGCATTGTGGAAACTGTTAACCCAGGGTCTATGCCTGGTGAAGCAGGGTAAGTATCAAGGGGAGGGCTGTATGGCTGTTGCTCACTCACCCTCTTTTGTTTTTTAGGTTCCTGTGAAGATGGAGAACCGGACCCTGCTGAGGAGGGAGATCCAGAAGATCGCTGGACGTGTATCGCTGCTGAAGACGGACACGGCTCTCCCTCTGTGTGGCGGGAACCGGCGCCATCTTGAGAAGACCCAGGAGCTGGATGGAAGAATGCCATCATCTTCTGAGGCTGCGATCCCTTCTTCCTTCCTCTGGTCATCATCGGTAGGACTGCGGTATCAAGGCCTGTCCTGGGGTAGGTAAGTATATAAAATATTCGCTGTATTTTCGCTGCTATGTGCCGCTAACGAGGCTCCACAGCCGGAGCTCCAACACTATGCGACCTCTCCTCCCGGCATCCGGCCACGCCCCCTTACAATTTTTTTAAGCCTGCCCTGAGCCAACTACTGCTGAAAACGAACTTTTTTTTCTTCAGTTAGTCAATATCAATTCATAGTCGGCAGCCATTTTATGCAATGATAGTGCACCAGCACAGTCTGTCTGCAAGTCCAGAAATACAGCTTTGGCATACTGGGGTGAATAAAGCCTCTGATATACTGCACATCTGGGATTAGACAAGCATAAGTGACTGTCACATTTAGGACAGAAATACAGCTTTTTGGTTAGGGTGAAAAAAACCTCTAATATACTGCACATCTGGGATTAGACAAGCATAAGTGACTTTCACATTTAGGACAGAAATACGGCTTTTTGGTTAGGGTGAAAAAACCCTCTAATATACTGCACATCTGGGATTACACGTGCATAAGTGACTGTCACATTTAGGACAGAAATACAGCTTTTTGGTTAGGGTGAAAAAACCCTCTGATATACTGCACATCTGGGATTACACATGCATAAGTGACTGTCACATTTAGGCCATAAATACGGCTTTGGCATACTGGGGTGAAAAAAGCCTCTCATATACTGCACATCTGGGATTACACGTGCATAAGTGACTGTCACATTTAGGACAGAAATACAGCTTTTTGGTTAGGGTGAAAAAACCCTCTAATATACTGTACATCTGGGAGTAGACAAGCATATGTCACTGTCACATTTAGGACAGAAATACAGCTTTTTGGTTAGGGTTAAAAAACCCTCTAATATACTGCACATCTGGGATTAGACAAGCATAAGTGACTGTCACATTTAGAAGAGAAGTACAGCTTTTTGGTTAGGGTGAAAAAACCCTCTAATATACTGCACATCTGGGATTACACGTGCATAAGTGACTGTCACATTTAGATCAGAAATACAGCTTTTTGGTTAGGGTGAAAAAACCCTCTAATATACTGCACATCTGGGATTAGACAAGCATAAGTGACTGTCACATTTAGGACAGAAATACAGCTTTTTGGTTAGGGTGAAAAAACCCTCTAATATACTGCACATCTGGGATTACACGTGCATAAGGGATTGTCAAATTTGGACAGAAATACAGCTTTTTGGTTAGGGTGAAAAAAACGTCTAATATACTGCACATCTGGGATTACACGTGCATAAGTGACTCACATTTAGGCCATAAATACGGCTTTGGCATACTGGGGTGAAAAAAGCCTCTCATATACTGCACATCTGGGATTACACATGCATAAGTGACTGTCACATTTAGGACAGAAATACAGCTTTTTGGTTAGGGTGAAAAAACCCTCTAATATACTGCACATCTGGGATTACACGTGCATAAGTGACTGTCACATTGAGGCCATAAATACGGCTTTGGCATACTGGGGTGAAAAAAGCCTCTGATATACTGCACATCTGGGATTACACGTGCATAAGTGACTGTCACAATTAGGACAGAAATACAGATTTTTGGTTAGGGTGAAAAAACCCTCTAATATACTCCACATCTGGGATTAGACAAGCATAAGTGACTGTCACATTTAGGACAGAAATACAGCTTTTTGTTTAGGGTGAAAAAAACCTCTAATATACTGCACATCTGGGATTAGACAAGCATAAGTGACTGTCACATTTAGGACAGAAATACAGCTTTTTGGTTAGGGTGAAAAAACCCTCTAACATACTGCACATCTGGGATTACACGTGCATAAGTGACTGTCACATTTAGATCAGAAATACAACTTTTTGGATAGGGTGAAAAAACCCTCTAATATACTGCACATCTGGGATTAGACAAGCATAAGTGACTGTCACATTTAGGACAGAAATACAGTTTTTTGGTTAGGGTGAAAAAACCCTCTAATATACTGCACATCTGGGATTACACGTGCATAAGTGACTGTCACATTTAGGACAGAAATACAGCTTTTTGGTTAGGGTGAAAAAACCCTCTAATATACTGCACATCTGGGATTACACGTGCATAAGTGACTGTCACATTTAGGACAGAAATACAGCTTTTTGGTTAGGGTGAAAAAACCCTCTAATATACTGCACATCTGGGATTACACATGCATAAGTGACTGTCACATTTAGGCCATAAATACGGCTTTGGCATACTGGGGTGAAAAAAGCCTCTCATATACTGCACATCTGGGATTACATGTGCATAAGTGACTGTCACATTTAGGACAGAAATACAGCTTTTTGGTTAGGGTGAAAAAACCCTCTAATATACTCCACATCTGGGATTAGACAAGCATAAGTGACTGTCACATTTAGGACAGAAATACAGCTTTTTGTTTAGGGTGAAAAAAACCTCTAATATACTGCACATCTGGGATTAGACAAGCATAAGTGACTGTCACATTTAGGACAGAAATACAGCTTTTTGGTTAGGGTGAAAAAACCCTCTAACATACTGCACATCTGGGATTACACGTGCATAAGTGACTGTCACATTTAGATCAGAAATACAACTTTTTGGATAGGGTGAAAAAACCCTCTAATATACTGCACATCTGGGATTAGACAAGCATAAGTGACTGTCACATTTAGGACAGAAATACAGCTTTTTGGTTAGGGTGAACAAAGCCTCTAATATATTGCACATCTGGGATTACACGTGCATAAGTGACTGTCACATTTAGACCAGAAATACGGATTTTTGGTTACTGGGGTGAAAAAACCCTCTAATATATTGCACATCTGGGATTAGACAAGCATAAGTGACTGTCACATTTAGTATTAACCTACACAAAGGCCACTCTGTCAAACTAGACAGCTACAATTACCACTTGTACAACATCCAGAATAGACTAAAACAAACAAGTGGAAGTAATGTATCAAAATGTCATTTATTATAAAATATAAAGTATGGGGAAACAACAGGATGGTATACAGTATACGGAGAAGCAAAGGGCCAATGACACCAATAAATTACCTATCGGCCTGTGCAATATAAAACACAGGTAAGTACAACCAATGAATCAGGGCATTAGCTCAAGGATGACCAGAATAGCATGACACAAAAAGGTCGCCACAATAAGGCTATGTACATGAGGTACAAGTGACCGTACCTGGTAAACCATGAGCTATCCCACACATACCAAAATACATAGGCGCCGAGACTGACCAATGTAATAATGAGTCCTCAATAGGAATCGATATCTAAATCTCAAAAATAACATGCACCTAAATGTAAGGGGCCCACTATGGATATATACGGAGGTGCCCTGTAGGAAATGTCAGGCTGTACTATAACAGGACGTACCTGAAGACATGGTAATGGAGTGGATGCCAGACCCTGAGCGCGAGACCTCGACGCGCGTTTCACCTCAGCGGCTTCGTCAGGAGGTACTGAATGATATGCAAGCAGGGTATATATAGGCTGGAATAGGGGTGGGAGGATAGGGAGGTATTAGCTGGATACGAGACACCTGTGGTCCACACTATCGGGCGCGGAGAACTCCATGATCCACGGCACCATCTCTCAGCGCGTCCACGTCTGCGCACTGCGCATGCGCGGTGCTTACAGACATTACGGAGCGCGTCGAGATGGCGCCGTGCAGCGCATGCGCACCCCGCGGCCCAGTGGAATGCAGGTGACCCGCAACTCCCAGTGGATGGAGGAGGGACTAAAGATAGGCACGATCACGTGAGTAATGTGACCAGTACTACAGAAAGCACACTCCATATATCCATATTGGGTCCCGTGTAGTCTATAATGCATCAGACCAGCGGAAAAGACCTGCCAGTGAAATAGGAAAAATAAGGATATATCAAAAATATATGTGTATGGAAAAAGTCCATTTATCTAGCTGTATGCAAATAGATCCTATAACCCGCCCACACAGTGGGACGTCGGCTGAATAAAAAGAGATGTACGGAGGAACCATAGTAAATGGAACCAGGGTACCATGTGTAAATCGTGAAAGAAATATAATACAAAGAAAAAAAGAGAAAGATATAAAGATCACATGTGAATAAATATATGCTCCCTCAGTGATATGCATATAATCAATAGAATCCATGATCAATATCAAAAACATAATTGGAATATTCATGATTGACAATATAGTATATATTCATGATTAACAATATAGTATACAATATATAACAGTATAGCACATGATTAAAACATAATCCATATGGATCGAAAATAGATAAACAAAAATACTACCATATATAATGGATATGCGATCAATGCAGTGATGCACGTATAATCAAACATGATCAACATGAATCAATGGTAGATCACACGTACAGCACTGAGAATAAATATGATAATATGATTATTCATCAAAAAATGGTCCCTATAATTCAAAACAAGATCATATGTTCATGATAGAAAGAAAGCATATCATATTAGCATAAAAGGTGAGTGAATAAAGTGACAATTAATAAAATATAAGAAGGTTCTTCCTAATTAATAGGTGAAACAAGTTCACTGTGCTCATAGGAACCGCATGGTAGATGCATCAAGGGATAATTAAATGACTACATCAATAATAACAAGGGTATGGGGTGGGAGTGACAGGGGCGGCGCCACAGGCGGCACCGGCCGCCAATGGGGTCGACCAAGGCACTCCCAACCCAACAGAGATGGATAAAATCAAAACAACCCGAACTATATAGAACAATCAAGGTCCATCAGTAAATCCCCACCAACATATGGGACATCGCGGTATCAGGACAGGAGATAGCCCTGACTCGAGTAAGCCAGAGTAATCACTAGCATATGTAGTGGGATAGTTGTGTTCCAAACGTATTTTAATAATCAAGTACATTCTCTTATGTGCATATGCATATGTTGCTAGAAGTTCTTATCGGATCTCGTCCCTTATATCGGTCGTGTCCTCCCTTGGTTGGTTACTGTATCCATCACCACCAAATCCCCAAAAAACTGGATGAATTGATCTCAAAAAGAAGAGAAAGGAGACATACAATATTATAGTGAAAAGAAAATATGTATAAAAACCAAAGAAAATTATACCCTGCAATTAAAATTCGCGCAATGTTCATAGAAAGGAGGAAAAGCTATTAGATTCATTAAGGCCGTACGGTGTGACAGTATCCAGGGTGACTATCCATCTAGTTTCTCTGCGGAGTAAAGCTACTTTAATATTCCCACCTCTAGATCCTAGATGGATTCTATCAATACCTCTCACTGTCAATCCCCCTGGATCGGACCCATGGAACTTACAGAAATGTCGTGGGACGGCTTGTAGTGATTCCCAATCCCTCTCTGGTGTCGCTGCGGCTGATCGGATCTTACAAATATGTTCTAATACCCGTATCTTAAGAGCTCTCTTTGTCATGCCAATGTAAGACAAATTACATGGGCATGTGATCAAGTATATCACTGCCTCTGTGTTACAATTTATGTTGTGTACAATCTTGAAATTCTTTAGGCCAGAAGAGTCACAGAAGGCAGTGGAGCGGACCATGTATTTACAAGCAGCACAGGATCCACAAGAAAAAGACCCCCATTTGGGGCCCTTGCTCCCAAAAATGCCTCCTACAGGTTTAGGGACATAGTGGCTCTTGGTCAGGATGTCCCGCAAATTGCGTGACCTCCTCCAAGTGATCTGGGGGTATGCGGGAAGGCCTACCGCCAGATCCCCATCCGTGTGTAGGACCGGCCAATGCCTACATAAAATGTTCTGGATGAGCCGCCACTTGTTGTTGAATGGGGTGATGAATCTCACACCTGTGTCCCGGTTTTCCTTATTTTTGATTCTACTCACCAGCAAAGAGTCTCTTGTTGTTTTTTTGGCTCTATCGTAGCCCCGCTGGATCGTATTGAATTGATATCCTCTTTCAAGGAATCGCTGCGTCAAGACAGATGCCTGCTGTTCAAACTGCTCATCGTTGGAGCAGATCCTGCGGGTTCTTAGAAATTGCCCTGTGGGTATTGCCTGTATCGTTTTCGAATGGTGAGCAGAGGAGGCGTGGAGAAGGGCATTGACATCTGTGGACTTCCTAAAGAGATCGGTGGACAAATATCCATCAGGACCCTTTGTGATCATGATGTCCAAGAATTCAATATTCGTGAGACTATATTTCCAAGTGAGTTTAATATTGCGTGTATTGATGTTCAGGCAAGCCAAAAAGTCCTCTAAGGCAGGAATATTGTCCTGCCACAAGAAGAACACATCGTCTTTATACCTTGACCTTAGGAGTGCGGCATCGTATCCAGGCGTATCATGAACAATCTCCCTCTCCCACAGCCCCAGGAACAGGTTGGCATATGAGGGGGCACATGATGCCCCCATTGCTGTCCCCTCGAGCTGTAGGAAGAGGCGGTCCTTAAAAAGAAAATAGTTATGCGTAAGCATAAATTCTAATAACGCCAAAATAAATTCGATCATGTTGTTGTCATAATCGGTCATAGCCAAAAAGGATCGGGATGCCCGCACTCCCTGGTCGTGGTATATAGACGTGTATAGTGATTCTATATCGCATGTAACAAGAACCACGTCCTGATCGACGTGGATTCCGTTTAGTCGTCTCAACATGTCGGTCGTATCTTTCACAAAAGAGGGGAGAATTTCTACACTCTTCTGAAGAAAGAAGTCAATGAACCTCCCCACATAAGTGCACAGACTCCCGATCGGGCGTCCGGGGGGGTGGGTACGGCTCTTATGCACCTTGGGGAGCAAATAAAGGGTAGGCTTGACAGGAAAATCAACACGCAAACCCTCCATCATTTTGGGGGTGATGATACCCTGGTCACAGGCATCCATCAGGATGTCGTCCAACTCTTTCTTGTAGAGAGAGGTAGGGTCCCTCTCGATTCTTCTGTAGCATTGTTTGTTATTAAGTTGCCGGAAAACCTCTTTTTCATACATCTGCACAGGCCATATCACGACATTGCCCCCCTTGTCGGCTGGTTTAATCGCCACCTCTTTAAGTTCTTGTAGCTCCCGCAGTGCCTGTCTCTGTGAGCGAGTCAGATTGTCTCCCCTAATATATGGGTGACCAATGTTTAAATCTCGTTTGACTAGCTTCACAAAGACATCCACCGCGGGGCATAGTGTTTTGTGAGATGGAGAGCTGAACACTTCTGTGTATGTATGTATGCCGCCCAGCAAACAAAGGATGTGCCACCAACACCACCTCAGTCACCAAGCATCTCCACCATGTCACACGGAAGTGTTCAGCTCTCCATCTGACAAACCTTTGAGAGAAAGCGTAAATTCCCACCTAGCCACCCTCGATCCCTGGCCCCTTTGCTTCTCCGTATACTGTATACCATCCTTTTGTTTCCCCATACTTTATATTTTATAATAAATGACATTTTGATACATTACTTCCACTTGTTTGTTTTAGACTGTCACATTTAGGCCAGAAATACGGCTTTTTGGTTACTGGGGTGAAAAAACCCTCTGATATACAGCACATCTGGGATAAGACGTGCATAAGTGAGTGTCACATTTAGGCCACAAATACCGCTGTCATATAGAGTTAAAAAAAAAAAATAGAGTGCAATACCCTACATCAGGGTTTATATTGGCGGTTAATTATTTTTAACATACTTAACCACTTTTTACTTTGCTTTGTGAACGCTAACTATGAGGCAAACATCTAATAAGGGACGCGGTCATGGTCGTGGTGGTGGTGTTGGTGGAGCCTCTGGTGCAGGGAGAGGACGTGGCCGTTCTGCCACAGCTACACGTCCTACTGAACCTACTACCTCAGGTCCAAGTAGCCGCCAGAATTGACAGCGATATTTGGTCGGGCCTAATGCCGTTCTAAGGATGGTAAGACCTGAGCAAGTACAGGCGCTTGTCAATTAGGTGGCCGACAGTGGATCCAGCACATTCACATTATCTCCCACCCAGTCTTCTGCAGAAAGCGCACAGGTGGCTCCTGAAACCCATGCCCATCAGTCTGTCACATCACCCCCGTGCATATCGGGGAACCTGTCTGAGCCTCAAGTCATGCAGCAGTCTCTTATGCTGTTTGAAGACTCTGCTGGCAGGGTTTCCCAAGGGCATCCACCTAGCCCTTCCCCAGGGGCGGAAGACATAGAATGCACTGACGCACAACCACTTATGTTTCCTGATGAGGACATGGGAATACCACCTCAGCACGTCTCTGATGATGACGAAACACAGGTGCCAATTAATGCGTCTTTCTGCAGTGTGCAGACCGAAAAGGAGGTCAGGGAGGAAGACTGGGTGGAAGACGATGCAGGGGACGATGAGGTCCTAGAACCCACATGGAATGAAGGTCGTGCCACTGACTTTCAGAGTTCGGAGGAAGAGGCAGTGGTGAGACC
This sequence comes from Bufo bufo, assembly GCF_905171765.1. NCBI lineage: Eukaryota > Metazoa > Chordata > Amphibia > Anura > Bufonidae > Bufo > Bufo bufo. The sequence continues at coordinate 369,264,995 of NC_053390.1, read as the reverse complement.
GAGCAAACAGCGTAGCAAAAGCGGGAGCAGGGTGCAAAAGCAGAGCATCCGTCGCCAAAACAGTTCGCCTGCTACTGGCCACCGTCAACAGGGACCGAGCACACCAAAGGCTGCTTCAAGGAGTTCCCTGGCATGGCACTTCTTCACACAATGTGCTGACGACAAGACCCGAGTGGTTTGCACGCTGTGCCATCAGAGCCTGAAGCGAGGCATTAACGTTCTGAACCTTAGCACAACCTGCATGACCAGGCATCTACATGCGAGACACGGGCTGCAGTGGAGTAAGCACCTTCAAAACCAAGAAAGGGCTCAGGCCCCTCCTGCTCCCTCTTCTGCTGCTGCCTCGGCCTCTTCCTCCGCCTCTGGAGGAACGTTGGCACCTGCCGCCCAGCAAACAAAGGATGTGCCACCAACAACACCACCTCAGTCACCAAGCATCTCCACCATGTCACACGGAAGTGTTCAGCTCTCCATCTCACTAACCTTTGAGAGAAAGCGTAAATTCCCACCTAGCCACCCTCGATCCCTGGCCCTGAAGCCAGCAGTTCTAAACTGCTGGCCTTTAAAATGCTGTCATTCAGGCTGGTGGAGACGGACAGCTTCAAACAGCTCATGTCGCTTGCTGTCCCACAGTACGTCATTCCCAGCCACCACTACTTCTCCAGGAGAGCCGTGCCCTCCCTGCACAACCAAGTATCGGAAAAATCAAGTGTGCACTGCGCAACGCCATCTGTGGCAAGGTCCACCTAACCACAGATACATGGACCAGTATGCACCGCCAGGGACGCTATAGCTCCCTAACTGCACACTGGGTAAATGTAGTGGCGGCTGGGCCCCAGGCGGAGAACTGTTTGGCGCACGTCCTTCCGCCGCCAAGGATCGCAGGGCATCATTCTTTGCCTCCTGTTGCCTCCTCTTCTACCACCTCCTCATCTGGTCAGCGACAGACCTTCACCACCAACTTCAGCACAGCCAGGGGTAAATGTCAGCAGGCCATTCTGAAACTGATGTGTTTGGGGAACAGGCCCCACACTGCGCAGGAGTTGTGGCGGGGTATAGAACAACAGACCGCCGAGTGGTTGCTGCCAGTGGGACTCAAGCCCGGCCTGGTGGTGTGCGATAATGGGCGAAATCTCGTTGCAGCTTTGGGACTAGCCGGTTTGACGCACATCCCTTGCCTGGCGCATGTGCTGAATTTGGTGGTGCAAAAAATTCATTTACAACTACCCCGACATGTCAGAGCTGCTGCATAAAGTGCGGGCCGTCTGTGCGCGCTTCCGGCGTTCTCATCCTGCCGCCGCTCGGCTGTCTGGTCTACAGCGTAACTTCGGCCTTCCCGCTCACCGCCTCATGTGCGACGTGCCCACCAGGTTGAACTCCACCTTGCACATGCTGGAGAGACTGTGCGAGCAGCAGCAGGCCATAGTGGAGTTTCAGCTGCAGCACGCACGGCTGAGTCGCACTGCGGAACAGCACCACTTCACCACCAATGACTGGGCCTCCATGCGAGACCTGTGTGCCCTGTTGCGCTGTTTCGAGTACTCCACCAACATGGCCAGTGCTGATGACGCAGTTATCAGCATTACAATACCACTTCTATGTCTCCTTGAGAAAACACTTAGGGCGATGATGGAAGAGGATGTGGCCCAGGACGAGGAGGAGGAAGAGGGGTCATCTCTAACACTTTCAGGCCAGTCTTTTAGAAGTGGCTCAGAAAGAGGATTTTTGCAACAGCAGAGGCCAGGTACAAATTTGGCCAGCCAGGGCCCACTACTGGAGGACGAGGAGGATGGGGATGAAGCATGTTCATAGCGGGGTGGCATCCAACACAGCTCGGGCCCATCACTGGTGCGTGGCTGGGAGGGATATGGAAGACACAGACGATACGCCTCCCACAGAGGACAGCTTGTCCTTACCTCTGGGCAGCCTGGCACACATGAGCGACTACATGCTGCAGTGCCTGCGTAACGACTGCAGAGATGCCCACATTTTAACGTGTGCTGACTACTGGGTGGCCACCCTGCTGGATCCCCGTTACAAAGACAATGTGCCACCCTTAATTCCCTCACTGGAGCGTGATTAGGAAGATGCGCGACTACAGGCGCACGCTGGTAGACGCACTCCTGAGAGCATTCCTGACTAACACCGGGGGACAAGTGGAAGCACAAGGCGAAGGCAGGGGAGGAGGAAGAGGTCGCCAACGCAGCTCTGTCAGCACCTCAGAAGGCAGGGTTATCATGGCCGACATGTGGAAAAGCTTTGTCACCTCGCCGCAACAACCGGCCCCAACTGCTGATATGGAGCGTGTTAGCAGGAGGCAGCATTTGAACAACATGGTGGAACAGTACCTGTGCACATGACTACACGTACTGACTGATGGTTCTGCCCCATTCAACTTCTGGGTCTCCAAATTGTCCACATGGCCAGAGCTTGCCCTGTATGCCTTGGAGGTGCTGGCCTGCCCTACATCCAGTGTACTCTCTGAACGTGTATTTAGCACGGCAGGAGGCGTCATAACAGACAGACAGACAGACGCAGCCGCCTGTCCACAGCCAACGTGGACAAGCTCACGTTCATTAAAATTAACCAGGCTTGGATCCCACAAGACTTGTCTGTACCTTGTGCAGAATAGACATTTATACCACCATCAAACATACATTCTTGTACTCAAGTCAAGTGCAATGATTTTGTTTTATTTTTATTTTTTTTATTTGTCCCAATATTTTGGGGGCTACCTACCCCAATAAAAAATAAAAATAAAACATTGTTGGCTACCTCCTCCTCCAACACCACAGTCACCGCCTCCTCAACCTCCGACTCCATAACCACCTCCTTCTCTGAGTTGCAGGTTAATAATTTGTAATTTTTTGTTATTTTATTTCATTTTAAGTTATTTCCCTTTCCACATTTGTTTGCAGAGCAGTTGCCATGCTCTTAAGCACATTTTACTGCCCTTTACATTCCTCTAGCCTTTTCAAGGACTATTTTAGAGCCATTTTAATGCAAAAAAGTGCAACTTTTAGTGCCCTAAATTGAAAAAAAATCTTTATTTTCAATTGTCGGGTGACATTTTACCATTTTCGGCGTACACAAACCCCTGCTGTGCCTGGGTGACAGGGGCCTAAATCTCTCAAAAACCTCTGTTCTATTGCTGGGTGACAAGAACCCCTTTTGCCGTGAATGAACCCCTGCTCTGCATTGCTGACAGGGAACTAAACTTAATACAAACATCTGTTACTAATCGGAAGATGCGCGACTACAAGCACACGCTGCTGATGGCATTCCCACCTAACAGCGGGGGCACAGTGGAAGCACAAGGCGAAGGAGGAAGAGGTCACCAACGCAGCTGGGGCACCGCAAGCACCTGAGAAGGCTAGCATGGCCCAAATGTGGAAAAGCTTTGTCAGCCTTGGAGGTGCTGACCTGCCCTGCAGCCAGTGTATAGTGTGAACGTGTGTTTAGCACGGCAGAGAGCATTAGCACAGGCCGCAGCAAATGTGGACAAGCTTACGTTTATTAAAATGAACCAGGCATGGATCCCACAGGACTTGTCCATACCTTGTGCAGAATAGACTTTCATACCAGCCTCAACCATCCATTCTTGTACTCAAGTGCACTTATTAGTTTTATTTTGTTATATGTCCCAATATTTTCAGGAATTCCCCAATTAAAAAATAACACAAATCAGTGTTGGCTACCTATTCCTCCTTCACCACCGCTTCCACCTACACCGCCACCTCAACCTCCTACTCCTAGATTGTTTTTTAAATTTCTGTATTTTATGTTATTTTAAGTACTTTCCCTATCTACATTTGTTTGCAGAACAGTTGCCATGCTCTTAAGCACATTTTGATGCCTTTTGCAGCCCTCTAGCCCTTTCCAGGACTATTTGAGCCATTTTAGTGCCCAAAAGTTCGGGTCCCCATTGACTTCAATGGGGTTCGGGGTCAAGTTTGGGTCCCGAACATCCAGGTGTCTGCTCAACTCTACATATAGCTGCATCGCTGAACGGCAAACTGGCCCTTATTTTTGCCACATACACGCCCCAAGGCTTTAGAACATAACTGCACCGCTGAACAGCAAATATATTTTTCTTTTACCACTTACACCCCAAAAAGGGCTGTAATTTTTGCACTCCACCACAGTGGGTAATAAGCCATTTTTTGCCTACTATTACAAGTCAATAAATGATTTAGAACATAACTGCACTAGGGCAAATAAGACAGAAATATTTCCTTGAAATAAACCCTGTTAATGGCTGTATCAAACAGCACTCACACCAACAAGAACGGTTTGCTGCAATGACAGAGCTGTATAAAAGGCAATTTGGATCCCCAGTCAGTGCAGCAAGGTGTAATCGGATTGTTCCTATTACCCAGGCTGTAACCTTCCTTACGGAACCTTGTTCTACATAAATACTGTGGAATGATTCCTCCCTATCCTTTCCCTACACCTTGAATAATCTTTCCCTGAACTTGTCAATGTCTTTTTTAGCACAATTAGGCCACTTTCATACGAGCGTGACGGATTAGGTCCGGATGCGTTCAGGGTGCATTCAGTGAAACCCACACCATCTCGCAAGCAAGTAGTCAGTTTTGTCTGCAATTGCATTCAGTTTTTTTCTGCACAAGTGCAATGTGTTCTGATGGGTTTTTCATGCGCGTGATAAAAAAAAAAAAAAATAAAACCCACTGAAGGTTTACAAACATCTCCTAGCAACCAGTGAAAAACACATTGCTTCCGGAAGTGCTGATGCAATGTGTTTTTCACTGAAGCCCCATTCACCTCTATAGGGCCAGGGCTGTGTATATAATATAAAAATTTACACAGACCCATTGAAATGAATGTGTCAGGATTCAGTGTGGGTGCTATGCATTCACATCACGCATTGCACCCATGCGGAAAACTCTCCTTAAGTTTTTTTCTAGCACTGTCCTCATCTCCTGCTGATGTCTCTCCCTGCAACAAGTACACTGGAAAATGGCAGAATCCAATATGGCTGAGGCCATTTATAGGGCTGGCTGCCGATTGGGAAGGTGGGATCACCCATAATGCCCTGCATGCAGCCAGAGTTCCTTGCTCCATGTCCTCACACGTGCAGTAGCCATTTTAGGAAAAATGCAATTTGTTACATTGAAGTGTGAGGAAATTCGGAGCGAATTCCACTTCGTCAACTTAGATTCACTCATCTCTAATAATGTTATTGCTATCTAATGTACACTGAAATACTAAAAATCTAAGATTTTATTGATGACCTATCCTCTGGATAGAAACAAAAGTGCAGGAGCAGCACTCAACGGTCCGTCCTTGTTGTAGGGAGTTGCAACAGCTGCGGATCCAATCAGTCAGAAAATAAGTGAAAAAAAAAAAAAAAAAAACAGCGGTGGCAGCATCTCCCATCATTCCATCTTGGTACAGCCGAAACATTGCTGATTTTTTGTATGCTGTGAAGCTCTAATAAAGATGGAATGATGGGAGATGCTGCCACCGCTGTTTGATTTTCACCTATCCTCTGGATAGGTCATTAGTATCTGGTGGGGGTCTGCACCCAGGACCCCTGCCAAACAGCTGTATGAAAACGCACCGATGCGTACAGTAGCACCACAGCCTTCCATAGCTTTCCCAAGGCTATCATGTTACCTTCATTTGTTACGTGGTCTTATTGAAGTGCGATACCAAGCACATCTGCTATCAAATGGACAGCGCTGTGCTCGAGTAGCAGAGAGGCAGTCATGGTGCTACTGTGAGAGAGTTGGATCCCCAATCAGATAATGGGGACCTATCCAGAGGATAGATCAGTAAAAATCTCAGATAACCCCTATAGTAATGGAAATTAATACTGCATGGTGTAGTCTACACCTTTTGTGTAATCTATTATTGTACTGTCCCACAAGTCTATAGGTCAGCAAAATTACCTTGTAAAATAGAGCTCTAATGGAGGTAATAGTTGTACTTTGCTGCGTAATATACAAGACCTACGTGATGCTGCTCTAGTAAATACAGTCACTATCTATGAAGCTTTAGTCTGAGACTACTGTGTCAAACCCATACTCACTCTTCACATGGAAATTAATATCCACACACTAGAAATGTCAATTTTTTTTTATTATTCATAGTCAATTTATGTTTGGCCATTAAAGTTTATGAATAGCAGCTCAAAGGACTACAATGGTCACCATCCAAACTGTGGGTTCATGCAGTTTCATACAGTGATTAACATCTGTTCAAGATACAGTGTAATTACATTTTTGCTAGCAGCACAGATAGGCATTTCTGTGAAATTGAAGCCAACTGCATGTTGTAGTATTCGCAACAATTTGAAATAAGACTTTCCATTTTACAGTATACCAAAAGGCTTCTACATTACTGCTCGGCACTAGTCAAGGAAATCACTTAAACTGGTAGACCTTTTTAGATATTTCACACCGATTCTGTATTTTCTTTATCTTCAGCATAACGTGGATAGGATTCACCAAGGAGCGGCTGAAGTACATCACTCTTTCCGCTTCTGCGTCGAACAGCACATGTGACACCAGCAAAAATTATAGCCACAAGAAAAAGAGCTGCTATAACTGCTATGGTGACGATCTCTGTACTGCTTAGTGCCTGACCTAAAAGAGGTAATAGAAACAGTTAGAAACTGTTCTAACTAGCATATACATTTAGAGCAGTGCATCAAAACTCAATTTTAAGGAGCAGCAAATTCTTAAAAAGGAAACCTGTAAAGGAGCCAGTTGCAAGTGTCTCCCTATGGTGGTGATGCATGGAAGATGAATCACGTGAGCCATCAATACAAAGCACATACGTGATAGACCGTCTAAACTGCAGGCATGGCCAAACTGCGACTCTCCAGCTGTTGTAAAACTACAACTCCCACAATGCCCTGCTGCAGGCTGATATTCATAGGCAGTCTTAGCATGCTGGGAGTTAGTTTTGCAACAGCTGGAGAGCCTCAGGTTGGCCTGCTCTAAAGCAAAGCAAGGGACTGTTCGTAGTTTCCCCTCTAATAGGGGCCACCTCCCTTGAATTTCTATGGCCCTTTTCACACAAGTGAGTTTTCTGCACGGGTGCAATGCGTGATGTGAACACACAGCACCCACACTGAAACCGGACCCATTCATTCCAATGGGTCTGTGTACATGAGCTTTTTTTAATGCATCAGTTCTGCGTTGAGTGAAAAACGCAGCATGTTCTATATTCACACAGCCCATAGACGTGAATGGGGCTTTAGTGAAAAACGCATTGCATCCGGAAGTGCGGCTGCAATGAGTTTTTCACTGATCGTTGCTGAGAGGTTTGTAAACCTTCAGTTTCACACATGTGAAAAAAACAAAACGCATTGTACCCATGCAGAAAAAACTGAATGTAATTGCAGACAAAACTGCCTGAACTTGCTTGCAAAATGGAGTTTCCCTGAACTCAGCCGGACCTAATCCATTATGCTTGCGTGAAAGAAGCCTAAGCCAAGCAACCCCTTGAAGTATGTCAGCTCCAGTTTCCACTTTCATTAAAATATAGTTCTCCAATTACTATTGATGACCTATCCTTAATACCATAGACCTGTGGGCAGGTTTTCAACTTTTTTACCTCTACTCTAGAATATGAAATAGTGAAATTTGCTGTATAAAACTAGAAGTCTTTTCTAGCTCGGTTACTTACTAGGCCACTGGACATCATATGAATATCCCAGATTGTCTGTAGCCAAGTTAAACATTTCAATATTTGTCACTGGTGGCCAGAATGGAACCATGTTGTATTGCCGGTTATGACCAATTGGAGCATCTTCCAGTGGATACTGATTAATATCTAAAGGTTGGAGAGTAGAAGTACATGTTAAGCCATAAACAATTTAGTGCCAGTATTTGACATCTTTCATCAAGCTTTCCTGATCTCCGTGGATAAGAACCCATCCAGCCCATTAATGGAGCTGTAATAGTCAAGTCCATAAGCATGTTTGGGGAGAAAAATAAATAAAAACATATATGTTGATTGCTGTTTACTAAGGAAGAAGATCTTACCCACATTATGTCTCCTCAGCCATTCATCAAAAACTGCATCAGTAAAGGTATGCAGAAGCACAAAGATTGGATCATTTGGAGACAAGTGAGTTTGACCCCCTGTACCATTTAGGAACAGATGAGCTAGATTATGAAGACTTCTTACTGTGGGATTATATTGCCCGGAAGGTTCACTGTAACCTATAAAATAAAAAAAATTACACATCACAAGGAAAAGGGGGGTGCGCATGTTTAGCTCTCATACTCTGCATAGACCTCTATTAAACATATTGTTGAAGCGGTGCCTTCATTACCTTCAATGGAATTCCGAAAGCTTTCTGTAGAGTTTGAAAAGAATGGTGGAGTATCAAACAAATTGACCTCCAAGCAGAGAACTACATCTTCTGGTTCAGGAAGCCTCTGTACCATTGGACGAGCAATATTACCAGCAGGATTTCTTCTGATTGAGTTACCCACTGTATCTGTAATAAAGATAATTGCATGTGTCAAGCTAGCAAAAACCAGTCTCCATTATATGCATCCATGTGGTCAGGCAAGTCAGTTTACTTTCTCCAGCAAGTACTTACTGTTACAGATGGTGCCTAAGCTTTCATAATCCTCCACAAATTCACATACAACTTGCCAACGAGAGAACACAGAGTTGGGACTTAAGAGATTTTGATCAAAATTGCTTCTTGCACCGACAAGGTCATCTGTACAAATGTCACATTCATTTCCACCAATAGCAAAGTTCCAGTAAGGAAGTGCAAAAGAAGGATCCTGTAAAAGATTCTAAACATAAAAGATTGGTTATGCATGGAATACACTTAGGAATTGAAGTTAGAATAGCTAAACAGGCTAGTCAGATTTAAAAGCATAAACCTAGAAGTGAACCATAAAAAAGTAAAGGAATACACAGTAGTTGCCCTCACTGTACCACTAGCATACAGAAAATATTGCAGTCTAACAGTCTTGTAGAAATCCTGCATAGATCACAAGTGCTAACTTTGGGGGGGGGGGGGGGGGGGGTTGGGGTGGAAGGAAGAGCTTTATGTATAACAGTTTGTTTATTTTTAATATACAGTGTAGGGACTGGGATGTTAGACATTTTTTGTAATATACTTTATAGGAGAAAGGAATTTCTTTCTACTGGAAAACCATGTAAAGAGTTTTCTTCGCAAAGCTCTAAAAATTGTGGAGAACAAGTCTTCAGTCCTACTGAGCACTGAAGACACCTGTGTGTAACAGAGGCTTCAAGCCTGCCTCTTACTACTGCTGTCCGACTATGGACAAGTGGCCTAACTATCAATGTCCATAACCCTGCCTATCGGACTTATTATACACAGGAAACTTTAGTAATCAGTAACATGCTGAAGAGACTGACTAACACTCAGTTACAGCTTTAATAGAAAACACTATAAACCAATTACACTATATTAAAGGAATGCTCATTAGCCATCTCATGATGAATAGGTGCCACCAGATGGAGTGAAAAGTTTGTTCATGATTTAATGTAATCTTTTGTGCGGTCACTTAAATAATTGTTTGGCAACAGCAGATTGTGGCATCTAAACACTTTGCCGGCAAACAGTGATTCTATATGGGATAAGCAATGGCATTAGCGATCGCTCCTCCCTATACTCCCCATAATGTAAAGGCAGCAGTCACCTTCACTGATGAGCAGGCGCATGCAGGGAACACGTTCTCCCTGACAGTCATCTGCTAAGTCTAGAAGTGTATATGGGCCTTTATACCTCATCTCTGAAGGCTTCACTCCTGGCTTTGGCTGACAAAATAAAAACCCTGATGTGTGAACTGGGCCTAACTAGGGCTTCTGCAGATACTAGTTAGTAGAGGACATGGATGACACAGGTGCCAAAAATGTATTAAAAGCGAAAAAACTAAAAGCAAGCAAAATATTGTATACAGTGTAGTGGGAAGCTGAAAAAAATTCAAATGTGTAATAAGAAAAAAAATTTGGCCAGTTTTATTTTTATGGTTTCTCACGTCATAAAACTGACCCATGGCCTTATATTAACACATGCATACATTTAAATAGTTGTGTTTTAATACTTAAAAGTGGGGGGAGGGATTTTTTTTTTAAATATTTAAGACTGTCACCCTAAATTTCTATAATAAGCAATTCGATTGCAATAGTAATGCAGTGTATTTTAGAAGCAGAATTGCTATGTTCTTATGGAACCCTGCCAACTTTAGAGCTTCATAGGAACTTCAGACCTGCACTTCCCCCCCTAAACCTAAAAAAAAAAAAAAATATTAACTAACCCCACATATTTTAAAAGTTACATAAACACTAGAAATGGTAGCCCAACAAAATTTGGGTTGTCAAACTACCATGTGTGAAATTTAAATAAAATTCTCTATCTATATTTAAATAAAAAAACTTGTTCTTAAGACCTTTGAGGCTAGGTCATTAAAGGGGTTACCCGATTTCTCAAACCCCCCACATGTGCCAGGCTCCTCACAGGTAATATACTTACCCCGCACTGCCGCTGTTGCTTCTCCCAGTATACGGATGAAAACATCTGGGGGGGCGAGCCTCCCCCAGGTATTTTAATCTGTGTACAGGGAGAAGCAGCAGCGCTGGGTGTGGGGTAAATATATTGTGTGTTGAGAAATAGAATAATTCCTTGGAGTTAAAGGTGATGCATGTAAATAGAACTTTGAAAGTGTACACCATGCTAACAGTATGATGAAGTACTTGATATGCACACTACCCCCACCCTCTGCTATGTACAGTAGTGAACAAACTGCCAATCACCTGGAGTGTGGGGGCAGCAGCATGCATATCAAGTAGAGATGAGTAAAATTCCATAAATTCATTCATATTGATTGTCAAAAAAATTTGACCAGAATGAGTGCTCAGTTTCTCTGAAAAGTTGTACAGGGCACTCTGGGGTCTCCATGACTGCATCTAACAAAAGAGCCTTAGTAATGTCAATGTGACAGCAACATATATAGCGATGGGTAAAGGCATGGTAGCTGTGGTAACAAACAGCCCCAAAAAAAAAAAAAAAAAAAAAAAAAAAAAAAAAGTCAGATTATGCAAGTTCCTATAAAAATAAAAAATAGAAGTTGTCCAAAAACTTCCTTTGTGGTGGATGTCTGGCAGTGTTTTTTTTTTTATAAACCCCGATTAACTCCTGAAAGACCTCCATGTTAATGTCAGATGCCATGATCAGTGATAAACGCAGCATATGAGGGGTTCGATGATGGGTGGCAGCACAATCGCCATTCCTAGTCATTGCACCCACCACATACAATGGAATGCAGCTGAAGCAAATTTGATAACTTCACTCATCTATAGTGACCACCAATATCCTTTTTATGGCGGTCGCTAACAGGTCATAGGCTAGGCCCCTGCCTTTTTACAGTGGCCTAGTCTAAGCGCTGCATGGGTCTCCTGTGCAGCAGAGGGTGGAGCTTGGATTTCATGAAAACTGAGCTCCTGCTTTAACAGCCCGGATCGGCAGAAGCACTAATCCTGGCCACTTAACCCCTTAGGTCAATAGCGACTACAGCATCAAAGTAGTTTAGAGAGAGGGGCTCCCTCTTTCTGGCATTGGCACCGCTGCAAGTTATATTACAAGGTGCCGGTGTCTGAGTATAGCAGCCTAATGAAAGACCTGCAAGATGTCTTGCAGATACTAGTTAGGGTCCATTCACACGACTGTAAGGGCTCCGCGCCTATATTGCAGACTGTGTACACTGCTGCGGATGCAAACCCATTGACTTGAATGGGTCTGATCTGCAGAATACGGCAAAAGATAGGACAAGTCCTATCTTTTGCAGAGGCATGGATCAGAAGCCCACAAAAACACTCAAGCACTTCCATGGACCTTTGGGTCCATGCTTCCACACTGCAAAATATAGGACATTCCTATCTTTTACTGTATTTCAAGTCAATGGGTCAGCACTGAAATACAGGATGCACTGGCATCAGCCATGTGTATTGTGGACCGCTATTTGCAGTCCACAGTATGGGCACGGCGACCATATGGTCATGTAAACGAGCCCTTAGGCTGTTATACTGCCTAGCACACATCCTCTGACATCAGAGCTGTGGCCAATTGCAAGGCATTAAGCGCAAGTCTGACTCCTCTTCCCTTTAGGGCTCACACGCATTTTGCAGCTCGGGAGTGGACCCATTCACTTAAAATGGGGCCACAAAAGATGGGGATAGCACTCTGGTGTCCACATCCGTTTCTCCATTCTGTGGCCTCGCAAATATTTTGCAGACAATAGGCATTTCTATAAAAGGCCATCCGTTCCGCAAATTGCGGAAGGCACACGAGCAGCATCCTTTTTTTGCGGACCGCAAAACAGCACGGTCATGTGAACAAGCCCTTATTCCGATATGTAAAATGGTGGACGCCATTTTAAACTGATTTGTGTAGGAAAAATCCCAAGAACTTTGCATTTGCTAAAAAGTTCTGGAGAAATTCTAAATTAATGTAAATTGATCCACTCATCTCTAATATCAAGTGCCTCAGACCATCTGTCAGTGTGCTGTACACTTTCAAAGCAAAGCTCAATAACATGGCTTCATCTTAACACTCCAGTGACTGATATTTTCTTAAAGTTAACTTGCAAAACTATGTTATCAATATACAAGTTAATTTCATTGAGAAGGGCATCATTCCTGGTCACTTCCAAATCCTATACTGTCCATCCCTCAAATCAGAAAGCCCAAGCTAACACAGGCAGATCTTTTTATCCCAATTAATAAACTTACATTATGGTCTGGGAACCAACATGTTACAGGGTTGTGCCAATATAAATGTATCCTGCCCAGATATATCACTTTCCTCCTATACCATTTATCAAAACTGCCTTATTCTAAAGTTATTAGAATAGCATTGCACCCCGTAGCAAACTAGTTTTAAAGTAATTTGCTGTTGCGGACATCCTGTAGTGAAGTCTGGTGATATAGGATACACATGTTCCTTCCCTTCAATAACCACACCACTATGTGCAGTGTCTGTTGACAATACACAGACATGAGGGTGAATTTCTCTTTGAAGCACTCCCAAAGATTTTTATTTTCTGAAAGGTGCATGATGTTAGTAGTGAAGGTAATCTTGCCAGCGACTGTATTTGTTAGTTATAACTTGCCTTCTGATCCTTAGCTGTGTCATGTGACCAGCACTCTGATCGCCAACTGACATTCCTATAAGGGCTCGTATAAGGCCTACTACGTATACTCTGCAAAAGACAGTTTAATCATGGTGTTGAGGCGGCTAGGAACTGACCCTTTTCTACTTATCCCCTGGCAATGCAGAGTTCAGACAGCCAACCTAACCTTCTCCTGTTAGCACATACATTCTATTGAACCACCTCCCATTTGCCCATACTCTAGTAAATCACCTCAGGTTCGCACATACATTTTGTTAGGGGGTCAGCGTGACTTCAGGACATGTGCAGTATTACAATTGGCACGGTGTGCTGTCCACCAGAACAGATACTACATAGTGAGGCATGGACCTGATCTCCCCTCAGATACCACCTACCTGTGTATGAATTTTGTGCAAGTACTTAGGCCCATCCCCCAGCACAGCAAGGAGTTAAAGGGTTTCTGTCACCTGAAAAATGGGTATTAAGCTGGCTGACATTAGCACATCACTAATGTCAGCTGAAATGACTATTAGTGCCATCGCACTGCCTAAAGCCTTTGAAAAAAGCAAACTTATAATTTGCTAGTTAGCCTCTAAGGAGAGGGGGGGCCTTGAACCTGCTCCTAGAGGCTCAGTTTGCCCACCTTTTCACTGAATGGCACAAGACTTACACTGCAGCCTGCACCCACTGCAGATACGGCTGGCACAAGGAGAGCAGCGCTGCCCTGGCCCTGTCAATCAAGAGAATGCTGTGAAAAAGGTGGGCAAATGGAGCCTCTAGGAGCAGGTTCAACTCCCACCCCCTCCCAGAGGCTAATTAGCAAATTATAAAAGTTTGTTTCTCAATAAAGGCTTTGGGCAGTGAGATGGCACTAATCGTTATGTCAGGCAGATTAATACCCATTTTTCAGGTGACAAACCCTATAAAAAAAAAAAATTCCAACTCCTATAGTGCCCCCCAAAATGCCTGGGCACCTTACCTACCTCATTCCCCAGCACCTGCATTGCTCCTGATGCCCGCACAGCCACCACTGCCTCCCTCCTGTCACGCAGATCAAAACATCCAGCAACATGGGGGCAGTCAATAGCAGGACAATCTTTTATTGATACTATTTTGGAGTGACTGATCAGATTTTATTAAATTAGTGATGAAAAAAAATGGTGCTGTAGCAAAGGGATTAAGAGGTGGAGGATGGGCTATGTCAGGTTTTAGCACAGTGGACAGACAGGAGTAGGTGTGTATGCGTGCTCCTGCCCTGCACTTGCTCAGCTGTGCTCGCATACATATGGCGCCCAACATATCCTAACGGTTTTAGGTCATTTACACATGCCTTTATTGGCAAATGGGGGTGTGGCAGGGGAGGAGCCAGGACAGTAGGTGGGATTCCCCCCCCCCCCCAATTAAAATTCTTGCCATGGGGCCCAGTGATTTCTATGTACGGCTATAGCAATATACAGAGAAACTGGCTTCCTGTCCACACACAAGATGCAGTGTTATTTGGAAAGTCAGTGTTGGTCACATGACAGCTGAGGAATGGAAGGGAGGTGATAACTCAAATACAGTCACTGGTAAGATTACCTTCAGTACAGTTTACATCATGTACCTTTCTACCAGGTCAGGGTCTTAAACATTCTTTTTTTAGGAATGCATCTTTAACAAATGGACATTTGTACAAGTTGCATCTGTTATAAATCCAGTTACAAAGAGCATGTTGAATAAGTGGAGGTAGAAAATTAACACAGCGGCCATCATAAAATGAAAGTGCCCCAAATTTCACACGTGTGGCGATATCAAGCACACAAAATTTGGGGTGTGTTCTTCAATCAAGATGGCCTCTCCATGATCAAATGAATGCGGCGAGTACGCACAGTTTTTACTGCCATTTCAGGAAAAATGGATTCAGTACCACAAAAAAAAAGTTACTAATCAAATTTATGATATGCAAAACAAATTACACTTTGTTTCACTCAACACATCTCACTGCCCTAAGGCATGATGGGACAGCAGTCACATGACAAACCAGGATTCAAACTGAGGGGTTTAAGTGAAAATTAGGTAAATTTAAAATGAAAAATTCCAAGAGGAGAAATGGGAGCTAGGGTACTTGATAAAAATAAACGAGTGAAAAGTAGTTTATTCTTTATTGCACGACCCCTTAAAAGACTGGATCTCTTCATTAAAAGCATCTACCTAGTGTTAAGATTAAAGCAAACCTGTCAGGTAATTACTTCTTCCCCATGTGAGTAACATGATAAAGGCTTCGAAGCAAAGCTCTGAGTTTATATGATCTGGAGCAGCATTTTTTCAGAAAAATAAATCCTGACAGGATCCCTAGAAGAAACAGAGTCCCAATTACCCAATCCACACAAGAAGATTGACAGTCTTCTCTGTATACACACACACACACACACACACTAAGGCCTCTTTCACACGGGCGGTGCGGTAAAAGGCGCGATTTTTACACACAAGTGCAAAACATTGTAATGTGTTTTGCACTCGCGTGAGAAAAATCGTGCATGTTTGGTACCCAAACCTGAACTTAACAGAAGTTCAGGCTTGGGATCGGTGTTCTGTAGATTGCCAATTTTCCCTTTATAACCATGTTATAAGGGGAAATACATTCTGAATACAGAATGCATAGTAAAATAGCGCTGGAGGGGTTAAAAAAAAAATAATTTGATCGCGGAGCCGGCATCTCCTTCTGTCTTCATCTTAGCTGTGTGGAGGAACAGGACCTGTGGTGACATCACTCCGGTCACCACATGATCTTTTACCATGGTGATGGACCATGTGATGACCGGAGTGACGTCACCACAGGTCCTCTTGCTCCATACAGCTAAGATGAAGACAGGAGATGCCGGCTCCGCAAGCAAGTGGATTAAGGGGAGTTAAATTTTTTATTTTTTTAACCCCCTCCAGCGCTATTTTACTATTCATTCTGTATTCAGAATGCTATTATTTTCCCTTATAACCATGTCATAAGGGAAAATAATAATGATCGGTTCTCCATCCCGATAGTCTCCTAGCAACCGTGCGTGAAAAATCACACCGCATGCGCACTTGCGATTTTCACACAACCCCATTCACTTCTATGGGGCCTGCGTTGCGTGAAAAACAGATTATAGAGCATGCTGCGATTTTCACGCAACGCACAAGTGATGTGTGAAAATCACCGCTCATGTGAACAGCCCCATAGAAATGAATGGGTCGGGATTCAGTGCGGGTGCAATGCGTTCAACTCACGCATCGCATCCGCACTGAATACTCGCTCATGTGAAAGGGGCCTAATACATGAAGAGCCATCAAGGATTGTGTGGGCAGGGTAATCACAACTGTCTCAGGAATAGAAGTGTTAAAGGATTATTCTGGGCTTACCAATCCTCAGAATAAGTCATTAATATCTAACTGATGCAATTCTGACTGCGGGCACCTCTGATGATCATCTATTTAAAGAAGCTGCAGAGCTTTTGTGAGCTCCAACATTTCAAGCACAGCGCCATAGATTTTATACTGGCAGTGCATGGTATTACAGCCCCGACCTATTCATTTGAATGGGTCTGTGCTGCACTTACACCATGTGACCAATGAGATTGACATGTCCTAGAGAAAAAATAAAAATTGAGCATTGCAGCCCAATTAGACATTCATCAGGATAAGTCATCAATATTTTACTCAAAGAACCCCTTTAATTATACATAAGGTTAACAAACAAAAAAAATCCATACCTGTATGTCCCTTTCCAGTTGCATCAAATGGTATCTGTGCCAGGTAAGGAAAGCAGGACCCTCATGAGAAAAGTCTATGCCACCGGCACTCCCCTGGCCTGCGCCAAGAAATGTTTTGCTAACACTGTAGTAATGGGTCCAAACAAAGAAATCATAAATTGAAATATTTTGAAAGTTAGTAGTGTTGCTCTCTTGGTCAATGAGCTCATTGTAATGGCGTGTTGCAATGACGTAGTCTGGGTGTACAGTGTCTTTTGCAAGATCAAGTGCACCAATAAATCGCCTCCTCTCTTCAGCACGCAAAGCCAACACATTTCTTCTCACTACAAGAAAACAAGTCATGCTTTTTATTCATACCCAGATGGAAAAAAAATAAAATAAAAATGTAAACCCAATTTAAAAAGACTAATGAATAAGCTACACTGAAGGGTTCTTAAACTACCATTGTCACTTATTTATTAGGGTGCCCTCCGCAACAAAATCCGCAGGGGCAGATCTTACAAAGCTGTGGATTTTGTTGCAGATTTTTCCACAATGGAACAGGATGGATATTTTCTTTGTGAATTATGTTGCAGATTACATCTCTATTAAAATGGAGATATTCAGCTACATGAAATCCGCTATTTACACTCTGGAATATTCTGCAGCAGAACAGAACACAGGTATTGACACTATCCCCATAGGCTTACAGGGGATGTATTTATGTAGCCTTTTCCACAATGACATCCACCACATCACATCAGGGTGCAGCCACACGGAGCTTCCGTGCTGTGGTTCGGAGGCTGCCAAGTACCATATGAACCACAGAAGCAGCCATATTATCTAAGTAGAAACACATTGTTTAGTTGGTCTTCATGGATGCATAGTTTTGCAGATTACTATGTGGCCATTAACAATGAAGATCAAACAAACACGGTTTTAATTAGTTAATATACCTCTGTGGCTCATATGGCGTGGATGCATCCTTAGTGACCATTTTTATGTAAAATATAAAACAGTCTACAAAGTCACATTGGCATTGCACATAAAATGAGCACACAGTATGAAACAGCATATTCATTACTATGACTAAAGAGCACTTCAGGTTAAAAGGACCATCCAAGATTTTCCTGCACACGTTTTACATTAAAAAAAATTAAACACAATTTAGGCAAAAAAAAAAAAAAACAAAGGCACCAGATCCGTCCTGACTTACATTGAAAGTCAATGGGGAACGGATCAGTTTTCAATGGCACCATATTGTGTCAGTGAAAAACAGATCCATCCCCGTTGACTTACATTGTAAGTCAGGACGGATCAGTTTGGCTCCGCATCGTCAGGCAGTTACCAAAACGCTGCAAGCTGCGTTTTAGCGACAGTCTAATTAAAGCAAAAGGAGACCAAAACGCAGCCAAATTAATGCATTCTGAACAGATTCTTTCAGAATGCATTGGGGCTAAACTGAGCCCTGAAACTGATCCCACAGGCGGACCCAGAAACGGCAGTGTGAACGTAGCCTTAGCATTAAGACTTTACATTTGGTTTAGTGGTCAGTGGACTATGTAGCAATGATTTTTCCTAACTTTCCTCTACATTTTTGGATGAGGTCCTGTATGACCAATGTAAACAAGCATGAAGTCTGTAGCCTAATGAAAAAAAAACTGTCCTATCCTCAAAAAAAGAATTCTTACCTGCTACAAGTTGCTGGTCACAGTTATCCCCTGTCCATCCAGGTCTGCAGCTGCCACAGTTATAACCATAGAATCGACCATTACATATACATGTCCTGTTAAAAAAACGGATGGGCCATTGTTCCCGGTCATCTGTTCCATCCAGCTGATACTGAGGTCCATGAGGCCTGGAGTCCACACTAATAGGACCACACAGGCCTCGACCTACAGTAAAGCCACACTGGTCACTTGCATCTGGAGACAATTGAGGAAATACACCTGGGCAGCACTCGCCACTGAGTAAGGCCTCTGGAGTGGCACATTGTCGAGGAAACTGTGCAGTTACCAGGTCATGGAAGAGTGTGAAGACCAATACCACCGAGCAGAAACGCCAAGCTTCATAGAACGTCATAGTTGTGTTCTGGACAGTCACAGCTGAAAGAAGAGGAGGTATGAGTACAACAAAGCTGGTGTGGTCACAGCCAAAACTTTTAAAGCCTATAATAAAATTCAGCCTCATAAGGAGTAAAAACAGAACCTCCCAGCTTTGATGCCAGACTCCTCCTTCAGTGAAGCCTACATGATAGCAAGATTAGCAGGCAGCATGATGAATGTCTTATGTAACTTCTGCAGACATAGGTCAAAATGCCAGTAGACCTTTGAGCAACAATTATTAGAAGTCAAATATACTGTAACTAGTCATGGTCTTTGGGAATAAGATCCGGAACATACTGATGAAAGGCAATATTTTTCACAAGATTGATTAAAGGTAAATAGGAATAGATTAAAAGTTTTAGTTTACATATCTTGACTAAGGGACTCAGTGATTCAGTAATGTTCTTTCATCTATAAAACTACTGTTTCACACTCAAAATAATTAGCAAAGTTATTAAACACCCAGACAAGTTCTGACACCTTACTGGAGAGCATTCCTACTTAAGAGACTTTCCAGTGACAGACTGGGAGGGACACTATGATTTTGAGTCCCACTTTGTTCTGGTTAAGCTTAGTATTTTAGACCTCTCAGAAACTGAGCATTTATCCAGACAATTGCTCGCTTACATTTCATTTTCTGCTAATCAATGATAAAACAAAAAACCTAATATATCCAAAGCACAATACAAGTGACAGCTAGCCTATAACGTATTCCCTCACATTGAGTAAATAACAGTACCTGCTACAGTCTGAACCAGGTTTCCAGCAATCAAGTTTCCAGCCTTTAGTTTGTTTGACCCTCCATCCCTCTGATGCAGTCAAGCGTTTCCCAGCCCACCCTAATCCTTTTATACCAGTGTACTTCATCCAGCACATGACCACTTTCATGCTGATTGCCTTGTGACTATAAAAAGGTCCCAGCGTGGGTCAACTTTCTTGGAATAACCTGACCATGCAATTATAAAACTTAAAGAGGCTTTGATTCAGTGTCAGATCTTCTTCCCCTATTTATTAGTCATCAGTTCACCCACCCTTCCAGGACATCTGAAGAAAAGGGCAATTGTCTATTGTGCTAGAGCTACATGATAAGCTCATCACAGGGAGAAGATACTTAAACCCCATGTTGGAGCTGCTGAATTCAAGCACAAACCGCTACTAACTTACCTTGGCCACTGAGAGACAGAAGCTCAGGTCTCCACATGCTGATATTTATTCAATCAGGAATTGATTAGCCAAATGAAACGCCCACTTTGTCTAATGAAATAATTACCAAAACCATGTCTACACATAGGGCGGATTCCATGCAGATTTTCAGTGCAGAAAAACTGCAGCCTAAGGGCTCATTCAGACCGCCGTATGAATGAGTCCGCATCCGTTCCGCACACCGTGTGCTGTCCACATCCGTGGTTCTGTGCCTCCGTGGAGAAGATAGAGCTTGCCCTATTCTTGTCCGCAATTGCGGACAAGAATATGCATTTTCTATTATGGTTGTGTCCAAGTGTGGTCCGCAAATTGCAGAACGCACACATCCAGTATCTGTGTTTTGCGGATCCACAAAGCACTACGACCGTCTGAATGGGCCCTAAAGCTACATGCACACGACCCTGCCGTGTTTAGTGATCTGTATCTTGTCTATTGAAGGCCGAATGCAGAACGCACACGGCCTGTATCCATGTTTTGCGGATCCGCGATTTGCAGATTGCAAAAGACGATACGGCCGTGTGCATGAGGGCTTAGGATTTGTTAACACATCATTTTTTGCTGGTGTTTTTCTATACGTTTGCTTTTTTTTTGCCATTTTTTGCTGTAAAAACACTAGTTCCAGGTGTTACCTGAAAGTCTACAGAAAGCATTTTTTGGTACTGGCTTTTTTGTTCTTCCAGTTTTTTTGTGTTTTTCTTGCATTTCAATATATTTTGACAACACCTTCTCTTCAAGGAAAAGCACCACGTAGAAAATGCTAGTGTACAAACAACTTGGGGTTCTTTTATTAACCCCTTCCAGCAAAAAACAGTTTTTGACCAAATCTGTGTCACTTTTAGGGATGAGCAAATCGACTTCGGATGAAACATCCGAAGTTGATTCGCATAATACCTCATTTGAATACTTTTACTTAGGCTACATGCACACGACCGTATGTGTTTTGCGGTCCAAAATGGATGACGTTCCGTATGGCATCCGTTTTTTTCGCGGATCCATTGTAATATTGCCTATCCTTGTCCGCAAACAAGAATAAAATAGGACATGCACAATTTTTTTTGCGGGGCAACGGAATGGACATACTGATGCGGACAGCACACGGTGTGCCGGTGTCATCCGGCAAAACGGATCCGGCATTTATTTTTTTCACCTTTTTTCCGGTCTGCTCATGTGCAGATCGGAAGGATGGATAAAAATGGAGATAAAACCGTAGCATGCTGCGGCGGTTTTATCTTTTGCCTGATCAGTCAAAATGACTGAACTGAAGACATCCTTATGCATCCTGAATGGATTACTCTCCATTCAGAATGCATGGGGATATGCCTGATCAGTTCTTTTCCGGTATAGAGCCCTTTTGACGGAACTCAGTGCCGGAAAAGAAAAACGCTAGTGTAGTGAGTACCCTTAGTGAACATAAATGTCAATCTAACTAATGCATGTTGTGGTCCCCTTGGGGGCCTAAAAAAAGTTTTTTTAAAAAAAGTTTTTTAAAAATATAAAAAAATAAAAAATTCAAACCACCCCCCTTTCCCCAAAATTCAAAGTAAAAAAAAAAATACTAAAAATGAACATCATAGGCACTGCCACCTCTAGGAATGCCTGTACTATTAAAATATAATATATATATATATATTATAATAATATAATACTATTAATATGTTTATTCCATATGCAGAATGGCATAACAGAAAAAAATAATTCTAAATGGTTCGGTTTTGACAATTTTTTTACTTCACCTCCCTCAAATAAAATGTAACAAAAAGTGATACACACCCCAAAATTGTATGAATAAAATTATAAATCGTATCTTGCAAAAAATAAGCGTGTTGCAGTACGACAACATAGACTATCATTACAATAAATGTTGCGCGACACATGTCCCTGTGTAGTCCTAGTCTTAGGGCTCATGCACACAAACGTATTTTCTTTCCATGTCCGTTACGTTTTTATACAGAACCATTCATTTCAATGGATCTGCAAAAAAAATGGAAGGTACTCCGTGTCCATTACATTTCCGTATGTCTGTTCCCCCAAAAAATAGAATATGTCCTATTATTGTCCGCATTACGGGCAAGGATAGTACTGTTCTGTTAGAGGCCAGCTGTTCCGTTCCATAAAATACGGAATGCACATGGATGTCATCCGTATTTTTTGCGGATACGTTTTTTGCGGACCACAAAATACATACGGTCATTTGCATGATGCCTTAGAAAGAATTCCTCCGGTTCTGTATTTAGATTCCCACCTAGTTTTGGCTCACAATCACTGATGGAAATAACTGACCAAATAACTGAAGTGTGAACTCCACCCTAGTGGTGTTAGGCCTCTTTCACATGAGCAATGCATTACGGATTGTGTCAGGATCTGTTCACGGAAAAACTGATGTTTTTGCACAGAAGTTCAATCATTTTTTTCTGCGATTTTGCTCAGTGTGTGCGTTTCATTCATTTAAATGTGTGTTGTTTTTTTAACGATCATCTTTGCTTTCAGGAAAAAATTGCAGCATTTTTTATATTGTGCTTTTTTATGCTGCTCTGGGGCTTTCAGACGAGTGATATGGATTGTGTCAGGCTCTATTGGGAAAAACGGACGGTTTTGCATGCAAGGTAAATCAGTTTTGCCTGCGATTGTGTTCAGTGTGTGCACAATATAGAACATACTGCCATTTTTCCTAATGATGTGTGAAAAAAACCTGATCCATTGAAATGACTGGATCAGGATTCAGTCCGGATGCTATGTGTTTGCTACACGCATTGCATCCAAATGGAAAACTCGCTCGTGTGAAATAGCCCCTAGTTACCCTCAGCAAGCATTAGGCCTCTTTCACACGAGCGTTTGTTTTTTCCCGTTTACGTTACGTTTGCGTTCCATATATGGTCTGTATACGGAACCATTAATTTCAATGGTTCCACAAAAAAACGGAATGTACTCCGTATGCATTCCGTTTCCATATTTCCGTTTTTCCGTTCCGTCAAAAGATAGAACAGGTCCTATTATTGCCCGCAAATCATGTTCCGTAGCTCCATTCAAGTCAATGGGTCTGCAAAAAAAGCGGAACACATACGGAAATGCATCCGTATGTCTTCTGTATCCGTTCCATTTTTGCGGAACCATCTATTGAAAATGTTATGCCCAGCCCAATTTTTTCTATGTAATTACTGTATACTGTATATGCCATACAGAAAAACATAACAGAAACGGAAACACAACGGAAACAAAAAACGGAACAACGGAACAACAGATCCGTAAAAAACGTACCGCAAAACACTGAAAAAGCCATACGGTCGTGTGAAAGAGGCCTTAGATTGTTCTTTTCTTTTTCCAAAGGAGCTCTGAAAAATGAAAGTTAGAATCTGATTGGTCGACATGTGCAACTAAGCTTCTTACATGGTGCATCTATGGCATTCCTTGTGCCTTGGCTGGTGTAGTTTTTTGCCAATATTTATGGGATGGAATTCCGACATGTCCTCGCCCCCAACTGCCGATTACAGCATGAAAACGGCCGTAAGACTTACTATTGTTGCACGGTCAGTTTAAAAAGGGACTTGTGACTATTTTTACTGGGGTGAAAAAAGCCTCTGATATACTGCACATCTAGGATTAGACGTGCATAAGTGACTTTTAGGCCATAAATACGGCTTTGGAATACTGGGGTGAAAAAACCCTCTGATATACTACACATCTGGGATTACACATGCATAAGTGACTGTCACATTTAGGCCAGAAATACGGCATTTTGGTTACTGGGGTGAAAAAAGACTCTGATATACTGCACATCTAGGATTACACGGGCATAAGTGACTGTTACATTTAGGCCAGAAATACAGATTTTTGGTTACTGGGGTGAAAAAACCCTCTAATATACTGCACATCTGGGATTAGACAAGCATAAGTGACTGTCACATTTAGGCCATAAATACGGCTTTGGCATACTGGGGTGAAAAAAGTCTCTCATATACTGCACATCTGGGATTACACATGCATAAGTGACTCTCACATTTAGGCCAGAAATACGGCTTTTTGGTTACTGGGGGGAAAAACCCTCTAATATACTGCACATCTGGGATTAGACAAGCATAAGTGACTGTCACATTTAGGCCAGAAATACGGCTTTTTGGTTACTGGGGTGAAAAAACACTCTAATATACTGCACATCTGGGATTACACATGCATAAGTGACTGTCACATTTAGGCCAGAAATACGGCTTTGGCATACTGGGGTGAAAAAAGGCTCTGATATACTGCACATCTGGGATTAAACATGCATAAGTGACTGTCACATTTAGGCCAGAAATACAGCTTTTTGGTTACTGGGGTGAAAAAAAACCTCTGATATACTGCACATCTGGGATTAGACAAGCATAAGTGACTGTCACATTTAGGCGACAAATAAGGCTTATAGGATACTGTGGTGAAAAAACCCTCTGATATAGTGCACATCTGTGATTACACGTGCATAGGTGACTGTCACATTTAGGCCACAAATAAAGCTTTTAGGATACTGTGGTGAAAAAAACCCTTGTTTTCATATATTGCACATCTGTGATTACACTTACATAGGTGACTGTCACATTTAGGCCATAAATACGGCTTTGGCATACTGGGGTAAAAAAAAGCCTCTCATATACTGCACATCTGGGATTACACGTGCATAAGTGACTGTCACATTTAGGCCAGAAATACGGCTTTTTGTTTACTGGGGTGAAAAAAGCCTCTGATATACTGAACATCTGGGATTACACATGCATAAGTGACTGTCACATTTAGGCCATAAATACGGCTTTGGCATACTGGGGTGAAAAAAGCCTCTGATATATTACACATCTGGGATTACACGTGCATAAGTGACTGTCACATTTAGGCCACAAATATGGCTTTTTGGTTACTGGGGTGAAAAAAGCCTCTAATATATTGCACATCTGGGATTACACATGCATAAGTGACTGTCACATTAAGGCCAGAAATACAGCTTTGGCATACTGGGGTGAAAAAAGCCTCTGATATACTGCACATCTGGGATAACACATGTATAAGTTACTGTCACATTTAGGCCATAAATACGGCTTTGGCATACTGGGGTGAAAAAAGCCTCTCATATACTGCACATCTGGGATTACACGTGCATAAGTGACTGTCACATTTAGGCCAGAAATATGGCTTTAATGGTTACTGGGGTGAAAAAAGCCTCTAATATATTGCACATGTGGGATTAAACGTGCATAAGTGACTGTCACATTTAGGCCAAAAATACGGCTGTCACGGATGGTGTACAGGAAACAAGACAATACAATATAAACAATGACTCACTGGATCCACAACTAAGGAACAAAAGGGAGACCCCTGCATGTGACCTGCCGCTCTCCCTTATTGCTCAGCCTATGCGACCACCCCAAAGGTGGATGGGCGCATATCCACGTACCTCGACTATCTTACACCTGAAGACCCTACAATAGTGAGGAAATACGACCACCGGCTCCCTACACAGACACGGAGGGTGTCAGGCTCACCTGGAACCAGAAAACAGAAAATCATAAATACATAAACAGCACTTATCTTGCAGACGACTGGGGACTGTGGACTGAGAACTAGGAACAGCATGCACACACACTCCAGGAAGTTGTATAAGCCGCACACTACTGCATTCTGGGGAGGAACTTAAAGGGCAGCAATCAGTCCAACTGCATGACAGCTGAGATAGACTAACGAGATGAGGAACTCAACCAAAACAAAGAAATTCAAGGAGGAGGATCTGAAAGGCTCCTGTCAGAGCTTCTCAACTGTCTGGTTGTGACAACGGCTTTGGCATACTTGAATGAAAAAAGCCTCTAATATATTGCACATCTGGGATTACATGTGCATAAGTGACTGTCACATTTAGGCCAGAAATACAGCTTTTTGGTTACTGGGGTGAAAAAACCCTCTGATATACTGCACATCTGGGATTAGACAAGCATAAGTGACTGTCACATTTAGGCCACAAATAAGGCTTTTAGTATACTGTGGTGAAAAAAAACCTTTTTTTCATATATTGCATATCTGTGATTACACTTGCATAGGTGACTGTCACATTTAGGCCACAAATACTGTTGTCATATAGAGTTAAAAAAAATAATTGGATTGCAATAACCTACATCAGGGTTTTTATTGGCGGTTAAAGGGAACCTGTCACCAGGATTTTGGGTATAGAGCTGAGGACATGGATTGATAGATGGCCAGTAGCACATCCACAATTTCCAGTCCCCATAGCTCTGTGTGCTTTTATTGTGTAAAAAAAACGATTTGATACATATGCAAATTAACATAAAAGAGTCATATCTTACTTGTGTGACCAGAGAAGAGTCATATTTTCAAGCTCTGACTCATCTCAGGTTAATTTGCATATGTATCAAATTGTTTTTTATACACTATAAAAGCACAGAGAGCTATGGGGACTGGATATTGTGGATGTGCTCGTGGCCATCTAGCAACCCATGTCCTCAGCTCTATACCCAAAATCCTGGTGACAGGTTCCCTTTAATTATTTTTAACAGATTTTACCACTTTTTACTTTGCTTTGTGAACGCTAACTATGAGGCAAACATCTAATAAGGGACGCGGTCATGGTCATGGTGGTGGGGTTGGTGGAGCCTCTGGTGCAGGGAGAGGACGTGGCCATTCTGCCACAGCTACACGTCCTACTGAACCTACTACCTCAGGTCCCAGTAGCCGTCAGAATCTACAGCGATATTTGGTCAGGCCTAATGCGGTTCTAAGAATGGTAAAGCCTGAGCAAGTAGAGGCGCTAGTCAATTGAGTGGCCGACATTGGATCCAGCACGTTCACATTATCTCCCACCCAGTCTTCTGCAGAAAGCGCACAGGTGGAGCCTGAAACCCATGCCCATCAGTCTGTCACATCACCCACGTGCATATCGGGGAACCTGTCTGAGCCTCAAGTCATGCAGCAGTCTCTTATGCTGTTTGAAGACTCTGCTGGCAGGGTTTCCCAAGGGCATCCACCTAGCCCTTCCCCAGGGGTGGAAGACATAGAATGCACTGACGCACAACCACTTATATTTCCTGATGAGGACATGGGAATACCACCTCAGCACGTCTCTGATGATGACGAAACACAGGTGCCAATTGCTGCGTCTTTCTGCAGTGTGCAGACCGAAAAGGAGGTCAGGGAGGAAGACTGGGTGGAAGACGATGCAGGGGACGATGAGGTCCTAGAACCCACATGGAATGAAGGTCGTGCCACTGACTTTCAGAGTTTGGAGGAAGAGGCAGTGGTGAGACCGAGCCAACAGCGTAGCAAAAGCGGGAGCAGGGTGCAAAAGCAGAGCAGCCGTCGCCAAAACAGTTCGCCTGCTACTGGCCACCGTCAACAGGGACCGAGCACACCAAAGGCAGCTTCAAGGAGTTCCCTGGCATGGCACTTCTTCACACAATGTGCTGACGACAACATAGAAACATAGAAACATAGAATGTGTCGGCAGATAAGAACCATTTGGCCCATCTAGTCTGCCCAATATACTGAATACTATGGATAGCCCCCGGCCCTATCTTATATGAAGGATGGCCTTATGCCTATCCCATGCATGCTTAAACCCCTTCACTGTATTTGCAGCTACCACTTCTGCAGGAAGGCTATTCCATGCATCCACTACTCTCTCAGTAAAGTAATACTTCCTTATATTACTTTTAAACCTTTGCCCCTCTAATTTAAAACTGTGTCCTCTTGTGGTAGTTTTTCTTCTTTTAAATATGCTCTCTTCCTTTACCGAGTTGATTCCCTTTATGTATTTAAAAGTTTCTATCATATCCCCTCTGTCTCTTCTTTCTTCCAAGCTATACATATTAAGGTCCTTTAACCTTTCCTGGTAAGTTTTATCCTGCAATCCATGTACTAGTTTAGTAGCTCTTCTCTGAACTCTCTCTAGAGTATCTATATCCTTCTGGAGATATGGCCTCCAGTACTGTGCACAATACTCCAAGTGAGGTCTCACCAGTGTTCTGTACAGCGGCATAAGCACTTCACTCTTTCTACTGCTTATACCTCTCCCTATACATCCAAGCATTCTGCTGGCATTTCGTGCTGCTCTATTACATTGTCTTCCCGAGTGGTTTGCACGCTGTTCCATCAGAGCCTGAAGGGAGGCATTAACGTTCTGAACCTTAGCACAACCTGCATGACCAGGCATCTACATGCGAGACACGGGCTGCAGTGGAGTAAGCACCTTCAAAACCAAGAAAGGGCTGCCTGCGCAACGACTGCAGAGTTGCCCACATTTTAACGTGTGCTGACTACTGGGTGGCCACCCTGCTGGATCTCCGTTACAAAGACAATGTGCCGTCCTTAATTCCCTCACTGGAGCGTGATCGGAAGATGCGTGACTACAGGCGCACTCTGGTAGACGCGCTCCTGAGAGCATTCCCGACTGATGCCGGGGGACAAGTGGAAGCACATGGCAAAGGCAGGGAAGGAGGAAGAGGTCGCCAACACAGCTGTGTCAGCACCTCAGAAGGCAGGGTTAGCATGGCCGACATGTGGAAAAGCTTTGTCACCTCGCCGCAACAAACGGCCCCAACTGCTGATATGGAGCGTGTTAGCAGGAGGCAGCATTTGTACAACATGGTGGAACAGTACCTGTGCACACGACTACATGTACTGACTGATGGTTCTGCCCCATTCAACTTCTGGGTCTCCAAATTGTCCACATGGCCAGAGCTTGCCCTGTATGCCTTGGAGGTGCTGGCCTACCCTGCAGCCAGTGTACTCTCTGAACGTGTATTTATCACGGCAGGAGGCGTCATTACAGACAGACGCAGCTGCCTGTCCACAAGGATCCCACAAGACTTGTCTGTACCTTGTGCAGAATAGACATTTATACCACCATCAAACATACATTCTTGTACTCAAGTCAAGTGCAATGATTTTTTTTTTTTTTTTTTGTCCCAATATTTTGGGGGCTACCTACCCCAATAAAAAAAAAAAAAAACATTGTTGGCTACCTCCTCCTCCTCCATTGCTGCCTCCACCTACAACACCACATTCACCGCCTCCTCAACCTCTGACTCCATATCCACCTCCTTCTCTGAGTTGCAGGTTAATAATTTGTAATTTTTAGTTATTTTATTTCATTTTAATTTTTTTCCCTATCCACATTTGTTTGCAGAGCAGTTGCCATGCTCTTAAGCACATTTTACTGCATTTTACATCCCTCTAGCCTTTTCAAGGACTATTTTAGAGCCATTTTAATGCAAAAAAGTGCCAATTTTAGTGCCCTAAATTGAAAAAATTCTAATTTTCAATTGTCGGGTGAGATTTTACCATTTTTGGCGTATACAAACCCCTGCTGTGCCTGGGTGACAGGGGCCTAAATCTCTCAAAATCCTCTGTTCATTTGCTGGGTGACAGGAGCCCCCTTTTGCCGTGAATGAACCCCTGCTCTGCATTGCTGACAGGGAACTAAATTCAGTGAAAACATCTGTTACTGATCGGAAGATGCGCGACTATAAGCGCACGCTGATGATAGCCTTCCCACCTGACAGCGGGGGCACACTGGAAGCACAAGGCGAAGGCAGAGGAGGAGGAAGAGGTCGCCAACGCAGCTGGGGCACCACCAGCACCTGAGAAGGCAGGGTTAGCATGGCCAGAATGTGGAAAAGCTTTGTCAGCCTTGGAGGTGCTGACCTACCCTGCAGCCAGTGTATAGTGTGAACGTGTGTTTAGCAGCCCTCTAGCCCTTTCCAGGACTATTTTAGAGCCATTTTAGTGCCCAAAAGTTCGGGTCCGCATTGACTTCAATGGGGTTCGGGGTCAAGTTCGGTTCCCGAACCCGAACTTTTTTTTCAAGTTTGGCCGAACCCGAACATCCAGGTGTCCGCTCGTCTCTATTCAGCACCACAAAATAATGTAAAGTTACAAAATCACGTATCTGTTACAAAAAAACTTCATAATTTTTGTAGAACAGAGTTATTGCCCCCCCCGAAAAAGGGGTTTATTAATATTTCTGGAGAAAAGAAAACATGTTTTAACACTATACATCTATCAACATTGTTATGAAAGTGATTTTACCCCTGCAGGGCTGCAGGGAAAAGTTTAATACACACACAGGAAGAGGCTTAGCAGCCAGGCTGCAGCCTGCAATGTGGGAAAGATGAACCTGGCAGTCAGGCAGAATCTACGTAACATATGCAATTATTACAATAATAATACCCCCTACAATGCCCCCAATAATTATATTGTTCCCCGATAGTGCCCGTTAGTAGTCATGCCCTCCATATTGTGCTACAGAGGGTCATTAATACAGGCCAGAGTACTACAGGGGGAATTATGATATGGGGGTACTATGGGGGGTATTAATACACGCCAGAGCATTACGGGGCATTATAATACAGGGGCACTACAGAGCGGGCATTAATAATGGCTGGAGCACTACAGGGGGCATGATAATACAGAGGCACTACCGGAAGGCATTATTCATGCTGGCACTACATGGCCATTATAATACAGGGGCACTACAGTGGGGGCAGAAGGCATTTTAACTACAGACACTGCAAGAGGCATTATAAATTGTGGGGACATTACAAGGGTATTTATGAATACTGGGGCTGCTACAGGGGGCATTATAACTACTAGAGCTACTACAGGGGGCATAATAAATACTGGAGTCACTATAGGGGGCTTTAAAACTACTAGGCACACTATAGGGGATTTTATTACAACCATGGGCTCTTTATGGGTGCCTTATAGAGGGGCTGCACTACAGGGAGGACTTTTTTCCATTGTGTAGCATTATTACTACTAGGGGTACTGTGGGGGCATTATTATTGGGCACAATATTAAGGGCATTGCTACTAATGGTGGCACACTTGGGGAACATTATTGATATTGATATTTGGGGTACTGTAGGGGATACTATTACTATTGAGAGCACTATTTCTATGGGCAGGGGCATTGATAGGGTCTCAAAAGATTTGGGCCCCAAGCCCCAATGCATAAGCGCCAAAGTAACTGCTCCACACATACACACCTTAGCACAAAATACATATTTTACTTGCTGGATTGACACTACCAAAGATACAGGGCTATACAGCACCACATACCTCTCACATCCAGTGTCTCCCATATGACGTCTCCTCTGGCATTGTTTTTCCTCTTCTTTGTTTGACCCATGACTACTTTATCCAGCCGAATCTTGTCTCTCAGGAGTTTAACACATAGACATCTTAGGCTCCTCACTTGTCTATCATCCCCCCCACCCTGATGCCCCAACAGCGTTATTCTGCTGCTACCCCAAATACTGTGCTTACTGTGCTCCCAAATGCCGTCAAATACCATACTGCAGAAATAACCGTGCCATACAGATTGTCCCCCCATAGTAATATAAAAATCCCACCAATAGCATTAAATCTCTCCCAAAATGGCCTCATTAATAATAATATCCCCTACAATGCCCTCAATAATTATATTGTTCCCCGATAGTGCCCGTTAGTAGTCATGCCCTCCATATTGTGCTGAATAATAATGTCCACCAAAATTCACCCAATAGTAATAATGTGTCACGGCCTTTGCCTTGTGCGCCGTGATACTTTTGCCACACTTGCAGTTGCCGTTGGCAACGTGTTGCTGTTATGGCATGTCGTTGCAGTGTTTTAGCTTTTGCTGTTTGCGTCGTGACATAGTTGCCACGCATGCTGTTGCCTGTGGTTGCGTGTTGGCTGGTGTGTGCACTTCCCCTTTAAGTTGTAGCCTCCCTCTGTCTGGTGCTATAAGGGTTAACTCCCTGACTGGGTGTGGTCACTTGGCTTTTATCTCCTGTGGCTCCCTGGCTGGAATCAGTTGTACTTCAGCTGTCGTTGGTGCTGGAGCTCTGCTCCAGTCCATGGTGTTCTATTTGCCCAGTCCTTGAGGGCCACCTTGTAGGACATCGGTGTCATCTGCGATGTCTTTCCTTTGTCTCTCTTGTATCCTCTATGTTTCCAACCTCACTTGTTGTATGTTTGGTGTGGGTTTATGTTCAGGGTTTGTTGTATGTCTTGTTTGTTGTTACATGTCTGGGATGTTGTTGGTGTTTGTCCCTACATGTGTACAAGACGTTTCCCTGTGTGTGTTGTTCCTCCGGAAGGGGGCTGGTTTCCCGGAGTGGTGAACCATAAGTCTGTATGCAGTGCTGCCTGGGGCTGCCGTGTACCTTGCTGTATGGGGCCCAGGCAGTATCAGGAGTGCTGGATACCTGTGTGTGGTGTTGTTTGTACGGTGTCCTATTTGGTGTGTGGGCACCTGTACTTTTGCACGGGTTCCAGTCGTGGTGGCTGCGGCAGGTAAGTGTGTTTCTGGTGTTCTTACCTGCCGACTCTGTTGCTGCATATGGTCTTTTCCTTTCCCTGCTGCTAGGCCATTTGAGACTCCTGTTCTTCTGTGTCTGGGAAGAACAGGTCGTCTCTCCCCTGCTCCTATGTGAGGGATTCTCAGGGCAACTCAGGGCCAAAGGTATCCTGGTATGAGCCGTCGTACCATCTAGGTCCGCTCATATGGTGAGGATTTAGGGTGAGGATTAGGGACCCTTTAGGAGGTGACCTGCTCCCTGATTCCGGCGTTTTGGCCTAGCTGCTTCCTCTTTATACCTGACATTGTACGGTGGGGGGTTTTCCTCACTCCCCACCGTGACATAATGCCTCTCTACAGAGTTGCCAACCAGAATTTTTCTTTTTTTTTGGAAACCTTATCCCAAAATCATAGAAAACATTTTTTAACTGACAAATTTCAAAACTATAATGAATGATGAAGATTTTAAGTAATATCTGTAAAGAATAAATCAAGGCAACTGGACTTACTGTAGATTTCATGAAAACGTTTCACTCGTTCTTCCAACGAGCTTTCTCAATTCTGAGTGACTGTACAAGAATTCTCTGGGAATAAATATGTAACTGAATCAACATCTGGTAATTATACCCAGCATGGGGTCAGAGGTCATTATACCCAGCATGGGGTCAAAGGTGTTGATTCCATTATCCTAATTGGAGTCAGTAGGTGATAATGACCTCCCAGAAAAAGGTGTCAAGACAGCATTTTATGTGGCAGACAATAGATGTCTAACCCCCCGCCTCTATTCAAGCTTGGCTTCTCCATATTTACGTAGATGGCCTCCTTCACACCTCGTTTGTACCAATCGGCCTCCTTATCCAAAACACGTACTTGACTGTCTTCAAAGGTGTGACCTGTTTCTTTTAGATGTAAGTACATGGCTGAACCTTGACCAGAGGTTTTGGCTCTTCTATGCTGAGCCATACGCTGCTGATATAGTTGTTGTTTTGTTTCGCCGATATACAGTTCTGAGCATTCCTCATTGTACTGGACTGCGTACACAATGTTGTCCATCTTGTGTTTAGGCGTTGGGTCTTTTGGGTGAACCAGTTGTTGCCTCAGTGTGTTGCTGGGTTTAAAGCAGACAGGGATGTGATGTTTATTGAAAATCCTTTTGAGTTTCTCAGACACCCCAACTATATATGGGATAACCATATTCTTGCGTCTGTCATGCTTCTCGCCCTCACTGGTAGTCTTGGTTCTCTTTCTTCTCCTTCCTTCTGTTTTGACAAAGGCCCAATCTGGAAACCCACAAGTTTTAAGTGCCCCTCAGGTGTTTGAATTCCTTCGCCTTGGCCTCTGTGCTGGTGGGGATTTTCTCTGCCCGGTGGTGTAGAAACTGGATGACTCCCAGTTTTTGGTCTTGAGGATGGTGGGAATCAAATAGCAGGTACTGGTCTGTGTGTGTTGGTTTTCGATAGACCTCTATTCCCAGCTTCCTTCCCTCTTCCACTGTTATAAGACAGTCCAGAATCGCCAGTTTGTTGTTCTGCATATCTTCCCGTGTGAAATTGATGTTATGATCCACTGAGTTGATGTGGTCGGTGAAAGCCTGTAACTCTTGTTTATGAATTAGATAAATTAGAATTTATAAATTAGAATTAGATAAATATTGGAAATTGGAAAAGTTGCTGCTTAAGTTTTTATAATAGCAATTTGCATATACTCCAGAATGTTATGAAGAGTGATCAGATGAATTGCATAGTCCTTCTTTGCCATGAAAATTAACTTAATCCCCAAAAAAACTTTCCACTGCATTTCATTGCTGTCATTAAAGGACCTGCCGAGATCATTTCAGTAATTGTCTTGTTAACTCAGGTGAGAATGTTGACGAGCACAAGGCTGGAGATCATTATGTCAGGCTGATTGGGTTAAAATGGCAGACTTGACATGTTAAAAAGGAGGGTGATGCTTGAAATCATTGTTATTCCATTGTTAACCATGGTGACCTGCAAAGAAACGCGTGCAGCCATCATTGCGTTGCATAAAAATGGCTTCACAGGCAAGGATATTGTGGCTACTAAGATTGCACCTCAATCAACAATTTATAGGATCATCAAGAACTTCAAGGAAAGAGGTTCAATTCTTGTTAAGAAGGCTTCAGGGCATCCAAGAAAGTCCAGCAAGCGGCAGGATCGTCTCCTAAAGAGGATTCAGCTGCGGGATCGGAGTGCCACCAGTGCAGAGCTTGCTCAGGAATGGCAGCAGGCAGGTGTGAGAGCATCTGCACGCACAGTGAGGCGAAGACTTTTGGAAGATGGCCTGGTGTCAAGAAGGGCAGCAAAGAAGCCACTTCTCTCCAAAAAAAACATCAGGGACAGATTGATCTTCTGCAGAAAGTATGGTGAATGGACTGCTGAGGACTGGGGCAAAGTCATATTCTCTGATGAAGCCTCTTTCCGATTGTTTGGGGCATCTGGAAAAAGGCTTGTCCGGAGAAGAAAAGGTGAGCGCTACCATCAGTCCTGTGTCATGCCAACAGTAAAGCATCCTGAGACCATTCATGTGTGGGGTTGCTTCTCATCCAAGGGAGTGGGCTCACTCACAATTTTGCCCAAAAACACAGCCATGAATAAAGAATGGTACCAAAACACCCTCCAACAGCAACTTCTTCCAACAATCCAACAACAGTTTGGTGAAGAACAATGCATTTTCCAGCACGATGGAGCACCGTGCCATAAGGCAAAAGTGATAACTAAGTGGCCCGGGGACCAAAATGTTGACATTTTGGGTCCATGGCCTGGAAACTCCCCAGATCTTAATGTCACAGCCAGACAGCTGAGAAGCGCTCACAGGAGCTTCTCAGATCCTCCTTCTTGAATTTCTTTGTTTTGGTTTAGTTTCTCATCTCGTTAGTCTATCTCAGCTGTCATGCAGTCAGACTGATCGCTACCCTTTAAGTTCCTCCCCATAATGCAGTAGTGTGCGGCTGATACAACTTCCTGGAGTGTGTGTGCATGCTGTTCCCAGTTCCCAGTTCCCAGTCCTCAGTCCTCAGTCGTCTGCAGATAAGTGCTGTTTATGTATTTATGTTTTTGTCTTTTCTGGATCCAGGTGACCCTGACTCCCTCCGTGTCAGTGTAGGGAGCCGGTGGTCGTGTCCCTTTACTATTGTAGGGTCTTCAGGTAATAGATAGCCGAGGAACGTGGATACGCGGCCATCCACCTTTGGGGTGTTCGCATAGGCTGAGCAGTGAGGGAGAGTGGCAGCTCTATTGCAGGGGTCTCCCTTTGTTCCTTAGTTGTGGATCCAGAGAGACATTGTTTATATGGTATTGTCTTGTTTCCTGTACACCATCCGTGACATTATCAGCCGCCAAAACCGTCTCAAGCATGGATCCGGTTTCACTTTTGGCTGAACGCCTCCAGGGTCTTTCATTGGAGGTAGCTGATCTCCGTAGGATTTTTTCTCAGTTTCAAGTCACCGGTTCAGCTTGCGTTCATGGAGTTTGTGCTGAGCCCAAGATCTCGTTCCGGATACGTTCTCTGGGGGTAGTGAGAATTTTGTGCGTTTTAAAGAGGCTTGCAAACTCCATTTTCGCCTTCTTCCCCATTCTTCTGGTGATGAAGAACGGAGGGTGGGGATCATTGTATCGCTGTTCAGGGGTAACGCTTAGTCTTAGGCCTTTTCGCTACCGGAGGGGGCACGGCCCCTCCGCTCAGTGGATGAATTCTTTTTAGCCCTGGGTCAGATATATGATGATCCGGATCGTATTGCTCTGGCTGAGTCTAGACTACGTCTGTTATGCCAGGGTAAACAATCCGCAGAGATATACTGCTCCGAATTTCGGAGATGGGCAGCTGATACTGGTTGGAATGATGCTGCACTCCGAAGTCAATTTTGCCATGGTCTTTCGGAGGGATTGAAAGATGCATTTTCCTTTCATGAGAGGCCTATCTCCTTGGACTCTGCTATGTCTCAGGCCGTTCGTATTGACAGGCGTCTTAGAGAGAGACGAGAGATCTCTCCTTCCTGTCCTACTCAGTCTCGGAACAGTGCAGCGGTCTCATTCTGTGCGCAGGAGTCTCAGTCGCTGTCAGCCCCTTCTGAGCAGGAGCCCATGCACCTGGGGTTGATTGCCTCTGACAAAAGAAGATTCAGCCCGCATGGGAGGGTTTGTTTTTGTTGTGGAGGTATAAATCAATTGGCAAATGTTTGTCCCTCAAGGAGATTCAGGCAGTTTTCTGGGAGTAATAAAGAGACAAAAAGGAAAAAATCTTTTAAAAATGTTTCGTCTGTTACTATTGGCAGGGTTGAGACGGAAATTGAAGGTTTTCCGTTTGCTTGTAGTTCCCGTTTTGTCCTGCCTGCTAGGGTGGCGCTAGAGAGCAAGAGCATTTTTTGTGAGATTTTTGTGGATAGTGGAGCAGCTGTCAACCTCATTGATAATCAATTTGCAATAACTCATGGTTTCCAGGTATGCACTTTGGGAAGGGATATTCCTGTTTTTGCTATTGATTCAGCTCCACTTTCTCAGAAATCATTAAAGGGCATAGTTCACAATATCCGTTTAATTGTGAGTGATGCTCATGTTGAGGATGTGTCATGTTTCGTCCTTAGCGGTTTGCCTACTCCTCTAGTGTTGGGGCTACCCTGGCTCACTAAACATAACCCCACCATTGATTGGCAAGCGAGGCAAATAAATGGTTGGAGTAACTTTTGCAGAGAGAATTGCCTCCAGGGCCGATCCTACACGGGGTGCAGTGGGTGCCCCGCACCCCAGCGCTGTCACCCGAAAGGCGCCGAGCGCAGGGCCGGACTGGCCTGCCGGGATAGCGGGAAATTTCCCGGTGGGCCGGCAAGCCTGAGTGCCGCAAGGCCGCGGCCCTGGTGACAAGTGGGGGCGGCCGCGGCCGGCGGCAGGGCAGAGCAGGAGATGAGCGCCTCCATTGCGGAAGCGCTCATCTCCATAGTCATCTGTATTGCCGTCCTCAGGACGGCAATACAGATGCCTGTGCTGCGGCAGAGGAGGGAGAGGTGTGTCCCCTCCTGTTCCTCTGATAGGCTGCCGGCTTAGTGCTGGCAGCATATCAGAGGCCGGTGCAGGCGGCGCGATGACGTCATCGCGTCGCCTGAGCCGTATAGCGAGGTACACAGACGGAAGAGGCGGCCTGCATCGCATCGCATTGCTGGAGGTAAGTATAAGTGTATTATTTTTTTTTATTTTTTTATATAGGTACAATACTGGGCTGGCACATGATAAGGGGGGCTACTGGGCTGGCACATAAGGGGGGCTACTGGGCTGGCACATAAGGGGGGACTACTGGGCTGGGCTGGCACATGATAAGGGGGGCTACTGGGCTGGCACATGATAAGGGGGGACTACTGGGCTGGCACATGATAAGGGGGGCTACTGGCACATGATATGGGGGGCTACTGGCACATGATATGGGGGCACTCTGGCTACTGGCACATGATATGGGGGCACTCTGGCTACTGGCACATGATAATGGGGGGGATCTGGCTACTGGCACATGATATGGGGGGGGGGGGCTCTGGCTACTGGCAAAAGAAAAGGGGGGGGGCTCTGGCTACTGGCACATGATATGGGGGGCTACTGGCACATGATAAGGGGGGCTACTGGCACATGATAAGGGGGCTACTGGCACATAGGGGGGCTACTGGCACATAAGGGGGGCTACTGGCACATGATATGGGGGGGCTCTGGCTACTGGCATATGATATGGGGGGCTCTGGCTACTGGCACATGATGGTGGGGGGGCTCTTATTTCTGGCACATGATTGGGGGCACTCTGGCTACTGGCACATGATATGGGGGGCTCTGGCTACTGACACATGATATGGGGGGGCTCTGGCTACTGACATGATATGGGGGGGCTCTGGCTACTGGCACATGATGGTGGGGGGGCTCTTATTACTGGCACATGATTGGGGGCATCTATGGGGGCACATCTTACTGCAGATTATTGGGGGGCACTATAGGGGCATCTACTGAGGCTAAAAAAGAAGATATTTTATATGGGGGCTCTGTATAGGGGCATTTTATACTGGGACACATTATGGTGGGTACTATGTGGAAGGGGGGGGCACTATGGGGGTCATCTACGGGGGCACTGAGAAGGGGTATTTTATATTGGCACATTATGGGAACATTAGCTCAACTGGGGGCATTACAAATGTTTTGCATATTATAAGGAGAATTATTACTACTGGGGGGGCATTATGGTGGGCTTTATTACTCCCCCATGGTATGACCCCCTAGTAGCAGCACCAGCCTCTCCCTGCTCTGCTATCCCTCTGCCCTTTCTCCAAATCCTTATTATGAAATCTTTCTCATTAGGTTAAAGCACAACATCAGCTCCGCCGAGCCCCCGGCCAAAGTGTTGAAGTGGCGTCCGAGATCCCCAAGGGCCAAGTCAAGTAACTGTAAGTTTTTATGGGGGTTCTACAAAAGAGCTATCGTGGGGCAAAGTTCATATTCGTGTTTACACACGTGTTTTAAAATGAATGCTTTCTCCTATTATAAACAAGTAAATAATGACGCAATGCTGTGGGGCTGGTGTGCAACTTTTTCCAGGGCTGGTTTTTATCCCCAGTCCGGCCCTGGCCGAGCGAGCCGCCGGGACTTTTTTTTTTTGTACTTTTTTTTTTTGTACTTTTTTTTTTTTTTAAGCCGAGCAGCCGAGCCGCCGATTCGTGGGGCTGAAGTTGGGGGCTGAAGTTGTTGCCATAGAAACATTGTAAAGGGGAGGAGTTAGTAAGATAACCACGCCCATGTGGGGGCGCCAGAAATATTTCTGCACCCAGGCGCCTGTGACCCTAGGATCGGCCCTGATTGCCTCATAACATCTGTTTCTGAGGTTTCTACTAAGACTGTACCACCTTTCCTCTCAGAATTTTTGGATGTCTTCTCTGAGAGTGGAGTTCAGGGTTTGCCTCCGCACAGGGAGTATGATTGCCCTATTAATCTCATCCCAGGCGCCAAGCTGCCTAAATCTCGTTTATACAATCTCTCCCAACCTGAGAGGGTCGCTATGCGGGCTTATATCTCTGAGAGTTTGAGAAAAGGACACATACGACCCTCGAAGTCACCTGTTGCCGCTGGTTTTTTCTTTGTTAAGAAAAAAGATGGTTCTTTAAGACCTTGTCTGGATTTCAGGGAGCTGAACAGTATCACTATTCGTGATCCTTATCCGCTTCCTCTGATCCCGGACCTGTTTAACCAGGTTGTTGGGGCTAAAGTCTTTTCCAAATTAGACCTAAGAGGGGCATACAACCTGGTTAGGGTCAGAGAAGGAGACGAATGGAAGACGGCTTTCAATACCCCTGAGGGCCATTTTGAGAATTTGGTTATGCCTTTTGGTTTGATGAATGCCCCAGCCGTTTTTCAGCATTTCGTCAACAGCATTTTTTATCATTTAATGGGAAAATTTGTATTAGTGTATTTGGATGACATTTTGATTTTTTCTCCTGATTTCAAGACTCATAAGGAACACTTACATCAGGTCTTGCTCATTCTGCAGGAGAATAAATTATATGCCAAACTGGAAAAATGTTTTAAAAATGTTCCGTCTGTTACTATTGGCAGGGTTGAGGCGGAAATTGAAGGTTTTCCGTTTGCTTGTAGTTCCCGTTTTGTCCTGCCTGCTAGGGTGGCGCTAGAGAGCAAGAGCATTTTTTGTGAGATTTTTGTGGATAGTGGAGCAGCTGTCAACCTCATTGATAATGGAAGGAGACGAATGGAAGACGGCTTTCAATACCCCTGAGGGCCATTTTGAGAATTTGGTTATGCCTTTTGGTTTGATGAATGCCCCAGCCGTCTTTCAGCATTTCGTCAACAGCATTTTTTATCATTTAATGGGAAAATTTGTATTAGTGTATTTGGATGACATTTAGATTTTTTCTCCGGATTTCAAGACTCATAAGGAACACTTACGTCAGGTCTTGCTCATTCTGCGGGAGAATAAATTATATGCGAAACTGGAAAAATGTGTGTTTGCGGTTCCAGAAATCCAATTTCTGGGGTTTCTTGTCTCCGCTTCTGGTTTTCGCATGGACCCCGAGAAGGTCCGCGCTGTGCTTGAGTGGGAGCTTCCTGAGAACCAGAAGGCGCTGATGCGTTTTTTGGGCTTTGCCAATTATTACAGGAAATTTATTTTGAATTATTCCTCTGTTGTTAAACCACTCACTGATATGACCAGAAAGGGGGTAGATTTTTCTTCCTGGTCGGTAGAGGCGCGTAAGGCCTTTTCTAATATCAAGGAGAGTTTTGCTTCCGCTCCCATCCTAGTACAACCTGATATTTCGTTACCCTTCATAGTTGAGGTTGATGCTTCTGAGGTAGCGGTGGGTGCGGTCTTGTCTCAGGGTTCCTCTCCTGCCAAATGGCAACCGTGTGCCTTTTTCTCAAAGAAACTCTCCTCCGCAGAGAGAAATTATGATGTGGGAGATAGGGAATTGTTGGCCATCAAGTTGGCTTTTGAGGAATGGTGCCATTGGCTAGAGGGAGCCAGACACCCTATTACCGTGTTTACTGACCATAAAAATCTGGCCTACTTGGAGTCAGCCAAGCGTCTGAACCCGAGACAGGCCAGATGGTCTTTGTTCTTTTCAAGGTTTAATTTTGTATTTACGTTCCTCCCTGGGGTTAAGAATGTGAAGGCAGATGCCCTGTCACGTTGTTTTCCAGGAGGTGGGAATTTTGAAGACCCGGGTCCCATTTTGGCTGAAGGTGTGGTGGTCTCTGCTCTTTTTCCTGAATTGGAGGCAGAGGTGCAGGCAGCCCAGTCAGAAGCTCCTGATCTTTGTCCTCCTGGGAGGTTGTTTGTGCCTCTCGCTTTGAGACACAAGATTTTTAAAGAACACCACGACACGGTCCTTGCTGGGCACCCGGGGGCAAGAGCCACACTGGATCTCATCGCTCTGAGATTCTGGTGGCCTGCGCTTCGTAAGTCGGTTGAGGGTTTTGTGGCAGCTTGCGAGACTTGCGCTCGTGCCAAGGTCCCTCATTCACGGCCATCAGGTCCTCTCCTTCCTTTGCCCATTCCTTCCCGTCCTTGGACACATCTGTCCATGGACTTCATAACGGACTTGCCTCGTTCCTCGGGGAAGTCTGTGATTCTGGTGGTGGTGGACAGTTTTAGCAAAATGGTGCATTTTATCCCTTTCCCTGGTTTGCCCAATGCTAAGACGCTGGCGCAGGCATTTATTGACCACATTGTCAAATTGCATGGGATTCCTTCAGACATAGTCTCTGATAGGGGCACGCAGTTTGTTTCCAGATTCTGGAAGGCTTTCTGTTCTCGCTTGGGGGTTCGGTTGTCATTCTCTTCTGCTTTCCATCTGCAGTCGAATGGCCAGACAGAGCGCGTCAATCAGAATCTGGAGACATATCTGCTCTGTTTTGTGGCGGAGAATCAGGAGGATTGGTGTTCTTTTTTGTCCCTTGCTGAGTTTGCTTTAAATAACCGTCGTCAGGAGTCCTCTGATAAGTCACCATTTTTTGGTGCATATGGGTTCCATCCGCAGTTTGGAACTTTCTCGGGAGAGGGCTCTTCTGGTTTGCCTGATGAGGACAGATTCTCCTCGTCTTTGTCATCTATTTGGCAAAAGATTCAGGATAATCTAAAGAGCATGAGTGAGAGATATAAGCGTGTGGCGGATAAGAGACGTGTGCCTGGTCCGGACCTGAATGTTGGTGATCTGGTGTGGTTGTCTACCAAGAATATCAAATTGAAGGTTCCCTCCTGGAAGTTGGGTCCTAGGTTTATTGGGCCTTACAAGATCCTGTCTGTCATCAATCCTGTTGCCTACCGTCTTGATCTTCCTCAGACTTGGAAGATCCATAATGTTTTTCATAAGTCCTTATTGAAACCTTATGTTCAACCTATTGTACCCTCGCCTTTGCCTCCTCCTCCGATTATGGTTGATGGAAATCTTGAATTTCAGATCTCTAGGATTGTGGATTCTCGTCTTGTCCGCGGTTCCCTCCAGTACCTCGTTCATTTGGAGGGTTATGGTCCTGAGGAGAGGATGTGGGTCCCAGTGACGGACATTAAGGCCTCTCGTCTCATCAGGGCTTTCCATAGGTCCCATCCTGAGAAGGTGGGCCCTGAGTGTCCGGAGTCCACTCCTAGAGGGAGAAGTACTGTCACAGCCAGACAGCTGAGAAGCTCTCACAGAAGCTTCTCAGATCCTCCTCCTTGAATTTCTTTGTTTTGGTTTAGTTTCTCATCTCGTTAGTCTATCTCAGCTGTCATGCAGTCAGACTGATCGCTACCCTTTAAGTTCCTCCCCATAATGCAGTAGTGTGCGGCTGATACAACTTCCTGGAGTGTGTGTGCATGCTGTTCCCAGTTCCCAGTTCCCAGTCCTCAGTCCTCAGTCGTCAGTCGTCTGCAGATAAGTACTGTTTATGTATTTATGTTTTTGTCTTTTCTGGATCCAGGTGACCCTGACTCCCTCCGTGTCAGTGTAGGGAGCCGGTGGTCGTGTCCCTTCACTATTGTAGGGTCTTCAGGTAATAGATAGCCGAGGAACGTGGATATGCGGCCATCCACCTTTGGGGTGTTCGCATAGGCTGAGCAGTGAGGGAGAGCGGCAGCTCTATTGCAGGGGTCTCCCTTTGTTCCTTAGTTGTGGATCCAGAGAGACATTGTTTATATGGTATTGTCTTGTTTCCTGTACACCATCCGTGACACTTAATCCCATTGAGAACTTGTGGTCAATCCTCAAGAGGCGGGTGGACAAACAAAAACCCACTAATTCTGACAAACTCCAAGAAGTGATTATGAAAGAATGGGTTGCTATCTGTCAGGAATTGGCCCAGAAGTTGATTGAGAGCATGCCCAGTCGAATTGCAGAGGTCCTGAAAAAGAAGGGCCAACACTGCAAATACTGACTCTTTGCATAAATGTCATGTAATTGTCGATAAAAGCCTTTGAAACGTATGAAGTGCGTGTAATTATATTTCACTACATCACAGAAACAACTGAAACAAAGATCTAAAAGCAGTTTAGCAGCAAACTTTGTGAAAACTAATATTTGTGTCATTCTCAAAACTTTTGGCCACGACTGTACATTAAAACTTTTTCCATGTCTCCCTGGGTTTTACACTGACTTCTGGTGCTGATCTCTGACAGCCTGTTTCTGTTCCATCTCCCCAGTACGCTAACTAACTGG
Source organism: Bufo bufo (assembly GCF_905171765.1). Lineage (NCBI taxonomy): Eukaryota > Metazoa > Chordata > Amphibia > Anura > Bufonidae > Bufo > Bufo bufo. The sequence goes on along the minus strand of NC_053390.1, from coordinate 369,221,359 downwards.
ACCGATGTAGATAGAGAAGAGTCAGGGCTGACATTCAGTGTAAAAGTCAGTGAGACAGGGAGAAAGGGTTTTACTGCACTTAGGGACTGTGATATATATGTATATGTATTTAGTTGGCAGCAATGAGACTAGAGGGAGACTTAGGAGCCTCTGTATGTAACAGTGAACCATTCTAAAGATACATTTTTCCTTAGAAACATTTTGAGTATTGGTAAGATACACAACCCGATTTTAAATAAAAGTAAACAAAATCAGTATATTACAAAAATACTTCTTATGACTTCCCCTACACATTAAAAAAGGGACACATGGCAGTTATAAGTACAGTTGATTTTTACCTAGAGGACACAGCCTCATTTTTCATTTGTCTGTAACACATACATCCCAACTTTTGAAAAGATGGAAGAGGGACACTAAGTGCGGTGCGCGAAACGTGCCGCGGCAATTTTTTCCGCACTAGACCACGCCTCTAACTCCACCCAAAACATAACTAACATAACACTAACATAACATCTAAGCCCACCCAGTCCCCTATATGCCCCCACATAGTAACTATTCCTCCTTTATGCCACCACACAGTATTTATGCCAGCATTGTGCCCCCTTCACAGTAGTTATGACCACATTATGTGCCCCCTCACAGTAGTTATGTCCAGTTATATGCCCCCTTATAGTAGTTATGCCCAGATATGTGCCCCCTGACATTAATATTTCCAGCTGTGCCCCCCAACAGTAATATGCCCAGCTGTACCCCCTGACAGTAATATGCCCAGCTGTACCCCCTAACAGTAATATGCCCAGCTGTGCCACCCTGACAGTAATATGCCCAGCTGTGCCACCTGACAGTAATATTCCCAGTTGTGCCCCCCTGACATTAATATTCCCAGCTGTGCCCCCCTGACAGTAATATTCCCAGCTATGACCCCTGACAGTAATATCCCCATCTGTTCCCCCTGACAGTAATATGCCCAGCTGTGCCCCCAGTAATATGCCAAGTTATGTGCCCCCTCATAGAAAGTAAAAATAAACTCCACATACTCATCTTATTTCTAGCAGCAGCATCAGCAGGACATCAGCTGCTCTGGTCTGTGGAGGTGGAGGAGCAGAGGCTGACTGCTGGTTGGCCCCGCCCCCAGCACAGACCAGAGGTGTGGAGCGCCGGCAGGTGGAGGAATGATGGAACAGGGAGCAGATGCTGGCGACGGCTCTCTGGTTCATCATTACAGGCACTGTCTCTCCTTCCTTCCAGACAACTGCCAGAAAGCTGGACATACCTTCCCCGTACCGGGACAGCGGGACAGCCACTGAAATCCGGGACTGTCCCGCTGGATCCGGGAAGGTTGGGAGGTATGCTGTAACATACACCATTACTTTTATTTTCACACAGTTAAGTTGATATAACTCTACCATTGATCTATTATTTCATACAGCCTTGTGCCAACCCAGACACTCAGCAGTACAGACATTTAAGACCTAGTCTGTGAAGAACATTCAGACTGTAGTTCATCATAAAAGGGGTTATCTGGGATTTACTTATTGATGACCTATGCTTACTTAAATGGGAGAAACGCAATAGTAACCAACCCCAGCCACTACATAGGGGACGGAGCTGTGTCAGCAGTTGGACCACCACCAATCTGATCCATGGATATACAGTAGGCAGTGTTATCCAATCATGGTTAGAGACAGTCACTTGCTCAGGGTCATTTATGTGGATTTGGTTACAAATACCCCATTAGACTTCATTTATTAATTATATCACTTGTGTGTGCAAATTGGACATACTCATGTTTTTTTTTAATTTTTTTTATAGAGGCCTGCATTAGCTAATGTGAGTGCACCCAGACCTTCTCATAAATTGTTCCAAAATGTGGCACATTTTTGCAGTTTGGTGCATTTTGCAGTTTGATGCATCTAGCATTAGAAAAATCTACCGCATCTAGTTTGACAAGGGGGTATGGCTTTGTGGGAAAGGGGCATGACCTAATATGGAACATTTTGCACCAAATTTGTGTCGCAATTCTGATGTAAAATTGTGATGCAAGTCAAGCCAACCATTAGTTAGTATAGAGTAAGTCATGCTCTAAATTTATCATCCAGCTTTAGCTATTTTAATAAATCTGGTACATGTCTAGAATGCCTGTTTACGCAAGTTTACACACCTTTCGCATTTGTAAATCTGGCTGAAAAAAATATTTTACAAAATGAGACCAAAATCACTCAATGCCAAATGGGAATGCTATTTCTCTGGTGGGATGACGATAAACAGCTGCCAACATTTTTAAAACCCTGATTACCCTTTTTCAAATGTTTGGAATGCAAATGGCTGATGTCGTAGTAGTTCATGCTGTGATTTTCTCTGCAAGGACTAATGGTCTGAAAAATAGGACGTGAATTGGCCCATTGACAATAATGTGTCAGTGTTTAGTCCGTGTGGAGTCTGTTTGACATGATACTGACATAAATATCATTTATCGGAATGATGTCCAACATCATCCTGGTTATGTTTATTTTTGTAATGCTACTGAATATAAGTTGAATACTGTTAACCTAGGATGTAAAATTTGCAGTTATAATAGCCATTCATTGTTAAGTAAACTTCCCACCAGATTTTTTTGACAACTGACGTTAAGAAAAATAAATATCCTCTGACGAACACATGGTCTTAATGCACTATTGTTTTACATCCTTATTAGTCAAACAGCATGATATGAATGGAATTTTGCTTTGGGCAAGTAAAATCACATGAATCAAAACCAAAAAGAAGCATTACTGTTTGCAAAACCATACAAGAAGTATTACTCTTTAACCTAAATACTTAAAAGGCTTTTAGAGAAGAGAGCCGATGCATATTATGCATTTTTGGCTTAATCCAAAATGATATTATCAGCAAAACAACTTGAGTAGAAAGTACCATCTTTAGGTCCTTGGACTGGATAGACTTCCAGGAGATTTTTATAAGTATATATATATATATATATATATACACTGCTCAAAAAAATAAAGGGAACACAAAAATAACACATCCTAGATCTGAATTAATTAAATATTCTTTTGAAATACTTTGTTCTTTACATAGTTGAATGTGCTGACAACAAAATCACACAAAAAAAAAAAAATGGAAATCAAATTTTTTAACCCATGGAGGTCTGGATTTGGAGTCACCCTCAAAATTAAAGTGGAAAAACACACTACAGGCTGATCCAACTTTGATGTAATGTCCTTAAAACAAGTCAAAATGAGGCTCAGTAGTGTGTGTGGCCTCCACGTGCCTGTATGACCTCCCTACAATGCCTGTGCATGCTCCTGATGAGGTGGCGGACGGCCTCCTGAGGGATCTCCTCCCAGACCTGGACTAAAGCATCTGCCAACTCCTGGACAGTCTGTGGTGCAACGTGACGTTGGTGGATAGAGCGAGACATGATGTCCCAGATGTGCTCAATTGGATTCAGGTCTGGGGAACGGGTGGGCCAGTCCATAGCATCAATGCCTTCGTCTTGCAGGAACTGCTGACACACTCCAGCCACATGAGGTCTAGCATTGTCTTGCATTAGGAGAAACCCAGGGCCAACCGCACCAGCATATGGTCTCACAAGGGGTCTGAGGATCTCATCTCGGTACCTAATGGCAGTCAGGCTACCTCTGGCGAGCACATGGAGGGCTGTGCGGCCCTCCAAAGAAATGCCACCCCACACCATTACTGATCTAATGACAAACCGGTCATGCTGGAGGATGTTGCATGCAGCAGAACGTTCTCCACGGCGTCTCCAGACTCTGTCACGTCTGTCACATGTGCTCAGTGTGAACCTGCTTTCATCTGTGAAGAGCACAGGGCGCCAGTGGCAAATTAGCCAATCTTGGTGTTTTCTGGCAAATGCCAAACGTCCTGCACGGTGTTGGGCTGTAAGCACAACCCCCACCTGTGGACGTCGGGCCCTCATATCACCCTCATGGAGTCTGTTTCTGACCGTTTGAGCAGACACATGCACATTTGTTGCCTGCTGGAGATCATTTTGCAGAGCTCTGGCAGTGCTCCTCCTGTTCCTCCTTGCACAAAGGCGGAGGTAGCGGTCCTGCTGCTGGGTTGTTGCTCTCCTACAGCCTCCTCCACGTCTCCTGATGTACTGGCCTGTCTCCTGGTAGCGCCTCCATGCTCTGGACACTACGCTGACAGACACAGCAAACCTTCTTGCCACAGCTCGCATTGATGTGCCATCCTGGATAAGCTGCACTACCTGAGCCACTTGTGTGGATTGTAGACTCCGTCTCATGCTACCACTAGAGTGAAAGCACCGCCAGCATTCAAAAGTGACCAAAACATCAGCCAGGAAGCATAGGAACTGAGAAGTGGTCAGGTCACCACCTGCAGAACCACTCCTTTATTGGGGGTGTCTTGCTAATTGCCTATAATTTCCACCTGTTGTCTATCCCATTTGCACAACAGCATGTGAAATTGATTGTCACTCAGTGTTGCTTCCTAAGTGGACAGTTTGATTTCACATAAGTGTGATTGACTTGGAGTTACATTGTGTTGTTTAAGTGTTCCCTTTATTTTTTTGAGCAGTGTGTATATATATATACACTCACCTAAAGAATTATTAGGAACACCTGTTCTATTTCTCTTTAATGCAATTATCTAGTCAACCAATCACATTGCAGTTGCTTCAATGCATTTAGGGGTGTGGTCCTGGTCAAGACAATCTCCTGAACTCCAAACTGAATGTCAGAATGGGAAAGAAAGGTGATTTAAGCAATTTGAGTGTGGCATGGTTGTTGGTGCCAGACGGGCCGGTCTGAGTATTTCACAATCTGCTCAGACTGGGATTTTCACGCACAACCATTTCTAGGGTTTACAAAGAATGGTGTGAAAAGGGAAAAACATCCAGTATGCGGCAGTCCTGTGGGCAAAAATGCCTTGTGGATGCTAGAGGTCAGAGGAGAATGGGCCGACTGATTCAAGCTGATAGAAGAGCAACGTTGACTGAAATAACCACTCGTTACAACCGAGGTATGTAGCAAAGCATTTGTGAAGCCACAACACGCACAACCTTGAGGCGGATGGGCTACAACAGCAGAAGACCCCACCGGGTACCACTCATCTCCACTACAAATAGGAAAAAGAGGCTACAATTTGCACAAGCTCACCAAAATTGGACTGTTGAAGACTGGAAAAATGTTGCCTGGTCTGATGAGTCTCGATTTCTGTTGAGACATTTAAATGGTAGAGTCCGAATTTGGCGTAAACAGAATGAGAACATGTATCCATCCTCTGATGGCTACTTCCAGCAGGATAATGCACCATGTCACAAAGCTCGAATCATTTCAAATTGGTTTCTTGAACATGACATTAAGTTCACTGTACTAAAATGGCCCCCACAGTCACCAGATCTCAACCCAATAGAGCATCTTTGGGATGTGGTGGAACGGGAGCTTCGTGCCCTGGATGTGCATCCCTCAAATCTCCATCAACTGCAAGATGCTATCCTATCAATATGGGCCAACATTTCTAAAGAATGCTATCAGCACCTTGTTGAATCAATGCCATATAGAATTAAGGCAGTTCTGAAGGCAAAAGGGGGTCCAACACCGTATTAGTATGGTGTTCCTAATAATTCTTTTGGTGAGTGTATATATATATATATAAAACTTTTAGCTAAAGCACTGGCCAACTGGCCAACAACCTGAACAAAGTGATTATCAGTCTTTTCCATGAGGACCAGTTGGGATTCATGCCAGGAAAGGCTACTTTCTTGAATATTTGGATACTGTATCTGAATTTTTAGTCCCCTAGTGGGGATACTGGGTATAGGTAGGACAGTTCTCTCGATCAATGCTGCCAAGGCTTTTTATGGCGTCGAGTGGGAGTATCTTTGGTCTGTGTTTGGTCATATGTGATTTAGCCTGGTGTTTATTTAATGGATACAGCTGCTATATAATAGCCCTAGGACAAGGATCAAGGTGAATGGGGGACTATCTGCCAGTTTTTCATTAGGGAGGAGAAAGCTGCTCCTGCCATAGAATGCTTAGCGTGCTTGGTGCTGGTTTCAGGGGAACTTGTCAGTTTTCCTGGTGGGAGCAGGAAGGAGCTGATATCCCTATATGCAGATGACATGTTATTGTTCTTTGGAGACATAGGGAAGTTCATTGGGTTAATAATGGGAATTATTATGAACTTTGGGTAGAGGGCTGACTATCAATTGGGGAAAATCTGTCCTTTTCCTGATGGACCCTCTACCCCTCAGTTTAGTTGGAAATATACCCATTTACTGACAGTACAGAAGTTTAAATAACAGGGTGTTATGGTGTCGATCTGGCCACAAGACTACCTGTCGATGTACTTAGAACCATTACTTACAAAATTCAGCAATAAAGTGAATACTTAGTGTAACCTACCATTGTCCCCAATTGGAAGAGTCTGTCACATCATTTTCACCAATATAAATAACTGCATTGCTCCACGGACGATTTCAAACACATTCCAAACATACCTGTGTGTACTTTGTGTAAGTGTGTGTGTGGGGGGGTTATTATACCTAGAACCAAGAAGAATTGCAAAAAAATCAGGCATCTGTACCCGAATATAATCCTAAAAATTATGTGCACACCAACATACGTACCACAAGCACTGAAAATAAATGTCGAAAACCCTTTCTGTAATCAAATCACAAGGACATAGCAACAAAGCACCTACCAATCACAGAATGTAATGCTTTCCTATTAATAAAAGGAATAATCTTATTGGTAGGTAGGATTCTTCTGGAATCAAACTTGGAGCGTATCAGATATCGCTTCAGTGAAAAATAACGCTGTCCCTAGACCTCCCTGTCAGAACTGATGTACCCTTATGGCCTCCTAATATGGAGTCATCTCCCTGACAAGGGCAGCCCCGTCCGGAACCTTTCCCTAAGGATAGGAGGCCCTGGACGTCCCTACCTATAGAGGCTATATGATGAAGGACCCCATAGGAAGGGTGATTTACCCTATGCGTTTTGTTTTGTAAATCTATGTGCCCAAAACTCATCAGGAGATAAAGGACATATATGTGGCTGGTTATTTAAAATAAACCATCCCAATTTTGTGAATAAAATAGGTAATTTGTAATTTCACAAAAAAACCCTCAAATGATCATAAGTATAACAAAAAGACTAGGTCATAGGTAAATATAAGAGCATATGGCTAATTTTGTAATAATCTGATGGCTCTAAGTATTGCATTCCTTACCGCTCCACTGTTATAAATGCCTTCATAGAGCGCGAACCCCTCCTTCCCAGCGGCGGTCCCTATGACTGGTGTTGGGTGCGAATATTCGAATCGCGAATATTAATCGCGAAAATCGGCACTTTGAGAATTCGCAAATATTTAGAATATAGTGATATATATTCGGAATTTCGAATATTCGAGATTTTTTTTCATCAGTAACCTCCCTTCTTGCTTGTGGGCCAATGAGAAGGCTTCAATGTCTTTGTCTGAGCTTAGCAACATCCCTAGCATCCAATCGAAAAGTTGCCTACCCCTTACTATATAAGAACCTCCCCAGCAGCCATTTTTTACAGTTTTTTTTAAGTTCTAAGAGAGAGAGAGTCTAAGGGGCCCCCTGCTTCAGTGCCAGTGGCGGGCTGGTACGGGTGGCAATTACCACCCAGGTCACCCAAAAAAAAACCCGCTGCTGGGCCGTCTTTAACAAATATTTATTTATTTTATTCCTCAGGGCCGCACCACCGATCAGCACAGGCGGTGTGGCCCTGGATGTAATTGCGGTGGCGGTGGTGGCGGCGGGCAGTAGGAGATGAGCGCTTCGATCGGATTGAGTTCCTCTAGAGCGCTATATAAGGACTTAGTAACATAACATAACATAACATAACATGAGCGCTTCCATTGTGAAAGCGCTCATCTCCATATTCATCTGTATCGCCGTCCTCAGGACAGCGATACAGATGCCTGTGCTGCGGCAGGGCAGGGAGAGGCGTCTCCCTTCCCTGTTCTTCTGATAGGCCGCAGGCACTAATGCCTGCAGCCTATCAGAGGCCGGCTCAGGCGGCGCGATGACATCATTATCATCGCGCCGCCAGAGTCGGGCAGCACACAGCGGGGAACACAGCCTGGAAGAGGCCTGCATCGCATCGCTGCTGATGGAGGTAAGTATTAGTGTTTTTTTTTTTTTTTTTTCGGGGGGAGCTGGCACTATGGGGGGAGCTGGCATTTCTTACAGCCCCATTTTTTTGGGGGTAGCATTCTGGGGGCATTTATTTATTGCCCATTTTGGGGGGGCACTATGGGGGCATTTCTTACTGGCACTAAGGGGGCATCTGGGGGCTTTGAAGGGGCTTTTTTTTTTATTATTGGCACATTATGGGAGACACTATAGGGTAGAGCGGCACTATGGGGCATCTGTTGGCACTATAGGGGCATTATTTGGGGGCACTATGGGGAAGTGGGGGCTCTAAAGGGGCCTTTTTATTGGCACATTATGGGGGGCACTATGGCATCTGGTGGCACTAAGGGGGAATTTTTTACTGGCACATTATGGGAGCCATTATAGGGGAGAGCGGCACTATGGGGCATTATTTGGGGGCACTATGGGGGCATTTTTTACTGGCACATTATGGGGGAGAGGAGCACTATAAGGGCATCTGCTGGGGGCACTAAGAAGGGGCATTTTTTTTACTGGCATATTATGGGGGACACTGGGGAAGGGGGAGAGGAGCACTATGAGGGCATTTACTGGGGCACTCTATAGGGATATTTTATACTGGCATACATTATGGGGACATTAGCTCAACTGTGGGCACTAAGCGGTGGTATTTCATGTACTGTCATATTATAGGGAGAATTATTACTACTAGGAGGTATTATGGGGAGCTTTACTACTACTGGGGGGCAATGAGGAACACGATTACTAGTATGGGCACTATAGGGGCATTATTACTACTAAGTGTGCTCTGGCAGAGAATTATTTCTATTGGTGGGATTTAGGGAAGCACTGTTACTTTGGGGGGCACCCTGGCACAGTATCAGCTTAGCACAATTATTTTTAGGAGACATTATCTTTATACTATTATTGTCTAGGTGCAGTTATTTTTTAGAGCACTGTGTGCCAATAATAGTTGAAGGGGGCACTATCTGTGTGGTAGTAGTATTTCCAGGGGGACTGATTCTGCAGTATAGTTTTGGGAGTGGCAGGAAAGGGTTTTCAGAAGATGTGAAGATGATGGAAATGTGGGAAACTAATGTCTGTTTGTCAATCTCTGCAGAGATTGGAGATGGCTGAAAAATTATCATGGCGGTCTGGTCTGAATGGAGAAGATGAGGAAAGAGAATGTCTACAACAAAGGTGACATCACTGGATGTAAGAGGTATGTGGTGCTATGTAGGAGAGGAGATGCTCTAGCTCCTCCTCCTGCCATTTGCAGAAGGAGGATTCAGAGCTGGGTGAGGACGGCCAAAGGGGGCAGCAGGCCACGGGCGGGTGACACATGGTTGGGGGAACCACAAGCCCTGAACAGGATCTGGGGAGGGAGGAGAGCGGAGGAGCTTCCTGGCTGTAGCCTGCTGTTTATTGTATATGTGAAGGGCAGTGGACAGGTCCTCCCCTCTCCGTATGATATGTAGAGACAGGCCTCAACAATAGAATTTCAGCTGTACAGTGTTTGTTGGGAGTGGCCTATTATATGTGGAGGGGCTTTTAATAATGGGTGGGGCTAAAATGGGCCACTTGACTGGATTTGCCCCCCAGGACTAAGGCTGCCAGCCCTCCTCTGTTCAGTGCTGCTGTTCAGCTGAAGTATGGATTCAATGTAAGTGTGAAGGGGAATGATGGGAGTTATATTATGTAATATCAGAGTACATTACAATAGGAGGTATGAGGAGAGGACTACAACTCCCAGCATGTCCAGCTTGTTATGCAATATCAGAGTACATTACAAGAAGAGGTATAAGAGGAGAGGACTACAACTCTCAACATGTCCAGGCCATTATTATATAATATCAAGGTACATTACAACACCCTGGATATGCTGGGAGTTGTATACCTCCTCTTATAATGTACTCTGATTTTACATAATAGTGGTTTTGACATGCTGGGAGTTGTTGTCCCATCCTCTTATACGTCCCCCTGTAATGTGCTATGATATTAAATAATAATGGCTTAGACATGCTGGGAGTTATAGTCCTCTCCTGTTATACCTCCTGTGGTAATGTGTTCTGAATTAGGGCCGGGATGATGGATAGGAGAGGGTAGTCATCCGCTTAGGGTGTCACTTCACTACCCATAAAGGGGGGCACACTCATGGAGGTCCAACTTCACAAGCCTCAGGCCGCTAGTGCAGTGTCCCATTACGTGACAGTGGGCACCGCAAACTTGTTTTATTATGTTTTAATGTCATGTAATATGCCTGCATTTTGTACTTCATCTCATGATTTGTACATGCAAGATCCTTTACACAGGCCTAGTTAGGGTGCACTACACTAGTTTGTCCACAAGATGGGGTAGTGTCTCAGTGTATAAATAGCCTATCTCAGGCCCAAGTTAGGCAGTTCAATCTAGTTCAGAGTTCAGTTCAGCTCAGTGCAGTTGAGAATTCATTCTAGAACAGACCAGTTTGAGCTTAATCAGAAAGCAACAGCAATGTAGCTGTATAGCTGGAGGGAGGCTTATTCACTGCCTCTCTGCTCTGTCCATGTCGGCTCCACAGTCCAGGGTTTCAAGCCTGCAACTATTCTACCTAGAGGTGAGCAATCCACTCCTATAGATCGCTCCTCCGGGGTGACCAGTGTCCAAGCTGCATTCAGCCAAGTATCCAAGGGATTACTACAATTTTCAAGACAAAGGATCAGCAAGACAACCATTACTTGAGGGCTTACTAGGCACCTTTGCACCGGGTGTAGGAGACAGCTTTAGGCATCCTCACCACCAGTTTAAACCCTGAGGACAGTTTAGGCCAACTGTCAGAAAAGCACTGGAATAGAAGTTCAAAGATTTAGAAAAGCACCTTCAACCAAGGTTAGAATAAGGCCAGAGTTTTTACCAGAGTAAGACTTTCATATTTTATAAGCCTAGTCTGAAGCAGTAGCTTCCACATTCATCACCAAGAGCCTGTCTTCCACTAAGGACTTGCATTCTCCTTACCCCATTTGCATGAGACTGTGCTTTATACTTGGATATACTAAGAGACTGTAATTATATGGATATTACTGTTACCAAGAGCAACGTTCAGTAAAAGTTATAATTTGGATTGCACCATCCTTGTCTCAGTCTTCAGTTCCTCAATTAACACTACAGTAAATGGTTGTACCACCACAAAAGGTACTGGCGTCATGACTACAAGGGACCTTGCCATAGGCACATTAATACAGACTATCAAGGGCACCTCGAACCACCATCTGGCCTGTGTCCCTTACACCAGAGTGTGCCCCATAGAATTCTTGTGCCGTTCTCCTCTTCACTTATGCGAGCCTGCCCAGGGACGACGTAACCGTGAGTAACCAGTATGTTAACCATAGAAACATAGAAACATAGAATGTGTCGGCAGATAAGAACCATTTGGCCCATCTAGTCTGCCCAATATACTGAATACTATGGATAGCCCCCGGCCCTATCTTATATGAAGGATGGCCTTATGCCTATCCCATGCATGCTTAAACTCCTTCACTGTATTTGCAGCTACCACTTCTGCAGGAAGGCTATTCCATGCATCCACTACTCTCTCAGTAAAGTAATACTTCCTTATATTACTTTTAAACCTTTGCCCCTCTAATTTAAAACTGTGTCCTCTTGTGGTAGTTTTTCTTCTTTTAAATATGCTCTCTTCCTTTACCGAGTTGATTCCCTTTATGTATTTAAAAGTTTCTATCATATCCCCTCTGTCTCTTCTTTCTTCCAAGCTATACATATTAAGGTCCTTTAACCTTTCCTGGTAAGTTTTATCCTGCAATCCATGTACTAGTTTAGTAGCTCTTCTCTGAACTCTCTTTAGAGTATCTATATCCTTCTGGAGATATGGCCTCCAGTACTGCGCACAATACTCCAAGTGAGGTCTCACCAGTGTTCTGTACAGCGGCATAAGCACTTCACTCTTCACTCTTCAGACTGTATTTACCTCGGCCCACCTAATGCTCACACCGTGACCTCACGCATAATTCCCCTGTTAGGTCTGGCATACCGCACTAGGGCTACTTTCACACTAGCATTACCATTTTCCGGTATTAAAATCCGTCATAGGGGCTCAGTAGTTGAAAAAATGCTTCAGTTTTGTCCGCACTTATTGTCAATGGGGACAAAACATAACTGAACAGAACGGAATGCTCCAAAATGCGTTCTGTTCAGTTCTCATACCGGAGAGCAGCATGCTGCTGTTTGCTTTCCGTCCTGGGATGCAAGTCAATGGGGACGGATCAAAAGCACTAGTGTGAAAGTAGCCTCTGCCTCACGACTGTGAGGCATTAGAACAGAGCAAGAAGCAGCAATGACATCAATGCAACCTCCTGCTCTGGGTCTCGCATGATGACTTCATCACGTGAGACCCGAAGCAGGATTGGTGATGTCATTGGGACCGCATGCATCGGGACGCAGCAACACAAGCTACAGATAAAACTGTGGTCTGCATCGCAGACAGCAGCGGGGGGGGGGGGGGGGGGGGAGGAGCGGTAAGGAGGAGGGTTTTTTCTTTAATACTAAATATCCATACTGCAGGGGGCACCAGCGAAGGAAGGAGATCATTATATATACTTGGCACTACTGGGGAGGAATGGAGGAACATTATATACTGGCGCTACAGGGGAACATTATATATATATATATGTATATATATATATATATACAGTGCTGCCCATAATTATTCATACCCCTGGCAAATTGTAACTTAAAGTTACTTTTATTCAACCAGCAAGTAATTTTTTGACGGGAAATGACATAGGTGTCTCCCAAAAGATAACAAGACGATGTACAAGAGGCATTATTGTGGAAAAAAAAACATTTCTCAGCTTTTATTTACATTTGAGCCAAAAGTGTCCAGTCCAAAATTATTCATACCCTTCTCAATAATAAACAGAAAAGCCTTTATTGGCTATTACAGCAATCAAACGCTTCCTATAATTGCAGACCAGCTTTTTGCATGTCTCCACAGATATTTTTGCCCATTCATCTTTAGCAATGAGCTCCAAATCTTTCAGGTTGGAGGGTCTTCTTGCCATCACCCTGATCTTTAGCTCCCTACACAGATTCTCAATTGGATTCAAGTCTGGACTCTGGCTGGGCCACTCCAAAACGTTAATCTTGTTGTCTGCTAACCATTTCTTCACCACTTTTGCTGTGTGTTTTGGGTCATTGTCATGCTGAAATGTCCACTGGTGCCCAAGGCCAAGTTTCTCTGCAGACTGCCTGATATTGTCGTTGAGAATCCTCATGTATTGCTCTTTTTTCATGGTGCCGTTTACTGTGATTAGGTTCCCTGGTCCATTGGCTGAAAAACACCCCCAAAGCATTAGGTTTCCACCACCATGTTTGACAGTGGGAATGGTGTTCTTTGGGTTGAAGGCTTCTCCTTTTTTACGCCAAATGAAGGAAACATCATTGTGACCAAACAATTCAATTTTTGTTTCATCTGACCATAACACAGAAGACCAGAAGTCTTCTTCTTTGTCCAGATGAGCTTTTGCAAAGGCCAAGCAAGCTTTTGTGTGCCTTATCTGGAGAAGTGGCGTCCTCTTTGGTCTGCATCTTTAGAACCCCGCAGTGTGCAGTGTCCGTTGGATTGTCTGCCTTGAGACATTGCCACTAGCAGAGCCCAGATTTACCAGGATGGCCTTGGTGGTGATCCTTGGATTCTTTTTCACCTCTCTAACTATCCTCCTGGCCAGCACAGGTGTCACTTCTGGCTTGTATTTTTTTAATAATACTTTGCACTGTAGCCACTGGAACTAGAAAACATTTACAAATGGCCTTGCAGCCCTTTCCTGACTTGTGAGCAGCCACAATGCGCAGCCGCAGGTCCTCACTGAGCTCCTTTGTCTTAGCCATGACTGTCCACTAACTGCAGAGAGCTTCTGTTTTTTACCTGTTGAGTTGATTAAAACAGCTGTTCCTAATTAATCAGGGTAATTAGGATGCTTTAGAACAGCTTGGACTATTTGGAATGGTATAGAACTTTAGATTTTCCCACAGACTGTGACAGTTTGTGAAGGGTAATAAGAAGACCAGCACTCCGCAATTCCAGTGATGAAGAAAGAGGTTTCTTTATTCGTCACCCATATGTGACGCGCGTTTCGACACCAGTCTGTGTCTTTGTCAAATTACAGGTGATAACAGCTCAATTCCACATACACAATACACCATTTAAATACAATTCAAATTGCCCGCATCCTAGTCACGTAAGTGGTCACATAACCGGGGACCGTATGATCCGCCCCCAGCCACATGAGCAGTCACGTGACTGTAGCATCATATTGCTACGCAACCAGCCCAGACCAAGTTGAACCTATCTAGAGACAGAGTGCGGAAAGAGTATGTATCACGGTCCATAGGATACTATATATCTGGTTAATCCTAGATCAATTACACATCAGAAATAGACATTTTAACACCGTTCTGATACACTTAGAAACCGCCTCCTGATCATGCAAGTGGTCACGCGACTCGGGTCGAGACCCCGTCACATGATCAGTCACATGAACATGACGTCATATTGCTACGCAACTCGTCCAAACAAAGTTCAATCTGTCAAAGGACAGAATACGGCAGGATATATATCAAGATCAATACCTCGTTTAAACATCTGAGTAATACCGTGATCAATTACAAGACTGAAACTAGAATTGACACAAAAAAGAAACAGAAAAAAAGAGGAAAAACACTTAATCAACGTACGTTCCACATATTGATTCAAATAAAACTGCTCAATGAGTATTCCTTATTGAGGCCTTTAGGGGCAAGCGTCTCAAGTCGATGGATCCAATATGCTTCACGTTGGTGGAGCATCTGGATCCGATTTCCTCCACGTCGGGGTAGGTTCACTTCTTCTATAATTTGAAAGCGCAGTTGTGAGATGCGGTGATTTTTTTCTTTAAAATGCTGAGGGATAGGTAACAAGGTGTTTTCCTTCCTAATCGTGGACTTATGTTTCCCTACTCGGTCTTTAATACGCATTGTTGTCTCTCCAACATAACACAACCCACAAGGACATTTAAGTAAATAGATCACAAAACTGCTGTCACATGTAAAGTGACCCCGAATGGGGATTTGTTGTCCTGTATGTGGGTGTGAGATGTTGGAGCCTTTGATAACATTTGAACAGTGAACACAGTTAAGACAGGGAAATGTTCTCTTCTTAACTGTAGAGAGAGTGAGCTGTCGCAGGAATGTCCTGTCACTTCCTATGTCCGCCCGAATAATCATGTCTCTGATGTTTTAAAGAAAAAAATCACCGCATCTCACAACTGCGCTTTCAAATTATAGAAGAAGTGAACCTACCCCGACGTGGAGGAAATCGGATCCAGATGCTCCACCAACATGAAGCATATTGGATCCATCGACTTGAGACGCTTGCCCCTAAAGGCCTCAATAAGGAATACTCATTGAGCAGTTTTATTTGAATCAATATGTGGAACGTACGTTGATTAAGTGTTTTTCCTCTTTTTTTCTTTTTTTCTGTTTCTTTTTTGTGTCAATTCTAGTTTCAGTCTTGTAATTGATCACGGTATTACTCAGATGTTTAAACGAGGTATTGATCTTGATATATAACCTGCCGTATTCTGTCCTTTGACAGATTGAACTTTGTTTGGACGAGTTGCGTAGCGATATGACGTCATGTTCATGTGACTGATCATGTGACGGGGTCTCGACCCGAGTCGCGTGACCACTTGCATGATCAGGAGGCGGTTTCTAAGTGTATCAGAACGGTGTTAAAATGTCTATTTCTGATGTGTAATTGATCTAGGATTAACCAGATATATAGTATCCTATGGACCGTGATACATACTCTTTCCGCACTCTGTCTCTAGATAGGTTCAACTTGGTCTGGGCTGGTTGCGTAGCAATATGATGCTACAGTCACGTGACTGCTCATGTGGCTGGGGGCGGATCATACGGTCCCCGGTCATGTGACCACTTACATGACTAGGAGGCGGGCGATTTGAATTGTATTTAAATGGTGTATTGTATATGTGGAATTGAGCTGTTATTACCTGTAATTTGACAAAGACACAGACTGGTGTCGAAACGCGCGGCACATATGGGTGACGAATAAAGAAACCTCTTTCTTCATCATTGGAATTGCGGAGTGCTGGTCTTCTTATTACTAATATTTGGGGATTCAACCTACTGACCGTGCACCTGGACCTTAAAGGAAGCACAGTGCCGCCCATTTGTTCCTAGTCAGTTTGTGAAGGGTATGAATAATTTTGGACTGGACACTTTTTGCTCAAATTTAAATAAAAGCTGAGAAATGTTTTTTTTTTCCACAATAATGCCTCTTGTACATCGTCTTATTATCTTTTGGGAGACACTTATTATCTTTTGGGAGACACTTTTTTTTTTTACGGTGTTCACCCGAGGGGTTAGGTCATGAGATATTTTTATAGAGCTGGTTTTTACGGACGCGGCAATACCAAATATGTCTATTTTATTTATTTTTTTCTATTTTTAATTTTTTTTTTTTATTCCTTACTTGGGAACTTTTTTTTTTTTTACATGTGAAACTTTATTTTATTTTATTTTTTCAACTCTTTTTTTTTTTTTTTTTTTTTTACACTTTTCGTCCCCCATAAGGTCATACAAGACCTCTGGGGGACATTTGCTTCACTTTTTCTTTTCACTGTTGATTTCTCCTGTAACTGGGGCTGACATAGTAGCCCCAGTTACAGGACAAATACACCCCTATAGAGGCTGTACAGCAGCAATCCTGCGCTGCACAGCTTTAGAGCAGGGCTGATCGAGGTCTCTGAGAGACCTCACACAGCCCCTGCACACTCCGGTCACGGCGGTCACATGACCGCCGGGCCGGAACAGGAAGCGCACAGCGCTTCCTTCTCTGCAGACACAGCGCTCGGTGAGCGCTGTGTCTGCAGCGATCGTGAAGGCAGGGACACCTGGGAACTGTCCCTGCCTTGTCTTAGGGTTGCCCTGCTGTCACTGACAGCGGGCAACCCGATCAGCAGCTGCACGATTAGCGTGCAGCTGCTATTTCTGACAGGACGTTTTAAAACGTGCTGTCAGAAATAGACGTCCACCCATAGGACGTTTATAGTCTATGGGCGGACGTGAAGCGGTTAATCAACCAACACCCAGTAACACCTGTATTTTATACACTTCCCAAGGTGCATAAATCCCTGGAACAGCCCCGGGGACGCCCAATTGTTGCAGCCATGGACTCAGTCCTTTCTCCCCCTGCAGTATTTCTCAACAAAGTGTTGACCCCACTTACTAAAAAGGCCCCTTCCTATCTCAGGGACACACAACACTTTTTAGAGACAATACGAGAGATTGAGCTGTCGCAGGACTGTATCCTGGTCACTCTAGACATCTGTAGTTTATACACTAGTATAACTCATGAAAAGGGCCTGGAGGCCGTCCAGGCATTATTAGATGATAGCACATACACAGGGATTGAGAAGGATTTTTTTCTCTCCTTACTTTCTATTGTCTTGCGGCGCAACTATTTTGTATTTCAAGACACATTTTTTCAGCAGCGGTGTGGGACCGCGATGGGGTCCAATGCCGCACCGCCATATGCAAATTGCTATATGGCACATTTTGAGAGAGAGTATATCTACCCAAATGAGCTATATCAGAACCACTGTATATTTTGGAAACGTTTCATAGATGATGTTTTTTGCGTGTGGCGGTGCGGCACTGAGACCCTTGTGTCCTTTATGGATTATATTAACAATATTAGACCCGAATTGAAATTTACCCTGCACCAAGACTCACAACGTGTCTCCTTCCTCGATACATGGGTGATTAGAGGAATTGACAACAGGATCACTACTGACCTGTATGTCAAAAAAACTGACAGAAATAGCCTGCTGTCATTCCACAGTAATCACCCCTCAACTGTGAAAAAATCATTGCCATACTCGCAGTTTAAAAGGGTGGCCAACATCGTAATTAATCGGGACACATGTGATCTTAGGATGCAGGAAATGACCCAGAAATTTGTGGATAGGGGTTATCCTCCCCAACTGTTATATGAACAGAGAGATAAGGTAGCAAGTCCCATAGAACCACAAGGAAAGACAGATAAAGGAAAGAGAATACCATTAATTGTAAAATATCATCCCTGGATGGATCGCATCAAGGCGGTCATTAATAAGCATTGGAACATTTTACAAAAATCATATCCCACAATTCAGGAGTTCAGGGAATTACCCATGATGTGTTACAAGCGTAACAAAAACATCAGAGACATGATTATTCGGGCGGACATAGGAAGTGATAGGACATTCCTGCGACAGCCCACTCTCTCTACAGTTAAGAAGAGAACATTTCCCTGTCTTAACTGTGTTCACTGTTCAAATGTTATCAAAGGCTCCAACATCTCACACCCACATACAGGACAACAAATCCCCATTCGGGGTCACTTTACATGTGACAGCAGTTTTGTGATCTATTTACTTAAATGTCCTTGTGGGTTGTGTTATGTTGGAGAGACAACAATGCGTATTAAAGACCGAGTAGGGAAACATAAGTCCACGATTAGGAAGGAAAACACCTTGTTACCTATTCCTCAGCATTTTAAAGAAAAAAATCACTGCATCTCACAACTGCGCTTTCAAATTATAGAAGAAGTGAACCTACCCCGACGTGGAGGAAATCGGATCCAGATGCTCCACCAACGTGAAGCATATTGGATCCATCGACTTGAGACGCTTGCCCCTAAAGGCCTCAATAAGGAATACTCATTGAGCAGTTTTATTTGAATCAATATGTGGAAAGTACGTTGATTAAGTGTTTTTCCTCTTTTTTTCTTTTTTTCTGTTTCTTTTTTGTGTCAATTCTAGTTTCAGTCTTGTAATTGATCACGGTATTACTCAGATGTTTAAACGAGGTATTGATCTTGATATATATCCTGCCGTATTCTGTCCTTTGACAGATTGAACTTTGTTTGGACGAGTTGCGTAGCAATATGACGTCATGTTCATGTGACTGATCATGTGACGGGGTCTCGACCCGAGTCGCGTGACCACTTGCATGATCAGGAGGCGGTTTCTAAGTGTATCAGAACGGTGTTAAAATGTCTATTTCTGATGTGTAATTGATCTAGGATTAACCAGATATATAGTATCCTATGGACCGTGATACATACTCTTTCCGCACTCTGTCTCTAGATAGGTTCAACTTGGTCTGGGCTGGTTGCGTAGCAATATGATGCTACAGTCACGTGACTGCTCATGTGGCTGGGGGCGGATCATACGGTCCCCGGTCATGTGACCACTTACATGACTAGGAGGCGGGCGATTTGAATTGTATTTAACCACTTCCCATCTGGGCCCTTTGCCCCCTTCCTGACCAGGCCAAATTTTGCAAAACTGACATATCTCACTTTATGTGGTAATAACTTTGGAACGCCTTTATTTATCCAAGTCATTCAGAGATTGTTTTCTCGTGACACATTGTACTTCATGATAGTCATAAATTTGAGTCAAAATATTTCACCTTTATTTATGAAAAAATCCCAAATTTACCCAAAAATTTGAAAAATTCGCAATTTTCTAAATTTCAATTTCTCTGCTTTTAAAACAGAAAGTGATACCTCATAAAATATTTATTATTTAACATTCCCCATATGTCTACTTTATGTTGGCATCATTTTGGAAATGTCATTTTATTTTTTTAGGACGTTAGAAGGCTTAGAAGTTTAGAAGCAATTCTTCAAATTTTGAAGAAAATTGCCAAAACCCACTTTATAAGGACCAGTTCAGGTCTGAAGTCACTTTGTGGGGCCTACATAGTGGATACCCCCATAAATGACCCCATTGTAGAAACTACACCCCTCAAGGTATTCAAAACCGATTTTACAAACTTTGTTAACCCTTTAGGCGTTCCACAAGAATTAAAGGAAAATGGAGATCAAATTTTTAAATTTCGGCAGATTTTCCATTTTAATCAATTTTTTTCTTTAACACATCGATGGTTAACAGCCAAACAAAACTCAATATTTATTACCCAGATTCTGCGGTTTACAGAAACACCCCACATGTGATCGTAAACTGCTGTATGGGCACACGGCAGGGCGCAGAAGGAAAGGAACTCCACATGGTTTTTAGATGGTTTTTAGATGCCATGTCCCATTTGAAGCCCCCTGATGCACCCTTACAGTAGAAACTCCCAAGAAGTGACCCCATTTTGGAAACTAGGGGATAAGGTGCCAGTTTTATTAGTACTATTTTTGGGTACATATGATTTTTTGATCATTCATTATAACACTTTATGGGGCAAGGTGACCAAAAAATTGGTTGTTTTAGCACAGTTTCTATTTATTTATTTTTACAGCGTTCACCTGAGGGGTTCAGTCAAGTGACATTTTTATAGAGCAGATTGTTACGGACGTGGCGATACCTAATATGTATACTTTTTCTCATTTATTAAAGTTTTACACAATAATAGCATTTTTGAAACCAAAAAATTATGTTTTAATGTGTCCATGTTCTGAGAGCTATAGTTTTTTTTATTTTTTGAGAGATTTTCTTATGTAGGGGCTCATTTTTTGCGGGATGAGGTGACGGTTTTATTGGTACCATTTTGTGGTACATACGCGTTTTTGATCACTTGGTGTTGCACCTTTTGTGATGCAAGGTGACAAAAATTGCTTGTTTTGACACAGTTTTTTTTTAAATTTTTTTTACGGTGTTCACCCGAGGGGTTAGGTCATGTGATATTTTTATAGAGCTGGTTTTTACGGACGCAGCAATACCTAATATGTATACTTTTTTTTATTTGTTTCACTTTACCACAATAATAGCATTTTTGAAACCAAAAAGATGATGTTTTAGTGTCTCCATGTTCTAAGAGCTATAGTTTTTTTATTTTTTGAGAGATTTTCTTATGTAGGGGCTCTTTTTTTGCGGGATGAGGTGACGGTTTTATTGGTACCATTTTGTGGGACATACGCGTTTTTGATCACTTGGTGTTGCACCTTTTGTGATGCAAGGTGACAAAAATTGCTTGTTTTGACACAGTTTTTTTTTTTTTTTTTTTACGGTGTTCACCCGAGGGGTTAGGTCATGTGATATTTTTATAGAGCTGGTTTTTACGGATGCGGCAATACTAAATATGTCTATTTTATTTTATTTTTTCTATTTTTAATTTTTTTTTTATTCCTTACTTGGGATTTTTTTTTTTTTTACATGTGAAACTTTTTTTTATTTTATTTTTTCAACCCTTTATTTTATTTTTATTTTATTTTACACTTTTCGTCCCCCATAAGGTCATACAAGACCTCTGGGGGACATTTACTTCACTTTTTATTTTTTTTTACACTGTTGATTTCTCCTGTAACTGGGGCTGACATAGTAGCCCCAGTTACAGGACAAATGCACCCCTATAGAGGCTGTACAGCAGCAATCCTGCGCTGTACAGCCTCAGAGCAGGGCTGATCGAGGTCTCTGAGAGACCTCACACAGCCCCTGCACACTCCGGTCACGGCGGTCACATGACCGCCGGGCCGGAACAGGAAGCGCACAGCGCTTCCTTCTCTGCAGACACAGCGCTCGGTGAGCGCTGTGTCTGCAGCGATCGTGAAGGCAGGGACACCTGGGCACTGTCCCTGCCTTGTATTAGGGTTGCCCTGCTGTCACTGACAGTGCGCAACCCGATCAGCAGCTGCACAATTAGCGTGCAGCTGCTATTTCTGACAGGACGTTTTAAAACGTGCTGTCAGAAATAGACGTCCACCCATAGGACGTTTATATCCTATGGGCGGACGTGAGGCGGTTAAATGGTGTATTGTGTATGTGGAATTGAGCTGTTATCACCTGTAATTTGACAAAGACACAGACTGGTGTCGAAACGCGCGGCACATATGGGTGACGAATAAAGAAACCTCTTTCTTCATCATTGGAATTGCGGAGTGCTGGTCTTCTTATTACTAATATTTGGGGATTCAACCTACTGACCGTGCACCTGGACCTTAAAGGAAGCACAGTGCCGCCCATTTGTTCCTAGTCAGTTTGTGAAGGGTAAGAATAATTTTGGACTGGACACTTTTTGCTCAAATTTAAATAAAAGCTGAGAAATGTTTTTTTTTCCCACAATAATGCCTCTTGTACATCGTCTTATTATCTTTTGGGAGACACTTATGTCATTTCCCGTCAAAAAATTACTTGCTGGTTGAATAAAAGTAACTTTAAGTCAAAATTTGCCAGGGGTATGAATAATTATGGGCAGCACTGTGTACATATGTGTGTGTATATATATATATATATATATATATATATATTGTAGGAAGGCGCAAGGGGCCATCATTGATGGAAGGTATGTGTCACCGAGGTTCCTGGCCTCGGTGAGGTAGTTTTAAGTGTCAGCAGCAGCTAGTGCTGATTGACACTGTTTGTTGTTAGTATGGCTGTAAAGCCGATCCGGGCCGGCTCTTACTGGGAGAGCCAAAGTGCTGGGTGGGTGGCTGCTCCCCAGGCTCCAGGCCGGGTCTTTATTGGCCTATATAAAAACCCAGCCAGCAGTCTTAGCTGGGTGTGGTTGATCCTCCATCTGACAGGGAAGCTGTGGAGACTCTGTTTTGGGATCTGTGAATTGGTGCCGTGCTAAAGGCTTGAAAGCCGCATGCTGGAAAACAGGCACCTAGAGCCTGCTATGGACGGCTGGGGGAAAGACTTTGTGATTGCCTCTATACTGCGTTTGCTAGCCTGTTTACCAGAGCAAAACCCCACAATTGGTGGAGGATGCGTGCAAATGCAGTGAGGCAGGCCTGAAAGCCGAAAAGTTTTTGCTTTTCCCGGGCACAAGTGCATGTCCCAGGGGCGTTGCTAGGGTCTGAAGACATCCGGGGCACGAGCCCACGTGAAGCCACACCCCCATCCCATGAAGCCACGCCCTCATCGCCACCGGGGGGGGGCCTTCACAGTATTTATTAACCCCTTTCAGCAGGCTAATGGACATTGTACTCCGTCCACATCATTGGTACGCTTCGGCGTACCTGGACGATATTGTTATCTACAGCACCGACTGGGAAAGTCACCTATCCCCGGAAGAAGCCAGATTTACTGGTGAAACGGCGTTGGGTCAGGAGTTAGCCGAGAGATCTTTGCACCATTCAGGGTATGTTTAATTGTGTTCATTTGTGTTCCTTCCATCTTAACCTCAGTCTCCACAATCGCCTCTGTTGCATTGTGTTTGGGGCATTGCTGCTATGAGACTCTGAGGTATGCTCTTTCAGCTAGTATTCTTTTTCCCTGTATTTTTGTGCACTGATCTCCCGGCCTCTCCTTGGGTCCTGCTCCTCATCTGTGTGTCCCGCCTTGTACTGCCTGTTTTATAATACATGTATGTACTGTTTATTTATATTTACAATAAAGCTTTTTGGATTTTCATAAATACGAAAGTAAGTTTCATTTTTTTTTGGTGATCACTGAGCCTCAGGCAAAAGTGCGGTTAAAACCATACCGGGTACCCGAGGCTTGGCAATAAGTCATCGCGGAGGAAGTGCAGCAAATGCTCCAGCTAGGTGTCACCGAGGAGTCAAAAAGTGAATGGGCCAGTCCGATAGTCTTGATACCCAAGCCAGACAGGACACTGCGGTTCTGTAACGACTTCCGCAAACTGAATGAGGTGTCCAAGTTTGACGCGTATCCCAATGCCCCGAGTGGAAGAGCTTATTAAGAGGTTGGGCCAAGCCCGGTATTTTTCTTTGTTGGACCTCACCAAAGGGTACTGGCAGGTACCCTTGACGGAGGCTTCCAAGGAAAAAACGGCTTTCATCACACCAGAGGGGCTGTATCAGTACAAGGTATTACCCTTTGGTCTACATGGCGCTCCTGCCACATTTCAAAGGCTAATGGACATTGTACTTCGTCCACATCTTGGTACGCTTCGGCGTACCTGGACGATATTGTTATCCACAGCACCGACTGGGAAAGTCACCTATCTAAAGTACAGGCTGTAGTGGACTCCCTTAGGAAGGCTGGCTTAACCGCTAATCCAAAAAAGTGAGCGATAGTGTTAGAAGAGACCAAGAACCTGGGGTATGTAATTGAGAACAGAATTATCAAACCTCAGGTGGACAAAATTGAGGCAATAAGGAATTGGCCCCGACCTGTCACTACTCGGCAAGTAAAGTCGTTCCTTCCTGGGTATGGTGGGGTACTATATGAGGTTTGTCCTAAATTTTGCTACAGTCGCCGCACCATTGACAGGCCTTTTGAAGGGATGCAAGTCAGTGACGGTTCAGTGGAATGAGCAGGCTGAAAAGGCTTTCTCTGCTTTGAAGTCTGCCCTGTGTGGGTCCTCGGTATTGGTGAAGCCTGACTTCAACAGGGAGTTTGTGGCACAGACCGATGCCTCTGAAGTAGGCCTTGGAGCTGTACTCTCTCAGGACATCAATGGGGAGGGACATCCTGTTGTTTTCCTGAGCTGAAAGCTTACCCCAGCAGAGCCTAGGTACAGTATAGTGGAGAGAGAGTGCCTGGCCATCAAATGGGCACTCAAGTCACTCCGCTATTATCTGTTGGGGAGAAAGTTCCGTCTGGTGACCGACCACTACCCTCTCAAGTGGATGAGCCAGGCCAAAGAGAGGAATGCTCGGGTCACCAGGTGGTTCTTGTCATTACAAAAATTTCCGTAGAACATAGGGCAGGCAGGTTACAGGGAAACGCAGATGCCCTGTCCTGGGTACACTGTCTGGTGGGTGTTCACCCCCTCAGGGTTGAACAAAGGGGGGAGGTATGTAGGAAGTCGCAAGGGGCTGTCATTGATGGAAGGTATGTGTCACCGAGTTTTAGTGGCAGCTAGTGCTGATTGACACTGTTTGTTGTTAGTATGGCTGTAAAGCCGATCCGGGCCGGCTCCTACTGGGAGCAGCCAAAGTGCTGGGTGGGTGGCTTCTCCCCACGCTCCAGGCCGACTCTTTATTGGCCTATATAAAAACCCAGCCAGCAGTCTCAGCTGGGTGTGGTTGATCCTCCATCTGACAGGGTAGCTGTGGAGACTCTTTTTTGGGATCTGTGAATTGGTGCCGTGCTAAAGGCTTGAATGCCGCATGTTGGAAAACAGGCACCTAAAGCCTGCTGCGGGGGGCTGGGGGAAAGACTGCTAACCAGGTGAAGATTTTGTTCTATGGACATTGCATGGTGTGAACAAACACCAAGACTGTGAACGGTCATTTTGTGTTTCCTTATGTGTGAATAAACACCGAACTGTTTAAGTTAAAGACATTGTGATTGCCTCTATACTTCGTCCGCTAGCCTGTCTAGTCTACCAGAGCAAAACCCCACAATATATTTATATATATATATATATATATATATATACTGGCACTATGGGGGGGAGCATTATATATTGGAACTAGTGGGGGGCACTACAGGGGGACATTAGAGCCACTGGGAGCATTATGGTTATATTATTACTACTAGGATGCAATATGGAGGGCATTGCTACTATGGGGGCTATATTGGGGAGAATTATCAATAATGAGGGGGCACTATTACTAATGACGGCAGTCTGGGTGTATAGTATATAAAGTGTTTGTGACCATGAAGGGGGGGAAGCAGAACAAGCACAGTATTGGGGTAGCTTCAAGAGTTTTTTCAAATTAATCACCTATCCTTAGGATACACCTGGCACTCCCGCCGATCAGCTGTTTGAGGAGATGGTGTGTGCACGTGCCGCATCCCTTCTCTCTTCCTGCTCTGCTGCTGTATGTCTATGGGACAGCAGCAGTGAACAGCACAGTCCATCTGCTCAAACAGCTGATCGGCGGGGGTGTGGGACGTGTTTTTAGCACATTATTACAAGATGTGGGCCCCCCCTTTTGATTTTGCCCAGTGCCCCATTTTGTCTACAACCATCCCTGAATACAGATAGTTAGTGGGAGATAGTCCATGTCGGTTATATCCTGATATAGTGTAGCTGTTGCAGTGCAGTGTGCTAGGTAGTGTGATAGGTTCTGCTGTCCATGCATACATGCGGACCTGCTAAAATGTGAAAGTTTCACGTATTGAGCCAAAATATTTGCATCATTAGTGCCAATTAGTGCAATCTCAAATATGTTGGAGCACTCTAACTGCATATAAAGCCATTTTTAATGTTCTGCTGTCCCAACCATTTCCTCCAGTCTCAAGAAACTCAGCTTGGAAAATGGAGCAAAAGTGACCCACGCCTGTTTTTTGTCTGCATTACGCGAATATTACATTGCCGATTTTAAGCAATCGAGAAAATAATCTCGAATTTGCGAATTCGCAAATATATGACGAATATTCGCCTAAATATTTGTGAAATATCGCAAATTCAAATATAGCCCCTGCTGCTCATAACTACCGATGATGTCACGGTATCAGCGCTTCAAGAGAAACCCAGAAAGTGTGAGAGGGGGTGTGGCTAGATGACGCAATGTGGCTAGGGCGCTGCTAAGCAACCGCAGCACTCATTTGTTCCTGTTCTGTAATTTTGCGATGTTGCCATTTCTGTTCCCAATTTGAGTATCCACCTATGTATCTCTGGCACCCTACAGGGTTATGTGGATATCTCTATGTAATCCGTTTTGGGATCTTTTTGTGTAGATAGCACTTACATAGCATATGTGTAGAGTTGAGCGAACACCTGGATGTTCGGGTTCGAGAAGTTCGGCCGAACTTCCCGGAAATGTTCGGGTTCGGGATCCGAACCCGACCCGAACTTCGTCCCGAACCCGAACCCCATTGAAGTCAATGGGGACCCGAACTTTTCGGCACTAAAAAGGCTGTAAAACAGCCCAGGAATGGGCTAGAGGGCTGCAAAAGGCAGCAACATGTAGGTAAATCCCCTGCAAACAAATGTGGATAGGGAAATGAATTAAAATAAAAATAAAATAAATAAAAATTAACCAATATCAATTGGAGAGAGGTCCCATAGCAGAGAATCAGGCTTCATGTCAGCAGAGAATCAGTCTTCATGTCATAGCAGAGAATCAGGCTTCACGTCACCCAAAACTGGAACAGTCCATTGTCAGATATTTAGGCCCCGGCACCCAGGCAGAGGAGAGAGGTCCCATAACATAGAATCTGGCTTCATGTCAGCAGAGAATCAGTCTTCATGTCATAGCAGAGAATCAGGCTTCATGTCACCCACCACTGGAACAGGCCACTGTCAGATATTTTTAGGCCCCGGCACCCAGACAGAGGAGAGGTTCATTCAACTTTGGGTTGCCCCGCAATATAATAGTAAAATGAAAATAAAAATAGGATTGAATGAGGAAGTGCCCTGGAGTACAATAATATATGGTTAAGGGGAGGTAGTTAATGTCTAATCTGCACAAGGGATGGACAGGTCCTGTGGGATCCATGCCTGGTTCATATTTATGAACGTCAGCTTGTCCACATTGGCTGTAGACAGGCGGCTGCGTTTGTCTGTAATGACGCCCCCTGCCGTGCTAAATACACGTTCAGACAAAACTCTGGCCGCCGGGCATGCCAGCACCTCCAAGGCATAAAAGGCTAGCTCTGGCCACGTGGACAATTTGGAGACCCAGAAGTTGAATGGGGCCGAACCATCAGTCAGTACGTGGAGGGGTGTGCACAGGTACTGTTCCACCATGTTAGTGAAATGTTGCCTCCTGCTAACACGTTCCGTATCAGGTGGTGGTGCAGTTAGCTGTGGCGTGGTGACAAAACTTTTCCACATCTCTGCCATGCTAACCCTGCCCTCAGAGGAGCTGGCCGTGACACAGCTGCGCTGGCGACCTCTTGCTCCTCCTCTGCCTTCGCCTTGGGCTTCCACTTGTTCCCCTGTGACATTTGGGAATGCTCTCAGTAGCGCGTCTACCAACGTGCGCTTGTACTCGCGCATCTTCCTATCACGCTCCAGTGCAGGAAGTAAGGTGGGCACATTGTCTTTGTACCGTGGATCCAGCAGGGTAGCAACCCAGTACTCCGCACACGTTAAAATGTGGGCAACTCTGCTGTCGTTGCGCAGGCACTGCAGCATGTAGTCGCTCATGTGTGCCAGGCTGCCCAGAGGTAAGACAAGCTGTCCTCTGTGGGAGGCGTATCGTCATTGTCCTGCGTTTCCCCCCAGCCACGCACCAGTGATGGGCCCGAGCTGCGTTGGGTGCCACCCCGCTGTGAACATGCTTCATCTTCATCCTCCTCCACCTCCTCCTCATCCTCGTCCTCCTTGTCCTCCAGTAGTGGGCCCTGTCTGGCCACATTTGTACCTGGCCTCTGCTGTTGCAAAAAACCTCCCTCTGAGTCACTTCGAAGAGACTGGCCTGAAAGTGCTAAAAATGACCCCTCTTCCTCCTCCTCCTGGGCCACTTCCTCTTCCATCATCGCCCTAAGTGTTTTCTCAAGGAGACATAGAAGTGGTATTGTAACGCTGATAACGGCGTCATCGCCACAGGCCATGTTGGTGGAGTACTCGAAACAGCGCAACAGGGAACACAGGTCTCGCATGGAGGCCCAGTCATTGGTGGTGAAGTGGTGCTGTTCCGCAGTGCGACTGACCCGTGTGTGCTGCAGCTGAAACTCCACTATGGCCTGCTGCTGCTCGCACAGTCTGTCCAGCATGTGCAAGGTGGAGTTCCACCTGGTGGGCACGTCGCATATGAGGCGGTGAGCGGGAAGGCCGAAGTTACGCTGTAGCGCAGACAGGCGAACAGCGGCAGGATGTGAACGCCGGAAGCGCGAACAGACGGCCCGCACTTTATGCAGCAGCTCTGACATGTCGGGGTAGTTGCGAATGAACTTCTGCACCACCAAATTCAGCACATGCGCCAGGCAAGGGATGTGCGTCAAATCGGCTAGTCCCAGAGCTGCAACGAGATTTCGCCCATTATCGCACACCACCAGGCCGGGCTTGAGGCTCACCGGCAGCAACCACTCGTCGGTCTGTTGTTCTATACCCCGCCACAACTCCTGTGCGGTGTGGGGCCTGTCCCCCAAACATATGAGTTTCAGATTGGCCTGCTGACGTTTACCCCGGGCTGTGCTGAAGTTGGTGGTGAAGGTGTGTGGCTGACTGGATGAGCAGGTGGAAGAAGAGGAGGAGGAAGCTGAGTAGGAGGAGGAGGAGACAGGAGGCAAAGAATGTTGCCCTGCGATCCTTGGCGGCGGAAGGACGTGCGCCAAACAGCTCTCCGCCTGGGGCCCAGCCGCCACTACATTTACCCAGTGTGCAGTTAGGGAGATATAGCGTCCCTGGCCGTGCTTACTGGTCCACGTATCTGTGGTTAGGTGGACCTTGCCACAGATGATGTTGCGCAGTGCACACTTGATTTTATCGGATACTTGGTTGTGCAGGGAAGGCACGGCTCTCTTGGAGAAGTAGTGCCGGCTGGGAAAAACATAGTCTGGGACAGCAAGCGACATGGACTGTTTGAAGCTGTCTGTGTCCACCAGCCTAAATGACAGCAGTTCATAGGCCAGTAGTTTAGAAATGCTGGCATTCAGGGCCAGGGATCGAGGGTGGCTAGGTGGGAATTTACGCTTTCTCTCAAATGTTTGTGAGATGGAGAGCTGAACGCTGCCGTGTGACATGGTTGAGATGCTTGGTGACGCAGGTGGTGGTGTTGGTGGTACATCCCATGTTTGCTGGGCGGCAGGTGCCAACGTTCCTCCAGAGGCGGAGGAAGAGGCCGAGGCGGCGGCAGCAGCAGCAGAAGAGGCCGAGGCGGCAGCAGCAGAAGAGGTAGCAGATGGAGCCTGAGTGACTTCCTTGTTTTTAAGGTGTTTACTCCACTGCAGTTCATGCTTTGCATGCAGGTGCCTGGTCATGCAGGTTGTGCTAAGGTTCAGAACGTTAATGCCTCACTTCAGGCTCTGATGGCACAGCGTGCAAACCACTCGGGTCTTGTCGTCAGCACATTGTTTGAAGAAGTGCCATGCCAGGGAACTCCTTGAAGCTGCCTTTGGGGTGCTTGGTCCCAGATGGCGGCGGTCAGTAGCAGGCGGAGTCTCTTGGCGGCAGGTGTTCTGCTTTTGCCCACTGCTCCCTCTTTGTCTTTTGCTACGCTGTTGGCTCGGTCTCACCACTGCCTCTTCCTCCGAACTGTGAAAGTCAGTGGCACGACCTTCATTCCATGTGGGGTCTAGGACCTCATCGTCCCCTGCATCGTCTTCATCCCTGACCTCCTGTTCAGTCTGCACACTGCAGAAAGACGCAGCAGTTGGAACCTGTGTTTCGTCATCATCAGAGACGTGCTGAGGTGGCATTCCCATGTCCTCATCATCAGGAAACATAAGTGGTTGTGCGTTAGTGCATTCTATGTCTTCCACTGCTGGGGAAGGTTTAGGTGGATGTCCTTGGGAAACCCTGCCAGCAGAGTCTTCAAACAGCATAAGAGACTGCTGCATAACTTGAGGCTCAGACAGTTTCCCTGATATGCATGGGGGTGATGTGACAGACTGATGGGGTTGGTTTTCATGCGCCATCTGTGCGCTTTCTGCAGAAGACTGGGTGGAAGATAATGTGAACGTGCTGGATCCACTGTCGGCCACCCAATTGACTAATGCCTGTACCTGCTCAGGCCTTACCATCCTTAGAACGGCATTGGGCCCCACCAAATATGGCTGTAAATTCTGGCGGCTACTGGGACCTGAGGTAGTTGGTACACTAGGACGTGTGGCTGTGGCAGAACTCCCAGCACTAGAGGGTCCACTAACACCACCACGACCAAGTCCGCGTCCCTTACTAGATGTTTTCCTCATTGTTACCGTTCACCACAATAAGAAAAATATTATTTGGCCCAATGTATTGAATTCAAATTCAGGCCTTTTTTTACAGACACCTAACACTATCTGGCTATTTATTTAGGTACCGTATTACACTAATACAGGCACAGCAGTAATGACAGATTTAGCTGAATATAAATTTGAGGCCTATTATTTAGGCGCTGGGTGACAGGTATACGTTTACGGACAGAATTAGACTTGGATCTGCACAGTAGCGTGTGTGTGAAGTTATTGAGAATTACCCTATCAGCACCTTGAATCTAATATACCCTTTTAGGGATAGATTTAAAGTAGGCCTGATACAGCAGAAACCACTAATTTAGAGAATTGCAAAATTGGGAATTGTATTTCAACCCAGAACAAAAACTGTGCTTTGACGGACACTAAATAACTTGACCAGCTAAAGCAATAATGACAGATTAGGATGAATATAAATTTGAGGCCTATTTTTTAGGCGCTGGGTGACAGGTATACGTTTACACACAGAATTAGACTTGGAATTGAACAGTAACGTGTGTGTGAAGTTATTGAGAATAACCCTATCTGCACCTTGAATCTTATATACCCTTTTAGGGATAGATTTAAAGTAAGCCTGATACAGCAGAAACCACTAATTTAGAGAATTGCAAAATTGGGAATTGTATTTCAACCGAGAACAAAAACTGTGCTTTGACGGACACTAAATAACTTGACCAGCTAAAGCAATAATGACAGATTTGGATGAAGATAAATTTGAGGCCTATTTTTTAGGCGCTGGGTGACAGTATACATTACACACAGAATTAGACTTGGAATTGCACTGTAGCGTGTGTGTGAAGTTATTGAGAATAACTTGGTGACAGGCTCAGCTTGACCCTGATGTAGGATATAGCCAAAAAATAACCACACTATTGATGGTTAAATGCACTTGGTGACAGGCTCAGCTTGCCCCTGATGTAGTATATGGCCAAAAAATACCCACACTATTGATGGTTAAATGCACTTGTGACAGGCTCAGCTTGCCCCTGATGTAGTATATGGCCAAAAAATAACCACACTATTGATGGTTAAATGCACTTGGTGACAGGCTCAGCTTGCCCCTGATGTAGTATATGGCCAAAAAATAACCACACTATTGATGGTTAAATGCATTTGATGACAGCTTGACCCTGATGTAGGATATAGCCAAAAAATAACCACACTATTGATGGTTAAATGCACTTTGTCACAGGCTCAGCTTGCCCCTGATGTAGTATATGGCCAAAAAATAACCACACTATTGATGGTTAAATGCACTTGGTGACAGGCTCAGCTTGCCTCTGATGTAGTATATGGCCAAAAAATAACCACACTATTGATGGTTAAATACACTTCGTGACAGGCTCAGCTTGCCCCTGATGTAGTATATGGCCAAAAAATAACCACACTATTGATGGTTAAATGCATTTGATGACAGCTTGCCCCTGATGTAGTATATGGCCAAAAAATAACCACACTATTGATGGTTAAATGCACTTGGTGACAGGCTCAGCTTGCCCCTGATGTAGTATATGGCCAAAATATAACCACACTATTGATGGTTAAATGCACTTGGTGACAGGCTCAGCTTGCCCCTGATGTAGTATATGGCCAAAAAATAACCACACTATTGATGGTTAAATGCACTTGATGACAGCTTGACCCTGATGTAGGATATAGCCAAAAAATAACCACACTATTGATGGTTAAATGCACTTTGTAACAGGCTCAGCTTGCCCCTGATGTAGTATATGGCCAAAAAATAACCACAATATTGATGGTTAAATGCACTTGATGACAGCTTGACCCTGATGTAGGATATAGCCAAAAAATAACCACACTATTGATGGTTAAATGTACTTGGTGGCAGCTTGTGCTGGCGCACCACAAGACACAAAATGGCCGCCGATCAACCCAGAAAAAAGTGAATGAAAAACGCTCTGGGCAGCCTAAAAACAGTGAGCAATTGAATAGCAGCAGTTCAATGATCCACAGCTGTAGATCGATCACTGAATGAAGTCTTTTGGACCTAATTTGGCCCTAACAGCAGCTGCAACCTCTCCCTACACTGATCAGAGCAGAGTGACGTGCGGCGCTACGTGACTCCAGCTTAAATAGAGGCTGGGTCACAGGTGCAACTGGCCAATCACAGCCATGCCAATAGTAGGCATGGCTGTGATGGCCTCTTGGGGCAAGTAGTATGACGCTTGTTGATTGGCTGCTTTGCAGCCTTTCAAAAAGCACCAAGAAAGCGCCGAACACCGAACCCGAACCCGGACTTTTACGAAAATGTTCGGGTCCGTGTCACGGACACCCCAAAATTCGGTACGAACCCGAACTATACAGTTCGGGTTCGCTCATCCCTACATATGTGTCCATAGGTTTGATAAGAATCAATAATCTCTCTTGGCACATATAGTTTCTTTATACATGTAATAGATATATACAGCGAACTCTGACCATCTACTTTTTGCCTTATTGTTGTATCCTTTTCGAGTCTAAATCCACATTTAAATGTGCCAATAATAGCCCTACTAGTTAATTTTATATTTATACGATTAACTAGCTTACTTTTCTAGCGATGTGATACACGAGCGCTGCGGTTGCTTAGCAGCGCCCTAGCCACACTGCGTCATCTAGCCACACCCCCTCTGACACTCTCTGGGCTTCCCATGTAGCGCTGCTACCGTGATGTCATAGGGACCGCCGGTAGGAAGGAGGGGTTCGCGCTCTATGAAGGCACTTATAACAGTGGAGCGGTAAGGAACACCGGCCTCCACTAACACATGCGATTGAGATACCTCACGCATTCCACATTTGGTCTGAAGACTGGGCAATACTTAGAGCCATCAGATTATTACAAAATGAGCCACATGCTCTTATATTTATGATCATTTGTGTTTTTTTCTTGGTGAAATTACAAATTACCTATTTTATTCACAAAATTGGGCTGGTTTATTTTAAATTAAACACATATATGCCATTTATCTCCTGATGAGTCTTGGGCACATTAGAATTACAAGACGAAACGCGTAGGGATAATCACCCTTCCTAGGGGTCCTTCATCATATAGCCTCTTTAGGTAGGGACTTCCAGGACTTCCTATCCGTAGGGAAAGGTTCCAGACGCGGCCGCCCTTGCAAGGGCGATGACTCAGTATTAGGAGGACATAAGGGTACATCAGTTCTGACAGGGAGGTCTAGGGACAGCGTTCAACATCAGGACCCTGCCCATTATTTTTCACTGATGCGATATTCAATACGCTCCAAGTTTGATTCCAGAAGACTCCTACCTACCGGTAAGATTGTTCCTTTTATTAATAGAAAACTGTTACATTCTGTGATTGGTAGGTGCTTTGTTGCTATGCCCTTGTGATTTGACTACAGAAAGGGTATTTGACATTTATTTGCGGTGCTTGTGGTACGTATGTTGGTGTGCACATACTTTTTGGGATTATATTTGGGTACAGATGCCCGATTTTTATTTTTTTTGCAATTTTGAATAAAAGTTAAGTTTTAGTAAACTACTACCTTCCTTCCCTTCTTTTTGGTTCTGATTTAGCTGTGGTAGTATTGAGGGAGGCGTTCAACCAGCTCTCCCTTTGGGCACCTTCTTTTTGTCTACATTATTATTCCTAGAGAATCTTTTTTCAGTTTTATCAATTGTGTCACACTTTTGAAGCACAGAATAGACAAACTGGTTTGTACAAATTCTCACTCACTATTAGATTACGTGACACGAAAAGTGGGGTTAACTCCTTAAGGACCGGGCTCATTTTCACCTTAAGGACCAGGCCATTGTTTGCAAATCTGAGGCCATTTTTTGCAAATCTGACCAGTGTCACTTTATGTGGTGATAACTTTAAAACGCTTTGACTTATCTAGGCCATTCTGACATTGTTTTTTCGTCACATATTGTACTTCATGACACTGGTAAAATGGAGTAAAAAAAAAATTCATTTTTATTTATAAAAAAAGAACAAATTTACCAATAATTTGGAAAAATTTGCTAATTTTTAAGTTTAAATTTTTCTACTTCTATAATACATAGTAATACCTCCAAAAATAGTTAGTATTTTACATTCCCCATATGTCTACTTTATGTTTGGATCATTTTGGGAGTGACATTTAATTTTTTGGGGATGTTACAAGGCTTAGAAGTTTAAAAATTTTCAAAAACCCACTTTTTAAGGACCAGTTCAGGTCTGAAGTCACTTTGTGAGGCTTACATAATAGAAACCATCCAAAAATGACCCCATTCTAGAAACTACACCCCTCAAGGTATTCAAAACTGATTTTACAAACGTTGTTAACCCTTTATGTGGCCGTAAACTACTGTACGGGCACACGGTAGGGCGTAGAGGGAAAGTGCGCCATGTGGTTTTTGGAAGGCAGATTTTGCTGGACTGGTTTATTTACACCATGTCCCATTTGAAGCCCCCCTGATGCACCCCTAGAGTAGAAACTCCATAAAAGTGACCCCATTTTGGAAACTACGGGATAAGGTGGCAGTTTTGTTGGGACTATTTTTAGGGTACATATGATTTTTGGTTGCTTTATATTACATTTTTGTTAGGCAAGGTTACCAAAAATAGAAATTCAGAAATTTCCTCTCCATTTGCCATAAACTGTTGAGGAATACCTAAAGGGTTAATAAAGTTTGTAAAATCAGTTTAGAATACCTTGAGGGATGTAGTTTCTTAGATGGGGTCACTATTATTGAGTTTCTACTCTAGGGGTGCATGAGGGGTTCTTAAAATGGGACATGGTGTCAAAAAAAAAGGCCATCAAAATCTGCCTACAAGAAACCATACGGCGTTCCTTTCCTTCTGTGCCTTGCCGTTTGGTCATACAGCAGTTTACGACCACATATGGGGTGTAAACTGCAGAATCAGTGTAAGGATGAGAGGACGGTTTTATTGGCACTATTTTGGGGGGCATATGACTTTTTGATCGCTTGCTATTACACTATTTGTGATGTAAAGTGACAAAAAAATACCTTTTTTTGCACATTTTTTTTTTTTTACCGTGTTCATCTGAGGGGTTAGATCATGGGGTATTTTTATAGAGCAGATTCTTAAGAATGCGGCGATACCTAATATGTCTACATTTTTTTATTTATTTAGGTTTTACACTATATATTCCTTTTATAAACAAAAAAAAACATTTTAGTCTCTCCATAGTCTGAGTCATTTTTTGTTTTGTTTTTAGCAGATTATCTTAGGTAGGGGCGGGATGAGAGGACCGTTTTATTGCCACTATTTTGGGGGGCATATGACTTTTTGATCGCTTGCTATTACACTATTTGTGAAGTAAGGTGACAAAAAAATACCTTTTTTTGCCCGTGTTCATCTGAGGGGGTGAGGTTATAGGGTATTTTTATAGAGCAGATTCTTACAGATTCTTACCTGCTTACTAAAACATATTCAAGTTATAGTTATACACTCACCTAAAGAATTATTAGGAACGCCTGTTCTATTTCTCATTAATGCAATTATCTAGTCAACCAATAACATGGCAGTTGCTTCAATGCATTTAGAGGGGTGGTCCTGGTCAAGACAATCGCCTGAACTCCAAACTGAATGTCAGAATGGGAAAGAAAGGTGATTTAAGCAATTTTGAGCGTGGCATGGTTGTTGGTGCCAGACGGGCCGGTCTGAGTATTTCACAATCTGCTCAGTTACTGGGATTTTCACGCACAACCATTTCTAGGGTTTACAAAGAATGGTGTGAAAAGGGAAAAACATCCAGTATGCGGCAGTCCTGTGGGCAAAAATGCCTTGTGGATGCTAGAGGTCAGAGGAGAATGGGCCGACTGATTCAAGCTGATAGAAGAGCAACGTTGACTGAAATAACCACTCGTTACAACCGAGGTATGCAGCAAAGCATTTGTGAAGCCACAACACGCACAACCTTGAGGTGGATGGGCTACAACAGCAGAAGACCCCACCGGGTACCACTCATCTCCACGACAAATAGGAAAAAGAGGCTACAATTTGCACGAGCTCACCAAAATTGGACTGTTGAAGACTGGAAAAATGTTGCCTGGTCTGATGAGTCTCGATTTCTGTTGAGACATTTAAATGGTAGAGTCCGAATTTGGCGTAAACAGAATGAGAACATGTATCCATCCTCTGATGGCTACTTCCAGCAGGATAATGCACCATGTCACAAAGCTCGAATAATTTCAAATTGGTTTCTTGAACATGACAATGAGT
This sequence comes from Bufo bufo, assembly GCF_905171765.1. Classification (NCBI taxonomy): domain Eukaryota; kingdom Metazoa; phylum Chordata; class Amphibia; order Anura; family Bufonidae; genus Bufo; species Bufo bufo. Next base: position 369,184,282 of record NC_053390.1, on the reverse strand, counting down.
TCACTGTACTAAAATGGCCCCCACAGTCACCAGATCTCAACCCAATAGAGCATCTTTGGGATGTGGTGGAATGGGAGCTTCGTGCCCTGGATGTGCATCCCTCAAATCTCCATCAACTGCAAGATGCTATCCTATCAATATGGGACAACATTTCCAAAGAATGCTATCAGCACCTTGTTGAATCAATGCCACATAGAATTAAGGCAGTTCTGAAGGCAAAAGGGGGTCCAACACCGTATTAGTATGGTGTTCCTAATGATTCTTTAGGTGAGTGTATAATGGACATAGACATAAAGTCCAGACTTTGAGCTTTCATTTGAAGGTATCCACGTTAAAATTGTATAAGTTTCAGCTCCTTTATATGTGACACCTTGTTTTTAAAGGGGCCAAAAGTAATCGGACAATTGACTCAAAGGCTGTTTCATGGACAGCTGTGGGCAATTCCTTCATTGTTTCATTCTCAATTAAGCACATACAAGACCTGGAGTTGATTTGAGGTGTGGTGCTTGCATTTTAAAGATTTTGAAAGATTTTCTGAGAATTAAACATGCAGTTAAAGGAGCTCTCCATGCAGGTGAAGCAAGCCATCCTTCATCTTCAAAAACAGAAAAAACCCATCCGAGAAATTGCTACACTATTAGGAGTGGCAAAATCTATAGTTTGGTACATCCTGAGAAAGAAAGCACTGGTGACCTTAACAATGCAAAAAGAACTGGACGCCCACGGAAGACAACAGTGGTGGATGATTGCAGAATAATTACCATGGTGAAGATAAACCACTTCACAACAGCCAACCAAGTGAACAACACTCTCCAGGATATAGACGTATCAATATCCAAATCTACCATAAAGGGAAGGCTGCATGAAAGTAAATACAGAGGGTTCACTGCACGATGCAAGACACTCATAAGCCTCAAGAATAAGAAGGCAAGATTGGACTTTGCTAAAAAACATCTTAAAAAACCAGCAGACTTCTGGAACAACATTCTTTGGACAGATGAAACTAAGATCTACCTCTACCAAAATGATATAAAGAAAAAAATATGGCAAAGGCATGGTACAGCTCATGATCCAAAGCATACCACATCATCTGTAAAACACGGCAGAGGCAGTGTGATGGCTTGGGCATGCATGGCTGCCAGTGGCACTGGGTCCCTAGTGTATATTGATGATGTGACACAGAACAGAAGCAGCAGGATGAATTCTGGGGTTTTCAGAGACATACTGTGTTCTCAAATCCAGTCAAATGCAGCCAAACTGATTGGTCAGCGTTTCATAATACAGATGGACAATGACCCAAAACATCAAGCCAAAGCAACCCAGAAGTTTATTAAAGCAAAGAAGTGGAATATTCTTGAATGGCCAAGTCATTCACCGGATCTGAACCCAAAAGAGCATTTCACTTGTTAAAGACTAAACTTCAGACAGAAAGGCCCACAAACAAACAGCAACTGAAAACCGCTGCAGTAAAGTCCTGGCAGAGCATTAAAAAGGAGGAAACACAGGGTCTGGTGATGTCCATGAGTTCAAGACTTCAGGCAGTCATTGCCAACAAAGGGTTTTTAACCAAGTATTAGAAATTAACATTTTATTTAGAATTATATAATTTGTCCAATTACTTCTGAGCCCCTAAAATGAAGGGATTGAGTTAAAAAAATGCTTTAGTTCCTTACATTTTTATGCAATCATTTTGTTCAGCCCACTGAATTAAAGCTGAAAGTCTGAACTTCAACTGCATCTGAATTGTTTTGTTCAAAATCCATAGTGGTAATGTACAGAACAAAAAATTGAAAAATGTTGTCTCTGTCCAATTATATATGGATATAACTGCATCAGATCGGCGGGGATGCAACTGCTGGTACCGCCGCTGATCGGCTGTTTGAAGAGAAAGCAGCTCAAATACATTCTCTTCACTGCTCGCCTTTGACATTGCAATGGTGCACAGTGTAATTACAACTCTGTCGTCTCCAGTTACTTTGATGGGATGGCTTCGACTATTCACACTTGAGGCTAGGTCTTTAATATAAAAAAGTGGACAACTCCTTTAACCCCCCCACAACCAGTATGTGACTACTCCAGCCAATCACTGGCAGTGGTCATGTCAGTATGTACTCCATATCATCAGAACAGTAAGGTAGACTGACTGAGGCCCACTATCTGGGGGATTAGAAAGTAAGTATAGGCTTTTTTATATTGTTGGTTAAGCAGCTGGAAGCTTGAAAACTCCATGCAAGAGAGGGACTGAAGCTGGAAATATCTTGATGTTATGGCACTGTATAATATTAACAGTTCAGTGTTAGTCATGGTCTGTAAATTATTCAGATAGTCCAGAAAAAAAAACAATAAACACTTAAAAATACTTCCAAACTTTGTTTCTAAAGTTTATTTATATGAATTTTTCAAAAACAGATTAAAACAGTGTTACAATATATAGTGTCATTATTTTCCTGAATAAGGGTCCATTCACACGTCCGTTGTTTCTTTCCTGATCTGTTCCGTTTTTTGCGGAACAGATCTGGACCAGATCTGGACCCATTCATTTTCAATGGGTTCTGAAAAAAAACGGACAGCTCAATGTCTGATTTTTTTTCAGGACCCATTGAAAATGAATGGGTCCAGATCTGGTCCAGATCTGTTCCGCAAAAAACGGAACAGATCAGGAAAGAAACAACGGACGTGTGAATGGACCCTAACTGTCTTTTCCCACAATCCCCTGCAGAACATTACTTACTTAGGGATTCCATAGGGATTATGTAAAAGATGCTTATACAACCCATTTATATATCAGGTATATACTGCGCCTGGTTTGTGTAAGTGCATAGGTGGATTATTTGCTCAGCTGCTCTGTTCCCCATTTTCGTTTGTGTGTTTAAGTCCAACGTTTTAACACAAGTTCCCAGCCCAGTATTCTGAAACCTTTCTGTGATTCAATATACATATCAGTATATTTAGACATGGCAGAATTCTTTTCAAAGCATATTTTGATGCAGATTCTGTTCTTTCCCAGTCATTGCCCTTTTGCTCATCATTACTGTATGGGGACGACCAATTGTTAATATGATTGTTCAGTTTTATTAGTTGTTGGCAGCAAATCCCTGTTTACACAGGATGAAGTGCTGCCAACTAATGAGGATTTTAGGTGCTGCATGAAAGATGCAGGTTATCGACGATACAGGCCAATTATCAGGAATCAGTGTTTCTACAAACTAGCTTTTGACTCCATAAATGAATACTCCTGAATAATGTAACCTGGTTAATTTAGACCACTGATTTAAAATGAAGCAGTGAGAAGCAATGCAAGTCTTGTGGACACTGTTTAAATGAGTCTTTTGTTTGTATTTCCAGAAATATTACAGGGAAAAAATGAACCACTAAAAACATGAAAATTCTAATTTGACTGCAGTTAAACGGGTTTTACAAGATTTTGGTGACCTATCCTCAGGATAGACCATCAATATATGATCGTCGGGGTCCGACACTTCACTTTGTGTACGGTGCTGTGCTTGGTAGGCTGCGAGAAGGCTCACAGGAGTGCCGATGCCTTCTGAAACAGCTGATTGACAATAGGTCATTTGTATCAAAATCTCAGAAAACCCCTTTAAAAATGTATTCTCTCCAATTTCCCTTAACATTAAAGGGGTATTCCCATCACAGACAAAGGAGGCATATCGCTAGGATATGCCCCGATTTTCTGATAGGTGCAGGTCCCAGAGGTAGGAGAATAGAGCGGGGAGAGTGGTGGCTGGAGGACCCCCGGGTCCGGCCACCACCAAGCGCTCTCCCCATACAAGTGAATGGGAGCACATCACGCTTGTGCGGCCACCACTCTCATTTATTTTTATGGGGCCAACGGAAATAGCCGAGCCAGCCCTCAGCTATTTTCAAGGACCCCATAGAAATGAATAGAGGGCGGCTATGCATGCGGAGTGCACTCTCCGCCACTTTCCCTGCTCTGTTCTCAGTGTAGGTGGGACCCGCATCTATCAGACAATGGGGACAAATTGTAGCAATATGCCCCCATTGTCTGTGATATGAATACCTAGTAGCCTTTTAAGAGGTGTACAACAGTCTAGTTCTCTCTAAATCACTTGCCACTTGGGTCTATTAAGGTATGGTCAAATGGTAGGGCAGGCCACATCCACCAATTTATTGTGCAGACATTGGCTGAAGCTGCTGGGTGCAGCCTGCCATGGATTTTCATGGTCTATTAAAAATAATTGATCATATGTCCTGTGTTGTAAAAGATTCACAATTAAAGTGGACATGCATGTGTTCTGATTAGATGGACGGAGGACCCTCAGAATAATTTCCTTGGTGGACCCAAGGTGCAGTAGAACACTCTGACAATAAGCATGAAGTTCTTAAAAACAGCTGTTCAGATCACTGAATGTAAATTTAAATGAGAGCTGCAGATTGTAACAATAAATTAGATTCGGTTTTTATATAGTGCGCATTACAGTTCCACCTTTTACCTGGGCTAAAGCCTCTCTGAATTGTTCTTCAGTGAAAATGACTGCCCTTCCAGGAGAATGCTGAAGACACATTGCCCTCTCCTTTACAGAACAGAGCTTCATTTGGAAGCCTTTTTTGCATTGCAGTTGGATAGCAATTGTTCTGATTTCTTCATCTTTTGTTGTTTCTATATCATATTTATGTCCTATACTTGTCCTCTTTTGCTTCAGCAATATATTTTACAGATAATTTATAATTATCTTTTCTTAAAAAATAAATCACCGATCTTTGGAAATGTAAAATGGTATTTAGTGGAGACATTTATGTCTTGTACAAATATCAATGAGAATGTTGTTTAGGAGAAAATCTATTTGGAATTTAAAATTTGTTTCGAATATGGTAGCACAAAATAGATGCATTGGTTCTTTTCAGCTTATTTAGTTGTCCTTTTTTAATAAACAGAGTATTTCTAGTAAAATGCATATGTGAATACCTAGTAGCCTTTTTGTTTATTCTATTACTGGTAGTTACTGGTTTGAGCTTGGTTTGCTTTACAACAACTAGAATTTTAGTTAGTAGTTTGTGAGTACCAATCAGCATTAAATAATAAAAAGATCCAAGAAAAAAGTGCAACAGTATTTCTATGTTGATGTTTTTGTTGCCTTTTTAAACATCTGTAGATTTTTTGTCTAAAATGTTCCCCTGTAGATCAATTCTTTCTTGTTGTTTTGCTTCCTGTTGCTCAACGGGCTTGACACTAGCTGTTCCATTTTGACTAGGTCTCCTAAAAACAAAAAATATTCAGTTGCCAATATAATACATACAATTTAACATACATAAAGGGCTTTTCTGATGAAGGAAATTTATGGCATAGTTGTAGGATTCAAAAAAATGTCTGATAGGTGCAATTGTGACCTGTGGAATCCCAACATTTGGCAGAACAGGGGTCCAATGACCCCTTCTGTAACAGAGATAGCATAACATATGAAACAATTGAGTCCATGCAAGTAAGAGAAATTGCTAATCCAGCATACAGGATATCTTATACTACTCTGAATGTCTTTTGAATACCACTTTAGTATTTTTTCGTATAAAAGATATCTTAAAGAAAGCTTAATCAAACCACATTTATACACTGTATTTACCTTATATGTATTTTCCTAGATACATTCAACATTATGTGCCATACACACTAAAAGAGAAACAGGTTTAAACCAGTATTCCAACCATGCAAAGGATTCCAGCATACCTAAGGTGACACCAACCAGTATGCATCAGATGTTGCTCTTTACATGAAGGGAGCCTTACATAGAAGTCCCATACATAGACATTAGTGAAGAGCGTCAGGGGCTAAATTCGAATTTGCGATATTTCACGAATATTTTGTATAATATTCGTCATATATTCGTGAATTTCGAGAATTCGAGATTATTTTTAGTGTTGAGCGTGAATATTCGAATAGCGAATTTGTATCTCGAATATCGCAACTTCGAGAATTTGCGAATATTTCGAATATAGTGCTATATATTCGTTATAGGGAATATTCAGCATTTTTTCCCATCTGAACACATTATTCCTCCCTGCTTCTTGCTTGTGGGCCAATGAGTCATTGGCCCACAAACAACTTAAGCAAGGGGGAATCATGAATTTAGATGGAAAAAATGACAAATATTCTAAAAAACTAATATATAGCACTATATCGAATATATTAGTTTTTTAGAATATTTGTAATATTCTAAAACAAGAATATATAGCAATATAAGTACAGCACTATGGAATGCATGGCACTTTAATAATAAATAATAATAAATAATAATAATAATATGGCGAATATTCGAAAAAAGGAATGTAGAGCAATTTAGCTAATATAGTGCTATAATCTTCTTTGTCTAATAGTCGTAATTTTTTTCTCATCTGAAGTTCAGATTTGAAAAAAATTACGACTATTAAAAAAAAGATTATAGCACTATATTAGCTAAATTGCTCTATATTAGTTTTTTCGAATATTCGCTATATTGCTATATATTCTTGTTTCAGAATATTACAAATATTCTGAAAAACTAATATATACAGTGTTTCCCCGAAAATAAGACATCCCCCGAAAATAAGACCTACTTCTAGTTTTGACTCTCGCTGTAATATAAGGCACCCCCCCTGAAAATAAGACCTCCCCGATATTAAGACATCCCCCGAAAATAAGGCATCCCCGATAATAAAGCCACCCCAGAATATAAGGCCCCCCGAAGCTACGGTACCGTAAGGTGTCTGACTCCTCTGGACCCTACGGGCGCCGCCACGCAGCTCACTGGTTGGCCGCAGCGCAGGCGGTGCGAGGTCTCTCTAAATCAGAGAGCCCACGCTGCCGCCAGGACAAGCGGCCTTCTTCTTCTGCCCGCTGCTCGCTCTGCCCTGACGGAGTCTGGCTGACTTACAACTTGGCTGGCATGGACACACAGGGGTGACAGGTAGGGGGGGGGAAATATCTGATGGAAGGTGGGGGATGTCTGGTGAAGGTGGTGGGGGGAGACTAAATACGGTAATCCACTGTCCACTGGCACAGGGGAGGGGGATCATTTAAAATGATACAGGGGGATCAGGGTGGGGAGGGGGATCATTTAAAATGACACAGGGGGATCAGAGGGGGGTACTAAAATGGTATGGTAATCCCCCCCTCTGATTCTCCTGTACCATTTTGATTCCCCCTTCTGATCCCCCTGTGACATTTTAAGTGATCCCCCTCCCCACCCTGATACCCCTGTGCCATTTTAAGTGATCCCCCTCCCCACCCTGATACCCCTGTGCCATTTTAAGTGATCCCCCTCCCCACCCTGATACCCCTGTGCCATTCTTCTTCATGGAAAAATAAGACATCCCTGAAAATAAGACCTAGCAAATCTTTGGGAGCAAAAATTTATATAAGACACTGTCTTATTTTCGGGGAAACAGGGTAGCACTATATTCAATATATTTATATATATTAGTTTTTGTCGAATATTCTACAAAATATTTGCAAAATATCGTGAATTTGAATATGGACCCTGCCGCTCATCACTAAATATTTTATTGAATGTGAAAAATCGGCAATGTAAAAATCGCGTAATTCAAATTCGTAACGTGAAATACAGGGGTGGGTCACTTTGGCTACATTTTTCAAGCTGGTATAAGTTTCCTGAGACTGGAGAAATTGGTTGGCACAGCAGAACATTGGAATAGCTTTATATGCAGATAGAATCAAGTGCTCCAATATATTTGCGATTGCGCTAATCGGCAGTGATTAGAATATTTTTTTCGTGCAACTTCACATTTTAGTAGGTCTGACTACAGATTACTGATTGGTGCACTAAGTATTGCTGTGAACTTGACATTGCTTCCTTCTCATTGGCCCACAAGCAAGAAGCAGAGAGGAATCATGTGTTCAGATGGAAAAAAATAATGAATATTCGATTTAACGAATATATAGCACTATATTCTAAATATTTGCGAATTCTCAAAGTGGCGATATTCGCGATAAAAATTTGCTATTCGAAATTTCGTGCTCAACACTAATAAACAGAAGGGCACTATTGTGTGGCAGTAACATTTCTGAGAATACTGATAAGGATAAACACAATGAAGTACTAAGGAAAAGATCATTAAGATCTCATGGTCCAGAAGAAAAGGAGCTCTGAAGGGTTGGGGGTTTATTTCACGTTCCCCCCTGGTGGTATAATTACACAACGTATTATAACGCTGAGATACATAAGGCATGTAAATATTTCTCAGGCCAACAAGACAACATTTTTTGATAACAAATACATTTCCCATTACTCACCCATTAATTGTTCCTTCTTCACATATTACTGTATTGTCATTTGATTCCACATTCATTGTTACACCAGCTTCACTGTCTTGGTCACTGTTTTTGACTATATTCACCCTTCTGGAATAAAAAATAAACGCATGTATAGGGTGCTGCAACTCTCTTTTACTTTGGTTATGAATATTCTGTTTTGTTTTAGTTTCATAAAAAATAGATTTCCTGAAAATTACCTAAATCAAATATTTGTCCTATTTCCTATGCATATATTTTTGCTTTACTATCTTAGCATTATTCTTGTTAAGCTGAATTCACGGCACACGTTGGTTGTGTAAAACAGCCATGCCTCTAGCAATGTCATCTGAAACCAGGTGAAGGGTGTCATCTGTATAATGAGAAGCCACCATCAAAATACTGTTTACACCAATTATTTAATAATAATATGCTAAAAATAGTTTGCACTATGTAATGGTTATTTTCTTCATATACTGTAACTTGCTTTCTAAATCAAAATGACTGCCACCTTCAGCCTTCTTAGAATGCAAACTGTTCCTTTATATGCTGACAGAAACATGCCTTATCTTGTGTAACAGACAATGGTTGTGGAGCCACAGTGCCAACCAACAGATTGGCTATGGGCTACAGCTAAAGGCATTATCCTGGTAGCTCCCTGGTATTTACCATTTAACCCCTATACAGGGATCTAATCCTCTCTAGAGGGAATACACCAGGCCTCTAACTCTTGGTGTAGTCTATGTGTGGTTGGCTGCTGACCCACAGGGGCCAGAGACATGGATTTGGGGCACATTGGAAACAGGCAAACTCGTGGTCACTTACAGGCTGAAGTCAGGGCAGACAGATTTTTTGCAAACCCATGAAACAGTTCAAAGATCAGGGCACAGAAAGCCAAATGGTTTATAGCACCTTTGCAGGATCTAGGAAGCTAGAAAGACCTATTGCTCAGGCATCTCTCTCAAGGGAGAGGTGACTTAAATACCAACAGATGTCCAGCCTTTGGCTGGTGCATATTGAGTACAGGTGGGCTGACCCTTCAAGGCCAGGGGAGCGCGCTCACTCTATGGAACACAGGAAGAGGACTAGCAGCAAATCCTGATATATTTCCTTCTTTCCTTTCTACATTTCAGAGCCTGTGGAACGCACTTTCTGGTTTCCTGGGTCACGTGACGCTACAGTGGAATGCACGCTTGATCGGAGCTCCGAATAGCCCATATTATATATAAGATATATAAGGCAGTGCTCACAGGCTAGCGCCTTCTGATCCAGCCCTGCCATAACCCTCACCACCAGAACAGGTAATCTTCTTTATCCATATAGCAGTACTACCCTCATTGTTCTTTACTCCACCTGTACCTTTTATATGATCTGTGCACTAGGATTATTTTCATTCTTCTCTGTCCTATTCATAATCTTTGTGGCAACTTCCATTCATCCTTAATAACTAGGGACTATATACCCCCCGATGTCTTAATTTCTCTAAATTATCATTATAATTATGATCTTGATATATGCTCTTTATGCCTTATGTTATAATTTATCTTATTTCTTATCTTACTTCCCTTCAGTTCTGTTACATGTACCTCATTAAATGTACTGAATAGATTTTACCATAGATTTTGCCATAGACAAATTCACCGCTGATTTAGGTCCGTGAGTACCGAAATGTCCTGTCATTACCAGAGAATGGTTCCAACCACTGCCTATATTTAATTATGTAACTGGATCATGAACTTTGTATCAATAAAGTGCCCCAATTCTATATTATTGACCGCCATGACACTGTGACAGCAAATGCACATTTATCCATGATACAGCCTGTAGACTCATTTATAGATAGGAAACTTCTTAGACTCATTCGCATACGTACATTTTCCTGACAACTATGCAAAATAAATTAAAAATGGGATCTACATAATAGAAGCTAAATTCCAAAAACATATAAGATAGCATTGATTGTCCATAAGAAATAGGGAAGAGTGTCTGCTAGTTCTAACACTCAACTGTATAAGTCCCCCACCCATTACACCCAACAGAGTAGACAATTAGAGGTGAGAGCTACATTTACATGAAGCAATCATCTCTTCCATATATGGGCGAGTGATCCTATTCACTTGAGTAGGAGCTTCAGCTGCAGTACCCAGGAACAGCCACTACACGGTGTACAGAGCTGTGATATTCAGGCATTGTATACTTTTAATTCCTGGAATCATGCCTGCAGGTAACAGCTGATCGTAGTGGTGCTAGGTTTCAAACTCTACCATTTGATGAATAATCCTTATTAAAATGCTGTAATTTAGCATAACCATATTAGTAGGGTATTCTCTCTTTGGGAAATTCTGAAAAAATGATCTGTTAAAGTTTCTTGAAGACTGAAATTGATAAACCATGATCTAGGACAATTATGATAAAGTTGTGTATGACACTTTGGGGTCTCCAAGGACTATATTCCACCCATCCAAGCTCCTTAACGGCAAGACAGTATTAGTAATGACAAAGTGACAGCAACAGCACATTTTTTAAATATTTTTAAAATATAAATAAAAAACGGTCCTGTCAACCTGTGTTTATACATGCATGGTGGTATCGAAAGAAACATTGGCAGAAACAAAAATGATCTGTTTGTAGTGGCAGAAGCCTGCGGGTGTTTATACACACATTGGTACAGAAATAAGCAATGGCTTGATTTTAACAAGCAGTCCAAAATTTACCAGTTTTTGGAGAGTAGCAAATGGTTTGGTGTTATTTTAAAGAAAATATATATTGTCCTTGAAAATGAAAAAGCAATGACTTTTACAAAAGCTGTAAAAAAAAAAATCCCTTTTTTGGGAACAGTTTAAGGTTTATTATACGGTGCAGGTTGGGATTCCCAGCGGCAGTATGGTATGGAACATAATTGGACAAAGCAGAAGATGTACAGATGTGTAGGGTTTGTAGTAATGGCAGCAGCACAATATAGAACATGATGGACAAGGCATGAAATGTGCTGCTGTGTAGGGGTAGTAGTATTGGCAACAAATTGTTGTTTCCTGCCCCCACATTTCGTTCTGAATGACTGATGATAGAGCGGAAGAGAAGTCGGTGCAGGAGAAGCATTAGCTCATAATTAGTGTTGAGTGAAGCAAAGCATTCAAAGTGGAATTTGATCCGAAGTTTAAGAAAACTTCGATTTGCAATAAATCCAAATTTACTTAGAAACATAGAAACATAGAATGTGTCGGCAGATAAGAACCATTTGGCCCATCTAGTCTGCCCAATATATCTGAATACTATGGATAGCCCCTGGCCCTATCTTATATGAAGGATAGCCATATGCCTATCCCATGCATGCTTAAACCCCTTCACTGTATTTGCAGCTACCACTTCTGCAGGAAGGCTATTCCATGCATCCACTACTCTCTCAGTAAAGTAATACTTCCTTATATTACTTTTAAACCTTTGCCCCTCTAATTTAAAACTGTGTCCTCTTGTGGTAGTTTTTCTTCTATTAAATATGCTCTCCTCCTTTACCGAGTTATTTCCCTTTATGTATTTAAAAGTTTCTATCATATCCCCTCTTTGTGGTAATGAAACAGGTTTTCCTAAAATGGCAGCTGCACGTGCTACAAACAAAACTAAGTGTAGAGGAGACAAGCCCAGGAATACAAGATTCCCTATAATGCAGTGCAGCCAGCCAATCCACAGATAGCCAACACCTGTGATGTCATAGCCGTATAAAACCCTCATCCCGTGCGGTCTCCGCCATTATCCTGTGAGCTGAGAATACGGAGAGACGTGGCAAGCGCTCATATGTATTGCTTGTAACAATTAATAGCAGAATATTGAAAATGGAAAGTGCATTCTGCGTCAGTTTTATTTATTTATTCCTACATTTAATTATTCCAATATCAGCCATAACTAAGCTATAGAAAGAGAGAGTCCAGCTTCTTGTGGAGTAAAAAGTAGTTCTTTATTGGCTCATGAGCCAATAAAGAACTACTTTTTACTCCACAAGAAGCTGGACTCTCTCTTTCTATTGGATATTCTATTAGGCCCAGTTCTGGCCTTTTTTCCGTGCTTCGTGGATTAAAGTCAGAGGTGAGAGCTGCAGCCATTTCTATAACTAAGCTACGTAATTCAATACCAATAAGATGGAAGCGTTTATTATCCCAGTGCCAGCGTGCCGGCCAGTGCCAGCCAGTCTGCACCCCTTGGGGGGCGGGGGGTATGTCTTAATGATGACCATTCTAAGCTTTTGCCCACTTTACTTTTTCCAAGTCATCCTTCAAAGTCTCCATGTCCTAGAAAAGTCAGTTAGATGATGTGAAAAAGGAGGAAAAGCAGATGGCGGAAGAAGGGCTCCCACCTGTAGGGCAGTGGGGTGGGAGAAGTGGGTAAATTTCTAATGATAATGTTGGTGATGATGATAATCACAATGTGTCTTGTTCTGTCCTGCCTGAACAGGCATACAGCAATGTTTTTGTTGGCTGGCAATGTTGTGAGTTACTCTCACAGAGCTGCCACAAAATGAGCTTGCTGTAGGTCTGACAGCTTTTTTTTTACCCCACTCCATCAACAGCATCACCTGTTTCTGACCTGGCCACAGTACAAGCAAATCTGCCCATGGTAGTTTTTATGGATGTGCAATGGGCGCCTCCCCCCAGGGCCCTCCTCTATATTGCGTCCCAGCTGTAGGAATGCCAAGTGGTGTAGTGCAGCCTAAATGTCTCTTTATGTGTCACGGTGCTCCTACCTGGATATCCGAAGCAATAAAAGGGGGAATAATGAGGGATTGAAAAGAACTTGAGTCCAGACCTTGAGATGAAGTTCAATAGCATCTTTACTTTGAATAAACGTTTCTTCCAACAGTTACAGGCTTTTTCTTGGTTCCAGCAGGCTTTGGCATTAAACTGGCAGTCAAACTCAACTCTGCTATATCTTTCTCTCACTCTGCTGTACTGACAAGCTGACTTAGTAACTTGGCTTCTTCTTTATGCTGCACTTCACTCTGTAGTCAGACTTATCTTCAGCCAAGGAGCTTTACTCCTGACTCCTGAGGCTTTAGGCTTCTGCCTTCATGGCCAGCAGAGCTTAAGGTGCTCTGGCAGGCATGGGCACGTCCAGCCGAGACGTGCCCCTGCACACCCTTCCCCTGTCTAGGGAAGACTAGAACTCACTGGTCCACACCCTTCTTTCAGTAAGTAGGACTAGCCCACTTCTCTCCAGAGGGTGGTTAGAATGGAATGGTAAGTTCCATTCTCTCTAACTATAGCTCTGCCGTGTTTGCTGCCACCTGCTGGTGAACCAGGCATATTAAATGAACATAACAGTTGCATAAAGATATTAGGAATGCACATTGTGAAGGACCTGGACAAAAACACATAAGATGACACTGTGTTAACCCATTAAAGACAGTAGCAGGGTGCAGGAGTTGCAACACCCCTCTGGAGTGTTACAGTTGTTTTAGCCATTTGTCTGCTCTGCTCTTTATCACCACCATCGCCCTCCTCCTCTGATGACACCACCTCATTGTCACTCTGGGGTGTTACAGTTGTTTTAGCCATTTGTCTGCTCTGCTCTTTATCACCACCATCGCCCTCCTCCTCTGATGACACCACCTCATTGTCACCCTGTTCCTGTTCCCAGATCCTATGCAACACACCATCATCATCATGCCTGACACTTTTTTCAGACAGTGATAAGTCATAGGCTCCTTGCCCCTCTCATGATTCCCCCTCTGTATTTGCCCCAAGTGTCACTACCACCATGGCTACCAGTGCCCCCACCACCACTACCACCACCACCACCACAATTGCTATAAGTATCATTACTACAACCACCAAAACAACTATACATTTCAGTCATCATAAACTTCTTCTCAGTCTGACCCTTCTCCTCATGGCAGTTCAAACGCTGACTGTTCTCATACAATTCACCAACAGGAACACTATCTGGAATATCTTCCTTAGCACCAGGGTGTTGTCTCTAAGGAGTAAAGAAGGCTTCCCACTAAGATTGGTCATTGGGGACAGAGACGACTGAAAAGCAACACTTCTATTTGGTCCTCAAATTAAAATAATTTATGGAGGAGGAGCTGGATGAACACTTGTTTAAGGGCTCTGTGTCACACTCAGAAGTAACATCAACATCATCCTGCTGTGACTCAGATGATGATAAGTCATCCACAATGTTATCCCCTCTCCTATGCCATAGTAACTTATGGATTACCAGACGCAAAGGACAGCTGTTGCTTTCTACTAATATTGGCTGGACAGTGATGCTGCTCCTACTACTTGCACTACAGTCAGCCACATTCTCACTGGTAGATGACGTTGCATGGGTGTTTCATCTTACATTACCATTATCCATTGCCACTCTTTTTTACTAGACATTTTAATTTTGACTCAGTAGATAGCAAGAAAAGCAATTAGAAGTCAAACTCGCTCTATCCACTAAAAAATAAACTTTATTGTTGGATAAAGTCCACAGTAATTATAATTAGAGATGAGCAAAGTTTTTGAAAAATTTGATTCGGCAAGTTTGTCGAAGTTAGAGAAGAAATTTGATTTGTTCCATATTAATTTTTCATGAATCACTATAAATCATGTATACTGAGACCACTCTGACTTAGAGTACGGCCACACGGGCGGGTTGCGGTCAGGCTGTGGTGAGGAACTGTCCAACCAATTAGCCCACAGCTGCCTTTCATTTAATAAAGAAGACTGCACTGTATAGTCCTTCTGCATTGTTAATGGCTGCTTGCTCGTATGGGGGCTTTTGCTCGTATGGGGTTTGGCTGATTAGTTGGGGGAACAATATGCATATTATTGCTGTTCTTGCCTGCAGGATATTTGACAGTAAACAGCTCTGGCATACACACTTCTCCAACCCCAATGCTCTCCTGCCCTACAGATGGGAGCCCTTCTTTTGCCATCTGCTGTTCCTCCTATAACACAACATCTAATATCGATGAGAATATGTCATCAAGAACATCCAGCTTCTCCTTTATCTGCATCTTGATGACTTTTCTAGTATGTGGAGACTTTGAAAGATGATTTGGAAGAAGTGAAGCCAGCAAAAGGTGAGGATGGTCATCATTAAGAACTGCCCCCCCCCCCCTAAGGGGTGCAGATTAGATGGTATTGGTTGCCATGCTGGCACCGGAATAATAAAGGCTTCCATCTTATTGGTATTGAATTTATGGCTGATGCAGGAATAATTAAATGCAGGAATAAATACGGTAAATAAAACTGACACAGAATAAGTCTCCCTGCACTCCCCCTGCACCAGTGGCATACATAGAGAAGTAAGAGCCCCATAGCAAGTATCAAACCAGGCAGCTCACACAGGGTCCTGACCAAGTTTTCACCCCCAGTAGAAGATTATCCCAACTGGGCCCCCTCTTGACCTGGGCCCCATAGCAGTCGAATGGTCTGCTGCTATTGTAATTACGCCCCTGCCCTGCACTCTCCCTCACCAGTATTCTTCTATTAATCATTTTCAGCAACACTGTCCCTAGCGTATTAGCACTTGCCACGTCTCTCCCTATGCTCAGCTCACAGGACAATGGCAGAGACTGCATGGGATGAGGGTTTTATAGGGATGTGACATCACAGGGTATGGCTATCTGTGGATTGGCTTGCTGCACAGCTTTATGGATGATCAGTGACAGCAGGGTACTCCAGAGAGAAAGCAGGGACAGTTCCCAGGTGTCCCTGCCTTCTAGATCGCTGTATACACAGCGTCCTAGCCCGGTGGTCATGTGACCACCGGGGCCAGGGGAGTGCAGGAGCTGTCAGGTCTTTCATAGATGTCGATAAGTCCTGCACTGAGGCTGTTCAGCATTGTATTCTGCTGTACAGCCTCTCTGGGGGGTGTATTTTCCCTGTAACTGGGGCTACTATGTCAGCCCCAGTTACAGGAGAAATCAATAGTGAAAAAAAAAAAAAGTGAAGTTAAATGTCCCCCAGAGGTCTTGTATGACCTTATGGGGGATGCAAATAATATTAAAAAAAAATCTATATAAAAAATAAAGTGTTTTATAAAAAAAAAAAAAAAAAAAGGTTTCACATGTAAAGAAATAATCCCATTTAAGTAATAAAAAAAAGCAAAAAATAGAAAAATTAAAATAAAATAGACATATTTAGTTTACCGCGTCCGTGACGGCCGGGTCTATAAATATATCACATGATCCACCCCGTCCGATAAACACCATAAAAAAAAAAAAAAACTGTTTAAAAAAAGCAATTTTTGTCACCTTACATCACAAAAAGTGCAACACCAAGTGATCAAAACGGCGTATGTCCCACAAAATGATACCAATAAAATTGTCACCTCATCCCGCAAAAAATGAGCCCCTACATAAGAAAATCGCTCGAAAAATACAAAAACTATAGCTCTCAGAACATGGAGACATTAAAACATCATAAAAAAAAAAAATGCTATTATTGTGTTAAAGTGAAATAAAGAAATAAAGTGTACATGTTAGGCTACTTTCACACTAGCGTTCGGGTGTCCGCTCGTGCGCTCCGTTTGAAGGGGCTCACGAGCGGTCCCGAACGCGTCCGTCTGGCCCCAATGCATTCTCAGTGGAGGCGGATCCACTGAGAATGCATCCGCCTGCCAGCGTTCAGCCTCCGCTCCGCTCAGTGAGCGGACACCTGAACGCTGCTTGCAGCGTTCGGGTGTCCGCCTGGCCGTGCGGAGGCGAGCGGATCCGTCCACACTTACAATGTAAGTCAATGGGGGCGGATCCGCTTGAAGATGACACCATATGGCTCAATCTTCAAGCGGATCCGTTCCCCATTGACTTACAATGTAAAGTCTGAACGGATCCGCTCAGACAACTTTCACACTTAGAAAATTTTCTAAGTTTTAATGCAGACGCATCCGTTCTGAACGGATGCGAACGTCTGCATTATCGGAGCGGATCCGTCTGATGAAACATCAGACGGATCCGCTCCGAACGCTAGTGTTGTAAGTCTGGACGGATCCGTTTGCCTCCGCACGGCCAGGCGGACACCTGAACGCTGCAAGCTGCGTTCAGGTGTCCGCCTGCTGAGCGGAGCGGAGGACAAACGGTGCCAGACTGATGCATTCTGAGCGGATCCGCATCCACTCAGAATGCATTAGGGCTGGACGGATCCGTTCGGGGTCGCTTGTGAGAGCCTTCAAACGGAACTCACAAGCGGAGCCCCGAACGCTAGTGTGAAAGTAGCCTTAGCTATCTCCGCGTCTGTAACAACCAGCTATATAAAATAATCACATGAACTAACCCCTCACGTGAACACCGTAATAAAAAAATATAAAAACAGTGTCAAAAAAGCAATTTTTTATTACCTAACATAACATAAAGTGCAACACCAAGCGATCAAAAAGGCGAATGCCCCCATAATAGTACCAATCAAACTGTCACCCAATTCCGCAAAAAATGAAGTCCTAACTAAGACAATCGGTCGAAAAATAAAATAGCTATGGCTCTCAGACTATGGAGACACTAAAACATCATTTTTTTGTTTAAAAAATGCTATTATTGTGTAAAACTTAAATAAATAAGAAAAAGTATACATATTAGGTATTGCCACGTCCATAACGATCTGCTCTATAAAAATGTCACATGACCTAACCCCTCAGGTGAACACTGTAAAAATAAATAAATAAAAACGGTGCTAAAACAACCAATTTTTTGGTCACCTTGCACCATCAAGTATAATAATGAATGATCAAAAAATCATATGCACACAAAAATGGTACCAACAAAAACATCAATTCTTCCTGCATAAAAACGAGCCCCTGCACAAGACGATTGGCAGAAAAATAAAAAAAATATGGCGTTCAGAGGGAGACACATTTTCAAAAATGCTTTATTATGTAAAACTGAAACAAACAAACAAACAAACAAACACAGTAGACATATATGATATCATTGCGTCCATAACAACCTGCTCTATAAAAATAGCCCATGATCTACCCTGTCAGATGAATGTTGTAAAAAATAAAAAAATAAAAACAGTGCCAAACAGACATTTTTGGATTAGCTTGCCTCACCAAAAAACATAATATAGAGCAATTAAAAATCATATGTACCCCAAAATAGTACCAATAAAACTGGCACCTTATCCCCTAGTTTTCATAATGGGGTCAATTCTTGGGAGTTTCTACTGTAAGGGTGCATCAAGGGGGCTTCAAATGGGACATGGCATCTAAAAACCAGCTCGGCAAAATCTGCTTTCCAAAAACCATATCGCGCTCCTTTTCTTCTGCGCCCTGCCATGTGCCCTTACATTAGTTTATGACCACATGTGGGGTGTTTATGTAAACCGCAGAAAATGACTTCAATGGGGTCATTTATGGGGGGTTTCCACTGTGTAAGCCCCAAAAAGTGACTTCTGACCTGAACTGGTCCTTAAAAAGTGGGTTTTGGAGCCGTCAAATGTCTTAAAAACATAAAATGAAAATTAAAAATTTACAAAATGATGCCAACATAAAGTATAGTGTTGAGCGCGAATATTAGAATCGTAAATTTTAATTGCGAATATCACCACTTCGATAATTCGCGAATATTTAGAATATAGTGCAATATATTCGTATTTGCGAATAGTGTTGATCGCGAATATTCTAATTTATTGCGAATTTATCGCGAATATCGGCACATAGCAACAACCTACCCCTTACTGTTGAAATTCTAATCACAAATTTTTATCACAAATATATTACGTTGCCGATTTTCGCAATCAAGTAAATAATGATTGGAGATCACGAATTCTCTAATTTGTGAATTTATGGCGAATATTCGGCCAAAAATTCGCGACATATCGTGAATTCGAATATTGCCAATGCCGCTCATCACTAATGAAGTAGACATATGGGGAATGTTAAGTAATAAATATTTTATGAGGTATCACGTTCTGTTTTAAAAGCAGAAAGATTTAAATTTAGAAAACTGAATTTTTTCACATTTTCGGTAACTTTTTGATATTTTTTTATAAATAAAGGTAAAACATATTAACTCAAATTTACCATTAACATGAAGTACAATGTGTAACAGGACAACAGTCTCTGAATGGCTTGGATAAGTAAAAGCATTCCAAAGTTATTACCACATAAAGTGACACATGTCAGATTTGCAAAATTAGGCCTGGTAAGGAAGGGGGCAAATGGCCCGATCTGGAAGTGGTTAAGAACCCTGCCCCCGGTCCTGCTAAGCCACACCCTGATCCACTTAGACCACGCCTCCTCCCACTCCGCAGCCGACGTGGGTTTAAAAAAATGAAGGTAAAAATCAACTTCTGTCAGCTGCAAGGGTGGGAGGGAAGGTGACTTTCTCCCTGCAGCTCACTCTCAGACAGCACAATGCTGCTGTCTAAGAGTGAGCTGTTCAAAAGGACATCCCTGTGTCCATCCAGGCCCTGCGTCGGACGGAGGACAGGGAGTCTGAAAGCTGGAATGTCCACTCTAAAACCGGACCTCTGCCCACCCTAAGGGCAGTCTGCTGTGGAGGTCACAGTTAAGGGGATGGTCCGCTTTGGAGGTCAGTGTTAAGGAGCAGATTGCTGTAGAGGCCACTGTTAAGGGGCAGGGTGTTGTGGAAATCACTGTTAAGGAGACAGGGTACTGTGGAGGTCAGTAATAAAGGGGCGACTGCTGTGGAGGTCACTGTTAAAGGGGCGGGCCGCTGTGGAGGCCACTGTTAAAGGGGCAGGATGCTGTGGATGTCACTGTTAAAGGGGCGGGTGCTGTGGAAGTGTAAGTTAAGGGAGCAGGGAACAGTGGAGGTCACAGTTAAGGGGACATCCGCTATGGAGTTCAGTGTTAAGGTGCGGGGTGCTGTAGAGGTCATTGTTAAGGGGGCTAGGTGTTGTGGAGGTCACATTTTAAGGGAATGGAGCTCTGTGGAGGTCACTGTTAAGGGGGCAGGATATTGTGGCAATCACTGTTAAGGAGATTGGAGGTCACTAATAAAGGGGAGGCTACTGTGGAGGTCACTGTTAAAGGAGAGGGTGCTGTGGATGTTACTGTTAAGGGGTAGGCTGCTGTGGAGGTTACTGTTAAAGGGGCAGGCACTGTGGAAGTCACTGTTAAGGGAGGAGAAGACTGTGGAGGCCACTATTAAAGGGGCAGCAGGATACAGTGACGTCACTGTTAAGGCAGCGGGGGAACTGTGAGGTCACTGTTAAGGAATCGGGGTACAGTGGAGGTCACTGTTTAGGGAGCGGGGTACTGTGGCAGTCACTGTTAAAGGGACAGTCACTGTGGAGGTCTCTCTTAAGGGGGCCGGGAATGGTGGAGGTCACAGTTAAGAGGACTATAACCAATGGTCAGTGTTAAGTGGTGGGTGCGGTAGAGGTCACTGTTAAGGGGGTGGGGTGCTGTGGAACTCACTGTTAAAGGGGAAGGCTGCTGTGAAGGTCAAAGTTAAGAGGGTGGGCTGCTGTGGAGGTCCCATTTTAAGGAGATGGGGCACTTTGGGGTGTCAGTGTTAAGGAGTGGGGGGCTGTGGAGACCACTGTTAAGGGGATGAGGTACTGTAGATGTCACATAGTGGATACTGTTGATATCTTTTAACGACACACACAAACATTAAATGAAATAGATGAAATATACCCGTGTGAAGTCAGGCCCTTCTGCTAGTTATAATATATAAACTATAACTGAGAAAAGCAATGTCAGGTTGCTGGTAATTTTTTTTTATTAACTTTGCCCAAATTTTTTTCAACAAAAATGGTCAGTTGGACAGTGTCTACTCCAATTGTAATGCATATAACTATGGCACAGCGCCCAGTAAAATGGCTGGCACCATCCCTGAGGCAGCCTTATTATGTGTGATTTATGCGATCAAGATTACCGTGTTGGAGTGATTCACATTAATAATAAATTGAGTACTGAGTCTTTAAATTCTACAAATTTAAATACAATGGTTGTCAGCCTGCCCAAAGTTACTCAATGACACATTAACTCATGTCCTGTCTGTAAATTAATTATAAAACCTAACAAGCTATTTTCTTCTATTCCCTGTAAAAATAACCCATAAACTAGCTGTATTCTATGTTTTAAGATCTGTTTCCTCTATCCAACAACATGGCAGGGATGACCTCTCCACGATCAAATGGAGAAGGTATCTCCTTTTTTTAAACCCCTGATTGCATGACCACATCATCTGAATCAGCAAGGTAACCTAGCATGATGCCTTCAAGAACCTGCTGTTGCAAAGGGATAACCTATTGAGACACCATTTGGACCCCCTGATTAGTGGACACTACCGCCACGGTTGTCAGATTGCAATTTCTACCAAGAGATCCCAGACACAGAGAAGGAGTAATTAGAGGCGTATTGCTACAACCTGCTTGCTCAGCTCATGCTTGGACATTTTTGGAGGAAATTGCACTGTGTACACATAAATGCTGGATATACTACAACTCTTATTTTGCACACAGTAAAGAGACACTTTAGTTTTTTTTTTTTTTTTTTTTATCTGGCTTGATCTCTGACCCTCCTAACACCACATTATGGTCATTACACTTCCATCATGTGCCCAGCCTAGCACCTAAATGAACATTAACATCAAGGGCACCCCCAAGCTACCATCAGGCAGGAGCTCTAGCTACATGGAGTGCTCTGAGGAAACACAAACACTTGACTGCATTGACCCCAGAGATAGCCTAAGGAAGTACACTGTGACAGCATCCCATCAGGGCCACTACCACTACCATCGTCTGCTCCGTCTTCCCCAGGGGCTCCCTGCAATTCCTGCACCAGGCATGCTCCCCTCTGCAGAAGCTGCACTGCCACCACCAGTTATTGCATAAACATAAGCCACAACACGTTATCAAAATCATGGATTCCTAGGGGAATGGGATATCATGATTTTGATATAACACACAATGACTCCATATAACATATAAACGCTGGGCCATTAATGATTATTAGTGAGTCAGAGTGCAGGCAACATTAGACAGGGCTATTAACCCTGTCAATCAAAGGGGAGGGAGGAGTATAATAAGCACTAGGGGGTGTAGCTGTAGTGGTGCATGACGCACTACAGCCCCCGTCCATGATCCAACTGATTTGCATAAAGATAAAAATCCTCATATCTCCACAATGCCGCAACTTACAAAGATAAATAAGGTATAATTTTAATCAGCCTGATCTACTTTATATGCCTTGTTTAATAGGGTTGATCATGCTGACAGATGCTCTTTAAATTAGATGTAAATAGGTGGGGCACTGTATGACACAGCACATGCCCCCCATAATAAAGTGTAAAACAAAGCATCACATTTATGGTGTATATCAGTTCAGATGTTGTCACACACCATTTTGTAGCAAAATCTGTGACTTTTCCTCACTCACGCCACTTTTCAGACATGTTTTGCGAAAAGGGCCGTGGCTGGGGGAGAGGGGGGGGGGGGGGGGGGGCGACAGGCATGTCTCATTCATCATGTTCTACACCAGTTTCTGGCATGGAAAATGTCTTAAATCGACACCAGCAAGCGAGCTAGTGTAGCTTTAAGACAGTTGTGGAAAATGCCGGTCTTAATAATAAAGCTTATTTTATAAAAATTTACAATTATAGGCAAATCAGACAAAAGGCATGAACTTTTTTTTAATAGGAAATGACAGACAAGAGTGATTTTTTCTTACTATGCCTGTTTTAAAATGTACTTTTATTAATACACTTTCCTGGGAAAACCCATTTAACACTGACTTTTTTGTGGGAAAAAATAAATAAATAAATAAATATATATATATATATATATATAAAAATAAATATATATATATATATATATATATATATATATATATATATATTTCTTCCATTTTTAAATTCGGTGCCTTGAAAGCAAATTACTAGTTTTCACAGTCCATTGAAGCCATATACCTAGGGTTTAGCTAGAGTATCGTGCAAAGATAATCCCCATGCTACATCAATGTAAATGAATCCAATTTTCATAATTGCCTTTATAAGTTGTAGCAGATGTAAGGACATCTGTCTAACAGTCCTTTTGGGAATGTCCATGGAGGCAACTGCTCACTTAATGGTAAATGTAATCAATCTTCTTTAATAAGGTTTTATCACACAGCATAGAATAAAACATGCAAATACATGATAAATTTCATGTTCAATACCATCAAACAGTGATGCCTTCAGGTTGCACAAAATTAGTTTAATATCATGGGTTTGTATGAACAATTATTTACTGTGCCCTTGTTTATTGTACTGTGCACCAACTTATTTTCATATGATATAGGTTTATATAATTAATGCATTCATATACTATGTATCTTTGTCAAGGTATGGGGCCTTTATGATGATATTGGGAAAGGGATGATTTTTCCCCCCATATTTGTGTTTATTTTTTTAACCCTTTACTGAAGCAGCGATTTTCTGGTTTCGCATTTTTGTTTTTTTCCCTGCCTTCCCAGAGCCATAACTTTTATTTTTCCATTCACATAGCCGTCTGATGGCTTGATTTTTGTGGGACAAGGTGACCGAAGTCTTGCGCGACTTCGGACTTGATTCGCTCAACCCTGTTTTCAGCATACAGTGACCCATTGTAAGTTGAAATAAGACTTAATGTACAATGCCTCAGACTCAGATCCAACCAATCAAGGCCACTTCTCTGCATTAGTTGCTAGATAGCAGCGATTCCTGTATCTTATATGTAAGGATTAGAGATGAGAAAACGAGCTTCGGATGTTGCATCAAAGTTCAAAACTTTGGATTAATACTCTACGGAGATCCGTTTCTGTACAGTATTAAAATGTATGGACTCCAATGAGCCAAAGTTAGTTATTCGCGAGGTCTCGCGTGAATTTGTTGAATAATTTCGGCAATTGATTTTTAAAGTGGAAAACTTTAAGACTTAAAAGCGAACTCAGCTTCAATGATTGCTGCCAGCCTCATACTTCTCTATATCTGCCCAGCCTGACTGTGGTAAGTTACTAAGTGTTGGGAAGATAAACAGGAATGGTGCCAATGGTGTCAGTGATCAGCACAGACAGTAAGCTGCACAGACAGTAAGACTCAGGCAGAAAGCTGTCATTTGCTGTCAGCATTGATTGCTAGCACACCTGCTCTCCTCTATCTTATCAGTGCCTTCTAATAGATAGAGGAAAACAGGGTTGCTAGCGATCAACGATGACAGAAAGCCAATCAGATAGAGAAACTTAGGAAAATCCATACTTTTTAATAAGATATATTATATACAGGTATGCAGGCAGGGAGATGAGAAGCAGGCTGAGAATCTTGAATTTGTGTCTTACAGTTATTTGTCTGCAATGTGCAGAACATGACTCTGATGACAGACTTTTCTCTGCAATGCTCAGGGTGTTGCTAAGGGGACACTTTACAGGACTGTTTTTAATAAAAATGTATAAACACCCATAATAAAGTATATTGCAAAATCATTAAAATTATAAATACATTAAGAAGAATAAACTGACAGTCATACTTGAGGTCATAAATAATGTGAGGCCTCCTTCACATATTAGCAAGCTAGTTATGATTCAGAATGTGTATTGCACAACTGCTGCATTTTAGGCATTGTTTAGGCTTCCGTTCTTTTACTGTGCGTACTTTGCCTTAGCTCCCTGTTAAAACATCTAAAGCCAGCAGCTCTGGTATGTTTAAAAGTATGCTGTGAAAGATGCAATTCATAACTGATGTTAGTAGTGCATCATGGCTCTACAGTACAATAAAATGAAATACATTATATTATACAGTACTTATTCTCTAGATGAGCGAAGTTCTCAAAAATTCGAATCATCTGCTCCGACGAATTTCACAAAGAAAGTAATTTGTCACAAAGAGCATTTCTTTGTGAGTAGTTGGCACAATGATGGGGAATGGTGATGGCGCTGTCCCCCCATCATTGAACCCCTCAGATGCTGCATTAATCGCTGATCGTGGCATCGGAGATTACAATTGAGGGCTCTCAGGGGTTAATCTGCTAACAAAAAAAATACTCACCTTATCCATTTGCTCGCAAAGAGGCCGCCGCTGCCATCCTGATTGAAGATCCAGTGCAAAATCTTGCGAGCTGCGTGATGATGTCTTACGTCACTGCGCACAAGACTTTGCGTGGGAATGTCAATCAAGATGGCCACGGCGGACTCTTCGCACACAAATGGATGAGCTGAGTATAATTTTCTTACCACTATTTTAGGGAAAATGTATTCATTACCACAAATTCGGCCTCACTGCGAATCGAAAATTCCCAGAAATTTATATCGAAGTCCACTTTGTGAACTTCGATTCACTCAACACTATTATTCACATTTAAAGGATGGTATGAATGTTTATTGGTTTTCAATAGAATAGAAAAATGTGTACCCCTTCCATAAACAGTATATGGGAAGAGGTTTTATGATATTCACAAATTCAGAATGTCCAGCTATAAGAATTCCCCACTCTGTTAACAGTATTAACCTGCTTCACACACATGACGTACCGGTATGCATAATGTCCCGATACTTAAGGGCACATGACGTACCGGTACGTCATGTGTAGTTCTGATCACCACCGCCTGGCGGGCGGTGATCGGAACAAGGTGCCTGCTCAAATCATTAAGCAGGCACCCGGGGACAATGGGCGGGGGGGTCCTGTGACCCCCCCGTGTCGGTGATAACCGCAAACCGCAGATCAATTCAGACCTGCAGTTTGTGGCTTTTACAGGTTGCGGCGGGTGGCGGTGCCATCGGGTCCCCGTGCGGCTGTAGGGGGGATCCAATAGCATGGAAGGAAGCACGATGCCTTCCTTAGGCATCGGCGCTGCCTTCCGGTGATGAGCCTGTGAGATCCAGCCCCCTGAATCTCACAGGCCGGAAGCTGTATGAGTAATACACACTGTATTACTCATACAGCTAATGCATTCTAATACAGAAGTATTGGAATGCATTGTAAAGGGGATTAGACCCCCAAAAGTTGAAGTCCCAAAGTGGCACAAAAAAGAAAGTGAAAAAAAAGGTAAAAAAAAAAAGGTTTCCACCCAAAAAATTAAAAGTTTTAAATAAAAATAAACAAAAACGTCATTTTCCCCGAATAAAGTAAAATAAAAAGGTAAATATTAGGGGGGAAAAAAAGTAGGCATATTAGATATTTCCGTGTCCGTATCGACTGGCTCTATAAACATACCACATGACCTAACCCCTCAGATGAACACCGTAAAAAATAAAAACTGCTAAAAAATAAATAAATTGTCATCTTACATCACAAAAAGTACAACAGCAAATGATCAAAAAGGTGTATGCATACCAAAATAGCACCAATTTAACCGTCACCTTATCCCGCAAAAAATGAGCCCCTACCTAAGACAATCGTCCAAAAAAACAACAACTATGGCTCAGAATATGGATACACTAAAACATCATTTTTTTTGTTTTAAAAAAGCTGTTATTGTCTAAAACTTAAGTAAATAAAAAAAGTTTACATTTTATGTATCGCCGCGTCCGTAATAACCTGCTCTATAAAAATATCACATGACCTAACCCCTGAATACCGTAAAAAATAAAAAATAAAACGGTGTAAAAAAGCCATTTTTTGTCACCTTACATCACAAAAAGTGTAATAGCAAAAAGTCATACACACCCCAAAATAGTGCCAATCAAACCGTCATCTCCTCCCGCAAAAATCATACCCTAGTCAAGATAATCACCCAAAAACTGAAAAAACTATGGCTCTCAGACTATGGAAACACTATAACATGATTTTTTTGTTTTAAAAATTAATCCATTGTGTAAAACTTACATAAATAAAAAAATTGTATACATATTAGGTATCGCCGCGTCCGTGACAACCTGGTCTATAAAAATACCACATGATCTAACCTGTTAGATGAATGTTGTAAAAAAAATAAAAAAACGGTGCCAAAACAGCTATTTCTTGTTACCTTGCCTCACAAAAAGTGTAATATAGAGCAACCAAAAATCATATGTACCCTAAACTAGTACCAACGAAACTGCCACCCTATCCTGTAGTTTCTAAAATGTAAAATTGTATCTCTATTTTCCATTAATTCTTGTGGAACACCTAAAGGGTTAACAGAGTTTGTAAAATCTGTTTTGAATACCTTGAGGGGTGTAGTTTCTAAAATGGGGTCACTTTATTGGAGTTTCTACTCTAGGGGTGAATCAGGGGGGCTTCAAATGGGACATGGTGTCAAAAAACCAGTCTAGCAAAATCTGCCTTCCAAAAACCGTATGGCATTCCTTTCCTTCTGCACCCTGCCATGTGCCCGTACAGCGGTTTACGATCAAATATGGGGTGTTTCTGTAAACTACAGAATCAGAGCCATAAATATTGAGTTTTGTTTGGCTGTTAACCCTTGCTTTATAACTGGAAAAAAATTATTAAAATTAAAAATCTGCTAAAAAAGTGAAATTTTGAAATTGTATCTCTTTTTTCCTCTAATTCTTGTGGAACACCTAAAGGGCTAACAAAGTTTGTGAAATCAGTTTTGAATACCTTGAGGGGTGTAGTTTCTAGAATGGGGTCATTTTTGGGTGGTTTCTATTATGTAAGCCTCGCAAAGTGACTTCAGACCTGAACTGGTCTTTAAAAGTTGGTTTTTGAAAATTTCTGAGAAATTTCAAGATTTGCTTTTAAACTTCTAAGTCTTGTCACGTCCCCCAAAAATAAAATGTCATTCCCAATATGATCCTAACATGAAGTAGACATATGGGGAATGTAAAGTAATAACTATTTTTGTAGGTATTTCTATGCATTATAGAAGTAGAGAAATTGAAATTTGGAAATTTGCAAATTTTTCCCATTTTTGGAAAATTTGGTATTTTTTTTAAATAAAAATAATTTTTTTGGACTCCATTTTACCAGTGTCATTAAGTACAATATGTGACAAAAAACAATCTCAGAATGGCCTGGATAAGTCAAAGCGTTTTAAAGTTATCAACACATAAAGTGACACTGGTCAGATTTGCAAAAAATGGCCTGGTCCTTAAGGTGAAAATGAGCCCGGTTCCTAAGGGGTTAATTGGCCTGATTGGGACTGCCTGGAAGAACAAGGAGAGAGTCAAATGGTTTGAAAGGGTTTGAAATTGTATATCAGAATTGAGCTTTAAAATCTTCATCCAGAAAATTTTTTGAACTAAGGAGGATTAGTAGAATTGAAAATATCTTTAAAATAACTTCTACTATTCTGCACATTTGGGAGTACTGAGTGTTTTTAATTCCTATTTCCACTTTCGAAGCGGACTACTAATTTAATTACTGGACTTACCTTGTACTATATTTATACCAACCAACAAGCCCTCTTGTCACAGTCTATAAGCCTGTCAACCAATCAAATAATGTTATAATTACACAACGGATTGACCTAAGACTACTTTCACACTCGCGTTTGGTGCGGATCCGTCATGGATCTGCACAAACGCTTCCGTTCAGATAAGGCCTCTTTCACACTTGCGTTGTCCGGATCCGGCGTGTACTCCACTTGCCGGAATTACACGCCGGATCCGGAAAAACGCAAGTGTACTGAAAGCATTTGAAGACAGATGCGTTCAGTGTTACTATGGCACCCAGGACGCTATTAAAGTCCTGGTTGCCATAGTAGGAGCAGGGAGCGGTATACTTACAGTCCGTGCGGCTCCCGGGGCGCTCCAGAATTACGTCAGAGCGCCCCATGCACATGGATGACGTGTCCATGCGATCACGTGATCCATGCGCTTGGGGCGCCCTGACGTCACTCTGGAGCGCCCCGGGAGCCGCACGGACGGTAAGTATGCTGCCCTTCCCGCTCCCCGCTACACTTTACTATGGCTGCCAGGACTTTAGTGTCCCGGCAGCCATGGTAACCATTCAGAAAAAGCTAAACGTCGGATGCGGCAATGCGCCGAAACGACGTTTAGCTTAAGGCCGGACCTGGATCAATGCCTTTCAATGCGCATTAATTCCGGATCCGGCCTTGCGGCAAGTCTTCAGGATTTTTGGCCGGAGCAAAAAGCGCAGCATGCTGCGGTATTTTCTCCGGCCAAAAAACGTTCCGTTCCGGAACTGAAGACATCCTGATGCATCCTGAACGGATTTCACTCCATTCAGAATGCATTGGGATAATCCTGATCAGGATTCTTCCGGCATAGAACGGAACTCTATGCCAGAAGAAAAGAACGCAGGTGTGAAAGAGCCCTAATACAACCGCATGCATCCGTTCAGAACGGATCCGTTTGTATTATCTGTAACATAGCCAAATCGGATCCAAACAGGATTCAACCAGGATTCAAATTTTTTTTCAGTTATGGTGGGGTAGCTATGCCATTAGGCCTTGACACCATCATTCTTTAAGATTTTTATAGGGATTGTCTACGAATTAAAAAAGGTCTATTTTTATTTACAGGCATACTGTAGATCCCCATTTTTCCATGGGTTGTGTCTGCTATCACAGGTCCATTCACTTAAAAATGCAGTATTAGATATAGCCCATGGACTTGTGTGGCACTGTTTCTGAACAAATGAGGCACTTTTTCCTAATTCTGGACAACCCTTTTAACTGTAACAACAATTTCCTAGTAAAGTCATATAATGTCAATGTATGTAGTACATAGTTAGAGTGAACTATATTATATTACAGGTATTAAAAGGAACATTGAAATTTTAAATGATGTTTAAATATTGCAATTGCTGGAAAAATAAATCATACCTTTTTTTTCTACACATGAAACAATATACCGCAAACACCATTGCCTCCAATGCCAGAAAAGCAGCTGCTGAGATGACACCGATTTTCCATGGTTCAAGTCTCAAACTATCACCATTTTCTAAAAATGCATGAAGATAGAATAAGCTGCATTTCATTTCATTTATGCACCATAATCAGTAAACAGTAAGAAGTATGTACACCCAGTATATAACCGGTAAGTTTAACCTGTGTACAGTATTTAAAAACTGGCTTGTTTTACTGGGATATAGCAAAAAGGGTCTTCTTCTTTCCCCCCTAAACAGTGCCACGATAATTCACAGGCTGTGTCCAGTATTGCAACTCATCCTCATTTACTTGAGCTGGACTAAGCTGCAATACTTGAAGTATCATTTTGAGCATCATTTTGAGATAGGAGGAGACACTTTTTTCTAGTCCCAGACAAACTCTTTAAAAGAGGACCTAGCACCACAAAATCTGCAGGCTGCAGGTTATAGAGCAGGAGAAGCTGAGCAGTAGAAAGATTCAGTAAAACTTTAACTGTAATTTATACATTGATATATCTGTTCTTTCTAAACTTAAGACAGCCCCCATGTATGACAATCTATCTATCTATACACTTACGCAGAGAATGCTATCAATCAGTGATAACACCTCCCCTGTGTACAGCTATCAGTGACTGACAGCTATCTCTGTATACATACTTATACACAGAATGCTATCAATCACTCACCACACCTCCCCTGTGTACAACTATCAGTGACTGACAGCAATCTATGTATACACACTTACACACAGAATGCTATCAATCACTGATAATACCTCTACTGTGTACAACTATCAGTGATTGACAACTATCGTTGTATACACACTTACACAGAGAATGCTATCTATTACTGATAACAACTCTCCGTATACAAATATCAGTAATTGACAGCTATCTATGTATACACACTTATACATGTATGACAATCTATCCATCTATACACTTACGCAGAGAATGCTATCAATCAGTGATAACACCTCCCCTGTGTACAGCTATCAGTGACTGACAGCTATCTATGTATACACACTTACACAGAGAATGCTGTCAATCACTCACCACACCTCCCCTGTGTACAACTATCAGTGACTGACAGCTATCTATATATACACAGTTACACAGAGAATGCTATCTATCACTGATAACACCTCTCCGTGTACAAATATCAGTTGACAACTATCTATGTATACACACTTATACAGGGAATGTTATCAATCACAGATAGCACCTCTACTGTGTACAGATATCAGTGACTGACAGCTATCTTTGTATACACACTTACACACAGAATACTATCAATCACTGATTACACTTCCCACGTGTAAAGCAATCTGTGACTGACAGATATCTACTGTATATATACACACTTACGTAGAGTCTGCTAACAATCAGTGATAGCAACTCCCCCGTGTACAACTATCAGTGACTGACAGCTATCTATGTATACACACTTACAGTGAAAATGCTATCAGTCACTGATAACAGCTCTCCTATGTACAGCAATCAGTGACTGAACGGTATCTCTATATACACACTTACACAGGGGATGCTATCTATCATTGATAACACCGCCCCTGTGTACAGCTATCAGTGGCTGACAGCTATCTCTGTATATACACACAGAGAATGCTATCAATCACTGATAACACCTCCCCTGTGTACAGCTATCAGTGACTGACAGCTATCTATGTATACACACTTACACAGAGAATGCTGTCAATCACTCACCACACCTCCCCTGTGTACAACTATCAGTGACTGACAGCTATCTATGTATACACACTTACACAGAGAATGCTGTCAATCACTCACCACACCTCCCCTGTGTACAACTATCAGTGACTGACAGCTATCTATATATACACACTTACACAGAGAATGCTATCTATCACTGATAACACCTCTCCGTGTACAAATATCAGTTGACAACTATCTATGTATACACACTTATACAGGGAATGTTATCAATCACAGATAGCACCTCTACTGTGTACAGATATCAGTGACTGACAGCTATCTTTGTATACACACTTACACACAGAATACTATCAATCACTGATTACACTTCCCACGTGTAAAGCAATCTGTGACTGACAGCTATCTACTGTATATATACACACTTACGTAGAGTCTGCTAACAATCAGTGATAGCAACTCCCCCGTGTACAACTATCAGTGACTGACAGCTATCTATGTATACACACTTACATAGAGAATGCTATCAATCACTGATAACACCTCCCCTGTGTACAGATATCAGTGACTGACAGGTATCTCTGTATACACACTTACAGTGAAAATGCTATCAGTCACTGATAACAGCTCTCCTATGTACAGCAATCAGTGACTGACCGGTATCTCTATATACACACTTACACAGGGGATGCTATCTATCATTGATAACACCGCCCCTGTGTACAGCTATCAGTGGCTGACAGCTATCTCTGTATATACACACAGAGAATGCTATCAATCACTGATAACACCTCCCCCATGTACAACTATCAGTGGCTGACAGCTATCTATTTATACACAGTTACACAGAGAATGCTATCAATAACTCACAACACCTCCCCTGTGCTTTTATCATCAACTGTGTGTTTATTATAAAATATTGCACTGCACTCGATTTCAAAAGCTGAGAAACATCTTATAGTTCACAACATGGATCATTTCTTTATAGGATTAGTTAAATCTGCAATGCCATCCACTCCTCTCATCATCATTTATTACAGGTTGATTTGATCTCATGTAATCCATGTATTTACTGCCTTAACTTTATAAGATTCTGTGACTAACATATTTTGTGTTTTGCTACCTAAGGCAAAATAAAATGAAAATTTAAAAAATGAAGAAAAGTCAAATATTATTATCCATAGTACATTTTATAAACGGTTTCTATAATTTATTAGGAATGGTGTTAATGAATTCTTTCATATACCTGTATGTCTTACCTTTGTTTTGTGATGTTTCTTCTAAGAAAGCCTGTGTTTCCTCATCAGGTGTGGCTTGTGACTCAGTAATCACAGGCTCCACTGAAGCTGAAGGCACATCCTTAATGATATTCTCTAATTCTGGTGACATTGTTCTCTCATTGATGCTGAAGAGTGTGTCATCACTATCATCATCTTCAGCAAAAATATCATTTAGGTTATTAGTCTGTTTGTTGGTCTCAGAAATCTCTGAGTTAGCACTTTGTGGTAATTGAGGAACAGACGAAGTCTCGGGTTGGTGTGAAAAAGGAGACAAATTGCTGCCTGGAAGATCAAGTCTGGGGCCTACAAGAATTCATCACATACGGGTTAATGAGCAAATACTATCACATACTTATTTAAAGTATAATTTACAATGCTAAATGGACACCCAAAGCAAGGTGTCTCCATACTTGGTCGTCTTGTAGAACTTTTGCACACACTCATGCACGTGCACACACACGCCCTCAATTTTATTTGCCATGTTATATTTAGATGCCAATCCTTTTCATATAACATGATTATGTGAAAGATATTAGAAAATGAGGCATATGCAGATTCATTTAAGGGGTTGTCCAGGATTTATTAAAATTCCCCTGACCACCCACCCAGTGGTACCTGTAAAGAAATCTACGCTTACCTGCTCCCCACAGCTCCTTGGCTACTGAACTGTCTTCACTAGACTTCCAGTTCCCATCTTCCAACTTCCAGATGGACAGGGTCACGTGTGCCGTTGCAGCCAATAACTGACCTCAGCAGTGACATATCTCCAACTGGAACGTGACCCAGCAGTAACATGCAGATTGGGGCGCACCACCACTGAGGCTAGTCGTTGACTGCAATAACGCACATAACCCTGTCCGTGTGGAAGTTGACAGACAGGGACCAGAAGTCCAGTGAAGACAGCGCAGAAGCCAAGGCAGCTGTAGGGAGCAGGTACTGTAGTTGCAGATTTCTTCGCAGGTACTCCTGGATGAGTGTGCAAAAGAATTTTAAAAAAATGCTGGATAATGCTTTTGAGAAGCATGAACAATGTGGTTCAATAATCTCTCTGCATATTTTTTTTTTTATATAATACACTTTAATGTCACATTGTAAGACCCCTAGAGTAGAAACTCCAAAAAAGTGACCCCATTTTTGAAACTACACCCCTCAAGGTATACAAAACTGATTTTACAAACTTTGTTAACCCTTTAGGTGTTCCACAAGAATTAATGGAAAATGGAGAGGAAATTTCAGAATTTTACTATTTTGGCAGATTTTCCATTTTAATCCATTTTTTTCCAGTTACAAAACAAGGGTTAACAGCCAAATAAAACTCAATATTTATGGCCCTGATTCTGTAGTTTAAAGGGAGTCTGTCACCTCCATATGGCCATATACAGTGCAAACATTGCCCTATAGCACACCTATACATGGATGTTACCTTTGTCTTTAGACTTGCAGACGCTGGAAAAACGAACTTTGATTGTTATGCAAATGAGCACTAGCAAGTGCCCAGGGGGGGCGTTCACTGTGTTGGTGCCCAGGCTGCCCTGCCTTTTTTCATTGTTCCCCCGCCCCAGCCTCTGCATATGCCCGCCCTCCTATTCCCTTGCGTCATCCTAAGGTCCGGCCGAGATCCCATGACTGTGGACTGCCTTGCCGGGCCTGAGCATGTGCACTGCGATGCCCATTGTGCACTGCGATGCCCATTGCTCCAGCAAACGGCTGGTTTTGCGCCATTCACCAGAGCATGCGCAGTAGTTAAAGTGATGCTGTGCCAACAATGGGCATCGCAGAGTGCATGCTCCGGCCTGGCGAGGCAGTGCACAGTCGCGCGATCTCGGCCGGACCTTAGGATGATGCAAGGGAATAGGAGGGCAGGCATATGCAGAGGCTGGGGCTGGAACAATGAAAAAAGGCAGGGCAGCCTGGGTACCAACACAGTGAACGCCGCCCCTGGGCACTTGCGAGTGCTCATTTGCATATCAATCAAAGTTCGTGTGGTCATGTGGTATTTTTATAGAGCAGGTTGTTACGGACGCGGAGATATCTAATATGTATTCTTTTTTTAATATACATACAGTACAGACCAAAAGTTTGGACACACCTTCTCATTCAAAGAGTTTTCTTTATTTTCATGACTATGAAGGCATCAAAACTATGAATTAACACATGTGGAATTATATACATAACAAACAAGTGTGAAACAACTGAAAATATGTCATTTTCTAGGTTCTTTAAAGTAGCCACCTTTTGCTTTGATTACTGCTTTGCACACTCTTGGCATTCTCTTGATGAGCTTCAAGAGGTAGTCCCCTGAAATGGTCTTACAACAGTCTTGAAGGAGTTCCCAGAGATGCTTAGCACTTGTTGGCCCTTTTGCCTTCACTCTGCGGTCCAGCTCACCCCAAACCATATCGATTGGGTTCAGGTCCGGTGACTGTGGAGGCCAAGTCATCTGGCGCAGCACCCCATCACTCTCCTTCATGGTCAAATAGCCCTTACTTTCAAAGTTTTCCCAATTTTTCGGCTGACTGACTGACCTTTATTTCTTAAAGTAATGATGGCCACTCGTTTTTCTTTACTTAGCTTAGCTGCTTTTTTCTTGCCATAATACAAATTCTAAAAATGCAAATGTGATCGCACACTGCATCCAGCACTCTGCCCTCCATGCTGGATGAGACATTGGTTTATATTTTGGCCAAAGCATAGTAAGCCACTCACCGCGTCAAGGTCGTCTCAATTGAGTGGTCCCTAACTATTGTTCCTACCTGTTCATGGGCCATGACAGCCACATAAAATCCAGGGAATGCAGGTCAGCATGCAAGCCAAGTACACTTTGCTTGTAACCCCGTCCGGTGCCATTACAGCTTTCATCGGATCCAGGGATGCAAGTACCAACATGCATGCTGAACCCACCATATACTTCTCCTGGAGCCAGATGGCTAATGGTAGGTTCTATATAAGCAGACTCAGTTTTATACTGACTTTAAAACCAGCCTCCAGGAAAGATTGACTGGTCAGGTGTGCTTGACTCAAAGGAGATCGCCACGCCTCCAATATATGCTACAAAGAAAAAAAGTGGGTGGTTTAGTCAGCACAACCTGCCTGCAGGTGCAGATCACTATGGCGAAATACATATACAAACGGAAAATGCAAATGTGATCGCACACTGCATCCAGCACTCTGCCCTCCATGCTGGATGAGACATTGGTTTATATTTTGGCCAAAGCATAGTAAGCCACTCACCGCGTCAAGGTCGTCTCAATTGAGTGGTCCCTAACTCTTGTTCCTACCTGTTCATGGGCCATGACAGCCACATAAAATCCAGGGAATGCAGGTCAGCATGCAAGCCAAGTACACTTTTAATACAAATTCTAACAGTCTATTCAGTAGGACTATAAGCTGTGTATCCACCTGACTTCTCCTCAACGCAACTGATGGTCCCAACCCCATTTATGAGGCAAGAAATCCCACTTATTAAACCTGACAGGGCACACCTGTGAAGTGAAAACCATTTCAGGTGACTACCTCTTGAAGCTCATCAAGAGAATGCCAAGAGTGTGCAAAGCAGTAATCAAAGCAAAAGGTGGCTACTTTGAAGAACCTAGAATATGACATATTTTCAGTTGTTTCACACTTGTTTGTTATGTATATAATTCCACATGTGTTAATTAATAGTTTTGATGCCTTCAGTGTGAATCTACAATTTTCATAGTCATGAAAATAAAGAAAACTCTTTGAATGAGAAGGTGTGTCCAAACTTTTGGTCTGTACTGTATTTGTATATTTTTTATGTGTCCATAGTCTGAGAGCCATATTTTTTTTTTGGGCGATTGTCTTAGGTAGGGTATCATTTTTTTGTGGGATGAAGTGACAGTTAGATTGGTACTATTTTGGGGGGCATACGCCTTTTTGATCGCTTGGTGTTGCACTTTTAGTGATGTAAGGTGACAAAAAAACGGTGTTCATTTGAGGGGTTAGGTCATGTGATATATTTATAGAGCCGGTCAATATGGACGCGGCGATACCTAATAAAACTTTTATTTTTTTTCCCTATTTTATAAAAACTTTATTTTGGGAAAAGGACGCATTTTTTTTTTACTTAAAACTAAATTTTTTTGGTAAAACTTGATTTTTTTTAACTTTTTTAACAATTTATTTTTTGTCCCTCTGGGACTTCAATTTTGGGGGTCTGATTCCCTTTACAATGCATCACAATACTTCAGTATTGTGATGGATTGCTGTAAGTGTATTACAGACTGTAATACACTTACTGCCTGTTTGCCTGTGAGATCCAGGGGGCAAGGACATTGCACGTGCCGCAGTCAGCGCTGACCGCGACACATCAAGGGTTAATGGGCCGGCACATGCAGCAGGGGTCCTTCTATCAGTGACTGCCGGACCCCTGCCACGGATCGGGCAGGCGCATCTCCTGCTCCCGCCTGATCACAGTGCCGTACATGTAGGGGTTAAACATGTCATCTTTTCAAACATTTCAATTTTTACAGCATGTAAGGAATATTGCTTATACCAGCTATGTGAAGGTAACCAGTCTCACCACCTTCAGCTTCAGTAGTTGTGAAAACCTTCACATTCACTTTATTAAAATGTATTCTTAGGCCTCCGGCACACGAACATGTGCTTTCCGTTGCCATATTGCGGACTGCATTTGGGGATCTGCAATACATGGGCACCGTTCGGTGTGCATTCCGTATCACGGATGTGGACCCATTCACTTCAATTGGTCTGCAAATCCGGGGATGCAGAATGGTGCGGAATGGAAGCACGGAACGGAACCCTACAGAAGCACTACTGAGTACTTCCGTGGGGTTTCGTCCCGTAATTCTGTTCCGCAAAAAGATAGAACATGTCCTATCTTTTTGCGGAATGGCCGGATCGAGGACCCATTAAAGTGAATGGGTCCGCAATCTGCTGTGGCTTCCCCACGGTCAGTGTTTGTGCATTGCGGCCCACAATTTGTGGTCCGCACCGTGGCCACGGGGCGCACACGTTCGTGTGCAGGAGGCCTAAATGTGAGGAATTTTTTTTTTTTAATGCACTTTTATTATTATTATTGTTATTATTATTATTATTATTATTTTCTTTTTTTACTATTCCTAGTGAAAGAAAAACTGAAGTTCAGCTGCCTATTGCACTTTGAAAACCGTACTTATGTAGACCATTGTGTGTTAGGGTACCTGAGGCTTGATGTACCAAGTGGTTGCTGATTAAAGCTCCATTCACACATCCGTATGTGTT
This sequence comes from Bufo bufo, assembly GCF_905171765.1. Classification (NCBI taxonomy): domain Eukaryota; kingdom Metazoa; phylum Chordata; class Amphibia; order Anura; family Bufonidae; genus Bufo; species Bufo bufo. The sequence continues at coordinate 369,146,131 of NC_053390.1, read as the reverse complement.
TTGCGGATCCGAGGATACGCAAAATACGGACACCGGCAATTTGCGTTCTGTATTTTGCAGACCGCACAACGCTGGCACTATAATAGAAAATGCCTAAACTTACGGATCCGGACAGCACATCGTGTGGCCCCATAGAAATGAATGGGTCCGCAATTCCGTGAGT